>NC_064920.1:469517505-470820005 GCF_023897955.1 Schistocerca gregaria
TGCTGGTAAGTATCCTATACCACACAGCACTACTAGATAGAAGTGTAGAGAAAGCAGTTTCTTTAGTAGATTGGTTGCATTTTTTAAATGTTATACCACTGAAACACAGTCTTTAGTTTGCCTTCTCCACAACATTTTCTTTCTGACCGTTCCAATTTAAGTTGTTTGTAACTATAATTCCTATACATTTTGTTGAATCAACAACCTTTAAATTAGTATGATGTAATGTTTAACCAAAATTTAGTGGATTTTTTTCCATGTGGGGACCTTACACTTTTTATTGATCAAGGTCAGCTGCCACTTTTTGTATCATGAAGATAATTTGTGTAAATTATTTTAAATCGTATTCACCCACTGAGGAGTTTACTAGTAAGAAAATTACAGCATCATCTGTATACAATTTAAGAAGGCAGCTTAATAGTCTCCTAAATCATTTACATAGATCAAGAACAGCAGAGGGGCCTATAACACTTCCTAGGGGAACCCATATATTACTTCTGTTTCACTTCACAATTTCCCATCAATTATTATGAACTACAGTCTGTCGGAAAAGGGGAACACAAAATACTTTCCCTCAACTGAGATAAAAATCCATAGCCATGCAATTTGATTAGCACTTATTCCTCCAGGAAATCTAGCAGTTTGAAATCAACCTGAGATCCACTGTAGATAGTGTTCATTACTTTATGTGAATAAGGGACCAGTTGTGTTTCAAAAGAAAGATATTTTCTAAAACAGAGCTGACTATGTGTCACCAGCAAGTTTTCTTAGAGGTATTTCAAAATGTTACAACGAAGTATATGACAGAATCTTACTGGAGATCGATTTCAGTGAAACAGTCTAATATCAGTGGATTATTTCTATTACTTTTCTTGTGTATTCATGCAACTGGTGTGTCTTTACAGTCTTTAGCTATGGATCTTTCATTAGGTAAGTAGCTGCACATGACTGCTAAAAATGGAGTTATTTCAACAGTATACCCTGAAAGAAACTTAACTGGTGTACAATCTAGACTGGAAGACTTGCCTTCATTGTATGACTTAAGTTGTTACTGCCTACACTGAGGGTGCTATGAAGTGCATAGCCAAAGCCTTGAAGACAAACAAAAATTACGTGAAGTGAAATGTAGTTTGAGGACGGCTATGCGAGAGGCATTCGATGAATTTGAAAGTAAAGTTCTATGTACTGACTTGGAAGAAAATCCTAAGAGATTTTGGTCTTATGTCAAAGCGGTAGGTGGATCAAAACAGAATATCCAGACACTCTTGTGACCGAAATGGTACTGAAACAGAGGATGACAGACTAAAGGCCGAAATACTAAATCTTTTTCCAAAGCTGTTTCACAGAGGAAGACTGCACTGTAGTTCCTTCTCTAGATAGTTGCACAGATGACAAAATGGTAGATATTCAAATAGATGACAGAGGGATAAGAAAACAATTAAAATAACTCAAAACAGGGAAGGCTGCTGGAGCTGATGGGATACCAGTTTGATTTTGCAAAGAGTATGCGAAGGAACTTGCCCCCCTTCTTGCAGCGGTGTACCGTAGGCCTCTAGAAGAGCGTAGCATTCCAAAGGATTGCGAAAGGGCTCAGGTCATCCCCGTTTTCAAGAAGGGACGTCGAACAGATGTGCAGAACTATAGACCTGTATCTCTAACATTGATCAGTTGTAGAATTTTGGAACACATATTATGTTCTAGTATAATGACTTTTCTGAAGACCAGAAATCTACTCTGTAGGAATCAGCATGGGTTTCGAAAAAGATGATCGTGTGAAACCCAGCTCGCACTATTCGTCCACAAGACTCAGAGGGCCATAGACACGGTTTCCCAGGTAGATGCCGTGTTTCTTGACTTCCACAAGGCATTTGATACAGTTCCCCACAGTCATTTAATGAACAAAGTAAGAGCATATGGACTATCAGACAAATTGTGTGTTTGGATTGAAGAATTCCTAGATAACAGAACGCAGCATGTCATTCTCAATGGAGAGAAGTCTACCGAAGTAGGAGTGACTTCAGGTGTGCCGCAGGTGAGTGTCATAGGACCGTTGCTATTCACAATATATATAAATGACCTTGTGGATAACATTGGAAGTTCACCGAGGCTTTTTGCAGATGATGATGATGTATATCGAGAGGTTTTAACAATGGAAAACTGTACTGAAATGCTGGAGGATCTGCACCGAATTGACACATGGTGCAGGGAATGGCAGTTGAATCTCAATGTAGACAAGTTTAATGTGCTACAAATACACAGAAAGATAGATCCTTTATCATTTAGCTACAAAATAGCAGGTCAGCAACTGGAAGCAGTTAATTCCATAAATTATCTGGGAGTACGCATTAGGAGTGATTGAAAATGTAATGACCATATAAAATTAATCATCAGTAAAGCAGATGCCAGACAGATTCATTGGAAGAATCCCAAGGAAATGCAATCCAAAAACAAAGGAAGTAGGTTACAGTACGCTTGTTCGCCCACTGCTTGAATACTGCTCACCGGTGTGGTATCCGTACCAGATACGGTTGATAGAAAAGATAGAGAAGATCCAATGGAGAGCAGCACGCTTCGCTACAGGATCATTTAGTAATCGCGAAAGCGTTACGGAGATGATAAATAAATTTCAGTGGAAGACTTTGCAAAAGAGACGCTCAGTAGCTCGGTACGGGCTTTTGCTGAAGTTTCGAGAACATACCTACACCGAGGAGTCAAGCAGTATATTGCTCCCTCCTATGTATATCTTGCAAAGAGACCATGAGGATAAAATCAGAGGTATTAGAGCCCAAACACACGCATACCAACAGTCTTTCTTTCCATGAACAATACAAGACTGGAACAGAAGGGAGAACCGATTGAGGTACTCAATGTACCCTCTGCCACACACAGTCAGGTGGCTTGCGGAGTATGGATGTAGATGTGTGTTTTTTTAAGTTAAGTACCATTTTGAAATAAAAATAAAATGTGTAAACTTTTCTTATCAATTTTATTTTTACACAAAAGTCTGCAGTTTAATCTACTTCTCTATGAATTCCCCCAATATTGCGGCACTTACAGTGTTGCACAACCAGTTTCTGAATACCATCCTCATAGAAATCTGCTGCCTGATTAGACAAGCATTGCAACATAGCTGTTTTGGCACCTTCATTGTCAATGTGGCACTGATTGCCCAGATGCTGCTTCACATGCAGTAACACCTGTAGTCACCAGCTAATAGATAAGGACTGTAGCAAGGGTGATCAAGTTATTCCCAGCCAAATGATCCAATCAGCTCTCGAGATTGATTGGCCATGTGTGAACGTGCATTGGCATGGCTGCATGATAAAGTCTTTCTAAGGTCTCACAATATGTTGTAGAAATTATGGTGTCCCCATCAAGGAAAAATCTGGAAGCAACAAACCCTTCCTGTCCCAAAAAACAATACACATGACTTTCCAGGCTGAAACTGTTTTCCTAAATTCGACTTTCTTGGGTGTTGTTGAATGTCACAATTCCAAGGTCTGCTGCTTTGATTCAAGTGTAATGGAAGCCACTCATGTTTCGTTGCCTTTCACAGTTTGGCTTCAAAACTCATTATCTTCCTCACATTACCACTCTAGGTAAGTCAAAAAACTGGCTAGACGTTTGCTTTTGTACACCTCAGTCAGTATTTTCGGTACCCAGTGTCGGCACAACTTTCGATGATTTAAACATTGTTTAAAAACAGTTTACAGCACACTTCTTAACACCTGAAGAAAGTCATCACTTAACAGAGAATCCAAAACTGTTCGTTCTCTCTCTTTTCCATCAATTTTCTGCACCTAATAATCATTAGTGACTGCAGGTCGCCCACTTCATTTCTCAACACGCACATTTGTACAGTCATAGTTAAAAGCTCTTAATCATTTCTATACCATCCAATTACTCAATGTTTTCTCCATACCCTTCACTGATATGACAACGAACGTCAGGTGCTTTCATGCCATTAGCACTAGGAGAACAAATCACAGTGCATACCTTACAGTTGGCGGAATTCTCAATCACAGGAGACATTTCAAACACTCACAAAAACTTAAACACCTGAGTGATTCTGTAATGCTGCCTGTAGCTTACTAACAATGTGTGGTACACAGAGCACAAGCACCAAACGCCAACTGCGGTGCTGCAGTGCTGGAATTTCAGAATGGTACTTGCTTTAAAAATATGCCTCTTATTTCTAAGTTATTTATGTTGGCAGCTCCTCTCGATTCAAATTCTGTAACTGAGTGAGGGACTTAAGGAAAATCATGTTCAGTGCTTTAGCAGCACTGTCACTGGTAACATTACCATCGAGATCACGCAGTGAAGGTATTGATTGTGTCTTGCTACTGGAATACTTTACATATAATCAAACTCTCTCAGTATTTTCTGCAAGACTTTAAAACAGGATGTTTTAGTCCAAATCATTAAATGCATTCCACATTGAAGCTAGTGCTAAATTTCCGAGATTATGTAAAACATCGGCACTCTTTGAGATCTTGCACAGTTTTGAATCTGGTACGCTTATTTTCATTGCTTCTCTAATGGTATCCTGACCTGTTTTGTGTACCATGGGGGATCTGTTTTATCTCTTACTAATTCACTTAGTTTCAGCAATTGCTTAATTCACTTAGTATGGAACTCTCAGCTGCCGTTAATACTATTCCTTTTAATTTAAGCTACATCTGGTTTATGCTTACATAGTTTGGAAGAAGTTGTGACTGTCTCTTCATATTTTTTTCTGTTTCTTGAAATGGATATATTTTCTGCTTATTTTTGATGGAGTCAGATATGGTATTTAGTCTCACTACAGCGACCTTGAGGTCACTGGTTCCTGTGTTGATCATGGCAGACTGTATAAAAAACTGTTCAGTGTAACTGCATATGCAGGACTAAAAAAAATGTGATTTCCTTCATGTTAACGATAATCACGTATAAATATCCTGTAAAGTGACTCGATCCACATCATTTCGATAAAAAAATCGTTCAAATGATCTATCTAACATGAGGCTAACTAACTAACACTCTACTTGCTCAGGATTGTTTGGTGCTAGCAGGTGTAGTAGGTTGCCACAACCATTTATATTTCATTTAGGTTCCTGAACTACTACTTCCGTGTGTTTTTGCTTTTAGGAAGCTTTAATTGTCGAGTGCTGGTAATAGTATCCCATAGATTTCGTGTTTGTTTTGAATACAGTCAGAGAGAGTCCCTTTAGTCAACCATAGTGCCAGTAGTGCTAGTGTTTGTTTTCAGTACAGTCTAGAGACAGATAGTGCTATTTTCATTGTTTTCTACAAGAAGTGTCTAGCAATCACAGTTTAGTCAACAATCGGACGCCTTTAGTGAATTAGCAGTCTAGTTAAAAGTTGATTAACTCTCTACAGTAAATTGTTGATTTCTTAGGATGGATAGGATGTGTGACTGCTGTGTAGGGACGCAGGAGGAGCTGGCCACTGTTCGCGAACAGCTGAACGCGTTGATGGCCGCGGTCAGCCGTCTTCAGGCTGCTGCCTCAGAGTGTAGCGGCAGTGGGGAGTCTTGTGTGTCGCATGGTACACCCCAGGTGTCACATGCTTCACTCACTGTCCCTGCTGTCAAGACGTCTTCGCGGGTACTGCGCACGGTTGGGCCACCCTCTCCCCAAGGGGAGTGGCGGGTTCAGCGGCGTTCGCAGCACATTAGGCGGAGGGTCAATGTGGAGGCTAGCCGTGTGGCATCGCCCGCTCTGCCTGTGATTGGACATGTGGCCACTCCTTCAGCAAAGTCTGAGCAGGCAACCAGGGGGAGGGTTTATTAGTTATTGGAGGCTCCAACATTAGGTGGGTGATGGAGCCCCTTAGGGAAATAGTGGAAAGGTCGGGGAAGAAGGCCAGTGTTCACTCTGTCTGCTTCAGAGGGGGTCTCATCTGAGATGTGGAGGATGCCCTGCCGGCGGCGATAGAGAGCACTGGGTGCACCCGACTGCAAATTGTTGCTCATGTTGGCACCAATGACTCCTGCCCTCTGGGTTCAGAGGTCATCCTCAGTTCGTACAGGCGGTTGGCGGAATTGGTGAAGGCGGGAAGCCTCACTCGCAGGGTGGAATCTGAGCTAACTATTTGTAGTATCGTTCCCGGAACCGATCGCGGTCCTCTGGTTTGGAGCCGAGTAGAAGGCTTAAACCAGAGGCTCAGACGATTCTACTGGGATCCGAGGTCAAATTTCTCGATCTCCGCGATCGGGTGGAGAAATTTAGGGTCCCCCTGACTAGGTCAGGCGTGCACTACACACCGAAAGCAGCTACAAGGGTAGCGGACTACATGTGGAGTGCACATGAGGGTTTTTTAGGTTAGACAATTCCCTCCCTAGGCCCGACAAGACGCCTCCTGAGACGCGGCAAGGTAGGAGTAGGCAAAATGCAACAGGGAATAACAATATTAATGTGCTAATAATAAACTGCAGGAGCGTCTATAGAAAGGTCCCAGAACTGCTCTCATTAATAAACGGTCACAATGCCCATATAGTACTAAGGACAGAAAGTTGGTTGAAACCAGACGTAAACAGTAATGAAATCCTAAACTCACATTGGAATGTATACCGCAGAGACAGGCTGGACAGTGAAGGGGGAGGCATGTTTATAGCGATAAGAAGTGCAACAGTATCGAAGGAAATTGACGGATAATAAGTTGGGTAAAGGTCACTGTTAAAGCAGGCTCAGACATGGTAATTGGAGGTCTCTATAGGCCCATTGGCTCAGCAGCTGTTGTAGCTGAGCACTTGAAGGATAATTTGGAAAATATTTCGAGTAGATTCCCCCACCATGTTATAGTTCTGGGTGGAGATTTTAATTTGCCGGATATAGACTGGGAGACTCAAATGTTCATAACAGGTGGCAGAGACAAAGAATCCAGTGAATTTTTTTTAAGTGCTTTATCTGAAAACTACCTTGAGCAGTTAAACAGAGAACAGACTCGTGGCGATAACATATTAGACCTTCTGGTGACAAATAGACCTGAACTATTTGAAACCGTAACCGCAGAACAGGGAATCGGCAATCATAAAGCGGTAACTGCATCGATGATTTCAGCCGTAAATAGAAATATTAAAAACGGTAGGAAGATTTTTCTGTTTAGCAAAAGTGAGAAAAAGCAGATTTCAGAGTACCTGATGGCTCAACACAAAAGTTTTGTCTCAAGTACAGATAGTGTTGAGGATCAGTAGACAAAGTTCAAAACCATTGTACAATATGCATTAGATGAGATGGAAAAGAGCCACCATGGTACAACAACCAAGTTAAAAAACTGTTGCGGAAGCAAAGGGAACTTCACAGCAAACATAAACATAGCCAAAGCCTTGCAGACAAACAAAAACTACGCGAAGCGAAATGTAGTGTGAGGACGACTATGCAAGAGGCATTCAATGAATTCGAAAGTAAAGTTCTGTGTACTGACATGGAAGAAAATCCTAAGAAATTTTGGTCTTATGTCAAAGCGGAAGGTGGATCAAAACAGAATGTCCAGACACACTGTGACCGAAATGGTACTGAAACAGAGGATGACAGACTAAAGGCCAAAATACTAAATGTCTTTTTCCAAAGCTGTTTCACAGAGGAAGACTGCACTGTAGTTCCTTCTCTAGATTGTCGCACAGATGACAAAATGGTAGATATCGAAATAGACGACAGAGGGATAGAGAAACAATTAAAATCGCTCAAAAGAGGAAAGGCCACTGGACCTGATGGGATACCAGTTCGATTTTAAACAGAGTATGCGAAGGAACTTGCCCCCCTTCTTGCAGCGGTGTACCGTACGCCTCTAGAAGAGCGTAGCGTTCCAAAGGATTGGAAAAGGGCACAGGTCATCCCATTTTCAAGAAGGGACATCGAACATATGTGCAAACTATAGACCTATATCTCTAACGTCGATCAGTTGTAGAATTTTGGAACACATATTATGTTCGAGTATAATGACTTTTCTGGAGACGAGAAATCTACTCTCTAGGAATTAGCATGGGTTCCGAAAATGATGATCGTGTGAAACCCAGCTCGCGCTAATCGTCCACGAGACTCAAGAGGGCCATAGACACGGGTTCACAGGTAGATGCCCTATTTCTTGACTTCCCCAAGGTGTTCGATACAGTTCCCCACAGTCGTTTAATTAACAAAGTAAGAGCATATGGACTATCAGACCAATTTTGTGATTGGATTGAAGAGTTCCTAGATAACAGAACGCAACATGTCATTCTAAATGGAGAAAAGTCTTCCGAAGTAAGAGTGATTTCAGGTGTGCCGCAGGGGAGTATCATAGGACCGTTGTTATTCACAATATACATAAATTACCTGGTGGATGACATCGGAAGTTCACTGAGGCTTTTTGCAGATGATGCTGTGGTGTATCAAGAGGTTGCAACAATGGAAAATTGTACTGACAAGCAGGAGGATCTGCACTGAATTGACACATGGTGCCGTGAATGGCAATTGAATCTCAATGTAGACAAGTGTAATGTGCTGCAAGTACATAGAAAGATAGATCCCTTATCATTTACCTACGAAACAGCAGGTCAGCAACTGGAAGCAGTTAATTCCATAAATTATCTGGGAGTACGCATTAAGAGTGATTTAAAATGTAATGCCCGTATAAAATTAATCATCAGTAAAGCAGATGCCAGACAGATTCATTGGAAGGATCCTAAGGAAATGCAAACCAAAAACAAAGGAAGGAGGTTACAGTACACTTGATCACCCACTGCTTGAATATTGCTTAGCAGTGTGGGATCCATACCACATAGGGTTGAGAGAAGAGAGAGAGAAGATCCAACGGAGAGCAGTGCGCTTTGTTACAGCAGCATTTAGTAATCGTGAAAGTGTTATGGAGATGATAGATAAACTCCAGTGGAAGACTCTGCAGGAGAGACGCTTAGTAGCTCGGTATGGGCTTTTGTTAAAGTTTCGAGAACATACCTTCACCGAAGAGTCAAGCAGTATATTGCTCCCTCCTACGTATATCTCGTGAAGATACCATGAGGATAAAATCAGAGAGATTAGAGCAAACACAGAAGCATACCGACAATCTTTCTTTCCACGAACAACACGAGACTGAAATAGAAGGGAGAACCGATAGAGGTACTCAAGATACCTTCCGCCACACACCGTCAGTTGGCTTGCGGAGTATGGATGTAGATGTAGAACTGGTCAAAATAATTTACAAAGAAAGCATTTAGAACAATTTTAGACAATGTTTCATGCCCACCACTGACTTTAAACATCTATTTTCATCCATTTATTGTGGATGTATTGGAATGACCACCAACCTCAACTGTATGAGTCCTGTGCCTATTGAAATTAAACTCAAATTTTATTTGAACCCTTAAGAAAGATGTGGAGGAGATTCAAGAGAATAAATTGGATGGAAAGAGTGAGTAATGAAAGAGTATTGAAAAGGGTTGGTGAGAGATGTCTGCTCAAGGTTGTAAGAGAAAGGAAAAAGAACTGGTTGGGACATTCATTGAGAAGGGAGTGCTTGCTAGCAGATGCTATGGAAGGATTCGTTAACGGGAGAAGACTGAGAGGAAGAAGAAGATACAAGATGATAAGACGACATACGGGGAAGAGGAAATTATGCAGACCTGAAAAGAATGGCAGAAGACCAGACACCCTGGAGAACTACCATGTGAAAACCTGCCTTTTGGCAGAGTACTGATGATGATGATGATGATGATGAAAAGAAATCACATCATCTAAGCTTGGGGTTTGGTAAAAGGAATCAATTATCAGTTTATTCTGGTTGTCAAGTATAATCTCTACCCATATTAACAAACAGCATCTAGCTACTTCAATTATGCTACAAGATAAACTACTTCCAATGGAAATGAATCCACTATCACTAACTGAATTTAATCTATGCTTTCTGAATGCTGTTATTAGGTCCTTGGTTAACGTATCTCTGGCTTTAGCCTGATTTCATTACTTATAATGATTTCTGCTCCACGTGCTGCCTATGAGGACTGAGTTCTCGTACCTTCCTAATGGAGCTTCAAGAATTTAAAACTACAATACCAATATTTCCTAGGCCTGTCCTCATCCTGTGTTTGACCTGCACTCCTTAGAAATAAACCCATTTGTACTTTTCAGAGACCTTCTAATCTAAAAAAACAGACCATTCCAATCCAAACAGCCCTCTCTAACCTCTGTTATGGACACATGATCTATTAATCTGATCCCAACACATCTCCATCCTGTAGTCCAAGTCAAGGAATATCTGGCCTGCATGGTCGCAGATCCATCTGGGCCACCACTCACTTGGTACCAAAGGTTAGAAGTCTGTTCTCTCAATGATGCTACAGATGCTCTATCTTCATCTTGTAAGCAAGACTGGCTGCCTTCACCAATCCAGACAGACAACAGATAGAATCTCTTCCAATATGAAGTCACACATCATTAGTAGCAACACACGGCACCCTTTGCAATTGGCTGTACCATGTGCTCTTCATGGCATCTGTAAGGATACACTTCACATCTGGGATGACTCCCTTCTGGTATGCACTATGCACACAGAGTGTATAATGGCTTTCTTCCCCTGTTTAGCTCTGGTATCCCTATGGAGTTTCATCACTTGCCTAGCACTGGAGCCCCCAATTACCAACAATTCCACACTATGGGACTGCCCCAACCTAACAAGCCAAAAGGCTTCCTCTGAAACAAGGCAAGTGTCTGCTGCTGGCTTGTTGTTGTTGTTGTTGTTATCAAAACAATAATGACACGGTAAACCTGTATCTTAATCAATACTAATCCAAATTCTTACAGAAGTGCTCAGTTGTTGACGAGATGTTAATGCCTCCTTAATACAGAATTAAAATAAATCTACTGCACTCAAACATATTTGGTTAGTAAATAAAAGAAGATATTGTGGTCCGCAGATGGCTACACAGACCAATGACTGTTAGTGAGGAAAGAGGCCACTAGAGAGCTACAAATTTCCAAATAAAAACTATGTTCATACAATGTCAGCCAGCAACCTCCCCATTTTATTTGGTTTTTGCCATATATTTAAAGTATGTTTTTTTATATATAGTACACTGTGAAATATTTTTGCTGAAATAATATACATACTAATATCATATGTACCAATACGTCTTGTATATATAATGTGAAGGGGTAGGAACACACTTCTTGTTTCAATGTCTGATCTGAATATCAAAACTAGTCAATCTTCCAAAGTAATCCACTTTGTTTTTATTGCAACAATGCAAATTCCCAGATAGAAACTCTTCTACAAAGACTGTCTGTCTAGATCGCATATTATTTCTTAAAATGGATGATGTATTTTGACTGAGTGTCATCATCAGATCTGTGATAAGACAAAAAAGGAATAAAGACAAGACACAAATTACTAGGAAGATGTGCTCACTAACTGATGAAAATGATACAGTACACAGATGTACAACACTTAAATAACAAAACTTAAAGAGAGGGTGAGGGGGGATGTTAACAAGTGAAAAATCAAATTGTCCATCAACCACCAGGTGGCACTTGTAATACAAAAGAAAAGTGCACAATACTTCAATACAAGTATAGTAGGCTCAAACATAAGTAAAATACATTCTTCGTTTAAAGCATGGTGACCCATTAGTTTGTTAACATTTGAAAATACGTGAATTCATGGAATAATGTAGATAGAGGGGTAAAAATTGACACACAAGCCTGAAAAGACCTCAGGTTTAATCGAAACCACAAATAAGTGCAAAAACTCGCCAACAGATGGCACTGGACAGGAACACAGCAATGACGCCACACGAGAATCATGTATAAAATGAGCTGTAGTGAGCGGAGGAGTCATATTGTATGTGGTCTGTTTCAGATGTCAAAGTACAGACACCACTGTTTTTGATACAGCAGTCATAAATATCTACATAAATACCTTCCTCAAAAGTGAGAGGGTCAATGCGTCAGCAATTGTGACATGTTGACTTTACCAGACAAGCACTGTTGCTAAATTTTTACTGTCAGAATGAAGAATATGCTACTGCAGCTTTACCATCCTAGAACCACAGGAAGGGTATTCAAATGAGAAAAGGTTCTATGACAAGTGTCACTGTGCATAAAATGATCACAAAATTCCAAACCACAGGTTGGTAGAGCACTGAGAACTCCAATAAAGGTGGTAGCAGCCACGGATACATACGAGGAGAACACCCCCCCCCCCCCCCCCCCCACTTGTGGAGCCAGCCACACCGTCCCCGCCAGTCAGCCTGCACACTATTTGTTCGTTTCTTTCAGTAAACTTGACTGAATCAAGTTATCAAGTACCTGTACTTTTCTATGTAGCACGCGAGTCCACTTGTCTGCCTGCATCTATTGTTACAGTAGAAAGAAGTTTTTCAACACTGCGGCATACGAAGACATGGCCGAGGTCAACATAAAGGAGGGTCGACTTAATGGCTTAGTTCTGTTGAACACCCACCCTGACACTGATTGTCCTATAAGACGATGTAATTAACCAATTTGCCAGGAAGAATAGGCGCATAGAATTTATCATTTAAGGAAGAGAACCACAATTGTAAATTTTTTATATCATAGGATGGCATCGTCTTTTACATGTGTATAATAAGTTTAAATAACACTACTTTGCATGTGACTTGATTATTTTTTACTACAGTAAAAGTAAAGGTAGCTCAAGATATCTTTAGCACCCCTCCTTCAGGTTTTTCTATATCCACCACTGAGTGGTAGGCATGAGATATTTCAATTTTTAAGTACATTTTCCATCACAGGACAAAAGTGAGGATAGGAAAGGCAACATACCACATACGGGATAAAATGTAAAACACTAAATGAAATGTCATAAAAATGGTGTAATATGGAAAAAGTCACAGATTAAGAAGACAGACAAAGAATGAAGGCTAAAAAACAATTAGTAGGTAAGTTAAAAGACAATGTAAGTGATAAAGTTTTTTCTAACATAATCTAATGTGTATTTCTAGTTATTGTAGTCTTCAGTTCAGCTCTCCATGCAACTCCATCCCATGTGAGCCTCTTCACCTCTGTATAACTACTACAACCTACAGCCTTTTGAATCTGCTTACTGCATTTATCTCTTGGTCCCCCTCTATGATTTTCAACTCCTCCACACACTTCCCTCCAATAGCAAACTGTCTGTTCTCAACCGCCTTCTTTTTGTCAAGTTGTGCCACAAATTTCTTATTTTTCCAATTCTACTCAGTACCTCCACATTGGTTACATCCTCAACCCACATAACCTTCAACATTCCTCTGTACACCACATTTCAAAATCTTGTATTCTCTTTTGTCTAAGCTGTTTATTGTCCATGTTTCACTTCCATATATGGCTACACTCCAGACAAATACCTTCAGAAAAGACTCCTAACACTTAGATCTACATTTGATGTCACAAATTTCTCTTCTTCAGAAATGCTTTTCTTGCCACTAACAGTCTACATTTTATATCCTCTCTATTTCTAGTCATATTTGAAAAACTGTTTATTTCTTTTTAGGGTTCTGTGACTCAATCTGCAAAAATGAAACCCGTATTGGATCACTTTGTTTTCTCTATGTCTGTGCGTCCATCTGACAGCCAAGAACTCTTTTTTATCAGGAACAAGTAGGTGTATAATGGTCACACACATGTCACATATTAACATCTAAGGTCCCTTGGTGATGTAAAAACTTTATGCTTCTAAGTCAATTCAATCAAAACACATGACTAGTTATGTCGAATATTTTGATACACGAAAACTCACTCATCAAAATCTACAGGTTACTTCCCATTGACCTATAATCATGAAATTTGGCAAGAAGCAATATTTCACAGTACAAGTAAAGGAAAAAAGCAAAATCGTTAATATGTAATTACATCACATAAAAAAATAATTTCCCTTGTCATTTGTTCTCCAACTTCGATCTTGAAACAGGAATACTCTCAAAAGTACTGAGCACCCTGGGACCAATATGTTACCAGTATCAACGTCGATAACAAGCAAAAATTATTAATGTCCTCGATTTCTGGAATCGATACGCTTTCTACACACATAATTAAGCTTGTTCGGAACACTTGGTGTACAAGTCCTACCACACAATTTTTGTGTAAGAGCACAGTCCCAGTCCTCTATAAAAATAGCAAGCTGGCAATAAACAGAAATACAGTGTGGTAGGGAAAACATATCTGAAAAAAAGTCTTTAAACAGGAAATCATAGAGGAAGTTGCAATAAACAGGAAATTAAATCACAGCTCTTGCATGAAAGATAGTGTCCTTGGAACATGGCAACTACCAGAATACGAGAACCTTTGCAATACATGCAGACTATGAGACAAATCACACACAGCTTTTGTGAGACAGTAACAAGGCCGAATGTAAAAGATATTGCTGCTGATAGACTATGGCCCAGGTACAAGTCATAGGCAGAAACTGTGCTTTAGTAGATAGGTAATACTAATTAAAAATATTAAGAATACTTAACATGATCATTTCTTTGTGTTTTTTAATATAAATGCTGAGAGCAACAACCATTGGATTAACATGTTCCTACCAGTACATACAATTGATTGAAACAAAAGGAGCTGCTGCTTAAAGTTTTCAACAAAATTCGAAAATTCACTGTGAAAAATCATTGCAAAAAATCGAATTAGACTTCATAGACTGGGCTAAATACAGTGGATGGTTAAATTTTGTAAATAAAAGTTCCCAAATGTATTATTTATGTTTTGTTGAAAATGTGAATTCATTCTGGTATTCTCTTAAATGCCAGTTCAACTTGGTTTCATAAATTGTCTGCTGAACCACAAGGCCATAAATATCAATATTCTGTATATATTATTTATTATGAGGTCATAGTCCGTCATAAATTAATGTCAAATGAATCCAATAGGATATAAAGGCAAATAGAACAAAATATTGCATATTTTTCTACATGCCTGTTAAGGAGGGGCAAATATGTGTAGGTAGTAAGTACAACGTTCCAGCAGCAGCTGTTCTTCGTTATTTATATCTCATGTGTATATGCGAACATACTGACAATTATTGCAGATAAAGTCAATCCTGACAATTATTACAGATGAAGTCAATTACTATGAAATAATTCTGTATTAAAAGTATCACAATAACAATTTTACTTCTCTTTAATTGCACACACGAATCATAAAGAACTTAAAACTGCGAAAACCTGTACTTTTATCAATAGATGCATTTATATGCAGAAAGTAACGCGTGTAGAGCACCAACTTCGATCATAAATAAAGCAGTCGCCTGTCAAAAAACGGGTTCCATATATCATCTTACCTGTTAAATAAAAGCAATTAAATTTGTGCGCAAGTTTCAGCAGACGAGACATCTGTACGTCACTCACGGCCATACCATCTCTCATCAGTTGCCAAATATCAACTGCGGAAAGGGATGTGGTGATACCTGCATTCAAACAAATCTCTAATGATTGCGAGGAAGGAATAATATATTTCTTTTACATATAATCAGAAACAGAAAAATTAATGTTGTTCTCTTTCAAAGATGTTGCCTCAACAATTGTGCCTTTATGAGTCATGGAGCATTGTTACAATTTAAAGTTAGTATCTTCATTATGCTCCATTCAGTAATTTCAGCAAATAACAGACATCTGACAGAAGGCGTGATGATGGTTGCTTATTGTCTTTTAGTAGTCAGAAATTGCTGTACATTATTGGAGGCGTGCGGAACATCTTTGAGTGTAATAAAGTCTGTGCACAATTCCGTTATTCGCATAGTTTGAGGACTGGCAGTAGGAGGAGGGACGCAGCGGCCGATAACTATCAGGCAGTGGGCGAGATATGATTGGGGCGGGGACGTGGAGAGCTGTTTTTGAGGCGTTATTAGTTTGTCGTTTACGTTGTCCTTAACTTTTAACATGCGTTTATTCTGTGGTCTATTGCGACATCCTAAATTAGGCTGCCCGCCAAGAAAGCCTGGTTTAGTAAAGGGTACTATTCATGCAGTATTCGGAAGGTATTTGCTTGTGACAAACACTATTACAGGGGGAGTATTATTAGCTGCGGGAGATATGATTCAACAAGAAATTGAGCGTTACAGGCACAAAGAAGTTTCGAAACGAATGAACCGATACGACTGGCCACGAGTGGGTAATGTAATTATTTGTTACCTGTATTGTTTAATGAGAAACTCTGGAGACCTGTACTGTAGCACAACGGGGAGTCAAACAGTATTCAGACAAGGAATGGACGTAAATTAACTGATAACTGCTGCGTTAAAAGGAGATTTATTCAAAGAGCAGCCTATGTTACAAAAGTTCCGTCACTTACCCTTTGATTTAGCACAGTTGGTGTGCGCTGTCTAAACTTTTATGGACATGTGTGTTTTACTGATGGCATACTTTAACCGCAGTTTAAGTGATTTAGTTCACTAAATGTCTTTCATATTGCCAACCGGCATTTACATGTAGTAGAGTTAAAAAAGAAATAAAAAACGGACAGGAATAATTTTATAAATGGCAAAAGAGCGTGGGTAAAGTTGGCCCGATATTGAGTAGCTAGTGTGATTTTACGTAATCTGTCGAGAGCCGTGGAAACCAATAACCATCTATCACGTTAACACTGCAGACGACGACCTACTGTAGTTTCGTTACTGTACGCTTAGAGCGCCACCATCGGATGCTACTTTGTGATAGGCTGGAAGGAAAAGGGTGTGAGTAGTTACCGCTACTGAGCAAGTTAACAAATTTATCATATTTTGCAAACACACTTGATTTCATTGTATATTGGAACTGCAGGCCCTCCTGGTTATTGTACGCGATCTAGAACTCAAACATTGAGCAATACGTATTCTTCGGAAGACCACTCCGTTTTAGAAATAATACAATTAATGAACGGCAGTTCAGAAACTGAGATCTGTTGTAGATTTAAAATAAGAAATAAGCGTTTTAACAACCAAAGATAAATTTGCGCAATTTTTGGAGTGTTGTAGTAGATACAACGGAGTGGAATGTACATTAAGCTTTTAAGTATTTTCCATATAATTGTCTTCGTCAAGGTATCCAATGGAATGAAGTTTCATGTAATCAGCTGATTTCCCGGCTATGGCCCCTTATTTATTTTATTCCAGTTTTATATGTATAGCCTTGCTAATCTCCAAGTATAAATATGAGCGCAAAAATCATCTAATACTATCAGCCTAGCGACGCCGAGAACTTCGGGTTCGACACGAACATCAACTACATTACATTAGCAGTACCCCATAGAGTGGCCACTGGGGACGTAAAAGGAAGTGATGGGGTGTTTATTCGACTATTTCTATATTTCTACCTTTAGTCGAAGGGCGCTATAGGTCTATTACCTCTGTATTACTTTTCCTTGCTAATTTCACTCCAAGTTTGATATTGCCCTAACTATTCCAGGGATTAGTTAGGTATTGCCCCAACACCACCTCCTTATGGGCTTTCATAATGAAATGACTAAAAATGGGTTGTCGTATCCTCACAGTGTTTTTCTTCTTTTTCCTTAACAAGCTTAAATCCTAGGTACTGTTTACCAGTACCAGTTATGGCTGAATTTTCTCATTGTGATGCTTTATGTATCATTCCTTTTTATTGCCCCTGCCTCTCCCCAACCCTGGAGTTGAATGTCATTGCATCAGTGACCAATCATTCAGGATGTTTTTATGTGGCCCCCTTCTACCTCGCCCTTACAGGTACTAGGGATGTCTTGTCCTACTAACATTTTATTTTTTCCAGTTTGGTTGCAGTTGCTTCTGGTGGTTCAGGTTATAAAAAGCCATGGATTACCCAAGGAATAAAGGCACCCTCTAAACAAAAAAGGAAACTATATCAGTCAGGAACAGCTCTGATGTAAATGCTATTGATCATTACAAAACATTGAAGATAATAATATAGACATCAAAATGAATGCGTTATCAGAAAGGGATAGTTGTATCAGATGGAAAAAGTAAAGAAAACATGGGATATAGTGAAGGAAGAGACTGGTAGAACCAAAGATGAAGAAGAGTACGTAGTTTTAAGAGTAAATTATACATAGGTAACAGATGTGTGCAGTGTTACTGAACTTTACAATAAGCACTTCATAACCGTTATTGAAAAGAGGAGGTTGTCAGGTTCAGTAGATGCTGCCATGGAATATCTCAGACCTGTCACTACAACGAAATACAGTAATGAGTATGACCCCCACTGCACCAGAAGTAGTAATCCTTAAAACAAAACAAAAACTCAAGTGGTTATGATAATGTATCAAACAAAGTTGATTAAACAGTATGCCTTTGAGTTTAGTGACATTTAAAGTTATTTGGGTAACCAGTCTTTTATCAATGGAACATTTCCTGGATAGTTGATATATGCTGAAGTTAAGCCTTTGTATAAGAAAGGAGATGAAGAAATACCATCAAACTTCCGTCCGATTTCACTTTTGCCCACATTGTCAAAAATTTTAGAAAATATAATCCAAGTTACAATTTAGATTTCTAAAGGGTTCAAATATTGAGAAGGCTAACTACACATAACAGTGAGAACATTCTTAATTCATTAGACTATAAATTACAGATGACTGGTATATTTTATGGTCTGTCAAAGCCATTGGACTGTTTAAATGACAATATCCTCTTAAGTAAATTAGAATTTATGGTGTAAAAGGAAATGTTGCAAAAATGGTTCAAATCTTATATCTCTGACAGAAAGTAACGGGTGTCAGTATGAAAGATGTGTTTATTAAGATATCGAGTATCATCCGGCCGGGAACCAATAACGTGGTGTCCCCCAAGGTTCCATCCTAGGGGCCTTAGCTTTTCTTGTGTATATCAATGACCTTTCATCAGTAACATTACCAGATGCCAGTGTGTTTTGTTTGCAGATGACACAAACATTGCAATAAATAGTAAATCAAGTATGGCTTTACAAAGGTTGGCTAACGAAATTTTCATGATTGTCAATAAATGGTTCCTAGCCAGTTCCCTGTCACTAAACTTTGAAAAAACATGCAGTTGAAAACTTGTAAAATGTTTCCTGTCAGTATATGCCTAAAATATGACAGCAAGCAGATAGAAGAAGTTGACAATGTTAAATTCATGAGCTTACAGCTTGATAATAAATGTAATTGGGAAGAGTAAACCAAGAACTGCTGAAGTGCATAAACAAAACTCTACTTGCTATGCAAATGTTGTCAGTCATAGGTGATGCAAAAATAAAAAAAGCTAGTGTTCTATGCTTATTTTCATTCCGTAATATCATATGGGATTATTTTCTTGGGTACCTCATCAAGCCAAGCTAAAGTTTTTCAAGCCCAAAAATTTGCGATATGAATTATTTGGGTATGTTAACTACTGTTTCCCAATATATTTATTCCTTATTGATATTTGTAACAATATTATGAAAAGGAAAGTTGCCACTCACCATATAGCGGAGATGCTGAGTCACAGATAGGCACAACAAGAAGACTGTCACAAATTAGCTTTCGGCCAGTATGGCCTTCGCCAAAATAGACAAGGGGGGGGAGAGAGAGAGAGAGAGAGAGAGAGAGAGAGAGAGAGAGAGAGAGAGAGAGAGACTGAGACTGAGACTGAGACTGAGACTGAGACTGAGACTGACTCTGACTCTGACTCTGACTCTGACTCTGGTTCAGTAAGGTGGCTGCTATTCAGCAGTACGTTTTCAATAACATGCCAGCAAACACAAAATGTTTTTGATTAGTTTCTTAGCAGAACTGATTAATGTGTGTATGATGTTATTAATATATTAAAAACAAAGATTCCAAGACCTACCAAGCGGGAAAGTGCCGGTAGATAGGCACAATAAATAAAACGCACAAACACACACACAGAATTTTGAGCTTTCGCAACCGGCGGCTGCTTCGTCAGGAAAGAGGGAAGGAAAAGGAAAGATGAAAGGACGTGGGTTTTAAGGGAGAGGGTAAGGAGTCATTCCAATCCCAGGAGCGGAAAGACTTACCTTAGGGGGAAAAAAGGATAGGAAACTGAGTCACAGATAGATAGATATCCTTTTTTTCCCCCTAAGGTAAGTCTTTCCGCTCCTGGGATTGGAATGACTCCTTACCCTCTCCCTTAAAACCCACATCCTTTCATCTTTCCTTTTCCTTCCCTCTTTCCTGACGAAGCAGCCGCCGGTTGCGAAAGCTCAAAATTCTGTGTGTGTGTGTTTGTGCGTTTTATTTATTGTGCCTATCTACCATCGCTTTCCCGCTTGGTAAGTCTTGGAATCTTTGTTTTTAATATATTTTTTCCATGTGGAAGTTTCTTTCTATTTTATTTACATAGTTCTCTTAATCACTGCAAGCCATGGCCTGAAGTCCTGCCTGAGGACTCCCCACAGAAAGACACAAGCAGTAACACTATTGTGCTTTTCCAAAACAGTGTAAGAATGGAACCTCTCCCCAGATTGTCACCATACTTATGGACGATGGTCATCCTGGATAGTGCTGAACCACAGTTCGTGGCTGAAGAGAATGTGACTCCTTTCATCAGCAGTCCATGGTTCCCAATCATGGCACTACTCTAAAAAGCAGCTGTTTCTGTTGTGTTTAGGACAGTGTATACATGGGATGGCAATTCCTTAGCCTGGTTGCTGCTGCCAGCAACTATGTACGCAAGGTGATAACAAAAAGCTGGGAGTCCATTATTTGTTCTTTGATGATGAATATGTCTGCCTTCACATTTCCATGCAACCTAAGATCAGGCCACTGTCATATCAGATTGTCCTACAAATCTGGATATTTCCTGATTCGGCCAATAGGCCAATTAGAGACCCAAAATGAGGCTCCTTTCAAACAACGTAAGGTGCATCTGACGTCGCCTCAACGCATCTCCGTGTCCTTCACAATGATCACTAAACATCTGATGCTCTTCATGCCCCATATATTCCCCAACAGGCCTGGTAACAACACTAAACAAAAACAATACTAATGCACACATGTGGCTGTTTTATTTGACACTGAGAACTGCATCTCTAATCAGTTAAATATCTGTTGACGGATATACATATATGAAGCTACATTGACATCCAACCGTGTCTTCTGTGTACTTCACTTTTTTGTCAGGTAGTGTGTTTGTAGATGAAACAAGACTGGAAGATGATATTAGCATGCCTGTGTTGTTCACAAGTATGTGCAATGTTTCTTCTGACATGAATGCAAGAACAGGCTCTGCTGTGACTACAGCTGTTATGGAAAAAAGTATTCGCATTTGCAAATTTGGACAACCATCACCTCTGTAATGGAATGGTGATAATGAGAATTTGTGCTGGACAGGGACAATGTCATACTGAGGTTTGTTTGGGTCTGGCCATGAGTCGTGCTCAGATAACATAATGGTAAGGTTACAACTCACAATAAGCTTGAAATCCAGGTTCGAGTCCCGATCCAACACAAATTTTCATTCTCATCATTCCATTACACAGTTTTCATGTGTCCATATTTGCAAATGTGAATACATTTCATGTAAGGTTGGAAGAAGTTATTTCCATAAACTTTTTGGGAATTACATTTGACAATAAACTCCATTGGAGACAATAACATAGTCAATGCCTACCATAAATTTAACACTGTAGTAGCTATAATGAAACAGTTTGCACATTTTGCGAATAACTTGTGTGTACTGTATACCATGCTCTATCTGAACCATACATAGGGTACGGAATTATTGTTTGGAAAAATTCCAGCAGCAATAACACAAAAAGAATCTTTGTATTGCAAGAAAATGCCATTAGGAGTATCCTGGAAAAAAAGATGACAGACTCGTGCAGGACTGCCTTATATAATCTAAAAAGATGTATATATACAGGGCAACAATTTCATTTCCCCCAGAGGGCTGACTGCTCTTTGCCGGATTCTTGCTTGGCTACCTGGGGCCCAGCCTTTGCAGCATCTTTTTCATTCCTGCTACATGTCTATTCTCTTCCTGTTCTTTTTCCCCTTGCTTGGAGGACATTTCTGGGCTGTTTTTTGGAATGAATTCTGAATTTTCGGTTGCCAGTCTCAGAATACTCTCCACTGTTTTTTGTTCCTATTTTTTTCTTCTTTCACCTTCTCCTATCCTTCCTCCACTTTGGTGTTTGAGATTTCTCTTTCTCTTCTTCCTCCCTGTGCACCACTCTTGAAGGCTGGCCCACAAATCTGATGTGTTACAGGTGACTGGGTAACGCGTAATTCCCAGCCCCAGGTTGACATGTAAGGTTTGCACATACCCCCTGGTACAGGCCAAGCCCAAGGATGGGTGATTGCCTGAGCTGTTACCTTCCAAAATTGCCAATTGTTTTCTCTGTCAGGTTTTCGGGAGGTATGACCTGAGGTGTGAACAAACACCTAAGGTGGGTGCTTCCCCTTCTGAAGGGGACCACAAGTTGGAAAGAACATGCCATCGGAAACACTTGGAATCATGGGGGATTTTCTCACAATGAGCCAATCATCTTGACAGTTAGTGGCCGTGAAACATAAATGGAGTAAGGCTAATATTTCAAAGACCCTCCCAGCTGCATCATGGTTCCTTGTGGTTTCACTTACTGAAGACGGTCAGTCCTTCACTACAGTAAATCCTTTTATTATTCAGAAAGATGTTGATGCAATTCCTGGCCCTGTGTGAAATCATGCTCTCATTTATGCAATGGTACTTTGTTTTTAGAGACTACTTCTGATTCTCAAGCAGAACAACTGCTTGCAGATTCGCTCTTCCATGGCTATCGTGTTCATGTCGAGACCCATCAAACATTGAATTCTTCCCGTGGTGTTAGCTGGCCATGGTGGTCTAGCTGTTCTAGTCGCTCAGTCCGGAACCACGCGACTGCTACGGTCGCAGGTTTGAATCCTGCCTCGGGCATGGATGTGTTTGATGTCCTTAGGTTAGTTAGGTTTAAGTAGTTCTAAGTTCCAGGGGACTGATGACCACAGATGTTAAGTCCCATAGTGCTCAGAGCCATTTTGAACCATGGTGTTACTTACACTAGGCTGCTCGATGGTCTGACCAAGGCAGGAATCTGAGCAGGGTGTCATTGCAGTCCATCGGGTGATGGAAAAAGTAGATGCCTCCTTAGTGCTCAACCATACCCCTTTCTCGCTTTTGATAGAGTGGTTCTTCCGTCCAAGATCAAAGCAGGTTATGAAGTTATCACAGACATCTGTGAACCTGATATTTTGCTGCCAGTGCCATCGTTACAACTACACTCGTGAGTCCTTTCAACACCCAGCCAAATGTGTGACCTGTGGCAGCGATGCTCACAAGGGTAATTGAGTGCCACCTTCTCCCTGTTGCATCAACTGCAATGGTGACCATGCCGCCTACCCGAAGATGTCCCATGTATCTCGATGCGCAGGCTGTCCAGGAGATCCAGGTGAAAGAAAAAAATGCCTTACCCGGTTGCTTGCAAGTTGTTGGCTAGTCAGAAAGCCTGCATTCTACTATTTGACACCTACAATACTGTTCTTGCTACATCTCTCTCCACAAAGGACATGGCCACCTCAAATCTAGCACGGAAGTTGTGAAATCGTCCAATGTCATGGTAGTGTCCCCATCTCCTCCTCCAGCTGTGCAACATGCCACCAAACTTTCGCCTCACAGGGCGAAGTCACTAGCTACATAACCGGCAAGCTGGAAAGGACAGAAGGAATATTCCCATGAAGACTTACTTTGTCCTTCCAGCCAACCAACATCTGAGACTTCCTCTGCCAACCAGAAAGGCTCCAATAAGTCAAACAAAGGCAAACAGTCTTCTCCTTACCCGGCTTGAAGGTCCTCTTCAATGGTGTCGCCACATGATACACTCGCCCAGCCGACTTCCATGTCACCGGTATCCACCACCAACCATTATTCTGCCCTGGACTCCACAGCCAGCAAAAGGTGAAAGCTGATGCTTCAGTAGAACTCATGGAGCAGGATCCTCCTGCCTCTGTGCCGTGTAGCAGTGAGTCTTTAAAGGCTGCCACTCGACAGTCACTGAGATGACACCCCCTTAATTTTTTCCTCATCATGACTGTCTTCCAATGGAACATTTGTGGTCTCTGACCCAACAAAGAGGATTTATCTGTGCTCTTAGAATTGCACTCGGCAGTCACTGAGATAACACCCCCTTAATTTTTTCCTCATCGTGACTGTCTTCCAATGGAACATTTGTGGTCTTTGATCCGACAAAGAGGATTTATCTGT
The DNA here is from genome assembly GCF_023897955.1 of Schistocerca gregaria. Lineage (NCBI taxonomy): Eukaryota > Metazoa > Arthropoda > Insecta > Orthoptera > Acrididae > Schistocerca > Schistocerca gregaria. The sequence goes on from NC_064920.1 coordinate 469,541,632, forward strand.
GCTCTTAGAATTGCAGTGCCCACTTGTTCTCTGCCTTCAGGAAACAAAATTGCAGTCTCACGACCATTTTGAGCTCTTGCATTTCTTCCCAATCCATTTTGTCTTTCATCCTGAGCTTGGCATTCCATCTTATGAGAGAGTCATGCTGCTCATACAAGATGACGTTCATAATCAACCTATCTCCCTTACTACCTGTCTTCAGGCTGTTGCGGTTCACCTTTTCTTTCCTCATTTGACTTTTTCTCTTCATACCGTTTATATCCCTCCATCATTTGATGTCACCAGGGCAGACATCCTCGAATTTATTGGGCAGCTACCTCACTCCTTTCTGCTGCTCGGTGACTTTAATGCACACCATCCCCTTTGGGGTTCTTCCAGATCCTGTCCGAGAGGGGCCTCGTGACTGACCTTCTTAATCAACTTAAACTCTTCTGCCACAACACAGGAGCACCCATGTTCCTTTCAAACTCCACGCACATCTATTCCCATTTGGACCCATCCTTCTGCACTTTCCAGCTTGCTCATCATATCGACTGGTCTGTTCTCTCTGACACGTACTTGAGCGACCATTTCCCGTGTGCTATCCATTTGCTGACTCCTACCGCACATTCGTACACACCCAAGTGACAGCTAACTAAGGCCAACTGGAGGCTTCACTCCTGCCTGGTGACTTTCGACAAACACCATTTTCCCAGTTGCGGTGACAAGATAGAAAATCTTAAGAGTGTCACTCCAAAGGAAATGCACACTATTTTTGTAAAAATACTGTTTTCATTCTGCATGTGTGAAAGTTTTACAGTGTGTAGATACATCCTACCCGCTTGTTTTCAAACTTAATTCAACCTTATCCCGTGAATGGCGCTGTCACAGGGTGTCTTCACGATGGCTGCTACACTTTATGTTAGTCAGAAGCAATGTGCTGTCATAGAATCCCTGTGCTGTGAAAATGAGACAGTGGGAAACATCTGCAAGAAGTTGAAAAAGGTGTATGGAGATGCTGCTGTCAATTGCAGTACAGTTAGTCGATGGGCAAGTAGGTTACGTGATGAAAGCAGGCACGGCAATATTGAGGATTGTCCTCGCAGCGGCAGGCCTCATACTGCACTCACTCCAGACAATGTGCAGAGAGTTAACGAATTGGTGATTGCTGACAGAATCATCACAGTGAACGAATTGTCACGCTACATTGTGATGGGGGAAGGAAGTGTTTACAGAATACTGAAAGTGTTGGCGTTAAAAAAGGTTCGTGCCAGGTGGGTTCCCAGGATGTTAACAGTGGCTCACAAAGAAACAAGAAAAACGGTATGCAGCGAACTTCTGGAACAGTACGAGAATGGTGGAGATGAATTTCTTGGAAGAATTGTGACAGGTGATGAATCATGGCTCCATTATTTTTCACCACAGACGAAGAGGCAATCAATGGAGTGGCATCATGCAAATTCACTGAAGGAAAAAAAAAAAAAAAACTAAATCTACACCTTCTGCTGGAAAAGTTATGGCTACAATGTTTTTTTCGATTCTGAAGGACTCTTGTTTGTGGACATCATACCAAGTGGAACCACCATAAATTCTGATGCATATGTGACGACACTGAAGAAACTTCAAGTTTGACCGAGTGATGTTCGACCACATTGGCAAAAGCAGGATGTTTTGCTGTTGTACGACAATGCATGGCCACATGTCAGTCAAAAAACCATGGAAGCGATCACAAAACTTGGATGGACAACACTGAAACACCTGCCTTACAGTCCTGATCTGGCTCCATGTGACTATCATCTGTTTGGGAAACTGAAAGACACTCTTTGTGGAACAAGGTTTGAAGATGATGACTCTCTTGTGCACGCTGCCAAACAGTGGCTCCAACAGGATGGTCCAGAATTTTACTGTGCGGGTATACAGGCGCTGGTTCCAAGATGGCGTAAGGCAGTTGAGAGGGATGGAAATTATGTGGAGAAATGAAAACATTGTTCCTAAAGGATTTATCTACACACTGTAAAACTTTCAAATATGTAGAATAAAAGATGGATTTAGTGTGCATTTCTTTTGGAGTGACCCTCATACAAATGTTACCCTTACCGCCTCAGGAAGTTCCATTCCTCGCACTTCCACTTTACCACACTGTGTCGTAGACCCCTGGTGGACTGAGGCGTCCTGTAACTCAATTCGTGTGTGAAGATGTGTTCTCTGCATTTTTAACTGTCATCTTACAATGGCAAATTGCATTCATTATAAACAGTTGTGTGCACAGTGTTGTGCATTCTTCGAGACAGCAGAAAAGCTAGCTGGGTTTCATTCATTAGTTCTTTTAACAATTCCACTCTCTCTTCTCTTGTGTGGGCTAAACTCCGCCAGCTCTCTGAGACCAAGATTCTTTCCCCAATTTCCGTCCTGACAGTAGCAGATGATGTCATTGTGAATCCTATTGCTATTCCCTTCCCCTGTGGCAACCATTTAATGGGGATTTCGAGCTCCTCCCACTATTACCCTGCCTTCCTCCATTGGGAACAATCGGAGGAGGCTTGGGCAATAATCTTCGCTTCTGAATCATGAGTGCTACAATGCCGCCTTTGCTATGAGGGAGCTAGATCATGCTCTCACTTCATCCTGATCATCCGTGATGATGATGATGATGATGATGATGACGATGATTATGATTGGTTTGTGGGGCGCTCAACTGTATGGTCATCAGCACCTGTACAAAGTCCCAATCTTTACACAGTGCAATCTAACCACTTCCACGAATGATGATGAAATGATGAAGACAGCACAAAAACCCTGCCCCCAGGCAGAGAAAATCCCCAACCTGGCTAGGAATCAAACTTGGGACCCCGCGATCCAGAGGAAGCAACGCTAGCCACTAGACCACTAGCTGCAGACTCTGCCCCAGGGCCAGACAATGTTCACATTCAGATGTTGCAGTACCTTTCTGTTGTGGGCAAGCACTTTCTGCTTCATACGTACAACTGCTTCTGGACAGATGTCATGTTTCTGTCACTGGCATGAAGCCACTATCATACCCATACCTAAGCCCAATAAGGACCAACACCATCCTTCTAGCTGCTGCTTCATTTCTCTCACCAGCTGTGTTTGTAGGGTGATGGAACATATGATTCATGCCTGTCTGGTATGGTGGTTAGAGTCTCGCAATTTACTAAGCAGTGCACAGTGTGGATTTTGAACACGCCGTTCTGCAATTGACCATCCATCACTTTGTCCACCCATGTCATGAATGGTTGACTGTGGATTTCCCAGGCTGGCCATGTTTTCTGACATCTGCTAGAGGACTGGTATCCTACATACGCTTTACACATGAGGTGTCCATGGTCGCCTGCTCTGTTTTCTTCAGGAATTTTTAGAAGACTGAGTTTTTAAGGTAAATGTGGGTTCTGCTTTGTCAGACGCGTTTATCCAGGAAAACAGTGTGCCTCAGGGTTCGGTCCGGAGCGTCATCCTCTTTGCTACTGCCATTCAATCTGAAATGGCCTGTCTCCTGATGGTCACCTCCAACTGCTTTTTCCTTGATTATTTTTGCTATCTATTGTAGTTCTCAACAGATCTTTCTCATTGAGCAGAGTCTTCAGCAATGTCTTGTTTTTCTACTCACAAAACAATTTGTGTGAATGTCTGGCTGCACAGTTGGTTTCTTCCACCGTCTTTACATCTTGGGTCTGTTGCTCTTCCATTAGTTGAAACTACTAAACTCCTGGGGATCATGCCTGATAGGAAACTTTCTTGGTCCTCTGCTGTATATGGTCCATCAATGTCCTACTTGTCCTCAGTGGTACTTCCTGAGGAGCATATCAAACCACCCTCCTTTGTACCGGTCTCTTGTCGATTCAAAACTAGACTGGGCGTTTCGTTTATGCATCTACACATCTGTCCCTCTTACACCGTGTCAATACTATCCAATATTGTGGCACCTGTTTGGCAACTGGCGCCTTTCACAATTCTACCACCATGACTTTCTCCTCAGCGGATATGCATGCTGTGTATCTGCTATGCATGGCCACCCATCTTGTGCTGCCTCCTTCAATGGGGAGTTTGCTTTTGTCTCTTGCTCCGGCAGCTTAACTTCATGCTACCTGCAACTATCCCGGTGTGTGTAAACCCTTGACCACCTTCATTTCGAGTGGCAGCCTCTTAGGTTCATGACCTTTGCATGGAACTTTGCGAAAGTACATTTGTGTGCACTCTCGGCCTGACTATGTTTTTCAGTATTGGCTTCAGGAACACTGCTCAGTACTTACAGCAGAGCTCTTTGCCCTTATCAGGCCATGCAGTACATCTGGCGACACAGGCTCTTACATTGTGTCATCGTCTCTCTCAGTGTCCTTAAAGGCCTCTGTGAGCTGTACACCATCCATCCCATAGTGCAGTGGGTCCAGGAAAGCTGTCACTTGCTCATTCTTGATGGGGCCACTGTGATTTTTATGTTGGTTACTGGTCACGTTGATCTGACAAGAAACAAGGCCGCTGATGCAGCTGCCAAAGCTGCGGTCCTTGTACCTCTGCTCGCTATTCTTACATTCTCTCCGATGATCTCTGTGTTGCCATCGGTCAGTGGGCGCTGTGACATCACCACTGGTCTCCCTTCTTGGGACAAGCTCTGGGTTATTAGGCCTCTCCCAATAGCTTTGACAACCCCCTCTCAGCCCCCTTGCCATGAAATCATTTTAGCTATGTTGCGTATCGGGCTCTGTCTTTTTAGCATTCGCCATGTGTTTAGTGGTGCTTGCCCACCACTTTATATGCATTCTGCTCAACCTTTGACGGTCCACCATTTGCTGATGGAATGCTCTTTTTTTTAACCACGTACATTCTTGTTTGTGTTTGCCGTCTGAGTTATTGGCCATTTTAACGGATTATGCACGGTCTGTCGACTGTGTTTTATTTTTCATCTGTCACAGCAATATTAATTTTTAGTTCAGGCCCTCTGTTTGTCTATGGTGTGTTTTACAGACCTTTCTCTATGTCCCTGTTTTTAGTTATCTTCTCTTCCAGAGATTACGATTAACGTATAGTCATTTTTAACTCCTCTCTCTATCTTTGTGTTCTACAGTTCTGATGTGGGCGCATATGATCCTAGTTGTTTTTGCACCCTAAAACAAAACAAACAATTCCATTAATCAGTGGCAATACATTACTAGGAAAAATGTAGATGTTCATTCATATGACACAAGAAATAAAGACCTGCTGAGAGGAATAACACACAAACTGAGGTCTATTTAATTCATGTGACACAAGAAATAAAGGCCAGTTGAGAGAAGAATAACACACTGACTGAAATCTATTGAGAAACATCATTGATACTAAGGTGTACAATTAGTAAAATATCTTGCTAAGAGTGTGCAGGACAGTGCGAGTAAAAAGACATCCCAGAAACTTCTTGAGGTTTATTTAATGGAAAAAGAATTGAATAGTGTAGAGGAGTTTATACGCAAATATTAGGAAATGTTTTTATTGGCTGAATGTGTGTATGTATTGTGATGACCTGAATATATTATGTGCATGACATGTTTTTGTGTATCTGTTTTTTGGTCATCTGAGTTAGTTTTGTAAATGTCCCTAAGGCCTAAATATAAAATGAGAGAAAATGTATGCAACAATTCTATCATATTTGTCAATTTCATGTTTTAATTAATTAGTTAGTTAGTTTCATGTCCCATGGATTATTTCACGTGATAAATCCTAATGATATGGAGCGAGTCATTTTACATTTACACCATAAATTAATTTGTAAATAGGCTACATGCTGAACATTTATAAGGTTTTTCTTTTTCTTTTCTTTGTTTTTTTTTTTTTTTTTTTTAAAAAGGGAAAACTATGTAAGCTAAATTATTTTAAGAACTTTGATAAGTTGGCTTGTCGTGCATTACAAGTACACAGACTGTACATGTGTAATAAAATGGGGACAAAATACAAATCAATTAATCACTTTTGAACCTAACCTAGACCTGATTTTGTTAGTTGAAGACCTTGAAATAGCAATACCTTTAATGATTTCTGCCAGAAAATAGAAATAAACACTCATTTATCCTGTGGAATGCACATTGGCAAACAGTGATGTACAGTTGATCACACAAATCAACTGAAAGTGCATTTCAGAAACTTTTGAAGGAAACAGAGATCGCATAATGATAAAAATCGGACATTTTAGAGAACAGTTAGAAAAATCTTTCATGAGATAAAGTATACAATGAAGTCAATTCATTGCTTAATTCAGCATATTTCTTAATAAGTGAGTATTGCTTTTTTAAGACTTTTCTCCAAAAAATGGTGTACTGAAATGAGCATTTGAAGAAAACTTGAACTGCTACAGGCATCATAATGTATGCTAAATGAAAATGAGAAATCTACAAAGTAGTCAGAACTATAATAATCTGAAAATACTTTAACCATAAATCATACTGTCAGATAATAAGAGAAATTGTTAAAAATGTCCATTTTGTCTGTCAAAAATTAAAGTAGTCTAAAATGAAGTTAAGACAAAGATCTGGAAAGATGTTCTAGAAAATTATGCTATTTATGTAACAGAACGGACGCATCATAAGACAGTGCTAATGTAACACACTTTTTAATAATTGCTCTTCAAAATTGGCTGAGAAAATTTCAGAAAATTAGTCTGCCTGCCTCCCAGTTACTGAGTCAGGTGATTCAGCAACAGGAGGAGGAGGAGGAGGAGGAGGAGGTGGCAGGGTGCAAATTCTTGTCTAGCTGTTTTTATTTATATTTTCTGTGATTTCCCCAGTGTTTAAAGCAAATGCCAAGATTTCTCTCTTCCCCTCAAAAGACTTTACTGTAGTGTGGGATATTGGTATTGCGGTCAGCACTCCATGTACTGCCCTTTTAATGTGATCACAATATAAACATTTTTTGTTTTGTGTTAGTAGTTGCTTTATTCGTCTTGCAGCTAATTAATTATATTAGTATTGAAGTTAATCATTATTTTTACAGGGCGCATGTTTTTTGCTGGACTTATACAAGGACCACCACAACATTACTTCTACAAAAAGTTAGATGCTGTGCTCCCAAATAGAGACTGGAAGAGTGTGTGTGCGAAAATATTTTTGGACCAGACTGTGGCATCACCTACCTGTATTGTCCTCTTTTTCTGTGGTGTGGGTATTTTTGAGAAGGATGCCTACAGCGAAATATGGTCAGAAATAAAAAGTAAATTCTGGACAGTTTATGCTGTGAGTATGATTTGCCTTTTTCATATATTATCACTGTTCATCCACAGGTGAAGTTGTCATTTGCTAAGGTGCATGATGTTTTGCCGTTTTAAGTTTTATTGTTGAAAAGCAAAAGTTGGAAGAATTGAAATCATATTAAGAAAAAATAAACATTCATAATTGTCTTTAGAGTGCATTGAGATGCCCAAATTCTCCATGTTCTATTTCCCATTAAATTTGACCAGAAATAATAGAATATAGAAGTGAAACACCCAGATACCAGAGAACCTGGAATCTACACTTGATTGAGTGACATTGTGAGAGACCATAAATAGCACCTTAAACATTCATATTCATGTAGGTACCAAAAAGTCAACAGAGCAATGAAACTACACAGCAGTCTCAGTCTCATAAGCATGAATATACTCTCCAATTATGAGTAGAAGTGTAGAAAAGGTGCAAAGGAGACAGTGAAAGAAAGTGAGAAAAGTTACAAAAATTGAAAATACAAAATGAAGAACAATACCAGATGTATGTTAACATACTTTATGGAAATTGACTGGACACATTAAAGAGATGTTTACCTCCAAGGTACATAGATAGGTCTGCATCTGTGCTCCTGAAGCCACCTTACAATTTGTGTTAAATTATTCCTGATATTATCATCATTTTCCGCCTTCCTTTTTCCAGTTGTGAATGGTGTATGACAAAAATAATTGCCAAACTCTGATTTGTGTGATTATCTCAATTTGCAAGACATGGAGAAGAAGCAATCTGTTGCCTTCTCTTCTTGGAAGATACTTCCCTAGAATTTCAGTGGTAAAAACAGTTTTGTAAGACTCTGTAAGTTCATATTTATAGAGGATGCTTGCGAGACCTCAGCTATTCATTATAAAAGTCAAATCAAAACAGTTTCAGCTGTTTAAATTTCCAGTTTTATTGTATTTGTGCAACCAGTTTCAGCACTACATTACGCTATCTTCATGCCCCTTCCTGATGTGCAGGAAGCATCCCAACTCTGGTCCCGTCAAAATAAGAGTGAGCATTCAGTGAGTGGTATTTGTAAATTTCCTCTTAAAATAGTGATCCCTTCTGTGTCAAATGATGAGCAAAGGGATCACTGTATTAAGAAGAAATATATGGACACCAGTCAGTGAATGCTGGCCCCTATTTTGACTGGACCAGAGATGGTATTCTTCCTACACATTAGTCATAGGGCTTAAGGATGGCATAATGTAGCACTGAAACTGGTTGCATAAATAAAATAAAACTGGAAATTTAAACAACGGAATGTGTTTTGATTTTACATTTTTTAGTTTTGTAAGAGGTCTGTGGGACAAGACATTCTGCAAAAATTTTAAACATTCTCTCTGATAACTATGAAGGATGGATAGTTCGGAATCCCACTCATGATGGAAATTATTAAATCTATTGGCAACAAATGTACCTGATCCCTTTGAGGATGTTCACCTTAAAGCTGACATGCAACAGTTATACCATAAATGATTCCAGAGTACGAAGAGAAACTACAGGAAGTAGACAGTTTTACATGTTCAGAAAATCAGATAAAGCAGTGGCAGTATCATATCTCAAGAGGGAACTTTAAATCAGTAGCTGTAGACAGAAGGCATGCAGGGAAAGAGGTACTCGATAATCTTGTATTTTGTTGATTAAATGACAGTGCAGAATTGTACCTAAAGGCTCATGAAAATCTAGAAACACTGCATTCATTTGGGCACCATTGTTATTGGTACTCTGTATCTCATGCATGAACAAAGCAATCAAATTGTGGAATCCATGTTGATTTTCACAGAGCAGATTTTCCGTTTCCAAAAAACCCACAGCTCTTTCATGGGTATGTATCTAGTGTGCACGGAGCCCCGAACTGTTGCAGCCTCTCATATCTTCCAGGTTGCATTCCCTTCCCTTTTCCCTTATCCATTCTTTCCCATCCTAGCTCCTCACCCTCCTGCCCCCCCCCCCCCCCTCTTTCTCAGTGTTTCTCTTTACAATGACCTGGCTAGTCCCTCGATTTCACTATTTCCTTACAGTCTTCTGTAGCATTTCCACTCTCCTTTTGTTCTTTCTTTTTTGTGAATTTTTGGTCCTCTTGTTGTTTGACCTCCTTTTCTCATTTGTTTCTATAGTGTGAGCCATTTGGGGAAGCTCTCCTTCTCTAGCATCTTCACCTCTTCTCCCTCCCCCTCCTCCCCCTTTCCTTCCTTGCTGTAGCCTGCATGGTTCAGACAATGCTGCAACCCGTCTCCACTGTTGTTCATATTATTTATGGATCATATGTTGAAAACAATAGACTGGCGGGGTGGGATTAAGATATGTGAACACAAAATAAGCAGTCTTGCATATGCGGATGACTTAGTTGTGATTGCAGATTCGATTGAAAGTTTGCAAAGTAATATTTCAGAGCTAGACCAGAAATGTAAGGACTATGGTATGAAGATTAGCATCACAAAAACGAAAGTAATGTCAGTGGGAAAGAAATATAAATGGATTGAATGCCAAATAGGAGGAACAAAGTTAGAACAGGTGGACGGTTTCAAGTACTGAGGATGCATATTCTCACAGGGCGTGAGTCGTGCTTGGGTAGCTCAGTTGGTAGAGCACTTGCCCGCGAAAGGCAAAGGTGCCGAGTTCGAGTCTCGGTCCGGCACACAGTTTTAATCTGCCAGGAAGTTTCACATCAGTGCACACTCCACTGCAGAGTGGAAATCTCATTCTGGAAACATCCTCCACGATGTGGCTAAGCCATGTCTCTACAATATCCTTTCTTTCATGAGTGCTAGTTCTGCATGGTTCGCAGGAGAGCTTCTGTTAAGTTTGGAAGGTAGGAGACGAGGTAATGGCAGAAGTAAAGCTGTGAGGACGGAGTGAGAGTCGTACTTGGGTAGCTCAGTTGGTAGAGCACTTGCCTGCGAAAGGCTAAGGTCCCAAGTTCAAGTCTTGGTCCGGCACACAGTTTTAATCTTCCAGGAAGTTTAACATCCAATATGTCTCAAAACTCAGAAGGCTTCTTGTTTTTTTATAACAGCAATAGAGTTTCAATAAAAATAAATCTTGTATCAACTGTCAGAAACTGTCTTACATATTTAAAAATCATTGTTTGGACCACAACCGCTTAGGTTGAGTTTCTATATTCCCATAAGTCAAAAATAGTTATTAATTTTTTTTCCAATAAAAATACTTCCCCTCTGTGACATCTGGGGAAATATGACAGTGATATTTTGAATATAAGATACTTTCTGTTATTATTGTTATTATGAATATTATTATTATTATTATTATTATTGTCTGAAGTAATGCAATCCAAATGACAAACTTCAGTTGTAGCATTTACGTTTGTAAGAAAATTCCATTTTTTTCCCCTCAAACTACATAATGTTATATGGAGAAGTATTGCATTGACTATTGCCATACAGAAAGTAACAAGTTGAAAATGTTTTGTGAAAATCTGAAACAGTCGATGTCGGGTATGAATGATGATGATGATGATGATGATGATGATGATGATGATGATGATGATAATAATAATAATAATAATAATAATAATAATAACAATTATTATTATTATTAATTATTATTATTATTATTATTATTTCATCACAACACAAAGTATTGTGATTTCAGTTTTATTTGTGTGTCCATTTGTAGAAAAACCATTAATAATTTTATTTTATTACAGTGTGTACTGTCTAGGAAATTATTTATGACAAATTATAAGTTCCCACCAGGTAGGAGAAACATGATATAAGCATTTTCCAATGTGTGTCTACTTTTTCTGGAAATTGGAAGGTGACAAATATTAATTTTTTTATATTGTTCTTTGTAGCTTTACTGCTTAAATAATTCCATGTCTGTTACATATGTGGTTCTCTTAACTAATGATAAAATCCAAATCAGAAGCTTCATAAACCATTTATGTAGATAATTAACATTTTGCATTGACTTTCTTGCATGGCAAAACAGGCTTTCAAACTTCAAAAAAGGGCTATTAGATTAATGAAAGGGGTTCCTGCAGAGTGTCATGCAGGGAAATATTTTAAGAATTTAAAATAATGACTCTGCCTAGCTTATACATCTATGAATGTGTATGCTTTCTGAAAACTCATCAGGAATTTTCAACATTAAATAATCATGTTCATAACCATGAAACAAAGAACAGGGATGATTTTCACAGACACACCCACAAAGGAGCACTCTACCAAAAAAGTGTAAACTACCAGCCCAAAATACTTTTTAGTGCATTGCTTCTACAATAAAGAAAATTAAAGAATGTCATAAATTCAAGGTAGATCTTAAACAATTTTAACTAACAGATAGTATTTATAGCATGGAAGAATATCTGAATATGGAAAAGTAATATTTTTTATATATACAAAACTTTATATATACAAAACTTATCCAAGTTTCTGAAACAAATTAAAGATAAGAAACTGTATTGTAATTGAATACATCCATACAATGTATATTGTTAATGAATGAATAAAGAGATTGATTGATTGATTCCCAAAGCAAAATCTTTGTTTTTAATTTAGTTTATGCTCCCAATGACTGAGTCTTAAAAACCAAGTTAATTTAACTATCATGTTGTTAGCTGTGCCATTGGCATTTAGAAAACCAACTATTGGACCTTAAAACTATTCCTACTTATTGGCACAAAAATTATTGTTTTCATTTCCATAAAAACATTTTGTATTTTCTTTCCCCTATGAGGATAAGTCTCCAACGAACTATGGATATTGTATGGCTCAATGATACATACCGTACCACACCATACCATACCATAGCACAGCACAGATGAAAACAAAGGAAAACCATAGCTGTTGTATTTCATGAGTCATGCAGCTCTACCGTACATCTGAATGATAATCGCATTTTCTAGGTAAAATATTTCTTAGATAAAATGGTTCTCCATTTGGATCTCTGGAAGGGGACTTCTCAGAGGGATACTGTCAAAAAAATCCGCCTTCTTCTGGTCAGTGTGTGGAAATACCCTTAATTGGGTATGTAGGTTATAGAGCTTGAAACAAGAACTTGAACCGGCGGCGATAGAGAGCACTGGGTGCACCCAACTGCAAATTATTGCTCATGTCGGCACCAATGACTCCTGCCGTCTGGGTTCAGAGATCATCCTCAGTTCGTACAGGTGGTTGGCGGAATTGGTGAAGGCGGAAAGCCTTGCTCGCGGGGTGGAATCAGAGCTTTGTAGTATCGTTCCCAGAACCGATCGCGGTCCTCTGGTTTGGAGCCGAGTGGAAGGCTTAAACCAGAGGCTCATACGATTCTGCAGAGAGCTGGGGTGCAAATTTCTTGACCTCCGCTATCGGGTGGAGAAATGTAGGGTCCCCCTGAATAGGTCAGGCGTGCACTACACGCCGGAAGCGGCTACAAGGGTAGCGGAGTACGTGTGGAGTGCACATGAAGGTTTTTTAGGTTAGACAATTCCCTCCCTAGGCCCGACAAGACACCTCCTGAGATGCAGCAAGGTAGGAGTAGGCAAAATGCAACAGGGAATAACAATATTAATGTGCTAATAGTAAACTGCAGGAGCGTCTATAGAAAGGTTCCAGAACTGCTCTCATTAATAAACGGTCACAACGCCCATATAGTACTAGTGACAGAAAGTTGGCTGAAACCAGACATAAACAGTAATGAAATCCTAAACTCAGATTGGAATGTATACCACAGAGACAGGCTGGACAGTGAAGGGGGAGGCATGTTTATAGCGATAAGAAGTGCAACAGTATCGAAGGAAATTGACGGATAATAAGTTGGGTAAAGGTCACGGTTAAAGCAGGCTCAGACATGGTAATTGGAGGTCTCTATAGGCCCATTGGCTCAGCAGCTGTTGTAGCTGAGCACTTGAAGGATAATTTGGAAAATATTTCGAGTAGATTCCCCCACCATGTTATAGTTCTGGGTGGAGATTTTAATTTGCCGGATATAGACTGGGAGACTCAAATGTTCATAACAGGTGGCACAGACAAAGAATCCAGTGATTTTTTTGTAAGTGCTTTATCTGAAAACTACCTTGAGCAGTTAAACAGAGAACAGACTCGTGGCAATAACATATTAGACCTTCTGGTGACAAATAGACCTGAACTATTTGAAACCGTAACTGCAGAACAGGGAATCAGCAATCATAAAGCGGTTACTGCATCGATGATTTCAGCTGTAAATAGAAATATTAAAAAAGGTAGGAAGATTTTTCTGTAAGCAAAAGTGAGAAAAAGCAGATTTCAGAGTACCTGATGGCTCAACACAAAAGTTTTGTCTCAAGTACAGATAGTGTTGAGGATCAGTGGACAAAGTTCAAAACCATTGTACAATATGCATTAGATGAGATGGAAAAGAGCCACCATGGTACAACAACCGAGTTAGAAAACTGTTGTGGAAGCAAAGGGAACTTCACAGCAAACATAAACGTAGCCAAAGCCTTGCAGGCAAACAAAAACTACGCGAAGCGAAATGTAGTGTGAGGACGACTATGCGAGAGGCATTCAATGAATTCGAAAGTAAAGTTCTGTGTACTGACATGGAAGAAAATCCTAAGAAATTTTGGTCTTATGTCAAAGCGGTAGGTGGATCAAAACAGAATGTCTAGACACTCTGTGACCGAAATGGTACTGAAACAGAGGATGACAGACTAAAGGCCGAAATACTAAATGTCTTTTTCCAAAGCTGTTTCACAGAGGAAGACTGCACTGTAGTTCCTTCTCTAGATTGTTGCACAGATGACAAAATGGTAGGTATCGAAATAGACGACAGAGGGATAGAGAAACAATTAAAATCGCTCAAAAGAGGAAAGGCCACTGGACCTGATGGGATACCAGTTCGATTTTACAGAGAGTGTGCGAAGGAACTTACCCCCCTTCTTGCAGCGGTGTACCGTAGGTCTCTAGAAGAGCGTAGCGTTCCAAAGGATTGGAAAAGGGCACAGGTCATCCCATTTTCAAGAAGGGACGTCGAACATATGTGCAAACTATAGACCTATATCTCTAACGTCGATCAGTTGTAGAATTTTGGAACACGTATTATGTTAAGAGTATAATGACTTTTCTGGAGAGTAGAAATCTACTGTGTAGGAATCAGCATGGGTTTCGAAAAAGACGATTGTGTGAAACCCAGCTCGCGCTATTCGTCCATGAGACTCAAGAGGGCCATAAACACAGGTTCACAGGTAGATGCCCTATTTCTTGACTTCCGCAAGGTGTTCGATACAGTTCCCCACAGTCGTTTAATTAACAAAGTAAGAGCATATGGACTATCAGACCAATTTTGTGATTGGATTGAAGAGTCCCTAGATAACAGAACACAGCATGTCATTCTCAATGGAGGGAAGTCTTCCAAAGTAAGAGTGATTTCAGGTGTGCCGCAGGGGAGTATCATAGGACCGTTGTTATTCACAATATACATAAATTACCTGGTGGATGACCTCGAAAGTTCACTGAGGCTTTTTGCAGATGATGCTGTGGTGTATCGAGATGTTGTAACAATGGAAAATTGTACTGAAATGCAGGAGGATCTGCAGCGAATTAATGCATGGTGCAGGGAATCGCAATTGAATCTCAATGTAGACAAGTGTAATGTGCTGCGAATACATAGAAAGATAGATCCCTTATCATTTAGCTACAAAATAGCAGGTCAGCAACTGGAAGCAGTTAATTCCATAAATTATCTGGGAGTACACATTAGGAGTGATTTAAAATGGAGTGATCATATAAAGTTGATCGTCGGTAAAGCAGATGCCAGACTGAGATTCATTGGAAGAATCCTAAGGAAATGCAATCCGAAAACAAAAGAAGTGGGTTATAGTACGCTTGTTCGCCCACTGCTTGAATACTGCTCAGCAGTATGGGATCCGTACCAGATAGGGTTGATCGAAGAGATAGAGAAGATCCAACGGAGAGCAGCGCGCTTCATTACAGGTTCATTTAGTAATCACGAAAGCATTACGGAGATGATAGATAAACTCCAGTGGAAGACTCCGCAGGAGAGATGCTCAGTAGCTCGTTACGGGCTTTTGTTAAAGTTTCGAGAACATACCTTCACCGAAGAGTCAAGCAGTATATTGCTCCCTCCTATGTATATCTCGCGAAGAGACCATGAGGATAAAATCAGAGAGATTAGATCCCACACATAAGCATACCAACAATCCTTCTTTCCACGAACAATGCGTGACTGGAATAGAAGGGAGAACCAATAGAGGTACTCAGGGTACCCTCCGCCACACACCGTCAGGTGGCTTGCGGATTATGGATGTAGATGTAGATGTAGAAGTTAGAAATACTTGCAGAAGTTTTCTGGTACACTTCATACATCATTACTCCTAATGGCTCTATTTGGAATTCATTGTAGAGCACAGGGGTTTCTGACCACCAGATGTCCAAGGCTGCGCTCTTCATGTTAGATTTGTCATTTATCAGCTGTTTACTGTTTCAGTTTCACATGTTTTCAAATTACACTTCCTACCATTTTGATAATAGAAGAATCGCATGAGTCTTTTGTTGTTCTTATCTGAAGCTTGAAATAGCTCTTCTTATGGACTTTGTCAGGTATCTTACTGTTGTGTCATTAATTGGGAAGAGGGAGCCTCCTTGAGTTTTTTTGTTAAGTTTGTCTTGTAACATGACACTTCATTTCCTTCAGACTTCAAGACTTTGATTTCAGTTTAAGCATGGCCACTCATGAAATTTTGTGTAATAAAGACATTTTTTTGTAGGGAGGCATCTCATGTTTTTAAAAGTACATTATTATAATTTCATTTATAGTAATATGAAAATGTAGAATCAATGACAAAACAATAGCAAATCATGTTTTCAGGTTTAGTTTCTTTTAAATGAGTTGCTAATAAATAATCCTCTCTTTCTGTGTGTTTCTTTCTTGTTGGATATCATTGTGCCATATTTTACTTGTTCGTTTTGCTTTAAAACCACTTTGTTGATTGCTTTGATATCAAATGACTTATGGAGTTAAACTCATATTTCACTTTTTCCCTGTGATTACTATAACATTATTCTGTACACTTGTCATGAGGTTTCCAGCAGCACTATGCTGCTAATTAAGTCACTGTAATCAAATAAAATTTTTAAGACTTGAAAGTAATTTTCAAAGTAGGAAAATTCTACATTCTTGTTATTGTAAAGTCAAGATGTAGGGCTTGTACACTTGAGACAGAATTTTTAGCTGTGGATCTTTATTTCATCTGCACTGTAGGCCACATATAGTAACCTTTAGTTGTGATTTCATAGTTACGGTATGACTGAGTGTGATGATGAAGTGCAAGTTTTAAAGCACAGAAGAAAATATGGTTTCCCTTTGCAATAGTGTTGGATAGACTGTACTCATATTATTACAGTTTTTGATGAATAAGTTTTATTATTTGGCTAAGAAAGAAAGGCATTCAAACAAAAGACAAAGAACAGATTCCATTATCAATGATAACAAGACAAAAAGTGTGCAAGGGGATAAAATATTGTCATTCATTTGGAAGTTGGAAAGAGAGATAAACATAAGATGCACTAATAAGATATTGTCCACTTGCACACAGATATCGCAAGATATTCAGCACAACAAGATGTACTTCCTAACAGGTAGCCACTTGCAAATACTGTGTTCAACAACTTCTATACCCTTATTATATCAAAACTTGATGATTCTACCAGCCTCACACTTCTCATAATGATAAACATACGATACTGATTAATAATTATTGTATATAACAGCAGAATTTTCATAATTTGACTAAATTTTCAGGCGGATTGGTTGGTGTGGCCTCCAAGTCAGTTCATTAATTTCTACTTCGTGCCTCCAACTTACAGATTAATGTATGTAAACATTGTCACAACGCTGTACAATGTTTTACTGTCATATATCAAGCATGAAATGTGATACAAATTAGGTAAGCATCATATGCAGCTTTTAATTACAGCATGTAATGTAATAAACTACAATATATGAAATGTAGTAAGTCAAGCTCGCGTGATGTAAATTTAAATTACACACTTTGTGGCCCTTAGATGCGTATAATATAACAAGCATGTGAATAATGTGTTGGCAGGCTAAGTGAGTTGTGTAGATCATTAACATCTCACAATGTAATACGCTGTTGCTTCTGGCTATTATGAGTTAACTGAGTCATGTAAATCATAAACGTATCACACACTAGTATTCTGCTGGTGTTGACAGCATTATAAAACGTGCACTGAGAACAAAGATCAGACACTAAAATTGTTATTTGCTTGGTTAATAGGTATTTGATGATATGCTGGCATTTCAAAAATTTCAAACTATAGGCCATAATGACAGTATATTCAGTTTTATATTTCTTACTGGATTTGATTGTATCATATCATGAGAGAAGTTACTGTACCTACGTCATCTCAAGAGCTTAGAACCAGAAGTTGCTAACCACAGAATACAGATTTAATGAGAGCTAACTTGTGTTGCAAAATTTCCATGTGTAAATATATCTTTATAAACTTCAGATAATGGAAAATCCAGGATGGAATCATGACAATGGCACTTTTCCTTTTAAAGTTCACAACTCATTCAATTCTTAGATTTGCCAAGCTCAACTTTAAAAATGTTAACCATTTTCTTTGCTTGCTGAAATATGGGGAAAATTTTGAAAATAACTCCAATTTGGTCCATTATGAAAAGGCTAACATCTGTAATGACTTTTTGCTGTATACTCATTAAAACTTTTACAACAAAGTAGTTTTCAACATAATTTCTTGTGATATCCTCACTTATTGTAACAATGGCACATGCCCGCGAAAGGCAAAGGTCCCGAGTTCGAGTCTCGGTCCGGCACACAGTTTTAATCTGCCAGGAAGTTTCATATCAGCGCACACTCCGCTGTAGAGTGAAAATTTCATTCTAGAAACATCCCCCAGGCTGCGGCTAAGCCATGTCTCCGCAATATCCTTTCTTCCAGGAGTGCTAGTTCTGCAAGATTCGCAGGAGAGCTTCTGTGAAGTTTGGAAGGTAGGAGATGAGGTACTGGTGGAATTAAAGCTGTGAGGACAGGGCGTGAATCGTGCGTGGGTAGCTCAGTCGGTACAGCACTTGCCTGCAAAAGGCAAAGGTCCCATATTAAACATAGAGCCTGGAGAAATTGGGAATTGCAGAGCACAGCCTCATGAACAAGCATAAAATATTGTTTGATGAAACAAAAGTTCTGTCCCATGCCTGCACGTACAAGGATTCTTTTATTAAGGAGGCTGTTGAAATAGGAATGAGCCAAAAGAACTTTAACCGCGATAGTGGATACCATCTGAGCTGTGCATGGAAACAAGCGCGTGATGCAGAGTAGCAGCAAAGATGTTCCTTCCAAGGTTTAAGTTCCAATGGAAGTGGTGGCTTCACCAGCACACACATTGACACCGTCTGCGATAGCAGTACGTAATCGCCGACCAATCACAAGCCAACCAATCACAAGCCGTCCACGGGCTATAAAAAGGCTACCATAGCAGCAGAGAAGACAGTCAGTTGCTCCTGACGATGACAATGGAGGGTATCATCAAAAGCTTGAGATTTTATGCCGAATTGACACAGCAAGAAAACCGAGAATGTTTTAAATAATTCACATATTTCATGAAGAGCTTCTTGCCAAACCTGCCAAAGGTATGTTCAGAAATTCGCTATATGTTTGTATCAGTTATAGTGATTTACATATTGTTTGTATTACATCTAGATTTTGCATTAGTGCAGCAATTTTGAACTGGAATTTAAGTGCTCTCAGTTACCGGTGAAGTCTTCAGTACCAAGCTGCAAGAAAAATGCAGAAAGCAAAACCTTTACATACCTTGTGAACGCTTTTGCTCAGTAAGCTGAGATGAACTCCAGAGAAACTAGGATTAATTGGCAACCCATAAAAATACATTAAGGTTATTTGATTGCTGCACAACAGTGTGAAAGGCTGTGTTCTTTCCAGTAGTGGACACTGATAATCATTTGAATTTGTGATATGTGATAAAACAGAGATATTTGGTCACCCCACCATTTGCAATATTTATTGGTGCAATCATTCATCTTGTCAAAGCAACTACCACAGAGTATAGAAATATAGTGCAGGACTAACTGAGGGTTACTCAACCTAAAAGGACTTAAGCTCCAGAAAAATGTATATTCTGCTAATGGTATTGAATGCATAACACCATTAATTATGTTGTTTTGGTTAGCTCAGATGATGATCTACAGGCCATTCTGAATTTCTTAAACAAACCTTATAAAAACATTGACATACATTAAAAGGCACATATACTGTATCAACCTACTTCTACCGCCCAAGCAATGCTTCCCACCTTCACAACAAACAGTGAATTCCTGCAGAGTTTAGAACATTTTCCTGACCTTGTTGGCAACCATGTTTTAGAGGAATAAGTTGTTTGTTATATAAAATTAATCTGCAAAGGGCAATTATCTTTGTGCAGCTAGTACATAATTATTTTTTAAACCAGAAGCATGACACTAACAATAGTTCTTAAGCTCTTTGTGTGGACTGCAGTAGCTGCAAAAGAAGATAAATGACTTTCAATCTAAAGCTAAAGACACTGTGCACATAGATCTGAAGGCCAATTGCAAATTAAAGATTGTGAGGATGAGTTATTCTTTCCACATATTAGAGATGTTAAGAACAGCCACATTATAGTGGGATTTTAATTTTTTTTTATTTTTTATTGGATTTGCAGACAATACCATCACGACATCATAAGGAATACTTATATTGAACAAGAGGCGTGATTTTACTGCATACTGTGCCAGTGAAGAGAGCAGTAGAAGGCAGATGTCACTAATGTATGAGACCAGTCAACTGAGAGCCCATGTCCGTGATGCACAATCACATGCATGCGTTCTAACATACATTTGCTTGAACAATAGTAGAATAGTTATCAGATGAATAAATAAAATTGCTCTCATCACAGTGACCAATGAATTTTCTGTTCTGAGTACAGTAGAACATATTATACCTGTTCTCTCAGTTATAGTTACTGGAGGGAAAACAGTACATGAAGATAATTTTACTTGAAAATTAACACAACAGAAATTTTATTTAATGCTCGTACATGTTGTGGTTCATATATAACAACCAATCTTTGTTGGCTACTAACCAAAAAAAAAAAAAAAAAAACACCCTTCATCTTAGTCTTCACCAAGTATTATTAAAGAAGACATCTATAATGAAATTTGAATCTGTCTGCAACTTCTGCAATCTGTAATGGTAGAATTTTCTTTTTTGGGGGGCATTTGCAATGGTTGAAAGCAGCCAATAAGATAAAATACTGTATTACGCGGGAAAGATTTGTAAAATTGCACTTCATAGCAAGTTTAAGTGTGTGTGTGTGTGTGTGTGTGTGTGTGTGTGTGTGTGTGTGTGTGTGTGTGTGTGCGCGCGCATCTCCTGCCCTGCATTCATTCCCATTATTTCTGCAAATGGTTCATGAATGTTTGTTGCAATGGGCAGTTGAGTAACTTTTTATCACTGCATATGTGTTGGCCATACCTTGCAAATGTGCTAATGAAGTCACCATGCCTCTTGTGGACTGTGTTGTTGTTTTTTTCTCTCTCTCTCTTTTTATTCCCCCAACCAATCAATAAATTTACCATATGGCATTGGCTTGTTCTCGTGATACTTCCTGCATGATTGTTAACCAACCACAAAGAAGCACTTGCCTTTTTACGCAGTTTAACTCAAGATCTGAAAAATATTTTGACTTGTTTTTGTGTGTCCTGAAATGAGAAGTATCCTTCCATTTGACTGATGAAGTCATTCATTCGTAAGGTATGCAACCAGCCAGACTTGGCATGTAGTAATCCCATGGAAATATCTTGATAGCTAACAACTTTATGACATGTTTCAAGTAATTGTAATCAGATAAAACCTGCTTAGGAAAGCTATTATAGAATAAGATTTTCACTCTGCAGCGGAGTGTGCACTGATATGATACTTCCTGGCAGATTAAACCTGTGTGCCCGACCGAGACTCGAACTCGGGGTCTTTGCCTTTCGCGGGCAAGTGCTCTACCATCTGAGCTACTGGCAGAAGTAAAGCTGTGAGGACCAGGCGTGAGTCATGCTTCGGTAGCTCAGATGATAGAGCACTTGCCCGTGAAAGGCTAAGGTCCCGAGTTCGAGTCTCGGTCGCGCACACTGTTTTAATCTGCCAGGAAGTTTCATATCAACGCACACTCCGCTGCAGAGTGAAAATCTCATTCTGGAAACATCCCCCAGGCTGTGGCTAAGCCATGTCTCCGCAGTATCCTTTCTTTCAGGAGTGCTGGTTCTGCAAGGTTCGCAGGAGAGCTTCTGTTAAGTTTGGAAGGTAGAAGACGAGATACTGGCAGAAGTAAAGCTGTGAGGACTGGGCATGAGTTGTGCTTCGGTAGCTCCGATGGTAGAGCACTTGCCTGCGAAAGGCAAAGGTCCCGAGTTCGAGTCTCGGTCGGGCACACTGTTTTAATCTGCCAGGAAGTTTCAAGCTATTATAGATTTATCTGATGATGATTACTCAAAACGTAACATAAAGTTGTTGGCTGTCAAGATATTTCTGTGGAATTACTAAATGCCAAGAAGTATCCTTACACACGGCCTTCAATACCTCGTCTTAGTTGTATTCTCCTGCTCTCCTAACCTGCATAATATCCAAGTCCACACACTCCGCTGTTTACACCAGTCCTGTGACAGGCATACTCTCATCCCTTCAGAGGCAGAACAGTCTGTAAGAACAGCTATGTCAGTGATAAGCTAAACTATGCAGCAGTCTGTATGCCCTCTAGGAATAAACTGCCAAACTATGCCAAAGGGTAAATTAAATCTCATAGTAGTGGATGACATTCATCATAGTCTGACTTCAGTAAATGTTATATGTGCCATGCTGTATGAATCTTCATACAAAGACCATTTCCTTTGAACTGTACAGAGGAGTATTTCTCTAGCACTTGCTGTAGTAACATTATCTCTGTGGTCTGAACAACTGTTACTCTGTACCCTATATTATTTGCATGAAAATTCAGGACAGTTTCAAAATAACAGACAAATGACTTAAAATCAGAACGTGATACAATTCTACGTCTACATCATTATGCTGAAATTCACAATTAAGTGTGTGGTAGAGGATTCATCAAACTACTTTCAAGCCATTTCTTTACTGTTCCACTCGTGGAACAGTAGGCAGAAAAAATGAGCACTTAAATCTTTTGAGCTCTGATTTTTCTTAATTTTATTATGATGATCATTTCTCCCTATGTAGGTGGGTACCGATGACATATTTTCACAACTTGAGGAGAAAGTTGTTGATTGAAATTTCATGAGGAGATCCTGTTGCAACGAAAAACACCTTTATTTCAATGACGACCACCCCAGTTTGCATATCATATTTGCGGCACTCTCCCCCATATTTTGCAATAATACAGAACAAGCTGCCCTTCTTTGAACTTTTTCAGTGTCCTCCATCAGTTCCATGTGATGCTGATCCCACATAGCACAGCAGTACTCAGGAGGAGAGTGGACAAGCGTATTGTAAGCAGTCTCTTTAGTAGGTCTGTTGCATTGTCTCAGTGCCAATATCAAACAGGCTGTGATTTGGTTTCCCCGCAACATTATGTATGTGATCGTTCCTATTTAAGTTATTCATAGTTGTATTCGCCGAGTATTTAATTGCATTTATAGCCTTTAGATTTGTGTGACTTAACATGTAACAGAGATTTAGCAGCTTTCCTTTAGTACTCGTGTGGATGACTTCACACTTTTCATTATTTAGAGTCAATGGGCTCTTCTCACACCATACGGATATCTTGTCTTAATCATTTTGCAATGGGTGTGATCATCTGATGACATTACATGATGGTAAATGACAGCATCATCTGCAAACAGTCTGTGATTGAGGCTTAATAATAATTTGTTGTCACATAACGTTCCATACTATTGATGAGAAGTTAACAGCAGTATTGCATATATTTCATGAATTTTCCATTGGAGATGACACTACAGACACACTGATTCTTCAGTAGTACTTTTTAGTGGCATGTATTAGCCCTGTAACTTTGTTTTCATTAAGTGTCAATTGTAGATGTCCATATAAGGGAGGCTAATGAGTGCATTTTTTCCTCATTGTCCAAATTTTACTGTTTCTAACTCAAGACTTTCGTTTCAACCATCCACAAAGATCTAATTACTGAAAATATTCTTTTAGTAGGTATTTTAGAATGTGAAAAATTAATCAAGCTTCTAATATGTTTTGGACAAACTCGATTGTTGTGAAAATGATAAAAATGCCCTGCTCTTTTTCTCTGATGCAAACATTTGGTTTCATATTCCAGTCCAGATGGTTATCTTCACAATTTTTTCTTACAGAACAGTACTCATCAAGCAGTTGTCCTTCATCTACAGTGAAATTCGTGTCAGCAGATTTTACAAAAATTTTACAGTTTGTGACAAAGCAAGCTGGGATATTTTTACTTCCTCTCTAGTTTTGCCACCTGCCTGCTTAAAATTCACTTTTTCATGTTTGACTAATTACCATTAACATACTTGAGTACAAACTGCATTTTCATAAAAGAGAAATGTTGGCCCTCAGTTTTAAAGAATATAGCACCAGATATAATTTTGTGCTTAGTTTTATGTATGTAATTTATTTTGACTATGCCTAGTCAGTATCTTTTGTTATAGGGTGAAATCATTAATGTTTCATAACTTAAATTATATGATTGACGTATAAACAAATATAAATTCTGTACTAATTATAAACATTTGGGAGACTAAACAATAGCATTCTTTAAGTAGTTATTTGGCTCTATTCAAAAACATGTTAGCAAAGCCAGCCTTTAATTAATTCCAAAGTAATTAATTGTTTCATCAAAAGTATTGTTTGCGTAACGATATTAGTTAATTTCATCATTTAAACAAATAATTCTGCCTAACTCTTGTAGTGGAAGAAACTGTTAAAAAGAACCAACCTTTCGATGTATTCAGTTAATTTAGTGAGTTAAATTTTTATTGTAATTTCTGTAAATTTAACTTCAAACAATGTGTAGTTTCTGTAGCTATTATTGTGAGGCTACATAAGGGCCCAATTTTAGGTCCCAAGACAGTCAGTCCATGGCCAAGTTTCAGATGAGGAACCTGTGTTGGTTAGAATGACAACAATGCATCAACTTAACTGGGAAATAAGTGTTACACAATTAGGCCTTGTGTTAAAACAATGACAGTGTCTGCCCCATATGCACGTTTCTATTCTTCAAGAACTGTGAACTTTGTGGTTAGGTTTTACTGCTCGTAGATGTTCAGTAGTAAACTATTGTAGCAGTATGTGGATGTTCGTCTGAAAACTATTAATGAGGCTACTGAAAATTAAACAATAGTGCACTGGCCATATTAAATGTGTATATGGGGGGGGGGGGGGGGGGGGGGGGGGGGGGGAGTTGTGAGAAGTGAAAGTAAACAACTGTGAAACACTAATGGGCACCTGTCGGCTACATCATTCACAGTAAACAGTACAGCACTTCCACCGCTAATTTTTTCAGCCAGTACGTCGACACCGAGGACAACAAATGAAGAAACAAATAAGGTGAACCATCACAAGTTCTTGAACACTAATCCAGCTAATGGTTTTATGTAGGATGCTGTACTCCATCGGTTGAAGAGGTTCCACAAATGCTTCACATCGTTCATAAATCAATTCATAAATATATCTAATGCAAGTTTTATAGAAAACTGTGGTGAGTTTGTTCAACTGATGAAGTGTAGTAGCACTTCATTTTCCAACTTGTGAAATTGCAGTTGTACTACAGATGCCACAAATCTTTTGGCTTTTCTAGCTTCTAATGTTTTCAGCAACATATTTATGGTGTCTGCAGTTTCATTTATGACTACATTTTCTTTTTCAATACACAGAATACTGTCAGAGAAAATACACAACTGGCTTGAAAGGAACAACAGAATGACAAAGAAGAGCAGATTTTCTAAAAATTTCTTCATGGTGATAGGGCACTTGTCAAGACAGGAAGTATGATTTTAAAGCTTGGAAAACACCAAAGACTTTTTCAACAGATGGTAAAGGAGATAACCCTTTCAATTTATTATGACCTAAAAGTTGCTTGTGTTCTGCTTAAAAAAATTGCAGAATGATTTTAGTTTTTCAACACTTGTAGCTTGAAATGGAAATTAGGTAAGCTGTCTGAGCCAATTTGGAGAGCACTGTGTTCAATATGATAATGCAACCTATACCTATTAAATTAATTTCACTCTTTTTCTGCGACTTAAAGTAGGTTGTTTTTACCTTTTCTTTTCCTTCCTCCATTGTGTTGTTAACTAAAGTTGCTACAACCTTTTTCTGGAAATTGTGTATGAACAATTGCAACTTTCTTTCTCACAGATGAGTTGCCCCATAATCTTATGCCATATGACACTATTGAATAAAATACACAAAGTCTGTTAACACACTGATTTGTCTCTCTCCAAGATTTTTGATGATTCAGAGTGCAACTGTGGCTGAACTATGTTATTTTAGGAGTTTCAAAATGTTTTCCAGTTTAAACTCTGATCAATATGAACATCTAAAAACTATAAAGTTTTCACACTAGTTATAATTTCCTCAATATCTGTTACACTTATCATGGTTAAAGTACCTCTAGATGTGCAAAGTTGAATATGATGTGTCTTTCTGAAATTAAAACATCTACATCTACACTTATACTTCGCAAGCCACCCAACAGTGTGTGGCGGAGGGCACTTTACATGCCGCTGTCATTACCTCTCATTCCTGTTCCAGTCTCGTATGGTTCGCGGGAAGAACGACTGTCTGAAAGCCTCAGTGTGCGCTCTAATGTCTCTAATTTTACATTCGTGATCTCCTCGGGAGGTATAAGTAGGGGGAAGCAATATATTCGATACCTCATCCAGAAACGTACCCTTTCGAAACCTGTCGAGCAAGGTACTCCGCGATGCAGAGCACCTCTCTTGCAGAGTTTGCCACTTGAGTTTGTTAAACATCTCTGTAACGCTATCACGGTTACCAAATAACCAAAAAGTTAGAGCAGTTGCAGAAAACCACTCAATAATACTTTCAAGAGCAGTATTTACTATTTCTTCTGGTACTTTACATATTTTTGGATTGATTAAAAAACTAATGTCATCTACAAAATGAACTAATTCTGTGATAAGGCAATGTTCCAGGGCATAATTCTGTCACACATTTAGTATTTGATAGCTGAAGGTTTCATCAGAGGCTCTTAAAGCCGTTACAGACTCAAAACGAGCTCAGCATACTGAACTGTTTACACATATACCTCATGCAGGAACAGTGGCTGATACGCTGTGACCAGTTTTCGCCCAAAATGCTGAGCGAGTTCATTCATTTGTTCGGAAGGGGAGGCCGATAAGTGTTTTCGACCTTTCATCTGGTCAGCAATGACAGAATCAAGGTGTGTACCCTGCAGTCTTTCTCAAAAAAATTTACAGAAACTATTTGGTAAAAATTCATTTTTGCTTTACTTATAGCTATATATGTTAGGTTCATGATGATGTGCCCATTGTTTCATTAATTTTCAGTTACTCTGATATTTATGTGAAAGTAATACAGTACGAGAAATTCGGAAAAGTGTGCAATGACAAATAGAGGTCACAATGATTTTGTGTCTGGTGCATATTACATAATATGTTGATGTAAATAAAATAGAAAGAAACTTCCACATGGGAAAAATATATTAAAAACAAAGATTCCAAGACTTACCAAGTGGGAAAGCACCGGCAGACAGGCACAATGAACAAAACACACACACAGAATTACTAGCTTTCGCAACCGATGGTTGCTTCTCCAGGAAGGAGAGGGAAAGACGAAAGGATGTGGGTTTTAAGGGAGAGGGTAAGGAGTCATTCCAATCCCGGGAGCGGAAAGACTTCCCTTAGGGGGAAAAAAAGGACAGGTGTACACTCGCACACTCAGACACACACACACACACACACACACACACACACACACACACACACACACACACACACACATATCCATCCGCACATACACAGACATAAGCGGATGGGTGTCTGTGTATGTGCGGATGGATATGTGTGCATGTGTGTGTGTGCGAGTGTACACCTGTCCTTTTTTTCCCCCTAAGGGAAGTCTTTCCGCTCCCGGGATTGGAATGACTCCTTACCCTCTCCCTTAAAACCCACATCCTTTCGTCTTTCCCTCTTGTTCCTGAAGAAGCAACCATCGGTTGCGAAAGCTAGTAATTCTGTGTGTGTGTTTGTGTGTTTTGTTCATTGTGCCTGTCTGCCGGCGCTTTCCCGCTTGGTAAGTCTTGGAATCTTTGTTTTTAATATATTACATAATATGTTGTTGTGTATGAAATTCCATTAGCTGTTAAATTTTTCTTTAGGCTCAGGTAGAGGTATCTATGTGTCACCAATATTGTGAAAACTGATCTGATGTAACACACTCATTTGTGATCATTCTCTGCCAGGGATAAAGCCAGGGTGAAATGTCCATATAATATCTCTTTATTTCATAAACAGTTTCAGAAATCAAAATGAGATTTTGGCAAATGATAGCACACATAGAGGAGAATATTTTACACTATCATTATTATGTAAAACTCCACTATTTACCCTGTTATTCCAATAACTACAGACTTCAGAGACAAGCTGAAAATGACATTCACATTGATAAAACAGGCAGCCAGAAACCAAATTTTAATGTACACAATTCACACAGACAGCCTCCAATTGAAACTAAAGATACTCAAAAACTAGCAGAAAATTAGGTTCATCCAGTCGTAATTCAGCCAATGCACAAATCAGAATATCCAAATAGAATATCCAAGGACTAAGGGGTAAGCTTAATGGGTTGCTTATTGGTGTTGAAGAATTAGAGTTGAGCAAACAAGTTGATATAATGTGCCTTTCTGAACATCATGTGACCACTGGTATAGATATGTTAAATGTTACAGGATTCAAGTTAGCTTCTTATTTCTGTAGAGGAAATATGCAGAAAGGAGGAGTTGCCATATTTGTCAGAAACTGTTTTGATTTCAAGAATATTGATGTTAATAAATTTTATTCAGAGCAGCATTTGGAAGCTTGTGCAACAGAAGTAGTATTTCATAATAAGTCCTTTATAATAGCAGGTATATATAGATCTCCTTCAAGAAATTTTAATGCCTTCATAAAAAATCTGGAAGCTCTGTTGCCCCACCTCATAGCAGAAAACAAGGAAATAGTGGTTGCTGTAGATTTTAATTTGGAGTTATTGAAAAGCTCTGTCAGTGAACAATTATTGCAGTCAGTAACACCATCATTCAATTTAGTTCCTGCTGTGAACTGTGCTACTAGGATACATAAATGCTCTGAGACTGATATTGGTAATATCTTTGTAGACAAATCTAGGAAAAAAAGTCATATTACAAAACCAATAGCAAATGGGCTATCTGATCATGACATGCAGCATCTTGTGTTAAATGTTGAAACTTGTCAGGATAAAAAGTCTATTAAATCTGAGTACAGGAGGGTAATAAATAAGTCAAAAATTTAGAAATTCAGGAAATTGCTCAAAGATGTGGACTGGATAGTTGTCTACAATACATCTGGCTCAAATGGAAAATACAAAGCATTCATTAATAAAGTTGCCTCCACTTTTGAGAATTGTTTTCCCTCAAAGGTAACTCAACTCACACACAAGTCAAAAAATAAACCATGGATTACACAAGGAATGAAGACATCATGTGGCACAAAAAGGAGACTCCATCTACTATCTAGGAACAGCTCTGAGGTTAGAATTGTAATGCATTGCAAAGAATACTGCAAAATATTGAAGCAAGTAATCCAGAAATCGAAGCAGCTTTATTATGAGATAAAGATAATTACATCAGGTAACAAAATAAAAACTGTATGGGATAGTGTGAAGACAGAGACAGGTGGGGCCAAAAAGGAAGAGGAACAGGTAGCTCTAAAAATAAATGAAATGTTGGTAAGAAGTACAGTTAGTGTTGCAAACCTCATAAGCAACTACTTCATTTCTGTTACTGACAGCTTGGGGTTATCAGGTTTGGTGAACAGTGCAACGGAGTATCTGAGACCAGTCTTTAAAAATAACTTCAGTAAAATGGAAATGACACTCACATCTCCCAAAGAAGTAGCATCCATCATAAAATACTTAAAATCTAAGTATTCCAGTGGGTATGATAACATATCAACAAAGTTAATCAAAGAGTGCTCATGCGAATTAAGTTCTATCTTAAGTTATTTGTGTAATCAATCTCTTATCAGTGGAACATTTCCAGACTGGCCAAACTATGCTGAAGTTAAGCCTCTTTACAAAAGGGGGATAAAGAGATACCATCAAACTATCAACCAATTTCACTTTTGCCAGCTTTCTCAAAAATATTTGAAAAGGCTGTGTTCAAGTGTCTCCTTAAGCATCTGACTGCAAATAATATGTTGTCCAAGTTGCAGTTTGGATTTCGGAAGGGTTCTGATATGGAGAAAGCTATTTACACTTAAAGTGAGAATGTACTTAATTCTTTAGATAATAAATTACAGGCTACTGGCATTTTCTGTGACCTGTCAAAAGCCTTTGATTGTGTGAACCACAGTATTCTCCTGAGTAAATTAGAGTATTATGGTGTCACCGGCAATGCTGCCAAATGGTTTGAGTCTTATCTACCTAACAGGACACAAAGGGTGTCGTTGCGAAATACCTGTGCAGTAACCAGTCAGTCTTCATCTGACTGAGAATTAATTACATGTGGTGTTCTTCA
The DNA here is from genome assembly GCF_023897955.1 of Schistocerca gregaria. NCBI lineage: Eukaryota > Metazoa > Arthropoda > Insecta > Orthoptera > Acrididae > Schistocerca > Schistocerca gregaria. Next base: position 469,571,576 of record NC_064920.1, read on the forward strand.
AGGTTCCATTTTGGATCCATTGCTTTTTCATGTGTATATTAATGACCTCTCATTTGTTACATTGCCAGATGCTAAGTTTGTTTTGTTTACAGATATACAAACTTTGCAATAAGTAGCAAGTCAAGTACAGATTTAGAAATAGCTGCTAACCAAATTTTAACTGATGTTAATAAGTGGTTTAAAGCCAATTCTTTGTCATTAAACTTCGAGAAGACCCACTATGTGCAGTTCAGAACCTGTAAGAGATTTCCTTCCAGCATGAGTATAATGTATGAAGACATGCAGGTCGAAGAGGTTGACGGTGTTGAATATCTGGGAATACAACTTGATAATAAATTCAGTTGGGAAGGGCATACCACAGAACTGCTTAAGCACCTGAACAAGTCTGTATTTGCCATGAAAGTGATGTCAGATGTAGGAGTTATAAATATTATTAAAAAAAACTTGCATACTTTGATTGCTTTCATTCTATTATGTCTTATGGGATCATATTCTGGGGCAACTCATCAAACCGAGAAAAAGTTTTTAGGGTGCAAAAGCATGTGATAAGAATCATTTGTGGTGTAAATTCAAGAACATCTTGTAGAAACCTGTTCAAGGAACTTTGTATTCTAACCACTGCTCCTCAGTATATTTATTCCTTAACGAAATTTGTTGCCAGTAATACATCTCCATTTCCAACCAATAGCTCAGTACACAATATCAATACTAGGATTTGATTTGATTTGGGTTATTTCATGTTCCATAGGTCCAACTGTGTTGGATACACATGGATGTGGAACGAGTCAGTTTTTTACAAATACAATCTGATAATCTTACAGCATATGCAGAAATTTGTGTACCTAATTATATACAAATTTATACAGTAAATTCTTTGGGCAGCAATACAGGAAAAGAAACTACATATTTTCTTAGAATCATTAAAACACTACAGAAAACAGATACAGAGCACACACAGATACAGAGCTCAGGTTAAATAACATTCATAGTAGCATTATGTCAACTTGTACACTCCTGGAAATGGAAAAAAGAACACATTGACACCGGTGTGTCAGACCCACCATACTTGCTCCGGACACTGCGAGAGGGCTGTACAAGCAATGATCACACGCACGGCACAGCGGACACACCAGGAACCGCGGTGTTGGCCGTCGAGTGGCGCTAGCTGCGCAGCATTTGTGCACCGCCGCCGTCAGTGTCAGCCAGTTTGCTGTGGCATACGGAGCTCCATCGCAGTCTTTAACACTGGTAGCATGCCGCGACAGCTTGGACGTGAACCGTATGTGCAGTTGATGGACTTTGAGCAAGGGCATATAGTGGGCATGCGGGAGTCCGGGTGGACGTACCGCCAAATTGCTCAACACGTGGGCCGTGAGGTCTCCACAGTACATCGATGTTCTCGCCAGTGGTCGGCGGAAGGTGCACGTGCCCGTCGACCTGGGACCGGACCGCAGCGCCGCACGGATGCACGCCAAGATCGTAGGATCCTACGCAGTGCCGTAGGGGACCGCACCGCCACTTCCCAGCAAATTAGGGACACTGTTGCTCCTGGGGTATCGGCGAGGACCATTCGCAACCGTCTCCATGAAGCTGGGCTATGGTCCCGCACACCGTTAGGCCGTCTTCCACTCACACCCCAACAACGTGCAGCCCGCCTCCAGTGGTATCGCGACAGGCATGAATGGAGGGACGAATGGAGACGTGTCGTCTTCAGCGATGAGAGTTGCTTCTGCCTTGGTGCCAATGATGGTCGTATGCGTGTTTGGCGCTGTGCAGGTGAGCGCCACAATCAGGACTGCATACGACCGAGGCACACAGGGCCAACACCCGGCATCATGGTGTGGGGAGCGATCTCCTACACTGGCCGTACACCTCTGGTGATCATCGAGGGGACACTGAATAGTGCACGGTACATCCAAACCGTCATCGAACCCATCGTTCTACCATTCCTAGACCGGCAAGGGAACTTGCTGTTCCAACAGGACAATGCACGTCCGTATGTATCCCGTGCCACCCAACGTGCTCTAGAAGGTGTAAGTCAACTACCCTGGCCAGCATGATCTCCGGATCTGTCCCCCATTGAGCATGTTTGGGACTGGATGAAGCGTCATCTCACGCGGTCTGCACGTCCAGCACGAACGCTGGTCCAACTGAGGCGCCAGGTGGAAATGGTATGGCAAGCCGTTCCACAGGACTACATCCAGCATCTCTACGATCGTCTCCATGGGAGAATAGCAGCCTGCATTGCTGTGAAAGGTGGATATACACTGTACTAGTGCCGACATTGTACATGCTCTGTTGCCTGTGTCTATGTGCCTGTGGTTCTGTCAGTGTGATCATGTGATGTATCTGACCCCAGGAATGTGTCAATAAAGTTTCCCCTTCCTGGGACAATGAATTCACGGTGTTCTTATTTCAATTTCCAGGAGTGTATTATATAATATTAAAATATTACAATTTATTTAGTTAAAAATTCATCTAGACTGTAAAATGTTTTTTCTAGCAGAAATATTTTTAGTGCTTTCTTAAACTTACTCTTGTTATGAATCTCTGTCTTTATTTTGGGAGGAAGAGCACTGAAAAGTTTTGCTCCAGTGTAGTGGACACCCTTTTGTGCCAAGCTCAAATTTCTGAGCTCACTGTGTATGTGATTCTTCCTCCGTGTGTTATGCTCATGATAATTACTGTTTGGTTGAAATATCTCTATATTTTTACAAACAACAAGGAATAAGGAGAATCTACATAAAGGCCTAAAATCACTTACCTTGCTCCAAAAAGGGGTCCAATATTCAGGAACACACATTTTTAATAAATTGCCAGCAACCATTAACAACTTGGTTTCAGATAAAGCACGGTTTAAACAGAGTTTGAAAGACTTTTTGATAGGCGACTCCTACTACATAGATGAATATCTTAACAGAGACTTAAGTCAGCTTAAGTAAAACTATCTGTTAGATTTTAGTTTGACAACACTTTGTCACAACAGTCAAGATTAAGTATGTTGTGTATGATAAATTAATTAATAGTGGATAACAGTGTTTCATTCTGACAGTATGTTAATTCTGTAAATATTAGCTGCCCCAGTTTACTGCATTGTATTAGCTTATTTTCAACTATATCCTGACAAATGATCATGGTAGTAAGTATTATATGCAAATGTTTTATAATTTTATGTCATACTTTCTGACATGTTCCACACCCACGGGAATCGTCTCATTTTTTGGGTCTATGGAACAAAAACTGATTCTGAGTCTAATCTAATCTAATCTAATCTTTTTTCGTGAAAGAATGTAATTTTTAAGGGTCATCAATAGCTGGTGAAACGAGAAATGCTATGGGTTTTGGAACGATATATGTGTAGACATTGCACATTTTTTTGCACTGAGGATGTGCTTTTTCATAAGCCACTGACTTTACTTTTCCTCAGTTTCTCACTTAATATACTGTGTTTCAGAATCCTTTCACAACTGAGTCTACATAAAATGTTAGTGAGGTAAGACAGTGTAAACTCTGCTGTGTTTTGTAAAAAGAATCAGGTTTTGACATGGCAACCAGAGAAAAGTGTAGGTTGTACTCAAAATTCGCCACTCATGATACTTCACTGAATGTTACAAGTGGTTACAAGCCAGGCAAAAATAAATCACTCCATTTTCAGCAGAGCTCTTTTTAGATACTAACAAATGCAGAGGTGACAGTAGGTCTTTTTGAACGATCACCATGCAAGTGTGGGCATGAAGGGGCTCCACTTAATATTTACAAAAAATGTGAATGTAGACTTCCGTTTAGAATAGCATTTTCACTCCAGCACTCAACATTCTGCCTACAGAGCTCTCTGAATGAGCCCCCCCCCCCCCCCCACCCCTTCCCACTACTGCTGCTGTTCCCACACTTCCCCAGCTGACTGCGCATCTAGCGGTCCTGGCATTTTGTGTGCACTGTATCCAAATTGCAATCAGTTCGTGACATCGTCAGACCACTGCCTAAGGTCATGAAGTCACACAGATGTATGCTGTGGAGCTTGTAGAATTGAAGAGTTAACACTGTTTGTTTTATTTAGCACTAGGGCCCTCAGCTTATCTAATTTCAATCCTTTTTACAAAATACAAAAACCATTGCCACAGAAAACAAGGAGGATTGAAATTAGACAAGTTGTGGGCCCTAGTGCTAGACAATACAAACAGCACCAACAGTTCCCCTCTACAGGCTCCATAGCATACATCAGTGCAACTGTGTGATCATAGATAGTGGTATGATAATGTCACAAACTGGCTGTTGCATGGATACAGATAGACAGTTCAGCTGGCTGAGATGGTTTTGAGTCTGTAACAGCATTCTGAGTCAAAGCATCTGATGAAGTCTCCAGCAGTGGTAGATTAAATGTTAGGCAGAGAATTATACATTGGACCGCAGCCTTATGCCTATAACTCAAATATCAACAATATCACAAATACAGCCTATGGAAGCCTATGTCATATGATCAGAACTAATTCTGTTTGTTTAGTATTAGATGGAAGATTGTAATCAAGACATATTTAATCAAGATGAAATTGAATGAAGGTTTCATTGTTATGTGATCATTCCATATGTAACACATGCTCCAGAAAGATAGTAACAGGTATTTTATGTACTGAAAGCAAGTGTTGGTACTAGTAGAAGCACATGAAAATAAATCTCAAATTCATAAAAGTTGGAAATCAGTGACAATGCAAGCGTTCCAAGCATGTTCAGTGAAAACAATTAAAAGAACTCTATAACACTGCAGTAAGAGGAAATTAATATGTTGAAAGAAGGAATACTTCCTAAACTTGAAGTACTCTTGAAGAAACATGAGTTACTGATGGAAAAAACTATCTGCTGAGTGGTTAGAAGTAACCAGTCTTGAGGGTCTTTTTTTTGCGTCATTAGGAAGAGGAAACATGTACTAAAAGAGGATTTGGCTGCAGCATGTTTAGAATATTTAGACCTCATGAAGAAGTAAAGAAAAAAAAACTGTCTTGTATATTGTGTTTGTGTTTGGTTCACATGTGAATAGGAATGCCAGCAAATTTGAAGTTATGAACCAGGGTCATAAATCTAGTGCTTCAAACAGGATTTCCTGCAATATTAGTGTATCACTAGCAACTCAAAAGGTACATCTGTGTCTACATCATAGTCTGCAAGCCACCTAATGGTGTGTGGTAGTGGGTACTTTTGGTACCACCGTCTGATTCCTCCAACCCTGTTCTACTCGCGAATAGTGTGTGGGATGAAAGATTGTCAGTAAGCCTCTTTACTGGCTCTAATTTCTCAAATTTTCTCCTTGTTGTCAATATGCAAAATGTATGAGCGGGGAAGTAATATGTTGTCTGACTCCTCCTGAAAAGTGCTGTCAATATGACAGTGGAGTTTGTTTAGCATCTCCATAACACTCTCTCGCCAGCTAAATGATCCTGTGATGAAACACTGCTCTTCATGGGATCTTCTCTATCTCCTGTATCAGTCCTACTTGATAGAGATCCCAGATAGATGAACAATACTCAAGAATTGGGCGAACAAGCACCTTCTTTCATGAATGAGTTATATTTCCTTAAGATTCTTCCAATGAATCGGAGTCTGGTGTCTGCTTTTCCCATTATCTGTTTTATATGGTCATTCCTCTTAAGGTCAAGATTGTCAGTAAGCCTCTTTACTGGCTCTAATTTCTCAAATTTTCTCCTTGTTGTCAATATGCAAAATGTATGAGCGGGGAAGTAATATGTTGTCTGACTCCTCCTGAAAAGTGCTGTCAATATGACAGTGGAGTTTGTTTAGCATCTCCATAACACTCTCTCGCCAGCTAAATGATCCTGTGATGAAACACGCTGCTCTTCATGGGATCTTCTCTATCTCCTGTATCAGTCCTACTTGATAGAGATCCCAGATAGATGAACAATACTCAAGAATTGGGCGAACAAGCACCTTCTTTCATGAATGAGTTATATTTCCTTAAGATTCTTCCAATGAATCGGAGTCTGGTGTCTGCTTTTCCCATTATCTGTTTTATATGGTCATTCCACTTAAGGTCAAGATTGTCAGTAAGCCTCTTTACTGGCTCTAATTTCTCAAATTTTCTCCTTGTTGTCAATATGCAAAATGTATGAGCGGGGAAGTAATATGTTGTCTGACTCCTCCTGAAAAGTGCTGTCAATATGACAGTGGAGTTTGTTTAGCATCTCCATAACACTCTCTCGCCAGCTAAATGATCCTGTGATGAAACACGCTGCTCTTCATGGGATCTTCTCTATCTCCTGTATCAGTCCTACTTGATAGAGATCCCAGATAGATGAACAATACTCAAGAATTGGGCGAACAAGCACCTTCTTTCATGAATGAGTTATATTTCCTTAAGATTCTTCCAATGAATCGGAGTCTGGTGTCTGCTTTTCCCATTATCTGTTTTATATGGTCATTCCACTTAAAGGTCACTCTGGATAGTTACGCCTAGATATTTTGTGGCTGATGCTGTCTTGAGCTGTTTGTCATCAATAGTGTAGTTGTACAGCAGTGGATTTCTTTTCCTATGTATGCACAATATGTTACATTTATTTACATTCAGAGTCAACTGCCACAGTCTGCACAATTCATCAATTCTCTGCAGGTCGTTCTGCAAATTATCATCATCTTCTGGTGTTGCTACTTTGGTATAAACAACTGCATCACCTGCAAATAGCCTTAAAGAGCGTCCAAAGCTTTCTACTAGATCATTTATTTATATTGTAAATAGCAGTGGTCCTATCACACTTCCGTGTGGTACACCAAATATTACCTTTACATGTGTCAGTTTAGTTCCATTAAGAACAATGTGTTGGAGTCCTATCTGCAAGAAAGTCTTGAATCGAATCGCAAGTCTGCTCCGATACTCCATAAACTCGATTTTTTTTCATTAAACAGCAATGCGGAATGGTGTCAAATGCCTACTGAAATCAAGGAACACGGCATCAACCTGAATGATGTTGTCCACTGCACTGTGGATCTCATGGAGGAACGGAATGAGCTGAGCTTTGCAAGATCTCTGTTTGTGGAAGCCATGTTGGTTTTTATAGAGGAGACCTTCAGTTTCCAAGAATGTCATAATTCTTGAGCATAAAACATGTTCCATAATTCTACAACAGATTGACGTCAACGATATAGGGCTATAATTGTGTGGATCTGTCTTACAGCCTTTCTTAAAAATGGGAATGACCTTCACTTTTTTCCAGTCATTAGGTACCTTTCATTTCTCAAGTGATCTACAATAAGTTACTGCTAGAAGGAGAGCAAGTTGTGTCGCATAATCTTTATAGAATCTTATAGGTAATTCATCTGGTCCTGAAGCCTTTCCAATACTAAGCAATTGTAGCTGATTTTCCATTCTGCAATCCGTTATCTTAATATGTGCCATTTCTATGTTCGCACAACAACTGAAAGAAGGAACAGTGTTACAATCTTCCGCAGTCAAACAACTTCAGAAGACCGAATTCAGTATTTCAGCCTTCTCTCTGTTATCTTCTGTGCCGCTGTGGTCGCTGAGAGAATGAATAGATGATTTTGACGCACTTACTGATTTTACATACAACCAGCATCTCTTAGGGTTTTCACTCAGATCGGTTGACAGTGTCTTACTTTCAAAATCATTGAACGCTTTTATCACTGCTCTCCATATGCTCATTTCCACTTCATTCAGCGTTTGTTTGTCAGCTAGGTTTTTACTTCTCTTGACTCTTGAGATGAAGTGCTCTTTGTTTATGTAGCGCTTTTCTAACACGACTATTAAACCATGGTGGATCCTTCCCATCCCTTAAATCCTTACTGGGAACATACTTGTCTAGGGCATATTGAACGATGCATTTGAATTTTTTCCATTTGTTCTCCACATCTTCATCCTCATCAGTCACGTCTATTGTCAAATAAAATCAGTTTTCTGTTGAAAATGCTGAAAGCAAGCCCACAAACTCAAAATTATCACTCATTAATTTCCGAAACAAAGTAGGTATAATTACTGTACAAAATTTCATGGAAAACAACAACTGTGTGGCATAAAGTTCAAGGCTATAGACTTGCGTGACAGCCAAGGTCACACACTAATCTAGGTTTCCAATTAAAGACGCCCCCTTCCCCATCGCACTCAGGCCAATGCAAATTTCATCCTGAAAAACATTAATCACAACATTCCCAAAACATGCACTTCTGATGTTGTCATAATTGCAAAAGAAACAAACAATGTTGCCTGTAACAGCAGCCAACATCTAATAAATACTTCACACTAACTAGTACTATATCAAAGAAAATGTTTTTAGTGGATATACCATTAAAGCAGGGTTCCCATAGACATGAATTACTTACATGTGCTGAGAATGAAAATCATTTTTGGAAGAGAAAAACCAAGTTTGAATTTCTTTTGAGCCACATTTCTGCCCCTTTCGATAATCTAATACACATATACGATGCGGCATGTTAGTTCGCATTAATCAATGGGATATCTGGCAGTTGGGGGGATTGTTGTCACTGCAATACATGTATCCTATCCTATTTTGTATGTTTTATATTTGTCTGTACTTTTCCTGTAACATACCTGACATGTTTGGCACTGTTATGCTGACTGGTCTAAGGATGAATCCATACACATTATAAAAATGGATTTATCTGCTTATGTATGTTTACATCACCTCCTAAACCACTGGATCGATGTCAGCCAAATTTGTTACACATATCACTTACTGTCTACAAAGAGTACCTGTGGAGGTAATAACCACCTACCTCTGAGAGGAATGGGATGTGGGTGAAAAAGAAGTGTAGCTCACAACATGTGGATGTCCAGCCTTTATTCAACCAGCATTAGAGCTCTTAGTGACTTGCAACAAACTTTACAAGTAATTTCTAACCTTTTTGAAACTTTTCCTTACTGACAAACCCCACAAAATAAAGGAAAGGAAAAAGTTTATCACTTACTACATTTTCACTGTTTGAGCAGTGCAAGTGCCATATCAAGCAAGACATTTTAATTTATTACTTCCTTACTACTAACTTTATTCATGACACCTTTTGAAGACAGCATTCACATATGCTACTGAATGTACCTGCAAAATTATATTATTTTTCAACACACAGTTCAGCAGTTAGCATGTCCTAAACATTAAGTGTAAGAACGTATGCTGTGTGTTGTGTTTGTGGATGCACAGCTATAGATAAATACCTGGGTAATGCCAGATTTCTCTGGTAGTATATTAAACATGACATGTTTAATATATAATGTCCTCCTAATTCCCTGGATTGATCTCAACCACACTATGGACGTATATTACTGTCTGAAAAGAAATACTGTGGAGATAAAAACCAGCAACCTCCTATTAGGGAGGGAGTCATAACATGGAGGGAGAAAGGAGGAGGAAGAGATGGACAGACAGAGAGGGAGGAGGACAATATGGACAGAAAGAGAAAGAAAGAAGAGAAGTTGAACAAAGAGAGATTGGGAGAGGGGAGGGGGGGTAGAAAATGGACAGAGAGAGTGGGGAGGAGGAGATGAACTAATAGAATTGTAATAAACATGTATCTGGGTAATGCCACATACTCTGCTAGTAAATAAATAAATAAAAATAAAATTGCATTCCAAAGACTAGTATTTCTAAATTTTTATTTCCATTATTCAGTCACTATCTACATTACATCAGAAAGTAAGGTTTCTTTGTTATATTTTTATTTGTAGAGTTAGTTGAGAGTCTGACTGGTCACAGATACTGTAAATATCAGTTTTCCTTTACCAGTACTTTTCCTAATTTTGTAACCAAACTTTTTACTGCTGTGCATAAGTCACCACTCAACGATTGTACCATTATGAACACTGGAGTATTTACATAGTATTTTCATTAGGTTCAAGAGTAGATTTAAATGTCTAAAGGCACAAATAAATATTGTATTTCCACTTCATCAAAATATTTACATTCAATGACTAACGCAAAACAATTATTACCATTATTGCTAATCCCATCTAGTAAGCTTCCCTGACCTGTGATTCTAGGTGACTTTCCTGAAATCTGTCCCTTTTACTAGACCTCTCATCATTTTCATTCACCCCTCTTCCTTCCCCTTCAATCCTTCTGCCTGAAGGAGGAGCTGCTGGCTCCAAAAGCTTGCCTGATTATTCCAGAATGAGATTTTCTCTCTGCAGCAGAGTGTGCACTGATAGGAAATTTCCTGGCAGATTAAAACTGTGTGCCGGACCAAGACTCAAACACGGAGACTTGCCTTTTATGGGCAAGTGCTCTACCATCTGAGCTACCCAAGCATGACTCATGTCCCGTCCTCACAGCTTTACTTCTGCCAGTACCTTGTCTCCTACTTTCAAAACTTCACAGAAACTCTCCTGCGAACCTTGCAGAACTAGCACTCCTGGAAAAATCCCCCAGGCTGTGGCTAAGCCATGTCTCCGCAGTATCCTTTCTTCCAGGATTACTAATTCTGGAAGGTTCGCAGGAGAGCTCCTGTGAAGTTTGGAGAGTAGGAAACGAGGTACTGGCAGAAGTAAAGCTGTGAGGACAGGGCATGAGTCATGCTTGGGTTGCTCAGATGGTAGAGCACTTGCCCTCGAAAGGCAAAGGTCCCGAGTTTGAGTCTCAGTCCAGCACACAGTTTTCATCTGCCAGGAAGTTTCATATTTTGCCTGATTATAACGTTCTTTTATATGTGTGTTCTTCTGCTGTTTGCTGAGGAAGTTTTTTATGTATCCATTTACATTATTTTGTCAAAAATTGATTGTTTTTGTTGAATTATGCAGACAACATTACATACAAAACAGAACCTTGGTAGGAAAGAAATTGCTGATTTCTTATTAGACGCTGTGGAGAAAGAAGGAAAAAAGTTCCAAGTGATCCCATAATAATTCTTGTGGCAGTAGAATATACACATTAAAGACGGTTGTAATTGGCAAGCTATAAGAGCCAGTGACATCTTCTTCAGACAGAAGAGTTGAAGGAGAAGGAAGAACGGTGAAGGAAAAAGACTGGAGAGGTCTAGGAAAAGGGGTAGATTTTGGGAAAGTCACCCACAACCGTGGGTCAGGGGAGACTTACAATTTTCTTTCACCCTTCTTCTTTCCCCTTCAATGCTTCTGCCTGAAGAAAGAGTCAGTGGCTCTGAAAGCTTGCCAATTACAACCGCCTTTTAGATGTGTATTCTGCTGCTACTTGGTGAGTAGATTTTTTATCTATCCAATTAAATAATTGTAGTAATTGATTGTTTTCATTGTTAAATAATACTTCTTGGTTATACAGAACAAAACATCATTCGAAGTGAATGTATTACATCTGACAACTTTCTAGTTAAGAAGAACTTGGTACTGAAGGACAAAAACTGTGTAAATTGTACGTATAATGCAAATGAACGTAGCACATTTAGCTTAGATAATTTTGCACAGCCAATCCTCCTGTCCTGGGAGAGGCAATAGTGAAGAGCCATCAGTGTCCATGTGTTCACACACAGCAGACAGAAGTAGACTGCCTTAACACTGCCAGTGCTAAATGTGAAGAGTACTGCAGTCATATGCCCTCCCTACTAGCAGGATTTATAATCTTCCATTTACTTGTGCAGTCAGTCATAAACAAATCAAATGAAATAGACATCCCAAATACAAACACCTGTCATGTCATCTATATAAGTGAACATACTGAATCTGCCTTGCACATTCCTGAATGTTATGTGCTAGCAAGCTCTTTCTGTAGGACCAAAATTAGCAACAGATGAGTATCTATTTTTGTAAATAAAGCGTTTAACATTAGCTCTGACACACTATACGTTTCCTCAAGTAAAAGTTTTTGAAATTGCTGTTTTATCTTTTCCAGGTTTAAGGTAATACTTGTCTCTACCATAACCCACGATCTGATATTACTGCATTTAGTGAACATGTAGAGAATCTCACGAATTACCTATAAATGAAATCAGCAACTTCGAGCTTGTTTTATTGGAGACATTAACCTTGACATTGCGTGTAAAAAAAAGTGGCCTCCATTGTAGACTTTTTGAGCTGTCAATTCGTATTCTAACAATGGACATATAACACAATAAGATGCATGTTTGACCACTATAATTACCAACATAGACAAAAATGAATCAGACTATGGTGTGTTGGATCCAGCTTAATCCAATCATGGCTTCTGACAATGTTAATTATGTTGTTTACAGGTCTTAACTGAGGAGTAGGAAAGTCTGAGTAACTGTGACAATTTTGACAGTATCTTTGAAACGTTTGACACTCTCACTAACTTACACAATAAATGTTGCCCACAAATAACTAAAAATGTCCAAACTAATTAGCCAGCATACAAACAGATCAAACTACAATGGTACCGGTACATCTGTTATCTAAAGGAATTAGGGACAAACTTTTTGCCTTGCACTGTCAAATGGGATGGAACTGACTGCTTTGTGAAGCTGACCAAAAAGTTCAAAACCATTTTATGTTAAATAACTAAATATTGATGATGAACTGTCTTTTATTTTAGCTATCATAGCTATTGTTTGAAAGTTCTTAATTCATGGCAATGGCCAGATATGGTACATTTCTTGCATCATACATCTAAGACCATAAGAGTTGTCAGTGTGAAAATTGTGAATGTGTGTACAAATCTAATTTGTGTGAATTCAAGGAATATAGCCTGGATGTTCTCGAAATTTACATTTCCACGCAGAAATTTTAATAGAAAAAAAAAAAACAAGCATTAACAAAGCTATCCACGTGTGTAAAATTTCCAAAGGAGCCCTGTTAAACAGGATTCATCATTGTTATGGTAAGACACAAAGTGATGAGCAAGTATTTAGTGCTATAGAAGGTGACTGTGTGTTTCTTTGGAATTTCATAAAGCAAATGTGTGATCATGTGTGTTTTGTCCTTAAACTTTCTTTGAAATCTAATTATTGTGTCAGGTTTATTTTCCAGTTATTGGTAAAGTTTGAGAAGTCACCCTTGAGTGATAAACAATCCAGTGTGGGGGAAGAGGGGGGGTGAAGTTGACAGGCAGTTTTTTATTTTTTATTTTAATTTTACTGTCTGTTGGAGGAAATAAAGATGAAATTTTTTATTACTGCAGCTCAGTGTCCATGCTCTGAAAGAAAACCAATACATTAATTTTATTGGGTTCAGAAATATTTAAGCTTAAAAGTCTGAAATTGGTCAGCTTCACCCCATTTGATGTTGCATCATGACCAAAGCTGGCAATTCTGTTATGAAGCAGAGATACAAAGCTGAGAAAAAATGGAAATGCAAGTAGCAAAGAGGAGAGCCAATAATATCTTCATTGTAATGTCTGACAACAAATGCAAAGCAGGCTGGAACGTAATAAACTACATAGCAGGAAAAACAGAACCAAGCAGTTGCCTCCATTTCCACATGAGATGCTGAATAACTTCTTCATAAACTCTGAAAATTGTGGGCAACCTACCTATAACTCACAGGAACTGTTCTCTTTGAACCATGTGAATTAAATACAACTCAGACATTTTTCCATTTAAAGTTCTGTGGTGCAGTTGTAACTCACAGGAGCATTCTGTGACTCGGTGTTATAGTAGGTTATGGTCTCAGTAACAAATCATGTTCGTGGCCTTTGGTTTTGAAGAGCTCAAGAGTAGTTAGTGACATTTGAATTCATTAGTTATATATAACTCACATGGCTGTCATATTGGACTTTTCTTCTTTTTATTATTTATTTATTATTTAGTTTTACATATTGCTTACACAGTAGATTGCAAATCACATACAGTTTTATTCTTCAACTTTAATTGCAACAAAAATGAAACTGAAAAATTTGGGTCATTGCACTTTGTTTCTCTAACACCTGTATGCACCGTGCTTTATGAAAAAACACTCTACACAAAAATGAGTCACAATTCTTACATTTCCATGCAGTTTGTTTGCATTTCTTGGGAGCTTGCTCTTGTCCAAATTCATTCTTCATTTTTTCGTAGCACTCTGTACACCTGCTCCCATGTTCATAAGTGCACAATCTGCAGGTAATGTGGTGGCTTTGGTGAGAGATGTCTCAGGCTCATCAGCATTTTCTGTAAGCATTTACCAGTGCTGACCCTGTCAACAATTCAATTGCAAGCTTCTTGTACCATTTCACATCCCACCTTAGACAACGCGAGTACAACTTCATTTGGTCAGGATGATCCATAAAAGACTTTTTTACTGGTTTTTTCTTTGTGCCCTTCGTGGTTTGAACTTCTGCTTCTTCCTCTCCATGAACAGTACTCAGCATCAGAACATCCCTCTTATCTTTCCAATTCAGTACTACTACACCTGTGGTACTCTCCTTTGCTTGAGTTTCCCCTTCTTCAGTTTTGCCTGTACTACATCTTGAGGATTCAGTTTTCTGTTTGATCTTAGAGTACCAACTAAATGTGTTGATTGTTCGAGAAGCTAGATGGTGTGCTTGATGAACACTTGTGTAAAAATTGTCTGTATAAGATTATGCCCTCATTTAGTAATCTACTCATAAGGCTCATGACAACAGAAGTGTCAAGAGGAACACCAGGATATTCCAAGTGTAGCCACCCTTTAGACAAAGTTTGAACAATTTAATTCTGAATTTTGGCACTTTTTCTTTATATACTGAATGAAATTTAGTCTTCATCAAAATGGCACAAGTGTTTTGTCAATGCAAACTTCTTTCTCCAGTGCACAACTGCACTTTGAATTTATCAACAAGAGAGTGAATTTTGAATAAGCTGTTTCCCGGTGGGCACTGGTTGTTATCGGAAAAATGCCACGTATGTAAAAGTAGTTCAAAATGATTGCGTGACATAACATTTTTTACATTGTTGTGATAGAGCATATTTCTAGACCAATAATTTGGAATCCTTGGTTTTACATTTAGTGACATCAATAGCAAAATTCCTAAAAATTGTTCAGTTTCAGTTTTGCTGACATCAGTCCAGTTTTTCAGTCATGAATTAACAGTTACTGAATGATGTACTAAGACTTGTTTTGCATACAAATTAGTTCTAAAATTTCATCATTTACAAAATATTTGAAGAAATTGTATGGTATCTTGCCTTTGAGAGTTAGTGCAACAGGAGCATTTACACCAGTACTGGAATGAATAAATATAAAGTTTTTCATATTTCTATCCGTAACTAGCCCCCAGACAATCTCATTAGAATTTTTCTAAGTGTGTCATCTTCATCTTCATCTTTAGAACTTTCTGATATTACACTTACTTCAATTGAACCAGAATTAACTGCAGTAGTTATGGCACTAACACGGTTAGAGGTGCTTTGTTGTCTGGTTTTTACAGCTGTTTTTACTGAATGTGGACATAACTCTTCTTCCTACCTTCACTGATGTGATTCCATCATCAGAACTCCCAGATTCGATTCCAGTCTCCTCTGGTAAAAATTCGTCTGTGCTATCACCAAATAAAGACACAGAATCTTCACCACTTACGTCCATAACTTCATCTAAAAGCTGCTGTACGTGCCTTTGTTCATCTTCATAAATTCTACGAGACATTTTCTTCTGCCACAATATCACTCTGTTACGGACCAAACAAAACCGAATAAAGACTGCAGCAACAATGCAGGAAAGAAATAATGGAACTGTACACAAATAATACTGTGGAATGAGAAAGTAACAGGAGTACAAACCTAAAATTATTAGCGACATAGCAAATGTCACACCTGGTACCTTTACTCTGAGGCCAATTGAATCTTATGTAACTCACACAAAAAAAAAAAAAAATTAAAAAGAAGGTACTAAAATGCCATATTTTCACTTTATTTGCACTTAACAAGTTAACTTGGAGCAAACTAAAGCAGGATATTGAAAAAAAGGAAACGGCCCCAAGGGGTTGGTAACCCAACTATACCATGGCAGTCAATGTGTTAAGCAGCTCACCATACTACTCTATCATGTGCAAGCTTTTTCGTCTCCGAGTAACTGCTACAACCTGCAACCTACATTATACTGAATCTGCTTAGTGTATTCATCTCTTGGTCCCCCTCTACTATTTTTACCCTCTGTACTGCCCTCCAATACTGAGTAGGTAATCCCTTGGTTCCTCAGAACATGGCCTACCAACCAATCCCTTCTTCTAGTCAAGTTGTGCCACAAATTCCTCTTCTCCCCGATTCTGTTCAGTACCTCCTCATTAGTTACATGATCTACCCATCTAATATTCAGCATTCTTCTGTAACACCACATTTCAAAAGCTTCTATTCTCTTCTTGTCTAAACTAGTTATCATGTTTCACTTCTGTACATGGCTACACTCCATAAGAAGACTATCAGAAAGAACTTTCTGACACTTAAATCTATACTGAATTGTAACAAATTTATCTTTTTCAGGAACAGTTTCCTTGCCATTGCCAATCTGCTTTTTATATCCCCTCTACTTCGACTATCATCAGTTATTTTGCTCCCTAAATAGCAAAACTCATCTACTACTTTAAGTGTCTCATTTCCTAATCTAATTCCCTCAGCATCGCCCAATTTAATTCAACTACATTCCATTATCCTCATTTTGCTTTTGTGGTTGTCTTATATCCTCCTTTCAAGACAATGTCCATTCCGTTCAACTGCTGTTCCAGGTCCTAGGTATACTGAATGAAATGGCGAAGAAAATTAAAATATTTTGTAAATACTAAAATATATTCAGACAGAGGAGAAAAAATTAGAAAAAGTCATATAATTTCATTAATGAAGTAAATAAATTGGATATGACAATGAACAGAAAACATATGACAGGGGTCATTTTGACACCTTACGCCATTCTAGTGTTAATCAAATCATACCTCTTATAAAGGAAACAAGTTGTCAGTGTAAATAGTTGTAGATCAAATCCTGTATCTGTTACTACATGAGTGCTATCCTGAACCTTTTTCTCTTCCTTATCTCATTTTTTGTCCTAAGAGACAGTAATGCATGCTGATGATACGACCCTCATAATGACCAATCCTAATACAGACAAAGTGAAAGGAATACACTGACAGTGGTAGGTATGTCTACACAGTGGGTACATGCAAGTCCATTAGTACTCAACAAGAATAAAATTGAAACAATACCCTTCTATCTTCACAAACTATGTGAGAAGGTAAATGAGTGTGAATATGTGAAACTACAGGGAATTTATTTGGACCCACAGCTGAAATAGGATGCGCAATAGGTCAGTAAAGAACATCTTTAATATTCGTACTGTGCTTTGCTACACTCTCACATAACTTATAGAAATATCCTGTGGAGCAAATCCTCTAGTGCAAAGATAGTTTTTATGTGGTTAAAAAAAAAGTGAGGCAGTAACAAACATTTCAGACAGGGATCATGCCGGCCACATATCAGATAGTAAAAATATTAACTGTATCTTATCTCTATACCAAAGTCTGTCCCCTTTCAATAAACAAACCAATGACTTTAACTTACAGAAGTTCTATCCAGAGTTATGGAACAAAGAACAGAAATAATATAGTCCTACAATATACTAGATTAAGCACATCCCAAAATAGTATAAAATTTACTCCCATAATAATGTATAATAAATTTACCCCAAGCAGTGAGAGACTTGTCATAGAATTCCATTGAGAGTTACATACATAACTTGTTGATCGCTAGCTGTGTTTTTGAAGTAGAATGAATTGCATGGTATCCTAAACCAAGCACTTAATTTTTAATGTAAAATATAAATGTAGTGTTTAATTCTTAATGTAAAAATTTACCATATACATATCATGTACATGAACAGTAGTTGGTAAATAAATGAATCAATATAGGAGGAAAATAATGGACCTAATACTGAGCCTTGTGGAACCCCCATAAATGATTTCTTGCCATTCAGGAGAATCTCCTGTGCTTACATTGGTTGAATTATGAAGTACAACTTTCTGCATTCTTTTGGTTAGATACGACATTATCCATTGATTGGTTATGCCATCAGTTTCATGAAACCTTAGTTTATTTAAGAGAATATTGTGATTCACATTGTCATATTCCCTAGACCGATCGTATGAAATACCAAAAGGTGCTATTTTGTTATTTAATGCTCGTAAAATTTTGTGAGTGAACATGGAAAGGGCATTCTCATTGAGCAACTCTTCTGAAATTCAAACTGTGATTTTCTGAGCATATTACTGTTGCTCATATGGGATACTAATCTAGTGTACATCATGTTGTCAAAAATTTTGAAAAATGATGTAAATAGCACAATGGCTCAGCATTTATTCACAAAAACCTCCTGTATCACCTTTTGTACGGGAGGGTTCAACACTGGAGTATTTTAATGTTGACTAACTGACAACCTCAGCTGCCGACAGGTGTTTTTGATATACCTCGATGTGGACAACTGAAAATGTGTGCCCTGACCAGGACCTGAACCTGGGTTCTCCTGCTTACATGGCAGACACACTATCCATCTGAGCCACCGAGGACACAGATGAATAGGCGACTGCAGGGACTTATCCCTTGCACGCTCCCCGTGAGACTCACATTCCCAGCTGTCCACAATTCTACATATTTATTGTATCTTATAGACATTTGCCCACCCACTCATTACTCGTGCACGCTTTGGCGATTCTTGTAAGAGTTTGGGCAACCTGTACGCATTCGCACAGACGAAGGTCAATGGCTGGGTAGCCTTTAACTATATATACGAAGACAGTAACTTGTTCTTGAAAAAACAGTTACTGTTGATGACCGTGCAGCTTTTCCCTGGAATAAATGATGACTAACTGACAACCTCAGCTGCCGACAGGTGTTGTTGTTATACCTCGATGTGGACAGCTGAAAATGTGTGCCCTGGCCTGGACTCGAACCTGGCATCTACTGCTTACATGGCAGACGCTCTATCCATCTGAGCCACTGAGGACACAGATGAATAGAGCGACTGCAGGGACTTATCCCTTGCACGCTCCCCATAAGACTCACTCTTCATGTATATATTTAAAGGCTACCGAGCCATTGGCCTTCATCTGTGCGAATGCGCACAGGTTGCCCAAACTCTTACAGGAATCGCCAAAGCGTGCACGAGTAATGAGTGGGTGGGCAAATGTCTATATGTAGAATTCTGGACA
Organism: Schistocerca gregaria; assembly: GCF_023897955.1. Lineage (NCBI taxonomy): Eukaryota > Metazoa > Arthropoda > Insecta > Orthoptera > Acrididae > Schistocerca > Schistocerca gregaria. The sequence continues at coordinate 469,590,619 of NC_064920.1, forward strand.
GCTGGGAATGTGAGTCTCACGGGGAGCACGCAAGGGATAAGTCCCGGCAGTCGCTCTATTCATCTGTGTCCTCGGTGGCTCAGATGGATAGTGTGTCTTGTCATGTAAGCAGAAGATCCCGGGATCGAGTCCCGGTCAGGGCACACATTTTCAGTTATCCACATCGAGGTATAACAACACCTGTAGGCAGCTGAGGTTGTCAGTCAGTCATCATTTATTCCAGGGAAAAGCTGCTCGATCATCAACATTAACTGTTCTTTCGAGAACGAGTTACTGTCTTCGTATATATTTTAATGTATCTTGTAAAAAATACCTTGAGTTAATAATGGATTGCATATTTTAATAAAAGAAGAAAATAAAAGCTCTTGTTTGTAGGATAATGTCTTTAGTAATCTGCTGGAAGCACCATCAAAGCCAGATGAGCTTTTATTTTTAGGAGACTATAAAATTGTCTTAATTTCAAAAGGAGAAGTGGGTGAGACATGCGTGTGATTGAATTTTATGTGAGGATTTTTTTTTTTTTTTTTTTTTTTTACGTACCCTGCTTTGATTTTTCTCTTGAACTGCTTGTCTTTATATTATCTACCACATTTAAGAAAAGGTTAGTAAATATTCCTGCTAAATGTGGCTGATCATTTATAGCCCTTCCATTTAAATCAGTAATGATGTTACCCTGTTCTGTAGCCCACACTACATTCGATATAGAATTAAGTCTGTTGTCAGAATCACTGCTTTCAGACATAATGTGTATGTTCCTTGATTTTGATAACTTTAGTAGTAATTTTGAGTAGTTTTTGAGTGTGAAACTGCTGCAGGGATGTTACTTGTTCCTTTCAACAGATACACTTGTTTTCTTTCATCAAGATACTTTAATCCCTCCAGTGATCCATAGATTTTTACATGGCTTTTTAATGTTCTTTCTCATTGGTTTATGAGGATAGATTTTTCCAAATAATGATATGAATCTTTTATGGGATACTTTATTAAATTAGAAGTTCACATTTGTTTCAGTATAAATTTCATCCCAAGTCATCTTTATGAACTCTTCTTAAAAGTGTTTATCATGGAGTCATTGATTATTGTAACTGTTTTCCAGTGAGAAGACTCTATACCATAAGGCAGGAGTTTTCAGATTATGCATCATTGCTCCCAGGGCCATTGTGGCCTTACAGTAGGGGCATCATGGTGGTTTCATAGAAATAATTATTTGATGTATTTGCTTTCTGAGTGAAAGAACAATATGTGCACTAGTTATGATAACTAGCGGGCCAGCAAATAAGTGTTATTACTAAGGCAGTGTGTTAGATGCTCATCAAATCATAGTACGTGACTCATTAGTTTTTATTCATTAACAATCAGTGTGAAGATTAGTTTTGTCAGATGCAGTTCATTTTTAATCATTATCATTTTTAATCCTTGTTTGTCTTCTGTGATTTGTGTTTCTGTATCACCAAGGACATATTTTTAAATGTAAGTAAAATACATAATATTTCAAATATATTGTTCCATTTTAAAGACATGAATAGTCTAACATGAAGGAAATATATAATATACACATCAAAAAAAGTTTTGCATCACCTAGGTTCTGAGAGTTCCGGAACCTGTACAGAAAATTGGAATAGAGATCAACATAAAGATCATTTCTGCCCTTTTTATTGCTCTTGAAAACCACAGATTGCTTGTTGTACCACCATAAGCGAGGCCTTCAGAGGTGGTGGTCCAGATTGCTGTACACACTGGTACCTCTAATAACCAGTAGCACGTCCTCTTGCATTGATGCATGCCTGTATTCATTGTGGCATACTATCCACAAGTTCATCAAGGCATTGTTGGTCCAGATTGCCCCACTACTCAATGGTGATTTGGCGTAGATCCCTCAGATTGGTTGGTGGGTCACATCATCCATAAACAGCCTTTTTCAATCTATCCCAGGTATGTTCGATTGGATTCATGTCTGGAGAACATGCTGGGCACTCTAGTCGAGTGATGTTATTATCCTGAAGGAAGTCATTCACAAGATCTGCACAATGGAGGCACGAATTGTCATCCATGAAGATGAATGCCTCACCAATATGCTGCCGATATGGTTGTACTATCGGTCGGAGGAGGCATTCATTGTATCATACAGCCGTTATGGTGCCTTCCATGAACACCAGTGGCGTATGTTGCTCCCCACATAATGCCACCCAAAAACAGCAGGGAACCACCAACTCGCTGCATTCGCTGGACAGTCCATCTAAGGCGTTCAGCCTGACCGGGTTGCCTCGAAACACATCTCCAACGATTGTCTGGTTGAAGGCATTTGCGACACTCATCGGTTAAGAGAATGTGATGCCAATCCTGAGCGGTCCATTCGGCATGTTGTTGGGTGCATCTGTACCATGCTGCATGGTGTCGCGACTGCAAAGATGGACTTCGCCATGACCATCTGGAGTAAAGTTGCGCATCAAGCAGCCTATTGCGCACAATTTGAGTCATAACACGATGTGCTGTGGCTATAAGAAAAGCATTACTGAACATGGTGGCGTTGCTGTCAGGGTTCCTCCGAGCCATAATTCTTAGATAGCCGTCATCCACTGCAGTAGTAGCCCTTGGGCAGCCTGAGTGAGGCATGTCATCGCAGTTCGTGTCTCTCTGTATCTTCTCCATTCCATGTCCAAACAACATCGCTTTGGTTCACTCTGAGATGCCTGGACAGTTCCCTATTTGAGAGCCCTTCCTGGCACAAAGTAACAATGTGAACGTGATTGAACCATGGTATTGACCTTCTAGGCACTATTGAACTTCAGACAACATGAGCCGTGTACCTCCTTCCTGGTGGAATGACTGGAGCTGATCGGCTGTCAGAGCCCCTCCATCTAATAGGCACTGCTCATGCATGGTTTCCTTGTACGGGTTTAGTGACCTCTCTGAACAACCAAAGGGACTTTGTCTGTAATACAATATCTACAATGTCTATCTTCAGGAGCTCTGGGAACTGGGATGATGCAAAACGTTTTTTGATGTGTGTAGTTACATGAATTTCATTTATATATGTACTACTTTTAGATATGAAGAACAACCACAGTTTGGTTTCTTTCAAAGTCCTAGCTACTAAAAGCATGCTTCCTCATAAAATAAAATGTTATTTGAAATCAAATCATAGTAGTTTGTCAAACAAACTGTGAGAATACTTTCCACAAGTTAAAAGAAATGACAAAGCAACAAAGAAAAGTCATGTGCAAAAGAAGCAGTGATTGTGTATGTTCAGATCAAGGGAGCTGTGGATCCAGAAAGTTTGAAAGCCACTGCTTTAAGGCACTGTCTTCTATATGCTAGACTAACTGTGCATCATGAGCAGAGTATACAATTATTTCTTGCTTTGAGCTTCATCATGAAGTCATTATCAATTAGTCCTACTGTTATTATCTGCTCATGTTGAAAAGTTAATTACAAATTGTAGGTTCCAATAGGTTTCCAGACCATTTTTCCTGTCAGACTCCTTCATAAAATCTACACTTAAATCACCAAAGACTGTTAACTGTTTGTTGCTGTCTGACAGGTAGCGTAGTACAGAATCCATATGCCTCATAAACAGCGCAAAATTTCCAAATTGGGATTTAAGCACATGCTCAAATAAAAGTGAACTATCTTTCAGTAAACTTTCACAAACACACACTTCTCTGTGCTGACCTCTGCAAAATCTATTTGTTTTAAATGTTTCTAAACTTGTGTTCTGTCATCATATAGGTAACAATCCCTTCTTTTTTCATACTACTTCTCCATGGGTAAGACACTAAACTGCAATGTTTATATTTATGTTCTATAACTACGTGGTCACATGATGTTCAGATAGACATAAAATGTCTGTCTTTTTAGAGCTCTCTGAATTTTCCAAACAAACAAGAATGTCTTCTGTCATTTACTCCATTCTCTAGAAATCTGATGAAATAAGATAATCTTACTTTTTGTGTGTCCTTAAGCATTTAGGTGAGATCTTCTGTTACTTTCACAACAATGTGTCTTGATCCTGGCTCTAAGCTAACAAAGGTACCACACTGACACCAGTAACAACCTGGATCTTGCTTTGTGTGTTAGTGCCAACGACCACCCCATATATATTATCTAAACGCAGCTCAGTCAGCCTATCTATCCCCTCTCTTATTTACATAAAGGCCTTATTCAATATATCCCCCTCTCCCAATTGCAGCAACAGGTGCGGGACTTGTATGAGATTTCTTTCAAGCTAGCAGCACCCTGCACAAACTAAAAGCGGTGTTAACCCAGAGCAGATCAAGGTGCCACAGGACTTCTACAAAACTCTCACTAGTGTGAAAAGTTGCTAAACCTATTACATCTAGGTCAACCTAAATGCCGTAATTTCTATCCTTAGTCAGTTCCCTGCTCCACCTACAATGATCATCTGATCCACTTTGTCAAAATCCTTACACAAATTCCCTGTGTCCTCTGTCACCTGGCTTTTGCTAGGAGTTGGTTTCATAGTACTTGTTGCCTGGTACCTTGTTCCTAAATTGCCCTGTGCCATTCAGCCTACACTGTTGCCACAGCTATTACCTAGCTGCAAGAATCTTTCCTTCCTGATCTCTTCTGTTACTGATCTACACTTAGTTTCTTTGCTAGATGTCTATTGCATCTTACTGTGACATACAGCTGGATGAGGCTATTCCCCTCCTATCTCAGGTAACAAGTCAAATTTATTCAATACTGTAAGCTCAAATATAGTTTAAGAAGTTGAATAAGTGTTCCCCCTCCACCCATTTCTTGTTACCTTTACTCACTTCCCAGGGTCTTTTTCCTCCTTTAACCTATCTACTTCAGATAGCCTCATGGGACAAATCATTGCTTCCTGTTTAGCAATGCCCTTGCCTTTTTTTTGCAGAGCCTACAGTTCCATGGAAGAGCTTCGCTGAGTTCCCATTTAGTTGTCCACTACAATCGACCCTATGGAACTTCAACTGTAAAAAAGCAGGTGGCTTGTTTCCAGCTGTTATGATTTCTTCCCCCCAAATTATTATTATTATTTATTTTATTGTGTTTATTTATATTTTGCAAACTTTGTGATATCTTTGATATTGTCATTTGTATAACCTGCAGAATACCTAAAAATCTGAAATGTTGGCCCAGGCCTTATTCGGCTTAACTTTATTATCTATTAAATTCTTTTTGTTACATGGACAAGAATGACTTACCTTGTCTAAAAACAGTGATAGTTATGAAATATCAGTAACTTCAAGTTTCGTTATCATTATTTGTATGTAGCCTAAAGAAATACACATTCCTGATGAAGTAGATGAAAAAGCTATAGATATAAATAAAGTACATATTCATAGAATCAGCAACGAAAATGTTCAGCAACCTCTACACTCAACTAATTCCAAAGTAATTAACATCATAAGTTAATACATTGTTACTGAAATAGAATCACATATTCGAGCAAACTAACCAGCATAATTCAATAGAAATTATTACTGTATCCAAAAGTTCATGTTTAAATGAACCTCCATTCATTATTCAGTTGCTAAGAAATCTAGATCCTTAATTGTAATTTGTGAAAGTCAGGTAAAAACAAAAGCTCACTTGTTTTAATTATTGTAAACTTGTTGGAAGCCATATTTAGTTCAGTCTGCATAGATTGACCAGACGTCCCAGTTTTGCCAGTACAGTCCCGGTTTTAACATAAATGTCTTGGTGTCCCAAGCAAATCTTTCATGACATATAATTGCCCCAGTTTTTAATCAAGAAAGAAAATGTGTCCATATTTCTCATTTTAAATATGTATTTGTGAAAAACAGATTTCCTATGAGTAGAATGTTACAGAAATATACAGTTTGTCTGTTTTACATTTAATGACATTTGTGGACATCTGAGAGCTTCATTGGACTTTTCTGGTAACTGAGTTGCATTTTTGTCTGTAATCACTATGGTGCTGTCATCAACATATAGTATTTTTTCTCCATACTTGACACTCTGTGGGAAATCATAGTCTTTTAGAAATACGTGAGTTTTCAACTCTTTGCACCCTGTTTTTCAAGTATGACTTAAACCTATTCCGTGTTATATCTCTTATTCCTTGTGCTTCTAATTTGTGTAGTAAAATTCTGTGGTCAGCTGTGTCAAATGCTTTTGATAGAAAAAAAATGCATGTTGCATTCTTGCCCTTGTCTGGTGCTTTAGCCACAACTTTAGTAAACTGTTGTATAGATGACTGTGACTTCTTGTGGGCCTGAAACCGAGTAGTCCATTTCGTAGAAGATTGTATTTATTTTAGTACTTTATTTGTATATTTTTCATTATACTGCTTTGGAAATGCAAGATAATAAAGAAATTTGTCTGTGGTTTTCTACATTTTCTGGATCACCATCCTTTAGTATTAGTATTACTTTTGCTGGTTTCAGGTATTCAGAAAAGCAGCCACATCAAAGATTCATTAATTATTATCATTAATGGGGTTTTTATGTTGTTTATACAGTTCTTAAGAACACTGATGGGATCGCTTTATTGTTTAAATGCTGTATTACTGTGCCACCTCTTTCCCTTTTGTTGGAGAGTGCACCATTGAGTGTGGTGGCTGGTGCTGGTAGTGTAGAATGTGTGTCTGTAAATTTCGCTTTCAGTTCATTAGCAATTTTGCTGAATTACTCATTCACAAAGTTTACTAGTTCTTTTGGGTTGGTGACTTGAACATCTTTCTTTTTAATCTGTGTTTTCAGGTGTTGTGACCCAATATTTGCTGTCTCCTGTTTGATTATATTTCAGATTGCTTTACTTTTGTTATCTGCCTTCAGTAATGTTTTACCTTTTGCAAGTTTTCTTGCAGCTACAAATACATTTTTATAAGTTCTCCTGTAATTTTTGTAGAATTCTGAAAAAGCTGGGTCAGTCTTGTTATTATTGATGTATGTGAGATACCTTAGAGTTTAAGATGATTCTTTTTTTGTGTCACTGTTCACCCGTATAATTTTTTTTGAAGTGCCAATGGAATGCAGTGTTTTGGGAAATGCATCCCCAAATTTTAGTTTAAATATTGTTATGAACTTACTAAAAACTTTGTTTACATTTGTTTCTGCATACACTTCCTCCCACCATTCACGTTGTAGCTGCAATGAGAACTGACATAGTTTTGATTCTGAGAAGACCCTTATGTATGCATTCAATTTAGCAGACTTTTCTTTATAAATATTTGCTTTTAATATCTAAATAAAATAGAAAGAAACTTCCACATGGGGAAAATATATTAAAAACAAAGATTCCAAGACTTACCAAGCGGGAAAACGCCGGCAGACAGGCACAAGAACAAAACACACAAACACACACACAGAATTACTAGCTTTCACAACCGATGGTTGCTTCTTCAGGAAGGAGAGGGAAAGACGAAAGGATGTGGGTTTTAAGGGAGAGGGTAAGGAGACATTCCAATCCTGGGAGTGGAAAGACTTTCCTTAGGGGGAAAAAAAGGACAGGTGTACACTCGCGTACACACACACACACACACACACACACACACGCACACATATCCATCCGCACATACACAGACACAAGCAGACATATTTAGGCCTAAATATGTCTGCTTGTGTCTGTGTATGTGCGGATGGATATGTGTGCGTGTGTGTGTGTGTGTGTGTGTGTGTGTGTGTGTGTGTGTGTGTGTGCGCGAGTGTACACCTGTCCTTTTTATCCCCCTAAGGGAAGTCTTTCCGCTCCCGGGATTGGAATGCTTTTAATATCTGATAGAGATGATCTAATAGGCTTAGATTTTGAACAAGTAACCTGCAGTGATTTCTTCCTATGTCTGTTGCTGCATGATATATTATTAAGGAAGATTGTGTAGTCACTCTGGTTGGACAGTTCATGAGTGACTTAATGCCATATGCAAGTATGTACTAGTAATACCATACGATTTCTTTATGTTGATATTTAAATCCCCACATATGAGAATGCTCATTTTTGGACTAGTTACTTTGTACAGGCTCTGATTGAGTTTTGAGGAAAAAATGTCCATCCTACCACTATGGGATCTATACAAATAAAATATAATTAATTTTTTGACATGTTCTTTTCTGTTATTTCAATTGCTGATAATTCAAAGTGTTGTTTTCACTGGATGTTACAAGGTCCTTTCTGATTTTAAATGTGTAACACCTGTTTTTCATAAATACATCAACCCCCATTTTTCATGAGATTTCAACTATAGGGCATGTGATGCTAATGCAAAATATACAACTTCATTTTACTTACACCAATTTTCAGTGATACATGCAATGGAACTGTCTAGTGTTTGCAATTCTAATTGTAGTTGCTGAACTTCATTCTTTATGGATTATATGTTTTTTATGAAGTATTGTTAAACATCTTGTTCTACTTATTGTGGCGGTTTCTTCCTCTTCATACCTGATGTTAAAAATCCTTCAGATGGGATGGTGGCACTATTTTTTGCCTGCTTATTACACTACATGTTTCACTTGCAGTTGTTTCATATTCTTCTGCTGGTGGTGCTTCAGTGTATTCTCCCTGCTGTTGCTGTTAGTGCAGATGGATATGCAGTGACAGTTTCCTAATGATTAATTGGATTGTGAATGTGTAATTATTCTCATGAGCTGTGTTAAATTTTAATAACGATTCTTACTCACTAACAACAGGATAGGTGTTACTTTTAGTAGTTATTGTGTACCTAGTTTTCACATTGATATCACTTTAGATTTGAAGGACAGTGTTTTAAGAGTTTTATTCAGTGACTGAGTTAATTACTTATTTTGCCATACATAAACAATTCTGCACCATAAACACAAGTTCACTCAACATCAAAGAACAACTAAAATGTTAGAACTGCAATTTTTGATATGGAATACATTACTGACTGGGTTCCCACCACCCTCTTTTCAGTGGATGGAGGTGTTGCTACAAAACGGTGATGCTTCTGGGCTTCATGGTTGGGTAGTAAACTCACCTGGCAAGAACACACTGCACATGTATGTGACAAACTGTCATGAGTCGTACACCTCCTGAGAAAACTGAAGCAAGTGATAACTGATCAGCGTCTGCTGATGGTGTATTATTCACTATTCCACAGTCATATCAGCTATGACCTGTTATAATGGGATCACTCTACAGGCTGCAAGAAACTACTACTACTACTTCTACTACTACTACTACTACTACTACCACTACAAAAAGCAATCATAACCTCAAGTAGAAAACTGGATCACTGCAAACGCTTCTTTACACATCGTGGAATGATGAAAATTTTCAGTCTATATATCTTCGCCTGTTTCATGTATCCAAAAGAAAATCATGAAACATTCAGCAATAGGCGTGACATCCACAATTATAACACACACAATAATGAAAATATAGGTGTGGTAAGCTGTTGACCCTCCATGTCACAGGACAGTTTTCCAACACTAGCTATTAAAATGTTCATCCATTTACATACTAAAATGCACTCCAAGGAATTGGTGAAATGTTGAGGAAGGATGGTGCAGAATCTACACCAAAAACCACTGTACAGTTTAAATGAGTTCTTGGACAGTGAAACAGCAAACATGACTGCCTAAACAATGCACTACTATATGAAATGAAGTGAACTTGTACTACTTAAAAAGTGCTTGCTCTTTTATGTCATTAAGTTTGCAAATTAATTTGTTCTTGTATTATTATGCATACATATGCTAACTTGTTTTTGTATTATACAGGGTGTTACAAAAAGGTGCGGCCAAACTTTCAGCAAACATTCCTCACACACAAAGAAAGAAAATATGTTATGTGGACATGTGACCGGAAACTCTTACTTTCCATGTTAGAGCTCATTTTATTACTTCTCTTCAAATCCCAATAATCATGGAATGGAAACACACAGCAACAGAATGTACCAGCGTTTGTTACAGGAAATGTTCAAAATGTCCTCTGTTAGCAAGGATACATGCATCCACCCTCTGTCGCATGGAATCCCTGATGTGCTGATGCAGCCCTGGAGAATGGCGTATTGTATCACAGCCGTCCACAATACGAGCATGAAGAGTCTCTTACATTTAGTACCGGGGTTGCGTAGACAAGAGCTTCAAATGCCCCCATAAATGAAAGTCAAGAGGGTTGAGGTCAGGAAAGCGTGGAGGCCATGGAATTGGTCCGCCTCTACCAATCCATCGGTCACCGAATCTGTTTTTGAGAAGCATATGAACACTTCGACTGAAATGTGCAGGAGCTCCATCGTGCATGAACCACATGTTGTGTCATACTTGTAAAGGCACATGTTCTAGCAGCACAGATAGAGTATCCCGTATGAAAGCATGATAATGTGCTCCATTGAGCGTAGGTGGAAGAACATGGGGCCCAATCAAGACATCACCAACAATGTCTGCCCAAATGTTCACAGAAAATCTGTGTTGATGACGTGATTGCACAATTGTGTGCGGACTCTCGTCAGCCCACACATGTTGATTGTGAAAATTTACTATTTGATCACGTTTGAACGAAGCCTCATCTGTAAAGAGAACATTTGCACTGAAATGAGGATTGACACATTGTTGGATGAACCATTCCCAGAAGTGTACCCATGGAGGCCAATCAGGTGCTGATAGTGCCTGCACACGTTGTACATGGTACGGAAACAACTGGTTCTCCCGTAGCACTCTCCATTCAGTGACGTGGTCAACGTTACCTTGTACAGCAGCAACTTCTCTGACGCTAACATTAGGGTTATCGTCAACTGCACGAAGAATTGCCTCGTCCATTGCAGGTGTCCTAGTCGTTCTATGTCTTCCCCAGTCGCGAGTCATAGACTGGAATGTTCTGTGCTCCCTAAGACGCCGATCAATTGCTTCGAACGTCTTCCTGTCGGGACACCTTCGTTCTGGAAATCTGTCTCGATACAAACATACCGCGCCATGGCTATTGCGCCGTGCTAATCCATAGATGTATGGGCATCTGCCAACACCGCTATTGTAAACATTGTACTGACTGCAAAACCATGCTCCGTACTGATGTGCTTGATGCTAGTACTGTAGAGCAATGAGTCGCATGTCAACACAAGCACCAAAGTCAACATTACCTTCCTTCAATTGGGCCAACTGGCGATGAATCGAGGAAGTACGGTACATACTGACGAAACTAAAATGAGCTCTAAGATGGAAATTAAGCGTTTTCGGACACATGTCCACATAACATCTTTTCTTTACTTGTGTGTGAGGAAGGTTTCCTGGAAGTTTGGCCGTACCTTTTTGTAACACCCTGTATTGCCTGTGTAACATTGTTGCAGTCTATCCAGTCATGACTGACGAGCAACATAACTATATTAATAAGTAATTCCAAGCCTAATTCTGCAGTGAAAGTGGGTAAGCTACATTTGGCGCCTCGTTTTGTGGAGCACTTTGCAGTGAAAGCACTGTGGAAAAGAACTTGTGTGAAACAATGAACTTAAGAAATAATGAACAACAGAGAAAATAAAGAGACAGTAATAACAAATATATGCGAAACGAAAGACTACATTTGTGGACTTTTCAGATGAAAATAGTTCCACCTGGGCACAGTTCGGGCTTACAAACTTTGAAAAATGTGACAGAGCAGTGAACTATTTATCAACAGAGGTGAAGTGACCGTTGGATCGTGTAAAGCATCTGTATGTGGTGAAAACTAATTGAAACTACATGTACATTGAAGATAGAACAGTCCACACACAAATTTTCCAGGCAGTGCAAGTTTTATTATTTGAAATCGTGATGAAAAGAAGCAGAAGTGATTATGAGGATGAATTCGGCCAGTTACTGCAAAGCTATCTTGGATGATAGTGAGTGTGCTTAGCCAATGACAGCCCACCAGTGCAGAGCAGAAGTAAACAGTATGGTGAGCAAAGCCAACTCTGAGATTACAAGTTGTCAATGCAGACCACACAACAACAGCCACATCTGGTGCGGAAAATTATCAAGATACATTGACATAGTGTTGTCAATAATTATTCAGAAATATGTGTGATGATCAGATAAATCAAGTACAGCACGTTAGATGGTGGCAGATAGGTAATAAACATTGTAAATGGACATGAAGAACAGTGTGTACTTACGGAGAGAATAGAGGAATTTCTCTTAACAGACAAGTGTAAAGTAGTAAAAAAGAGTTAACCTGAACATGACAGTGGATTTAGGTGAGGACTAGACATAATTTTATTTGATGAAGTGAATGGTGAGACTGATTCTACCCAGCTATGAATGAAATGGCAAAGGCTTCACCCACTGAATATGTAATAATGAAGTAGGTTAATGTGATATAGAAGTAATAAGTAAGACAAAAGTAGAATTGAAGGAGCATGCAGAAAAATTTTTGGATCAAGATATAGAGTGTAACAGAATACTAAAAGTTTGTTCGCAACGAATAAGTAGGATTCTCAGCCACATATGTAGTAGCTCACTGAAACAAGGCATTTTTCCAGATAGACTGAAATACACTATTGTTAAACCATTGCATAAAAATAGATAGGTCCGATGCTAACATCTACTGCCCAATCTCACTTCTGACAGCTTTACCCAAAATTCTTTAAAAAAAGTATGTATTCGAGAGTAGCATCACATATTTGTAAAAATGATGTTCTAACAAAATATCAATTTCATTTTCAGAAAGGCTTTTCACTATATATGTTTTCACTGATCAAATATTAAATGCACTGCATAACCGAACATCACCCATTGGGATATTTTATGATCTCTCAAAGGCTTTTGATTGTCTGAATAATGAAATTCTTCTAGATAAGCTTAAGTATTGTGGCATGAGTGGGAGAGTACACACATAGTTTAATCAAAACTTAACTGGAAGAATGCAAAGGTTGAAATTAACAGTACAGATAGTCTGCAAAAACCAGCAGAGTCATCTGACTGGGGAGGTATCAAGAATGGTGTCCAACAGGGTTCAGTCTTGGGTCCCTTATCGTTTTTAATATATATTAAGAACATAACACACTATATTCATGAAGATGCAAAGCTAGTTCTTTTTGCTGATGATAAAAGTATAGCAATTACACCCAATAAGCAAGAATCAGCTGAGGAAATTGTAAATAATGTCTTTCAGAAAATTATGAAGTGGTTATCTGCAAATGGACTCTCTCTAAATTTTGAGAAAACACAGTTTATACAATTCTATACATTAAATGGCATAACACCATTGATAAATATAGACTGTGAACAGAAGTATGTTGCTAAGGCAGAATACTCAAAATTTCTGGGTGTGTGCATTGATGAGAAATTGATTTGGAAGAAACACATTGATCATCTGCTGAAACAGTTAGTTTCAGCTACTTATGCTATTAGGGTTAAATTTTGGTGATAAACATATCAGTAAATTAGCCTATTATGCCAATTTTCATTCACTGCTTTCATACGACATCATATTTTGGGATAGTTCTTCACTAAGAGAGAAAGTATTCATTGCACAAAAGCCTGTAATCAGAATAATAGGTGGAGCCCACCCAAGATAACCTTGAAGACATTTATTTAAGGAACTCAGGATATTAACAGTACCTTTGCAATACATATATTCACTTATGAAATCTGCCATTAATAACCCATTCCAGTTCAAAAATAACAGCAAAGTGCATAGCTTCAACAGTAGAAGAAAGGATGATCTTCACTATTCTGGATTAAATCTCACTTTGGCACACAAAGAGGTGAATTATTCTGCCACAAAAATCTTTGGTAATTTGCCAAATAGTATTTAAAGTCTGACAGCTATTAAACCAACATTTAAAAGAAAATTAAAAGAATTTCTGAATGACAACTCCTTCTACTCAATAGATGAATTCTTAGATATGAAGTAATAACTGTAAAAAAATAAATAAATAAAAAGAGAAAAAAATAAGAAAAATATAAAGAAAAAAAATAATTTTTAGTGTAAAGAAAATTCATGTTTAAGTGACATGTTCCACATTATTACAAATTGTTGTATTCATGATCTGTGGAATGAGGATTAATGTATGTATGTATTAGTGATAGTAATCAGGCCTTGTTTGAATTTTGAAAGGAGTGGGGCTGATGTGCACTAAGAGCGGCATTGATAATCTAAACAAAGAAACTGAAAATGAGATTGGAAGATTACATTAAAAATGGACAAAATAATACAGAAATTATTGTAATTAATGCTAATTTTACAAAATGAAATAAGAGAATACAGATGTGGAAATTGCTTGTGAGGGAAAGATAAATAAAGGTAGTACAGGAAAGTAGTGTAAAATTAAGACATTAGCAGTGCATGTGCAAATGAAAAGGAAAGGTATTGGCAACTGTGTGTCGAGAGAATGGAATCTGTTGACAATTCATGTAAGACTAATTACAAGTAGCAAAGAAGTTTTGTTCTGACAATGGAGATAAGCTTGAAAGTCGAACTGATCAAATCAAAACAGAGTAGGATGATAGGTTAGGAACAGTGGAAACAGTGTGTTGCTGTTTTTAAAGAGAAAATGGAAGACTTTAATGAGAATATAGGTTCTAAGCTTGTTGAAATTGAAAAGGAGGTAAGCAAAGTTCAATACGTAAAACATAGTGTGTGTGTGTGTGTGCGCTGTTTCTAATGGTGCTTCTTTTGCTAATCCTAAGAAATTTAACAATTTTGAACCATATGGTGAGGTACACACTCTTGATTGTGTTAGAGGATTTAATGATTTGCTTGAAAATTCAGTGACAAGGAGAAAATTACTTTTACAACAGTTGCAGCAACACAACACTGCCTAAGGAGGAGTCAAAGACAAGGTACATCGACATCATTAAATAAGGATTTTTTATGGCTTCAGACAAAGAAAATGAAAAGATTGTGACAAATCAGCAAGAAAATTTGCAGATAAGTCACAACTACTATGTAAAAAGCAGTACACTACCAGGTAATGACAAAAGAAAAAATACTTGCAAAACAGTCAGGATAATGTGTTAGAATATTCAATGCCTCAGAAACAAAGTACTAGATCTAGAAGTAGCTTTAAATAATCTTGCTGATGTCTCTTGTATTTGTTTATCTGAACACTGGTGCAAGGCTAGTGAATTAAGTCTCATAAATATAAGCAAGTTTAATTTAGCATCACATTATTGCCAAAGTGTTTTTAAAAATGGTGGGGTTGCATTTACTCTAGAGTAGGACTGCAGTTCAAAGTGAAAACAGAATTGGACCATCTAAATGTAGAAAAACATTTTGAATCATGTGCCATAGAGTTAAAAACTGAGGAGAAGAGTGAAAAACTAGTTGTCATTACAATATATAGATCTCCACTGGGTGACAAAAACATATTCTTCAAAAAAATAGAAGCAGCATTAAACACTTTTTATAGTAATGAAGTGAAATTATTTTTATGTGGAGATTTTAATATTAACCTGTTAATTGAAAGTGATGAAAAAAGACAGCTTTTGAGTATACTCAGCAGCTTCCACATGAAACCACTCTTTACAGATGCCACCAGAATAACAGAACTATCATCTTCTCTTTTAGACAGTATTTTCACAAATATGGAGAATGGTATCACTGAGCCACTAAACGTAAACTCAGGTCTTTCGGATCACAATACACTATTAACATACATAAATTACTCTATCCCCAAGGCAGTAAAATATAAGTGGGGATACAAAAGGCACTTCTATACAGAAAAAGTGAATACTTTCATCCAGTTGTTAGCTAATGAAAGCTGGGAAGATGTCTTTGCACAAACAACAACTGAGGAATCTTTCAATGCTTTTTCTAGTACATTCATGTCCCTATTTGAGATGTGTTTCCCAAAAAAGCTCACAAAGATCAATGTCATGCCTAGGAACACAAGCCAGTGGATAACACCTGCTATTAGAGCATCTAGTCAAACACTAAAACATATCAGTCAACTCAAAAAAGATAACAAAGATGAACACTTCACAGATTATGTTAAGACATATAAGAAAATTTACAGGAAGGTGATAAAAAAAGCCAAGACAATGCACAATTACAGTGTAATTGCTGGGTTAGCAAACAAATCGAAAGCTATATGGAATGTAGTAAAAAAAGAAAATGGCTCAAGCAAAAATGTTAGAAATCCAGATGACTTTGTTTTAAAAGATGATCAAGGTGTGCTAGTCAGAATTCTTACTTTAGCAAATTACATTAATGACTACTTCATAAATAGTCCAATCAATCTCAGTAAAAATTGTTCTAAGATTAGTAGAACATTAATCCCAGAAGAACAAAGTGTTAATCCATTATTGCTACCTCCCACAAACAAATTGGAAGTTAATTGAATAATAAAAACAATGAAGAATAAAATGTCCTCAGGGATTGATGAGATACCTTTCTCAGTCATGATGAGATGTGCTAGTGTCATATCAGACCCACTCACACACATCATAAACATATCATTTTCAGAAGGTGTCTTTCCACAACGATTAAAAATTGCAAAAGTAAAACCATTGTATAAAAAGGGCAATATACATGAAGTGGGAAACTATAGACCAATAGCTTTATTATCAGTATTTTCAAAAGTAATAGAGACAGTCATGAAAAACAGACTTACAAATTACCTCAAAAAATTCAATCTATTATCTGTAAACGGCTTTTGCAAAGGAACGCGTACAGAGTCAGCCATCACCCAATTCATTGAAAATATTGTAATGGGGCTAGATAAGAACAACAGTACAATAGGAATTAATTTGGACCTCTCAAAGGCATTTGATACTGTCCAACATGATATCCTACTAGACAAATTAGAATATGTCGGTATACGAGGAGTAGCTAAAAAGTGGTTTCAGTCACATCTCCATAATAGGAAACAGGTAGTAGAAATTGCAACAACAAAGAGTAAAAACCAAAGTATTGTTTACAGATCGGATATTCAGACTGTGCCAGTTGGGGTACCGCAGGGGAGTGTTCTAGGACCTCTCCTATTTCTTCTTTACATAAATGATATCAAGATTCCACTAAATGGTACTCATATAACCCTGTTTGCGGGTGACACAAACATTGCAGTAACTGACATAAACCGGGTATTGCCAACATCTGCAACCAGAGTTATAGAATATTTGCAAAATTGGTTTTAAGTGAACAAATTAACCATAAATATTTCTAAAACTAATTATATCCATTACAGGAAAGCAAAGTCACACTCTGATCTAGATCTCAGAATACAAAATAAAGAAACTGTGAGAGTTGCTACCACAAAATTCTTAGGTGTACATATAGACGAAAATTTAGACTGGAAATCCCATATCCTGAATCTGTTGCATAAGTTAAGCTCTGCTTGCTTTGCTTTACGTGTTATTAGTTTTGTATGTAGTAGGGAATGTAGCAGAACTGTTTACTTTGCTTATATACATTCTGCTATTACCTATGGCCTCGCCTTCTGGGGTCATAGTAAGAAAAATCTCAAAACCATCTTCACTCTACAAAAACGAGCTGTTAGAATAATTACCAACAGTTCAAGGCTAACTCCTTCAAAGCAATTATTTAAACAGCTGAATATTCTACTCCTATCGTGCCTCTATATACAGAAAAGTATAATTAACGTAATTGTTGGGTTCAAATTAATGATGATGTAAATAAAATAGAAAGAAACTTCCACATGGGAAAAATATATTAAAAACAAAGATTCCAAGACTTACCAAGCGGGAAAGCGCCGGCAGACAACACACACACACACATCCGCTTGTGTCTGTGTATGTGCGGATGGATATGTGTGTGTGTGTGTGTGTGTGTGTGTGTGTGTGTGTGTGTGTGCGTGTGCGAGTGTACACCTGTCCTTTTTTTCCCCCTAAGGGAAGTCTTTCCGCTCCCGGGATTGGAATGACTCCTTACCCTCTCCCTTAAAACCCACATCCTTTCGTCTTTCCCTCTCCTTCTTGAAGAAGCAACCATCAGTTGCGAAAGCTAGTAATTCTGTGTTTGTGTTTGTGTGTTTTGTTCATTGTGCCTGTCTGCCAGCACTTTCCCGCTTGGTAAGTCTTGGAATCTTTGTTTTTAATATATTTTTCCCATGGAAAAGTATAATTAATGTAAGAAGAAATATTAACAATTTCCAATCCAACTCGGATCTACATACTTACAACACAAGAAAGTGCAATGACATTCATATAAAAAGAGTTAACAAGGCTTTGGCGTAGAAACAAACAAACATACAAGGAAACAGATTGTATAACAAACTACCGGAAAAGATAAAAGAAATAAAAAAAAGTCTTCATTTAAAGAAGCAGTATTCAAATTTTTAATGACCAACTGCTATTATAGTGTAAAAGAATACCTGGAATAGCTTCATACTAAACAATTATATTTATGCACTCTATGCCAACAGTAATTTTTATCTGACTGTTGCTATGATCTCAACAAATAATATGTACAAAAGTGCTTTAATTATATGCGTTATATCTAAATATCAACTGTGTATTCTATGTAAAAAGTCTTTTCTCATACATCAATGTAAAAAATCAAAGTTGTACGTGCTATTTCAATGTGGTCTGATGTTATGTAGTCTACTATGCACATCTGTGTTTTGTATAGTATTGTTCGCCCTATATATATATATATATATATATATATATATATATATATATATATATATATAAAAACAAAGATTCCAAGACTTACCAAGCTGGAAAGCGCCGGCAGACAGGCACATGAACAAAACACACAAACACACACACAGAATTACGAGCTTTCGCAACTGGCAGTTGCTTCGTCAGGAAAGAGGGAAGGAGAGGGAAAAATGAAAGGATGTGGGTTTTAAGGGAGAGGGTAAGGAGTCATTCCAATCCCAGGAGCGGAAAGACTTCCCTTAGGGGAAAAAATGGACAGGTGTACACTCGCACACACACACACACACACACACACACATATCCGTCCGCACATACACAGACACAAGACAATTTAAATATGTCTGCTTGTGTCTGTATATGTGTGTGTGTGTGTGTATGTGTGTGTGTGTGTGTGTGTGTGTGTGTGTGTGTGTGTGTGCGTGCGAGTGTACACCTGTCCTTTTTTTCCCCTAAGGGAAGTCTTTCCGCTCCCGGGATTGGAATGACTCCTTACCCTCTCCCTTAAAACCCACATCCTTTCATTTTTCCCTCTCCTTCCCTCTTTCCTGACGAAGCAACTGCCAGTTGCGAAAGCTCGTAATTCTTTTGTTCATGTGCCTGTCTGCCGGCGCTTTCCCGCTTGGTAAGTCTTGGAATCTTTGTTTTTAATATATTTTTCCCATGTGGAAGTTTCTTTCTATTTTATATATATATATATATATATATATATATATATATATATATATATATACTATGTATTTTTTGACGAAATCCATGCAATGTACTTTGTCTCTGGATGAATAAACTACTACTACTACTACTACATTTTTAAATGGAGACTCCTGTTAACTTTATTATTTTCCTCCAACAAGAAACAAGCAACTGTATAGATGATTTCCTTCCCTTAAGAAAGAAAATAACAGTAAGAAACAAAATTGTACAAGATTAACCTTCATGGTAAACTGAAAATGCTTCCAGTTCAGATATTGTTTTTTGAGAGGCACGCTGCATCACACATGCCCTATTGTGTCCTCAGCATAAAATAATCGAACCACCTCCAGGGTTTGTGCAACAGACTCATCTTAAACTAGACTTGTGACTCTTTCACTGAACAGTACACTTCTTGCTATTTGGCACCACATAAAGTAGCATATCCAAGACTGTGCAGCAAGAATAAAAAGCACCATATGCTTCAATACATCCACTCATATCCTATCTCTGCTGACACAGATAGTGTTCAAGGCTTAAATCTTCATAAATATACTTATTACAGTTTAAGTACCTTTCAAAGCTATGTTTCTGAGCATAGTTAATTTAAATACACTCCCTCAGTCATGTAAATCTTCTTCATTGGAGTTTATTACTTCAGAAACTTCTGCCATTAGGGTACCAATAACCACCTCCTGTTTCTTCCTCAGCTTATCTATTTGTGCTGTGGTAGCAATGCTTAGATTATGTACCTTCTCAGAGATTCCTTCCTTAGTCTTAGCTAATTTGTCCCAAATTTTCTGCAGTTCACTTTGCTCTATCTGTTTCTGCATTCAGGTGAAGTGTATCTACAGACAATTCAGTTATTTCACATATTTTCTTACCAAATAGGTCACTACATGCTCCTCCAAACTAGTAAGTGTAGAGCCAGAGCCTGAAATATCAGTTACATCTGAATCTTTGCTTTGTTCCAACACACACAGCCTTACTTGGGTATCTGAGATTTGATCATGTATTGTATTAAATTCCTGCTCAGCTGTTTCAATATTTCTAAATTGAGCTCCTGCAGGAAGCAGAAAGTTTCATTTGGTAATCGTACTTTATTATTCTGCAGTTTTTTATGTTTTCCTATATGATTTATTGATATACTGTTCCAGTGCCGTGTTTGTTGTTTTTGTTTAATTTTCCATTTCAGTTTTAGAATTCCCCAGTGTCATGACTGTTTGATTATTTCATTTTTAATTCAGTTTTAATATTTTTTATTTCATTTTTCATATCATTAGCCAATACATCACTAAATGCTTTGAACCAAGCTGGGATATCTGCAGTCATTTTTCTTGTCACCACAGATGCACAATACCTATGATGACATGTTTTATTAGCCTCCTCTTAATATTGTAACATGGCTGTCTACACCACACTAGCCACCCCCCCCCCCCCCCCAGAAAAAAAGACTAATTACTTTTGGAAACCAGCCTACACTGATTGTATTGTCACATAGAAGAAGGTGTAATTAGATGAATCACAAACACTAACTTCACTTAACGAAGGTTTATTCAGCACTTGCACACACACGAGTGCAGAGCGAGCTGCCTCTGGCCAGAACACATACAGTATATATACAGTTACAGAACATTCCAGTACAATGCTTCGTGACATTTGTGGATACTTATATAATGTACTTGAACCAAATATAGAACTTAAAATTTTACCGTCCAGGTGAGTTCTGAACTGACAACCTACCATGCAACAGTCTAGAATCATAACCACTACACCACGGTGACTGTGCTACTCAGCTTCTTCTGTTACATTGCTCCCTCCTTAAGAGAACAGTGTTATGACCTCCTAGTCCGGGAACGAGTCATTCATCCTGCATACTCCAACTCCTGATGACTGATGATTGCCTTGGTAGAGATCTTCTTCGAACTTCGTTTGCCGCTACGCTCTTCATCATCTTTCCGATTGTTGCCTGTCGCTGGAGCTTCGAATTTACCCTGGGTTGCAGGATCCTTACAGGGCTTCATTCGAAGGACGTGGACGGTATCTCTGATCTTTCATCGTAGTGCCTGAGGAGCTTCTCAGAGTGACCAACCTTCCAAACAGGAGTGAAGATCAAGACGAGGTCACCAGGCCGGTGGACAAAAGGGTGGTGGCTCATGTCAAACCTTCGGCACAGCGTGCGGAGTCAAGCTAACTGCCGAGCTTTTTCAGCTCTGGTTAACACCTGGCCAATGTAGTCGTCGTCCATGACATCAGGATGTATTGGAAACACAGTGTCCATCATCGTCGTTGGCTCACGCCCACGCACCAGGAAAAATGGCGTAAATCCTGTGGTGTCTTGTGTATCAGTGTTTAGGCAAACACCATGAAAGGTAGCATCTCATCCCAGTTGCTGTGCACGACAATGATGAACATTGAGAGCACATTGGCCAAGGTCTTATTAAGGTGTACAGTAAGCTCGTTACTTTGTGGATGTTAGGCAGTTGTATTGAGATGAGTAATGTTACAACGACGGTATATCTCTGTCACAAGATTCGATTGAAGAACTTTCCCTCGAACAGTAATTAACAACCTTGGGGCACGTCTTTTAATACCATGTCTTCAACGATTAGTTTGGCTACCTCAAATGCTTCTGCTGTTTTCATGGCTTATGTAATGGCATAGTGTGTCAGATAATCAGTGCAAACAATAATCCATCTATTGCTATTACGGATGTTGGAAATCGTCAGAGGAGGTCAATCCCAACATGCTGGAAAGGCGTTTTGGCTGGTGGAATTGGTATGAGTCGGCCGGGTGGCTTCTGAGGAACTGACTTTCTCGTCTGGCACTCTCGGCAGTGCGACACATAGTGACGGACACTCCTAAATAAACCTAGCCAGAAAAATCTCTTGCAGATCTTATCGTGTCTTAAAAAATCCTAAGTGTCTGGCCTTAGGAGTCTCATGGAATTTCTGTAGAACATCTAAGCTCATGTGTTTAGGAATCACTGGTAGCCACCTGTTTCCAAATGGATCAAAGTTTTTCTCGCAAAGTAATCCATTAACTGCCTTGAATTGTCCTTTCACATCTTCTGACCAATTTAAGGCGAGCGTAAACTGAAATATCTTGGCGCTCTTCTTTTGCTCAGCTGGGGATCCTGCAGTGCAGCAAGACAGTCACTATCTTCATCAAAGTCTTGATGGTCTTGCACAGGGTTTCTTGAGAGACAGTCGGCATCTTGGTGTTTTCTTCCACTTTTGTACACTGTGGTAATATACTCTTGAAGACATAGTGCCCACCTGGCAAGTCATCCTGTTGGATCCTTAAGATCTGTTAACCAACAAAGTGAATGATGGTCTGTAACAACTGTGAAAGACATTCCATAGAGATACTGTCGAAATTTGCACATGGCCCAGATTACAGCAAGACATTCGCTTTCTGTAGTTGAGTAGTTTCTCTCGGCATTTGTAAGTGTCCTAGAAGCATAGGTTATAACCTGCTCGTTTCCATCCGAAATTTGCACCAGAACAGCACCAATCCCATACCCACTGGCATCTGTGTAGTTCTGTTGGTGCCCTCTCAAGTACAGGGTCAGTCGTCAGAGCTTTTTGCAGCACATCAAAAGATTCTTGTTGAACACCACCCCAGATAAATGTAGCATCGGTCTTTAATAACTCTTGGAGTGGCCTGGCTTTGATACAAAAGTCTTTGATAAAATGACAGTAATAAGATCGGAATCCGAGGAAGCTTCTCACATCTGTAATACTTTTAGAAATAGGAAATTCCGTTATAGATCTCATCTTTTCTGGGTCTGACCACACTCCTTCGCTTGACACAAGGTGTCCAAGTATTTTGATTTCTTTTGCTCCAAAGAGACACTTTCTTAGATTAAGTTTCAGTCCACCTTGTTGGAGAAACTGAAGAACAGCCCTTAGTGTTTTTATGTATTCATCACATGTCTCTGAGAACACTATAATGTCATCTAAATAACAAAGACACATCGTACACTGCAGGTGACTTAGAAGATTATCCATCATCCGTTCAAAAGTTGCTGGTGCATTACACAAACCAAACGGCATTACCTTAAACACATACATGCCCGCAATGATGAATCTTCTTCATCTACTTCAATTTGCCAGTATCCTGAGTACGTGCCCCTGGTTGAGATAAACATAGCCCCCCTCAGACAATCTAATGTATCGTCAATTCGTGGCAGTCGGTAAATATCCTTTTTAGTTATCTTATTAAGCTTCCTGTAATCAACACAAAAGCGCCAACTGCCATCCTCCTTCCTGACGAGAACCACTGGTGATGACCATGGGCTCTGCGAAGGCTGAATGACATCATTCTTCATCATTTTTTTCTCTACCTCATCGTGAATTATTCGACATTCCGTTGCTGACACATGATATGCTCTCTGGCTTATTGGTTGATGGTCTCCAGTGCTAATCAGGTGCTTCACCATAGATTTGTCTAATTTGCTCCTCACATGTGGATTGAAGCATTCAGAGAACTCTTGAAGAATGGCAAGTAGCTCCTTCTGTTGGTCCTCAATGAGATCTGGTGATAGTCGAGCTAGATGATCTTGTCTCGTAGTGGTAGCGCCAATTTCGCCCACAGACTTGGCGTGGGAGGTTTCTATGATGCTCAGATGTTCAACAATTAACGGCTTAGCATTTGCTACACACATGTGTCTTGGAAGGATCTGCAGTCCTCGGTGACATTTAACTATCCAGAATTCACCGAATCTGTTCTTAAACGTGACTACAGAGGCTGGGATGACCAAGTTATTTTTCAGTGGTATGCTTCTCTTACCCTCCACTGCAAGATCCATGGGCTGATGCATGGCATGACACATGACAGTTACCTTTCTAGCGCTGACTGCAGGAATGATCACTTCATTCAGCACACACAGTCTCCACACACTCGGATGCACTTCTTGCTGTCCACAGTATCTCATCTCATCTAGCATAATCTTCGAGTGACCACAATCTATAATTGCCTGAGAAGCTTTCAAAAAGTCCCATCCAAGAATGACGTCATGACTACACTGTTGTAAAATGTTGAATTCTAAGGGCTGTGTATGGCCACTTATACCCACATGAATGGTACATCTTCCTGTAGGTTTTACAAATTTCCCATTAGCCATCTTCAGCAGAGATGTTTTGCTGTCGACGAATACAGTTTTCTGCAACTGGCGATAGTACTTCTCCGAACTGACTAAATATGATGCTCCAGAGTCCACAAGAGCTGGGCTGGTTGGCCATCCATGAGGATATTGCCGTAGTTTCCTATCATTTTTTTAGTGATCGATGGTGGAGGATTTTTCTCTTCAGCGGTCTCACCTCCGAGGAATGTCGCACCCTGTATTTTTTCAAGTTGTGTAGGCTAGGTGATTGGCTGGAGCTTATAAACGGCGATGGAGACCTTGATTGGGCCATTGGAGAGCGTCCTCTACAGCGACTAGCTTGTGGTGATGGTGACCTACAGTGGTGGAAATATTTATTGCATCACCTCTCACAATTAGCAATTTTTGTTACAATCATTGAATAACTGAGCTAAATTTGCCTGATTTCTCTTGATTTCTTTCAGAAATGAATATACACAATAATTTTTGTCAATTTGTTTTTATTCTTAATTTTTGTTTCTATAAAAATATTTGTTTTTTATACTTTGTGACTTATTTGAAAAATGAGTGTAATTGAATATGTCAGTTATTCTGTGTGGTATTCTGAAATATGAATACTAATGTTGAAAGAAACACTGCATATAAATGTTGCAACGTAACACTGATGGATTTTAGTATTTGTATTGCCTCATATGAACACACTGTTGCATTTAATATTTTGTTGCTCCAACATGTGTCTTATCACTGCTTGGCATCGTTAAGGCATTGAAAGAATTAACTTTTTAATGTACTCCTCACTCATTTCGTGAAACCACACATGCACAAGGGTCTGCAACAGCTCCCATTTATTCCATGGCTTCTTTTTGGTGATAGCATTTCCCATAACCTTCCAACAGTTCTCAATAGGATTGAGATCAGGGCTGTTTCCAGACCACTCTAACACTTGAACCCCATTTTGTCGAAGGAAAGATTTTACCTGAAATGTAGAAGTACATGATAATTAACCAATAAAGTAATGTGCTTCATGCTTGGTACAAATATTAGCCAAAGCATTCACCTTCAAAGCCTGTGCTGCTCCTCAGTGTTGGTGTGCCTGCTAAATTATATTTACTGCGCTAGCCAACAACACCTGCTAAAGCGACTACTATTTACCAGTGTGTCGAACCTGGGTGGGATGGCACTGATACACAGAGATGACAAGTGTATTAAAATGCGTAGCAGCACCACAGAGTTCCGCAACGCTGTGTACTATATCAGCTATCTGGAAGTAGTTGTGAGGATGGAAAGATTAACCAAGTGCTTACCACTCACACAATAGCTACTGCTGAAGAGGCAACTGGACCACCACTAGTACAAATGGGTTCTGGTTTTATCGGCTAGTATTAGCTCCCGATTGAAAATTTAGTTAACACATCTGACTATCACAAGATTTTACAGGTTCGACCAGCAAACTAACACCAAAAGTAATCTACTAGTCGATGGAATCAAGCAGAAATTACAAGTCAGAGAAGGATGCACTACTTAACTCAATTAAACCCAACTCACTGCAATGTGCCACTGTTCACAGCAACGTGATCGGAAATCTCACTTACGTAACCCAACACTCCAACGCTGATACCTTGGATTTATCTTACCTTTCCCCAGCTTGAAAACTGTCCAATGTGGAGTTTAAGCGTTCCTTTTAATCGAACCCCACTGAAGCAATCAATCTAGCCTGAACTTTAAAAACCACCATTTTCAGTTAGTTTAATTTTTGTAAGAGCACGCCAGCAATATAATTTTACATGTTGACTGAACGTTGCTAGTCAGAGAGTATTAATCCTATACACTCAGTGCACTGCAGCTCTATTCTTGCTTATTTCTTTTTACAAACACACACAATGGATAATGCTGTTGCACTCTTTCAATGATAATTGTTTGTGCTACAACCTCCATAGTTTATTAATTCCCCATAACTTAACTTTTCCACTTTTTATCACTTAAACAGTCAGACAGAAACCTCTTTCATATACTTTAAGCTGAACTTTACGAAATTATCGTAACAAACTCTCAGTGTGACTTATCTTTCACTTTAATATTCTTTGTCCTGCTTGTACTTTACTGTTTTGACTCACTGCATAATCTTTAACCTTTTTCCTTTTTGAGATTCAAAGATTCTGTTATCGTATTTGCAACTTATGTTATGTGGGGAGAAATGATAACACGAGACACCAATATTTTCTTTATAATGCACAGGACCTGAGCATCATTTTATTTAGACATTTTCTTAATTTTCAATGTCTCCACAAAGTTTCGTCAGGCGTGAGTGCCGATGGTAAACTACTTCCCCACTAAGCGGAAGCTAGTAAAAAAAAAAGAAACAAAAAACCTAAGTGTCACTGCCACTTTAAATTATCATTAGTATTCACTCAAATCAAAGCAAATCTCTCTCTCTTCAGGGGTAGACATACGGGGACCCTCTATACCAAACTTAAAACACTCAGCACCCACAATTTCAAAGAGATAATTATCGTGCTCTACTCAACTAATAGGTGTTGGTTCCGTCAGTTTCGTCAGATGGAAAATTACTATTACACCAATTTGCGCGTGTCACAAAGTATCTGACACAGATTGGTTCTCCCGTTTACATTAATCAAACTAGGATGTCTCTTCTCACAATAATTACACTACAATCACAGGCCGCACTTCAGTTTGAGAGTTCTTTCAGCCGGGGATTCTATTACCTTAGGACTTCCCCACAATTACAACCAATACAGTCGCACACTCACGCCAAAGCCTTAGCAAATCCTTATTACAGAAGCGGCAACGGCACATGTACCTTTGTGCTTACCTTTATTAAACTAATCACTTCGCGTGAAGGCGATACCAAATACACACAATCAAGACTGAAAAGAACCTCCCCTTAGCACGAGATACGGAATGCCTGATTGCCAGTAATCCAAGGTTAGCTCGACCAAACTTTACGCTTTCACTAATCACATGAAAACGCGAGAAAAACCAATCTCTTAATGTGTCTCACAACGAGTCACTCTTTTAAAGCAAACTCATCGCACATCCCACTACCGACTGCAAACAATACACCTCGCGCAAAAATTACATATAACTTGCCATATAGGCCATAACCACATCACGGGTTCAACTAATAACTTTAGAAGCTCACATCCGACATTAAATCACTCGAGCGCCAACTCCAAATAGGCTTACACTTCCCGAGTGTCACGAACTGACTGACGTTACCCCGTGACATCAATGGTGACTAACTCCCCGATGTCTCAAATGTAACTCTCTACACGAGATCTCAGTGGTAACTCCTCTTGAAACAAGGGACAAAACCGAGAACCAGAATTTTTGGTAAACAAACATGTCACGTTAATTGTCTCTTTTTCACAACTTTCATTATTAGATGCTTTCGTTCCTCTTCAATAGCGGCTAGCTGCGCATCAGTCGATATCTCTGCTGTGCGCCACACTACTGCTATCGACGCAGTTGTATGACATCTCTGGCCGCGACAGGCTCCGCTGCATATGCTCTTTCTACAACATAATTGTCATTTCTGAAAGTATTTGTATGGAGTGTAGCCATGTATGGAAGTGAAACATGGACGATAAATAGTTTGGACAAGAAGAGAATAGAAGCTTTCGAAATGTGGTGCTACAGAAGAATGCTGAAGATCAGATGGGTAGACCACATAACTAATGAGGAAGTATTGAGTAGGATTGAGGAGAAGAGAAGTTTGTGGCACAACTTGACCAGAAGAAGGGATTGGTTGGTAGGACATGTTCTGAGGCATCAAGGGATCACGAATTTAGTTTGGAGGGTAAAAATGGTAGAGGGAGACCAAGAGATGAATACACTAAACAGATTCAGAAGGATGTAGGTTGCAGTAGGTACTGGGAGATGAAGAAGCTTGCTCAGGATAGAGTAGCATGGAGAGCTGCATAAAACCAGTCTCAGGACTGAAGACCATAACAACAACAATTTTGACATGTTCAGAAGCAAATAAAAAATAAAATTAACAACCCCTTTTATCTATTTCGAAATTGACACTTTGATAAAAAAAAATTGAGGCGACTTATGTTCGTAATGCCACTTACGTGTACCACTCACACTACTTTTCAATTTTGGGGCATTACAAGCTCTATGGCAAGGAGCGAAGTCATCCTGAAAAATGCAATTTGAAACATCTCTAATGGTTGGCATCAGCTTCCTTTCAAGGATGCTTATGTAGGCATCTGCATTGACAGTGTCATTGATGAAGTTCAGCCCGCATCTCGTGGTCGTGTGGTAGCGTTCTCGCTTCCCACGCCCGGGTTCCCAGGTTCGATTCCCGGCGGGGTCAGCGATTTTCTCTGCCTCCTGATGGCTGGGTGTTGTGTGATGTCCTTAGGTTAGTTAGGTTTAAGTGGTTCTATGTTCTAGGGGACTGATGACCATAGATGTTAAGTCCCATAGTGCTCAGAGCCATTTGAACCATTTTTGATGAAGTTCAGACGACCCACTCCGTGACTGGAAATGCACTTCCAGACCATTTGTCCTTGTGGGTGTTTGACTGTATGTGTTATGCATTATGGCAAAAATTCTTCACCTTTTCTTCGACACATGAACACTTTTCCATCTGTGCCATGCGGATTAAATTTGGACTCGTCTGAAAAGGTTACTTTGTTCCACATCTCTGGTGTCCATGTCGCATGTGCCTTTGCCTATTGTAGTCGCTGTTGTCACTTTATCTTGGTCAATAAAGGCGTCCTTTTAGGACGATGGGCTGAGAGTCCAGCCTCCAGTTCTACTGGTTGTGCCATGTTGCACATTTCTTCCCAGTCTCCCTTTAGTTCAGTTGATGACAGGCGACGATCGCTGAGCGAAAGCTTTTTCAACACCCTGTACTGTACTCAGAAGGGCAGGCGCTCTCAGATACCCGCAAGGCCTATCCACGGCTCTCTCCCACTCTCTCAGCCGGCAGTACCCCCACCATCTTCTCATGTCAGTGCATCACGCAGAGCCACTCGGTCCGTTTATTCCCCGTTGTTTCTATTGTCTGTGTAGACATCGCATTTGCTGTTCATGATAAAACAGAACGGGTGGGAAATGGCTAAGGAGGAGTTAAAATATTTGAAACGAAAGTCCTTTGAACCACACTCATTAATCCACAGTGGAAAGAAGAGTAGCGTACTTTTTTGTTGGAACACAAAGCGATCCTCAGTGTTTGATTTGCAATGCAACATTTTCTTCATGGAAGAAGTATAATGTGAAGTGACACTATCAATTGCTTCACGAGAAGGATATGGTCGGTTTGAATAATGAAGAAAGAAAAGCCAAACTTATTGAACTGAAGCAGAAAAAGGTGAAAGACATACGTATACATGTAGATAATTATGACATTAATTCACGTTATCTTTACTAATAATATGAGACGTGCATTTTCCGTCACTTTTACCTTCTCATGTACGTATTTACAGGACAGAAACCTCATCATTCACAATGATGCAGTGATGACAGCAAGCTATCATGTAGCTCTCAAAATAGCTAAAATGGCACAGCCCTGCCGCTGTGATATTGCTGAACAATCGCCGACAATATATTTTTTTGCGTAGAACATAAAATAGAGAAATATGAATGTTGGAAAAAAGTTTCATCAGTTGCAACAGATGGGGCTGTTGCAGTGAATGGTCATAAGTCTGACGTCGTTGTTTTGATAGGAAAAAACTGTATTAATTTGCTAGCAAAATGTGCCAAACTAGTTGGCGTCATGGACATGGTCATTAAAACAGTTTACATGCTCAAACAGTACGGTTTGGGACACAGACATTTCAAATCATTCCTGGTAGATCTCAAGTGTGAATACGGCGAAGTTCCATATTTTTGTGAAGTACGCTGGTTGACTTGAGGTGTTGGTTTAGAACTATTTTTTAATTTACGTAAAGATATAGTGTTATTCATGGATGTGAAAGGGAAACTGGTGAAAGAATTGGACGACCCTATAACAGAACGTAAAATCATGTATGTCAGTAATTTCTTTACATGTAATGTTTTATGTAAATATAGCCTTTGACTGCGAGTGTAACAACTAAGAGACAGTTATCTTTGGTCATGGGGGAAGGAGGTCGAGCTTTGAAGGTGGTGGTTGATGGTCTTTGGATCGGGAGCAGGGGTTGGAGGAGGTGGCGATACAGATGTGGTGCAAAACAATGTCTTATTTCATATTATTGTAGAAGTGTTAAATGTGAATAAATGAATTAAATAGTGATGTGCAAAAATAATGTAACGTTTGCTCTCTAAAAACAAAAATACCACATCGCCCTACAAACCAGTTAGTCTCATCCAAACACAAAGAAAACCGCAGGAACATCGCAGTGGAATCACCTCTAGACTTCACGAAGACAACAACGCAGCCATCGATATGAGTTAAGTACCAAACTGTTTGTACTTGTTAACGACCTCGGCCTATAAATTTGAATCTCCTGTAGTGCCTGAACTCACCATGTGGACAAAGGAGTAGGACAACTTATAGACTGGGGAAATCTTAGGAAGAGGTCCGTTAAACTTTGGGGCTCGTCCGGGATATTACAGTTAAATGCGATGAGACTAATTGTGCTTCGTTTGCGGAACATTATAAATTTTATAATTCGTAAAATATGAATAACATTGTGCACGTTTCCTGGACCAGAAAAAGTAGTGTGAGAACCAAGAAAGTGCTGGCTTATCGGAGAGGTGGACCTGTGATCGACGTCGTGGTGTGAAAAGATAAGTACAATTCTGCTTTGTTTTAAACTTTTCATCAAAACTGTGTCCAAGCATGTGGTGCCATCATGATGCTATCAGAAGAAATAAAGAAGGAATTGGGAGAAACATTAGAATCGAACATGTGTGGTGTAAGTGACGATCCAGATGACTCACAAAATGAAAGAAAACCGGAGCAACGGGACTGGGTAAGTTTACTCTTTGCCAGAATGGGACAAATGCAGTCCGAATTAACAATGGCAATGAATTCAAATAGTGAATTCCTAGAATCAAAAATAAATGCATCCAGTGAGTCGCTAGAAGTGAAATTAAACTTAACTAGTGAATCGCTGGAAGCAAAAATGAAAAGCAGCGGTGATGTACTGAAAGAAGAGATCTCAAATTTAAAACTTCAATTAGGAGAAAGTTTGAAGTGCGTGAACTCCAAAATTGAGGCTATAGAAAATAAGTTTGTGACCTTAGAAAATAAATTGGCCACAGTTAGCTTAAGTCAAGGAAAAGAGATTGAAAGGTTAACTGCAGCTCAAAGAACTGTGGAGGAGAGAGTAGGGAAATTAAGTCTAGATACAGAATCAAAAGTTAACGCCTTAGATGATGAATTAAATACAATACAAGAGTCTGTAACATGTAATAGACAAGAGATTCACTGAAATGCAAGATAATTTTGTGTCTAGAAATTCATGTATGAATGGTGAGAGTGTGTGGAGTAATTCACCTGTAAATAGTTTTCCTTGTAATAATTTACACCCAGTAGACTTTTTACAACACTGCTCTGAAAACCTTGTTCCTGGCATGTCTGATAATCTAAAGATTAAGTTTGTAAAAAATTTCCTTGAGGGAGAAGCTTTGTCTTGGGCAAACCAACATTTTGATCTGTGGAAAACATTTGATGATTTTAAGAAGAGTTTCTTAAATAAGTTTTGGTCTGAGACTGAACAGGGTAGAATAAAAAGTGAATTTTTAAATGGGCCTAGTTTCAGGGGCAGAAACCACTCAATGAAAGACTTTTGCAGGGATCAACTTCGGAAATTGGTGGATCTAGATAAACCCTTCGACGAAATGACGCAAATTGATGCCCTTAAAAGGAGGTTACCTGAAAGAATACAGTGGGAATTAGTGCATGGACCTGACGACTGTTTAGACCAGTTTCTAAAATATATAGACAAATTAGACAGGGCAATGAAGAGAAATGTGCAGCAGTTTAGTAATGGAAACCATTACAGTGGGAGGTGGAATTCTGATTACCGTGGGGAGAACACTAGAAGGGACGATAGAGATTTTCGGAATGAACACCAATATGATAGAACAAGAGAGTACAATGCTAATGGGAGAGGGAGTAACTGGGAAAACAGTGGCGTAACTAGGAACAACAGATGGGAAGGTAACAACAGAATGAATACAAATTGGAGTGACAATAGAGGTAGACATCCGGAAAACTCCGGTCCACCTCAATGAGGGTCCACAGCTTTGGGGCGAACAGATTTAAACATAATAGGACTACTAACGTTCACACAAAACCCAATAGTGTAAATAACTGTACCATTAACAAACAGGTTAAAAACCAGGAATATCAAGTGAATTATATAAATTTTGATAAAAAATTTTGGGATGTTATGTGGCACAGTAGACCACCACAAAATAAACATAGGATAGATCAAAGTTCTGACTCAATTCTGGATGAGGAGATGTTAAATGATTTTTACAGCTGGCCAAAAAGGGGAGAGCAAGCTACTGATGAAGAGAGTAATAAATGTTTTAGTTCAGAATTGGGGGGGTTGTTCACGCAAGAAAGTAATAGTGAATCAGCTGATGATATACCTAAGCAACAGGAAAAAGAATCAACCATAGAAAGTGAGAAACACAGAGAAATAGATGAAACTGGCAGTAAAGTATAACATAGAAGTGATGATGTTAGTATTATTGATGTGAAAAGTATGGTGAGCAAACCAGAATGTGAGTACAATGTTTTTATTGAAATAAATAATGAAGTGTTGAAACTTGATGATAGTTGTGGTGATGAATCAAAGGAATATGACAAGAATAATGAAGTGACAGCTGAAAATTAATTGCTATAGGTCTATCCTGATCATCTCATGGTTAATCAAATTGGTGATAACAAAAGTGAAAATATTGTGAAAGAATTAGATTTGCGTGATATTG
Organism: Schistocerca gregaria; assembly: GCF_023897955.1. Taxonomy (NCBI): domain Eukaryota; kingdom Metazoa; phylum Arthropoda; class Insecta; order Orthoptera; family Acrididae; genus Schistocerca; species Schistocerca gregaria. The sequence goes on from NC_064920.1 coordinate 469,623,817, forward strand.
AAAGTAAAGGAAGCCAATTTTTAGAAATCCTGTGGAACCAGTATAATGATAGTGGTAGTAGCAAAGTGTTCTGGTATCATCTAAGTGTAATTAGCAGAGTTTTATGCCCACACTGGTGGGAGAATAAAAGAAAGAGTCTGAGTGAAAGGTACATAAACAGTAGGGAGATATTTTGTGTGCAGCCAAAGTGTGAACTTGACACTGATAACTTAGAATCTGAAACTCAGGTAAACCTGATGAAGACTGAAAGGGAGGAAGTAGATAAAAATTATAAAGAAATTGAAAAAGGTTTATTATATAAAGGCACTGAGGGGAAGTCAGATGAAAAGGAATTAGGCTGTCCATACATTAAAATAAGAGTAAATCAATGGGAAGGACACTGTCTTATTGATACAGGAAGCCCCATATGTGCAATAATCAGAAAAATTTAGAGATAAAATTAGAGATGGCAAGAACATTGTAGAAATGCCGGTTGTAGGGGTAAAAATCAGAGGTGCCACTGGTAGGCAAAGTAAGGTAGTTAAGAGTCAAGTATTGTTAACATTTGAAATTGAAAATGTGGAGTTTGAGCAGGGTTGCCTTGTGGTCCCAAGATTAGAAGAAAATATCATTTTTGGCATTGACTGGATCTTAAAAGTGGGTGTAAGCTTCTCTTGGGAACATAAGAGTGTTATAATTACTGAACCTGAGAAAAATAGTATTCTGAAAATGGAAATGTTCATCCTTAACTGTAGTAATTCTTGCAACCTTATCGAAGCTGTTGTAAGCGAGGTAGATAATAAACCCGTAAGTGATAACACACCCTTGGACCTTATAAATGAACAAAATTTCGAAGAATTAGTCGAAGTCAAATTGAAGGAAGCTGTTAATCTAAGTGAAAGTCAGAAAAATCAGTTAAGAGAAGTGTTATGGGAATTTCAGGATACATTTAGTAAGAGACCAGGGAACGTAAAAGACTATCAGTGCAGACTTCAACTCAGAGATCATCATCCTTTCTTCTTAAAACCATATGGCATTCCATTCTCCAGGAAAAAAGATGTAGAAAGGGAAATCCAAAAAATGGAAACTTGGGGGATTATAGAAAGAAGTAGAAGTGCTTACAACAATCCATTAGTAGTTGTGTCTAAGAGAAATGGTGGGGTTAGACTTGTGCTTGACTCTAGGCACCTTAATAAGTTCTTAATTAGAGAAAATGACCGTCCTGACAATATGGATGAACTGCTGCACAAATTTGATAATGTAGAATTTATGAGTAGCCTAGACTTGACATCTGGTTTTCACCAAATACCACTTGAACTTGATTCTAGGAAGTATACTGCCTTTTTGTATGGTGGCAAAAGATACCAATATTGTGTTGTCCCTATTGGATTGAATGTATCTGTGGCTGAATTTATCAGAACACTGGATTTTGTATTAGGTGATGAATTGTCTTCAAAATTAATAGTATATGTAGATGACATTCTTGTAACTGGAAAAACCTGGGAAGATCATCTAAACCTTCTGAGACAAGTCTGTTCAAAATTGAGGGAAGGGGGAATGACTGTAAAATTGGAAAAATGTTGTTTTGGAGTTAATGAACTGAAATTTTTGGGGCATAATATTTCAGAAAAGGGAATCTTACCTGATAAGGACAAACTTGAGGCCATTGTAAACTTCCCTACCCCCAAGAACAAAAAACAACTCAAGTCATTTTTTGGTCTCACTGGATTCTATAGAAAATTTCTTAGTACCCAAGCTTTAAATGCAAACTGCTTATGTAACTTACTAAAAAAGAATACTCTTTGGGATTGGACACAAGAATGTCAGGATGCATTCGTGGAAATAAAACAACAACTGTCCCAAAGTCAGATGTTGTATAGACCTGTTATGTCGTTACCATTCTGTATAATGACAGATAGTAGTGAGACAGGTTTAGGGACACACTTGTTTCAAAACATAGAAGTAGAAGGAAAATTAGAACACCATTCTATTGCTTTTGCTAGCCGGGTTTCACAAAAGTATGAAAAATCATATACAGTCACAGAGAAGGAACTACTTGCCATCCACTGGGCATTTAATAAGTTTAAAGTTATCTGTTAGGGTACAAGGTAATTGTTTTCTCTGACCATAAAGCTCTATCTTACATTCAGGAGTGCAGACTCTATCATGACCGTATAACAAGGTGGGTTTTATTCCTTCAACAGTTTGACTATGAGATCAAATTTGTTCAGGGTAAACATAATGTCATTGTAGATGCCGTTTCCAGACTACCAGAAGGTGCAGATGTTGAAAATACTTATGGAAAAGAGGAGAAAGAGTTCAAACTTATGTACTTAAAGGGTGTAAAAGATGAAGCTGAAATACTGAAAATCTGTAATGATATTCGTAGAAACCAAAACCATGATGAAAATTGGAAGTTGATTAAAAGTTATATAGGGAAAAGGGAGGAGAAAAGGTAGATCAATATTATAAAGTACAAAAGGGATTTTGTTTAGGAGACCCAGACCTGACTTAGACAATTGGAAACTATGCTGGCCTGAGCAATGTATTGACATGTTCATCAGGTACATACATGAAAGCTTCGGACACTGAGGAGCAACAAAATGTATACAGAAGATACAGGAAAATGTATACTTATATAATATCAGTAGGAGAGTGAAGAAAAAACTTGAAACCTGTGATCGTTGTCAGAGGGTAAAAGTGAGTAACCAGACTTCTAAAGGATTGATGCAAAACATTTTACCAAATAAAAACCTTGAATTGACAGCTATTGATCTATGCGGACCACTACCAAGATCAAGGAGAGGGTACAGTTACATCTTTGTTATAGTTGATGTTTTCTCTAAATTTATCAAATTGTATACATTAAAGAGACCAACCAGTAAACAAATTATCATCAAGCTGAAGAATCATTATTTCACAAATCTTGGTGTACCCCAGGCCATCATGTCTGATAATGGGTCACAGTTTACATCTAAATTATGGAAAATTTTTATTGAAGATACAGGAATAAAACATATTTTGATTTCAGTTTGTCACCCATCAAGTAACCCAGCAGAAAGGTACATGAGGGAAATTGGAAGGCTCTGCAGAACATACTGTAGTAAGAATCATGTTAATTGGATTGAAAATGTTACTGACTTTGAGGCTATAATGAACAGCCTACAGCATTCATCCCCTGGTTTTTCACCCTATGAAGTAATGTTTAATAGACAACCTGCAAATTTGATTTCTGATAATGTTGATTTCTCACCTTGTCAAACTATGACATTCCAGGAAAGAGAGACAGCTGTTAGGAACACTATGAAAAGGCAGGGAGAGGTAAGAAAACAGAGACATGATGCAAGAAGTAAAGGAGTAAAGTTCAGGACGGGAGATCTGGATTTAGTAAAAACACAGGAAAAATCTAAATTGATGAGTTCTGAAATAAAGAAATTTTTTGACATCTATATAGGCCACTTTGAAATCAAGGAAAACCCGCACCCTAATGCCTATAGGCTAATCTACCCAAAATCCAAGAAGTTATTTGGACTGGGCAATGTTACAGAGTTAAAACTCTACAAACATGACCCATAAAATAGTAATTAATAAGTAAAATGCTGCTCGGAAAGAACTAGTTGACTGACCCAACTATATCACTTTATTGCTTTATCATTCACGGAAAACTTCATGTCAAAGTGTGGGACTATGTCAACTGAAAGTATGAAGTAGATTTTGTGTATGTGAATTATGTCTGTATTAATGTCTCTTTGTTCTCTAATATACCCATTCATTAAATTTGGTATGAGATTAGTGTGTCAGACTATGAACCAGTCTTCAGTGTCATAGTAATGTCTCTTAAGAAAAACCAAAGTTAATGATGTGGACACTTTTAAAGTAATAAGATATGAATAATGATTGTGTGTAAGAAGACAAAACCTTGTCATTTGTAAGCTATGTCAGATGGAACATTATTTAATGGATAAAGCAAACTGGAGGTACTTGTCAGATTATGAGAGTGTGCATTGAAAGACCAGGCATATTATATAGCATGTTAAAAATATAGTGGATAGTCATGAAATTTAATTATGCAAACTAAGAATATATTGAGGTTTAGAGCATTATGGAGACAGATGTTGGTGTGTTACATTTGAAACCCCTGTGATGGATTGAAAATTATGTGATACTAATTTTGAAGTTTATATTGTGGAGAATATTTTGTAATAGTTTAGATAATTTAATGCTAAAGTGAATGAAGAGCTGTTAGGAATTTATCCCATACCCTGTTACACAATTTGAAATAATTTCTGTTCATGGCAATATGCTATTTGAGCACAAGAGAGTGAATAAAAATGAAACACTGTTTAATAATGATGTAAAGTTAAGGTATAAAATACTAACAATCTTACACAATTTAAGTGTAGAGTTTGTCATAGTTTGTCCTATAAAGCTGACATAGATGTACAATGTGAGGATACTGCAATGATAGTCACAATCATATATTGAACGTCTCAGCTACCTCATTATAAAAGAACATTAAATCATAAATATGTAAACCAATCTGACTCTGAAAATACAATGCTGATTACACATAATTGAATTTGCACTGGATCCACCATGTGATTATATTCATCACATATACATGAATTTTCCCTAAGAGTCAACCATTTAACATTGTATATAAGTATTACAATATTTTGAACTATGTCTATTTTATGTACGTGGTTAAAAGAACCTCTTTATTTTAGAATAATGATTTCTTTAGATTTAATGGTTGTTTTGGGCACAAGCTATGCCATAAGGTATTTTATTGAAACACTAATATTAAAAGATTGTGAGAGATGCATCATTTCACAGTTCACTTAATACATTCTAAAGAAACCACTGATAATGTTAACTAAGATGCATTAAGTCAGTATTGAAGTAAACTTGAGTGTATACATATACTATATAATTATGTACCCATCTTAACGCAGCCCTGCAGCTACCATGATCAATTAAATTTAAGGTGCCATATTTTATTGTCAGTTATAAACTCTTTACACTTATTACTCAATACAGCCAATGTAACCTTCAAATTGTATATCTTGAAAAGTAAATATATATAACTAAGATCACTTGGGAAACCAATTTTATTACTAACTTTCGGAACTGGAAATTTTATCATGATGTGTCTATTAGATTATTTTATTCCATAGTGACACACAATCCCATGCATGCCATGCATGGACTTGTGTGTGTGTGTGTGTGTGTGTGTGTGTGTGTGTGTGTGTGTGTGTGTGTGTGTTGGGGGGTATTATAACAGAACGTAAAATCATGTATGTCAGTAATTTCTTTACATGTAATGTTTTATGTAAATATAGCCTTTGACTGCGAGTATAACAACTAAGAGACAGTTATCTTTGGTCATGGGGGAAGGAGGTCGAGCTTTGAAGGTGGTGGTTGATGGTCTTTGGATCGGGAGCAGGGGTTGGAGGAGGTGGCGATACAGATGTGGTGCAAAACAATGTCTTATTTCATATTATTGTAGAAGTGTTAAATGTGAATAAATGAATTAAATAGTGATGTGCAAAAATAATGTAACGTGTGCTCTCTAAAAACAAAAATACCACGTCACCCTACAAACCAGTTAGTCTCATCCAAACACAAAGAAAACCGCGGGAACATCGCAGTGGAATCACCTCTAGACTTCACGAAGACAACAACGCAGGCATCGATATGAGTTAAGTACCAAACTGTTCGCACTTGTTAACGACCTCGGCCTATATATTTGAATCTCCTGTAGTGCCTGAAGTCACCATGTGGACAAAGGAGTAGGACAACTTATAGACTGCGGAAATCTTAGGAAGAGGTCTGTTAAAACCCACAGTGGATTTTACACCTTGCGTACTTAACTGACATAACAAAGCATCTAAATAGCTTGAATGTACCTTTTCAATGTAGAAATAAGGTAACTATCGAAGTGTTTGACACTATTTTGGCATCCAAGAGAAAGCTGCTTTTGTGGGCAAAGCAACTGTCAGAAATGTCGAGTGTACGCTTCCCGAATGTTGCACTAGTTGTAAATGGAAACAATTTGGAACGGTACAGGCTTGAATAACATTTTGAAGGGTTTGTAATGGTGCTACAGCCTCTCGAAGGCATTTCTGATAAGAGATTAGAGGACTTAAATCGACTGGAAGGTAATATAAATCATTTTGTGACTTCCTTTGCAGTAAACGCTGAAAATGTGCCTTCTGAAATTGAATTGGAATTCATTGACTTTCAATGCAATTGTGTGCTGAAGGAGAAGTTTTGCACTACAAAAACCATGGAAAGCTTCTGCAAATATTTCCCAAGTGATCAGTTTCCATTGTTATTTAAAATAGCTGCTCGTGTGTATAGTTTTTTAGGAACAACATACTTCTGCGAAAATGTTTTCTCCAGAATGAAACTGATAAAATCGAAGCTTAGGAGTAGTCTTACTGATGTCCATCTGAGTGGTGCAGTATGCCTAATGACCAGTATTTTCACACCAAATATCAAGATGCTAGTTCAGAATCATAGTAAAAACATCCAGGATGATGTAAATTAATGTCTATGTCCTACTCATACATAGTACCTCTCCTCTGAACTACAAATGTCTATGTAAATATAATGTAACATTAACAATACAAATGTGTTTGTTTCTTAATCCTTTACTTTCGTCTCCTATTGTGGCCATGAAGATAGAACGTGCTACAATGGTTCGAAACTGTGTTTCATCTGTACATGGCCAACTGTTGCATGCATGGCACAGGATACACAAAATTCGGGTAAGCACGTTTTACACTTACATCCCACACACGCATGTTGCGCCACATATGATTGGCCTCCCGATAACCATGTACCAGTGTCAAGTTCTCGGACGCCGCATAGGCGTGAAATGACCTTCGATGTATGTGTGTTCCACCCGCACTACGTACGTTACCTTGTCCATAGTCAGCTGTGTGTGCGAAGCGCTCTCACAGCAGCACGGTTGCCTCCCATGCAGTGTGCATAGCCAAGCGGCCAGCCACATCACACAGCTCTGCTACCCTCACCACGTGCCTTCACAGCTGCTTCACATTGCTCTCGCGGCTCACATTGCTCGTGGGCAACCATGTGGGAACTCTCGTGCCCGCCCCTGCTGTACTTCATCTCAGGGCATGATGAAAGAAAATCAAAGCCCTGACAAAGGATGTAGTTCACTTGTTCCTGTCTAGAGCAGTGCTGGATGACAAAAGGACGCTCCTTTGTAACTAATTCTTGACTCAGAATTGTAAGGAGATTCTATTCATCAACGTGTGAACTTACTGTCAATAAGAAGTTAAACCGATTTGTATATGGGATTATAAATCCTGTGTGCGGACCTACTAGCACCTGTTACTCCATAATAACAGTCATTTCACTGGAAAAGTATGGTGGAAAGTTTGGTCCCTTCGAAACAAGCAAGACATCCCCTTCAAGAAGGAGAGAACTCTTGCATATGGCTACAATGGATTTGTGAACCTATGAAGGCTAACACAGACGAAATCTGATGCATGAAAAAATACAAACGTGTACGACATTTCATAGGAGGAAATAAGATAAAGTAACCAGACAAACAACATACACTGTCAAGTTCGCAGAAAATTAACGAAAAACCTTCTGATCTACAATGTTCAGTTACAAATGCAGAGATAAAAATTGACATAGACATACAGTGTGTGCAATTAAGACACAAGAAATATTAAGAATCACACTAAAGTTACAACTGAGTGGATTTTATTCTGTTACACAACAATATTAGTATTTACCAGTGAAAACTATATTTTTCATCATTCAAGAACAATGTTACCGTAGCAACACGAATTAACGATCGTTGCCATGCATATCAACAACTGGTAACGAGATTATTCATCGACAATATCACATGATATAGGACTGGATTCAGTACATTTGTTTGATGTTTTAAATTCCTTTATTGCAGTTCTCAAACAGGATACACTTCAAACAGTGGCAGTGCAGCTGAGGCATCAAGTTGCCTCCCTCATGTGTGCTGAAGTCCTGGAATGCTGACAGAGTGCAGAAGGGCCTAGCAGACGCTAACACCACTGTGTCTGTCGGTGACATCCTGCAGGCTTGGCTGCTAATCCAGTCTTGGCTGAGACACAGCTGATGTCTCCAGCACTACAGTGGCAGCAACCCACTGTATGAGTGCTGCAGCCAGTGTGTTTATGTCCCAGTACTGAACAGGCCCCCTGGTGGTGGCTCTGTGTCTTATGTCTCAGGGCAGGCTATGCTGATGCAAGGTAAAACTGCAGATCCCATACAGCATTCCGATAGTGCCCCAAGTGTCACAGGTTGTAGTGCTGGGATACTAACACAAGCATATTTCAGTACAAAAGTGGTTAGGTGTTTATAAGCTTATGGGCTGTGATTCCTTGGGCTTCGTTATGCCTTGCACTATGCGTATGAAACACTTCCACAGTTGCTAGTGTGGAAAAGCTTCCTCTCAGGTGCATGTGGCAACTATTGCCACACCTTATCTGGCTGGCTCACCTCTCAGAGTGTGGTGGCTTGTTTTGTTTTGTTTTGTAAGACATAACATTTGCTTTCACCTGAACTGGCTTGGCTGTAATCTACTCCTACTTTGCACATTTATGACTAAATATAGTCAGTGTGCTGCATTGCCATCCCTCTTAAGAGGACCCGCTCCCTCAGGTCACGTTAACTAAACTAACCTTACCCTAGAACAAAAGATTCTGGCACTTGGCGAAATGGCTTTTAGGGTTATTTTTACCAATTGCTTTTAGGGTTATTTTTACCAATAAGTTCCTTTAAATGCTACTGACCTTAAGCCCCTTATTTTATTGCTCAATGCACCTTACTGCTACATTCTCCCTCTGCTGCCTCCTAGGCTCTGGGAATACAGTGCACTGGAATTTGAACAATGGATGGGTCTGGACTTTGTTATGTGTTCCAGTTTTTGTATGTGTAGATAAGGAGTACACTTAACAGAGTAAGTGTCGCTGTGGTAGTTAGTACAACATTGATGAACGTTATTTCATCCAGTACTGACTCTTCCTGTACTAACTCAAATGCTTCATCAGTGTCTCCACAGAGATTCATTCCTCCTGCTCACTATCGAGTATGTCTGTGGACTGCATAAGCCAGGGCCCAACGCCTGGTTTAACAGGTTCACATTTGTGGCTGGTAGCAATTCCATGCGTGCCTCTAGCCAACACAATCGGGGCTTTGAAATGCCCAAAATTATGACAGGTAGATGGAAAATAGGTCTCATTATTTCACATGATGTCCCATTTATTAATAAGCTACTGCCATCTAACTCTAAACCGAGTGAGGTGGCGCAGTGGTTAGCACGCTGGACTTGCATTTGGGAGGATGACAGTTCAATCCCATGTCTGGCCATCCTTATTTATGTTTCCCGTAATTTCCCCAAATCCCTCCAAGCAAATGCTGGGATGATTCCCTTTAAAGGGCACGTCCGACTTCCTAATCTGATGAGACCGATGACCTTGCAGTTTGGTCTCTTCCCCCAAACAACCAAACCCCAACCCTCTAACTCTAACGTTTTTACTGTTGTGAATTTCTCCTGTTCGTAACTACTGCTACTTTATCAAAGGTAGAGTACAACCAATGTGCCACAACATGTGGGAAATACAGCTCAGGCCTAATCATCTCCTTGCATTTCTTCTCTGCTTTCTGGCCCGTCAGTAATTCCACTGTCCAGGAATTCTGACCCCCTCTCATTACTCTGTTTGGACAACCCATAATCACACCACTGTAGCACATCTGTAACTCTGCTCCTTCCACTTCCACAAGTTTACTCTTATCTTCCACAGTCAATAACAACTGTTGTACCTTTACCTTGAAAAACTTCTTCAGCATCCTGAACTAAACAGGATATGCGTGGACTACATAACATTGGTTGTGTTCCTGTTTCCCTGCTACTGTGAAGGAAATTGAAATATACGCTTTTGCCTCATCAGTCCTTGCTTCTGCTGTGGCTAGGTTAAAATGAAAGTGTACATTTTTATGACACGTTCCAAAGACCTGTACCTAGCTCTGGTGGCAGCTGTTTTTGCACATTCTGTGGCCCCTCCAGATTCTATTCTGCTGTCAAGTTCACTGCTAGCTGGCCTCACACAGCTTGCTGCATAGCTTCCTTTAACTATGCTACCTGTCTTTGTGCATTCCACAAGCTGTCCATCAATGACTGTAACCACTTTGTTACCACTACTTTCTTGGCTAATATTTCTACTTCAGTTTGCAACCTCCAGGTGTTCCCATTCACCAATTTTCCTGCAGTTGTGGTGTAACTCATCACTTCCCCAGTCAGCTGGCATAGCAACAGAGTATCGTTCAACAAATCTTTCTCCAAACTCGCAATTTGGGTGGTGTGCCACTGCCTTGATGCCTTGCTTCCTTTCACCCATTGTTTTATTACTTCTACTGTGTCATTCACTCTCCTAATGTCCTCCTAGTCAGCTGTCCCAAACACAGCTTGCATAAGTTGTCCTCCTGCATCGCTCCAACCGTGTATCACCCAGTGATGATTGGTGATCACCACATCTTGCTCTGCAAACAGCATGCTCCTTTCCATGTGCTGGTTCCATAATGCTTCCACCCAATGATGACCAGTACTCTGGTTATGATCCAAATCATCTTGTCTCCTGGAGTATCTCACCTGAGGACAGGGCTACGTATTACGCTTTCCTCATCCTAAGTCCACTGCTCCTCCACAGCAGCTTATTTCGCTCGTACTAAATATTAAGCGACACCTGTATCTAACATACCAACAAAAAAATCACTTTGCTTATCTCCTAGGTCTTTACACACTTCCTTTTGCTGGTTTGTCTACACGCATTTGCTCCTCTGCACCTTCTTTTCCAGTTTCCCAGTTCCTGAGATATATCAAGACTCCCTTGAAAATGCTCAGATGCCCTACATGCACAGTTGTTGTTCTTGTTGGCAACCGAATCTCGACGTTCTCTGTTTTTTGTTTCTTTTTTTTTTTAACTTGATATGGTCCTTGATACGTTGTAAAAAATTTCTTTGTCTTCCTCTTTGGTGTGTATGAAGTAGATTCCATCACCCATTGTCCAACTTCGTATTGAGGCATTCGTGCTGTACGGCTCGCTGCTCCCTCTTGCTTTTCCAGTGACCGTGTATTCATCCTGCAGACCATGTTCTAAATTCACTAATCACCCTTCCAAACTTCTTAACTGATTCTCTTATCGTTTCCTTCATTATTTTCAATATGTAGGAATGGTGAAGGCATTTTTTGACCATATACCACCTCATATGGCGACAATCGTGTACCAGGTTACCTTCCATTAGGAATGTGGGTGCACTCAGCGACTGTGATATGATTTACAAATGCTTCAGCACAGCAATCAGTCGTCCAAACCTGCAAAAAAGGACGACTGATTGCTGTGTTCTATCATCTGTAAGACAATCTTGTATTTATGTGCTGTTTTGCATTCTACACAGAGACCACATAACTTAAACAGACATCCTAATTGGTATGGCATGCATCCACGTAGTGTTCTATCGTTTACCTTATAATTCCATTTCAGTTCTCCCAGTAGCTTGAGGATGTGGAGGACTCATCCTCAATTTCTTCACATTTTCTTGAACAAATACGACTTAAAGCTGGTTCCTTAGTCTGTTGTTACTGTTTATGGCACCCCAAACTCCATTACCAAATTGTTCACTGTGCTAGTGCCATTGTTGCTGCCTGTTGGTTTGGCATTGTGTCCATTTCTACATATCTTGATACATGAAATGTAATTGTGAATACAAATTTATTCTCTGCAGATGTTTTGTTGAAAGGAACTAAAATCTCAGTCTTGAGAAATTCAAATGTTGCTAACATGTCAGATAATCTCTGCAATGGTACTCTCATTTGACACAAATCCACTATCTGTGCATGCTCTATGTGCAGTTCCACACGTACTAGTTCATATCTGTCTTCCTATCCTTCCACCGATACCTCTCTGCTACCATCCTGTTGGCAAACCTACTTCCTCCGTGACTTGCTGACACATGTTCATGTATCTCTTATAGCATTCTGTTCTTCAGCTTCACTGATACCACTACTCATGGTTCCAACTTAGTTTTTCTGCACAGCTACCCATACTACATGCAAAACTGTGCTTGTTTAACCTACTTGCAACACTACTACTTTCATGCTCCAGCCATCTGCATTTCCATGCTGCTTTCCAGGCTTATGTATGATTTCACAATTAAACTCACTCAATTTTATCACCCATTATGTCAAACTTCTGGGTGGGTCCTTCAATTCCAGCAACCATTTTAAAGCTGCATGATCTGTTATCATTTGAAACTTTTTCCCATAGAGACAATAACTGAGGTAGGTGATTCCATATATAAGGCTCAATATCTCTTTTATGGTCCTCTGTGCTGAGGTCAATTAACTTGATGCATAGGCTACCACGTGCTCTAATGCTTCAGACCACCCGAAGCGATGTGAAGTTGGATTGCAAAATTCACACCTTTCTGACATCAGTTGACTTGCTTGATCTGCACAGCCGATCTTCTTCTCTGGATTGCAGGCTTCATCAATCTCCAAAACCTTCTTCTCCGAAGAATAATGCTGGTTACAGGAATTTATAAGACTCTCTCTCAACTTTTGAAATAATTTAGTACTCAAAGACTACTTTTAGTCCAGTCTTGGTATATTTCAACTCTCACCAATAACATATTCACCATTTCTCACATCAATATTCGAATGTTTACAAGTCAACCAATTCATCTCGCGTTAGACTCGATAAAATACATCGGCAACAAAATTAGTTTAACAACCACATAATTTATGAACCTGTCTTGCCTCTAGTGAGTGAAGTACTTAAAAGTCTATATTCAATTGTTCATTTTTCTTTAACAATAATCACAGTTGCTAAAACATCAAAGAATACTACATAATTACTTCTTGTTCTTTCATCACGGCTTCTGTGCCGCTAGCGGCTTATAGGCGTTGTTCGACCGCCACGTTTACAGGATTTTCATAACAAACTTCCAACCTGCACACAGAAACAGGTGGCGCAGTAGATACGTTTCCACTCCCCCACTTATAGTAAAAATGTCGGGTGTTCTAGATGATAAAAGAACGAGTGGTTCTAGAATATACGCGGAAATTCACGAAGCACTACATATCCCTCACCTCAGTTCGAACATGCGATGTTTAATTCATAATCATCATGTACGTTGATATCTCACATAATACTAATTCACATTTTAACCAGTATACATTCTATTTCTTTTAATAATCGAGAACAGCCTTTATTTAATATTTAGCTCTTCTTTTTTCATCCTACTTTGATAATAACAACTTGAGCATTTCACCTCATCTTGGAGTCAGTTCTTTTAGATCTAGGAATCGTGCAGACAACATTTCTGATTTCCAGTCGTAAATTCCATGTGCCATAGACACTTGATCATTTCATCCTTTATTCTATTTCTTTGTATTATTTTTTTCTTTAGCGCGTACTAGTTTTGTTATTCACAGTTGTTTGTAGTCTGGAGGAACTCTGGGCAAATGAAAGTGTTCCTTCCGACGCTCATAACACATAATAATGGTAGTGGTATATAGAATTCAAACTTGCCAGAATAATTCATATACAATGTGTGATTTCTGTCACGATACTGTCCTTTTCCCCTAGGATCAGTACCTACTCCTTACATGTGGGTTGACCCTATGAGTGCACTTCCTCCTTCCATTCTGTTAGGTACGCCCCATCATAAAATATCCCTATTCATCACACCACAGGTCGTCTTATCTCTACGCCTGCTCTATATCCTTAGCAAATGCTGGGTACACCCCCGCCCCCTTGTCTTTTGTGAATAGGCCTCATGGCTCATTGCCCTAGTATACATCTTTATGTATACTGTAATTAAATATTTCCTGGTAAAAATAAAAATCTATTTTACTCTTCACTCTCACTTCTTGATACTTCATTTAGTCCCTGGAGTCCTCCCCTACTTTTCAACTTATACTTACTTGGTATATACTATGTCTCTATACACTATTCAATATATAATGTGTTTACTTAGGTTATAAGAGTCCCACTATCCTACAAATCTTATAATATTTGTTAAACTGATATTCTTAATAATTATCACAATCAATTCCTCTCTGGCTTATGTTCTCTTCTTTATTCACGCCTCCTCCTTATATAGTCGACGTGGGATCCTTCAATTCTTTTTTAAATATATTATATATATAATGCGATATTCAAGTGTCATAGTTCTGATACTAAAATGTAGACTTTCACGGCCGGAAATATCATGTCCATTATAATTATCCAGGCTGTTATGCCGTGGTCGGTTGATGAATTCTGTGTCGATTCCCAACGTTTCGTCGCCGACTGCGGGAGACATCTTCAAGGGGGTCCCAGCTTGATTGAAGGTCCAACATACCCACTGGCTAGGAAAATGGAAAATATATGTATACATAAAAGAACTATGACGTGTCCATTATAATTATCCGGGCTGTTATGCCGTGGTCGGTTGATGAATTCTGTGTTGATTCCCAACGTTTCGTCTCCGACTGCGGGAGACATCTTCAATGAGGTCCCAGCTCAATTGAAGGTCCAACATACCCACTGGCTAGGAAAATGGAAAATATATGTATACATATAAGAACTATGACGTGTCCATTATAATTATCCGGGCTGTTATGCCGTGGTCGGTTGATGAACTCTGTGTCGATTCCCAACGTTTTGTCTCCGACTGCGGGAGACATCTTCAAGGGGGTACGTAGCTCAATGGAAGGTCCAACACTCCCACTGGCTCCCGCAGTCGGAGACGAAATGTTGGGAATCGACACAGAATTCATCAACCGACCACGGCATAACAGCCCGGATAATTATAATGGACACGTCATAGTTCTTATATGTATACATATATTTTCCATTTTCCTATATATACACGTGTGATGTAGAACCGTCACAATAAACAACAATGTGTGCATATTTCCCGATGTAAACACACCTTCCCCCTACAACACTTCATGGTCCTCACTTTTTGACAGGTTTCTAGTCAGTAGTTTCATTGTTTGCGTACCCGTGCATCCTTGTGTGTATGTTGATGTGTGTTTGTGGGGCCTGATTCTTTGGCCTTCTTATCTGAAGGTAAGTTGTAGGTTACTGGAAACCACGGAAACCAGGAAGGACTTCGGCGATAGAAGTAGATGAATATGGAAAGGGGGAGAAATAGGTAGGTCCTCAAACGAGAAGTAAGAAAGAAAAAAAAATAGATGTGGTTGCTAAACTAGAAGAAGAAAAAGAATACAGCCCCAAGGACAGGGGACGCTTCCCACCTCCCTTACCCAGGACCCTTACCTCGCTGGTACTTGAGTGAGAAGCCGGAGGAGGTATGGTGTTAAATCGTCTACAGAACGGCCATTCTCACCTTCACCTTTGAGGTCCCTGAAGAAAATCTTAGCAACCCTATGGAAACGGCAAATGGTGAAGAATCAGGGACAGTTGTTTGCAAGGGTCGTTTGAAAGGTGTGATGTGTGTTTTGTGTTAGTCATGATTTATCTGTTACTGCAACTCATGCTTTTATCTACAATACCCACCCCTTTTCAAAATCGATACAAACTCTCCCCTCTACGTCACATCTCATAAAAGGTATAAAATATCCTGTACCAAGTATAAAATTATATATTCCATTATCACAGTCATTATGGTTCAATGACTTCTCTCGATTATCTTACATTCAATGTGAGAATGGTATTCTCACGAATTCGGAAATTATTTCAAAAGTTATGTGCCAGGTGCGGTTCTCCCTATTTTCTTAGGACTAGGCTTACCAGGCAGCTTTCAAGAAAACAATTTTTTGGAATCATTCATGTTAATAGATTTAATGACGTTGATTTCACCCAGACACCTGTGTACATATTTGCACAGAAACTGGTGAAGCGATTACTTACAAAGACTAATTCGGGCAAAAATAAAATCTAACTAAATCTGGAGAGCGGGAGAGACTAGCTGGCTATGCAGATTTAGTCTATCTTACCTTAGGGGTAATGTTCACACCAATTCCCATCTCATGTCGCCGCCTAGCATGTCAGAAAAAGTTGGGATAAGATGGGACGAGTCATGAGGACAGGCAGGACGACGCAATCAAAATTCCCAGCGGCCACAACTCTCTAACAACCTAGGATGAAGCAGTCAAACTCCCAGTGAGCACAACTCTCTAACAACCGAGGATGACGCGTTCACCTACCAGGATTTTCTAATAAACTGTAAGCAGGAAATCATAGAATAGTGTAAGAATTAGGGGAAATCGGTGCAGGAAAACTTTATTACAGAAGAAACCACTTAAACAACTCGGGATACGACGGTCGTCACTCCGCCTGTTAACACCGAACGTTAATGTCCCTGGGAGATATAAAACTTTATGTCCTTCACATTGTATTTTCCCTTCTCTGCTCCAGTTGTAGGATCTACAAAGAATAAGGCTTTGGGATGTATTACCGTCTGTATTCGGTAAGGTCCTTCATATTTCTGAAAAAAACTTACGTGTGTCTTTCTTCAGGGCATAGTTCTGAAGATGTTGTTTTACCAGAACTATGTCATCGACCTTGTACTGAGGTTCAACCGCCTTCTCATGATGTTTACTTACTATTTGTTGTGCCTTTTCAACTAAATTTCAGGGAACTATTTCCCGATTAAAATCGTGATCAACAGTAGGTTGATCAGGCCTATTAAAACATTGAATCAGAGGTTCTCCTACAAAAGGTTTGCTTATTACATCTAAAGTTGTTAATCCAGTTAATAAATGTGATTATTCATTTAAAATAAGCTCAAAGTCTTCAATTTTTGTCGCCTGTAAAGTATGCTTTTCATGGCAGTAGGTGCGGCATAATTTCCCAATTTCTTTCATAACTGTTTCACACGGAGTCGAGGTCGGGTTATAGTTGGATATTAATACTTGACGAATATCTTCCCAATCTAGAAATTCTTTAAATTCGTTACTGACAAATTGTGGTCCATTATCGGTGAGAAATCGTTTTGGTTGGCTTACCTCCAGAAAGTACTGTTGCAAACAGTGTATAACTGTCTGTGTATTTGCTCTTTTGATAGGATATAATTTAACATACTTTGACCAGCATTCTATGACGACCAAAATGTATGTCACTCCTCCCTTTCATTTACGAACCAGTCTAAAAAAATCTCCTGCTGTAAGATCGTGTAACGACTTAGGAATAACTGGATACATTTTGCACTTAACATGAGTGTTACTTTCTTTCACCTTCTGACAGATTTCACAGGTCCTAAATAAAGATGCTACTTTATCTCTTAGCTTCTTAAAATAATAGAACATATTCATATGAGCTATATACCTTTTTATCCCGAAATATCCATATCCAGTATGAACATACGACACAATTTCGTCTTCCATTAACTTCGGAATGCATATGCGTCAATGTTGCGATGTTATACTGTCTCTCCAAAACAAATTATGCCCTATAATTTTCCACTTTCCTGCTTTATTGGTAGGTATGGAATTCCTGATGCACATAGCAAACATTTATGTAAAGTAGGGATCATGATGGATGTTTACTGTTATGCTTCAAGCCATTTCTTGTACCCTGGTGTGCGGATATTCTACTGTCATAAAGTTAATTGCTAAAATTACGCCGGATCCTTCCATACGTTTAAACTCTCCCATACCTATAGGTAAACTAGACAAAGCATCTGGTACTATATTCTCAGAACCTTTTACATACTGTATCCTAATGTCATATTCCTGTAGGACCACATCCACCGCAATAATCTACTATGTAACAAACGAGTATTCATTAGAAAAGGTAAAGCTTGATGATCCGTATAGATATGGATTTCTGACCCACACACTAGTGTCTGAAATTAGTGGATACTCCATACAATTGCCAACAGTTCCTTTTCAGTAGCCATGTAAAATAATTCACATGTATTCAGACAACTGCTAGCAAAGGCTATGGTTCGATGTTCTCCATGATCTAGATCCCACTCTCCTTGAAAGAGTTCTGTAGTGATACCATAATGAGATGCATCGGTTGAAATTTTAAATGGCTCGCCCATAATCGGATGATGTAGTATGGGTGATTCTACTAGTGCTCTCTTGATGTTTTCAAGCGCCTCTTGTTCCCAAACCCACGGTATTCCCTTTCTTAACAAACATAACATTCTTGGGTCGTTCAGTTCTTGACTTCGTATGTATCGTCTATAGTATCCGGCCATTCCTATAACTCCCTTCAATTGTCTTATGTTTCTAGGGGATGGACATTCTTTAATAGCACCCCTACAATATGCCCCAAAAACTTAAGCTCTTGCTGCGCATTGTGCGATTTAGATAATTTCTTTGTAATACCTTCTTCTTTAAATTTTTTCAGGGTCTTACTCAAGGTCAGACAACGTTCTTCCCAGGTAGCTGAGATAATGAGGATTTCATATACATATATTATTAAATCCTTTAGCAAATCTCTCCCTAATGCCTCGTCTAATGCACTTATAAGTACTGCTACTGAGATATTAAGCCCAAACGCTAATACATTGAAACGTTTTGATTTACCATCAAACAGAAATGCAGTATATTTCTTTGATTTAGGATGTAACCAAATTTGCCAATATGCCGTCCATCTTGCTTAAAAAAAAAAAAAAACACATTGCTTTCTCAAATTTGTATGTGCGTCTAGCTCTTATGGCACACCTCCTGCAACCTTTTTTACCACTACTAAAGGGTTATTCATGACGCTAGAACTACGCTCCATTATATTGTTGTCAATCATTTTGTCAGTTTCCTCCTTAACGAATTCTTTCAAACTTACCAGTATTGGATATGGCTTACAAAAAATAGAGCGTCATCTTTGGTTTTAAATCGCTGATATTACCGGGACGATCGGAAAATAGTCTTCATGTTCCATTAGAATACTATATAAATTTAGTTTTTGTTTGTTGATTAATGTTGGAGATTCATTTCCTTTGTTTTGTGTGTCAGCTGGATGATTGATTTATCAATATCTGGTGACAATCATGCTATAGCAGTTAATTGTCAACATCCACACTCAGTTGTTTGTTTACCAATGCAGCTCTCTGTTACAAATGTCAGCCAATATCTACTGTCGCCTTCCCTGAAACATAGAAGATTCTCTCAAAGTTCAAAATGACTTTAAATTCTAATAGCCAACCTAACCCAAATGATACATCTCTATTGATATTTTCAACTATTAACAATGTCCGACGAAACAAATTATTTTCAATGTGGCTGTTCATTTGGGTTTCGTGTTCCACAACTTTGCTCTTCGTTCCTGTTATACCAACTATGTAAACTCCTGTTACTGGTAACAGAGGTACCAGTAAGTGATGTCTAGTCTGTAATGTGCTAAAGAATGCGCTAGAAATGAGTGACACTTCACTCCCTGAATTTATAAATAAGTTAACTTCTGAAGTCTCCACGGTTCCTGCTATTATTGGTTGCGGATTATTGGTAGTCAAGCTTAGTTCTTCCAGTAACAACCATTCTTTTGTAGGTATTTTCTGCACGAAATTGATATACTTATTATGAACCATGCCTCCTAGTGTATCTCTATGACGTGGGCCCCTGCCCTGTGTCCAGATCACACTACGTTTTCCTCATTATTAGTCATCACTGGTTGGTTACCAAATCGGGGTACTACATTACCACTTTGTGCTCTATTATTACTTGACACAAATTCCTGTGAAGTTACTGGACCTAAATTCGAAGATGGATGCTTCTTCTGATACTTATCGTTACCATTATTTCCATTGCACTGGTGTTCTTTAGCTAAGTTGCCCTCATGATTTTTAAGATTATTATTACTATTCCGTTTGTGATTCTGATTTTCACTTTGTTGCACGTTCTCGTAGGGGTCTTCATTTAGGGCACCCAGTGCGTCCACGAAGGACAACAACTCTTCTACTGTTTTCCACCCACTACATAATATATCTTTTCTCTCATAAATGGGTAATCGTCTTATTAAAATTCGAACTAACCCCTCTTCCTCTTTTGGCTCATCTAAGTACTTTGCCCATGTTAAATACCAATAGAAATACTTTCTCATTGAACCCCACGTATTATTGTAATACTTCAGGTCCCACAAATTCAACATTAATTTTTCCTGGGCACTTGCGGACCAATACTTCTCTTTAAACTTCTTTTGAAAATCTCCCCAAGAGGAAAGGTTCTTAATGTTTACTGTACCCCACTCTGAGGCTACCCCTAATAGGTACCGCACAGAAAACTCCGTCTTTTTCGAATCCTCCCAGTTCTTGGGCAATGTTTGGTTGAACCTTATCAAAAATGGATAGGATGTACTTCCCTGTCTGGCTTAAACTTAGGGAATTGTCTGGATAATCCAGAATTGGCTCCTTATTGTAAATCCGTCATTACTTCACTAGTCAATACCACTTTAGGAGAAGTCACCCTATTATCTATTTTGTCCTGTCTGAATTCTTTCCACAGTTCATCCATACCTCTCTTGGTATTACTAAGCTCAGAAGAAAAGCAGGAGATTACTCTCATGGCAACTTTTCGCTCTGTGATCTCTTCAACTAGTTCCTCCAGATCGCTTATATTTATTATGTCTGAGGTTGTTAGTTTCTCTTTGAAGTTTCTATCCATGTAATCTACTCGAGTGTTAACGCCTGCAATTTGCGATTGGACTATTGGTATTAAGTTATCCTGCTTTTCAACATTTTCTTTTCTGCTTTAGAGCATCAAATATAATATTACATACATTTTGAAATGATCCTAATTTTTCACTCCGTTCATTTTCTACACTATTACATTTATCTTCAATATCAAATTCTAACTATTTTTCAAATTCTGGTATTGATCATTCTGTCTCTGATTAAAGTCAGCGAACAGTTGATTTAGGTGATTGCTTAAAGAATTAATTATTTCACCTTTCAAATCTATTTTAAGATTTTCTACTTTAGTAGTTAAAGAGTCAAATTCAGTCTTCAGATTTCCAATACCTTCACATAAATGACTAAAGTCTTTACTTTCTGAATCTACCTTAGCACATAACAAACCTAAAGTTTTATTCTGAACATCCTATTTATTATTTAATTGAGTATTCACTGTAGCTAATTCTCTACTTAAATTAGCCCTTTGTGCACTGAGTTTTTTACTTATTTCATTTCTCAAAGAAGCACCCTGGTCATCTATTTTATCGTTTAATTGAGTATCTACTGAATCTTATATGAGACTTAGTTCCTTTCTTAAAGAAGCATTTTGGGCATTCATTAAGTCTAATTCTTCACTCAGTTCCTTTCTTAAAGAAGTATTTTGGGCATTCATTAAGCCTAATTCTTCACTTAGTTCCTTTCTTAAAGAAACATTTTGGGCATTCATTAAGACTAATTCTTTACTTTGTGAATCTAATCGAGAATTTAATTCTAAACTCTGACCTTCGATGAGATTCGCTAACTCAGACCAATCAGATCCCTCTCCACTAATTCTCATAGCCACTGTTGGTTCTGAAGTCTCTTCAACTGGTTGTACGTTTTCCATGGTTTTACAAATTTTAGATCTAGTAATCATTAAAAAAATTGAGCGTAATAACTACACTAATACAGGTTAGTGAACGGTTTCTTCAACTTCATACTCGAACAATTTTTGTTTTTGGTTCTCCCAAACTAGGTCTAGTTTAGCAGCTATACAACCCATCGGCTTTGACCAATGACGTCAGAATTAGCCAGAGAACATATATTACAAAGATGAAAGATCTGAGAAGAATGTTCAGAAACAAAGGAAAGCAAGAGAGATAAACTGTACTTCACATATATAAGAGCTAGTAGTATTTTCACGTTAACGATATCGCCTGTTTGTATCTTAGTATTTCTCCGCAAAATACAATGGAAAGAAATGAATGAAATATATTAGTAGCAAAAGAATACATCACGTTACATGTATATCAGTTGTATCTCGAAACTCTTTCGAACTGTATTAGTTAAGTGCAGTACGGAATACAAGTTCAGCGTACGCCGATTTCTTAGTTTCAACTAGCATTGCTGTCCTGTTGTTCACTTGAACTATGTATCCCCTGCTTCACTAAACCGTAAATGAAACACCGGATACAAATTAAAAGCTCATTCGAAGTGTGTTGCTTAAGTACAGTACGGAATAGGAGTTTGTGGTAAGTCGAATTCTTCGTTTTCACTAGCATTACTGTCCTGTTCTTCACTTGAACGATGTATCCTCCGCTTCAGAAACCCTAAGTGGAACACGGGATACAAATTGTAGATGAGAAATTTCTATTACGCACTTCACAACACGAAATTACACCTATTGGTGGAATAAAACAGTGAAATATGTCAAAATAGTGAAATACAGTGAAAGAAGCTAATGGGAAAGTAAACTTATCACACGGAAATATCGAGGAATAACCGAAGCTCGCCTAGACAGACAGTAACGAAAATTACATACCCACAAACAGACAAATCCATTCCTATAAACGAAAATAAGACACTAAAAATTGTCTACAATAACAAACTAATACTCCAAATTACCTCAATATCATTACGAATAATTATTTTAATGTACGATGATAGCGCTTACCCAGAACACAGAAGTGAAGACATTACTGTCTATGACTAATGTATGACGTCATTGGTCAAAGCCGACGGGTTGTATCTCCTGCTTCACTAGACCCAAACTGAGCATAATAACTACACTAATACAGGTTAGTGAACGGTTTCTTCAACTTTATACTCGAACAATTTTTGTTTTTCGTTCTCTCAGGCGGTCGGTGAGCAGATGTGGAATCAGTACCGGTTAGCAGCAACTGGTGCCGGTGGTGTCGCATGTTGTCTCCACGTCTGCGACCCGCGATGCGTGTGAGAGCTGTACACTTCCCACACCGGGACTTCTTAATTGAATTATTCTCGTCGTATTTCTTCTTAGTCTAAAACGTCGAGACCTTATTTCTGTTCTTTTAACGTTATTACTTTCTTTCGTCTTCCACTGTGTTGCATTCACAAATTTTTTCATTTGATTTTTGGACTTAATGCAGTTACGGGAAACGGTCCTCTTGTCTTGTTATACCTGGTTGCTATGGCAACACATCATATCTTCTGCTTCGCTTTCCTCTTAAATTCCCGTTTTTTCCAATCCTTTTCACTGGTCGCCACGTTCCAACGCTTTATACGACCCGAAGCAAAGTGAAATTGGATTGCGAAATTCACAACTTACTCACATCAGTTGACTTACTTGATCTGCACAGCCGACCTTCTTCTCTGGGTTGCCGGCTTCGTCGATCTCCAAAACCTTCTTCTCCGAAGAATAATGCTGGTTACAGGAATTTATAAGACTCTCTCTAGTTTTGAAATAATTTAGTACTCGAAGTTCAGTCTTGGTATATTTCAACTCCCACCAATAACATATTCATCATTTCTCACATTAATATTCGAATGTTTAGAAGTCAACCGATTCATCTCGCGTTGGACTCGATAAAATACATCGGCAATAAAATTAGTTTAACAACCACATAATTTATGAACCTGTCTTGCCTCTAGCGAGTGAGGTACTTAAAAGTCTATATTCAATTGTTCATTTTTCTTTAATAATAATCACAGTCGCTAAAACAGCAAAGAATACTACATAATTACTTCTTGTTCTTTCACCACGGCTTCTGTGGCGCTAGCGGCTTATAAGCGTTGTTCGACAGCCACGCTTACAGGATTTTCATAATAAACTTCGAACCTGCACACAGAAACAGGTGGCGCAGTAAATACGTTTCCACTACCCCACTTATACTTAAAAAATCGTGTGTTCGAGATGGTAGAAGGACGAGTGGTTCTAGAATTTACGCGGAAATTTCCGAAGCACTACAGTGCCCTACATCCTCCATTTCTTGAGACAGCACAAACAAAGAGCATGGTTGGACCCTTAGTGTGACAGAATGAATTCCTTACAGAAATCTGGACATACTAAAATTGTACTTGATGTGAAAGCTTTTTTCAGTCTCTCAAAAGCACTCTGGCAATCTTCCCACCAAACAAATTTTGAATCTTTCTTCAGTAATTGCATCAGTGGTCTGGTAACATCCGCAAATCCTTTTATGATTCTCCATTAATAAGTTTGTGACTCCAAGGAATGATCGTAGTTCCTTCACTGACTCAGGCACAGAAAATTCACATATAGCTTTAATCAATTTCATGTTTAACACCAATCAAACAGTTGAAATGGCTCTAAGCACTATGGGACTTAACATCTGAGGTCATCAGTCCCCTAGACTTAGAACTACTTAAACCTAACTAACCTAAGGACATCACTCACATCCATGCCCGGGGCAGTATTCGAACCTGCCACCGTAGCAGCAGCGCGATTCCGGACTGAAACGCTTAGAACCGCTTGGCCATATCGACCGGCTAACACCAACCTTACATGTTATACAACCAACGTATGTCACCTCTCCCAACACAAAATTACACTTTTCTGTACTCAACATTAAATTTACAGCCTTCAGTCTCTAGAATACTTCCCTTCAGCATCGTATGTGCTGTTCTGTGTCACTAACATAGACACTGACGTGGTTTCAAGCCTCTGACAACTTTGTCTAACAATTTGTGAAATGTAGCAGGTACGTTCTTCATTCCGAAAAGCATATTCCTGGGTAATGACCCCACAGAGCAGGAAATGCTGTTTTTGGTCGATCTTCTGAAGCGACTTCTAGCTGTTGGTACCCACTCCTTATGTCCATAGTTTAAAACTACTTACACTGGCCCAGCCTAGGATTCCCATAATGTTATAGACCTAGCATTCAGATTTCGATAATCAAAATAAAAACCTATACTTCCTTACTCCATTTGCTGACTTTTTGGGTACAATCACAATTCCTGCTCCCCATGGGCAATTACTGTCCTTAGTAATCTCATCCTTCAGCTGCTGATCGATAAAGTCTTCCAGAATCAGCTCGAATCAGCTCAAGTATCCAGGAACTCATATGGTGTACAATAAACTGGTGATTAATTTTCTGTAGTATCTGGTGCTATGTATTATGCATAGCTGACAATGGTCCTTTTGGAAAAGCAAATCCTTAACTTTTCCATTCACTCTGTATTAATTGCCTTAAGGTGCTTTACCTTTCCACGTAATTCACTTTCGATGGCTTTTGGCGATTGCCTGTGGGCATCACCCCTCTGTTCCTCCTCCAGGATATCCATATTAGCAATCAAACATCCCTTTGTTAACTGTAAGCCCTCAATGCGGAAATTACTCATTAATAGAGGTACCATTTTCTCACCATTTACATACATACAACATTATACAACACTTCTATTTACTACGCAGCCCACCTGTTCCAATACTTCATTTATTTCCAACTGTTCGATCACACACAAAATGCCTGCCAGTAAGCTAGACTCAGCTTTAATCCAAAGCAGTTTCCCAGTACCCATAGGTACACAGCCATGTGAATCAAGTCTTAGTATGATTGTTTGCGGTTTAAATGGTTTGTTATTCTGATTCACTTCACGACATCGCTGCACTGGCAGTGCCAACGTACTTCATGTAATCTGGGTCCTGTTGCTTATGTTCCACCAGATCACCACTGGTAACTGACACATGCGCCCCTATGTCCAATAATATCCTGCAATTCCTCTTTTCTACAATTCCTCTGACCACAGCATCCAGGCTTACTCTGAATGACAGTAGGTGAACCTCAAGTTCACTTTGGCATTTAATGCCTGGTCCTTCCCAAGTTGTCTGCCTCTGAAACTAGTATGACCTCTGCCTCTATTCCCATTGTACTGAGGTTAGCGATATTGCCTCCTCACATGCCCCATTTCCCCTACCTTCATCTAACCTGCACTCCGACTGACATGTATTGCCAATCCGACAGCTATGCACAAATCAGTTTCACGCCCTGTCCATGCTCATCTTGACATTGTTAAGGTCTTTTATAAATGTATCAAGTGCCATCTGCTCAGCCCCTTATAAAATTACCTCATTTACCACAATACTCTGTCCCAGCTTGCAAGTACACCCATTGGTGTTTCTTATTCAGTATACAAATTCGTCCACCAATTCCTCATGCTTCTTTGTTGCCATGCCCACCTGTTCTCTAATATGTCTGGCACTATTCCACCATTCCCAGACCAAGCCCTTCTTAAATTGTTGATAAGTTCTAGCTCTCTTGACAGCCTCTGTGTACACCACATACATTTTTTTCTCCTATTAATATCAATTGTGAGAGCCTTACAAATCCTTTTCATCTCTGCCAAATTCTTAAGCTCTTCTACACATGAGAGCACATTCTTAGTTGATTTCCCAGGCAACTAAACGCGTGACTGACTAATCTTGTGTCGATTGCAACAGCAGTAGACCATACAACTCTGTATTAACTGCTGTCAACTGTGCTAACCTTTCCAATAATACGCAAACTGCCTCTGGTCTGACACACCTTGCATCTCTGAATATGCAGAAGCCTTATCCTTCTTGACTCTCAGTTTTAAACAATAGTATTTACAAGACAACCAAAATAAAATATGTTAATCCAGTTCTTAAGTCTAATTGTTAACGATTTTGGCTCTTGGTGCTGCCTACCCATATTCCTGTAGCATTTACATGTGAACGCTTGTACTGATTCTGTACACAGTACTGAATGACCTCCTGAGTTATACTGCATACATGTAACGGGCACTAGCCAATTGTGATTCCAATTACCTCTGAAGTGTGACAAATCTGCTGACTTTTTATCTGTAACAAAATTCACCTTACAAAAAGCATGGCAGTCAAGCCTCTTCCATGACTAAACATTCAGAAACAATTAAAATTTCTGGACTTGCTGTACCATAGGCTTTATGTTTAGACTTTGCTCTAGAAAGGTGAAATCACTGAAATAGGACTGAAACTAGTAGATTTTTTTGTGCTTTCAAATTCCTTTATCATGACTCTCCGCCAGGATACATTTCAAACAGTGTCAGTGTGGCTTTGGCATCCAGCTATCCCGTTCATGTGTGTGCGTGATATCCCACAGTGCTAAGAGAGCGCAGCATGGCCGAGCTGTGACGTAATACCACTCCTCCCATCCTCTGGGCTTGCTGGCTAAGGCAGTGGTGACTGAGGCACGGCATAGGTCTCCAGCATTACAGCAGCTGTGACCTACTGTAGGAGTGCTGTGGTTTGCACTGGGTCCCAGGGCTCAGCAGATCCCGTGTCTTGTGTTTCAGAGCAGGCTGCCTGATGCAGGCTCAAACTGCAGACCTTATACAGCATTCCAGATGGTATACCAAGTGTCACTGTTCTATGGTGATAATGCTATGATACTAATACAAGAATATATCAGTACAATAGTGGCTATGCATTTGTATGCTCACAGGTTGTACTTGCTTGGGTTTTGCTATGTTTTGTGGCACATACTGTACACTGCACACTTTTGCGGTTGCTGGTGTGGAAAGGCTTCTGCCTACTTCCACTTAAGTGCTGCTGTGTCAACTATTTCCTCACAATGTATAGTGGCAATGTTGGTTTCTTTAAGGCATAACATCTGCGCTCACCTTTGGCTGATCAGCTGTACTAATCTACTTCCTACTTTGCACATTTATGACTAAATACAGTCGGTGCACTACACACAAGGTTTATCCAGTTTTCACCTATGGACTGCTAAATATAAATCAAGCAATACTTTAGTATATTTCCAGCATGTCAATTTAAATCTATCAAGGGTCTTTGAATACACTTACATCAGTCATCCACTGCAGCATGCAATATCATGACCAGGTGGTAGCAGCACTTGGTACTGTGCAACAAATTTCCAGCCCTCCAGGTCAATACCTTGCAGCATTACAACCCGCCATTTAAGAGCATACAATCTAACTTTCGAACTATAAATATCAGATGGATAAAAACTAGATATGTTTATTTGTTTTTATGGTGATAAATGTGGGACGTAAGTGAATAATGGGTCAAGTGCCAAAAAAGGAAAATTTGAGTTACTGGTGAAATTCCGTTGTAAATGCCAAGGCCAATAACATGTATACTGACACAAGCACCAGAGCAGCTGTACGCTCATGGGCTGTGCTTGCTTGGGCTTTCCTATGCCTGCTGTCGAAAGAGGGCAGTCGTGTCTAAGACCAACGTAATGTTCAAATAACGAGTAATGCATCAACTCTCTGATATTATCTTGGCATGCACTTGTGGGAACTGGCGACAATCGAAGTAGCTTTGTGGTTTGTTTGAAACAGTAAGACAGTGAAGAGGATGAAGGTGTATATATGTGTATATATGAATATGTATATATGTGTATATATGAATAATACACAATATTCCAAAACAAAGGAAAACTGACTAAACTGGAGGAAGAGAGCTGAAGACAGTGCTCGAGGTGAAAGGAAGAAAGTAGGCAGTGAAGAGAAAAGCGAATATTGTGGTTCCAGATAAAGAGGGTCTCCTCTCCAGGTAGACCTCGACTGTTACTTTAACATTTATTATAAGACTTTGAATCAACATATATAATCCTAAAGTTTTTAACCTGTGAGAAGGCGCGCCTTGAAAAGTTACTCGGTTTGGTGCACAGGAGTAAAAAGCTCACGCTATTTAACTCGTATTTTTTAGAAAAAGGAAATATAATACTATAACAAAAAAATCATTATATGAAATGAATGGCACTTATCTACCTAATCACAGTATTTATTAACGTACAAGTGAGAAAAAACTGCAGTCTTAGGCATAAATAAAGTCTTCTGAACTTTGGTTATTTACTTATGGCACATAGAACGACTATAATATATGAAAAATCAAAAATTGCATATATTTTAATTAATCGGTCCTCCATAATATCTGGAGAAATGTGTCTCATAAAATCCCTTCCACATGAATGTC
Organism: Schistocerca gregaria; assembly: GCF_023897955.1. NCBI lineage: Eukaryota > Metazoa > Arthropoda > Insecta > Orthoptera > Acrididae > Schistocerca > Schistocerca gregaria. The sequence goes on from NC_064920.1 coordinate 469,652,639, forward strand.
ACATGCTCAGTGCAGAGTGATTTGTGACACAAAGTACATGCTTTTTTAGCACGTCAATTCTTTCTTCTTGGACAAAGCGCACAAAAGACACTGTGTCGTGTCTCTGTTTGCACGTTAGGAAGAGGTACAAACCGCTTCATTCGAAACTTGAGATCCGATTAAATGTTCTGCAGTGTTATTCTTCGTGAAATATGTGGTATCACCATCTCTAGAGCCACATCTTTCAGGAATACACGTCTTGCAATTACATTTTGTGTGGTTTCTTTGTATATAATTCGTGCATTGATCCCAGTCCTATCCAAAATAGGGATGAACAGTCTCATTGGACACCTTGAAGAAATTCGTGCAACAGAGTAATCCTCTTTCATTTGATAAACAACGTCAACACCTCATTTATTATTGTTATAAAACGTAACAATTTCAGTTTTAGCTTCAATACCTGTCTCGTGATCGATGTTATCGTCTTTGGAGAGTGAGGATAACACGAGTACAATTTTTTTAGTTTTTGTTTTTCCTTGATATGAAAGATACGATGACATTGTTTTCACCGAAACCAAAAATAGAACACAGCATGGGTCTGTTCTTTGTTGACAAAAATAATGGAGGGATTTCTTTTTCATTTTAGAGCAATGTGCCGATTGCTGTTGTTCTGTAGACATTTTTCAGTTCTTTGAATAGTGGAATGTAAGTGAAATAGTTGTTCAGTGATATGTTTCTACCTCTGTTCAATATAGGAGCAACAACCCTCTTGACTACGTCAGCAGCCGCGTTGCTCAAATTATAAGGTCCTGCTGGCTGTTTTCCGGCATATATCTCCAAATTACACGTATAAAAGGTTTACGTATCTACGAGGGCGTAGATTTTTATGCCGCATTTTGCGGTTTATTTGTAATATATAGCCGAAACTTACAGCGGCCCTGAATGACTTCAACATTTCATCAATAGTATAGCACTCTCCAGGTGCACAATTGTCGTTACAGTGTCTAAAAAAGACCTTAAATATTTCTTGGATAGCCGCGAGGTTATCAACTTGCTTTCTTGCCTCCCGAATATTGATATCATCAAAACGTAACACTCGTAACAAAAATAAGAAGCGCTTCATGGACATTGTCGATGTAAAAAAAAATCACAGGCTGCACCATAATCAGTCCACATTTCTTCACATTCAAATGATTTGTTTTCTTCAAACCAGCCATGTACAACAATGCAATGAATGCCTTTATTTCAACCACGTCAGCTTACAATCCCGCTCTCGTGACCATTTTTCTTGTAATTTTGTGACATGTGCATTTGTGTATGTAACTATTTTATCAATCATTCAATCATCCAAAAACATAGAAACACATTGTAAGGGGGTTTGTGCATTCTTAGCTGCTTGTTTGACCCCTGTCAAATGAATTACGATATTCCAAGTCCTAGTACGTGTATTACTTATGGGTTTGTGTATAAGCCATTTTGTAGACCCATCTTTTCCAGTATAAAATGGTATCCTACCGCTTGGTTTGTGTGGCTCTTCAGGTGCAGCTTCATCCAAAGATTGTTCCGTATCTGTCTGATGGGGCTATAAGTATTGGAGCTGTTGCTGTCAGGGCTGTATACACGATTTTCGTCTGTATCATCCGGATCCAATATACATTCTTCGTCCAAATCAGGGTCTTCCAGCCATGCATGTATTTGTTTTGTTTCTCGGTCATCCATATTGTAAACTGTATATAATAAAGAACATAATTACTAAAAATAAAATTACCTTCGGATCCTTAAATTGTAATAAAGCAAGAAATAAACATTTACATAACAAGAAAAAATACCAAAATGCTGCACTTTACGGCGCGGTGGCACAATCGATTCACAACGAGGTCATAGGCACACTGAGTGACGCGAAAATGTAATGGATGGGGAAGGGATGAATGCTTAGGATGGTACTGAGACGCTCGCCGCGCTATCGAGTTAACAACATACACAATTATCGAAATGAATTTTTGTGTGAGAGAAATGCTCATAGCGGTCCTTCTCACGGGTTAATGCATTTAATTTACTACTGAAATGAATTTTGTATTGAAAAAAGTCATCGTTCTGAATATGAAGTGAGAGTTAACTATTTGCATCGAATCATTTACTTCCATAACAGGAAAGGTTACTGTACCAAAATAGGACAGAAATTTTTGATGAGAGTACACACTTTTATGTCTTGCAGTCGTGATTTCGCTCACATTGAGAAATGAAAGACGCTAATTGTGTTTGAAGTTCCGAAAAAAATTAGTTACTGAATTTACACATACAACACCATTCACAGTGACTATCATGCAAGAAAGGGGATTTATAAATTTAACCCTTTCAGACCTGGCATCCAGTATATTATACATTTTGTAATATTAGTAAATGATTACGTTCACCTGCGAGTTCCAGCACATAACCACACGCTAAGAGCGTAAATGAGTGAATGTCTTTCTTTCTTTTTAACGTGGGAGCGATAAGGAAAGGAGATAAAGGATTTTAATTGTCTATAATAGAACATACAGTCACCAAGGATCTTTATATTACAATTATTGTTCCCTACTTTGGCCCAAATAAACGAATACTCATCTGTTTTCAGCTTCTTCTTTCTTCTTGTAGACAAAGTAAAGGGCTTGTCTGGCACCAAAGTACCATAGGGAACCTTAGCCAGTAGACCTGTACACTCAGTTATACTCCATGTCTTCCATACCAAGATGTTTGCATCATGAAAACCTGCTGCTTATTGTATTGACCAGCCAAGTCAGTTCCTATTGCTCCCAATGACTTATAAATAGGAACACTGCGCTGCAAACGACGACAATATCCACGTCGCACAGGCATTGCAGAGGCAGTTAACACACAGGGAACGTTGGATGCCAACACCCAGCGAACACCCAGAGCACAGCTTTCGCACTCTTCGACGTTCACAGAGCGAATGACGCTCTGTGCTGCGGCACAGGCACATGCTGGCAGGCCGGAAGTGACTCGCTTATCGCTCCCCTCCACTGAGCCACAGGTGCTCGCGACTCATTATCAACTCCCGGTATCCGGCTGTAAGCCTGGCCGGGGCCTAGTAAAATTAGAGGCCCCGACCCCCTAGGCAGCCAAGAAAGCGCGCCAGAGCCAAAGTCTGGCTCAAGGCGCCTGGGGCGCCGGGGCCTATAGTTTCACTAGGCCCCGGCCAGGCTAATAGCCGGATACAGGAAGCTGATAAGGAGTCACGAGCGCCTGTGGCTCAGTGGAGGGGAGCAATAAGTGTGTCTCTTCTGTCCTGCCGGCATGTGCCTGCACCACAGCACAGAGGGTCATTCGCTCTGCGAACATCGAGGAGTGCAGAAGCTGTGCTTTGGGTGTTCACTGAGTGTTGGCTTGCAACGTTCGCTGTTTGTTAATGTGCCTCTGTAATGCCTGTGCGACGTGGAAATCGTCCCATTTGTGGCACAGTGTTCCTGTTTATAAGTAATTGAGAGCAACAGAGATTGACTTGTCTGGTCAATTCAATAAGCAGCAGGTTATGGGTGGTCCAAATGTTTTTCGTGGACTATGACTGCAGTTCACGTGTGATGTTTCTGCTGCATTTGGAGGGAGTATATAGCTGATGTTGGCTGTTGTATTGGGGAACCATACAGATTATGATGGCCTTGAAGCTTTTCCTGATGCAAACATCTTGGCATGGAAGACATGGATTATAACTGAGAATACAGATCTACTGGCGAAGGGTCCCTATGGTACTTTGGTGCCAGACAAGCCCTTTACTTTGTCTACAAGAAGGAAGAAGAAGCTAAATGCAGATGAGTATTTTTTTTGTCAAAGTAGGGAACAATAATTGTAAAATAAAGATCACTGGTGACTGTATGTTCTATTATAGACAATAAGCTCTCTGCAATGCCAGTGTGACGTGGATATCGTCGCCATTTGCGGCACAGTGTTCCTGTTTATAAGTCATTGAGAGCAATAGAGATTGACTTTGCTGGTCAATTCAATAAGCAGCAGTTTATGGGTGGTCCAAATGTTTTCGTGGACTATGACTGCAGTTCATGTGTGATGTTTCTGCTGTGTTTGGGGGGACTACATGGCTGACGTTGGTTGTTGTATAAGGGAACCATGCAGATATGGTGGCCGTGAGGCTTTTCCTGATGATATGTTAGATGACAAAGATAATCTTGATAGCATTCCAGCTGCTGTTTGCCAAGGTACAAAGATAGGTTGTGAAAAATGACATCAAAAGAGTATGTGTTGATGACAGGAGGAATAAACAGGAACTGCAGTGGAGGGAGTTTCATTTCATGAGGCTGATCTTGAAAATGAAGAAAAGTCAAATGAGCCACCAGAACATTCAGGGACCACCATATGACTATCTCACTGGGAAAGAAATATAGTATAGAGATCACCTTTGGTCTCCTCCTCCTCCTTCTCCTCCTCCTCCTCCTCCTCCTATTCATTTTGAGTGATGGTGTTGTGATCATCATGGACTTCTAGGTGACCCTGTCAGTTTCTTTATGAAGCACATCACTGAAAAAGAATGGGAGCTGTTTTCAAGATAAACAAATGCAGTCCTGTCAATTACTTTATGAAGTACATCACTGAACTAAAATGGGGGCTGTCTGGTATTACAAATTTCAAAGCAAACAATCCAGATGAAATAAAAGCACTCATCTGCGCATAGTAATAGCAACCTTAAAATTTCCTCAAGTTTGTACAGGAACAAGTTCTTTGGAATGGGTTTGTTCTTAAACACAATGACTAGCGACAGGTTTTTCCAGCCATGCAATACCCTGCATAAGTCAACACTTTAGAATGCCCAGCAGGTTCAAATGACAAATTATATGAAGTTTGTCCTTCGTAAAATGCCATCGGAAGAAGATGTTTAGAACTCCCTCTTGAAGAAACATTATGTAATGATGGGCATTTGGCTGCATTCAAAAGTCGATTTTCAATCAAACAGCATGTGAAAGGCAAGCCTTATCTTCCGGGAATAAAAATATTGGTTCTTGTTGTTAGAAATGGTATTGCTTATGATTTCCTAATTTATCAGGGTAATACCACTGAACTTGATGAACAGAACAAGAAAATATTTGGTCTACATGCTTTGTATGACAAAATAAAATGTAAAGGAGACAAGCTATATGGCAACAGTTATTTTTTCTCTTATCATCCTCAAGTACTAAACCATAGAAAAATTTTTGCTGCTGGCACAGTTCGTGTAAACAGCATTTTCTCTCCTTCCTTGATGAACGACACTGTTAACAGAAAAAGGATGAGTGATTTTCTGATCAGGTTGTCAGTAGAGATAATTATGTAGTGCTGACAAAGTGGCTTGATACCAGAACTGTGGTACTGGGCTCAAATTTTGATGGGATAAGAGAAGAAGACACTCTTCGGGGATGGGATAAATCGCCAAAATCAAATGCAACAATCAGGCGCCTAGAAGTTGTTAAGCTATACAACCAAGCAATGGGTGGAGTAGATTTATCCGATCAGCTTATTGGACTCTATAGAATCTTTATTACATACAGAAAATGGATTCTAAGACTGAGGATGCACGCTATTGATTTTTCTTTGGTTAACAGCTGGCCATAATATGAACAATGCTGTTCAGTAAACAAAATTCAAGGTAAGAAATTACTTGGCTCACTGCGTTTTCGACTGAATGTAGCTGAAAATCTCGTGCAGACAGAGACAAATGCAAAGAGAAAAAGACGTAGGCCTAAAACTGAAGAAGCTGAAAAAATCATTGAACAGAGAAGCCTCTAGAGCAGAGAGGCAACCTACATCAATTACAGAGTATTGGGGTAGAAACCATATCCCAAGGATAGATCACTGCAAAGATGGAGGTAGATGTAAAAATACCACCTGTAAAGTAAAATAAAAAACACTATGTTCAAAATGTGATGTTCACCTTTGCCTAAAAAAAGGACACAAATTGCATTGTAACATTACATATGAAATGGATGTAAAAAACAAAAAAAGGTGATATTATTAATGTTATGTATTCCTGTTTGCATTTTGCAAAAATTCCGTTTTGGGATAGATTTTTCACAATAAATAACACTGTAAAATGTATAACTGTTGACTTTTTATTTCAAATCCTCAACTACCTTCTAAGCATGATGACTAGTTTACTGGAGAATTTTTTATTTTTTAAACCAAGTATGACAAATTTTAATTTTGTTCAAATATACAGTAAATAGATCCATACACTAAGGAAAAATTGCAAGAATATTTTTTTCTATTTTTAAAGTAAGGCAGGGCTGAAAGGGTTGCCAGCTGCTGAAAAAATGTTATTTTTTATTTATTTGTCCATATAAATCTTTTTTTCAGTACTGGTACGTATATTGTATACAGGATATTGGACATAAAACTTTTTAATCTATTGTTTTCCCTAATATCAAACATACACCACTTACATTTTTATAACAAATAGGGTCTATACAGTTAACAGTTACACATTTTATTAAATACTGTACCTTTATAGCTTATTTCTACAATAAAAGATACAAATTACAATTTTTCTTGGATAAGATACTATGAGACTGAATAGTCTAACGCTTTCTTGGACAACAAAACACAGTGCTCTGTTGGGTTGCACGACTCACATGTCTCTTCCAGTTGACTCATAAGTTGTGCATGCAGCCAATCCTCTTCTTTTGGTCATCAGCTACACTGCTCTCACCATTCAATTCTTCTACAAACACTGTATCAGGTTAAAGGGGATTATATTAACCAGTTCTCTATTCTTGAAATAAATCATTTACTCATAGAATCTTTTCAGTTCAACAACAATATATTTTCAACTCTCATCCCCAAAGTAACAATTATTCTGTACAAGTTCCAGCATACATACATATTAGTCACTGTAACACCTGATTACGCCAAAATGTGTATCTCATGAAGGAACAAAACTATATTCCAAGATAAATGTCAGAATCGACAAAGCATCCATAAAAATTACATATGTGTTGCCTCATGCAGAGCCAAGACCTGAAGTAAGAGTCTCTATACAAAACACACACCATCTGTCTCTGTAACAATCCTCATGACACCACAAAACACAGAACATTATACAAACACTCTTCGACTTTTTGATATAGATTCCAAGGCGGTGCTGGTAACCACTTGTCAGGGCTGTTCGTATGACACAGCTCCTGGCTTCCTGTGACAGGCTAACCTCCTGTACACACATATATGTGTGGCACAGTAAAAAGGCGCTCTCACACTCATCATTAAAATATCGGGTGTTTCATACAGTGGAGAGCCAAGTGTTTCTCGAATTTACCCCCAAATTCTTGAAGCACTATAATAGAAGCAGTTTTTCAGAAGGTACGATGTCACAGACTTTTTAAAGCTCTGTAGTTCAGGAAGAGACTTTATGTGTCTTGGTAATTTGTTATATAGTTTTGTTCCTTCATGAGATACAAGTTTTGGCGTAATCAGGTGTTACAATGACTAATATGTATGCCACTATCTAACCTGGTACTGTAATCACTTTTGTTTTAAGAAAAAAGGTTTTTTTTTCTCAGTATACTTTTTTTGACATGAATGACTGCTTATTAATTTCATCAATGTGCGTTTCTCAAAGGCACAGTGGATCAGACTAAATGCTGAATGGCTAGGGGTACCACAACTTTGGTCAACTTTCAACGCAATTGAAGAGTTCAAGGAACATTTCAGCTTCAAGAGTAATGTGAAGCGTTCTGAAGGTCAACAGATGCATTTGGCAATACTACATTGTAAACATAGGTTGTCCGAAAAAAACCAGAAGGAATTTAACTAAAAAGATTCCACTTGTAGAAAAGGAGAATAAGTGGTTTTACTAGAACCTTATGAAATGAGTCAAAATGCATATGATGGCAGTCGTATTATTATTTATGTTAAACACATTGTCTACGGAACATTTCATTTTCTTCAAATTATGTATAATTTTATTTGTAAACATACAGATGTAGAATAAAAACAATTGTATGACATGTACAGTTTTTATTTGTTTCACTATCCCCAACTTTTATACCGCTTTTCTATAACTGATATACACATTTTGTTGATTATCTCTAAATCAGATTTTTGGCACTTGACCCAGTATTTTATTACAAGGCCCAAATATGTTCTATTGTACGAATTCAGCACATAACTAACAAGAAGTGAATAATAGACAACCCCTATCTCTCAAGTTCTTTAAAGTCAAGGCCAGAACTGTTTATTTCAAGAATACAGCAACAATTTTGTATCAGTGTTGTATATAGCCAGAACATGAGTTTAACAACCATGGCTGTCCTAGGGGATCACTAAGCAGACAAAGTGTTGTTATGTACATTCATGTTACATATCACATTTGGACAAATGGAATTGTGATTTTAATATATGGTACCACATTGTCAACGTGCATAAATGACAACAGGTCAGATAAATAACAATTTTCCACGATTGGATTCAAGGTTGAACCAAAAGGATACCAGATTACAACAGATGGAATTAAATATCAATAATCTTACGATACAGGTCAGCAGGAGAATGGATTGGTTGGAAACTAGAGTCGACATAGGATTCAAAAATGTAGAAGAAATAAACGTACAGTTGGAATTATTAGATGATAAGGTAGAAGGTTAGTTACTACTATATATTCCATTAAGAAGGCCAAGACACTATAATTGAACAGCTCGAAACAGTAGAAACCAAGTTATCAGAGACTAAAATAAATGTGCAGAAATTTACAAATCGAGATACAGAAACAATAGTGTTCTTAAATAATGTTCCTTTACAAACACTGTAATGAGAACAGACAAATTACATTACACTCACAATTGAAGAATACCTCTCACACATAAGACGTCCCATCTTAAGACTTTTTGGTCAGACCAGCAGGTCAATGACTAGTAACAATAACGACACACTCCCAGATTTAATGCCCAATAGCATTGATGCATCCACTTGATATTACTCACAACCAGGAAGAAAGAGTAGGGACGAGGAATCAGTTAAAACAATCAACCCAATAATGTGTGTGATGATTTTTTGTTGACACTTAGTAAAGTAACCAACTATAAATTCCCTAAATTTATTCCAGGCATAGGTATACACCCTGTGTTATTCCTCAAAGCATGTTACCCAGTATAGCGTCAAACCATGACAACATTATCTCTGTTGATCCATTGTGGATGCAGGACAGCAACAGGTCAAATATTTACCAAGGAAAATTGCCCAGCAGTCAAACGTTTTGAGAAGTTATTTTAGTTTATTTCGACAACCAGTTTTGACATTTCTATAAACCTTCTTCAGGTCCCAAATGCACTTAATATATAGACAGTCAGCTGTATCAATATTAGCAGTCTGGAGCCATCAGAATCTGGATACCATGAATTCGCTTTTAGGATGCTTCATTCGAAGGCTTGACAAGTAGGCCTGTGTCATTTATAATACTAGCAACAACTGGCAATGAAAAGGATTGTTTAAATTTTTCTAGTGAATAATGCAATGCATTATCTTTGTCCCTCCTAAAATGGTGTATAAGAACTTTTTAAATGCTATAATATATACTTTGAAGGTTTGTGGTAACTTACATCAATACCAAACCAAATTAGCTACATGCAGTCTGTCTATTTGTCTGCTTAGCTAACACATATTTTTCTGCTCTGTAATTGTGGTCAGGATAGTTTTACAACATCAAATTATTAGGCCTAACTTCTAAAATGTTAATTGCTGTTGGCCATTAAAATCTGCCATTGGGGCATATACTTTAGAATTTTGGGGCACTAACTTGATGAATATGTGTATATGTGGAAATTAGCTCATCTTTTCTTTTACATTGCAGATGTATGTGTCATAACATTAATTGATTTGACTCTTATCATGTTTCTTATGGATTAACTTCAACAACAATTTAGACATTTTACTTTTTGCTCTGCCTACATATTTTGCAGACATTTCCGACATCTTAGATTTTGTTGTGTATTACCACCATAGAAGTGACAGCAGACTACTGTTCTTTTACTTAGCCTTCAGTAGGTCTGTGTCATTTGTAATAGCAATAATTGGAAGTCAGTGACACTATTTATATTGTTATATAGTTCTTTGTCTCTCCTTGAAATGGTGCTTGAGAACATTTTAAAAATGCGAAATTTTTTTTTGGCAATGTGCTGTTCTTACATCAACATTAAGCCTAATTAGTTACAATCAATCCGTGCATTTACCTGATTTACTGAAGCTTATTTTTCTGCAGCTATAAGCCCAGTCTGGGTAGTTTTCTGACATCGAATTTTTTGGCATACATTCTTAAATATTAATTATTAGGTGTTGAAATCAACGACTAAGTTACATACTTTAGAATTTGTCACATATTTGTTGATTTTATGTATCTATGTAAATTAAATCACACTTTTTTCCATTTCAAGACTTTTTTGCAATATTGTGACATCGCATTAATTGATTTGTTCCATACACCATTTGTTGTGTTAATATCAAGTAACTATATAAACATCTCATTTCTCGCGCTCCTGACGTATTTTGCAGAGATTTTAGATTTTTTTCAGCCTTTAGATGTGGAAAATAGTTAATTTACGACTCTGTTGCGCTTTTTATGCATGAAGCTATCTTTTGGTGGCAGAACGAAATCGTGGAACATAGATATAACGTCTTCGATTTAACAGTGCAGCCATCTGCTGGTGACCTAAGCACTTGTTCTCTACAGAGCAACCGAGCGAGGTGGCGCAGTGGTTAGCACACTGGACTCGCATTCGGGAGGATGACGGTTCAATCCCGTCTCTAGCCATCCTGATTTAGGTTTTCCGTGATTTCCCTAAATCGTTTCAGGCAAATGCCGGGATGGTTCCTTTGAAAGGGCACGGCCGATTTCCTTCCCAATCCTCCCCTAAACCGAGCTTGTGCTCCGTCTCTAATGACCTCGTTGTCGACGGGACGTTAAACACTAACCACCACCACCATCTACAGAGCAGCCATCTGCAGGTGACATGAGGAAGGAGGTCGTGAAAGTGGACTTGCTTTTATGTGCGTTTTCAGGGTTTGTGAGATAGTATTTAGGTAAAATTAATTGTCAATGAATACAAATTCCTAATTTGTTATTTATATTTTATAAGCAAATGTTGGTTTGTAATTGTTTGTACTCCTTCCAAAATCCCATGATGAATGATTTATTGCTTCAAATGAAATTTACCATTGTGATGCGCGAGCTAGGTCTTAAACGAATTATGGAGGTCAGTAATGCAAGTATAGTTGATGAATTTTTCGATAATTCAGATACTGCGTCATGTTTGGCTGCTGAGTGGGGTGTCGCTTGGGGGGGGGGGGGGGTCAGGGATGATGTACTTTATGTAAAATTCGCAGCGAGTCTCTCCCACCTCCCCTCTTTGATCTTGGGACAAGTTTCCTGAAATAGCCTTGGAGATAAAGAAGTGCTGATGCTGACATCAGCAAAAATGTGAGAAGCACAACAGCAAGAGATTTCCCAGAATGAGTTCTTGTTTGGCATCAACGCTATCTCATTTTCTCCTTGCCCTACTACTTGCAGAGCCCAGTGCAGTATTACATACAAATGTGAGAATGACACATGGAACACCTCTAGACATGAGTGTACAGTAAACTGTAAGATGTAATGTGCTGAAGCAGTACTGTATTTCTTGTAAACATGGGTGTTAGGCGAAATTTGGACCGATTTACATCGAGATTGGGTCGAAAATTTATATTTCGTTTACATTTGTACAAAACAGTACAATGATTCATACTGAAGTCACTGATGGCTCATAATCACCTATCCTTAACTGTCTTGTTTGTGAACCTACGTTTGCCGGAATGCTTTTGCTTTTATTTTCGTATATTTTACCTTGTGTCCATTTTCACTACTATGCATGATATATGCTACCCTGTGTACAAATGTTGCACATGGATATCTCACATGGTCAACTGTACTCATTAGACATTAAATCAATCCTGAGGATACTGGAAGGATAAAAATCATACCTACTGAGACTCCACTCCCATGAATGGTATAACTTGAATCTGTGTATAGGACTGATTTTTATTAGCCAAGCCAATTCAGGCACATCTCTGCATGGTTATTAGTGCACACCACCAGGAAACAAAATGAAGAAGGCAGAAAGTTAGGGATTAAAAGCTTGCCTACACTGAGGTGATTAGGGACATTGTGTTGGCTAAGTTGAACTAGGACTGGACGTGGAAAGCACATGTATCCTTATAAAAGTATCATCTTATTTGCACCCAATGGGACTTATGTTAGAAGTACAACAAAAAAATCTGATACAGAGTGATCAGATATGGATTTTAACTGTATGCCTTGTGAATATGGATAGGCCTGATCTATACCAGTACACAATATCTATCACGGAAACCTACTGTCATAAGCACTTGATGGTATATATAGAAAGTGACATGCTCATAAATTAACTTATTTTACAAATGTATGCCCACATTATGACAGTTAAAACACATCTCTGCCTTAAAACAATTCCATTCCTCATTTCTGCTAAATGTCAAGAGGGGAAAATAACAAAGCCCCTTCTCTCTTAAACTTACATTTGAATATGTTTTAATTTTATCCACTGCCCATTATCAGCTGCTGTTAATTTTCGGTTACAACCAAGTCTAAAGCTCTGCCAGATGTGACCAATAGCAGTTCTTTAACCTGCATTATTCATGGTGAAATTTCACTCATCTGTTTATTATACTGACATAAATCTTGCAGATGGGTAAATCTGCAGTCTTGTAAAACTTTTAAACATGCAATTCATAAGTCTGGCATCGAATGCTAATCTATCACTTTTTTCCCTCAGGCATTTATCAAAGGAAGGGTAATGCGGCACCACAGAAGATTATTTCTATTTCTAAATTTTAGAAATTATTATTCACTGGCATATTAATTTGATTCTTTGGAAGAGCCACTGTAACAACAGTTGCATTTACAGAGAATTATTACATTTTAAACTCTGAATTTATATCGTTGTTAACTCATTAGACAGTGGTTATTGCTGTGATAATCCAGTCCCTGACTGAAACTGAAAAAGTGGAATTTTTAACTGCGAAATTTGTATCATAACATGATGAAACACGTGGAGAACCCATAACTTTCCAAAAACGCATGGAGATGCTTCTTCATTGTGTGGGCGACCATGCATTGCATTGGGTGTGGCCGAGAAATTTGGAGATGACCAGCGAACATTATGTAAACCAATGAACAATGTTACGCATCACATAGTTTTAAAAGACCATGATTGGATTCGATTCCCATTTAAGATGCAGTAAATTAATATGTCCAAGCTAGAATGGCACAAAATATTTGAACCACCAATTGTTATGAGGGATTTGGATTGCACACAGATAGAAATTAGAAAACAAGTATTACATAATGATGAATGCATCAATTGCAAGGGTTATGCCTCTATTAGTGAGCAGGTCAACATAGATGCTCGTGAGAAATTTACTAGCATAAATGCAGAATGGCCATGCAGTGTGCATGATGCTAGAAGATGGAGACAGACTGGTAGACTAATTAGAAATATAATTTCAGTATAGCAGGGATGCTTTCTTACTTAGTGATTCAGGATATCGAATATCTCCATGGCTAGTCACTCTATTTACGTCAGTAAGAAATGCTGATCAGCGACGATTGAATTTGATCCATGACAGAGAAAGCGTGATAGCCAAGAGCGCGTTTGGTCACCTGAAGCAACGACTTCCAAACATCGATAACTTTATAAGACTTTCTTTAGAGAGAGTCGCCAAACTGATAGTAACATATGCTGTACTGCACGTCTCTAAGCACCTGAAAGATTATTTTCAGTGTCATTTGGAGGACAGGGATGATGTAGAAGAAGAATATGGCGAAAGTGAGAGTCCTACCGACAGGCTGCTAGAAAGTAACGGAAGCGAGATTCGTGGTGAACAGAAGCTGCAGCAAATTCTCGAATTTATTTGCGTGTTTTTTCTTGGTTTAACTGTGTACCATACAAACGTTTTATGAAACATATAAGCAATGTAGTTATAATTGACAGTCATGTAATTACAAGAGAGGCAGATCTCTGAAGTTGTGGTAAAGACAGGTATTTCTGCTGCAAGGGTTTTCACTCCACGTCGGATGTTCGTTGAGATTGTTGTCTTCGTTGACACTGGAGCAACAACTGGGCACGTACGTGTATACGATATTTCCCTTTTGGTCTTTATTTCTGTTGCAGTCGTTATCAGCGTTTCGTATATGCTTGATACCAACCAAAGTAGGTCATGGAACAAAAACAGGATGCTCTTCCTAGGAGAGCAATACCAATAAATATTTATCCCAATCTTTAAGTTTAATCGGTGTATTTCCTATTTCCCTCAGATTGGTTTTCATTTTCATATGCTCTTCGTACTAACGAACAGTTTATAAAGTTGTGAAACACTGTAGTGCTTAGCAGCTCCTTGGGAGTATTACTTTGCAATATTATTCTGTGCATTCTTCTTTCCTGACACTAGCCTACCTTCGGTGTTCTGGATTTTTGTAAATCAATCGTTGGCTCTGATATCAAATTGAAGAACACTGTTTTATTAACTGTGGGCTTGTCGGCATCTTCACTATTTTTGAAAGACATGTCGATTATTGGCTCTTAAACTAGCCCTTGGGTTGTATCTGCCTCAGTAGAATCTGCTTGCATTTTCCGACTGACATCTGCCTAGACTTAGAGACTATTTATTCACTTCACAAATAGTCGATGCTAAATCCAGGCTCTAGACACTACAAAAGTAGAATCTATGTTTTACTCACATAGCTCAGTAGTTGCACTGATAGCTTGCACAGGGGCATATTCTAGGATATACCCATTCTCAACAAACGTGAAAATATGCAGAACTAAGAATTTATGGGCGTAATGCAAGAAGTACTTCTTTGCTGCAGTACACCAAAAATACCAGAGAATTTGTCACCTATCAGCTGCATATGTACATTTACTAACTCTTACTGTAGGAGACGGAAGATAATGTTAGATGAAGTCATACTGCACGTAAAAGCATGTGCCGATTGGCACAATACAGAGCACACTGATAGCGGCATGTAGTTTACTTCACGAACAGTATACACTTCTGAACCAATATCCTCTGTCCAATGGGAGAAAAATTGTCTAGTCTTTCAGTGTATTACAGTTAATAAGTACTTGTGCCATTACGTATACGAGTAAGAAGGACGGGTTTAGTGGGGAAAGTGAGATATGGGCCGGGGAGTGGAGTAGTTTGACTTGCAGTAGACTCAGAGGCATACGTTCGTCGTACGATCTTTGCTTGTTTTCATAGTTGTGTTGCTATTTAATTTCAAGTATGCGAGTGTTCTGCGCTCTCTTATGTCATCGTGAAGTGCGTTATGCGTCAACAGCTTCTGGCCGAATAAAAAGCTCCGTTGGAGTGATATTCGGAAGGTATTTGTTTGTTACTAACACTATCACAGGAGGCTTTCTTCTAGCCACAGCAGATGTCGTTCAACAAGAAATTGAACGGTACAGGCGCAAAGAATTAACGGAGCGGATGAACAGATGCGATTGGTCGCGAGTGGGTAAAGTATTTACTTGTTAACTATCATTTACTCATTTGTTAACATACAGTAAGAAGAGAAGGCAGAAGGTGTTCACATTTTTCCATCGAATCGCGAAATACGGCACAGCAGTGCTGTGTTATTTGGTATAATACAGTTGTTACGAAGCCATACAGGTGCTGGTACCGTACCAGATGGTGTGCAGCATTTTATATGCGGGACTACCGTATATATTTACAACTTACAACCGTAGGGATAAAATGTAACTTCGTTTCTTAATGAGGCAACTGGTACTGTGAAAACATGTACAGACTAAAGAATTCCCTGATCTAGTGGAACGTATCACTTAGGCTTTGATAGATTTATTTTAATGAATTGTATCGAACTGACGTGCCAATTTATTGTAGTTGTTTGCCATTATATTCTCAGAATACTTTCGGTTAATTTTAGCTGTCATCTTTCAGTATCAAGCTACAGTAATGCTTCTGATCATTTTTGACAACAAACTGACTGTAACGTGGTGTGTTAAGAATTACGACTTCATAAATGTGCATATGACTTTAAGAATTCAATCTAATAGAGCGTGAGAATAAGAGTGTAGGATTGCTTTTAAGTTTTGATGAGACGGTATCACCACCGTCTACCAAATACAGTCGCGACACTCACTGCTATGAAAATTGTTGTTATCTGCCAGCTGGAAGGACACTGGGGCTTCTACCGGCAAGAAAGCAGCAGTAACATTAACGTTTGTTTTAAATAGTTTTTTCCTTAATTAAAGAAACAGTTATCATATTTTTGTGTTTCACGAAATACTAAATTACTGAGAGACATGAATAATCGTGAAATAAATGTAAAAACAGCCGGATCTCACAGATTCAGTGCCATAAGCTAGAACTTATTCGAGAAAAAATACTTTCGAATATGTAAATAATTGCAACTTATACTGCTGAAATCAAGATAGTATTAACACAGATTTCATCCACGAAATACATATTGTTCTGTTGTTTTCTGTTCTTCTTATTATATACTCTTTCATTGGCATGTAACAGTTTTGATGAAGTTAGATTCCATATTCCGGATTTTCTTACACTTCATTCGACTTTCCAGTCTACGAATATTTTCGTAAGTGTAGCTACTTTTGCTTCAAAACCGAATGTGTACAAGATTCCTGCAGGTCGTGACTCAGATGAAGCAAAAATAATGTAATTGGTTTCTTTTGTTTTTGGGAAACAATTTTATTGCTTTTCACGTTTTACTATCACGTATGTGTGATTCTCACTTCAGATACAGTTGTGGTGGTTTATTTGATAAGTTAAATAATGTAGGGGCCTAGGTATTGTACTTCACACAAGTTTACTACGTTCCACATTCACTAGTTTGATGGGAAATGTAGTAAACAAAACTTCACGTTGTTGAATAGGTATATCACGTCTTGAAGGGAAACGACATTTTTCAATAAATGTCTGTAGGTTACAAGAGAACCGTAAATAAAATGTGAAATGCATCGTTTCATACCTCCCAGGGCCCTTAGGAAACTACGGAAACTGAAGGAAGACAAAAGTGATGTTCCTTTTTAGGTACTACATACGCTCTCCATAGTAAAAACTATGGTAAAAGTCAAAATAAACAATACCATTCGCACTCATCCGATATTGTATTCAGAAGTGTAGCTTGCTGCTCATTCTTTGAGCGCTGCTTTCGTAGACTACAATATAAATTAGCAAGAGTGTCGTGTTGTATGTGTTAGGCTGTGGTATTAGAAACGAGAGAATATGCCTCGGAGGATTTCGAAATCACATCTTTGCTTTTGACAGCAAGCGCCTTTACGACATCGATCTGTTTTTGTGCCACGCTTTCGTTACGTGCCAGTTACGTTGTGCGATTGTTATGGTAGACCTGTGGGCACAATGTCAAAGCTACACTTGATAGCTTCACAGAATTACTGATTCCCGATTTCCAGTAAAGCCTTGGCGCCGTCGTGGAGGAAGATTATCTGTGAATAGACACTTGTAAAGTCAAAATAACCACCAGTACGTTCAGAGAGATACATCTTTTGTAGAACTGTCTTAGTTCAATGACTGAGCTAGTTTCATATTTCATGGATCATTTTGCAGAATAAATCAAAATGATATGGAGCGAGTAAATTTTCATTTACATCGCAAATTAATTTGTACATCCTGAACATTTCTAAGTTTATTTTATTTTATTTTATTAATGTGTGCTGATATGAATGAGTTAATTAGTAGTTGTTGTTTGTAGCCACCAGCTTTAACACATTACAAAAATAGAAATTCTTCTAAGGAACAGAAGGAGCTGTCAAGGAGAAACTTTCTCACTTTGTTTTCAATTTTTAGTTTGCTGTCTAACAGACATTTAATATCGCTATGATTGATCATTTTTGGTGGAGCATTGTGTACTCTTTTTGTGCTAAAGACAACCTTAATGTGGAGTAATGAATATAATTTTTCTTTCTTGCATTATAATTATGCATATCATCGTTCTTTTTTAATTGTAGTGGATTATTTACAACAAACTTGTAGAGGGCACAATATACTGTAAAACAGTAATCAGGCTGCCCAACTCCGAAATCAGATGTCTACATGATCAACAACACTGAGCACAAGGTCTCACTCTTACAGCACGTTTGTGAGCAACGAAGACTTTCTTTCTTAAAGATGACTTACCCCAGAACATTACTTCATATGATATTCTTGAGTAAAAACATGAAAAAATCTGTCAGTTTAGTGATTTCTGTCTCCCCAAGAACTGCAGTCATTCTAAGTAGAAATGTGACTGAACTAGGTTGTTTTAGGAGTTCCAGAATGTTTAAATTCTCTTCAATGTGGACATATAAGGAATTTTCCGTTTATTACTTCCTCACCATGTGCTACATCTATCATTGGTATAGTACCAATAGATGTACAGAACTAAATATGTTGGGCCTTTTTAAAATTGAAAGTGAGATCATTCATAGAAAGTGAGTCAATGACAATTTTAAGAACTATGTTTACCATATATTCTGTATCTGTATGTAGGCTTGGATTGATTACAATACCAGTGGTCATGAGCAAAAAGAACTAATTCTGGTTGTATATTGGATGGAAGATCGTTTACGTGTTTGAGGAACAGTAATGCACCTAATATCGAGCCTTGAGGAACCGTATACATGATCTCTCCCCAGTCAGAATTACGTCCCCTTCCTATATTGGTTGAATTACAAATACAATTTCCTGCATTTTTTGGTTAGATATGACACTATCCCTTGTTTGGCTATACCATCAATCCCATAAATCTTCAACTTATCTAGGAGAAAACGGGATTCAGACAAGTTACAGAAAATATCAGCCTGCACTATTTTATTATTTAATGCCTTAAAATCTTCTGAAATCCAAACGGTGACTTGTTATGGATATTATTGTGGCTAAGGTCAGTTACTATTCTAGAATATACAATCTTCTAAAAATTTTTGGAAAATGACATGAGCAGTGCAATAGTTATTGACATCTCTTTTATCACCTCGCTTAAATAAGGTGTTAACAGTGGCATACTTCAATCTCTCTGGAAAAATGGCTTGAGTTCATGATGCAATACATATTTCAGCCTGGTCAGGCTTGAGAACGAAGTCTTTCGCAATGGCACTGATTTGTAAAGTTCTCTGTTTTATTGTCACGTGAATTCGGGATAAAATCTCGAGCTTTCGAAGATAGCCTGCACTGTCATTGTCAGTAGCAACTGACTGTCTTCAATGCTGCTTATATAGCCCACACATGAGCTGTATAAGGCCACCACAGCACCAGTGGATACAGTCAGTTGCTCCTGACGATGACGATGGAGGCTATTGTCGAAAGCTCGAGATTTTATCCCAAACTAACAAGGCAAGAAAGACCAGACTTACTACACTAGAGCAAATCCATACTATGAGCTTTCATTTTTGAGAGAATGTATAGTTTTCTTAATTTCAGAACTAGAAGTTGATGGTACATTAATATAATTGAATTTTATGATAGTCAATTTTTCAGTGTACTGCTGTCATTTTTCTCTTGACCTGTTCACCTCTGTGCTTCCTACTCTATTTAAGAAATGTTTATTAAATACATTTACTCACTGTGACTAATCATTTATAGCCCTTCCATTCAGTTCAATAGTGATGTTATCCTTGTCTTTGGCTGGTTGTCTTGTCTCTCATTTCACAATATTCCTTATAGCTCTAAGTCTGTTGTGAGAATTACTGATTTCCGATACTTGTGCATGTTTATTGACTTTTTAGTCCTCATTACTATGAAGTAGTGAAGAATAATGATCATTGACACCGAAATGCAAAAAGACAATGTGTGTAAATAGTTGCACAAATACGTTATTAGAGCCATGACAGGAATTTCTGTTGAGTCTATACCACCAATACCAAAGAACCAACTGCTATGCTATTTCGAAGACAAGCACCTCTTCTTGGATAACCGACATGGAAGTAGAAGAGGAAAATCTAAATTTACTCCAAAGCTTGCTGTAATGACAAAAATAATGGAAGCATTTGAAGAAAAGAACTGCAAGGCTTTAATTCTTTGTTATCTAAGCAAAGCATTGGATTGCATCTTTCGTGCAATAGTGTTGGAAAAATTAAAATCTTATGGTATAAAGTGTGTCATTTTTCAGACTCTGTCATCTTACGTAAGAGCTAATTGGTGTAGTGTTTGCATTCAGGGAGTGATGCTTCGTGAAATAGCATTTGAATATGGTGTACCACAGGGCTCTGTAGTTGGCCATCTACTCTTTTCAATATTTGTCAATAACATAAGTTGTGATGGTCATGCTCTTCTTTGTAGAGGATGCAAAATTTTGTTTGAACTAGACAAAACAAATAAAATGAGACCAAATAAAGATGAAAACCAGGATATATTCTGCAGCCTAGGCGACTGTGGACCAGTAGCAAACGTTAATAGTGTTAAACGCCTGGGAATCACAATTGATAGTAAGCTGACACCGACCAAAGACACTGCATATATGTATTCTATGCTCTGAAGAATAATTTGTCACCTTAAGAAAGTCAAATGTGTGATAACAGATCAGTCTTTGATTATAATATGTTATGCGCTGTTCGACCACCACACCTCATATGGATTGCTACTCTGGGGACACTCTACTGGAAGTAAAAATATTCTGCTCCCACAAAAGACGGCTGTAAGAATAATATCTTCCAGCAAGAAATTTGACCATTGTAGACCCATTTTCAAAGAGTTGGGGATAATGATAATATTTAGCCAGTATGTTTTCAACTGTGTTGTCTATATAAAAGAAAATCAAAGATCTTTTTGCAGGAGACAAAATTTTCAGAACTACAGCATATGAAATAATGCCAACACTGATATCCTGAGTTGTCACAAAACTAAGACACAGTTTTTCAGAGCAGTCCTGAAGCTGTTCAGCGTACATTAGTGTCGAGGTCCGGTGTGCCTGTCAACCTGTGGATGGTTTTTCCATTCTGCTTCAGCTAAGTTGGCGATTGCTGTGCAAACACGGTCTCCATGTACATGTACACCACACAAACATTGGGGTTACACTCATCTGGAATGACCTGGAGGCCGAACTGCACAATATCCCTGGTTTCGGTGAGGGGCGGCGGTAGGATGAGTGGACTGCTGTAGCTTATTGTGGTGTTGTGTACCACTGAGGGCTATGGCGGGGACGAAGCCTCTCCATCGTTCTAGGTCCTCAGTTCTATACATACATACATACATGCATACATATGTACGTAACCAAATTGTTAACCTCTTGGTAACAAGACTGTAAACCATTATGTGTACTCACTATCTTCATGCCTCTGCATGAATGTTTCTCACTCAGTTTAATGAAATTTATCAAACATTGAACTGTGTCTGATTTATTCTTGACGAGGTAAGTACAGGTTCCCCA
This sequence comes from Schistocerca gregaria, assembly GCF_023897955.1. Classification (NCBI taxonomy): domain Eukaryota; kingdom Metazoa; phylum Arthropoda; class Insecta; order Orthoptera; family Acrididae; genus Schistocerca; species Schistocerca gregaria. The sequence goes on from NC_064920.1 coordinate 469,674,057, forward strand.
CTGAATATAGTTGTCTTTCGACATCAAGAAATATTTTGCACCACCTATGGAGTCTTCTTGCGTTTTACCACAGAAATCTGCATGTAAAAGCTCACCGATTTGTTTTGATTTTGCATCACTGGATGGAAATGGCAGCTTATACATTTTACCAATAAAGCAGTCGTCACACTGAAACTTCTGATCGTGAAAATTTATGTTGGCACTTGACAAAACTTGTGTAACTTGCATGATATTCTGATGTGATGTCTTCTTGTGCCACAAAAAAAGAGGGTCACAAGCACCAAAATTTACGTAACACTCACGATTTGACACAACCTGAAATTTCATTTTAAATAGTTTGTCTTGTCTCTCTTCCACAGCAACAACAATGGCATCTTTTGGAAATTTTCACATTATATTGTCAGGCTGATGTGTCACATCTTTATCAAGGGGTGCGCATGCTGATGTGCTTCTCCTTCCATTTCTTTCCATTGTAGGCCAGAATATTAATGTCTCTAGATCCAAGAGCAGGAACGTATTTCCTATCACCAATACAAACAGGTCGTGCCCCTGGAAACTCTGTACAGGTGGTGAATCAAGAATATTGACTGTATACTTGATCAGTTGCTCCTGAATCCATGTAACATGCTTCTCAAGTTGTATCTGAATCAGTTACACTGAACAGTCCTTCTTCAATGAGAGCGTCTCCAATGGGTGAAGACTGGTTTGCAGTTGGGGCTTTTCGTTTTTTGCGTTCACGGATCCAACGCCCTGTCTTCTGACAATAGTAACAAGCAGCTGATTTTGCAAAATGCTTGTGGTTTTTACCGCCACTTTTATGAGAACTATTGCTTGCTGCGTACTCCTCGTCACTTATGTTCATTCTGTCTTCCTCAGTGGCAAGTCTGGAGATCAGATTGCTAAGTGTTCGTCCACTTGCCTGCTGAGATTCCCATGCACTGATAAAGATTTGTATGCTACTGGCAGTCATCAGAATTTTCGTAACAACCATTTGCTTGGTATCTGCTCACACAGAATCTGCAAGCGACGTGCAAGATCTTCAATTCTAGCAATACGTAACAATTATCATCGGTTGGTTACTTTTGAAAAATGTATCACTGTTACAGTAACATGTAAACACTGGTTCTGGATTTTTGTTCGTAAATACACACTAGCTTGTTCCACAATTGTTTCGACGTGTTGCAGTTTACAATATACAGCATAGTTTTTTCTTTAGTTGACGTGACAATAGTTTGTTGATTTGTTGTGTCAAACTTTGTCCAGGCAGCAACCAACTGGCTTGCGGATGCTTCTTCGGGCAGTTACTATGAATCGTCGACAACAGTCCATGCATTGTCTAATTTCAACTCTACACGCACTTTAAACTTCCAGGCAGTCCAATTTCCGACACCTTCGATTTTATTTATGCGGACGACTTCACTTTCTATCTTGGGGTTAATTTACATTTCGTTTCGCACATGGCCTGGAAACTAACCTAACGTGGCAGGATTGAATTTGAGTTATCGTTTTGAGTCTAATATGAATTTTCACAAAAATGTTATTTGTTTTGCGTTCCTGGGCCCATAACCTGTTGGAACTGATTCTTTCGTGATTAACAAATAATAAATCGGACATGATTAACTTGGATTTTATTTTGCAACACGCAATCACTCAACACATTGTAAGAAGACTAAATGCTTGTTACAGGAAAAACGAAGATACTGGCCTGCAAAGAAACCACAGACAGGGAAGTGTTATGATAAACAAAGAAAATAAATGTAGCAATCCAGAACATATGTAACAAATAAATTTGTCCTTTTTACTTATTACAATAATAATCTGCACACCACTGTGAAGTGAATAACGTACGTCCCTCTGTACTATGATAGTAATTAAGAGTTCCTTTACATACAAGGTGTAAACGGCGTAAGCTGCGAAAATTATGCAGAAGGTAAATCTCGGTGTCCTTGCCATTAAAGTTTGATGAAACATCGTTGTATCGCGTTATTTTTCTACTCCTAGAAGACAAATATTTGTAGGTTTGGTAGTAGACGCATTTGTATTTACATCGTCAACTGACGGCACACGATCTTGCTTGTGTATTACCGACATCGATGCGGCGATCAGAGAAAGGTAACGGACGAGCCAGACCAATGTAAACATTGGACATGTAAGACGGTGTGGCCGTGGCGGTTAGATAATACCGAAACAGTCAATTTGAAGAGTCACTGTGTTGTCAGAAACATGTATTTCGCTTTACGTAAGCAATGAATTAAATACAGCCAGATGTTTCCTCTTTTACAACATTACCATAACGAAGGTCGTGGTAGTAAAGAACAGTTAAAATGAAATAAAACGTGTTTCCCTTAGTTCAAAATCAACCAGTCACCACGTAATTTGTTGTGCATTGAATACAATCAACGATTTCCTCTTTTCACAATACCATAACAAAAATTAAATTAGATTATTTTCATTTCCTACAACAGTACCGAAACGAAAATGAAACCTACGTTACTTTGTTTTCTGTTACATCGGTACTACAATAAGTCTTCAAAATGCCCACCATACGATTCGGCACATGCTTTATTACGGCGAATTCAGTTTTGTCGCACTCGTTCACACAACGCATATTTGCCCGCATGGTACTGGCAGCATCGCAAATCCCCTGCGCAAGTTCGTCCACATTATTTACTTGCTTGTCATAAATAAGTTCTTTCGTCTGTTCAAAATCCTTCGTACTCTGTGACCAAAGTGATGCGGATTGTGTACATTACGCGCATGCTTATTACAGAAATGATTTATTCCGTTACGAGTGAAAAGCGCTTCATCTGTGACGAGTATTTTGTTTACATTGTAACAAAACCACCCCGAGAATTCTCGCCATCGAGGGAAATCTTGCTCTTCCAACTCTTGTACACGTTCATTGTGGTAAGGCTTCACACACTCGTCTTTCAAACTGCGATGAACGACAGTTGCGATACATCCACTTGGCGGGCTATGCTTTTAGTACTCTGAGTAGGATCTTCGTGGATGCTCTCCGGAATTTGTTCCTCAGCTTTGAACGGACACCCTTCGTGCTGCGGGCATCTACCGTCTGTCCGGAGTAGTAAAGAGCCAGTATCTCTCAATTTATGATAATTAAATACATACTCGTAAGCTCTATTCTGTCATAAATTATTTAATAATAAAATGAAAGCATGAAGGAACAGACAATATCTTTTGCATAGAGAATTAAATGTAAAAAGGTATAGGTAACTACTGTACTTTCAAAGAATTAACTGCAAAATAATTTAGTGAAAGTAGAGAATTATTATTACAGAAATCTTTGGTGAAAGCAAAAAATGTCGATCATGCAGGAAGTCTTCATTGTGGGAAGGTTCTCGATAAATACGTGTAGCTGCACTCGCAACACATTTTGCTAAATTAAATGAATATCGCATAGTGCAGTGATAGTTAATCTCCATTCCATCCAAACGTATAATAGAGTTGCAATAACGTCTGTACAGATAACTCGAGGACTGCCGATGATCGGCGTATTATAGTGACTCAACCATGTAGGCCGTTGTTGCCTACATTTCTGCGGCTCATGCTCGCGATGTCAATACGCTCAGCGGTAAATAATACGAACTGATTGTTTACATAAAGTGCACCTGAGATGGAGGAAGGATGGAGCAGGCACCCCGTAGTGTATTGGACCTGTTTAATGAATTCTCCCAGTCTAGTGTGCAAAATGTTTCCACACGTCTAGTCCGTGTGCGCTGTCCAGTATCTACTTTCCAAAGGCACTGTCCCAAGATGAACTGTTTTTTTCTTCCCTCTCTGGGACAACCGCAGGAAATGGACAGACATGTTACTAGGCTTTTAAATCAATTACTTGTGTTCTACTAATAGGACTTTTTTGGCAGCTTGTACTGTTTTAATCCTGTTTGTAGTGTGTGGAGAGTGAGTGCTTAAACACCTATGAGCGTGCATGCTATTTTTATTCAAATCTTGCTTATGCGGCCTTTATGGGAACAATAGGTAGGGGCTTGTAGCATAGTTCTAGATTACCCAACTGAAGTTGGTTCTTGAGACTTTGTAAGTATCCTTCGACGAGATTGTTTTCTCTATCTTCAAGTGTCGCCCAGTTCAGCTTTTTCAACATCTTCCTGATGCTCTCCAGTGTCAAACAGACTGCTAACCATTCATGCTGCCTTTCTCTGTACACATGTTCCATATCTTCCGTCAGTTGTAGGGCAATGCCGCCAGCACCCCAATGCTGCATTTTTATCATACTGGTTCAAGATGGCGGATCCAAGATGGCGGCGATAGATATGGCAACTTCGCAGTGATGTCATGGCAGGAAAGTCAAATTTTGGCGGGAAAATAGGTCAATTGTGCCACCTCCACTAACCTAACCCACTCCCTTCCCCCCTCTCCCCATGCATTACGCTATGTAAACATGCTCACAACATTAAACAGCAGAAATAGTGCAGAGCACAAACACTAATTGCATGTGAAACAGCTTTTGAACTATCGTTAAGAAATTCGACCGCCATGTTTCAGCTAACTGTTCCCCACAGAGTTGCAAGACAGAATAATGACTGGATGCATTCTCCCTAGCGATCCTAATGGGACAGCCTGTCCCACATGCGAGATGCGTCTAGCCCCGCATGTGTTTACTGTGGCTGATGCATAGCTTTCAGAGCTGCGGGTGCAGCCCTGAGCCAGATGTCTGCATAGCGGCTCATTCTCGCAGGTGCAGCTAAAAGGTTGTCAGTGTTATACTGAGTCACATGTCTATGTAAATAAGATGCAAGTCTACCTCTAGGAAATCGTAAAGTGTCGCAGAAATAGTTAATGGTCGCTTTTGTTCTTGTGGGAGCTTTCGTAATGTCTGAGCTTGTCTGCATGAAAATGGTTGCCCTAACAGTACCTGTTTACGAAAATATTCCAGAATAACACCAAATTCATTCTTCCTGATGGTCCCAACGGGGCATCCTGTGCTACCATTCCTGGAAATCGTATTGTCCTGCTTTCAATGTACATCACAGAAACAGTAAACATTCTCACTGTTAAAAGCCTTCACCATGTATGTGCACCCTTTCGAAAACACAGTTAATCATAAAAGCATTCTTCTTGTTTGTAAAGAGAGCCCTGTCTAAGCACAGACGGAAAATCAGAGCAATGACACAAATAGAATTTGAAGCACTGTTCTGCAGAAGAGAAAAATGGCTGAATTTTTGGCGTCCTACACCTGTTGGAGATGTCCTAATGCCATAATAGCGGATGAGGGACAGAATCCCGCCATAAATACCTTGCACCCATCTTGTTAGAACCAGTCCATAAAGGCTCCTATGCCCCAACATAAAGGATGTTTTGTGAATGAATGGAGCATTTTGATTGGCTCTTACTGAATTTACTCGCCAAATTACTGATGCTGCCAGTGTGGGATCACTGCCCGCCATTTTTTCTGCAGAAGAGACTTTCAGCGGCAAAACTATTTTGTACAGATCGCCATATTGCACTGACAGTTAAACCTTGCAAAAGTATCTACAGATCGTCAGCCACAGGAAGACACTTCCTCAAGTACACTGCTCTGCCACTGACGATAGAAGCTTGAATATTTCAGCATGAAACTGATCTCCAGCCCAGCTAAATATCACCGCACACCGTATCGATGTAGCAGACACGCTATTCTTATCCTGAATCATACAAAAGCATCACTTCTGCGTCCTGCGTATAGCTAGCGAACACCAGACACTCATACATATACCGGGAAGACTGTTGTACAAAGACTGGGTCGGTTCCCCACGGCACAAAGGCGTCACTGTTTCTGGCCCTGACCTGATTGCTTGCTTTCTACACCCATCTCGAGACTCTGAGATTACAAGAACACATGAATTTTCACATGGTTTGCGAGAATATTACACCATTTACATAATACTTCTCGATTAGCACATTGCAATATCGCTTGTAGCAGTATCACTTGCACAGTATAATTCTGAAGATATAGACTGGAAATTATTTCTCTAGAAACTCAAAACTTTAGCAAATTGCTGCATGCCATAAACCACTGAGTGACTAGAAACTTATCCCGTCTGCAAAGATCTTTTCGTGAACACAAGAAAAAAATTGAGAAAACTGATATTTCCACTCGCAAATACCGATGTAGATGCTATAAAAGATTCCAAACTATTCCTATAATTTACAAACTCACCTAAGGTGCTTCTCACGTGCTAGATCCACACTCCACAATCGATGTTCTCTCAACCAAGTAAAGGCGGGAAATGCGCAGAAGTAGTCAACCAAACAGTGTACATAGGAGAGAATAAGGGTACAGCGCAAACACACGTCCATACGGAATATTCTCAAAATTCCACAGGGAACACATGTAATCATGAAAGCTGCCCAACAGATACTGAGTATTGGTTCACTATTCAGCCGTCCAGAGGACGACACGGTTAAGTCAGCTACATTCCTGTACCCCAACTGATCTTTCCATTTGGATGGTGCCTGCCATTAGCTGGAAACGTCACGTACTTCTCGCACACCAGACAGAATCGTCCTAGGAAACCGGCTACATGTATATTTGATCACTATACTTACAATTAAATGTTACGATCGCAGTCTCAATTGGACGACACGAGAATGAACGAAGCATTGGAAGTACCTGCTGCTAACGGCTGTGGCTCTGGAAATAGAAATATCTGTACCATTCTTATGACTTCACATATTTCTCCAAGTAAAAAAAAAATCTTCTGTCCCCTTTGCTATCACAATATTCCACGTCAAATCCATACTTTCCTTATGACTGGACATAGTCATTTCCTTTGCACATGTCGGAACACACACACACACACACACACACACACACACACACACACACACGTACTTTATAAGCCTGAAGCTCAAGGCGAACCTATCCCGCATCCCCTACTACTAAATACAATACTTCACCAATAATTGATTTCTGACAATATGAAACAATACTGCAATGGGTGCCCGCGCGGGATTAGCCGAGCAGTCTAAGGCGGCGCAGTCATGGACTGCGCGGCTGATCCCGGCGGAGGTTCGAGTCCTCCCTCGGGCATGGATGTGTGTGTTTATCCTTAGGGTAATTTAGGTTAAGTAGTGTGTAAGCTTAGGTACTGATGACCTTAGCAGTTACGCCCCTTAAGATTTCACACACATTTGAACATTTTTTGAGTTTTTCCTGTGAGTGGTACGGCTGTGTCTTAAAAAGAGAGGCATAATCGTCTTACAAACCGCCAGATGTTAAAAACATGTTACTATCACAATCAGTCTTGGTTCTACTGATGCTCACAAGTATCACTAACAATATCTGTGTTAAAAACTATACAATCCTCATGAACCGAGGTATGGCATTACCTCCAAATGAAGTGGGTTTTCCAGACAAATATCGCAACACTGTATATAGAAGGCGATCGCCAGAGTGTATATTATCAGACCAACAGTGCGGTTACACGCTGCCGATCGATTTAAGTTCGTAATGAAATCACCGAATTTAGAAAGCGATTCCGCTAAGGAAAGTGGTTTGAAGCCGGTATTTGCAGCTCCCTCATGCCACCACTAGAATGAGAAGGATCACAAACAATATAGATGGTGTGCTGATTTTGGTTGTAAGAAATTTACACTATCTTTTCAGATCTCTAGTTCTATGCTTTCCGGTACAAATGCTGTCTGTGATTTGGAATCAAGTCTTTCCATTCAGCCACATACCTTCGTTGGATCTTATGGAGAAATCTTTTAATGATTACAGCCACTAGTGAATCATATTTATGACACTCCCACATCTTGAAACGAGTCACATATTTCGAACCTATTTGCTACAGTAAAATTTTAGATAGTCCATATGCATCTTGCAACTGCCCCTCAGACTCTGCGGTGCCAGCCTGCAGCTTTGCACATGTCCCAACCTAAGTCGGAACTGAGCAGAAGATGGAGAGAGTTACATCTACCACATTTAAATTAAAGACAGTCACAACATAAGTAAACTTGACGAGTTTTGCAGTGTTTTGAAGTGTTTCCACCTGCTGTCCGAAAGTGATTGACAACCACTACATTTAAACTCATCTGTCACGGTGACGGGATAGCTGATGACTCTATGTTCAGTTTTGATTGATCCCTCATATTGCAGGCCAGAAAAATAGTACATTTACACTAGGTGTTGGCAGCTGCACTACTTTTACAAGCAATTTTAGAACATGGAACGAGACGTGGTTTGAAGCTGGTATTTGCAGCTCCCTCATGCCGCCACTAGAATGAGAAGGATCACAAACAATATAGATGGTGTGCTGATTTTGGTTGTAAGAAATTTACACTATCTTTTCAGATCTCTAGTTCTATGCTTTCCGGTACAAATGCTGTCTGTGATTTGGAATCAAGTCTTTCCATTCAGCCACATACCTTCGTTGGATCTTATGGAGAAATCTTTTAATGATTACAGCCACTAGTGAATCATATTTATGGCACTCCCACATCTTGAAACGAGTCGCATTTTTCGAACCTATTTGCTACAGTAAAATTTTAGATAGTCCCTATGCATCTTGCAACTGCCCCTCAGACTCTGCGGTGCCAGCCTGCAGCTTTGCACATGTCCCAACCTAAGTCGGAACTGAGCAGAAGATGGAGAGAGTTACATCTACCACATTTAAATTAAAGACAGTCACAACATAAGTAAACTTGACGAGTTTTGCAATGTTTTGGAGTGTTTCCACCTGCTGTCCGAAAGTGATTGACAACCACTACATTTAAACTCACCTGTCACGGTGACGGGATAGCTGATGACTCTATGTTCAGTTTTGATTGATCCCTCATATTGCAGGCCAGAAAAATAGTACATTTACACTAGGTGTTGGCAGTTGCACTACTTTTACAAGCAATTTTAGAACTTGGAACGAGACGTGGTACCTTGATCACATGGACAGAAGTAACATAAAATCGATTAAGTTACGAAAAATGACGGAAAATATGTATGAATTGAGGGAAAGTTCACCAAAATGCGGGAAAATTGAGGATTTACTTGTGTGTCTTTTGGTTGGTGCAGAAGAATTCTTGTACTTGGGAACGAGTATGTGACAGCAAGAGGAAAACGAGAAAATGTTGACATAAAACCATCAGAAACCAGGGAAACAGTCACTCTTTTCGTTGAAGGAGCATTCTACTGTGTGTCTATTGAGGTAATAGTGATACAAATGAGTTGACTGCCGTCTTTGATGCTTTCCTGGAAAAGCGGAGAACCATCTCCCTCTTACATGGATCTGCATGAACGAATGACAGAGTATGGATGGAGCGATCGTTTGAGACGGAGTTGAAACGAGATACGATTTAATGGTAGACTGATGATAGATTCTAGAGTGAGAAGGAGATGCTGCTGCAGGTCATTTGACCATTATTTTTGGATGTTCTGTCAGTATGCATTAGTTGTGTGACATAGCTGGCGTTTGACTCGTACACAACCATGTGTTCTGTGTGTGTCTTAGAGCACTGTCTACTTGCGATCGTTAACAGCAAACCTCTCGGTCATCAGAGGACCTCCATGTCATGTGTGATGAAACGTGACCAACCTGTTTCGAGACATTCCTCTAAACGAACGAAGATTTATGCGACGAACTCCATTCCACTGTCGCATCTTGGGTATAAAATGGTGACTTCAGTTTCATAACTAAGATGATTCTAAGTTAGCGACAGGTGTTTGTGAGGCACTACAATCCCTGAGTATACATTTGCTTGACAGATGTTCTGTTTACAGAGCTCGTGGCAGCATGACATGTTATTTCACATGTCAAACCGATGTTTTAAGGAAGTAGTTTTTTAATTTTACAGTTTGTTACCACAGTTTATCGTAGAGAAACCTGCAAGAAGGATGTATGTCACACGCTGGAAATATATTTCTTTCACTGGAATATTAACAGTGTTGCATTCCACACAGCTAATTGGTCAGAAACTGAAGCGATCTGTTTCCTTGTAAGAGGTATTCTCCGTAACTAGCGATCATTTTATATAGGACTGATGCAGGCATAGCATAATTTCTGAATTGTGATCGCATGTGAACAGTGGACGCTATATATCTCTGGGAAGCTATATTGTACATGTATCACAAGGAACCGATGTTTTAAGCAAGTAGTGTTTTTAATTTTACAGTTTGTTACCATAGTTTATCGTAGAGAAACCTGCAAGAAGGATGTATGTCACACGCTGGAAATGTATTTCTTTCACTGGAATATTAACAGTGTTGCATTCCACACAGATAATAGGTCAGAAACTGAAGCGATCTAACGTTATAGCCTGTTTTAAGTGCAGAACCGTGTAGCCTTAGGAGTGTGTGTGTTTGTGTTCTCTCATACCGATACCCTCCTGGTATTGATCCCAGACACTAGAACAATACTTTAGAATTGATAGTGTAGTTGATTTACGAAAAATGCTTCAAACTCCATCCATCTGGAGCTCCATTATGCATAAAAACCACCCATTTCTTGTTCTTCTTAACCACCTGTTATTAAATCACAACACCGTCAAATCTACATCTACATTTATACTCCGCAAGCCACCCAACGGTGTGTGGCGGAGGGCAATTTACGCGCCACTGTCATTCCCTCCCTTTTCTGTTCCAGTCGCGTATGGTTCGCGGGAAGAACGACTGTCTGAAAGCCTCTGTGCGCGCTCGAATCTCTCTAATTTTACATTTGTGATCCCCTCCGGAGGTATAAGTAGGGGGAAGCAATATATTCGATACCTCATCCAGAAACGCACCCTCTCGAAATCTGGCGAGCAAACTACACCGCCATGCAGAGCGCCTCTCTTGCAGAGTCTGCCACGTGAGTTTGCTAAACATCTCCGTAACGCTTTCACGGTTACCAAATAACCTTGTGACGAAACTTGCCGCTCTTCTTTGGATCTTCTCTATCTCCTCCGTCAACCCGATCTGGTACGGATCCCACACTGATAAGCAATACTCAGGTATAGGTCGAACGAATGTTTTGTAAGCCACCTCCTTTGTTGATGGACTACATTTTCTAAGGACTCTCCCAATGAATCTCAACCTGGTACCCGCCTTACCAACAATTAATTTTATATGATCATTCCACTTCAAATCGTTCCGCACGCATACTCCCAGATATTTTACAGAAGTAACTGCTACCAGTGTTTGTTCCGCTATCATATAATCATACAATAAAGGACCCTTCTTTCTTTGTATTCGCAATACATTACATTTGTCTATGTTAAGGGTCAGTTGCCACTCCCTGCACCAAGTGCCTATCCACTGCAGATCTTCCTGCATTTCGATACAATTTTCTAATGCTGCAACTTCTCTATATACTACAGCATCGTCCGCGAAAAGCCGCATGGAACTTCCGACTCTATCTACTAGGTCATTTACATATATGGTGAGAAGCAATGGTCCCATAACACTCCCCTGTGGCACGCCAGAGGTTACTTTAATGTCTGTAGACGTCTCCCCATTGATAACAACAGCTGTGTTCTGTTTTCTAAAAACTCTTCAATGCAGCCACACAGCTGGTCTGATATTCCGTAGGCTCTTACTTTGTTTATCAGGCGACAGTGCGGAACTGTATCGAACGCCTTCCGGGAGTCAAGAAAAATAGCATCTACCTGGGAGCCTGTGTCTCATATTTTCTGGGTCTCATGAACAAATAAAGCGAGTTGGGTCTCACACGATCGCTGTTTCCGGAATCCATGTTGATTCCTACAGAGTAGATTCTGGGTTTCCTAAAACGAAATGATACTCGAGCAAAAAATATGTTCTAAAATTCTACAACAGATCGATGTCAGAGATATAGGTCTATAGTTTTGCGCATCTGCTCGACGACCCTTCTTGAAGACTGGGACTACCTGTGCTCTTTTCCAATCATTTGGAACCTTCCGTTCCTCTAGAGACTTGCGGTACACGTCTGTTAGAAGGGGGGCAAGTTCTTTCGCGTACTCTGTGTAGAATCGAATTGGTATCCCGTCAGGTCCAGTGGACTTTCCTCTGTTGAGTGATTCCAGTTGCTTTTCTATTCCTTGAACACTTATTTCGATGTCAGCCATTTTTTCGTTTGTGCGAGGATTTAGAGAAGGAACTGCAGTGCTGTCTTCCTCCGTGAAACAGCTTTGGAAAAAGGTGTTTAGTATTTCAGCTTTACGCGTGTCATCCTCTGTTTCAATGCCATCATCATCCCGGAGTGGCTGGATATGCTGTTTCGAGCCACTTACTGATCTAACGTAAGACCAGAACTTCCTAGGATTTTCTGTCAAGTCGGTACATAGAATTTTACTTTCGAATTCACTGAACGCTTCACGCATAGCCCTCCTTACGCTAACATTGACATCGTTTAGTTTCTGTTTGCCTGAGAGGTTTTGGCTGCGTTTAAACTTGTAGTGAAGCTCTCTTTGCTTTCGCAATAGTTTCCTAACTTTGTTGTTGAACCACGTTGGGTTTTTCCCGTCCCTCACAGTTTTTACTCGGCACGTACCTGTCTAAAACGCATTTTACGATTGCCTCGAACATTTTCCATAAACACTCAACATTGTCAGCATTGGAACAGAAATTTTCGTTTTGATCTGTTAGGTAGTCTGATATCTGCCTTCTATTACTCTTGCTAAACAGATAAACCTTCCTCCCTTTCTTTATATTCCTATTAACTTCCATATTCAGGGATGCTGCAACGGCCTTATGATCACTGATTCCCTGTTCTGCACTTACAGAGTCGAAAAGTTCGGGTCTGTTTGTTATCAGTAGGTCCAAGATGTTATCTCCATGAGTCGGTTCTCTGTTTAATTGCTCGAGGTAATTTTCGGATAGTGCACTCAGTATAATGTCACTTGATGCTCTGTCCCCACCAACTCTCCTAAACATCTAAGTGTCCCAGTCTATATCTGGTAAATTGAAATCTCCACCTAGGACTATAACATGCTGAGAAAATTTATGTAGAATGTATTCCAAATTTTCTCTCAGTTGTTTTGCCACTAATGCTGCTGAGTCGGGAGGTCGGTAGAAGGAGCCAATTGTTAACCTAGTTCGGTTGTTGAGTGTAACCTCCACCCATAATAATTCACAGGAACTATCCACTTCTACTTCACTACAGGATAAACTACTACTAACAGCAACAAACACGCCACCACCGGTTGCATGCAATCTATCCTTTCTAAACAGCGTCTGTGCCTTTGTAAAAATTTCGGCAGAATTTATCTCTGGCTTCAGCCAGCTTTCTGTACCTATAAAGATTTTAGCTTCGGTGCTTTCTATCAGCGCTTGAAGTTCCGGTACTTTACCAATGCAGCTTCGACAGTTTACAATTACAGTACCGATTGCTGCTTGGTCCCCGCATGTCTTGACTTTGCCCCGCACCCTTTGAGGCTGTTGTCCTTTCTGTACTTGACCGAGGCCATCTAACCTAAAAAAACCGCCGAGTCCACGCCACACAACCCCTGCTACCCGTGTAGCCGCTTGCTGCGTGTAGTGGGCTCCTGACCTATCCAGCGGATAGGTCCTACTACACATTGATAAGGGGTGCCAACCTTCCCCACACGTGCCCAGCTGGAAAAATCTTGTGCGTACTCAGCAATATCCATTCATTTACAAGACACAGAATGTAGTGGTCTACTCCTGGTCAGCTGCAGATGAAATTGGTAATGGTGCTGCAGGGCGGGTTGGTCAATGACAGTGCGAGGGGATCTTTTATATAGGTAAGAAAAGGTGATAGTTACACTTTCAACTACCTAGTTTCAATTACTTTTCAAGGTACCCGACCACCCATATCCTATATTACAATGATCTATGTGCATGTATTTCGGATGTGGAAGTGGGTGGATGGGTGACCTTGAAAAGTAGATGAAACTATTTAGTTGAAAGTGTGGCGAACCCCTTTTCTTACTTATACGAACACACTCCCCCCCCCCCCCCCCCCATGAACCATGGACCTTGCCGTTGGTGGGGAGGCTTGCGTGCCTCAGCGATACAGATGGCCGTACCGTAGGTGCAACCACAACGGAGGGGTATCTGTTGAGAGGCCAGACAAACGTGTGGTTCCTGAAGAGGGGCAGCAGCCTTTTCAGTAGTTGCAGGGGCAACAGTCTGGATGATTGACTGATCTGGCCTTGCAACATTAACGAAAACGGCGTTGCTGTGCTGGTACTGCGAACGGCTGAAAGCAAGGGGAAACTACAGCCGTAATTTTTCCCGAGGACATGCAGCTTTACTGTATGATTAAATGATGATGGCATCCTCTTGGGTAAAATATTCCGGAGGTAAAATAGTCCCCCATTCGGATCTCCGGGCGGGGACTACTCAGGAGGATGTCGTTATCAGGAGAAAGAAAACTGGCGTTCTACGGATCGGAGCGTGGAATGTCAGATCCCTTAATCGGGCAGGTAGGTTAGAAAATTTAAAAAGGGAAATGGATAGGTTAAAGTTAGATATAGTGGGAATTAGTGAAGTTCGGTGGCAGGAGGAACAAGACTTATGGTCAGGTGATTACAGGGTTATAAACACAAAATCAAATAGGGGTAATGCAGGAGTAGGTTTAATAATGAATAGGAAAATAGGAATGCGGGTAAGCTACTACAAACAGCATAGTGAACGCATTATTGTGGCCAAGATAGATACATAGCCCACACCTACTACAGTAGTACAAGTTTATATGCCAACTAGCTCTGCAGATGACGAAGAAATTGAAGAAATGTACGATGAAATAAAAGAAATTATTCAGATAGTGAAGGGAGACGAAAATTTAATAGTAATGGGTGACTGGAATTCGAGTGTAGGAAAAGGGAGAGAAGGAAACATAGTAGGTGAATATGGATTGGGGCTAAGAAATGAAAGAGGAAGCCGCCTAGTAGAATTTTGTACAGAGCACAACTTAGTCATAGGTAACACTTGGTTTAAGAATCATGAAAGAAGGTTGTATACGTGGAAGAACCCTGGAGATACTAAAAGGTATCAGATAGATTATATAATGGTAAGACAGAGATTTAGAAACCAGGTTTTAAATTGTAAGACATTTCCAGGGGCAGATGTGGACTCTGACCACAATCTATTGGTTATGACCTGTAGATTAAAACTGAAGAAACTGCAAAAATGTGGGAAATTAAGGAGATGGGACCTGGATAAACTGAAAGAACCAGAGGTTGTACAGAGTTTCAGGCAGAGCATAAGGGAACAATTGACAGGAATAGGGGAAAGAAATACAGTAGAAGAAGAATGGGTAGCTCTGAGGGATGAAGTAGTGAAGGCAGCAGAGGATAAAGTAGGTAAAAAGACGAGGGCTGCTAGAAATCCCTGGGTAACAGAAGAAATATTGAATTTAATTGATGAAAGGAGAAAATATAAAAATGCAGTAAATGAAGCAGGCAAAAAGGAATACAAACGTCTCAAAAATGAGATCGAGAGGAAGTGCAAAATGGCTAAACAGGGATGGCTAGAGGATAAATGTAAGGATGTAGAGGCTTATCTCACTAGGGGTAAGATAGATACTGCCTACAGGAAAATTAAAGAGACCTTTGGAGAGAAGAGAACCACGTGTATGAATATCAAGAGCTCAGATGGCAACCCAGTTCTAAGCAAAGAAGGGAAGGCAGAAAGGTGGAAGGACTATATAGAAGGTTTATACAAGGGTGATGTACTTGAGGACAATATTATGGAAATGGAAGAGGATGTAGATGAAGACGAAATGGGTGATACGATATTGCGTGAAGAGTTTGACAGAGCACTGAAAGACCTGAGTCGGAACAAGGCCCCCGGAGTAGACAACATTCCATTAGAACTACTGACGGCCTTGGGAGAGCCAGTCATGACAAAACTCTACCAGCTGGTGAGCAAGATGTATGAGACAGGCCAAATACCCTCAGACTTCAAGAAGAATATAATAATTCCAATCCCAAAGAAAGCAGGTGCTGACAGATGTGAAAATTACCGAACTATCAGTTTAATAAGTCACAGCTGCAAAATACTAACGCGAATTCTTTACAGACGAATGGAAAAACTGATAGTTGCGGACCTCGGGGAGGATCAGTTTGGATTCCGTCGAAATGTTGGAACACGTGAGGCAATACTGACCTTACGACTTATCTTAGAAGAAAGATTAAGAAAAGGCAAACCTACGTTTCTAGCATTTGTAGACTTAGAGAAAGCTTTTGACAATGTTGACTGGAATACTCTTTTTCAAATTCTAAAGGTGGCAGGGGTAAAATACAGGGAGCGAAAGGCTATTTACAATTTGTACAGAAACCAGATGGCAGTCATAAGAGTCGAGGGGCATGAAAGGGAAGCAGTGGTTGGGAAAGGAGTGAGACAGGGTTGTAGCCTCTCCCCGATGTTATTCAATCTGTATATTGAGCAAGCAGTAAAGGAAACAAAAGAAAAATTTGGAGTAGGTATTAAAATTCATGGAGACGAAGTAAAAACATTGAGGTTCGCCGATGACATTGTAATTCTGTCAGAGACGGCAAAGGACTTGGAAGAGCAGTTGAACGGAATGGACAGTGTCTTGAAAGGAGGATATAAGATGAACATTAACAAAAGCAAAACGAGGATAATGGAATGTAGTCCAATTAAATCGGGTGATGCTGAGGGAATTAGATTAGGAAATGAGACACTTAAAGTAGTAAAGGAGTTTTGCTATTTGGGGAGCAAAATAACTGATGATGGTCGAAGTAGAGAGGATATAAAATGTAGACTGGCAATGGCAAGGAAAGCGTTTCTGAAGAAGAGAAATTTGTTAACATCGAATATAGATTTAAGTGTCAGGAAGTCATTTCTGAAAATATTTGTTTGGAGTGTAGCCATGTATGGAAGTGAAACATGGACGATAACTAGTTTGGACAAGAAGAGAATAGAAGCTTTCGAAATGTGGTGCTACAGAAGAATACTGAAGATAAGGTGGATAGATCACGTAACTAATGAGGAGGAATTGAATAGGATTGGGGAGAAGAGAAGTTTGTGGCACAACTTGACTAGAAGAAGGGATCGGTTGGTAGGACATGTTTTGAGGCATCAAGGGATCACAAATTTAGCATTGGAGGGCAGTGAGGAGGGTAAAAATCGTAGAGGGAGACCGAGAGATGAGTACACTAAGCAGATTCAGAAGGATGTAGGTTGCAGTAGGTACTGGGAGATGAAGAAGCTTGCACAGGATAGAGTAGCATGGAGAGCTGCATCAAACCAGTCTCAGGACTGAAGACCACAACAACAACAACAACATGAACACACTGGATGGAGCTACTGCTTTGGCAACTCAAATTGTTTAAATAAACAATGCACACAAAATGAAGGCTTATGTCCATCCTATCCAGCACAGATTGAGTCCTATTCCTGCATTTCCACGGAAAAGGTGGTGGCCAGATGACTTAGGTTAGTGGAGGTAGCCTGACTGACCCATTTTCCTGCCAAAATTTGAACTTCCCACTATTTTCTTGCTGTGGGGGGGAGGGGGGGAGAGTACAGGTTAGGTTAGTGGAGGTAACCTATTTTCCCTCCAAAATCCCGCCATGACGTCATCTTCGATACTCCATCTTGAATAAATTCGGTAACAATGCAATGTAGAGTGGCGCCCCTGTTCCCCTACTACTCTCATCAGTCATATTTGTCGTGGGTACTATGCGCTAGAGCAGTACAGTGGGTCATGAGTATTTTTCATGCAATCTCCTTTGTAGGCTGATGGCATTCCCCTAGTGTTCTGCCAGTAATTAACTTCAGTCTGTCACGTGCTATCCCTATGACTGAGCATATGTGATCATTCAATTTTATACTACTACAAATTATTACATCCACCTATTTCTGTGAGTTTATTGATTCTAATTGTGGCTCCTTGACATGTGATACCATTATTGTAGTCATAGATGCCATGTTTTTTTAAATTTGTTTGAAGTGCACAATTTTACATTTCTGAACATTTAAAGCAAGTTGCCAGTCTTTGAGCCATTTTGAAATCTTATCAAGATCTGACTTTGCATATCTTTTTTTGAGAATGTTCGTAATTATAAATCGCTGCATCGTCTGTGAGTAGTCTGTTATAGTAACATGTGTAGAATAAGTCCCAGCGTACATCTCTGAGGTACACCTGAAGTTACATCTAAAACCTTGAAGTACACCTGAAGTTACTTCTAAATCGTCAATGACTCTCCATCCAAGAGAACTTGCTGCATCCTTTTTACCAATACAAAATTTTCGCTTAATGCCCTACGTAATAACACTTTCGGTAATAAGCATATATGTGGTTCTGAGTAAAATGCTTTTCGAAAGCCTTGAAAAACTGCATCTACCAGACTACCTTGTTCCATGGCTTTCAGAATGTCATGTGAGAAAAACGTGAGTTGGATTTCATGTGGTTGGAGATTGCCAGAAATCATGCAGATTGACCTCGAGGTTGGTCATTCTGTTCGAGATAACTTAATACATTTGAGCTCAGAATATTTTCTAAGAATCTACAACAAATACATGTCAAGGATACTGAATGATAGTTTTGTGGATCACTTCTGCTACGATAGGAACCTTTCTTGTAGATGGATATGACCTGTGATTTCTTCCAGCTAATGGGCAGTTTTTAGTTTGAGGGACCTACGGTGTACTTTAGATACAAAAGACACCAATTCAAATGGATATTTGGTGTAGAATTCAACTGAAAATTCGGCAAAGAATTCGATAGAGAGTACACTGTGCTCTGGAGCCTTATTCAGTTCTAGCGATTTCAGTTATTTATCAACCCCACTGACAGTAATATTAGTTTCATTAATCTTTGCAGTGGTGTGAGAATTAAATTGGGGCAATATCTTGGATTTTAGTCTGTAAAGTAACAACTGAAAGAGGAGTTGAGCATTTCTGCTTTTGCTTTGCTCCACATCAATTAGGTAATTACCACAGGAAATGTTTGGTTGGCAACGAGACAAAGATCAAACTAATTCATTCATTCATGTTCTGTGTAACACATCATGATGGAGAACTTATAAGGTTTTATAGGATGTCCGAGAAGGCCGTGTGGTCTTTTGACTTGGTACAATCGAAAAAATAAGTACTGTAGTTTTTTAATTGCTATCCTTGCTTTGAAGCTGATGAAACGCATGGTTATTAGTATTGTATTGTTTCGTTTTAGTATTTACATCGTTTAAGTTGTGAAGCCATGGAAGATCGGAGTGAAGCCAAGGCTGATCGGAGCATTATTGCCTAGCGGTTACTGGTGTGTGTACATGTGTGCGTATGTTTGTGTAAGTGCATAAGAGTCCACAGGCAGGGAAACCAATGAAGAAGATAATGAGTGCGTTTAGAGATCGCTTTGCGAAAGCCGTAAATTCGTAAAGCTACCCTGTTTGTTTGCAAGAAACGTGTTTTTTTACTTGGCTGTTTTTGTATCAGGCTGTGTAAGGTGCGGTTTACACCGAGGCCATAGGGGAATCGTGTTCTGACAGCGGCGATACGACGAGCAACAAGACACAGCAGGCGGTAATAGGTCCGTTTTGTGGCTCGTCGCTGCCGTCCATTTCGTTTACAACTTCCAAACACGAAACTGCAGTGCTTGTGTTGTTTAGAAGTACGATGGGATGTTCCTTTAGATATGCATGCATATCCAAATGAAGATTGCATTGTAATTCTAAAGAACACGGACACTGCCATAGCTTATTTATTCGGCGTCAACGTGCAAGCGACTTTCAATTTAGGGGACCACACCCTGCTATCTAACCCATGTTAATTTAGGCAAACATTTGACCCATTTCTCAAAAAACTATATGTTGCAGGACCTTAATATTTTTACTGTATGTTACGTGATGCTAATAGAGTCAACTGTACTAAAATCTACTTTATCCATTTTAAATTTATTAACAAAAAATATTAAGTTTTTTCTGCAGAAAATATATTTTGTGAACTTCCTAATGGGAGAACATTGATGAATATACTACCAGAGGTAGCTTTTATGTTATGCAGAGTCTCTGAAAATTTCATTCATTTATTTGATATAATGGGGCATATGTAATAAAAATTTTAGTTTGCAGGAAACTAACTTTAAAGAAAAAACTTTTGAAATTTGTTACTTACAGTTAATTAAAACTGACCTGCTGCATATGATAGCCCTTCTTTGGCCTGTAGCAGGTCTTCCAGCTTCTTTTTCACCTTCCTGGATGTTTGTCTTGCTTTCTTGGCCATATTAGAAGCAGACCTGTCTGCATCGGCTATCCTCATTATATCGCAATGTTGCAGCCCAGTGATCATATTTTCACCAGGATTAATTCCCAGTTTTTCAGTACCAAACACTTCCCAATATTACCACAATTGAATGTAATAACAGCATCAATAACCCCTAGTTTCATGGTGTGCTTGACTACAAATACAGTTTTATGAAGGCGGTTCCAAATTATGCTACTGAAACATTCATTTTGGTTCTGTGTCTGCCCATGCAGACATTCCTTAGAGGGTCAGGATGAGCCAAGTCTCTGAAAATAGGTTTAATTGCTGTAATAACAGCAGCAGGAAGAGAATGCTGATGAGAATAAGATCCTCCAGTTGCCTGAGCCCTATTGTATTTACACCACAAATTTTCTCCTGATGGATACAATCTATGACGTGGCTCATTATCAGTAAAGGACTTATGCAAGAATATGGCCCAAACGTCTCTCTTCATTGCCTCCAGATTTTCTTTATTTCTCCTAATTGCCTGCCCATAGTATATCTGCAAAGTTTCTATTTCAGTTTTAGTTAACCGACCCTGTCCGGTCAAAAATTTTCCATCTTCTAATTTTTTTCCTCTCATGTCAACAGTTAGTTTTCTCAGCCTTGTTCCCAAACGTTTTTGAACATGGCCTACACATTCTATTTTGCTAATAATGGTATCTCCATATGGCTTAGAGTTCACTCCATTGTTGTATGCCTTACTGTCACCATCACCCAAATATTTGGTGTGCCGTATGCCTCTTGATTCTATGGAGCGATGAAATATTTGTTGTACTCCATGGAATTGTATACCACCACTCGTTCCTCTAATATTAGCCACACAACTGTGTTATTTATGTTCATTGACTTTACAACATTTGCAATATTTAGACATTATCTCCACATCTAACACTTTACCATTGTCTACACTCGTGGCAGTCACTACTCCATTCAGAGAAGTATGTCCTCTTTTCTACCAGCTTCCATCAAGTGCGACTGCAATATCCGAAAATCCATCATTTTCTTCCACTGCTTCCCTAGCAGCCAGTTTCATGCTTTCCTCACTGACCTCACATACAGCTTTCTCTACTATTGCAGTCAGTTTTTCAAATTTATTTGGTGGTTGATGTAAGTTCTTCACTGAACAAAATGTTCTCCCTGCAATCATACCCTTGCCAATGGTTCGTAAGGCATAAACTAATCTAGTGTTGATTTCATAAGGGCCACTTGCAGCTGATTTTGAAGAACTCATAAATGAAATCACAGCTGAGCATTTAGTGCAAATTAAATCCAAAGCAATTGCTAGGCCTCTTCGCCCACTGGCACTCTCACAAATTTTCACGCTCTGTGACTCACCACACTGTCTACATTGTACAAATTTAGAAATTATATCTGGTAATATTCTCAAATTTATGATAATGTTACTGCACCCCTTGTCACTTACAGTAAATTCGTTGTAACTCTCTTGAAATGGTGACAGCTTCTTTGATGATGCACTTGTTGAAGAATTACAATTAGAAACATCGTTGCCAGGCGACATAACCTCTTGTACAGAAAGCTTTCTACACTTGTTTCCTCTAAATTGTCGTTTCTTGAAAATGCCTTTACGTTTCTTCATCTTCAACAAACACAAGCACTGCAAACGTATTATTTATTTACGTACACTCGCAATCACACTTGAACAAAACTAACCACATGTTTGAAAGTGTGTTGTTTACAAACAGCAAAAACAAAAGAATACCGACCGCTGCATTCCAAAGGCAGAAATCACACACTGGAGTAAAAAAAATCCCTAACGTGCAATGTAGGGGATACAAAGATCTAAAATATATGCAGAAAAGTGGTTGATAGAAAAGTGGGCGTGGCACATAAACACATGTGGTAGGAAAATGCTCTTTAAATTCTCGAAAAAAATTTTTTTCAGCAGAATCCTTTTCAGAGTACGTAAATAAAACGTTAATCTATCGAAATATGATGAAAACCGAAAATCGATTTTTTCGACCAGAACCACGGTGTGGTCCCCTTAAAATTTGACCCCTGAATGGGAATATACCAGGGTAGGAACTTAAATAGTGGCAACTATTTATTCACAACCGATACAAAAGAGTTACACGTTTGCACCTGTTACTGTCCTTCAAGGTGGTCACCAGCGTTGTGTAGAACCCGTAGCCAGCGACGTGGAAGGCGTAGTATACCGTTAGCAGAGCCTGTTCTGTCGATGGTGCGAATGGAGAGGTCTAAATTTATAGTGATTCTCGTGTACGACTGTGGTAGTGTTATCCTAACGCATTACGTTCCTCCACGGTAGACCGTCAACGCACAGTATTACTGTTCGGTTTTGGAGCATCACCTGCGTGCTACGAACTTTGCGAAAGAAGCGGCGACACTTTCTGTGCAAACCTACCCATCATTTTGCACGACAATGTGCGGGCCCATACAGCGCAAGCTGTCGCTGCTCTGTTCGGTCGATGGGATTGAGAATAACTGTACCATCCACCATACTCCCCAGACATTAATTTCTATATGTTAGCTACTTTTGGTACGCAGCATTATAGGACCTAAAATAGACCAAATGTGAACTGGCCAGCGACTACATTTGTTTGCAAAATTTTCAAAATGTGCGCTTTGTTTTATTTAATTTCGTCCTATCACCATAACTGTAGGCAGTGGCGAACAGAAAACCAGCTCATCATAAAGCAGTGATATCAGAGTATATGATTCAACAAAATAAATTCTTTTACAAGTAGTTTCACGAAGTTGAATGAGAAAGATTTCATAGTGGAGAACAAGTGTTAATCCCAAAACAGTGAATTTTAATTTGTTAAGCGAAAAGTAACAGTTCTTGTGAGACACTAACTATACAGATGGATGCAGCATTGCTTCATCTATATAGAGTAATTTTTTTGTTACATCAGACGACCTGAAATTTCCCTCACCGTGTATCAAATGATAAAGAGTTGTGAGGTGCAACCAGCTTTCACTGTTGCACCAGGCAATACATAAGAGAATTATATTAATGTTGTCTTGCTGTCGTCCCTGTGTGAATCAGTTAAGTCGTTTCAACTTTGTTTCTATGTGCTCCATCAGTGCAGGTTGCTTCTGCATCACATCGCAAGTTGCTTAATGTATCATATAGCATACTGTATCGCCTTAGTGAGAACGTCTATCATGAACGAAACAAATCTTATACGTCTGCCATTAGATGGTAGAACACATGACACTAAAGAATTACCAGAGTCATATCGGCGCACAGAAGCAGACAGCAGTTCCAAAGCCCCTAATACACAATGCACCTACAGTATGTTGCACATCCCTGCAACAGCGCCACTACAATACATGTTTGGAACTGCAGACTGATTCATGTCTCCTGATTACATGACATTCAGGCCACAAATCTGGGCATGCGCACTAGATGGAAATAATGATCGACACTTGTCTGATTTCTTGTTGGGTCGTTCAGACGAATTAAAAATTTATCGGAGCTTGAGGTTCCTTTGTGTAGCTCGCGCAGAGCACGGTGGCCGATGCGCAGTGACCAGTTTTCGTCCGATTTGCTGTGCAAGTTGATTCGTTTGCTCAGAAGGGGAGACCAGTAAGTGTTTACCACCTTTCGGCCGGTCAGCGAGCACAGAATCGAGGAGCGCTCCCCGCAATCTTTCTCAGGCGATTTTCCAGAAACTATTCAGTAGAAAAATGTCTGTCAGGTTCATTACGATGTGCCCATCCTTTCGTTAATGGTCATAGTTATTGTGATATTTTCTGAAATTAAGAACTGCGCGAATTGCCGAGTGTGTGCAATCAAAAATAGAGGTCGTTATGATTTTGCGTTTGGTGCATATTACATAATATGTTGTTGAGTATGAAATTTTAACTAACTTATTGAATTTTCCTTTAGACTAGGGCAGAGATATCAATCTGCCATCAGTCTCGAAAAAACTGATCTGATGTAGCGCACTCATCTGCGATCGTGGCACGCCAGTGATAAAGCCAGAGTGAAATACCCACAATATTCCTCATATTTCATGAACCGTTTCAGATGTCGAAATGAGAGTTTGGCAAATGATAGCATACAAAAAGAAGAGTATTTTACAATATAATTATTATGTAAAACTTAGTTATCTACCGTGTTATTTCAATAACTACAGTAGAACCCCTCTAATCAGACCTCGGATGGTCCTTCACTCCGGTTAGTCCGACCATGCTGAGACTTGCGAGCCTGTGCCGACTCGTCACTGTCTGGACGGCTGTCGGGCCATTGTTGCTGTGTCTATCGCTGTGCATATTGTTATACTGTACGTTACTGTGCAGTTTTATCCTTTGTTGAAATTAAAAAACGTCGTTGTTTGCTTTATTTCGTGTTCTCTACAGTACTTATTACTGTAGATTCATTGTGGGTACAGTAAACACGTAACTCTTTCACTAAATGAAAAATTAGCAGTGCTACAAAATCTGGACGAAGGAGAATCGCTCCAAAAAATTGGAAAGGAACTGAATGTAGGTGTTACGACAATTAAGGATTGGAGGAAGAATCGGAAAGACATTGAATCCTGCACAGTTACGATTGATAGTGAAAACACTCTGAAAAATCGCAAAACATTAAAAAAGCCTAAACTTGAACTGCTTGATAACGCATTGTGGATGTGGTTTTGTCCAGAAAGAAGAAAAGCAACTCAAATATCCGGGCCAATTCTCAAAGAAAAAGCGATAGTTTTGCACAAAAAGCTGGAAGCCGCAAGTAAATTTGCTGCGAGTGAAGGCTGGATTGATCGTTGGAAAACTCGTCAAGGTGTCGGATTTGTTTCTATTTCCGGTGAAAAACTATCTACCGACGCCGCAGCTGCTAAGGAGTTTTCTGTTAAGTTTCAAGAAATTGTAGAAGAAAATGGAATGCTACCCTGCCAAGTGTGTAACATCGACGAGACAGGGCTGAAATTTAAAATGTTCCCAACAAAAACGCTCGCAGCTTCAAATGAATCCGTGGTGGAACGAAACTTGTAAAAGATAGAATAACAGTCATTCCTTGTAGCAACGCAGATGGTACCCACTAGTTCCCCTTGTTCGTCACTGGCAAATCTAAGAAGTCAAGGGCATTCAAAACTATAAGCTTATCTTCCTTGCTAGTTTACTATCACAATCAAAAATCTGCTTGGATGGACTGCAACCTTTTTAAATCCTGGTTTTTCGACGAGTTTGTGACATCGGCGGAAAAAGACTCGAAGCAAAAAAATCTGCCCATCGTGCCCTACTGCTGTCGGATAACGCACCATCACATCCATCTGAGGAAGATTTGGTGAATGGGGACATAAAAGCTCTCTTTCTGCCTCCTAATGTGACCTCACTCATCCAACAAATGGATCAGGGCGTTATCGAGTGGTTAAAAAGGCGATATCGCAGAAAGTATATCAGCCCAATCTTCGAAAAATCTGAATGAGGTTATAACTTATTTGAGGGAATGAAATCCCTGAGCATCAAAGATGCTGTCTACACAATCGCTGCAGCATGGGATGGACTGAAACCTGACACACTGCGGAAATCGCGGTGTAAGCTTTGGCCACAAGTTGCGAATGGAAATGAGCATACCGAAGGTGAGCAAAACAACGACACGCTGGAAATCGTTGAAGATCTACAAACTCTGGAGCCGAACGTCCCTGCCAATGAAGTTGAAGAGTGGATCAACGAATGTGACAGAGACTGTGACACTTTTGAAGAGCTCAATGACGACCAGACTGTTGCCGCTGTTAGCCAGGAAACTGTGAATGAGGACTCGGGCAGCGAAGACGAAGCCCCCACCCGGATTTCACACAACGATGCAAAAAACGCTTTTGACATCGCCTTCAATACAACGAGCAGAATCCAACTTGAACACCAATGGACGTTTTGTGGACAAAAAAATGGAGGAACACTGCAGCTAAATCTAGAATAACGTCTGTTAAATAAAAATGTCCCGCCCCCCTCCCCCCCCATGAACCATGGACCTTGCCGTTGGTGGGGAGGCTTGCGTGCCTGAGCGATACAGATAGCCGTACCGTAGGTACAACCACAACGGAGGGGTATCTGTTGAGAAGTCAGACAAACGTGTGGTTCCTGAAGAGGGGCAGCAGCCTTTTCAGTAGTTGCAAGGGCAACAGTCTGGATGACTCACTGATCGGGCCTTGTAACAATAACCAAAACGGCCTTGCTGTGCTGGTACTGCGAACGGTTGAAAGCAAGGGGAAACTACGGCCGTAATTTTTCCCGAGGGCATGCAGCTTTACTGTATGATTAAATGATGATGGCGTCCTCTTGGGTAAAATATTCCGGAGGTAAAATAGTCCCCCATTCGGATCTCCGGGCGGGGACTACTCAAGAGGATGTCGTTATCAGGAGAAAGAAAACTGGCGTTCTACGGAACGGAGCGTGGAATGTCAGATCCCTTAATCGGGCAGGTAGGTCAGAAAATTTAAAAAGGGAAATGGATAGGTTAAAGTTAGACATAGTGGGAATTAGTGAAGTTCAGTGACAGGAGGAACAAGACTTTAGATCAGGCGAATACAGGGTTATAAATACAAAATCAAATAGGGGTAAAGCAGGAGTAGGTTTAATAATGAATAAAAAAATAGTGCAGGTAAGCTACTACAAACAGCATAGTGAACACATTATTGTGGCCAAGATAGATACGAAGCCCACATCTCCTACAGTACAAGTCTATATGTCAACTAGCTCTGCAGATGACGAAGAAATTGAAGAAATGTATGATGAAATAAAAGAAATTATTCAGACAGTGAAGGGAGATGAAAATTTAATAGTCATGGCTGACTGGAATTCGAGTGTAGGAAAAGGGAGAGAAGGAAACGTAGTAGGTGGATATGGATTGGGGCTAAGAAATGAAAGAGGAAGCCGCTTGGTAGAATTTTGCACACACCACAACTTAATCATAGCTAACACTTGGTTTAAGAATCATGAAAGAAGGTTGTATACATGGAAGAACCCTGGAGATACTAAAAGGTATCAGATGGATTATATAATGGCAAGACAGAGTTTTAGGAACCATGTTTTAAATTGTAAGACATTTCGAGGGGCAGATGTGGACTCTGACCACAATCTATTGGTTATGACATGTAAGATTAAAACTGAAGAAACTGCAAAAAGGTGGGAATTTAAGGAGATGGGACCTGGATAAACTGACTAAACTAGAGGTTGTACAGAGTTTCAGGGAGAGTATAAGGGAACAATTGACAGGAACACGGGAAAGAAATACAGTAGAAGAAGAATGGGTAGCTTTGAGGGATGAAGTAGTGAAGGCAGCAGAGGATCAAGTAGGTAAAAAGATGAGGGCTAGTAGAAATCCTTGGGTAACAGAAGAAATATTGAATTTAATTGATGAAAGGAGAAAATATAAAAATGCAATAAATGAAGCAGGCAAAAAGGAATACAAACGTCTCAAAAATGATATCGACAGGAAATGCAAAATGGCTAAGCAGGGATGGCTAGAGGACAAATGTAAGGATGTAGAGGCATATCTCACTAGGGGTAAGATAGATAATGCCTACAGGAAAATTAAAGAGACCTTCGGAGATAAGAGAACCACTTGTATGAACATCAAGAGCTCAGATGGAAACCCAGTTCTAAGCAAAGAAGGTAAAGCAGAAAGGTGGAAGGAGTATATATAGGGTCTATACAAGGGCAATGTACTTGAGGACAATAGTATGGAAATGGAAGAGGATGTAGATGAAGATGAAATGGGAGATATGATACTGCGTGAAGAGTTTGACAGAGCACTGAAAGACCTGAGTCGAAACAAGGCCCCGGGAGTAGACAACAATCCATTGGAACTACTGACGGCCTTGGGAGAGCCAGTCCTGACAAAACTCTACCACCTGGTGAGCAAGATGTATGAAAGAGGCGAAATACCCTCAGACTTCAAGAAGAATATAATAATTCCAATCCCAAAGAAAGCAGGTGTTGACAGATGTGAAAATTACCGAACAATCAGTTTAATAAGCCATAGCTGCAAAATACTAACACGTATTCTTTACAGACGAATGGAAAAACTAGTAGAAGCCGACCTCGGGGAAGATCAGTTTGGATTCCATAGAAATACTGGAACACGTGAGGCAATACTGGCCCTACGACTTATCTTAGAAGAAAGATTAAGGAAAGGCAAACCTACGTTTCTAGCATTTGTAGACTTAGAGAAAGCGTTTGACAATGTTGACTGGAGTACTCTCTTTCAAATTCTAAAGGTGGAAGGGGTAAAATACAGGGAGCGAAAGGCTATTTACAATTTGTACAGAAACCAGATGGTAGTTATAAGAGTCGAGGGACATGAAAGGGAAGCAGTGGTTGGGATGGGAGTAAGACAGGGTTGTAGCCTGTCCCCGATGTTATTCAATCTGTATATTGAGCAAGCAGTAAAAGAAACAAAAGAAACATTCGGAGTAGGTACTAAAATCCATAGAGAAGAAATAAAAACTTTGAGGTTCGCTGATGACATTGTAATTCTGTCAGAGACAGCAAAGGACTTGGAAGAGCAGTTGAATGGAATGGACAGTGTCTTGAAAGGAGGATATAAAATGAACATCAACAAAAGCAAAACGAGGATAATGGAATGTAGTAGAATTAAGTAGGGTAATGATGAGGGAATTAGATTAGGAAATGAGACACTTAAAGTAGTAAAGGAGTTTTGCTATTTGGGGGGCAAAGTAACTGATGATGGTCGAAGTAGAGAGGATATAAAATGTAGACTGGCAATGGCAAGGAAAGCGTTTCTGAAGAAGAGAAATTTGTTAACATCGAGTATAGATTTAAGTGTCAGGAAGTCTTTTCTGAAAGTATTTGTATGGAGTGTAGCCATGTATGGAAGTGAAACATGGACGATAAATAGTTTGGACAAGAAGAGAATAGAAGCTTTCGAAATGTGGTGCTACAGTAGAATGCTGAAGATTAGATGGGTAGATCACATAACTAATGAGGAAGTATTGAATAGGATTGGGGAAAAGAGAAGTTTGTGGCACAACTTGACCAGAAGAGCCGGCCGCGGTGGTCTCGCGGTTCTAGGCGCGCAGTCCGGAACCGTGCGACTGCTACGGTCGCAGGTTCGAATCCTGCCTCGGGCATGGATGTGTGTGATGTCTTTAGGTTAGTTAGGTTTAAGTAGTTCTAAGTTCTAGGGGACTAATGACCACAGCAGTTGAGTCCCATAGTGCTCAGAGCCATTTGAACCATTTTTGACCAGAAGAAGGGATCGGTTGATAGGACATGTTCTGTGGCATCAAGGGATCACCAATTTAGTATTGGAGGGCAGCGTGGAGGGTAAAAATCGTAGAGGGAGACCAAGAGATGAATACACCAAGCAGATTCAGAGGGATTTAGGTTGCAGTAGGTACTGGGAGATGAAGAAGCTTGCACAGGATAGAGTAGCATGGAGAGCTGCATCAAACCAGTCTCAGGACTGAAGACCACAACAACAACAACAAATAAAAATGTATCACTATCTGTTGTTACAAGTAATTTGTTTTCGTTTTTACTGTAAAAATAATGCAAACAGTATAAACATTTCTTAGTTTATACATACAGTAGATTATTACTTTGTGAAAAAATTCTTTTTTATATCCAGTGCTATGAACATTCTTTAGTTTACAGTATATATCGTTTATACGGTATTAAGTACAGTACAGAACTGTAATTTGTTTGTCGTTTTTCCCTATTAAAACCAATACATATTATAGTGTGTTTAAACGTTTTTTAGTTAATATATTGCTTAACACTGTGTAAAAAACATCTTTTTATATTACTGTAGACTTCTTTTAGCTCGTAAATGCTTTAATTTTTTGTATTAAATGTCTCTTTTCATTTTTTGCAATAAATATTATATTTTTCGGATAATCCGACCTTTTTTTCGTTCCGACCACGGTCCCAGTCCCGAAGGTGACGGATTAGAGGGGTTCTACTGAGACTTTTTCGGTGAAAGAATGTAATTTTTAGGGATCATCAACGGCTGGTGAAACGAGAAATGCTATAGGTTTTAGAACAACATATGTGAAGAAATTACACTTTTTTTATATACTGAGGATATGCTTTTTCATGAGCTACTGACTTTACTTTCCCTCAGTCCTCGCTTAATGAACCACTGTTTCAGAATTCTCTTGCAACTGTGTCTGCACAACAGGTAGTGAGGTAACACAGTGTAAACTGTATTTTGTAAAAAGAAGCAAATTTTGAGATGGCAACCAGAGAAATGTGTAGGTTTTATTCAAAATTCGCAACTCATGACGCTTCTCTGGATGTTCAGATGCTTACCAAGCCAGATGAAAATGAAGCGCAGCATTTTTGGTGGAATTCTTTTTAGATATTAACGAAAACGGAGGTGAAGTAGATCTTTCTGAATGGTCCATGCAAGCTGGGTGAGGAGGAGTCCCACTTAATATTTACAAAAAAATGTGAACGTAGACTTCCGTTTACAACGGCACTTCCCCTTCAGCGCTCGGAGTGACTCCCCATCTTTGCCGCTCTCCCCATGCTTCCCCAATAGACTGCGCATCTAGCAGCCATGCATTTTGCGCGCACTATATTGTGTAATATTTTTTTCTTTGTACCTATCACAGAAGCAAGTTGGTACTATTGTGAATTATGGGCTCAACTGTTCGTTTTATATAATGAAATTTGTTTGCACAAGCATCTGGTTATATACATTTACGTCTATTCAAAATTTTGCACACGTAGAGGTACTAGTTCTTTTAAGAACTATTGCCCTGGCAATGACTGTAACAATCACGATATGGGCCCAACGACGACGACGAAAAACTAGATACTGTTGGTTTTGCCCCTGACTGGGGATAAGGAATGAAGGTGGGGGGCATATGTTCCCTCTTAATAAAGGAACTGAATCCCAAAGAACCGCAGGAATTTTGGACCTTTGGGAGAATGGATGTGGCTTGTTCGACAGGCTGCTGTCGATGATACGGGAAGGAATTTGCTCGAGCTACACACTGATGTAGGAGGTAGTTTCACATAATCCTAAGTAACAATTAAATTATTTGTTTATTCACTTTGTGGCAAAGCAAGCTGGGATAATTTTAATTCCCCTATTGTTTCACCATCTGCCTCCTTAAATTTATTTTTTACTTTTAACTAATTATCATTAACATACGTGAATACAATCTGAATTTTCATAAAAGAGACGGATTGACCCTTAGTTTGAAAGAATACAACACCAGATTTCATTTTGTGCTTAGTTTTATGTATGTAACTGATTTCCTAATTTATTTTGACTATTCCTAGCGAGTATCTTTCAGTATAGGATGAAATCAGTAATTGTTTCATAACTTAAATTCTATTGTTGACATACAAACAAATATAAATTCTGTACTAATTATAAACATTTGAAAGAACAGCTAATAGTATTATTAAAGGATCTAGTTGGCTATATTTGAAAACAAGTTATCAAAGCCAGGCCTTAATTAATTCCATTAATTCCAAAGTAATTAATAGTTTTATCAAAGGTATTGTTTGCGTAATCATATTTGTTGTTTTCATGATTTAAACAAATAATTCGGCCTTACTCTTTTAGTAGAACAAACTGTTAAAAAGACAGAATTTTTCGATGTAGTCATTTAATTTAATGAAGTACGTTTTAACTGTAATTTCTGTAAATTTCTGTTTTAACAATGTGTAGTTGCAGTACCTAGTATTGTGATGATACATAAGGGCCCACGTTTTGGTCACGAGACAGTCAGTCCACGGCCGAATTTCAGACGAGGAGATTGTGTCGGTAAGAACGACAACAATGATCGACTTAACTGTGAAATACATGTTCCACCAATAGTTAAAGCAATGGCAGTGACTGTTCAATTTATTTGAAGGACTGTGAACTATATGGGTATGATTTTACTGCTCGTAGATGTTCAACAGAAAACTGTTGTGGCAGTATGTGGAGGTTCGCCTCCAAACTATTAATGAAGTTTATAGAAAGTTAAACAATAGTGAACTGGCCATATAGATGTGTAATATTGCGGGTTGTGAAAAGTGAAAGTAAAAGACAGTGAAAAGTAACTGTACATCTGTCGGCTACATTATTTACAGTACTCAGTGTCCAAATTACCAATCCCATTTTTCAGCCAGTGTAGCAACTCAATACGTCGTCACCGAGGACAACAAACGAAGAATAAAGCAGGTGGAACCGCTATAACTTAATAATCGGACTCTCGCGCCGACTATTGCATATTTCTCCTTCCTAGCATGCTGATGTAAAGAAAAATATTCCATCAAATCAAACATGAAATTTCGTCAATTAAGGCGCTATGTAGTAGTTCTTGTTTGGTCCATTTCATTTCAACACTACAAAGCAACAAAAACATAGAATACTTTTCGCAAGAAACTTGTATGAAAGAAAAACTGCTGGCAAAAGGCACTGCTTTCGTTTAATTACTGTATTCAGGAAAATCTACTCTGAAAAATGCACAAAAGCCACAATATGAAAATCTGTATTTAGCTGCTGACCACAGACGTCAACAATAACAGTAAACTATGAACAATAACAAACACATACAAGTGTGCATGCGCATACGCGCGATGTTGCCATCTTGTGGTCTGCTGCTTAGCTGGGTAGTAACTTGCTCGCCTCCCATGCAAGTGGGCCCGGGTGAAGAGTTTCTCTGCTTGTGGACTGGGTGCTGCCCTTATCATCATTTCATCCTCATGACCGGTGCGCAAGTCGCCCAATGTGGCGTCAGTTGGCGGCCGAACTTCCCTGGATGAGGCCTTCCGGCCAACGATGCCATATGCTCATTTCCATTTTGCCATCTTGTGCACATGTACTACTGTCTATTTCCATGCACAGATAATGTATCTGCTGCTTTTATTAGACTGCGGTCATATTGGCACCGATATCGGTGAATTGCGCAAGTGGGCCCGGGTGAAGAGTTTCTCTGCTTGTGGACTGGGTGCTGCCCTTATCATCATTTCATCCTCATCACCGGCGCGCAAGTCGCCCAATGTGGCGTCAGTTGGCGGCCGAACTTCCCTGGATGAGGCCTTCCGGCCAACGATGCCATATGCTCATTCCCATTTTGCCATCTTGTGCACATGTACTACTGTCTATTTCCATGCACAGATAATGTATCTGCTGCTTTTATTAGACTGCGGTCATATTGGCACCGATATCGGTGAATTGCGCGTCGACCAACATCGGCCGAAGATGGTCGATATTTACAAAACAGTATGTTAGACTGTGACAGTATGTCATGAGCACGGCCACACTGCAGTCGATCTCATCACCAGAACTTGTACACTTCGTACAACAATCAGGGAAACTCAAATAAATCAGTTTGCTTTCTTCGGTCAAATCATCCTATGTTCTCACATATGATCTGTGAGAAACTGATGTTTAATCCATGAAAGAATGAGTTTGTGGCACCTTGAGCATAAAAGTATCATAATCGGGATATAGTTCGGAATTGCAAGTTTATTTGAAACCACAAGTAAGCAAATTGCTCATCGCAAATTTTAGGTGTGAATTATAACTTCAATAAATAAATGAGGATGACGGATCTTACGTTTAAAGTTACTGTAGTGGATTCTTTTTTGTGGTTGATGAGCATTATCTGTCTACAAACTATTATTACTGCTTACTGACGTTATTATACCAGTAGGCGGATTATTCTGTTGCATGAAGTGACTTGGCGAGCGTAGTATTATGTGCTTTACATCTTTAGAGTATCTTATTGTAGGCTTTGTTTGTCTTTCAGCTACGTGCTAAATGATAGTCATTGAAGATTAATTAATATATGCCTGCACAACTTCAAGTACATTCAGCAAGACATAGTGTTTGCAGTCTTGCTTTTCAGGGTCGTCACTAAACATCTTGAGTATGTAA
This sequence comes from Schistocerca gregaria, assembly GCF_023897955.1. Classification (NCBI taxonomy): domain Eukaryota; kingdom Metazoa; phylum Arthropoda; class Insecta; order Orthoptera; family Acrididae; genus Schistocerca; species Schistocerca gregaria. The sequence continues at coordinate 469,708,028 of NC_064920.1, forward strand.
AGCCGAAGAATCATACCTAAACCACTTTTGGATAACAAAAGCTACTTTAGAGTACTTGTAGAGGCGTGATTCGACCTCAGTTAAAAAAATCCGATACATTACATTAAAGATGCAGTTCTGGAACAAGTAAGGGCGTGACACTTCGGTATTTGACATCTGACGATTACATCTTTCCAACAATCTGGCTGTACCACGTTCTGAATTGTACAATTTCAAAGTTTTTGTTTCACATGTTGAGTGCTATTTTCAATTCTTGCACCTGAAATACTACGAAATGTTAAATTTATTCTATACCGAATTTTGAAGCTATGGTTTGTGCAAAGGCACTAAAAATACTGTCATAAGTTATAGATGATTTCCTTTATTAAAAGCTACACTTAATTTGAAATAATACTGCCACCAGAAACGTTATTATTCCTTTTCTCAAACCGACTGAGCAGGCGTTTAAAGAGCACTGAACAAGTGTTTAAAGAGCACTGAAGTTTTCCATACTAGAATCACATTACATGAATGTCCTGCCACCATTGCATTAATTTTCACCATTTTTAGAATAAGATGAGCTCCTGTGAAACCATAAACCTATCCTTCAGTAATTAAATAATTCTTCCTTACTCACACACAAATTTTATCCATGTAACATAAACAGCATTTATTTTCATCACATACCTTAACCTTCATGTGCTCATTGACAAAAATTTGTTCATAGAAATCTTACATCCTACCACTGTTGCATAAAAATCATACTCGGGACTGTGGCAGATACAGAAAAACCTCAAGAAGGGAGTGCTAAAGATATCTTGAGCTACCTTTACTATTACCATAATAAAAAATTATCAAGTCACATGCAAAGTTTAAGAAAGTTTTATTTAAACTGATTATACACATATGCAAGACAGTGCCATTTATGATATAAAAAACTCCTCCTGAACAGGCCATGAAGGCCCAACGCTACCGACCGGTCGCCGTGTCGTCTTCAGTCCACAGGCGTCACTGGATGCGGATATGGAGGTGCATGTGGTCAGCACACGGCTATCCCGGCCGTATGTCAGTTTCCGAGACCGGAGCCGCTACTTCTCAATCAAGTAGCTCCTCAGTTTGCTTCACAAGGGCTGAGTGCATCCCGCTTGCCAAAAGCGCTCGGCAGACCGGATAGTTACCCATCCAAGTGCTAGCCCATCCCGACAGTGCTTAACTTTGGTGATCTGACGGGAGCAGGTGTTACCACTGCGGCAAGGCCGTTGGCCATCTTATGATATAAAAAGTTGTAATTGTGGTTCTCTTCCTAAATGATGAATATGCACCTATTCTTCCTGGCAAATTGGTTAATGACATCGTCAATAGGACAATCAATGTCAGGGTGAGCGTTCTACAGAACTAAGGCACTAAGTCGATCCTCCTTCACTGTCGACCTCAGCCATGTCTTTGTACGCCGCAATGTTGAAAAACTTCGTTGTATTATAGCAATAGACGCTGACTGGCGGGGGCGGCGATGGTGGCAAGGCAGGCGCCCGCCCCCCCCCCCCCCCCCCCAATATGTATCTATCATTGAATTGGAACAAAACGTTTTGGAGAGAGCCTTTACACAATGTATCATTGAAACCACATATTTTCTTAATATTAACATATAAATATGAAACACATCAAGAACGAAATTTTAGATTAACAGTTAGCGGTTCCTTCTCACGCTAACCGGTAGTGGCAAAAGGAAAATATCGTCACAAAGTTAATGCATTCTTAAGTTTTGTCGCATGGTGTTTTCCCCTCATCTCCTATAACACTTGTCGCATAATTTCAATAACTGAGGACAGGTTGCACAGTACTCGCCACATTCTTTTCGAGATTAGCTTATTTACAGGCATTCAGCATCTTTTAAATAGAACCATATGAGCAGTGGGGTTGATGGATGGGGACACTACATGTGCGTGACACGATGAGACTTTGAGTAGGCTGCGAAGAGTATCAATATCGCCGAGAAGGTCAAGGCAATCCATTATAGAGAAGTGGAGCGTCTGGATTCGACACCTGGCCTGGCACAAATTTTCAGCCTTTGCTACTGATTTATTTAAATGCCTGCAGGCAGGAAGGTCAGGTATCTCTTCAGTCTCTTCATTGGCAAGCAACAGTATGGTGTCTGAGAAAACTGTGTGGAACACAAGTGGTAAGAATCATGTTTTCTACATGTCCCAAACTGAGACTGATCTTGAGATAGTAAACCCTAAATTTTAGGGACAGTATACCAACAGCATTTTCTGAAACTCTTTGGATTCGGTCTGTAACCGTATGCATCCTCCGATTTGTCATCTAACTGTATACCAGCACAAATTCTCACGAACAGCATTTTCTGAAACTCTTTGGATTCGGTCTGTAACCGTATACATCTTCCGATTGGTCATCTAACTCTATACCAGCACAAAGTCTCACCAATAGCCTTTTCTGACACTCTTTGGATTCGGTCTGTAACTGTATACATCTTCCGATTGGTCATCTAACTGTATACCAGCACAAAGTCTCATCAATGGAAAAGCTTCATCTTCAACAATCATGTGAAGGAGTCGAACTCTCGGACCTGGCAATATTTTTTTAAAGTCTTATACTTTAAAGTTTATTCTTTTATTCCAACTACCACACAATAATCTCATATCTACTCCCTGATCGAAGCCATTATCACAGAAAGAGAGGTGGAGAATTCTTTATTTTCTAAAGGTTTGAAGAGCAGTATACATAATTTTCCACTCAAAGTGGATCACGATAGAGAGTAAGACGTTATTGATGTGGCTCTAACACTGACAACAAGAATTCGCAAAAGTAGGGTAGACACTTTGAATTCATCTGTAAATGATGTGCAGAAAAATGTTTTGTGTAGCACCTGGTATTGATAACGTTTGCGCGCATTTATATTTGATTGTAATTATTTTAGTTTCTAATTTATGACATAAGTCCTCATTTATGTTGAAGGAATGCTATAAGAAGGCTCACAGTACATGTAGGTTTTTTTAAAACTAAGCCCTTTTTATTATTATATAGCATGCCAAAGTAAAGGACGAAATAATTCCTGCTAAATATAAACCTAAGATTTAAAGTTAAAACAATAACTCACTGTAAAATTGCTGCTTAGTAAAAGTTGATTTATAGTTGAAATAAACTTGTTTTTATACACTCATGAGGCAATGAAACTGTTATTTAAACTGAAAGGTATGTAAACAGGCAGAATACGGCTCTACGGTCGGCAATGCCTAAATAAGCCAACAAGTGTCGGTGCAGGTTTTAGATCGGTAATTGCTGCCATATTGCAGGTATCAAGATTTAAGTGAGTTTGAACGTGGTGTGGAGTGTGTTCCCTACCGCCGTTGGATAAGCAGCTGCAGCAGCAAGTCGTATACCCTTAGCTTACTTATTTGTTACATAGTTTAATTCTTAATTTCTTTGCGTGTTTTTGGTACTTGCATTGTTTAATTCATAAATTTCGGGCGTATTTCAGTATTTGAGAGTTGCAGCATCGCGCTTTAGTGTTTACTTCGTAGATTCTTACTTAAATTGCGTGTGAGTCTCGTATAGGAGGAGTAATTTCTAGTTTTAGGTACTGAAATCGTAAATTCAGGCAGATTTTAGCGCAGTCGTTAGGCATTTGTACTCGTTAGTTAATACATTCTTTGCGTGTTTCGCTTGCGTTATCTATGCACAGACTCGTGTTTCAGTAACTGTTGTTCAACATCGATTAGAATGGACAGGGACTGCGATTGCTGTGTTCAGATGAGGGCTGAGCTGGCATCCCTTCGCTCATAGCTGCAAGCGGCGCTGACTTTGGTCGCGCAGCTGGAGGCTGTTGCCAATGGGCAGCAGCACCACTGTGGGGAGCCGGACTTGGGTATCACGGGGATGTCAACCTTGTCCCGTCTGTCCCCAGACCGGTTGCCGCTGTGGTTGCCCCGGTTGCTGCCCGCAGTGGGTCTGAGCCCTGGCCTGTGGTTGATTGGGAGGTCGTTCCAAGGCGTGGCCGGCAGCGAAAGACGTCCCCGGAGGCTGATCAGAAAGCCTCCCCGGTGCGTCTGACAAACAGATTTTAGGCACTGTCTCTGGCTGAGACAGATGCAGCTGCCTGCCCTGTTTCAGAGGATCATTCTCAGCCTTCAAGGTCCGGGCAATTGCAGAGGGTGGGCTTATTGGTACTTGGGAGTTCCAATGTGAGGCGCGTAATGGGGCCCCTTAGGGATATGGTGGCTAAGGAGGGGAAGAAATCCAGTGTGCACTCTGTGTGCATTCCGGGAGGAGTTATTCCTAATGTGGAAAGGGTCCTTCCGGATGCCATGAAGAGCACAGCGTGCAGCCAGCTGCAGGTGGTGGCACATGTCGGCACTAATGACGTGTGTCGCTTTGGATCTGAGGAAATTCTCTCTGGATTCCGGCGGCTATCTGATTTGGTGAAGGCTGCTGGTCTTGCTTACGAGATGAAGGCAGAACTCACCATCTGCAGCATCTCGACAGAACCGACTGCGGACCTTTGGTGCAGAGCCGGGTGGATGGTCTGAATCAGAGGCTCAGACGGTTTTGCGACCGTGTTGGCTGCAGATTTCTTGACTTGCGCCATAGGGTGGTGGGATTTCCGGTTCCGGTGAATTGGTCAGGAGTTCACTACACTCAGCTGGCGGCTACACGGGTAGCGGAGGCTGTGTGGCGTGGACTGGGTGTTTTTTTAGGTTAGAAGGCCTCGGGAAAGTATGGGGTGGGCTGCAATCTCAAAGGGTGCATGGTAAATACAGGACGTGCTTGGATCAAGGAACAGTCGGAATTGTAGTTGTAAATTGTTGTAGTTGTGTTGGGAAAGTCCCTGAGCTTCAAGCGCTAATAGAAAGCACAGAAGCTTATATCGTTATAGGTACAGAAAGCTGGCTAAAGCCTGAAATAAGCTCTGCAGAAATTTTTACGAAGTCTCAGACGGTGTTCAGGAAAGATAGATTAGGCAGAATTGGTGGTGGAGTGTTTGTGTCTGTCAGTAGTGGTTTATCTTGTAGTGAAGTAGAAGTAGATACTCTGTGCGAATTGGTATGGGTGGAGGTTATACTTAACATCCGAACTAAGTTAATAATTGGCTCCTTCTACCGACCCCCAGACTCCGATGATATAGTTGCGGAACAGTTCAGAGAAAATTTGAGTCTCGTAGCAAATCAATACCCCACTCATACGGTTATAGTTGGTGGGGACTTCAACCTTCCCTCGATATGATGGCAAAAATACTTGTTCATAACCGGTGGTAGGCAGAAAACATCTTCCGAGATTGTCCTAAATGCTTTCTCCGAAAATTATTTCGAGCAGTTAGTCCACGAACCCACGCGAATTGTAAATGGTTGCGAAAACATACTTGACCTCTTAGCCACAAACAATCCAGAGCTGATAGAGAACATCATGACTGATACAGGGATTAGTGACCACAAGGTCGTTGTAGCTAGGCTCAATACCGTTTCTTCCAAATCCACCAGAAACAAACGCAAAATAATTTTATTTAAAAAGCGGATAAATTGTCACTAGAAACCTTCCTAAGAGACAATCTCCATTCCTTCCGAACTGACTATGCAAATGTAGACGAGATGTGGCTCAAATTCAAAGATATAGTAGCAACAGCAATTGAGATATTCATACCTCATAAATTGGTAAGAGATGGAACGGATCCCCCGTGGTACACAAAAAAGGTCCGAACGCTGTTGCAGAGGCAACGGAAAAAGCATGCGAAGTTCAGAAGAACGCGAAATCCCGAAGATTGGCTAAAATTTACAGACGCGCGAAATTTGGCACGTACTTCAATGCGAGAAGCCTTTAATAGGTTCCGCAACGAAACATTGTCTCGAAATTTGGTAGAAAATCCGAAGAAATTCTGGTCGTATGTAAAGTACACAAGCGGCAAGACGCAGTCAATACCTTCGCTGCGCTGTGCCGATGGTACTGTTATCGACGACTGTGCCGCTAAAGCGGAGTTATTGAACGCAGTTTTCCGAAATTCCTTCAGCAAGGAAGACGAATGGAATATTCCAGAATTTGAAACACGAACAGCTGCTAGCATGAGTTTCTTAGAAGTAGATACCTTAGGAGTTGCGAAGCAACTCAAATCGCTTGATACGGGCAGGTCTTCAGGTCCAGATTGTATACTGATTAAGTTCCTTTCAGATTACGCTGATACAATAGCTCCCTACTTAGCAGTCATATACAATCGCTCGCTCACCAATAGATCTGTACCTACAGATTGGAAAATTGCGCAGGTCGCACCAGTGTTTAAGAAGGGTAGTAGGAGTAAACCATCTAACTACAGACCTATATCATTGACGTCGGTTTGCAGTAGGCTTCTGGAGCATATACTGTATTCAAACATTCTGAATCACCTCGAAGGAAACGATCTATTGATACATAATCAGCATGGTTTCAGAAAACATCGCTCTTGTGCAACGCAGCTAGCTCTTTATTCGCACGAAGTAATGGCCGCTATCGACAGGGAATCTCAAGTTGATTCCGTATTTCTAGATTTCCGGAAAGCTTTTGACACCGTTCCTCACAAGCGACTTCTAATCAAGCTGCGGGCCTATGGGGTATCGCCTCAGTTGTGCGAATGGATTCGTTATTTCCTGTCAGGAAGGTCGCAGTTCGTAGTAATAGACGGCAAATCATCGAGTAAAACTGAAGTGATATCAGGTGTTCCCCAGGGAAGCGTCCTGGGACCTATGCTGTTCCTGATCTATATAAATGACCTGGGTGACAATCTAAGCAGTTCTCTTAGGTTGTTCGCAGATGATGCTGTAATTTACCGTCTAGTAAGGTCATCCGAAGACCAGTATCAGTTGCAAAGCAATTTAGAAAAGATTGCTGTATGGTGTGGCAGGTGGCAGTTGACGCTAAATAACGAAAAGTGTGAGGTGATCCACATGAGTTCCAAAAGAAATCCGTTGGAATTCGATTACTCAATAAATAGTACAATTCTCAAGGCTGTCAATTCAACTAAGTACCTGGGTGTTAAAATTACGAACAACTTCAGTTGGAAAGACTACATAGATAATATTGTGGGGAAGGCGAGCCAAAGGTTGCGTTTCATTGGCAGGACACTTAGAAGATGCAACAAGTCCACTAAAGAGACAGCTTACACTACACTCGTTCGTCCTCTGTTAGAATATTGCTGCGCGGTGTGGGATCCTTACCAGGTGGGATTGACGGAGGAGATCGAAAAGGTGCAAAAAATGGCAGCTCGTTTTGTATTATCACGTAATAGGCGAGAGAGTGTGGCAGATATGATACGTGAAATGGAATGGAAGTCATTACAGCAAAGACGTTTTTCGTCGTGCGAGATCTTTTTACGAAATTTCAGTCACCAACTTTCTCTTCCGAATGCGAAAATATTTTGTTGAGCCCAACCTACATAGGTAGGAATGATCATCAAAATAAAATACGAGAAATCAGAGCTCGAACAGAAAGGCTTAGGTGTTCGTTTTTCCCGCGCGCTGTTAGGGAGTGGAGTCGTAGAGAGATAGTATGATTGTGGTTCGATGAACCCTCTGCCAAGCACTTAAATGTGAATTGCAGAGTAGTCATGTAGATGTAGATGTAGATGGTACTATAGTCGGCGCCCGAGCGATGGGACACAGCATGTCCGAGGTAGCGATGAAGGAGGGATTTTTCCGTGCGACCATTTACGTGTGTACCATGAATATCAGGGATCCGGTAAAACATCAAATTTCCGACATCGCTGCGGCCGGAAAAAGATCCTGCAAGAATGGGACCACCGACTACTGAAGAGAATTGTTCAACTTGACTGAAGTGCAACCCTTCCGCAAATTGCTGCAGATTTTAATGCTAGGCCATCAGCAAGTGTCAGCGTACGAATCATTCAACGAAACATCATCGATATGGGCTTTCGGAGACATAGGCCCACCTGTTTACCCTTGATGACTGCACGACACAAATTTTTACGACTAACCTGGGCCAGTCAACACTGACACTGGACTGTTGATGACTGGAAACATGTTGCCTGGTTGAACGAATATCGTTTCAAATTGTATCGAACGGATGGACGTGTGCGGGTATGGAGACAACCTCATGAAACAGTGAACCATGCATGAAAGCAGGGGACTGTTCAAGCTGGTGGAGGCTCTGTAATGATGTGGGGCGTGTGCAGTTGGAGCGGTATGGGACTCCCTGATACGTCGAGATACGTTTCTGACAGGTGACACGTACATAAGTATTCTGTCTGATCACCTGCATCCATTCGTGTCCATTGTTCTTTTCGATGGACTTTGGAAATTCCAGGAGGACACTGCGACACCGCACACGTCCAGAATTGCTACAGATTGGCTCCAGGAGCACTTTTCTGAGTTTAAACACTTTCGCTGGCCGCCAGACTCCCCAGACGTGGACATTATTGAGCATATCTGGGTGGCCTTGCTACGTGCTGTTCGGGAGAGATCTCCACCCCCTCGTACTCTTACGGATGTATGGACAGCTCTGCAACATTCATAGTGTCAGTTCCCTCCAGCACCACTTCAGACATTAGTCGAGTCCATGCCACGTCGTGGTGCGGCACTTCTGCGTGTTCGCGGGGCCCCTTCGCGATATTAGGCAGGCGTACCAGTTTCTTAGGTTTTTCAGTGTACGTTTATGTATTAATTGTACCTTTTATGGGAATTATGTGGCGTTTTGATTCGATGGACCTCGGTTACGTTTATGTTGAGCAAAATAACGATTCTGGTTAAGGGCTATTGTAATTCCATGAGAGATCCAAGCTGAGATTTTTATTGCTTCCCGAATTCCGCTTAGTAGCCCACAGCGGTCTTATGTAATCTCTCTCTCCTGGTTTAGCTGCGATAGAGTATCGACGTGCGTATATGCTCGTCCTTTGTTACTTGTATTAAGTAATCTTTTTATTATACTGCATTCTGGATTTGGCCATGGATAGCAGCTTCTGTATAAAGACTGATATTTTCACCATGGCAGAGCAATTTTTCGATCAAAAAATCAAAAGGTAAATTTCAGTGTCTAAGTATTTTTATTATAGTCATTATTGAACGTGCATTATGAAACTCTTTTCTGATCCTTATGTTATATGTTCCTACAACTAAGCAAAGCTATGAATTGAACCTGCATTTTTTATACGAGTCGCGTGCCCATGACAAAATATTTAATTACCTAAAAGTATCTATAAACGGAGTATAAAAAGGACAAGCTCAGGTACTACATCTGCCACTTCGTTCTTCATCATGTAGACTTATCTGACCTGACTGGAATCGTCTGCGCATATGTGTCAGTATGATGGTGGATTGTTCACTTCATCGAACTCGTCATGGGCTATTACAGCGTCGTTCCTTATCTAAAGCAGAAAACGAATCACCACACAAAACTTCACTTTATTCTTAGGCAGCGCCATTTTTTGGGCTCCCATACCGAAGTGCTACGTCACTGTGGCGCGAGGGTTTTCACATGTACTAAGAGCACAGACGTATACCTGCAAACAACAAAAATTTAATTACGTAACTTAATTTTTCTGAGGTAAAAATTAAAATTTTGATACGTCGGAACCAAGTTTTAAAAAAATGTCACCAAAAGGACTGCTGCTGGAATCAGTATGTAATATCTTAGCAAATCCCCTTTTCTTAATAGCTATGACCACTTACATAACAATCAAAACCTCTGAAGTTGTCTCCCGTATCTTCGTTAATTTCAAAGAAGTGAGTTCAAATGTTTTAGAATTGTCTCATTTAATGTTTGTAACTGTTTCAAATAACATTTAAGTCGCGTGATTTAGTACTAGCTTCAGCAATTTTATAAAACATCATACTTAGGTTATTTGACGTCAAAGGTTCTGAGTTTCTAGTTCAGTATATCCCCTCAATCCAGCCAATACCAGCAATTCTTCATAGCCTCGACTAAAGTTTTCACCTTAAGGAATGCTTATACTGTAGGGAAAAGTTGTGAGTGAAGCACTTCATTAGTCTTTTCAGATGAGGAATTGGAAAATTGAAGTAGATTAATGACAATATAATACTGTAATTTAATTATATACTTATATCACATTTTGAAAATAACTTTTAGGACAATAAATATGCTAACTTTGAAAGTGACTGCAGCCACATAAATGGTTGCCAGCATGGAAGAGTGGTAAAAGTGCACTTATGGTTTTGGCGGTTACACTTATCTGGAAGAGTGTACATACTTGAATATGTCAAAGCTTACAAGAGTCTTCACTATCACAGCAGTCGGATAAGAAACCCGTATTTCAGTCGTTATAAAAACAACGAAGAAAAATATCTTATCACTTTCTTTGAGATACATCAATATTTAAAATTACAATACAATAAATAAGTGACGTTTTAGAACACCCTATAACTACTTTGAACGATAAGCACTAATAACAGCTCATAAAATGTTTTACAGATTTTTCGCTGTTATATCATATTCATAATATCATTCCTCAATTAATTTGAGTCATGAAATAGTATTCATGTCAGTTCAGTTCGTGGACTTTACTATACTCCACATACAGTTTAAAACAGAAATCTGCGATCTGTTAAACACAGCAGTTTTGTCAAAACTACAGGAATGTTATTAATTACAATTTTATTATGTGCTAAGATAACACTGACAAAAAATAGCTTGTAGAAGTGACAAGCCATTTAAAAATAAATACTACGGCATTCTGTAAAGATGTGCAATTAGAAACAATAAGACAAGCCCACAAGTAATGGTTGATGAAAGCCGAGCTAAACTCATGACTCATATTTTTTTCATAGAGGCACCAAAGGCATGTCCACAGTGTAAGCAACAGAAGCTTGTTTCAGTTTCCGTGCAACCGTTCCTAAGTGTCATCAATAAACATAGACAGTACTTCAGCAAGAAATCACAAAAAAATACAAATATGCACACTTTGAAGACTAGCTAACACGTTTTCAGTCTGCTGTCACGAACACTTTCTGTGGAATTCCACGTCTCGTTGGGCCTAGGCCTTCTTTCCCTGCTTCTTTGGTGTCGGAGTTGCCTTTGCAGGTTTTTCCTGCTTCTTTGGTGACGGAGTTGCCTTTGTAGGCTTTTCCTGGTTCTTTGGTGACGGAGTTGACTTTGTAGGTTTGGGTCGTGCTGATTTGCACTTTTGCCGAGGGCACGTCGTCATACTCGAGTCGTAGTCGGCGTATCTCCACGTAAGCTTCATCTCGTCCACGTCGTACTTGAGAGCGACTCGATTCACCCACTTGCGGAAGCGATCGCTGTTGATGGTGTTCTCCTTCCATCGCCACTTGGGCCGCTTGTCTATCGACTGCAGGCCCCAGTGAATGAGGAACGCGTGGTCCAGGACGAAGAACCGCCAACCAGAGGCAAACATCTCGTATGCCTGTGAGAAAAAAAAGGTTGTTAAGTGTGAGGGTACAATATCGGCTAGGGTGGCAAGTTCTTTCAGAGGCTGACATTCGCTGGGCAATGTCGAATCGACAGCGCGAGTTTTCTCTAGTCAATGAGTAAGAACCGAATGTCGAGTGCAGAAGCGTAGCGGGGGGAGATGGAGAGAATCTTGAACGAAAGAGGATTATGTCAAATGTTTTGATTATTTAAAGTGAGACAAGTGTCGACAGAGGGCAGCTGAACGGAACGGATAGTTTATTGAGAATCCTTTATGAGGTGAATATCAACAAAATGTAAAAAGAGGGTAACGGAATGTAGTAATTAAATCAGACGGCGCTGAAGGAATTAGATCAGGAAATGAAACACTAAAATAAGGAGTCGACTTTTTATGCTTGGGTGGCAAAATAACTGATAGTGGCCGAAATGAAGAAATATAAAATGCAGACTGCGAATAGCTGGAAAATGCTTTCTGAAAAACAAAAATTTGTAGGTATGGAATATAAACTTAGGTGTGATTCTTGATATTTTCCATGCGTCAATAGTACTGGATGAAGTTTCGGGTTTGGAGCCGGATTACGTTGACTTCTTGCCACGATATTTCGGCTGACAACCATTCAGCCATCTTCAGTTGAAAGTTTTGCACTGGAGATGGCTAGTTCACGTGGCTACCTTTACACGGAAAATTGGCGCGAAGACGTATGCGCAACGGCAGCCGCTACGTGCGCGGAGGTTTAGTGTCACGCGCGAACTAGCGATGTGAACTAGCAGTCTCCAGTGGAAAACAGTCACCTGAAGATGGCTGAATGGTTGTCAGCCGAAATACCGTGACAAGAATCCGGCATAATCCGGCGGCAGTTCCGAAACTGCATCGAATAATAAATTTAAAGTGTTAGCAAGCCCTTTCTGAACGTACGCATCGGGCGTGCTTAGCTTCGTACGCACATGAGGAGTGAACGATAAGCAGTTCAGAGAAGAAGAGAACAGAAGCTTTTGAAATGTGGTGCAGCAGAAGAATGCTGAAGATTAGAAGGACACATCCTCAGACATAAAGGAATCGTAAATAGATAGTGGAGAGAAGAGCGTGTGTGTGTGTGTGTGTGTGTGTGTGTGTGTGTGTGTGTGTGAGAGAGAGAGAGAGAGAGAGAGAGAGAGAGAGAGAGAGAGAGAGGGGGGGATGGGGGAGAGGGGGAGGAGGCGGAGGACTGTAGAGGGGGACTACTACTGAATACGGCTTGATGTAGGTTGCAGTTGTTATTCATAGATGAAGAGCCTGGAAAAGGATAAGCACCCTTGTAGAATGGTATCAAACCAGTCTTCAGACTGAAACCACAACAGCTGTCGACAGATGGTAAAAAGTGGAGTCGTGGTAAAAAGAAGTATATTAACTAGCGAATTCGGAGGAAAGAGTCATAAAAATTTAATAGCTCCAGTTTCTGACGAGTACACCGTCCTTTATCCCTTTCCATACGTTTTAATTGTTTTGTAGAAAATGTTCTGTGTCTTGTGTTGTAAGTGCCTTCGTTTTTACCCAAGAAACAAATCTCATACACCATATGCTGTCATATTTTAATTACAGGCTGTCCACACATATATACTCATAAACCAAGCTGCACGTCAGATTTGACTAAATAGCCGGTACCTATAGAGAGACACTTATCACTTTCATACGTGTGTGTGGCACGCTTACAATCCAATAGTGCACTACATTACATCCATTATTAATGTACATACAGAAACCTACCATATAATAAGACAGGCACATCTGTTATGGAGCAGCCAAAGACGTCTGGAACCATATCTACAGATAGCCGATAGTACCATGTGCAATTGTGGCCCAGTATTTACTGGCATATAATGTTCAAATGGTACTAACATAACTAGAAGATCATTGTCTTGTATCGTATTAAAAGTTAAAAATCTGAAACTCATGCACCATGTGTCCTGTTCAATATAGGAGATTTTCAGTTCCGAGTACGTAAGACAAAAGGTTATGTCAGGCCTCCTAATGGGTATGCCATTTGATATATAAAATGAAACACAAAATACATTCACAAACGCTTACTGGGTCCTTAAAAGAAATGAAAAGTTCATAAGTAACGTGCAATATCAAAAACAGTAACAGATTATATACACAAAGAGCATAATTTCTCAATATCTCTTGTATGGTGCTATAATGCAATAGGGTGGATCACTCTTCTATCTAAACGACGTATAATAATATTGCTACATTAAATGTATGAGATGGTTTAAACCAACTTTACTTCCGCTATTTTGTACCTAACATAGACATTGTAATAATCAGACAATACGACCAACATAAATCTCTGGGAGCACATTATCAAATTGTAATACAGTAAAAAATGGTTTGGAGCTTTTGTAATATTCTTTTTGTATATGTTTTATGTAGTAATAAGACTACACACCAATTAGGCAGACAAGAGCTCCAGCCTGTTGCATTGTAGCATCATATAAGAGATAAGGGAAATCGTGTCATTTGAGTATATAGTCTGTTACTGTTTTCAACATAGCACATTTCTTGTACACCTTTAATTTCTTTTAAAGATCCAATAAGCTTTTGTTAATACAGGGTGAAAAGTATTTCAACCGACAAACTCTGGGAGGCTTTAGGGGACATCAAAACAAATATTTTCCTTAATGTCAATTTTTCCTATGAGGATTATTTAAACCGATGGAGGTAGTATTATGCTCTTCAGTTGTTAGAGGCCGTATCACGATCTTCAGTTGTTAGAGGGCGTATTACGCTCTTCAGTTGTAGGCAACTGCTGTCCACCAGTGTAGCAGTGCATTGTCTCTGTTTACTAATGGAGCGATACACCTGGAGTGAGTACACTGATATGGTTGGTGCGTACTACGTAGCGCACCACAACGGACGAGCTGCACAACTGGTTTATCACCAACAATATCCTAATCGCCGTATCCCGCATCATACGACATTTGCTGCTGTGTTCCAACGTCTGGGTGAGACCGGGTCATTTAGCAGATTACCAGGACAGGGACGCCGTCACACGGTAAGAATGATGCAATTTGAGGAAGCTGTCTTGCAGCCTGTGGAGCAGGATCCTCCAATCAGCACTCGCGCAATTGCACGTAACATGGGGACGAATCAGACGAATGTAAGAACAGTCCTTCGAGATCAGTTGTTACGTCCATTTCACGTACAGCGTGTCCACAACCTGGAACCAGCTGATTATCCACCCAGAGCACAGTTTTCGCAGTGGTACCTGGAACAGTGTGAAATTCATCCTACATTTCCATCCTCTGTGTTGTTTACCGATGAAGCAACGTTCGGGCGTGATGGAGTCTTCAACATGCACAGTTCGCATGTTTGGAGTGAGGATAATCCACATGACACAGTTACTAGTGCTCATCAAGTGCGGTTCTTCGCTAATGTCTGGGTCGATGTTGTTGGGGACTGTTTAATTGGGCCGTGTCTGCTACCTAGGCCATTAAATGACAGGCACTATTACAATTATCGCTAGAGCATTGTCAGAATTGCTGGAAGACGACCCGCTCCCTACAAGACGACGCATGTGGTTCCAACATGGCGGGGCGGCGGCACATTTCAGTCGTCGTGTGCGTCGATTCCTGAACCGATGCTTCCGAGAAACGTGGATTGGCAGACGTGGTCCTGTACCATGGCGTGCTCGATCCCCAGATATGTCCCCTCTGGACTTTTTTGTGTGGGGAGAGATACGCAACCTTGTTTACGCAACTCCTGTTGCATGAGAAGAGGATCTGGTTGCCCGGATAGTAGCAGCAGCAGGAACAATTCAGGATACTCATCTACATCTACATCTACATCTACATGACTACTCTGCAATTCACATTTAAGTGCTTGGCAGAGGGTTCATCGAACCACAATCATACTATCTTTCTACTATTCCACTCCCGAACAGCGAGCGGGAAAAACGAACACCTAAACCTTTCTGTTCGAGCTCTGATTTCTCTTATTTTATTTTGATGATCATTCCTACCTATGTAGGTTGGGCTCAACAAAATATTTTCGCATTCGGAAGAGAAAGTTGGTGACTGAAATTTCGTAAAAAGGTCTCGCCGCGACGAAAAACGTCTATGCTTTAATGACTTCCATCCCAACTCGTGTATCATATCTGCCACACTCTCTCCCCTATAACGTGATAATACAAAACGAGCTGCCCTTTTTTGCACCCTTTCGATGTCCTCCGTCAATCCCACCTGGTAAGGATCCCACACCGCGCAGCAATATTCTAACAGAGGACGAACGAGTGTAGTGTAAGCTGTCTATTTAGTGGACTTGTTGCAACTTCTAAGTGTCCTGCCAATGAAACGCAACCTTTGGCTCGCCTTCCCGATAATATTATCTATGTGGTCCTTCCAACTGAAGTTGTTCGTAATTTTAACACCCAGGTACTTAGTTGAATTGACAGCCTTGAGAATTGTACTATTTATCGAGTAATCGAATTCCAACGGATTTCTTTTGGAACTCATGTGGATCATCTCACACTTTTCGTTATTTAGCGTCAACTGCCACCTGCCACACCATACAGCAATTTTTCTAAATCGCTTTGCAACTGATACTGGTCTTCGGATGACCTTACTACACGGTAAATTACAGCATCACCTGCGAACAACCTAAGAGAACTGCTCAGATTGTCACCCAGGTCATTTATATTGATCAGGAACAGCAGAGGTCCCAGGACGCTTCCCTGGGGAACACCTGATATCACTTCAGTTTTACTCGATGATTTGCCGTCTGTTACAAAGAACTGCGACCTTCCCGACAGGAAATCACGAATCCATGCGCACAACTGAGGCGATACCCCATAGGCCCGCAGCTTGATTAGAAGTCGCTTGTGAGAAACGGTGTCAAAAGCTTTCCGGAAATCTAGAAATACGGAATCAACTTGAGATCCCCTGTCGATAGCGGCCATTACTTCGTGCGAATAAAGAGATAGCTGCGTTGCACAAGAGCGATGTTTTCTGAAGCCATGCTGATTACGTGTCAATAGGTCGTACACATCGAGGTGATTCATAATGTTTGAATACAGTATATGCTCCAAAACCCTACTGCCAACCGACGTTAATGATATAGGTCTGTAGTTAAATGGATTACTCCTACTACCCTTCTTGAACACTGGTGCGACCTGCGCAATTTTCCGATCTGTAGGTACAGATCTATCTGTGAGCGAGCGGTTGTATATGAATGCTAAGTAGGGAGCTATAGTATCAGCGTAATCTGAAAGGAACCTAATCGGTATACAATCTGGACCTGAAGACTTGCCGGTATCAAGCGATTTGAGTTGCTTCGCAACCCCTAAGGTATCTACTTCTAAGAAACTCATGCTAGCAGATGTTCGTGTTTCAAATTCTGGAATATTCCATTCGTCTTCTCTGGTGAAGGAATTTCGGAAAACTGCGTTCAATAACTCCGCTTTAGCGGCACAGTCGTCGATAACAGTACAATCGGCACTGCGCAGCAAAGGTATTGACTGCGTCTTGCCGCTTGTGTACTTTACATACGACCAGAATTTCTTCGGATTTTCTACCAAATTTCGAGACAATGTTTCGTTGTGGAACCTATTAAAGGCATCTCGCATCGAAGTACGTGCCAAATTTCGCGCGTCTGTAAATTTTAGCCCATCTTCGGGATTTCGCGTTCTTCTGAACTTCGCATGCTTTTTCCGTTGCCTCTGCAACAGCGTTCGGACCTTTTTTGTGTACCACGGGGGATCCGTTCCATCTCTTACCAATTTATGAGGTATGAATATCTCAATTGCTGTTGCTACTATATCTTTGAATTTGAGCCACATCTCGTCTACATTCGCATAGTCAGTTCGGAAGGAATGGAAATTGTCTTTTAGGAAGGCTTCTAGTGGCACTTTATCCGCTTTTTTAAATAAAATTATTTTGCGTTTTTTTCTGATGGATTTGGAAGAAATGGTATTGAGCCTAGCTACAATGACCTTGTGATCACTAATCCCTGTATCAGTCATGATGCTCTCTATCAGCTCTGGATTGTTTGTGGCTAAGAGGTCAAGTATGTTTTCGCAAACATTTACAATTCGCGTGGGTTCGTGGACTAACTGCTCGAAATAATTTTCGGAGAAAGCATTTAGGACAATCTAGGAAGACGTTTTATGCCTACCACCGGTTTTGAACAAGTATTTTTGCCAACATACCGAGGGTAGGTTTAAGTCCCCACCAACTATAACCGTATGAGTGGGGTATTTATTTGTTACGAGACTCAAACTTTCTCTGAACTGTTCCGCAACTGTATCATCGGAGTCTGGGGGTCGGTAGAAGGAGCCAATTATTAACTTAATTCGGTTGTTAAGTATAACCTCCACCCACACCAATTCGCACGGAGTATCTACTTCGACTTCACTACAAGATAAACCACTACTGACAGACACAAACACGCCACCACCAATTCTGCCTAATCTATCTTTCCTGAACACTATCTGAGACTTCGTAAAAATTTCTGCAGAACTTATTTCAGGCTTTAGCCAGCATTCTGTACCTATAACGATATCAGCTTCTGTGCTTTCTATTAGCGCTTGAAGCTCAGGGACTTTTCCAGCGCAACTACAACAATTTACAACTATAATTCCGACTGTTCCTTGATCCAAGCACGTCCTGTATTTACCATGCACCCTTTGAGATTGCAGCCCATCCCGCAGTTTCCCGAGGCCTTCTAACCTAAAAAACCGCCCAGTCCACGCCACACAGCCTCCGCTACCCGTGTAGCCGCCAGCTGAGTGTAGTGAACTCCTGAACTATTCAGCGGAACCCGAAACCCCACCACCCTATGGCGCAAGTCAAGAAATCTGCAGCCAATACGGTCGCAAAACCGTCTGAGCCTCTGATTCAGACCCTCCACCCGGCTCTGCACCAAAGATCTGCAGTCGGTTCTGTCAACGATGATGGATGGTGAGCTCTGCCTTCATCTCGTAAGCGAGACCGGCAGCCTTCACCAAATCAGATAGCCGTTGGAATCCAGAGAGAATTTCCTCAGATCCAAAGCGACACACGTCATTAGTGCCGACATGTGCCACCACCTGCAGCTGGCTGCACCCTGTGCTCTTCATGGCATCCGGAAGGACCCTTTCCACATCAGGAATGACTCCTCCCGGAATGCACACAGAGTGCACACTGGATTTCTTCCCCTCCTTAGCCGCCGTATCCCTAAGGGGCCCATTACGCGCCTAACATTGGAGCTCCCAACTACCACTAAGCCCACCCTCTGCGATTGCCCGGACCTTGAAAGCTGAGAATGATCCTCTGAAACAGGGCAGGCAGCTGCATCTGGCTGAGCCAGAGACAGTGCCTGAAACCGGTTTGTCAGACGCACAGGGGAGGCTTTCTGATCAGCCTCCGGGGACGCCTTTCGCTGCCTGCCACGCCTTGGAACGACCTCCCAATCAACCACAGGCGAGGGCTCAGCCCCACTGTGGGCAGCAACCGGGGCAACCACAGCGGCAGACCGATCTGGGGACAGACGGGACGAGGTTGACATCCCCGTGATACCCAAGTCCGGCTCCCCACAGTGGTGCCCTTTTGCAACAGCCTCAAGCTGCGCGACCGAAGTCAGCGCCGATTGCAGCTGTGAGCGAAGGGATGCCAGCTCAGCCCTCATCCGAACACAGCAATCGCAGTCCCTGTCCATTCTAATGTTTGTTTAACAACAGTTACCGAAACACGAGTCCGTGCCTAGATAACGCAAGCGAAACACGCAAAGAATGTATCAACTAACCTGTACAAATGCCTAACGACTGCGCTACAATCTGCTGAATCTACGATTACAGTAACTAAAACTCGAAATTGCACCTCCTATACGAAACTCACACGCAATTTAAATAAGAATCTACGAAGTAAACACTAAAGCGCGATGCTAGAACTGTCAAATACTATAATACGCCCGAAATATATGAATTAAACAATGCAAGTACCCAAAAACACGCAAAGAAATTAATTAAACTATCTAACAAATAAGTAAGCTAGGTTTATGCGACTTGCTGCTGCAGCTGCTTATCCAACGGCGGCAGGGAGCACAATGACTGTGACCAACCGACACTGGCTGTTCAAAACAAAAACAGAAGACAGACGACTACGCGAATTTACACTATTCTGGTACTAAGGCGCGATGCTACAACCCTCAAATACTATAATACGCCCGAAATATATGAATTAAACAATGCAAGTACCCAAAAACACGCAAAGAAATTAATTAAACTATCTAACAAATAAGTAAGCTAGGTTTATGCGACTTGCTGCTGCAGCTGCTTATCCAACGGCGGCAGGGAGCACAATCCTGGGGTTTTTGCCCGTGTCAGACAGAACATGATCCGAAGGTGTAAACTTTGTTTACGTGTCAATGGAGGAATTTTAGAAAATCTACTGTAATTGAAACTGGGTTGTGTTAATGTGTTGTCTCTTAGTCATAAAAAATGGGAAAATATTTGTGGTTTAATTAATTTGGCGCCAGAGAAATCTTCCTCTGCCGGTTTAAATACTTCTCACAGGAAAAAATGACATTAGGGAAAAATACTTGTTTTGATGTCCCCTACAACATCTCAGAGTTTGTCGGTTTAAATACTTTTCACCCTGTATATCACTTGCGTTTCACCTCATAGGCCGACTGACATGCCCCATTACGAATTCTGACGTAATCTTTTGTGTTTCGTACGTAGGACTGCAAATTAAATATTAAATTTAAACATGAAATATGATGCATGAGTTTCGAATTTTAAACTTCTGGTCTTCTAGCTGTGGTCCTATCATTTGAACTGTTGTTGCTGCTTTAATACTGAATACATCATGCAGTAATTTTTGTGTGTTTTATGCTGATAACTCCGATAAAACTCCTTTTCCCTTCACATGATACTTGAATTTCCAAACACTGGTGATTTCATAAGCTAATACACAACGAGAGCCAACATACACTGAAGGAAAAAAGTCGCAAAACCAAGAAGGAGTTGTGTGACATAAAATGAAGTTGGTAGGTGTGTTTCTACATCTCAGAGATGATGTTTGTTCAAATTTCGAGCCAGTAGCAAAGAGTGGTGTGGGTATCACCACTTTGAGGATGCAAATCAGGTGTGCTTTGCTGCAACGATCGTGAGCGTCAGTTACCTTTGAGATTGTACGTGGTTAGTTGATGTTACTCAAGAATGCCTTTAAGGCGATAAAGACGCCGGTATCAAAACGTCACTGTGTTTCAACGAAATCGTGTAACAGGGCTACGAGAAACTGGATGTTCCCTGTGCGATACTGCAGAAAGACTTGGCAGGAATATAGCAACTGCACACGAGTGTTGGCAGCGTTGTTCACTAGAATTTAGAGTCGCAAGCAGACTGGGCCCCGCGCAGCAATGTGGCACAACGGAGTGAGAAGACCATCGTGTTCGTCGTATGGCTCTGTCACATCGTATTGTATCTGTAACAGCAATCTGAATACCATAATCACACAACATGTTACCCCAGATCACGTAAAAACAGATTGCCCGATCGCTTGGTCTAGCAGGCAAGCTTTGTCAGGGAACGGCCACCAGGCGGCAACAGCGTCACACGCTTACTTGTGGAATCAACCACTAGATGACACTCCGTTCTGTGAAATATATGGCAACATCGGCCGAACGCGTGCAGCTTCCCACTATTTGGCGTCTGTGAAGTACAGCTGTTTCTGAAATACCGGTGGTAGTGGATCGAGTCGTCATGCCAAGGCCCTGCGAGTATATCAACTGTGGAAGGAGTAGACGAACAAATCCTGAACTAAAAATGTTCAGATTTCCCGTCAAAGATAAAGAAAGGTTACGGGAGTGGATTTTAAATTCAGATAAATCAATAAATTAGTTACGAGTAAGAATTAATAAAGAGCCCTAAGCATTCGATCCTATCTAAATTTTGTCGATTTTATATTCTGATATAACGTGGCATTCCTTCCTGTACAAGAATCATGTCATATAATTTTTAAATGAAATCCTTGCTGCGATTTGGACTTTTTTAAACTGTTTATTCACTTCACTATCGTAATTTTGAGTGTACAGGCATTTTTGTGTGCAATGTGAAAACTGAAACCTATATAATATATGGGTAATAAAATGGAAAGCATAGTTTGGTAACATTTTGTAAACAATTTAAGAAGCATTACCTTACAAGACCTTTCCCTTGGTACTTGAAAATGGTTCTAGATCTGAAATGGCAACATAGTCGTCATCTAACTGCTAGGTCATCGGTCCCTCTAAATCCTGGTATATACTAGAGCGAACGAAGTGCACGAGTGTGAAACCTCGTTTACACTGCTGCAAATGAGTATTCATAGATAAGTCGCCAACGTTCAGTGCCCTTCGTTTATACGTGTGAACAAGCGTTTTTACTGGAATGAAGGGAGGAGAATAGAAGAGAACGAGCATAGAATGCGAACTATAGAAGCTGCCTATTTTTTTTTTTTTTTTATCTCTGCGCTAATAATCCTCACACAGCTTTCACTCGAAAACAACACTACTTATAGTAACAGGTCTGCGCGAGTGCGGATATCCCCAGTAATAACTGTGTTGCAGATAAAAGCGTACGTCTGTTGCGAATATTTGCGGGTTATCTTTAAATTGTACAAAGTAAATTTTTAACATTATTATGGTTTGCCGTCTGTGGCTCTTCAAAGTTGACACCATCAAAATAAGCTCAAAAAACACGCTTTCACTTGAATATTACCGCGTTTGCAGCCCCCTTTCCACAACAATCCAAAATTCATCGTTTTGTGCCACTCTTCTATCATTTACGATAAGTTACAAGCGAAGTAAAAGAATTTAAATTTGAAATGACTGTCACTGAAATATGTCAAGCCTTAATTCGCATCATAACCGAGTGCGGAAATCAGCAGGCGAGGCACAAGTCTCTTTTCAGAGCAGTGGTGGGTTAAGCTGCTTTACAAAACGTTAATATCTCAGAATGCGGATAAGCAACTTGGCAGATGTGGATAATGATCTTGTGGATGCGGTGCACATACGGACGGCGGCATTTTTCCTGTCCGCGCAGACTTCTAGTTACCGCTACGATGTAAATCTTTGATATTGAGATAAGATTATTTTGCCTGTTGGTTTTGAAAAAGCAAACAAAGTGGCGTAGGAAAATAAATATGTTGGTGGCTTAATTTGTTACGTAGATGTGAAACGCTTGGAAGTAGTGCCAATGCACTTATCATTGAATTGCAGCTCCAACCTTCTTTACATTTGTTCCAGAATTTTGCACATACGTCGTTTGACGGCTTTCGTTGGCTCCTCATTACACCTGACGAGGAAATTTACTAGCAGCAACATAAAGCAAGTTCGCAAGAAGACGCGTACTCTCCGTGCTGGTAACGCCAAAGGGGAGACGAGGCAAACTTCTTATGATGCTTTTCTCAGAAATCGACAGCCAGCTGAACACTAACGAACACTACCGACTGCCTACCGAAAAAGACTGAATGTTATTGTCTCGCAGTGGTGAATGGAACTGAACACTACAGAATCAGCTTTTCATCACGCAAACACTTGCAAACATTGATGTTATGCTTTCACTACTTAATTGTTTCTCACTGTGAAAAGCTAGGCACTAAAGGGGAAACAATATTACAGGCAATGTTTGTTTTAATTACGAAGCAAGTAATGTCACGCAGAAGAAATTAGAAATGACGTGTTTCTTAACTTTGCAGGAACTTCAGAGGCACTGTGGGCACCGAGTAAAGTTTACGAACCGAACACGACTGAATGTCGTTTCCTCAAATTCGTCTTCACATATGAGAATGCAGTCTTTCCTGTTTTAGTTCGCTCACTGCTGACCAGACTTAAAACGCCATTCCCAGAATTAATCATAATATTTAAAGCCCAAAAAAGGTTGCACACAAAGATCTCTCTTAGCAAATACTTAATGAAAGATTCATTTCTATCATGCTAATGTAGACTGAGATACTAAATGTGTTAATGGTATATACATATATCGTATTTTTCTGATAGACAGTTATTGTTACAGGCAATGTCAAACTGCTGGATACGGACCCAGAAAAACTGCACAATAGACTGCTGTGTGATGTCCATTTTGATGAAAAGTCATTCATGAACTACGAAACAACGGCTTATACACACAGCAGTTACCGTAAAATTTACATCTGACACTGGTTCTTCAGCACTATGTAAGGGAACTAGTGATAAGAATAGTTTGTCATCACCTGAACTGAAAGTGAACAATGCAAGGAGAACGTACAGTGCTTCTGGTAGAAATAAATGCAGCACCACAAAAGAGTGAACCATTTCCAGAACTGAAAGAAGTCATAGGAATGCCTGCGAGAAAAGTTAAAAGAAAACTCTGTATGCTACGTCGTGATGATGAGGATACTCCCAGAAAGCAAAAACTCAAACAGAAAATACACAATGAACAGATCACTGAAAAACAAAACTTCCTACTTGTCAAAAGTTAAGAGTAGATTATTGCATTGTAGGAGCTCAAATAACATTGCCCATGTGTTAAGCAGTTTCTGCTTCCCATCTGATTTCTCCAGGGCACAGGCTGCAATGCAGTGCAAGAGCAAAAAACGTCCGTGGTCTTCTATCGAGGAAAATCTCTCTCTGATGTTTTACAAATCTCCTGCAGCATATAAATTTTTGCGAAAATTGGGTGTCGTATTACCTGGACGGTCCACAATTAGACGCTGGATTGGCGTCACAAAATTTCTACCAGAGTTTAACAAAAACCTTTTTAGTCAACTTAGCAAGAAATTTGAGACACAAACTTATTTATAAAAGGCGTGTGTACTATCTTTTGATGAGATGTCGATATGCGCCATCTGGAATATGCAAAACATCTCGATTTAGTAGAAGGTCTAGAAGATTTGGGTGACAGGGGAAGGAAATCATTTCCTGAAAATTATGCACTTGTTTTTATGATTAGAGGCATCTACAGTAACTGGAAATTGCCTGTTTCATATTTTTTGTCTAATTCCGGGGTAAAACATGCGGATTTATTGGGACTCTTACAGCAATTAATTATGTTGTTGCAAAATGCAAACCTAGAGCCAAAATTATTCGTTTGTGATCAGGGAGCTAGTAATCGAAGTGTTGTGAAGCATTTACATGTTATGCCTGAGAAACCTTATTTTATTGTAAATGAACAGAAATTGTTTTATATTTATGATGTCCCACATTTGTTCAAAAGCATACTAAACAATCTGCTTAATGGCGACTTCATTTTCAACAATCCTGTTGTTTTATTCGAAGATGTCAGGAAAACATATGACATTGATAAGAAAAAAAAAAACAGAATACTGGTAAAACTCACTGACAGTCATTTGCAACCTGATTCATTCCAGAAAATGAATGTAAAATGGCAGTCCAGGTCCTCAGCCACTCTGTTGCTGCAGCTATCAGAACTTGTGTAGCGACTAAAGAACTGCAGAGTGATACAGCAGCGAGCACAGCTACTTTTATTGAATTTATGAACAATTTGTTTGAAGTTTTGAACAGCAGGACAGCATTTTCCTCTAATCCATATAGGTGTGCATTATCAGAACAGTAGTAATGGAGACGCTACAGAATGCAAAGGATGTCTTAAGTACCATAAATAAAACTGAAAAAGACAGGTAAAATAACGACACCACCATGCATTACGGGTTTAATCCAGACTGTGAATGCTATAGCTTAGTTTTTTCTTGAGGAACAAACTGTCGGCATTAAATTTTTACTGCCCAGCAGATTGAATCAAGATGCTCTTGAGAATTTATCTTCTGTGTACCGTCAGAAAGGAGGCTACAGCCGTAATCCAACAGTTAGAACACTAAGGTGCTTGTTCCGAACAAGCACTGGTAACTCACTAATGAAGCCTTGTGACGCTTCAAATAGTGAGAAGGACACTGACAAGATGCTGTTACTGAACAACTGTGTGTTGCAAAAAGAAGGTGATGAATCTCAGCTGTTGGAGAGCTCTGGAAACATCGGAATTCCGAACACCCCTGGTTCCTCTACGGATGAAGAAGCGAGTACCATCGAGGCCAACGAGTATTTATTTGTCTTCCCCACAGCAATACCTTTCCTATGAACAGTGTTCAGTAGCATATTTTGCTGGCTACTTAGCACACATATGCATCGAAAGGTATGATTGTTTGGGATGTAAGGAGACACATGTAGCAGTGAGCTTGAAGAGAAGAGGGAATTATTTATTCTCCATAAAAAATACGCAACTGGGAATTTGAGTCATTCTTCAGTGTGACTCAGCGCTCCAAATGTTGAGTTTAGCAACGTTATTGAAATGTCTTTACAGGCATATGAGTCCTGTTTTTTACAGTTTAATTATAAGAGAAATATAAAGTTTAGGATTGTTAATTACATCAAATCAACACTTGAAAACTTTCACTGGTTGGACGATGAGGAATGTGGAGAACACAGACTTTTCATTTTGAATCATCTTGTGAAGTGCAAATTGTATTACAGTTGCAGAACAATGTTCAAAGACAAGTGTAGTAGAACACTCTCAAAACTGAAAATTATAAGAAATATGTAGTTTATTCATATTGTATTTAAGTACCAAATAAAGATTATCCGTTAGGCTGCACAAATAAGTTTCGTTGCCTTCATCACTCTACCACGTTTAACTAGACAGAAGTAATTTGTTAAATCTGAGCAAATCAGTACTGCTTGTGACAATAGTAGATGTGCTGACCGCAAAGTTAAGATGTTTACCATCAATTTTTTTTTTACTCACGATATTTAAAGTTTCACAATATTTATTTTTTTCGAAGATATCGTTGTTAAATGCGTACATGAAATCATATTCGTTCACAACTAACAGTAATCAAATGCAAAATGTGGTTATACTTAAGAACGCTTACAGAAATACAAAGAAAGGAAGCAAAATCTGTTTCTTAAACTCATTTACAGTCTCAACGTGAAAAATATATTGTCGTTATAACTCACCTAATCCCTATACATACTCAATACAAAATAAATAATTATGTCGGTAATGTCGGACGCGAAACCCACTGCTCAGTGCAATATTTGTCAGTAAATTAACGGATTATATTTCAAAGATGTTGAGAAGATTTTGAAAACTTTCTAGTGTTAACCTGCACGTGGAGATCTTTTTTACCACCATAATCCGTATCAGAAGAGCTGTATAACGAAGAGGAAATGGACGGCATGGAAGGCGAGTGTATAACCTATGCGATTGCATTAGTCTGCTTTTAAACAGTAACTCACGAGAAATGTTTGTGTGTTACTTTTCATTTATTTCATTTCGCATAGGATTGTGAGAAGTATCCCTACAGTAGAAATAAACTTGGTTTGTAGAATTACAGGAGCGAATCTACATTCTTCGATTGAAAACTCGGGAAAAACCATTGCCGATCATGGTCTACACTCTAAAGTCAGCTGTGTGACGAATGAATTACGCGCGCAGCGCTCTAGCCGAACACAAGTCAGCGTCATTCACGTCACCGAAGATTCAGCGTTGCCAATTCCGCGACATGCACAGGTCAGTTAGCATTGTAGCGTCGCCTGCGACATCTGTTGACCGACGGGAAAACTATTTTTGCGGTTGCCTGTTCCGCCGTAAGGACGGCCAATCTGTTTCTTACGTGATCTGGGATGTTACAAATCGGTTACTTTAAGGAAAGCTCCGAGCCAGGCGACCTGTAGCGTGTATTCCACTGGCCCCAGGCAGGCCACCGCCATTTGCGACTACAGTAGTGTCAAGCGAGAGCTCATTGGAGGGCGGGGTGCACGTCTGTACTGATTTCTGATGAAAGCTGCTTCTGTATACCCCACCATCTATGGCCGTCCTATCCACCTCACTCCTACCCTCAAATACCTTGGCCTCACACTCGACCGCCATCTCACCTGGACTCCCCATCTCCTTACCATCCAAAACAAAGCTCACAACCGCCTCCGCCTCCTGAAACTACTGTCCGGTCGGACGTGGGGTCTGCATCCTTCCACCATCCTTCACACCTACAAATCCTTGATCCGCCCCATCCTGTGTTATGCCAGTGTCACTTGGATTTCCGCCCCTCCCCGGTTCTATAAAGCCCTCCAATTCCTCGAACGACATGTGCTCCGCCTCGCCTTCCGCATCGTCTTCCATCCCCCACGCGCATCCTCTACGACCTCATCCCCTTCCCCCACCTTTTCCTTTTCCTTGAACACATCCGCACACTATATATTGTCCGCCGCCTTGATCCCCCTCACCCCCTGGTTTCTCCCATCCTCTCCACCCCCAACTAGTTGCCGCACCATTGTGTCCCACCCTCTCTCCATCTCCACACCCTCCATCTCCTTTCCCAAGACAACTTCCACCGTCTACCCCCCCCCCCCCCCCCCCCTGGATGATGAGCTTCACCCTGACACCTACCCTTTCTACCAACTCTAACCCCTTCTTCCTGCCTCCTCCTCTGGGCTTCCTTTCCTCCCCCTCCCTCCTCCTGAGCGGCTTCCCCCTCCTACTCTCCCTCTATCTCTTGTGCCTCCTTCCAGTGTCTCTGCACTCCCTCCTGCCCTGCCTTCCCTCTTTCTCTCCCGCCCCACGTGTCTCCTGCCTCTTCGTGAACACACTGATGGCCCTCCTCTCTTCATCCCGCCGCTTCCCCAGCTGCCCCATGCTCTCCCCTCCTTTTCCGTACTCTCTGACCTTTTCCCTCGGCAGGTCCCACCTGGCAGTTTTATTGTTCATCGTGTGTGCTCCAAGTGGGTTTTAAGTGTGTTGTTCCGGAGTGTTTTTACTACTGTGGCCGACTTTAAACCTGTGCCTGTGCACTCAGTGTCTTCTCTGTGTTTTGAGAATCGTCAACTGTGTTTTTTAACTTTCTGGTGACTTTTTTTTAACTGTCCCCCAGGAACGTCTCCATGTCAGTGTTTCTTTTACCTCCATTTTCTCCCCTTACTCTGTTTTATGTTCCCCTTTTTTATCTCCTTATGTATGTATCATTTTATTCTTGTTTTAGTTGTCCTGTCACTCGGCTGAAGAGCGGCGGATTGTGCCGCTGACAGCCCTCCCCTGCCCATATGGGGCAGGGGAATGAAATCACAGTAAAGAAAAAAAACTGGTTCTGTATTGGTGTCAGTGATGGGCTTGTGTTGGTTGGAAAAAGGCCAGTTGAGAACCTGGTACCAACTTGTCTACATGCTAGAACACTAGACCTGGAGTTGTCGTGTTGGGTGCAATTTTGTATTACATCAGGAGCACTTCTGTGGCTGCCCCACGCACCCTTTGTCATATATGCTAGCGATATGAATTCCTTTGCTCTGCTTGGTATGCTTGAGTGTAACAAACAAAATAGCCAGTAAATACTGGGCCACAATCGTACATGGTACTATCGACTAGCCATAAATATGGTTCTAGACATCTTTGGCTGCACTATAATAGCTGTGCCTGTATTTTAATCTAATGAATTGTGGCCCTGTGTCATATATGTACAATCAAGGCATGCATTACATATTTTAAGCAATGACTGATACAATATGGTGACTTAAATCATTTTAACCCTTCTTCCGTGAAAATGGTCAAAGAGTGAAACCAGCAGATATTTGGGGGTAAAATAAAAACAGCTTATGGTTCAAATACGCATTTTATACGTATAGTGCACTATTGCATTGTGCTGTTATACATGCACATGAAAGCAATGAGTGCCTTTACATATGTGCCAGCTATTTAGTCAGATGTGATATGAAGCTTGAGACTTATGATAAGTAAGTAACTTTATTTATGAAGTATATATGAACACAAGATGTTTCACATGGACATACGTTATATAAACCAATGTTACCATTTTTGTGGATGTGTTTCAGATGCTCGAAAATTACTAGCAGTTGAAATAAACTAACAGCACGGACAATAAATATATTACAGCTTGTTTCGACCGTGTTTCATTTCGTAAAACTAATTTATTTGAATGAGAGTTGTCTCCAGCTGTAAAATGATCTTTGATCATAAATCTTGGTGTGACCAAGTGGATCTCATGTTCAGAATGGAAATTGTATAATAAATATTATATACGTTGAGGTTTTGCTATTCGATTTCCAAGCATGTATCATGCACTACAACTATCCACTGTAAAGATAGTCCTATTCGAACACAGCACTCCAACTTGACTATATGTGTTAGACGAAGCGACCAGAAGCAAGTTCATAGCTCAGGCCAGTGAGGCATGAGGATGTCTAAGAGAACAAGAGAACATCATGAAACGCCCAAAATTAGTACTTCTTAAATCGTTTTCTTGAAAGAATAACTCCTGAGTACTCTATATTTTTCTCTTTTCCTGAGAGCTGGGGGGATCAGGAGAGGGGAGCGCTGCTCCTTTCCCATAGGTATGGGCGCCCTTGTTTTCACTTGTTCCTGAGCGCTTATGGGCCCTGAAACAGGGAGCGAAGCAAGCTGTGCCCAATACTTTCTATAATTCGCAGAGTGAGAATAAACACCTCCTATCACAATCGTCATACCGCTGACGCTGGACCCTTTTCCATTATAATGAATTTTACGACACATCGCAAATGTATTGTGTTTACCATTGTATCTGCGAACGCGTGTGAGCTTAGAATCAAGGAAGCAGGGAACGAAAGATTAAATTTGTGATGTGGCGAGTCTTTACAGCTGTCAAATAATAGTGAAGCTTCATTGTAGATGACCATCAGCTGTTTATTTTTATTCTCAGTGCCCCCCCCCCTCCCCACCTGGAGGCGCCTCAGCGCCAGACCCCTCATCCACTGGGTGGACACGTAATCTACTAGTTGTAGTATTGATGATAATGAACCTGTGGCTAGTGGTTGTTCCTGTCCCGTTCCAATAGTGTAGGACAACAAATTAGCGGCGTCATGGGCCCTCTAGAATACTCAGCGGTTGCTAGGACCTTTGAGAAGCGTATCTCGTTTACCAGAACGGACGTGAGTCACCTGCCGGGGGGGGGGGGGGGGGGAGGCGGGTATTGGGACCCAGTCAGGTTTCTACAAGCATGCCCCCCCCCCCCCCCCCTGTGCTGGGTCCACAGATCCTCAAAGATGGCATTATACCTCAGAGTACATCAGTCGCCGAGTGGTATCGTTAATCCACCTTGAGTGCTATACTGTCCCAGTTTTCTGAGATGGAAGGAAGAGGGCCAATAAAGCAGCCAAATACCACAACTCGATATTCATGTCAATGATTCGTTAGATGGAGAGTCCAGTTATATCAAACTCCCTGAGGCTATTAAGAACGAGCAGGCCTGTATAAACATTCAAAATAAAAAGGATAACGCTTATTTTGCATGGTCAATCATGGCTTGCAAAAGAAATTACACAAAACATCCGACATCTTGATACATAATAGGTCTTACCATTTCTGAATGTTATAACTTTGACAGTGTCGAGTTTCTCACAAAGATTCAGAATATACCAAAATTTGAGGCGGAAAATCCCGGAATATCGCTTCACGTTTATGGCCTGAGGAAGAAGCAGAAAAATAAGTCAGATGAGCTGAACAATTGTACTATAATTGAACCATTCCATTTTTTGAAGTATTCAGGTGAGCGTGCTCTTCATGTAAACATGCTGCTCTTCTCTGAAGGCGATAATCAGCATTGTGTGTGGATCAAAGACATGTTCCTCCACCTTTACAGCCAATTGGCGAAAAAAGAAGAAAGGCATTTGCTTCAAATGTCTAAATACCTTTTCAGAAGAACAGCATTTAAAAAGGCATCTGGAGGACTGTGAATTCAAGGGATCGGTACTTGTTGTTATGCCTTCAGATGAAAACAAGTTCATTAAATTTAAGAATTCTCACCATTAGGAATGATGTCCATTTGTTGTATACGCAGATTTCGAATGTCTCCTTGTCCCTATCATCCACTGTGAAGGGAATCCCTTAGCCTCACGTACCACCTTTACGCAAAAACAAGTACCGTATGTGGCAGTGTACCAAACTGCATGTTCATATGATTCAAGTCTTAACCCCTATGAATCTTATGTCGGGGATAATCCTGTGGTTTGGTTGCTCACTGAGCTTCAAAAACTATCATTGGACGTTGATAGGCTTTACAGCGGCAATATCCCAATGACCGAATCGGAGGAGGATAAAAAATTATGCAATGATGCAGTTAACTGTCATATTTGTGGGCTGCCATTAGGTAGAAAAGCTGAAACTCTGCATAGAGATCATTGTCGTCTTATGGGGAAGTTGCGTGTTGCAACTCAGAACGCATGAAATTTGAAGTATCATTTACCACGACACATACCCGTTCTCTTACATAATTTAAATGGATATGATACTCACTTTCTAGTTGAGCAGTTGGCTAATTTCACCTGGGAGGAAAATCAAGTCAGTGTTCTGCCTAAGAGAGTTGAGAAGTATATTTCATTCTCAAAACGAATGACGCTAAAAATTACGCTCTGCTTCCTTGACACGCTAAGTTTTATGCAGGCGCCACTCCAGCAACTCATTGAAACTCGATCTCGGGAGAATATGCATATCACTCGATCTGCATACCCCGATGAGGAAAAGTTTCAGCTCGTGACTAGGAAAGGAGTTTGCCTTACAAGTATTTTGATAGTAAGAGGAAACTCGACGATACCAGGCTATCCGACATCCTGCATTTACCAGTACTCTCATATGCGATGCCATAACTGGTGCAGATTATGAGTATGCTGTCATTGTCCGGCGGGAATTCAACATTCCAAATTTGGGTGAATACGCAAGACTACACATGGAATGACGTGAGTTTGCTGGGAGATGTTTTTGAAAAGTTCCAGAGTGCATGAATGGCCACATACTCTATGGACCCCACCTTTTATTAAACGGAACCTGGGTTGAACTGGGATGCGATACTCAAGAAAACGAGGCGCAGCATCGAACTGTTGACTGATACTGATATGCTTTTTGGAATGTGCTATCTGTGGAGAACTTTGCCAGTGTGTCCTTAGACACGCCAAGGCAAATAATCCACTTATGGGTTTGGAGGTCAACGCATTCCTCGATTCAAGTTCTGTTCTATATTTGGATGTGAATAATTCAGATGGGCACTCCATGATGCAGCCACTGCCGATAAGTGGGTTTCAATGGGTGTCCGAAAACAAGGGATTAGATGGAAAAATATTGGGTCCGGCGGCTGATTCTGATGTAGGGTATGTGGTGGGGACAGACCCCATATACCCTGTTAGTTTTCATGAAATGATAAGCGACTTGGCGTTATATCCAGAGCAACAAGTTCCATGAGGAAGTACTATCCCGGAACTGAAGACCACTGTTGGACACCAAGGAGGTATGTAATTTCCAGCAGCGTGTCAGCTTAGGGATGGAGCTAGGTAGAATCAAATGGGGTGGTTGAAGAAGTATATTGAATAAAATACTAAAACAAATTTTTATAAATTAATGAGTAATTCCATTTTCGGTAAAACCATGCAGAATGTAAGAAATGAATGCAACATTTTGGTAGGAGCGAACAGGGTGGGCACTGGGGCTTAAGAAAGAGCATCGCCAGACCAGATTTTAAGCAGGTCACTATTTTGAATGAGGACTTTGTTGCTGTGGAGATGTGAGTTTATGAAACCAGTCAGTTTGGATATGTGTATAATGGACATCTCCAAACTCCACATGTATCACTTGCACTATGAGTTTGCTATAACTCATTTTGTCCAACCAAAGTTACTTGATATGGATTCAGATAGCCTCAGCTATTGGGTGAAGATTTGTAATTAGCTGTCACGGTAATGAATTCGACACATCGGGATATGCAGCCAATAAACCTAACAATATCATTCCTTGGAACAAGATGATTTTCGGCGTAACGGAAGTGAGGCTATTGGATTTCCGATTGTGGAGTTTGTGGGCCTAAAATCCAAAATGTATGCATATCGTACAATAGGTGGAACCACCAGGAGGCGGGCTAAGGATGTGTGACGTGTGGCATCATGTGTCTTCACGGTCAAAGACTATTTGCATTGCCAGTAGGATGGTGTTAGTGGTGCACCGCTGCAAACTCCGCATTTGGTACAGCAGACTAGTATTAGATCACGAGGTCATGAGGTGTACACTGTGCTGCAACCTAACGTCTGACTGTCATTTCACTTGTGATGACAGGATCGAACCCCCCCTGTACTCACACTATTTACTTGAAGCGCAACAGGGGACGGTGGATTCTGACGGTGTGAATGAGAGAGAGTGTGTGAGTGCATGGCTGAGTGATAGCTTGTACCTAATAGTATGGCTCTTTTGTCATAGTTTAAGTATTGTATTAGGTAGAAATATTGGAACACGTGAGGCAATACTGACCCTACGACTTATCTTAGAAGAAAGATTAAGGAAAGACAAACCTACGTTTCTATCAGTTGCAGACTTAGAGAAAGCTTTTGACAATGTTGACTGGAACACTCTTTTTCAAATTCTAAAGGTGGCAGGAGTAAAATACAGGGAGGGAAAGGCTATTTACAATTTGTACAGAAACCAGATGGCAGTCATTAGAGTCGAGGGACATGAAAGGGAAGCAGTGGTTGGGAAGGGAGTGAGACAGGGTTGTAGCCGAGAGATGAATACACTAAACAGATTCAGAAGGACGTAAGTTGCAGTAAGTATTGGGAGATGAAGAATCTTGCACAGGATAGAGCAGCATGGAGAGCTGCATCAAACCAGTCTCAGGACTGAAGACCACAACAACAACAACAAATATTGTATGTGTGATGTATGGCGTGCCTGCATGTGTGAGTGCTTATGTGTGTCTGTATGTATGCCTGTGAGTGTGTTTGAGTGTGAATGTCTGTGTAAATATATAAGCCTGTGTGTAAATATATTCTGCTTATTTTTTTCTGAATAAGTAGCATATTATATGTGCAAGAATATATAAGCAGCATGTGCTTGAAAAAAATATAAAAGAAAGTTAAAAATGTGCAAAGTATGTAAAAAGATTAAAAATTGGACTAAAATCGTCAAAAAAGTTGAAAAATTGTAAATGAAGGGAAAAAATAATCTACCGTATTTCTCTCTTTTGCACTTCATGTGCGTGTGTGATTGTGTTAAAAAATGGTTCAAATGGCTCTGAGCACTATGGGGCTTAACTTATGAGGTCATCAGTCCCCTAGAACTTAGAACTACTTAAACCTAACCAACCTAAGGACATCACACACATCCGTGTCCGAGGCAGGATTCGAACCTGCAACTGTAGCGGTCACGCGGTTCCAGACTGTAGCGCATAGAACCGCTCGGTCACACCGGCCGGCTGCGATTGTGTGAAAGTATGTGTAAATAGATTAGTTTTTAAGTTTCACCTACCGCTAGCTGTCCAAGTCATACCAGTTTTAAGTCTGAGTGCTACCCTGTTCATTTTAGTGATGCTGTTTGGGATGAACATTTTAGGGTCATCCGCTTCGTTATATTACTTCAGATACTTGAGGTGGAAAATGTTTACAGCCACCCAATCGAACGAATAAATTAAGACTTCTTTTTGGGTAGAATTTCACTATTAATAGTATTTGTGCAAGAGAATCTACGCCTGTGCAGTAGCTGTAATCAGTACTGTAATGTAAGATAAACATTATTTTTTCAACCAGTAATATTATTTGTAAAACCAAGAACTGTGAATAAAATGAATATTGTAAAAAACAACAATATTTGTGGATGTAGAGCTGTATTACTACTGTGAATATTTATGTCTAAATACTAAATTGTTATTTTTTTATTTTTTCACAAATTCCTACCCTTGCAAATGTATATAAAGCTGTGCAAGATGCAAAGGTTTCAGTTGAAGCTTGGGGGAGGTGACGTTTAAAATGGAGGGAAACAAAATATATGTTTGCATGGGTTTTCGCCTATCGTGCTGCATGTATAGGCTTTTGGGGACAGGCGGCGCTTTCAAAGACATACAGCAAACATGGCTGAAATTATATCTCCTGTGCTTGAACGAAGTCACAGACGTAAGCTCAGAGCAAAGCTACATACTATGTACGTAGGAGCTATGTAGAAGCAAAGAAAAACCCAAACTGTGAGATAAAAAATTCATTTATTTTCATTAATCCAACTTAAAAGTAATTTCACATTTTCATAAGCATCAACACTATTTTCACACATCTTCTTGAGCTGATGGATAGCAGGACACCTGTGGAATTCCAGGTCTTCAGTAGATGCAAAACTTCAAGATTCGCTGCATCCATGTGATCTTCTTCTCGCCGTTGATATAGATTATGGTTTCAGGATGATCAAATATTCGAAGTAACGTCACAATTTCTCTATACGGTATACCAGGATCGTATCAGTGAAGTCCATGAAAGAAACGTGTTAGCCACTTTGCACTCCTCCGTGTTTTAGCGCAGTTCACATCAGTGAAAGGCTTCCTTGAAGCAATTCCGAGGGTGATGATGTGAGAAGTTTTAAGGGTTTATGCTATGCCAACATTACGTGTACGATCAATCTCTACC
The DNA here is from genome assembly GCF_023897955.1 of Schistocerca gregaria. Lineage (NCBI taxonomy): Eukaryota > Metazoa > Arthropoda > Insecta > Orthoptera > Acrididae > Schistocerca > Schistocerca gregaria. The sequence continues at coordinate 469,743,777 of NC_064920.1, forward strand.
CCACTAAGTTCATAACGCATTTCCGGGATCAGGAATGCCAAAGCATTACGTGTAAGCTTTGATCCCACTGTATGACTACCATCCTTTTTCTTAAATGCGTAATTCAGATGTATGAAACTCTGCTTGGAAGAGTTAAAGCATCTTGGTGTTGGATGACAATCCGGATTTCATTGTTCCTGTTAAATGTCATTAAAGCATTAGGTTTATGTGAGAAGTACTCCTAGCGTATGATTCGCTCATCATATACCACTGGGTGAGATATATCGAGTGAGGCCTACAGATGTAAGAAACTCGTGTTATCACCTTGCGGTTCTGCTGCGACGTGCTGTGCTGTGCGCTGTGTGCGCTTGTTTTATATCTTACGCCAGTCTTATCTTAGATGTAATCGTACAATGATTTCCTCACCGCTAAAGTCAACAAGTTGCTTATTACAGTCTACAGTACGCATTTCCAGATAGTCCAATGCCTGAACTATCACTGGAAAGTATATAGCGTTGATAGGAGACTCGTAAATGTTATACCCTGGTGGGAAGAAACCGTAAATTGAATAAACCAATGTATACTTGAGATATCAGTTCGTTGCAGTGTTACACTCAACACGGATTTTACTGGCATGGAGAACGTCTAATGTCTGCCTCTCGGGATTAGCCGGGCGGTCTACGACGCTGCAAAAATGGTTCAAATGGCTCTAAGCAGTATGGGACTTACCAGCTGAGGTCATCAGTCCCCTAGACTTAGAACTACTTAAACCTAACTAACCTAAGGACATCACACACATCCATGCCCGAGGCAGGGTTCGAACCTGCGACCGTAGCAGCCGCGTAGTTCCCGACTGAAGTAAGACGCTGCAGTCATGGACTGTGCAGCTGGTCCCGACGGAGGTTCGAGTCCTCCCTCGGGCATGGGTGTGTGTATTTGTCCTTAGGATGCTTTAGGTTAAGTAGTGTGTAAGCTTAGGCACTGATGACCTTAGCAGTTATGTCCCATAAGATTTCACACACATTTGAACATTTTGAATATCTACTGCCTGATCAGATTTGTAAAATTTACTGTGATCTGTCTTCAAAACATGCCCCTTTGTGAAAACCGGTAGTGGGCCTATTGGATTTTTCTGTTTAAAGTCAGTCGACACATTCCCCGTCCTTATTTCAGATTTAAGTGTACTGATGTTGGCACGGGGCAAAATCCCTTTCCCGGACTGTTTAAAGCTTCGTTTAAATCTTTAGTGTCGTATGCACCAGGTTCAGTTTCCACAATTTCGTTTTTGTCATTAATTTACAGATACGGTTTATTGTTAACGCGGGTGATACTTCGAATGGTGTTATATGTCTCCAGTCCAATCAGCGCGGTACTCAAATCTCCAACGCTTGAATCAACTGGTGGGAAGTAATTCGCAAGTACTATAGACGATCGTTCTTTTAAATTCAAAGTGTACGACATTGCATCTAAACATCAACTAGTAAATGGAAGCTTAATATCCGTCCTTATATATCATTCGTAAACGTCAGGAGGAACGTGATGCATAGATGACCGCACAGGAATGTATTAAAGTCTTGGTAGCGTCGAAAATTGTAGACCATGTCTTTTGTCTGTGAAGTATCGTTGTAATTCTTCTGGAGGTTGCAGGTCACCGAAACAGTAGACATTATTTGTGTTTCCTTCTTTTTAAAAAATATGCTACCCTGAGAGTTCCAGGTCCTCCTGTTACGTCGAGATTCACAATTCCGCATTCTTCTGATTTCCACATAGTCTTCGGTAATGCATCGCGCATAAACACACCTCGGAATCTTGAATTCCTTTTAATAAACTTAAGCAGATCTGTTTTTCTAAGCGCCCTGTCTGATAGGACTGCTAGGGGGCTTTTTTTTATTGTTTATAAAGAGATCTAGTTCTTTCTTATATGGTTTCAGGTATAGCCCTTTCGCGATGGCTACTGCCTCCATCATGCGGTTATGTCTTTGTGCCTCCTGCAGTTGCTCCTGAGAGTTTTGTGCATTCATGACTGTCCTGTTAATAGCTGCAGCACCCCTAGCTAGTGAATCCACTGCTGAGAGACAATGTAGGGCAGGAATGAGGAAGGGAATAATTCCACCCGACTCTTTGGTATTGGTAGAACCCGGGGCCATAAATCGATTTCTTTTCTCGCTCTGTGCTGTTACAGGGCACTTTTAGCTGCATATAACCTCGGCAGAATAAAATTTTTCATACACCCTTTGGTTGTCATCTTCTTCCTTAGCGCACTATATGCAGCACTTGTAGCTTGGCTGAACTTCTTCACAACCAAGCCCAACTTAACTTTATCACGCATACTTTTTTTAACTACAGATGCTGCAATGCGTTGACCTATACCAGTATTCCTTCTCGAACGTGTTCAATCTGCGGTGTGACGATCTTCATTTGCTGCGTATGCGATGGTGAGCCACACACGTTGCGTCAAGCATATCTATCCTGATATCAACACGTGCCAATCGTTTATGAAAATTTGTTCCAGGTCCACAGAAATTATATCCAGGAATGTGTAATTCGACTGATATAGTTTGTCGAGAATACCGCCTCCTCCTCTAATACGTCGCCTACAAGCATATTATGCTACTGAGGTGGTCGTGGTCTGCACGCCCTATTATAAAGCAGATCGTCAGCGTCGATTCATTTGTTTCGTGTTGCGGAAAACGAAGCCATTTAACTAAGGCTCTATTCCCTCGAGATAAACATCTGGTTCCGAGCTCTTTTGTAACTCATCTATGTGAAGGCATCCTGCAATTTCAGTACCTCAGATGTCCCTTAACGGATAGGTTCTGGGATTCGTTCTCTGCACTTTGGAAACTGTGAATCCCTTGGTTGACCAGTTTGGCATGTATGACTTCCCAAATGCTGTCTTGTGTTTTGAAATACGTACTAAATCACTTACATTAAATTGCCGTTTGCCAGGATCTAACATTTTAATACGAATATATACTGTAGCTAGAAGTCTATTATCACGAACACCGATTGGTCTCGTTTTATTGTGCGATGTTTGGTTCGACTATACTATTTATTTTCGGGAGGATATCGGCCCATTTGTGTGAGACACGAAATTGAATTGTATCCACATTTGGATTTGCACTGTTCTGTTCAAGCATTCCACGATACTCGCCTTCAAGTGGATGAACGTCGAGTAGTAATACACTCCTGGAAATGGAAAAAAGAACACATTGACACCGGTGTGTCAGACCCACCATATTTGCTCCGGACACTGCGAGAGGGCTGTACAAGCAATGATCACACGCACGGCACAGCGGACCACCAGGAACCGCGGTGTTGGCCGTCGAATGGCGCTAGCTGCGCAGCATTTGTGCACCGCCGCCGTCAGTGTCAGCCAGTTTGCCGTGGCATACGGAGCTCCATCGCAGTCTTTAACACTGGTAGCATGCCGCGACAGCGTGGACGTGAACCGTATGTGCAGTTGACGGACTTTGAGCGAGGGCGTATAGTGGGCATGCGGGAGGCCGGGTGGACGTATCGCCGAATTGCTCAACACGTGGGGCGTGAGGTCTCCACAGTACATCGATGTTGTCGCCAGTGGTCGGCGGAAGGTGCACGTGCCCGTCGACCTGGGACCGGACCGCAGCGACGCACGGATGCACGCCAAGACCGTAGGATCCTACGCAGTGCCGTAGGGGACCGCACCGCCACTTCCCAGCAAATTATGGACACTGTTGCTCCTGGGGTATCGGCGAGGACCATTCGCAACCGTCTCCATGAAGCTGGGCTACGGTCCCACACACCGTTAGGCCGTCTTCCACTCACGCCCCAACATCGTGAAGCCCGCCTCCAGTGGTGTCGCGACAGGCGTGAATGGAGGGACGAATGGAGACGTGTCGTCTTCAGCGATGAGAGTCGCTTCTGCCTTGGTGCCAATGATGGTCGTATGCGTGTTTGGCGCCGTGCAGGTGAGCGCCACAATCAGGACTGCATACGACCGAGGCACACAGGGCCAATACCCGGCATCATGGTGTGGGGAGCGATCTCCTACACTGGCCGTACACCTCTGGTGATCGTCGAGGGGACACTGAATAGTGCACGCTACATCCAAACCGTCATCGAACCCATCGTTCTACCATTCCTAGACCGGCAAGGGAACTTGCTGTTCCAACAGGAAAATGCACGTCCGCACGCCACCCAACGTGCTCTAGAAGGTGTAAGTCAACTACCTTGGCCAGCAAGATCTCCGGATCTGTCCCCCATTGAGCATGTTTGGGACCGGATGAAGCGTCGTCTCACGCGGTCTGCACCGTCCAGCACGAACGCTGGTCCAACTGAGGCGCCAGGTGGAAATGGCATGGCAAGCCGTTCCACAGGACTACATCCAGCATCTCTACGATCGTCTCCATGGGAGAATAGCAGCCTGCATTGCTGCGAAAGGTGGATATACACTGTACTAGTGCCGACATTGTGCATGCTCTGTTGCCTGTCTCTATGTGCCTGTGGTTCTGTCAGTGTGGTCATGTGATGTATCTGACCCCAGGAATGTGTCAATAAAGTTTCCCCTTTCTGGGACAATGAATTCACGGTGTTCTTATTTCAATTTCCAGGAGTGTATATTCCATAGCGCTCTATCACAGTCTTGAAATATCTACTGTAAAATGCATCGCCGTTATCTTTTGAAGGTTTTCTGGGATTAGATTCGTCCCCGTCTGCAGCAATCCCTCAAACACATGCGCCAGAGCCCTCCCAGTTTTCACTTTCACAGGTAATGCCCAGGTGTTTTAAGAAAAAGTGTCAGTGACCATTAAAATATATTTGAATCCGTAATTCACCCCTGAATATTCCCTCAAATCGAAAAGATCCGCCTACCACAGGTCGTCCAAACCTTTTAATCACAACATATCTTCGAGGGTATACTTTGCTGGCTGGTTTTTGCAGTTCTCGAAATACAGTCTCCATATTTATTCGGTGATGCCTCTCTAAGTTCGGAAATTAATGAAAGAACTTCATTCGAATGAACTGTATTACCAGCGGCAGCTGATTCCATGAGCAGTCGTAGCCGGTCTTTTAGCTCATTGGGGTCGTCGTGATATATCTGCAGGACTCGATTGCTCACTCTTTTATGCTAAATGTCAGTACCATCGCCACTGCTGTTTTTTTCACCATCCAATACAGGTTTTATAATGGATTTGTATTTCACATTGCTTCGACTTCTTGTATTCTTATGCAGATCAGACAAAAGCAATATTTGACGATACATTTCCATATCTTTAGGCGAATAATTTACAGTTTTGTTGGTCTTGGGAAAATACGGTTCAGTAGACCGGCTATTCTTTGAAACTGTTTATAGCTGATCTGTGTTGTTTTTTCATTTAAAGTTATAAGCTGCGTGCGCAACATGTATGGTTTTCCATCACTGTCACGCAATGTTTTGTTTATCCTAGCGTCGCTATGACGGTTAAGGAACACAGCAATAGCGTCATCGTCGTCTTTGTGGAATTGCTCTGAGAGTTCATCGAGAGATTCTGTAACTGGTTTAAAGGTTTCTCGCAGAGTGTGCTCCCCATTCAAATGACCTAACCTCAGCAAACGTAACTTCTAGCGAATGGCCTTCCATGCTTCGATGACTTTATGCTTAGTCGTCGTCTCTTGGTATACTAATCGAACTTCTGTGCAGCGTGAGGTTGTATACATTCACCCTTCTTCTTATGCTCCTTCCCCTTCACGGTAACAACTATTTTCCCTTCAGTTAAGTCGCCTACTTTCTTTTCAATTGCGTTAACCCGCACATACAGTGTCCCCTTCTCAGTAACAGGCGTTTCCTCTTTAGTTAGGTCGTTTACTTTCTTCTCGGTTGCATTAACCTGATCACCCAGTCTCAGAAAGGTATGAAAATATATCTCTAGTTCCTTGGGTACGCCTCTAACTTTACGTTGGAGAGTTTGAATTTTCGCATCCATTTATAAGCGAATGTTTTGTCTATGCATACCCATCCTGTCAAACTGAGCTCGTGGCATGCTTGCGAATTTATCCATGGTAATGCATATAATGAAGTACTCACCTCTTTGCACGGCTATATATAGGGACTCCTGGAAGTTCCGTCTATACCTGCCATCACTCAGTTTTCTTGTTTTATCAATAACGAGAAACCCATGATCTTTACGAAGTCATTGCACGACATATCGGTTCATATATGAGCCTGTTAAATGTGTTTCAAATTCAGACTGTCCCGTCTGAATGCAATGATTGGGTTTGCATTATTCGTCAATAGTTGTTTTGGGATTCTGGAATATGTCTGACACAGATGAAATACATCAACAGCCGATACATCTACGGCCGATTCTGGACACTATCAACTTGCACAGTTATGGACTGGCCAAATACCTGGCGACAATGTTAAAAACACTGGTGGGACACTGTAGCCATCACGTGAAAAACTCCGCAGATTTAGTGAGAATGGTTCAAAAATGGCTCTGAGCACTATGGGACTCAACTGCTGTGGTCATTAGTCCCCTAGAACTTAGAACTACTTAAACCTAACTAACCTAAGGACATCACACACATCCATTCCCGAGGCAGGATTCGAACCTGCGACCGTAGCAGTCGCACGGTTCCGGACTGCGCGCCTAGAACCGCGAGACCACCGCGGCCGGCATTTAGTGAGAATACTGAAGGACATCCGAATACAGAGAGATGACCCACTCACGAGCTTCGACGTCACCTCTTCAAGACGCCTTGGCACTCCTTAATTAGCACTTCGAATCTGAACAGTGAAGCTCTTTGAATATGCACTTACGACCATCTACTTCAAGTGAAATCGAGGGCATTATGAACAAGTGGATGGAGTGGCCATGGGGTCTCCCTTTGCTCCAGGGATTGCAAATCTTTATACGGAACACTTTGAGGAGGTGGCCCTACAAACTGCTCACCGTAAACCAAGGCACTTCTTCCGCTATGTCGACGATACTTTCGTGATATGGCAGCATGGCAGGCAGGCACTGGAGGAGCTAAGGGACCACCTAAACAGCATACATGAGATTACACCTTCACGATGGAAGTAGAGGAGAATGGCTGTATTCCACTCCTGGACGTACTGATTAGGAAGAAGGCGTATGGCACGCTGCCCCATTCAGTGTATAGAAAGAAGACGCACACAGACCTGTACCTCCATGCAACCAGCTGCCACCATCCAGCCTTTACGCCAGTCAGTACTGGCCACCTTGGTACTAAGGGCACTCGTCATTTGTGACAAAGAAAGCCTCTCAGGCGAATTACACCAACTAAGAGAGGTATTTCGGAAAAATGGGTACAGTGAAACACAGATTGGTAAGGCGTTTAAGAGGAGACAGGCTGACATATTTCGGGAAGAGGAAGAAGAAGAAGAAGAAGAGGAACATAAAAAGAGACTCGCCTTTCTGCCATATTTGGGGCCCCTGTCAGACAAAATCGGGAGGCTAGTGAGAAAATCGAACATAGATACCGTCTTCCGACCACCGCCGAAGACGGAAGAGCTGCTGAGCTCAGCTAAAGACCCACTCAGACTCAACACACCTGGCATATATAGCATTTCCTGCGAATGTGGTGTACAGTACATTGGACAAACGCAGCGTTGCATCTCGAAAAGTTGCGAGGAACACATCTGACTTGAACAGACAGAGAAATCTGCTATAGCTGAACATAGTATCAAAGAAAAAAGAAAACCACACCTTTGATTTAGAGAACACCAGGGTGCTGCGCCGAGCCCGGAGCTATTGGAATAGCGTCATTAAAGAATCGGTAGAAATACCACAAAGTCTCGGTTGACGGCTGTCTACCTCTTCATGCCCTTCATCCAGGGGTTTCTACATCTACATGACTACTCTGCAATTCACATTTAAGTGCTTGGCAGAGGGTTCATCGAACCACAATCATACTATCTCTCTACTATTCCACTCCCGAACAGCGAGCGGGAAAAACGAACACCTAAACCTTTCTGTTCGAGCTCTGATTTCTCTTATTTCATTTTGATGATCATTCCTACCTATGTAGGTTGGGCTCAACAAAATATTTTCACATTCGGAAGAGAAAGTTGGTGACTGAAATTTCGTAAAAAGGTCTCGCCGCGACGTAAAACGTCTATGCTTTAATGACTTCCATCCCAACTCGTGTATCATATCTGCCACACTCTCTCCCCTATAACGCGATAATACAAAACGAGCTGCCCTTTTTTGCACCCTTCGATGTCCTCCGTCAATACCACCTGGTAAGGATCCCACACCGTGCAGCAATATTCTAACAGAGGACGAACGAGTGTAGTGTAAGCTGTCTCTTTAGTGGACTTGTTGCATCTTCTAAGTGTCCTGCCAATGAAACGCAACCTTTGGCTCGCCTTCCCGATAATATTATCTATGTGGTCCTTCCAACTGAAGTTGTTCGTAATTTTAACACCCAGGTACTTAGTTGAATTGACAGCCTTGAGAATTGTACTATTTATCGAGTAATCGAATTCCAACGGATTTCTTTTGGAACTCATGTGGATCATCTCACACTTTTCGTTATTTAGCGTCAACTGCCACCTGACACACCATACAGCAATCTTTTCTAAATCGCTTTGCATCTGATACTGGTCTTCGGATGACCTTACTAGACGGTAAATTACAGCATCATCTGCGAACAATCTAAGAGAACTGCTCAGATTGTCACCCAGGTCATTTATATAGATCAGGAACAGCAGAGGTCCCAGGACGCTTCCCTGGGGAACACCTGATATCACTTCAGTTTTACTCGATGATTTGCCGTCTATTACTACGAATTGCGACCTTCCCGACAGGAAATCATGAATCCATTCGCACAACTGAGGCGATACTCCATAGGCCCACAGCTTGATTAGAAGTCGCTTGTGAGGAACAGTGTCAAAAGCTTTCCGGAAATCTAGAAATACGGAATCTACTTGAGATCCCCTGTCGATAGCGGCCATTACTTCGTGCGAATAAAGAGCTAGCTGCGTTGCACAAGAGCGATGTTTTCTGAAGCCATGCTGATTACGTGTCAATAGATAGTTCCCTTCGAGGTGATTCATAATGTTTGAATACAGTATATGCTCCAAAACCCTACTGCAAACCGACGTCAATGATATAGGTCTGTAGTTAAATGGATTACTCCTACTACCCTTCTTGAACACTGGTGCGACCTGCGCAATTTTCCGATCTGTAGGTACAGATCTATCGGTGAGCGAGCGGTTGTATATGAGTGCTAAGTAGGGAGCTATAGTATCAGCGTAATTTGAAAGGAACCTAATCGGTATACAATCTGGACCTGAAGACTTGCCCGTATCAAGCGATTTGAGTTGCTTCGCAACCCCTAAGGTATCTACTTCTAAGAAACTCATGCTAGCAGATGTTCGTGTTTCAAATTCTGGAATATTCCATTCGTCTTCCCTGGTGAAGGAATTTCGGAAAACTGCGTTCAATAACTCCGCTTTAGCGGCACAGTCGTCGGTAACAGTACCATCGGCACTGCGCAGAGAAGGTATTGACTGCGTCTTGCCGCTTGTGTACTTTACATACGACCAGAATTTCTTCGGATTTTATACCAAATTTCGAGACAATGTTTCGTTGTGGAACCTATTAAAGGCATCTCGCATCGAAGTACGTGCCAAATTTCGCGCGTCTGTAAATTTTAGCCCATCTTCGGGATTTCACGTTCTTCTGAACTTCGCATTCTTTTTCCGTTGCCTCTGCAACAGCGTTCGGACCTTTTTTGTGTACCACGGGGGATCCGTTCCATCTCTTACCAATTTATGAGGTATGAATCTCTCAATTGCTGTTGCTACTATATCTTTGAATTTGAGCCACATCTCGTCTACATTCGCATAGTCAGTTCGGAAGGAATGGAAATTGTCTTTTAGGAAGGCTTCTAGTGACACTTTATCCGCTTTTTTAAATAAACTTATTTTGCGTTTGTTTCTGATGGATTTGGAAGAAACTGTATTGAACCTAGCTACAACGACCATGTGATCACTAATCCCTGTATCAGTCATGATGTTCTCTATCACCTCTGGATTTTTTGTGGCTAAGAGGTCAAGTATGTTTTCGCAACCATTTACAATTCGCGTGGGTTCGTGGACGAACTGCTCGAAATAATTTTCGGAGAAAGCATTTAGGACAACCTCGGAAGACGTTTTCTGCCTACCACCGGTTTTGAACAAGTATTTTTGCCAACATACCGAGGGTAGGCTTAAGTCCCCACCAACTATAACCGTATGAGTGGGGTATTTATTTGTTACGAGACTCAAACTTTCTCTGAACTGTTCCGCAACTGTATCATCGGAGTGTGGGGGTCGGTAGAAGGAGCCAATTATTAACTTAATTCGGCTCTTAAGTATTACCTCCACCCACACCAATTCGCACGGAGTATCTACTTCGACTTCACTACAAGATAAACTACTACTGACAGACACAAACACTCCACCACCAATTCTGCCTAATCTATCTTTCCTGAACACTATCTGAGACTTCGTAAAAATTTCTGCAGAACTTATTTCAGGCTTTAGCCAGCATTCTGTACCTATAACGATATCAGCTTCTGTGCTTTCTATTAGCTCTTGAAGCTCAGGGACTTTTCCAGCGCAACTACAACAATTTACAACTATAATTCTGCCGCTTGAAACTGCTTCTCGAAGGAGTCGGCGAGGGCGTTCGCCTTTTCAGCATGGCTGTAGACCAGACCGCGCTCGCCGTGCAGTGGCGGCATCCTAGCGCGTCTTTTTGTGAACTGTTTGGTTGCTTGCTATAGTGTATGATCGTCTACTTTGAGAACTGTGAGGCGGTTTTTCAGTTGCTGGTTTCTGTGCTCATTGAGCGCTATCTTCAGTTCTCGCTGTAGAACCTTGAGCAGATTCCTGGTGGCTTGATTTCTGGTGATCTTCCACTCTTTTGCCACACTGTTCTTATGTCGAATTTGAGCTAGCAAGTGTTCCGGGAGCTGTATTTGCGGCGCTGGGCCATCCCTTTGTGGTGGGGTGGCCTCTTCCTCTGCCTGAAAGATGGTACCTGTTAAGTCTTATAGAGCTGCTGGCCCCACCTTATATCCCCGATGTGATCGGATGCTGCGTTCCTATTGGCTACAGACAATTTCAGGCACCTCTGGTGGTACAATTGTGTTGGGGCGAGAGGGGGGGTGAGGGGGGGAGGGAGCGGAAGGGGGCGGTGTACTTAGTTTTCTTTCCAGGAGGATCGGTTTTCGAGTTCCAGAAAGGCAGCACCATTTTTAATGTCTGCCGGTTCCTAGGCGGGAGTGGGGTGTGACGCCAGTACAGCCCTGGGACAAAGAAATTCCCACCAAAATTCGAAACTCTCGCCAATAGGGTAGGTGGGGGAGGGGAGGGATGGAGGGTGGGGATGGTGCTGGAACCCTGTGTAGCCTTAGGAAAACACATGAAGTCATCTGGGTGTGAGTGTGATGCGTGTTCTTGGTTTATTCGCATATCAATTTGCCGCTCTCACCCTACTAATAATCCTAAGTGCGAAAGGACAGACAACATTTTACGGCATTCTGTACTGCTTATAGTAGAGGAACGGTACAGAGACAATAATGAAAGACATGTGCGGAAAAACAGGCTAACCCGCAAATGTAAAAGCTTAGAGGTGTGTTCCCATCTTTTGCTGGGTTTGGGAACTATCAAAATTGACAGATGGCAACATTTCTCTTTAATATTTTACATTTGAATGTTTGCCCGTTTTTACGCTCATGTCTGGCCTGCCCTAAGTCCCGATCGCAATCTACTGAACCAGAAAGTCGACTTCACTCGAGACCCCAGCGTCCAACATCACTAACTTCACTCGTTTCGCTTTTTGAGCAAGAATGGGCTGCAATACCTCCACAGACAAGCAGACGTCTCATCGCAAGTGTTTCCAGCAGAATTCAAGCAGTCATAAAGCGGAGGGTAGACACACTCTTTATTAATATCCACTAATAGGTTTCTGGACGTTTTTGATGAGATACTCTAGTCCTAGCGACGACGAGCTGCAACTGGTCCCAAAGATGTTGGTGTCAGCAGATGCTGCAACGCAGACGATTTCTTACACATGGCAAAACAATATACCGATCGAAAATGTCACTTGATTCACATCCCTGCTGATGCCGTTGGACTCCACGTCTGAGATGTGCATTGGCACCCAGCCACCTTCATCATCCACGATCAGGCAAAGCCCTTTTTTTCTTGGTGTTTCCAAGTATCTTTTCTCCAAAGTATTTCAACGCAGATTTGCTACTAAATCCTTGTTACTGCCAAACGTAGCACGTATTTACATATACAGGATGAGGCAGCAACGACAGGCACCTCACATTTATCCAGAATGAATAAATATGTCGACTTATGGTTTTCGCCAAGTTATAGCGGACAATATGGCGAATTTCCTGATGTTCACAAGTAATTTTTATCGTTTATAGTTGCCGAATGACGACACTGACTTTGTTTCTTTTTCTAATGGGACTATATAGCATGTTCATTTTAACTGAAGACATTGAAATATCTCGAAAACTACACATCAGACCGAAAAAAAAGTTACAATTCCAATTTGTTTGTCTCAGAGGAGGATATCCAGAGATACCACACTCGACTGCCCACCCCATCCTGTGCGTGGGTGCCGGGGGGCCAGTTTGAAACCTTCAATAGTGAATGATGATTAACTGACAAGTTCAGCTGCCGACAGGTGTTTTTGATATACCTCGATGTGGAAGGCTGAAAATGTGTTCCCCGACCGGGACTCGAACCCGGGATCTCCTGCTTACATGGCTGACGCTCTATCCATCTGAGCCACCAAGGACACAGAGGAATAGCGCGACTGTAGGGACTTATCCCTTGCACGCTTCCCGTAAGACTCACATTCCCAACTGTCCACAATTCTACATATGTATTGTATCTTATAGACATCTGCCCACCCACTCATTACTCGCGCACGCTTTGGCGATTCCCGTAAGAGTTTGGGCAACCTGTGCGCATTCGCACAGACGAATGTCTATAAGGTACAATACATATGTAGAATTGTGCACAGTAGGGGAATGTGAGTCTCACGGGAAGCGTACAAGGACTAAGTTCCTGCAGTCGCACTATTCAGCTGTGTCCTCGGTGGCTCAGATGGTATGCCGGCACGGTAGCTCAGGGTGTTCGGTCAGAGGGTTAGCTGCCATCTGTAACAAAAAAACTGAGTTAAAAAAAAAGAAGAGAGAGAGATGGATAGAGCGTCTGCCATGTAAGCAGGAGATCCCGGGTTCGAGTCCCGGTCGGGGCACACACTTTCAGCTGTCCGCATCGAGGTATATCACCAACACCTGTCGACAGCTGAGGTTGTCAGTTAGTCATCATTTATTCCAGGGAAAAGCTACACAGTCATCAACAGTAACTGTTCTTTCGAGAACAAGTTACTGTCTTCATATATATACCTTCAATAGTAACTTCCGTTTTTTTATTGCAGATTACGATTCTACAGCACAATCTACATCAGTTATGTTGAAGCATTTTCTTCGTTTCGTCACGGATGGCACTGTAATCGGAGGAATAGAAATGGGTACACAATCGTAATTGTGACATGTTTCTCAATGGCCCTTAAATATCCGATGGCACGTGAGACCCCATCTCCACGCTGCGAGCGTGGGTCAGGTCAGTATTTCAGAACTCCTAATTGGGAACCTTATTCTCAACATTGTATTCTCCGATATATCGAACAAGAGATTACACGACTCGCCACTGTGGCCATGGCCTGAGGGGAACACTACTGTACTTTTCCAATTAGAGTAAGTGTTCAAACGTAGTAGCGCCGACTCCGATACTCTTAGTGATTCTCTTTCCAAACGACCGTATAGAGGACAGAAGCATATCTGCGAGAATGTCAGCACAGCCGTTTCTGATGCGGTCCATCATGTTTTCAGTGCCTGTGGCCTTGCTAGTACACTTTATCTTTTAAATATCCCTGCAGAAAGAAATCCGGCGACGTCAAAGCCGGCGATCCAGAGGGTCAATTAATAGCGCTACTTCTATCGATTCACTGACCAGTGCTTCAACTGGGTAATGCGCTAGGCAGCCATCATGCTGAAACCACATACGTTGTCGAACGTCCAGGGTAGCATCCAACAGTAGAACCGGTAGTTCCTGCTCTAAAAACGTTCGATATATGCGTCCATTTAACGTTTCGTCGATAAACTACGGCCAATGTGTTTGTTCTCCGTAATGCCAAATCGTACTTTAACCGACCAAGGACGTTAATGGTCAACTTACCGTAATCAGTGGGGATTGTCTACACTTCAGTAATAGACGTTATGCCGATAACGCTACCACGGGTTGTGAACGTAAACTCATCGGAAAATAGTACCTCGGCAAAGAACGTGGGGGTCGTTTGCATTTGTTGACATGCCCATGCACAAAACACTACCCAGTTATAGAAAGCGGTGCCATGAAGTTCTTGACGCATTGACACATGGCGTGGATGATACTTATGACGATGCAGTATTGTGGAAATACTACCTACGTTCATATCGGAATCGCGGTGTAATTCCCGGGCGCTTATCTGTGGGTTGTGGTTGCCCTGCCGCTAGTACAGCTATATCCTTAGCTTCTCTTCTAAAACGATTGCTTCGTTTCCTTTTGCCGGTCTGTACACTGCCATCAGACGTAAAGGCGTTCAAAGCCATGTAAAAGTACGCACGAGACAGAACATTCTCTGGAAAACGCTCGGCATACAAACCAACATTCTCTGTAAACCGGGATCGTTTCAGTTTTTTCTTCTGTGAATGCAACATTCGTTGTCCTCTTGCACGTCTGTTCTCCAAATGATAGGAGTACAGGCAATAAGCACTGCGCAAGTGTTGTAATGTTTAGAGCCGCTATCTGTTCTACGTCTGCACGGTAGACGAGCGCCGGCTGCGCTGGCGTACGCCTTCGCTAGCACACCGGTCGTCACTAGGAAGCATTATGTAGCAGGCGCTGAACTAAGGGTGCCTATGACAAGTGACGACCAAGACGCCCCCAGCCTACACGCCCATAACGCCCCCTGGGCAGCGTACATATAGGCCGCCACCACCGAACGAGCTGTCTCAATCTCAGTACCTCAGTATGTAGCATCGGGACTCAGTTCGCATTCCATGTCAATACGTCGCACTATGCAGTAGTCCTCCATAGCGATAGTCGTTGCCTCGCACCTTAGCTAGTTGTGAGCGAACGTTGTCCATTGTATATTGACATTGATATGGACACAGACAAGATTCAAAGATTAGTACATGTTATTTGATTGCTGTTAACCACAGAACTTCAGTTTAGACGTCATTGAAGTACTTAATTGATTCCTGCAATAAAGTGTATTTTAACAACGTGCCTGCCCCGTTAAACCCCCCCACACACACATATGCCGAGGAGTAGATGCGAGTCATCCTGGGGCATCGGGACTCCCAGCAATGGTCATCCTGCCAGCTGGCCTTTGCTGAGGCTGGGTGGCGCCAGTGGTGAGGGCCCCTGGTCGGTGTGGGTGGCATCAGGTCAGATGACACGCGATGAAATGTAGTACATCATCTCTTGCTGGTGGTCAAACACCAGCTGTCTCTAAGCATTCATGGGCTCAATTCTATTCATGGAAGTACGACCCAAAATCGTTCCCCTCCCTGGCCACACCATGGGAGGAACGTCAGGCTAAATATGGCAGCAGCTATTATTTGCCCCAGTACCCTGTATATTCTAGGGCTGATGGGGAATCTTTCATGACAATGAAGCTTCAGTTTTTTGTTGAGCATTTAGAGGACAAGTTTAGGGAGGTGGAGGGCTTCTCCAAAATAAGATCTGGGTCAGTCTTGATGAAAACAGCATCCTCTACCCGGTCAAGGGAGTTACTCGCTTGTGACAAGCTGGGGAGATGTTTCTGTAACCATCACGCCCTGTAATACCTTAAATATGGTCTAGGGCATCATATGTCAATGGGACCCTCTTTTACAGTCTGACGATGAGCTGTGCGCCAATTTAGAGCGGCGAGGTATAAATTTTGTTTGGCGTGTCCATCGAGGTCTGAGGTATAATCAGGTTGCCACTGGTGCCTTCATCTTGGCCTTCAAGGGTGATACATTACCCAAGAAGGCAAGGTGATGGTCTACCTCTGTGATGTAAGGCCCTAGATCCCTCCCCCAATGTGGCCCTTTAAATGCTGAAAGTTTTGCCATATGCCTTCCTGTTGTACTTCCAGTGTCACATGTCGAGATTGCAGACGCCCATCACATCCTCCTTGTGCGCCGCCTCCAATCTGTGTCAACTGCAGAGAGCACCATTCACTCGTCTGTCTGCTGGGTTTTCCAGAAAGAAAGGAAAATCATGGAGTAAAAGACCCTGGACAGACTGACTTACACTGAAGCTAAGAGGAAATTTGGACGCCCACATACTGTACATACGACATTGACTTATGCTGCCATTACAACAGTTCTAGCCCCATCAGTTCCGCCAACCCCAGTCACCTCTAAGAGCCAGAAGACTACACCTGCCCCCTTGATGGTGGGGGGGGGGAGGGGTAATTCCCTCCCTGTTGCTCCTACACCACCTTCTTCAGGAACAACACCCTCTCCCCCCCAACCGTCGGGGATATGTCCCCACTTCTGCCCTGGGGAAGAGTAAGTCTTCTTTGGCTCCTCTCGCTAGGAAGAGGTCCCTTGGGTCACTCCCTTCCCAGGTTTCTGCTAGTGGGAAAGTTGACACACACCAGTGGCTGAAGAGCCCAAAAGCAGCTGGTTGTAGGGCTTCACGCTCATCCTCAGTCCCAGAGACTGTATCAGTGAAGTCCTTCCAGCCAAGGAAACCCATGAGCAGCAAAATAAATCCAAAAAGAAGATCCCCAAGACCAAAGGAATTGCAGCGATACCCACACCACCACTACCTACAAACTCTGCGTCTGTGGATGAGGTGGAGATTCTGGCGTCCACTGAGAGCCTGGATCTCGCCAGACCCTCAGACACAATGGATACTGACTGTTCAGGCAATAAGTCGGTGGCAGCAGGTGACCCTGAAGCCTCATTGAATGTTCCATGCCTTCCCAGTCTCACAATTACATTATCCTCCAGTGGAACTGCGGCGGTCTTTTCCACTGCCTGGCTGAGCTACAGCAACTGTTAAGCTTTAAACCTGCTTTCTGTATTGCCTTCTAGGTAACCTGGTTCCCAGCAATGCGGACCCCTACCCTCTGCAACTATAAGGGATATTACAGGAACCGTAGCGACTATAACGGAGTGTCAGGTGGAGTTTGCGTTTATGTCCTGAACTCAGTCTGTAGTGAAACTGAACCTCTTCAAACCCCTCTTTAAGCTGTGGTTGTCAAAATAAGGACGACGCAGGAAATAGCTGTCTACAATGTATATCTTACTCCAGATGATACAGTACTCCTGAATGTATTAGCTGTACTGACTGATCAACTCCCTAAACCTTTCCTACTTTTGGGAGATTTTAACGTCCATAACCCTTTGTGGGGTGGCACTGCGCTTACTGGGCGAGACAGAGATGTCGAAATTATACTGTCTGCCTCTTAAATACTGGGGCTATCACAAATTTCATTGTAGCTCATGGTAGTTACTCGGCCTTACATTCATCAATTTTTCGCCCAGGACTTCTCCCATCTATCCACTGGAGAGCACATGACGACCTTTGTGGTACTAACCACTTCCCCATCGTCCTGTCACTGCTACAGCGTCAGGCCCACGGACGCCTGCCCAAATGGGCTTTAAACAAGGCAGGCTGGGAAACTTTCACCTCTGCTGTCACCGTTGAATCCCTCCCACACGGGAACATCGATGAGATCGTTGTGCAGGTGACTACAAGAATCCTTTCTGCGGCAGAAAACGCTATCCCTCGCTCTTTAGAGTGCCCCCAGCAAAAGGCAGTCCCTTGGTGGTTGCCAGAAGTCGCTGAAGCAATTAAGGAGCGTCGGCTAGCTCTACAGCGGCATACGTGGCACCCTTCCCTGGAGCACCTCACAGCCTTTAAATGGCTCCGTGCGTCTGCATCGGAGAATTACCCCCCAGCCTTTAGCACTCTCAAATGGCGCGGGAAGGGAATGTCCTCTCGTTCATTAAATGCAACAGTGAATCCTATAACGCCCAATTTACATGGTGGAAGCTCCTCAGTGGTCGTGCACATTGGGCCAGATCGGATCCGCAGTCAGATTATTGAACATCTCTCATCTGACTACAAGCGACATCTCCTAATCATCTTCAACCGGATCTGGTGCGATGGCGTCTTTCCACCGCAATGGTGGGAGAGCACCATCATTCCGGTGCTCAAACCCGGTAAACACCTTCTTGATGTGGATAGCTATCGGTCCATCAGCCTCACCAACGTTCTTTATAAGCTGCTGGAACGTAAGGTGTGTCGACGGTTGGGTTGGGTCCTGGAGTCACGTGCCCTAGTGGCTCCATGTCAGAGCGGCTTCTGCAGGGTCGCTCTACCGCTGATAATCTCGTGTCCCCCGAGTCTGCCATCCGCACAGCCTTTTCCAGACGCCAACACCTGATTGCCATCTTTTTGGATTTACGAAAAGCATATGACACGATCTGGCGACATCATATCCTTGCCACATTATACGAGTGGGGTCTCCGAGGCCCGCTCCCGATTTTTATCCACAATTTCTTGTCGCCTCGTACTCCCCGTGTCCAAGTTGGTGCCTCCCATAGTTCACCCATATACAGGAGAATTGGGTCCCTCAGGGCTCTGTATTGAGATTATTTTTAGTGGCCATTAATGGTCTAGCAGCAGCTGTATGGCTGTCCGTCTTACCCTCTCTATGCAGACGACTTCTACATTTCGTACTGCTCCACCAGTACTGGTGTTGCTGAGCGGCGCCTACAGGGAGCCATCCACAAGGCGCAGTCATGGGCTCTAGCCCACGGTTTCCAGTTTTCGGTCGCGAAGTCGTGTGCTATGCACTTCTGTCGGCGTCGTACTGTTCATCCGGAACCAGAACTTTACCTTAATGACGATCCACTAATGGTAGTGGGGCCATATCGATTCTGTGTGTGTGTGTGTGTGTGTGTGTGTGTGTGTGTGTGTGTGTGTGTGTGTTGTGTGTGTGTGTGTGTGTTGGGGCTTATGGGCGCTCAACATCGATGTCATCAGCGCCCTGACACACATTAAAAGGAACGAATGTGGACAGACCTAATAAAACTGAAGCACACACTCAAAGAAAGCAGGAAAAGAAGGAAAATGCTACCTAAGAAAGTAAAACTGAAGGAAAGGGAAAACATAGCAACAAGAATGCTGGTTTTCGACGCCCAATTGACTTGGCTTCCTCACCTTCGTCAGCTTAAACGGAAGTGCTGGCAGCACCGCCTTGACTATGGGAGTCTGGTTTATGGTTCGACGGCGCCCTCAGCGCCCTCAGCGCTGCCCGTTTACTCGACCCAGGGCACCAAACGACAGAAGCTTTTAGGACGAGTCCGGTGACCAGCGTCTTGGTGGAGACCGGAGTCCCTCCATTGCAGGTTAGGCATGCACAACTGCTGGCCAGTTACGTTGCACACGTTCGTTGTTCTCCTGCGCATCCGAATTACCGTCTCTTTCTCCCATCCACGGCCGTTCATCTCCCGCATCGGCGGCCGTCAGCGCTTCCAATTGCAGTTCGTGTCTGATTACCACTTTCTGAACTGGAGTTCTTTCTTTTACCACCTCTGCTTCATGTTCACCTCCATGGTGTACACCTAGGCCGCGGCTTCGCCTTGACGTTTCACATGGCCCTAAAGAGTTAACCCCGCGGCTCTGTGCTGCCACTTCCTCTTGGTTCTTGACATGTACTGAGGCCATGAAGTGGTTTACACCGACGGCTCGATGGCTGATTATCACGTCGGCTTCGCGTATATCCATGGAGGACATGTTGAACAGAATTCCTTGCCCAATGGATGCAATGTTTTCACAGCCGAGCTGGTAGCTATATCTCGTACTCTTCAGCACATCCGTTCATGCCCTGGGGAGTCGTTTCTTCTGTGTACTGATTCCCTGAGCAGTCTACAAGCTATCGACCAGTGCTACCCTCGTCATCCTTTGGTAGCGACCTTCCAGGAGTCGAGTCCATGTATGCCCTGGAATGGTCCAGTCGTTCAGTGGTGTTTGTCTGGACCCCAGGTCACGTCAGAATCCCAGGCAACGAACTTGCTGACAGGCTGGCCAAACAGGCTACGCGGAAACCGGTCATGGAGATCGGATTTTCTGCGACTGACCTGCGTTCAGTACTACGCCGTACGGTTTTGCGGCTTTGGGAGACGGAATGGCATAACCTCAGTACACACAACAAACTGCGTGCCATTAAGGAGACTACGAAAGTTTGGAAGACCTCCAGGTGGGCCTCTCGCAGGGACTCTGTGGTTCTCTGTCGGCTTCGCATTGGCCATGCTTGGGTGACACACGGCTACCTCTTGCGCCGTGATGACCCATGTCTGTGTCGGTGCGGCCTCCGGTTGACAGTGGCCCATTTCTTGGTGAGCTGTCCTTCTTTGGCTGCCCTGCGACGGACTCTTCAGTTACCGGATTCGTTGTAATTAATTTTAGCTGACAACGCCTCATCGGCTAATTTAGTTTTACGTTTTATACGTGACGGTGGGTTTTATCATTCTATATAAGTTTTTGCACATGTCTTTTGTCACTTTATGTTCTCCACCCTAATGCTTTTAGGCTGGATCCTTAATGAGTCGTAGAGTGGTTGGCTTTTCCTTTTCATTCTTGTGGTCGGCCAGTCACGGGCATCTGCTCTCTTGTTTTTATCCCTTCTACCTGTTTCTTGCTTCTCTCTGTGGTTTTCTTTTCCTGTTTTGTCCGTAGTAGTGTTGGTTGTCCTTCTGTCGTTCTTCTGGTTCTTCCATTCTTCTATTATTATGCTGTACGTCTCCTTTCATTTCTTCTTTCCCTTGTGTAATTATCTTACCAGGAACAAGGGACCGATGACCTCGTAGTTTGGTCCCTTCCCCCCCCCCCCCCTCCCTCCTTTAAACCAACTAACCAACCTATTTTGATTCCTCTGACTTTTGTTGTCGCCGTATCGATGCGCAGGACTCTGAATTGCTGCAATCTTTTCCATTGAACTAGAGAAAAATTGCACAGGCCTCTGAAGCGGACCCTGATCTGAACATTTTGTTGCATTGCATTCGCAACTCTTGGCCTCTCTCATTGAACAGTATTCAGAACGCAGTAGTGTGCCGATACTTCGGTCGTCGGTATAACCTCTCAGTACAACAACATGTGCTTTTACTACAATCTGACAGTGAACAATCGCGTCTGCTCATTCCCACAATGTTGCAAAAGGATATGTTACAACTGCTTCACCGAGGACATTCGGGAATTGTTCGCACTGAACAGTTAGCCGGCTGCCACTGCACTGTACCTGTCAGGGTAAGGACGCCCACATTGAGCAGTTGACGTCAGTGTAGCGCATGCGCGGAAAACCAATCTGCTCCGCCACATACGTTCTCAGGTTGGCCTAAGATTCAATCCCCCTGGCAACGAGTGCACATAGACTTTGGAAGACCATTTTGGAACACTCGATGGGTCATAGTGGTAGACTCTTCTGGCAAGTTCCCATTTGCGTTGCCTATGAATTCTACCATGTCACGTAGCGCCGTTCAAGTGCTGTCCTGCATTTTTTTAAGTTGAAGGATTGCCTGAAGTCATTGTTACGGACAACCGACCACAGTTGACGTCACATGACTTTGAACAATTCTGTGAACAAAATTGCATTCGTCATCTAACAAGTGCTTCGTTTCGTCTGCAGTCCAACGGCGAAGGGAAACGCTTTGTTCGCACCTTCAAACAAATGGTCAAGCTTTGCACCTCCCACACACGGGAACAGGCACTGCAACTCAGTTTTTCTCCTCTTATCGCTCTCATCCACTCGACGGAGCATCACTTGCGCAACTTCTGCAGGGCCGCCACCATTGGACGCTGCGTCACTTGTTCCACGCACTGCAGTATCCGATGCCGCCGATGGTCTGCAAGTATCGCTTTGCACCGCGTGATCTTGTTCTCTACAGGGATTTTGCCCGAAGTCAGCGCTAGGAGCGAGGCGAGATCCAGTAACGCATTGGGACATATCTGTATCTAATTGCAGGTCCCGATGGTTTGCAGCCCAGTTACCAGAATCAAATTCGTATTTGTTGTTTCCCCCGTGATTCTGCTGCTTTTCTTTTCCCAAAGTTCATGGCTTCACGAAACCACTCGGCCATCGCAACCGCCATCTGCTGCCGCCATGGCAACCCAGCACGAGCCAATGGACGTCGCGCCCTCGCCTCCACCTCCGCCGCCGTCGCCTGCTCTTCGACCCGATGGACCTGGACACGCCGTCGCCGTCCTCGCCCCAGGAGACGCCCTCAAGACTGGACGTGTATCCTGCGCAGTGTTTTCGGGAGGGCGTTCCTCTGCTTTCGAAAGCCAGATGGTGGGGTAAGATCGGGAGTGGGCCGTTCTCTACACTACGGCTCCCCCACCATTGTCGTTCGCATCTCCAGTACACGACAACGATGCGATGTTTCGGGGAGGAGGAATGTGCTGGCGTACGCCTTCGCCAGCACACCGGTCGGCACTAGGAAATATTGCATAACAGGCGGTGAACTAAGCGCGCCTATGGCGAGAGAAGACCAAGACACGCCCCCAGGCTCCACGCCGATAACGTCCCCTAGGCAACGTGCATATACGCCGCCGCCACCGACCGCGCTGTCTCAATCTCTCAATTCAGTATCTCAGTACGTCACATCGGTGCTCAATGCATTCCACCTCAATACGTCGCACTGTGCGGTAGTCTTCCATAGTGATAGTCGTTGCCTCGAACCTTTGTTCGCTGTGAGGAAATGTTAGCCATTGGCCATTAAAATTGCTACACCAAGAAGAAATGCAGATGATAAACGGGTATTCATTGGACAAATATATTGTACTAGAACTGACATGTGATTACATTTTCACGCAATTTTTGGGTGCATAGAGCCTGAGAAATCAGTACCCAGAACGACCACCTCTGGCCGTAATAACGACCCTGATACGCCTGGGTATTGAGTCAAACAGAGCTTGGATGGCGTGTACAGGTACAGGTGCCCATGCAGCTTCAACACGATACCACAGTTCATCAAGAGTAGTGACTGACATATTGTGACGAGCCAGTTGCTCGGCCACCATTGACCAGACGTTTTCAATTGGCGAGAGATCTGGAGAATGATCTGGCCAAGGCAGCAGTCGAACACTTTCTGTATCCAGAGAGCTCCATACAGGACCTGCAACATGCGGTCGTGCATTATCCTGCTGAAATGTAAGGTTTCGAAGGGGATCGAATGAAGGGTAGCGCCACGGGTCGTAACACATCTGAAATGTAACGTCCACTGTTCAAAGTGGCGTCAGTGCGAACAAGAGGTGACCGAGTATTTTAAACAATGGCACCCCATACCATCACGCCGGGTGATATGCCAGTATGACGATGACGAATACATGCTTCCAATGTGCGTCCACAGCGACGTCGCCAAACACGGACGCCAACATCATGATGCTGTACACAGAACCTGGATTCATCCGAAAGAATGACGCTTTGCCGTTCGCGCATCCAGGTTCTTCGTTGAGTACAGCACCGCAGGCGCTCCTGTCTATGATGCAGCGTCAAGGGTAACCGCAGCCATGGTCTCCGAGCTGATAGTCCATGCTGCTGCAAATGTTGTCGAACTGTTCGTGCAGATGGTTGTTGTCTTGCAAACGTCCACATGTGATGACTCAGGGATCGAGACGTGGCTGCACGATCCGTTACAGCCATGCGGATAAGATGCCTGTCATCTTGACTGCTAGTGATACGTGGCCGTTGGGGTCCAGCACGGCGTTCCGTACTACCCTCCTGAACCCATCGATTCCATATTCTGCTAACAGTCATTGGATCTCGACCATCTCGAGCAGCAATGTCACGATACTGTAAACCGCAATCGCGATAGGCTACAATCCGACCTTTATCAAAGTCGGAAACGTGATGGTACGTATTTCTCCTCCTTAGACGAAGCATCACAACAACGTTTCACCAGGCAACGGTGGTCAACTGCTGTTTGTGTATGAGAAATCGGTTGGAAACTTTCCTCATGTCAGCACGTTGTAGGTGTCGCCACCGGTGCCAAACTAGTGTGAATGCTCTAAAAAGTTAATCATTTGGATATCGCAGCATCTTCTTCCTGTCGGTTAAATTTCGCGTCTGTAGCACGTCATCGTCGTGGTGTAGCAATTTTAATGGCCAGTAGTGTAGTTGTGATAGGAACATGGACAATATTCAAGAATTAGTACATGTTATTTGATTGCTGCTAACCACGGAACTTCACACTGTACATCATTGAAGTAAAGTACTCAATAGGTTCCTGTCATAAAGCGTATTTTAACAACTTGTGGATTTTGTGTTGTAGTGAGTGGAAACCGGCTACATCCAGCCAGGAACATCATTACAAGAGGGCACAGCCACAACAGCGGCCGCAGTGTACTGCCTTTCATGATATGTCGTGGTTCGCTATACGTCCAAGGTGGTGCGTCTTATAGCCACCTTTTCGAGATGTCTAAGAAATACAAAGTTGCGAATGAAGTTTACTTAGAAAGTATAAAATACTGGCCTGTCCTATCCTCGCAGCATGGAGGTGGGGTCCCACAAGCCATTGGATATTCAAGTGCGATTGAGTAGGATGTCGTAAATTACGAGTTTCTATCCATGTGTGTTCGCCCTATTACAGCGCCATCTGTGGCGTGTCGAAGAAAATTCTTCAGACAAAATGTATGTTGGTTTTGGCGTAGAATCCCAATCTACAATAAAAACGGGGATAGCCTTTAAAGATTTCAAAGTCGCTACATGCCACCCACGCACAGGGAGCGGTGGCGGATCGAGTGTGTATATTTGGAATTAAAACTTTTTTTGACCCAATGTGTAGTTTTCAACGTCTTCAGTGGAAATGAGCATTCCTGTATACTTTTCTGTGGCATTTGAAAGAAGCTCCGAAGAGGACTTCAACAACCTATAATGTAGTGGACTTGATCAAATAATATAAAGGTCTGGAGTCAACAGGAGGGGTTCCACAAACATCTGTCCTATTATACCAAATGCAAGCAAACACGTAACTCATAAAGCCACATATTCTTTGCCTCTGACAGAGCCACGTCTATGTCTTTCGTCTGAAAAAGTGCTACTTCCATGCTTCCCAAAGACTATATACAGCTATAGCGCAAGGGAAGTCTGGAATGAGCACTGGATAACGTAATGTAGGAGAGACAGATCCTAATTTGATGGGAGATGGATGAGGCTTCGCAAAAATAAATAATTAGAAGGCTTCTGGTTTTGACGGAGTAAATCTTTAGTATAGAATCATACTCCTAAAGATCACAATTTCACAATATTTAAGTCATATGTATACCTGTCAACTTAGACATGATGGTGTGCCCTTTCTCATGTCATTGATTCTGTTTGAACTGCAGTATAGCTATTGCGAATCTTAACCATTGCTTAAATCAATCGTGAAGTCTCTCGAGTATGGACACTAGATGAAACACGGCAGTCAGTCACCTTTCATGTCATTTTATAGTTTTATCAAGTTCTGCAGAGCGTCGTTCCTCCTCCTGTGTTTTCTCACATTTTTACCATGTTACATTCTAATACGGTCAACCGAACTGATTGATTTTTATTTCCATCTCTATTATGTTTAATATTCAGCGCACCACAAACCCTTAACCACCTTTCCTAAATATCGATACCTGCTAATTACAAACGCGTGCACATGGGTGAATTTATGTGGAATTCCTTGGTTCGGCTTTTTACAGCGCCTTGGAACGGCCGTTCAATTTTATTTTTAGAAGCTGGATCGAGGTGCAAGTCTGATGCGGCATTTACCTTTCCGGGCTCTCATAACGCACGGTCTTGCGACTGATTCCCTCAGACCCAATCGTAAAACAAGCATGTGCTCTAATTTTAGGCGTTGAACCTATGGAAAATTTTGAGAAAAATGGTCTTGTCGAATGGTCAGTTCGCTCCCTCCAAGTTTTTCTGTCTTTGTGCACGGAAGCGAGGCAGATGAGATTCTGTGAACGGTTAGCGAGTCGCTGTGCTGGTGTCCTACGAGCATGACGTGCCGCCTCTATACGCATTTGGAAGGTGATTAAAGTGGGAAGTTACTTCAGTTTTGCCGCTTTAGAAATTTTCTGTTAATTTTAGTCATTTGTCAGAAGCATTAAGTAGTTCTCGCGAGTGAAAACTTTGCTGTCGCTTAGCTGGATTCAGATGGGACCGATTTTGTTCTTTATCCGGTCACTATTTACCTAATGCATCGTGACCCCGATTAAGTTTCGTGCTTCTTTTCGCTGCGATTCATGAGAAAGTTTTGACGAATTAGTGTTTACTACAAAATCATGAATTTTGCCTTCAGTTATTCTGTGAATGTTTCAATCTTCGTGACTGAGCACAGAGGGTCCAAGATGCTTCCGTTAGTCAGTTTTCTGAAGTTGAGGTAACCGCTCGAGTCTGTGAATAAATAGTTTGGAATCAACGTTTCCCAATATTCATACCAGCAAGTCGTTAACCTCATTGGCATTCAGCAGAAGATGGAGATGATAAGAACCGTTGCAGTCAATAGCAAGCTCGCAGCTACCGAAGAGTCCACGCTGTATGTCAAAAGTTGTGGCACTGAAGCACCAGCTACCAATAATTACATGTATTACATATTTTGTAAACAGTGGTTGGCTTTTAGAGGCACCTGGTCGCGTTAAGGATATGAAAGGGGATATAACACAATTAATAACAGGAGAGAGACGAAATGATATGTTAAGTGATGTACGCAGAATGTATCTCGGATGGATTGCCATAAGAAAATGAATAATCGCTAGTAATGAGCTAACATTATTCCTTGCAGAACTGAGATTACAACACTGTGTATGTGTGTGTGTAAGAGCTACAAATCACAGCGACTGATATTTGATAATACGAGGGCGTGCTGAAAAGTAAATTCTTCGAATTTGTTATGTGACAACTAGTAAAGCTTTTAAAATGAAAAATTGTATTAACATTCTACATCTTTATTCTTCATGTCTACATCTTTGTTTCTCAACATAGTCACCCAGGCGATGAACATACACTACATGATGAACAGTATCCGGACACCCCCAGAAACATATGTTTTCGTATTAGGCGGATTTTACTGCCACCTATTGCCAGATACTCCATATCAGCGACCTCAGAAGTCATTAGACATCGTGAGAGAGCAGAATAGGGCGCTCCGCGGAACTCACGGACTTCGAACGTAATCAGATGATTAGGTTCACTTGTGTCATACGTCTGTACGCGAGATTTCCAAACACCTAAACATTCCTAGGTCCACTGTTTCTGATGTGACAGTGAAGTGGAAACGTGAAGGGACACGTAGAGGACAAAAGCGTACAGGACGACCTCGTCTGTTGACTGACAGAGACGGCCGACAGTTGAAGAGGGTCGTAATATGTAATAGGCAGACATCCATCCAGACCATCACTGCGTCAGGATCCACTGCAAGTACTATGACAGGCGAGAGGTGAGAAAACTTGGCTTTCATTGTCGAGCGTTTCAGTCTGGAACCGCGCGTTCGCTACGGTCGCAGGTTCGAATCCTGCCTCGGGCATGGATGTGTGTGATGCCCTAAGGTTAGTTAGCTTTAAGTAGTTCTAAGTCCTAGGGGATTGATGACCTCAGATGTTAAGGCCCATAGTGCTCAGAGCCATTTGAACCATTTTTGAACCATGGGCGAGCGGCTGCTCATAAGCCACACATCACGCCGGTAAACGCCAAACGACGTCTCGCTTGGTGTAAGGAGCGTAAACATTGAACGATTGAACAGTGGAAAAACGTTTGTGGAGTGACGAATCACGGTACAGAATGTGGCGATCCGATGGCAGGATGTGGGTATGGCGAATGCCCGGTGAACGTCATCTGCCAACGTGTGTAGTGCCAACAGTAATATTCGGAGGCGCTCGTGGTGTTATGGTCTGGTCGCGTTTTTCATGGAGAGGGCTTGAACGCCTTGTTGTTTTGAGTGGCACTATCACAGCACAGACCTACATTGATGTTTTAATCACCTTCTTGCTTCCCACTGATGAAGAGCATTTGCGGGATAGCGATTGCATCTTTCAACACCTGTTCATAATGCACGGCCTGGGGCGCAGTGGTTACACGACAGTAACGTCCATGTAATGGACTGCCCTGCGCAGAGCCCTGACCTGAATTCTGTAGAACACCTCTGGGTGTTTTGGAACGCCGACTTCGTGCCAGGCCTGACCGACCGACATCGATACCTCCCCTCAGTGTAGCACTCTGCGAAGAATGAGCTGCCATTTCCCAAGAAATCGTCCAGCACCTGATTGGACGTATGCCTGCGAGAGTGGAGTCTGTCATCAACGCTAAGGGTGGGCCGACACCATATTGAATTCCAGCATTACCGATAGAGGGCGCCAGGAACTTGTCAACGACAGGCCAGTTTGTTGATACGCTCATGACAGAACGCTTGTTGACGGAGCCACAACCTGACCTGTACTTGCACTGCTTCATCACTATCTAAGTGAGGTCCACGATGGTGTTCTTTAAGTTTTGGAAAAAAGATGAAAGTCGGATAGGGCCAAGTCAGGACTCTGTGGAGGATCACAAATGACAGTGAACGCAAGATGTCGGATGGTTGCAGACGTCGCAGCGCTCCTGTGTGGGCTGGCATTATCATGCGGAGAGGGTGCTCCATGTGTGGATGGACTCTTGGAATTCGTGCTTTCAGTTTTCTGAGGGTCTCGCAGTATACCGACATAGTTCTACAATTCGGAGACCTCTAGCGGCAGAGGGTTGCAACTTGCGCCAGCGGAGCGCCGAACTCGACCGAGTAATGTGAATGACATGCAATACGTCAACCGATCTTGAGAATAGAATATAAAATTTGGTGGCATTACATTTTAGTACGTTCTCATAAATTCGAAAAGTTTCATGAAACTCAATATTTTTCTAGTCATTAATAGTGTATCCCCATAATAGTCATCTTAACTGTTGTGTTATTGGATATGGGATATTGTTATTGTTAGAAGGGACACTACGATCATCCATTGTGCGTTTTTCTACTAATTTAACAGTACAACTGCCGAAAATTAATTGAACTGTGATAACAGTTGACTAGGAGAGAGCTTACAGCCATTAAATCCAACATATGATCACAATGTGTGTGTGTGTGTGTGTGTGTGTGTGTGTGTGTGTGTGTGTGTGTGTGTGGTGTCTGTGTGTTCCACATCCCCTTCTAAACAACTCGACCGATTTCAACTAAAGTTGGTACACATATCCCTTACTGTCAGGCACCAATCGCTGTGGGGGTGAGAACCACCTACTTTCCATAATTCAAGAGCTATTACATCTTAAACGATGAGGTCATGAAAAAATCGGGCACTTTGCATTGCCGTTTAAATGTATAACTTCTGTGTTACGACCTGTATTCGCAATAAATTGCACAGGCAGTATCCACTTGTGACGCTAAATACATCTACAAAATTTTATCACCATACCACATGTAGGTCAGGAAATATGACTCAATAGACTATGTGATGTGCGAAAAACTGCCGCATTGTGCATGACGTCTAAATTTATTACTCCTTTGCTACCAATTATATTCGCAACACATTTTGCAGACAGTATCTACATATGCCGCTGAATCCACCTACGCAAGTATGTCATTGTACGGCACTTAGTTCAAGAGATATAAAGTCATAAACACTGAGGCACGTGAAAAAAAGCTGCTTCAAGCATTTTTCATAGATTTTGTCTTTGCTATTAAGACACTCCTAGAATCGTCTGCCCCCTTAGCTGAGTGGTCAGCGCTCTGAGTTCCATGCAGTGGGCCCAGGTTCAATTCCCGGCCGGGTTGGAGGATTCTCGGCTCGAGGACTGGATGTTGTTCTTATCTTCATTTCATCATCATCATCTTCAACACGCAAGTCGCCCAACGTGATGATGATGTTTTGTTTGTGGAGCGCTCAACTGCGCGGTCATCAGTGTCCACGCAAAGTCCCAATTCTTACATAGTCCACTTTCTACGCAAGCCAATCTAGCCACTCTCACGAATGATTATGATGATGAAATGACGAGGACAACACAAACACCCAGTACCTAGGAAGAGAAAATCCCCAACCCGGTCGGGAATCGAACCCGGGACCGCGTGAATCGCCCAGTGTGTTGTCAATGGGGAAGACTCGCAACTCCACTCGGGGACTGGGTGTTGTGTTGTCCTTACGTTCACATCGTCTTAAATGACATTCCACTGTTGACATGGGTGTGTGGGTACGTCCCGAGAGTCAATTAAAAAAAATGCGAAGCGCAAATGGCCGTGGACGAAAACGATTGATGTCTGTAGAGCAGTGAGGACCTTTGTAGTACAGATGTTTACAGAATCGCGTTCTTAATCTGGATACTGTACTTACAGATTTGTCCATTGTGCGTATAATTTTGTACCACTGTTTGATAATTTCAGAGGTATTTTCACGAATAAATGGAAATGAAATTTTTGCTATGTTTCACTACAAACACAGGACATTTTATGTTTTCATTTCTAATAGAAAATTGACAATACCCAGGCAATGATGGGTTTCTCAGCAAGTATCTTGTAAATCGGATATAGAGAAAGTGACCTCTACTGCAGAAAGAGAAATAAATTTAGGGATGACGGATGAAATTATCTAATATTACATGTAACTGTCTATACGTCATTACAGGAGGAAATAGTAGGTTATGGTTCGTACTTGCGTGTTTCTTGTAAAGCCGTACCCTACGAAGCTCTCGTCAAACACGGGCAGCTCTCCGCTGGCTGCCACATAGACCGGCTCAAAGGCCCATCCGTACTTGACGTTGTAAGCCACGGACAACTGCGTCGAAGAGGCGTTAGAGTGCTGCAGCCAGCGAGTCGGATCCAGGGACTTCTGGTTGTCCTTGAAGAATTCCCAGTGGAAAGGACGGGCCAGCCTGTCCTCCACCAGCTGTTGCAGCTCCCACTTGTCCTTCGGTGGGCCAGCCAGTCTCGCGTCCAGCTCGAACACCGGCAAGATGTACGCGCACCTGTAACGCAGACGAATAACGCTGTACTTACCGTAGACTTACAGCGGTTGGACAAAGGTATGGAAACATCCAAGAAATGCATGCCTGAACATAGCTGCTGAATATAGCCGAACCTGCAGGTTGCGCTGCTGTATTTGACCACAAACGAAACCTGTCGCGCCGGCCGGAGTGGCCGAGCGGTTCTAGGCGCTTCAGTCTGGAACCGCGCGACCGCTACGGTCGCAGGTTCGAATCCTGCCTCGGGCAAGGATGTGTGTGATGTCCTTAGGTTATTTAGGTTTAAGTAGTTCTAAGTTCTAGGGGACTGATGGCCTCAGATGTTAAGTCCCATAGTGTTCAGAGCCATTTGAACGTATTTGATACTTGTGCAATGTGTCGATCATGCTCTGTACAGTGAGAACACTGTAGTTGTGAGTGCATTACGTCGGAATTAAGTGTAATCGAACACAGGCAGATTGCTGGTGCTTCCAAAACCAAGGTAACTATTTGTTTGGTGTTTCAACAGGCACCATATCAAACATTTGTATAGCATATAGGGAAAGAAGAAGGGATCGGTTGGTAGGGTATGTTGTGAGACATCGAGGGATCACCAATTTAGTATTGGAGGGCAGGATGGAGTGTAAAAATCGTAGAGGGAACCAAGAGATGAATACACTAAGCAGATTCAGAAGGATGTAGGTTGCAGTAGGTACTGGGAGATGATGAAGCTTGCACAGGATAGACTAGCATGGAGAGCAGCATCAAACCAGTCTCAGGACTGAAGACCACAACAACAACAACAACATAGGGAAAGCGGAAAAACATTATCCGCTAAGTCGCACCACCGATAAAAGTGTGTCAAGAATGATCGTGACAGTCGGTCATTGAAAAGTGTTATGACGAAAAATAAGAGAACGACAAGTACAAAAGTCACTGCGGAATTCAATGTCGCACTCGCATTGAGTCATTAGACCTCAATATTATTGAGCCTCGGTGGCCAACTTTGGAGAGAAGGCTACGTGATCGCTATCC
Organism: Schistocerca gregaria; assembly: GCF_023897955.1. Classification (NCBI taxonomy): domain Eukaryota; kingdom Metazoa; phylum Arthropoda; class Insecta; order Orthoptera; family Acrididae; genus Schistocerca; species Schistocerca gregaria. The sequence continues at coordinate 469,775,822 of NC_064920.1, forward strand.
ATCACAATCGTCGTTGTAATAAGACAATAAGACGAAACAGGGACTGTTGTTGAGTAGACATCACGTTTCATCATTTAGGCAAGAGAGATAATTGTACAGCGTTTCAAGATTTCTTCAAGTGTTTGAACAGTCCAAGGGATGAATCGGAAATAGAGATAGTGAATTATGAAACTAATGACATTACAAAAGTAATGCCAGATCAAGTGTATAAAGGCCTTCGAGGTATCAAGAAAGAAGAGGCGCCTGGAATGATAGTGTTTCAATCAAAATATTGAAAGATGAAAGACAAATTAATACAAACAGAAGTTAGAAAATTATTTATAGAATGTCCAGGGGGCGGAGATTTAGTCTCCGAAGTCGGAACAGTGGCGTAAATGTTATAGTGCTACGGTCGGTAAGTTCTGAAATTGACGCCGCGAGAGTAGGCACCCACAAGAACAAGGACGCGTCGCAAGATGCCGCCTAACATTTTTATTCGCTTTTGGCCTGCTGCCCGTACAGCTACGGCTTAAAATGAAACAGATCCACGTTTTACCTCAAAATAATCGCCGTTGGCTGCTACGAACCTTTGCCAACGTCACTATAGCTGCTAGAAGCATCGTTCAACCATGTTATCAGGAAGGTCCCGTGTGGCTTCTCTTGTGGCAGTCATGATCTCTTAGACCTAATGAAATCTACGTCCCCGTAGGAGTGCAGGAGAGCTCCCATGGGGGAAAAGAGAAGAGGAAAAAAACGCACGGTGCGAGATCTGGCGAGCACGGAGGGCATAGTAAAAGGGTGATCTGTTGCCTTCTAAGGGCCTCTTGGACAAGGACAGAACGATGTTAAAGGCCGTTGTGTAGCAACAGACAGTTGTTCCCGTACCGAAGCTCATGACTAACGACGAAGAGAATCGCTCAAGCGGCCGAGATTTTGTAGCAGGTTTTTTTTACCGCTGCACCGTCTTGGATGCATTCCATTTGAAAAATTCCGTTTGAATCAAAAAACAATTCAAGTATCACCTCTCCTCTTGACCTGTCTTGTTGCGGTTCTTTGTGCCGTGGTGATGCTGGCGTTTTCCAGATGGTCGCTTGTCGGCTCAGTTGCTGATCGCACAGGAAACACCTTGTTTCGTCTCCGTTTATTATCCAGTCGGTTCATTATCAGTACTACTGAACATGACGCCAAATATCGTCATGCTATCATTACGTCGGTCTTGCTTCGGGATGCTCACGGTGCTTGGGAACTTGCGACATGTTTCGATCATCAGTCAGAATTTTTGTAGCTCGCACTGTGGCTGAAACCTGCTGCTGCTGCGAATTCGTCTACCGATTGGGAGCGATTGGCGCGCGCCAACATGCAACCTCTTCAATCTTGCGTTCAGTCCAAATCGTTTGTGTCCGACCACTACGACACATCATGCTCCAGACTGTGTCTCCTTTGCAATAAGCGTAGGTGCCACTTAAATACAAGACTGCGTCTCAATGATTGAGTCACCGTCAGCTTAATGCATCACTTCGATAGCGAGTTTGCCTAGTTCCACGCAGAATTTGCTGTTTGTATTATTTTCCAATTCCGACATACTCGAGTTCCGATATACGGAGTCAAATCACTAACAACAACCATATTTCTGCCAATAGTGGATGCACTCAACTATCCCTTGCTGACATGAGAGACTAACCGATACTGGACTAGCATTCTGGAGCACGACGATTCAAACTTACGCTGGCGATCCTAATCCAGGTTTTCCGTGACTTCCCTAAATCGCTTCAGGCAAATACTGCGATGGTACATTTGAAATTGCATGGCCGATTTCCTTCCCATTTGTAACCTGATCCGAGCTTGTGCTCCGTCTGTATTGGTCTCGTTGTCGACAGGACGTTAAACAATGATCTCCTCCTCCTCCTCCTCGTCCTCAGACTAACTGGCATACCAGGGCGCCACCTAAGTGTTGTAGTGCATCACATCGCCGCTATGCGCCCAGTGTCAGAACTTAATGACTGTACTGAGGTATTTCACAACAACGGAACAAACAAAACATAAAAATCTATACATTCCTTAGCCTCCTTCTGTAATGGCAAGATATTCGCTAAAATCATTGTCATGCCAATTGCATAGGAAATAACATTGGTTTTTAATCAAACACAGAAGCAATCTGCCATTAGAAGCGTCTATAGCACAATTGACCGTTTGCAAGACATGAACGAAATCACAGAACGGAGTAATGGAATGAATCACCCACTGGGTCTCGGATTTAAAGATTCTGTAACTTTTTCTGTTTAATTTTGAATTAAATCTATTTTAACGGGCTGCGAGAAACAAGTAATTGTTTCAGCCTACCTTATTATATCCAACAATGTATATCGGAATACTACAGCTCCGATTAAACTTCATCACAATACTGACAAATTAAGATTTAAATGATGATCAGGAAAGGAGATTCTGTACCATCAAAACTATTCTCAGCATCTGTAAAAGGAAGTTTTGAGACCTTTAAACTGGAGAAAGAAGCAACAGGTACGAACGGAATGTATTTGAAATGCCTACATTTTTGAATGTCATTGTACTCTTCGTCTCGCGAGTTGATAGACTTTAACAACAAAGGCGGGAGACTGATACAGCAAGTTTAAATACTAATATTACAAAAGCGAAAGTATTGTATTGTGTGGATCTGGGGACCTAGAAACGACGGAGAGGCTTCATCCCCGCCGTAGCCCGCAGTGGTACAGAACCCCACAACAGGCTACAGCAGTCCACTCACCCCACCGCTGCCCCACACCGAGCCCAGGGTTATTGTGCGGTTCGGCCGTGAGTGGAGTGAAGTGGTGTGTCTGCAACCAGTCTATTAAGGTGGGACGACATGATGTGGAACTGAATGGCGTAATGGAGCTGTTGTCTTTAGAAGCACCGTGAATAATTTTTCCCGATTTATCAATGTGGAATGTCCATGGTATCTTAAAGGAATGGTGTGCAACACAGTCATATAACGTGGCTTAAGAACAATAGTCGTAAAAAAATCCTAACCAGCTGGGATTGGTGATGAGTGTCTGGTCTTGTCAATGACAATCGATTACAAGCCTGACAGGAATTGCTGCTGTCAGTGAATGCGGCGGCAACTCAAGCATTTTCCTAGCAAACTGCATGAAATATACACCTGGAGTCAAGCACCTCGTAAAACGCTATTACTTTCAGCAGCGTGTCAAACCGTTCGTCTTCTATAACCAAGCAATACACTAACTGGGCTTCATATAACGGGTTTCTAGAATGGTCTGACGAGTTACGATGTTGCCTCTTTTCAAATGACGTATGGTGGTGCGATGGCCCATTGAGGAGCCTAACCTACAGTGTGACAGAGTTTACATCAGGCCAGAGATGGTTCTGCGAGGTATTGGGGGATGTTCTTCATGCCATGACTTTGGCCCGCTCATTCGCGTTCATGTGAGCCTGAACTGGGATGCTCATACAGGTATTCTGTCGACACTTCCATCTTCCAAGATAAGAACCGCCGTGTTCTTAGAGCTGTAACATATGATTCTGGTTTCCAAAAATGGTTCACATGGCTCTGAGCACTATGGGACTCAACATCTGAGGTCATCAGTCCCATAGAACTTAGAACTACTTAAACCTAACTAACCTAAGGACATCACACACATCCATAGCCGAGGCAGGATTCGAACCTGCGACCGTAGTGGTCGCGCGGTTCCAGACTGAAGCACCTAGGACCGCTCGGTCACAACGGCCGGCCGCCGTACTCCAATTTAAGTAACTTTGTAACTGACAGATATCTGTGGTGGGGAGCAGAATTACCGGCTCGTACACAACGTGCCAAGAGTTTATGCTGTTGACAGTTGCCCGCACTCGAAAAATGAGTACTCTGTGCAGTCTGCCTCGACTGGCCCGTTCCACATCTTGGAGCCAACGTCGCTTAGGAATACATTGCTGCTTGTTTCTACAGAAGAGGCATGTCACTGAAATGTCGATAACGAAGTTATTTTAAAGAAACGCAGTGTCGGCTGACGTACTTTTTGCACGGTGGCTCTCTGCTGAAGAGGTCCGCTAGCTGAGCCGCGAGGTCCATGCTGGGCCCTGGCAGCATGTCGGCGTCTGGGCAGAGCGTGAGCCTGGTGGGGCAGGCGAGCCTGGCCGTGTTCCTGGCCAGGTTCTGCGGGTACGACAGCTGCTCCCCCACAGGGTGCGCCTGCAGCCGCAGAAGTCGCTGCAGCACCTGCTCGTCGTCCTCTCCGCAGTCCACTTCCTCCAGCTGCTCCCCAGCCGCGACCACGGTGTCATTGGGTGGCTGCTCCGTAGGCCACAGTAAGTGGAAGCTCACCTGCGAAGAAACTACAGTACAGCAACGATTTTGGTTTGCTTGTCTTTGGGAGTAGTGCTGTCTGTGAAGTATTTGGAGCCACAAAGAGCCGGCCGGAGTGGCCGCGCGGTTCTAGGCGCTACAGTCTGGAACTGCGGGACCGCTACGGTCGCAGGTTCGAATCCTGCCTCGGGCATGGATGTGTGTGACGTCCTTACGTTAGTTAGATTAAAGTAGTTCTAAGTTATAGGGGACTGATGACCTCAGAAGTTAAGTCCCATAGTGCTCAGAGCCATTTGAAACATTTTTTTTTTTTTTGAGCCACAAAGGAAGCATGCAGTTGGCAAGGAACTTGAAGGACATTAAAAGTAGGGTATACCCTGTAGGAAGATCACAGGTAGTAGGTAAATGTACTGAACTCTGTTTTCCGAAATTATTTCACTGTGGAAGATTGCAGTACGCTTCATCTTATCAATAATCGCACGAACGGTGAAATTACAGATATTGCAATAAGTGACCGAGGGACTGGACATTAGCTAAAACTGCTGAACAGTGGAAAAGCATACCTGTGAGATTCTACAGAATGTATGCGAAAACACGCATATGCCTTCATCGGTAGGTCGTTGTGGCGACGCAGAATACCCAGCGCAGGTCGCTTCTGTTTTCAAGAAGCGTCGTCGGACAGATGCAAAAAAATTATAGGCCAACTACTGTAGGTGAGAATCACGGCGTTGTCCGGGTATTTATTTATTCCAATCTCCATCTTCTCCTCCTTCCGTCCTCTGTCCACCTTGTCTTTCCCCCTCTCTGTGTAATATTCTTTTGGCCCCTCTTTGTATCCACCTCCTCTTTCCCTCTCTCTATGTCTATGTCCCACTTCCCTTTCTCTGTGTCCATTTCCCCCTGCCCTTCTCTCTGTCCATCTCCTCGTGATCCTCTCTCTACCCCTCTCCTCTGCCCCCTCTCTCTGTCCCTCTCCCCCTTCCCTCTGTCAATCTGCTCCTCCTCCTCGGTGAATCTACTCCTTCACCCTCTGTTCATCTGCTCCTACTCCCTCAAATTACATCTCCTCCTCCCCATTTGTTTGTCAGTTTAATCCCCCTCTCTCTGTCCCGTTCCTCCTCCCCCTCTGTCATTTGCTCCTCCTCCTCTGTCCATCTGGTCCGTCCACCTCTGTCCTTCTCCTCCAACCCTCTAATTCCATCTCCTCCTCCTCTCTCTCTGTTGATCTCCTCCACCCTCTCTCCCTGTTCAGTTTCTCCCCTTTCCTTTCTGTGTCCATCTCCTCCTCTCCATCTTTATTCCCATCTTCTCCTGTTCCCTTTCTCTGTGTACGAAGTCTGTTCAAAAAATTCCGGAAATTTGCCCACAAAATTTTTCTGCGCCTGCCTTTCACTAATTGTGAATGGTCTCCTTCGAAATATTCTCCTCCGCAATTGCTACACCGCTCTCTACGCCGTTTCCACTTACGGAAGCAGTCTTGATACGCTTTTTGCTGGATCTCGTCTATCGTTGCAAATCTTTGTTCTTTCAACGGAGTTTTCAACTTTGCAAATAGAATAAGTCCGCAGGGGCCAGGTCTCCAAAGTACGGAATAGAGGCGGCACAGTGATTTCTTTTTTTGTGCAATAGTCACTCACCAACATGGATGAATGGGCCGGTACGTAATCCTGATGCAAGAGCCATGAACTGTCTCGCCACATTTCAGGCCGTTTCCTTCTTACATTTTCTCGCAGGCGTCACAACACGGTCCGATAGTATCATCGATTAACAGTTTGTCCCTGTGGCACGAATTCATAACGAACTAATCCTTCCAGGTCGAAGAAAACTATCAGCATGGCCTTGACGTTTGACCTGACCTCACAAGTTTTTCTTGGTCTTGGAGAATCTTTCTCGAAAATCGTGAAGAAGACTGAATCTTAGTTTCAATATCATACCGTAGACCCACGTCTCATCACCAGTTATGGTTCTCTTAAGGACCATCTCAATCTGATTTGTGCGATTCAAATGCTCTTCACAGATTGCGAGGAGAAGGTCTTTATGATTTTGACTCATGAGTTGTGGGACAAACTTCGCGGCAACACAGTGCATTCGAAGATACTGTCTCAGAATATTATGAGATGATCCACCCGAAATGTTATATTCTCCGCAATGTCTCGGACAGTCAGTCTTAGACTGGAACGCTTAGTTTCGTTGACTTTCCTGACAGTAAATCTCGAAGAGCGTCGTGAACGAGAGTCATGTTTAACATCCGTCCGACCATTTTTTAAATGTGTCGCCTATCTTCTTGTCCTTCCTTCTCTCTCTATGTTGTCGCATATCCCAAACACGAGCCTGATGGTTCTTATTCCTACATTATTTCTTTTCAGATTCTAACTAAAATGTGCACCAAATCTGACTGAAATCGTGCGTGGGTTTAGGGAGAGTTTTTAGCCGTGGCTTTGCTTGTATACGCACATGTCAATACATTTCATACATGAAACGTATTTCACGTGTATTTATACACATGTTTCACCTGTAAGTTTTAACGGACCTCTGCCTAAGATTTCCACAGTCTATAAGTTGTCCTACTCCTTTGTCCACATGGTGACTTCAGGTACTACAGGAGATTCAAATTTATAGGCCGAAGTCGTTAACAAGTACGAACAGTTTGGTACTTAACTCATATCGATGGCTGCGTTGTTATCTTCGTGAAGTCTAGAGGTGATTCCACTGCGATGTTCCCGCGGTTTTCTTTGTGTTTGGATGAGACTAACTGGTTTGTAGGGCGACGTGGTATTTTTGTTTTTAGAGAGCAAACGTTACATTATTCTTGCACATCACTATTTAATTCATTTATTCACATTTAGCACTTCTACAATAATATGAAATAAGACATTGTTTTACATCACCTCCTCCAACCTACGCTCCCGATCCAAAGACCATCAACCACCTCCTCCCAAGATCGACCTCCTTCCCGCATTACCAAAGATAACCGTCTCTTCGTTGTTAAACTTGCAGTCAAAGGCTATATTTACATAAAACATTACATGTAAAGAAATTACTGACATACATGATTTTAAGTTCTGTTACAATACCCCCCCTCCACCCAAGTCCATGCATGGCATGCATGGGATTGTGTGTCACTAAGGAATAAAATATATCTAATACACACATTATGATAAAATTTCCAGTTCCAAAAGTTAGTAATAAAATTGGTTTCCCAAGTGATCTTAGTTATATATATATATAGGTGATGTAAAATATATATATAGGTGATGTAAAACAATGTCTTATTTCATATATATATATATATATATATATATATATATATATATATATATATATATATATATATATATATACTTTCCATGATATACAATTTGAAGGTTACATTGGCTGTATTGAGTAAAAAGTGTAATGAGGTTATAACTAACAATAAAATATGGCACCTTATATTTAATTGATCATGATAGCTGCAGATCCGTGTTAAGATGGGTACATAATTATATAGTATATGTATACACTCAAGTTAACTTCAATACTGACTTAATGCATCTTAGTTAAACTCACTTTTCTGATAGTAGGAAACATTGTCAGTGGTTTCTTTAGAACTGTGAAATGATGCATCTCTCACAATCTTTTAATATTATTGCTTCAATAAAATACCTCAAGGCATGGCTTGTGCCCAAAACAACCATTAAATCTAAAGAAATCATTATTCTAAAATAAAGAGGTTCTTTTAACCACGTACATAAAATAGACATAGTTCAAAATATTGTAATACTTATATACAATGTTAAATGGTTGACTCTTAGGGAAAATTCATGTATATGTGAGGAATATAATCACATGGTGGAATCCAGTGCAAATTCAATTATGTGTGATCAGCACTGTATTTTCAGAGTCAGATTGGTTTACATATTTATGATTTAATGTTCCTTTATAATGAGGTAGCTGAGACGTTCCATATATGATTGCGACTATCATTGCAGTATCCTCACATTGTACATCTATGTCAGCTTTATAGGACAAACTATGACAAACTCTACACTTAAATTGTGTAAGATTGTTAGTATTTTATACCTTAACTTTACATCATTATTAAACAGTGTTTCATTTTTATTCACTCTCTTGTGCTCAAATAGCATATTACCATGAATAGAAATTATTTCAAATTGTGTAACAGGGTATGGGATAAATTCCTAACAGCTCTTCATTCACTTTAGCATTAAATTATGTAAACTATTACAAAATATTCTCCACAATATAAACTTCAAAATTAGTATCACATAATTTTCAATCCATCACAGGGGTTTCAAATGTAACACACCAACATCTGTCTCCTTAATGCTCTAAACCTCAATATATTCTTAATTTGCATAATTAAATTTCATGACTATCCACTATATTTTTAACACACTATAATATGCCTGGTCTTTCAATGCACACTCTCATAATCTGACAAGTACCTCCAGTTTGCTTTATCCATTAAATAATGTTCCATCTGACATAGCTTACAAATGACAAGGTTTTGTCTTCTTACACACAATCATTATTCATATCTTATTACTTTAAAAGTGTCCACATCATTAACTTTGGTTTTTCTTAAGAGACATTACTATGACACTGAAGACTAGTTCGTCGTCTGACACACTAATCTCATACCAAATTTAATGAATGGGTATATTAGAGAACAAAGAGACATTAATACAGACATAATTCACATACACAAAATCTACTTCATACTTTCAGTTGACATAGTCCCACACTTTGACATGAAGTTTTCCTTGAATGATAAAGCAATAAAGTGATATATTTGGGCCAGTCAACTAGTTCTTTCCGAGCAGCATTTTACTTATTAATGACTATTTTATGGGTCATGTTTGTAGAGTTTGAACTCTGTAACATTGTGCAGTCCAAATAACTTCTTGGATTTTGGGTAGATTAGCCTATAGGCATTAGGGTGCGGGTTTTCCTTGATTTCAAAGGGGTCTATATAGATGTCAAAAAATTTCTTTATTTCAGTACTCATCAATTTAGATTTTTCCTGTGTTTTTACTAAAACCAGATCTCCCGTCCTGAATTGAACTCCTTTACTTCTTGCATCATGTCTCCATTTTCTTACCTCTCCCTGCCTTTTCATAGTGTTCCTAACAGCTGTCTCTCTTTCCTGGAATGTCATAGTTTGACAAGGTCGGAAATCAACATTCTCAGAAATCAAATTTGCAGGTTGTCTATTAAACATTACTTCATAAGTTGAAAAATCAGTGGATGAATGCTGTAGGCTGTTCATTATATCCTCGAAGTCAGTAACATTTTCAATCCAATTAACATGATTTTTACTACAGTATGTTCTGCAGAGTCTTCCAATTTCCCTCATGTACCTTTCTGTTGCATTACTTGTGGGTGACAAACCGAAATCAAAATATGTTTTATTCCTGTATCTTCAATAAAAATTTTCCATAATTTAGATGTAAACTGTGACCCATTATCAGACATGATGGCCTGGGGTACACCAAGATTTGTGAAATAATGATTCTTCAGCTTGATGATAATTTGTTTACTGGTTGCTCTCTTTAATGTATACAATTTTATAAATTTAGAGAAACGTCAACTATAACGAAGATGTAACTGTACCCTCCCCTTGATCTTGGTAGTGGTCCATATAGATCAATAGCTGTCAATTCAAGGTTTTTATTTGGTAAAATGTTTTGCATCAATCCTTTAGAAGTCTGGTTACTCACTTTTACCCTCTGACAACGATCACAGGTTTCAAGTTTTTTCTTCACTCTCCTACTGATATTATAGAAGTATACATTTTCCTGTATCTTCTGTATACATTTTGTTGATCCGCAGTGTCCGAAGCTTTCATGTATGAAACTGATTAATATGTCAATACATTGCTCAGGCCAGCATAGTTTCCAATTGTTTAAGTCAGGTCTAGGTCTCCTGGACAAAATCCCTTTTTGTACTTTATAATACTGATCTACCTTTTCTCCTCCCTTTTTCCCTATATAACTTTTAACCAACTTCCAATTTTCATCATGGTTTTGGTTTCTACGAATATCATTACAGATTTTCAGTATTTCAGCTTCATCTTTTACACCCTTTAAGTACATAAGTTTGAACTCTTTCTCCTCTTTTCCATAAGTATTTTCAACATCTGAACCTACTGGTAGTCTGGAAAGGGCATCTGCAATGACATTATGTTTAGCCTGAATAAATTTGATCTCATAGTCAAACTGTTGAAGGAATAAAACCCACCTTGTTATACAGTCATGATAGAGTCTGCACTCCTGAATGTAAGATAGAGCTTTATGGTCAGAGAAAACAATTGCCTTGTACCCTAACAGATAACTTTTAAACTTATTAAATGCCAGTGGATAGCAAGTAGTTCCTTCTCTGTGACTGTATATGATTTTTCATACTTTTGTAAAACCCAGCTAGCAAAAGCAATAGAATGGTGTTCTAATTTTCCTTCTACTTCTATGTTTTGAAACAAGTGTGCCCCTAAACCTGTCTCACTACTATCTGTCATTATACAGAACGGTAACGACATAACAGGTCTATACAACATCTGACTTTGGGACAGTTGTTGTTTTATTTCCACGAATGCATCCTGACATTCTTGTGTCCAATCCCAAACAGTATTCTTTTTTAGTAAGTTACATAAGCAGTTTGCATTTAAAGCTTGGGCACTAAGAAATTTTCTATAGAATCCAGTGAGACCAAAAAAGGACTTGAGTTGTTTTTTGTTCTTGGGGGTAGGGAAGTTTACAATGGCCTCAAGTTTATCCTTATAAGGTAAGACTCCCTTTTCTGAAATATTATGCCCCAAAAATTTCAGTTCATTAACTCCAAAACAACGTTTTTCCAATTTTACAGTCATTCCCCCTTCCCTCAAATTTGAACAGACTTGTCTCAGAAGGTTTAGATGATCTTCCCAGATTTTTCCAGTTACAAGAATGTCATCTACATATACTATTAATTTTGAAGGCAATTCATCACCTAATACAAAATCCAGTGCTCTGATAAATTCAGCCACAGATACATTCAATCCAAAATGGCAATACAATATTGGTAACTTTTGCCACCATACAAAAAGGCAGTATACTTCCTAGAATCAAGTTCAAGTGGTATTTGATGAAAACCAGATGTCAAGTCTAGGCTACTCATAAATTTTACATTATCAAATTTGTACAGAAGTGCATCCATATTGTCAGGATGGTCATTTTCTCTAATCAAGAACTTATTAAGGTGCCTAGAGTCAAGCACAAGTCTAACCCCTCTATTTCTCTTAGACACAACTACTAATGGATTGTTGTAAGCACTTCTACTTCATTCTATAATCCCCCAAGTTTCCATTTTTTGGATTTCCCTTTCTACATCTTTTTTTCTGGAGAATGGAATGCCATATGGTTTTAAGAAGAAATGATGATGATCTCTGAGTTGAAGTCTGCACTGATAGTCCTTTACCTTCCCTGGTATCTCACTAAATGTAACCTGAAATTCCCATAACACTTCTCTTAACTGATTTTTCTGACTTTCACTTAGATTTACAGCTTCCTTCAATTAGACTTCGACTAATTCTTCGAAATTTTGTTCATTTATAAGGTCAAAGGGTGTGTTATCACTTATGGGTTGATTATCTACCTTACTTACAACAGCTTTGATAAGGTTGCAAGAATTACTAGAGTTAAGGATGAACATTTCTGTTTACAGAATACTATTTTTCTCAGGTTCAGAAATTATAACACTCTTATCTTCGCAAGAGAAGCTTACACCCACGTTTAAGACCCAATCCATGCCAAAAATGATATTTTCTTCTAATCTTGGGACCACAAGGCAACCCTGCTCAAACTCCACATTTTCAATTTCAAATGTTAACAATACTTGACTCTTAACTACCTTACTTTGCCTACCAGTGGCACCTCTGATTTTTACCCCTACAACCGGCATTTCTACAAAGTTCTTGCCATCTCTAATTTTATCTCTAAATTTTTCTGATTATTGCACATATGGGGCTTCCTGTATCAATAAGACAGTGTCCTTCCCATTGATTGACTCTTATTTTAATGTATGGACAGCCTAATTCCTTTTCATCTGCCTTCCCCTCAGGGACTTCATATAATGAATCTTTTTCAATTTCTTTATAATTTCCATCTACTTCCTCCCTTTCAGTCTTCATCAGGTGTACCTGAGTTTCAGATTCTAAGTTACTAGTGTCAAGTTTGCACTTTGTCTGCACACGAAATATCTCCCTACTGTTTATGTACCTTTCACCCAGACTCTTTCTTTTACTCTCCCACCAGCGTGGGCATAAAACTCTACTAATCATACTTAGATGATACCAAAACACTTTGCTACTACAACTCTCATTATACTTGTTCCACAGGATTTTAAAAAAAAATGGCTTCCTTTACTTTCAATAATGTCACGCAAATCTAATTCTTTCACAATATTTTCACTATTGTTATCACCAATTTGATTAACCATGAAGTCATCAGGACAGCAATTGATTTTCAGCTGTCACTTCATTATTCTTGTCATATTCCTTTGATTCATCACCACAACTATCATCAAGTTTCAACACTTCATTATTTATTTCAATAAAAACATTGTACTCACATTCTGGTTTGCTTACCATACTTTTCACATCAATATTACTAACATCATCACTACTATGGTATACTTTACTGCCAGTTTCGTCTATTTCTCTGTGTTTCTCACTTTCTATGGTTGATTCTTTTTCCTGTTGCTTAGGTATATCATCAGCTGATTCACTATTACCTTCTTGTGTGAACAACCCCCCCCCCCCCCCCAATTCTGAACTAAAACATTTATTACTCTCTTCATCAGTAGCTTGCTCTCCCCTTTTTGGCCAGCTGTAAAAATCATTTAACATCTCCTCATCCAGAATTGAGTCAGAACTTTGATCTATCCTATGTTTATTTTGTGGTGGTCTACTGTGCAACATAGCATCCCAATCTTTTTATCAAAATTTATATAATTCACTTGATATTCCTGGTTTTTAACCTGTTTGTTAATGGTACAGTTATTTACACTATTGGGTTTTGTGTGAACGTTAGTGGTCCTATTATGTTTAAATCTGTTCACCCCAAAGCTGTGGACCCTCATTGAGGCGGACCGGAGTTTTCCGGATGTCTACCTCTATTGTCACTCCTCCAATTTGTATTCATTCTGTTGTTACCTTCCCATCTGTTCTTCCTAGTTATACCATTGTTTTCCCAGTTATTCCCTCTCCCATTAGCATTGTACTCTTTTGTTCTATCATATTGGTGTTCATTCCGAAAATCTCTATCGTCGCTTCTGGTGTTCTCCCCACGGTAAACAGAATTCCACCTCCCACTGTAATGGTTTCCATTACTAAACTGTTGGAGATTTCTCTCCATTGCCCTGTCTAATTTGTCTATATATTTTAGAAACTGGTCTAAACAGTCATCAGGTCCATGCACTAATTCCCACTGTATTCTTTCAGGTAACCTCCTTTTAAGGGCATCAATTTGCGTCATTTCGTCGAAGGGTTTATCTAGATGCGCCAGTTTCCTAAGTTGATCCCTGCAAAAGTCTTTCATTGAGTGGTTTCTGCCCCTGAAACTAGGCCCATTTAAAAATTCACTTTTTATTCTACCCTGTTCAGTCTGAGACCAAAACTTATTTAAGAAATTCTTCTTAAAATCATCAAACGTTTTCCACTCATAAATGTTGGTTTGCCCAAGACAAAACTGCTCCCTCAAGGAATATTTTTACAAACTTAATCTTTAGATTATCAGACATGCCAGGAACAAGGTTGTCAGAGCAGTGTTGTAAAAAGTCTACAGGGTGTAAATTATCACAAGGAAAACTTTTTACAGGTGAATTACTCCACACACTCCCACCATTCATACATAAATTTCTAGACACAAAATTATCTTGCATTTCAGTGAATCTCTTGTCTATTACACTTAAATTACACGTTACAGACTCTTGTATCTTATTTAATTCAGCATCTTATGTGTTAACTTTTGATTCTGTATCTAGACTTAATTTGTCTACTCTCTCCTCCACTTCTTTGAGCTGCAGTTAACCTTTCAATCTCTTTTACTTGACTTGAGCTAACTGTGGCCAATTTATTTTCTAAGGTCACAAACTTACTTCCTATAGCATCAATTTTGGAGTTCACGCCCTTCAAACTTTCTCCTAATTGAAGTTTTAAATTTGAGATCTCTTCTTTCAGGACATCACCGTTGCTTTTCATTTTTGCTTCCAGCGATTCACTAGTTAAGTTTAATTTCGCTTCTAGCGACTCACTGGATGCATTTATTTTTGATTCTAGGAATTCACTATTTGAATTCATTGCCATTGTTAATTCAGGCTGCATTTGTCCCATTCTGGCAAAGAGTAAACTTACCCCGTCCTGTTGATCCGGTTTTCTTTCGTTTTGTGAGTCATCTGGATCGTCACTTACACCACACATGTTCGATTCTAATGTTTCTCCCACTTCCTTTTTAATTTCTTCTGATAGCGTCATGATGGCACCACATGCTTGGACACAGTTTTGACGAAAAGTTTAAAACAAAGCAGAATTGTACTTATCTTTTCACACCACGACGTCGATCATAGGTCCACCTCTCCGATAAGCCAGCACTTTCTTGGTTCTCACACTACTTTTTCTGGTCCAGGAAAAGTGTACAATGTTATTCATGTTTTACGAATTATAAAATTTATAATGTTCCGCAAACGAAGCAAAATTAGTCTCATCGCATTTAACTGTAATATCCCGGACGAGTCCCCAAGTTTAACGGACCTCTTCCTAAGATTTCCACAGTCTATAAGTTGTCCTACTCCTTTGTCCACATGGTGACTTCAGGTACTACAGGAGATTCAAATTTATAGGCCGAGGTCGTTAACAAGTACGAACAGTTTGGTACTTACTCATATCGATGGCTGCGCTGTTGTCTTCGTGAAGTCTAGAGGTGATTCCACTGCGTTGTTCCCGCGGTTTTCTTTGTGTTTGTATGAAACTAACTGGTTTGTAGGGCGACGTGGTATTTTTGTTTTTAGAGAGCAAACGTTACATTATTTTTGCACATCACTATTTAATTCATTTATTCACATTTAACACTTCTACAATAATATGAAATAAGACATTGTTTTACACCACATCTGTATCGCCACCTCCTCCAACCCACGCTCCCGATCCAAAGACCATCAACCACCTCCTCCCAAGATCGACCTCCTTCCCGCATGATAACCGTCTCTTAGTTGTTAAACTCGCAGTCAAAGGCTATATTTACATAAAACATTACACGTAAAGAAATTACTGACATACATGATTTTATGTTCTGTTATAAAGTCTAGCGAATTTCACCCTGCAGTTTCATTTTCATGCAGCTTAACGCTTATGACATTGCATCTCCAGAAGTATGAGCTGTAATATAATACAATTTTTCAGGTATAGCCAGTGGTATATGTGCCTACTGTCTGCGAAATTTGTTGTGAATAGAATTAGTAGCAAAGACGTAATAAATTAAAACGTAATGCATGATGCGGTAATTTATCACGTATCTCAGTGTTTGTGACATCATACCTCCCGAATCTGTTTTCCTAGGTACACTCCTGGAAATTGAAATAAGAACACCGTGAATTCATTGTCCCAGGAAGGGGAAACTTTATTGACACATTCCTGGGGTCAGATACATCACATGATCACACTGACAGAACCACAGGCACATAGACACAGGCAATAGAGCATGCACAATGTCGGCACTAGTACAGTGTATATCCACCTTTCGCAGTAATGCAGGCTGCTATTCTCCCATGGAGACGATCGTAGAGATGCTGGATGTAGTCCTGTGGAACGGCTTGCCATGCCATTTCCACCTGGCGCCTCAGTTGGACCAGCGTTCGTGCTGGACGTGCAGACCGCGTGAGACGACGCTTCATCCAGTCCCAAACATGCTCAATGGGGGACAGATCCGGAGATCTTGCTGGCCAGGGTAATTGACTTACACCTTCTAGAGCACCGTGGGTGGTACGGGATACATGTGGACGTGCATTGTCCTGTTGGAACAGCAAGTTCCCTTGCCGGTCTAGGAATGGTAGAACGATGGGTTCGATGATGGTTTGGATGTACCGTGCACTATTCAGTGTCCCCTCGACGATCACCAGAGGTGTACGGCCAGTGTAGGAGATCGCTCCCCACACCATGATGCCGGGTGTTGACCCTGTGTGCCTCGGTCGTATGCAGTCCTGATTGTGGCGCTCACCTGCACGGCGCCAAACACGCATACGACCATCATTGGCACCAAGGCAGAAGCGACTCTCATCGCTGAAGACGACACGTCTCCATTCGACCCTCCATTCACGCCTGTCGCGACACCACTGGAGGCGGGCTGCGCGATGTTGGGGCGTCAGCGGAAGACGGCCTAACGGTGTGTGGGACCGTAGCCCAGCTTCATGGAGACGGTTGCGAATGGTCCTCGCCGATACCCCAGGAGCAACAGTGTCCCTAATTGCTGGGAAGGGGCGGTGCGGTCCCCTACGGCACTGCGTAGGATCCTACGGTCTTGGCGTGCATCCGTGAGTCGCTGCGGTCAGGTCCCAGGTCGACGGGCATGTGCACCTTCCGCCGACCACTGGCGACAACATCGATGTACTGTGGAGACCTCACGCCCCACGTGTTGAGCAATTCGGCGGTACGTCCATCCGGCCTCCCGCATGCCCACTATACGCCCTCACTCAAAGTCCGTCAACTGCCCATACGGTTCACGTCCACGCTGTCGCGGCATGCTACCAGTGTTAAAGACTGCGATGGAGCTCCGTATGCTACGGCAAACTGGCTGACACTGACGGCGGCGGTGCACAAATGCTGCGCAGCTAGCGCCATTCGACGGCCAACACCGCGGTTCCTGGTGTGTCCGCTGTGCCGTGCGTGTGATCATTGCTTGTACAGCCCTCTCGCAGTGTCCGGAGGAAGTATGGTGGGTCTGACACACCGGTGTCAATGTCTTCTTTTTTCAATTTCCAGGAGTGTATATTCAGAACACTCGTTACTGCAGAGGTCAGAGTAATTTTAGATTTAGTGCGGTACTGGAGAGAATACACTTCTGCATCTGTTTTTAATACAATATTTTACGACATTTTAAATGAGCGCCGCAACTATATAGCTGTATTCAGGATGGGCCTAAGCATGGGGAATCCATTGGCTGCTCTTTTCTTTTCCTGAGCGCATCGTCAAGATCCGGTTACATCAAATATACAGTGTGTTTGATGCCGAAATATACTCGATGTTAGGAGAGCTGGAGGATAAGTGGATGCTGTCTGCGAAATGTGTTGGAAATAGATTTTGCAGCAAGGAATTAATAAATTTAAGCGTCTTGCATGATGTCTTAGGTTTTCTCACATTGCTGGCCGAAGTGGCCGAGCGGTTCTAGGCGCTACAGTCTGGAGCCGCGCGGCCGCTACGGTCGCAGGTTCGAATCCTGCCTCGGGCATGGATGTGTGTGATGTCCTTCGGTTGGTTAGGTTTAAGTAGTTCTAAGTTCTAGGGGACTGATGACCGAATAAGTTAAGTCGCATAGTGCTCAGAGCCATTTGAACCATTTTCACACATTTAGTGTTTCTGACGTCGAATGCACTGAACTAACTGTCGTACAATGTCGTACAATGACTTAAATTTTCTTGTGTATTCAGTGGTATTTACGAATACTATCTACAATATGTGTCATGCATATAGTTTGCAGGAATGACGTAATAAACTAAAATGTTTTGCCTGATGCAGGAATCTTTCAGCATGCACAGCTAAAATGTAGTAAGAGATGAACTTTTCTCGTTTCATTATTTTGTGCGGGTCATCAGTGAGAAAAAGTCTCGTAAGGGTTTGATTATGTGTGAAGTTTGTTGCAAGTCCTTAAGTACTCTCGTCTTCAAATACTGGGTGACTGAAGTGTGGGTTTTCTTGTGCCATCGGCTATACTGCTTTTTCACCCCCTCCCCGCCCCTTTGAGAGAAGGTTGGTTGTTACCCCCACAGTGATTCTTTCCAGACAGTGAATGTGATGTGCACCAAGTATAGTTGAAATCGGTCCAGTGGTTTAGGAGCAGATGTGAAACATACATACATATGTGTCCACTTTTGTAATTTGCATGGATATCGCTGAATCACTTATTATGAATTATGAAACTTGTTTTTATGGTCTCGCATATGACGTTTTCGACAGCTAAAATCACCTCTGTAAAAATCCTAATCCGTAAACAGGGAGTCTGCGAAACGCAGATGACTCTGGAGTCACTTGGTGCAGGGCGAGTTTGAACCCAAATCCAGGATTTTAATCGACTACCACACTCGTTACTGCAGAGGTCAGAGCAATTTTAGATTTAGTGTGGTACTGGGGAGATTGCACTTCTGAATCTGTTTTTAATACAATATTTTACGACATTTAAATGAGCGCCGCAACTATATAGTTGTATTCAGGATGGGCCTAAGCATGGGGACTCCATTAGCTGCTCTGTTGTTTTTTGTCTGAGTCTGTCGTTAAGATCTGGTTACATAAAATGTTCAGTGTATTTGATGCCGAAATATATGCGATGTTAGCAGCGCTGGAGCATATGAGATGTGTTGCGACCGCCAAATTCCACGTTTGTTTCGACGCCCCGAGTGCTGTTCATTCCCCCCAACACTTGTACGTAGCAGATAAAGTAATACAGGATATCCAAGTCGATCTTCTACACGTGTAAAGGTTGGAGAGGAGTGTCTTTCTGATGGGTACCGGGGCATATGGGTATTAAGGGAAACGAAATGGCGAATGCAGTACCCAAGGAGTCGTGACGCGATAGTCAGATAGTTCAGTGTGCCATTCCCCTACATGCCACCACCTCGCCATTGAGGCAGAGACTCATACAATGAGAAGAATCGCTGGAAGAGACGGACAATAAGCTGCTGTCCACAACGGCACCATGGCGTACCTCAACCTAGCCAAACAGGTGGGATGAGGTCCTCCTTACTCGTCTTCGAGTAGGCCACAGCCCTTTGACGCATGGAGTCTTGCTCCGTTGAGAGGGCCCTCCAAACTGTGGTGTTCGTGGTGTACAGATTACGGTGCGCCACAGTCCAGACTATGTTTTATATTCAGACAAGAGGGCAGTAGTCCTCTGCCGACAGATTTTCTCTCCGTTTCAACTAACAATAAAACGAATGTGGTACAGCTTTTAAGGTTTTTTGAAATGTCCGACTTGTTCCCCAAGTTTTTAGGGAGAACCTCTTAATGTGTTATCAGGGTGTATGGTTCATCCACGATTTTTCTAAGTGGGAGTAGTTTTGGGTATAATAACAAAATTTAAGCAATTTATCACATTTTTTCCAACATTATAACATTTTATTTTATTTATAAATCATGTTCTAAACTACACTTCCATTTCTCTTTAAGCTCATAAGTCCTTATAATAACGCTTTCCCTTTCTGTCGAAGCTTCTTTTATTGCTTTTCCGGCTGTTTTCTCGTTGAGGATCATCTCTTTTTATCATCCAGCAGTAGTCCGCTATCATGTTGACGTTCCTTGATATCTTCTTTCCATTTGTTTGATGTCTTGGTGGAATCTTTCGCCATGCTCTTCACTTACATCACCAATGTTTGCAGGGAAGTAGTCAAGATGCGAGTGGAGAATATGAACTTTAATGCTCATGTTACAGTCCAGCTTCTTAAAGCTGTCGAGCATGACTGCGACGATTATTTTGTAGTTCGGATCTGTTTTGTTTCCTAGGAAACCGGTAAAAACTAATTTAAAAGATGTCCACGCTCCCTTGTCTTTTATTTCCATTTTGTCCACAAAGCTGTGATCTGTGAGTAGCATTCGGATGTCTGGTCCGACAAAGATTCCTTCCTCTAGCTTTGCCTCGGATAAACTAGGAAACTGTCCACAAAGATGTCTGAAACACTCCTCTGTTTTTGGCAATGCCTTAACAAATTGTTTCATCAGCCCCAACTTAATGTGAAGTGGTAGAAGTAACACCTTTTTGGGATCCACAAGACTTTTCCTCTCAACATTTTTAACCCCTACCAGTAAGTTTTTCTCAGGGGCAAAGAGTTTTTTATGTAATGTTGCTTTCTGTCTCTACTGCCCCGCCGGCCGAAGTGGCCAAGTGGTTCTAGGCGCTACAGACTGGAACCGCGTGACCACTACGGTCGCAGGTTCGAATCCTGCCTGGGGCATGGATGTGTGTGATGTCCTTAGGTTAGTTAGGTTTAAGTAGTTCTAAGATCAAGGGGACTGATGACCTCAGCAGTTAAGTCCCATAGTGCTCAGAGCCATTTGAACCATCTACTGTACCATTCACAGAGAAAGCAAGGGAACTTTGTATAGCCACTTTGTTGACCAAGCAGCATTGAAATCACTTTTAAATCGCCACATAGTGTCCATTTGTGGTCTGAATAACAGAGTTTTCTTAAAACCAGTTCAAGGTTTTCGATACATTATTTTAAGTGAACCGAGTGTCCAACTGGTATAGAAGCATACTTATTGCCATTGTGTAAAAGTACAGCTTTAAGGCTTCTTTTTGAAGAATCAATAAAAAGTCTCCACTCATCAGGAGCATATTCTATTTTGAAACGTGCCGTAAGTCCAGGAACATCACTGCAAAACAGCAGGTTATCTGAAACTTCCTAGCAGATTAAAACTGTGTGCCCGACCGAGACTCGAAGTTGAGACCTTTGCCTTTCGCGGGCAAGTGCTCTACCATCTGAGCTACCGAAGCACGACTCACGCCAGGTACTCACAGCTTTACTTCTGCCAGTATCTCGTCTCCTATCTTCCAAACTTTACAGAAGCTCTCCTGCGAACCTTACAGAACTAGCACTCCTGAAAGAATGGATACTGTGGAGACATGGCTTAGCCACAGCCTGGGGGGATGTTTCCAGAATGAGATTTCCCTCTGCAGCGGAGTTTGCGCTGATATGAAACTTCCTGGCAGATTAAAACTGTGTGCCCGACTGAGACTCGAACTCGGGACCTTTGCCTTTCGCGGGCAAGTGCTCTACCATCTGAGCTACCGAAGCACGACTCACACCCGATCCGCTGCAGAGTGAAAATCTCATTGTGGAAACATTCCCCAGACTGTGGCTAAGCCATGTCTCCGCAGTATCCTTTCTTTCAGGAGTGCTAGTTCTGCAAGGTTCGCAGGAGGGCTTCTGTAAAGTTTGGAAGGTAGGAGACGAGATACTGGCAGAAGTAAAGCTGTGAGTACCGGGTGTGAGTCGTACTTTGGTTGCTCAGATGGTAGAGCACTTGCCCACGAAAGGCAAAGGTCTCGAGTTCGAGTCTCGGTCGGGCACACAGTTTTAATCTGCCAGGAAATTTCATATCAGCGCACACTCCGCTGCAGAGTGATAATCTCATTCTGGAAACAGATCATCTTCTTGAGAGAAGAAAGATAAAAACTCCTTTTCCCTCGATAGATTCCAAGAAAAGGATGTACCCGGAGTCAACATTTGTTTATCTTTCAATGTAGATTCTAAAACCTCTGCCGATTCTTTAGAGAGGCCTAGGTCTCTCGCATTCGGGAGGACGACGGTTCAATCCCGCGTCCGGCCATCCTGATTTAGGTTTTCCGTGATTTCTCTAAATCGCACCAGGCAAATGCCGGGATGGTTCCTTTGAAAGGGCACGGCCGGTTTCCTTCCCCGTCCTTCCCTAATGCGATGAGAACGATGACCTCGCAGTTTGTTCTTTCCCTAAACAACCCAACCTCCTAGGTCTGTAACTAAATCGTTGAGATTGTGAGAATGGAATGGGACCGGTTGTGCCAGGATTGTAGCAATCTCTGTCTTATTCACTATCACCTTGCTGAGCCAATGGCTCGTTATCATCTGTATCATCCAAAGAATCTCGAGGAGATGGTATTGGTACTTCAGGTCCACGAGGAACAGGGCGAATGGCTGATTGAATATTACGGTAAGAAATATTCTTTTTGTTTTTCAAGTTGAAAACTCATACGTTGGAAGAACAAAAATAGCAGTCACCATTATGATTTTTGGGCTCCCTCCAAATCACTGGAATTGCAAAATATAAGTTGAAACCATTGTCTCAGTTCTTCAACACACACTTAATAAACTTTGAGTGGGGCCCAAGGCTTATCTTGATCGCCTAACTTTATACCAAAATATGCGAAATATACTTTTTCAACAACATGGGAAATGTTTCTTTGTTGCTTTATAACGGTATAGTTATCACAAATGTAGCAGGTGCAATTTGGCGAGTTTATACACCCTCTGGTAGCCATTGTCCATTGTCCATAAAACAACTTCACAACATAAGAAAACAGTCACTACTTTAAAGCACTAGAAACAACAACACGTGAACAGTACAGAATGAACTGAGGGACAATAGCAGAAGCTCACTGCTTGTGTAGGCAGGGGAAGGGGCAGCGTGACAGACAGGCACTGACATGAAAGTACTGCTGGTTTCTCCTAATTACTCTTTATTACTTTACGTATATCTAATATAAAAACGGCTAAATAACAGTTTATGGAGATCCTAAAACCCAAAAGTCAAACTCACTAGAGAGCTGAAATATCGAAAAAAGCTAAAACTAGACAAGCAGTTTGTGAAGTAACTGTACGTGATGAATTGTTTCACTATTTTCACTATAAAAATCACTTAATAAATTTGAAACAAGTTTTATATCGCAGACTTGTGTAATCTAGCCGTCGAGAGCCCATAAACCGCAAAGACACATGCAAAAGAGAGGCCATTACATACAGTCGCAAGCACAACCGATGTTACTCAGAATTCCTCCACGTCTGACACTACGTTAAGTGCAGAGATA
Organism: Schistocerca gregaria; assembly: GCF_023897955.1. Taxonomy (NCBI): domain Eukaryota; kingdom Metazoa; phylum Arthropoda; class Insecta; order Orthoptera; family Acrididae; genus Schistocerca; species Schistocerca gregaria. Next base: position 469,798,913 of record NC_064920.1, read on the forward strand.
CCTACATCATTATTCACAATTCAGGTTAGAAACAAAACTATTTGTGAGACTTTACCGTCCCCAACTAACGGCTTTGCTTCCACTAGAGCTAATAAGTTACTCTACCAAGCAATATTATTTTATGCGATCATGTAGTGCTCTTTTCATGTATCGAGTAACTGAATGCGCGGTACAGATTCACGACTAACTTGCTCCTATTTTCCTCCGTTTCTTTCCATAACTCTTGGTAAACGTTTCGTAACTGAAATCTCAGAAGGAACGGGCAATTTCACAATAGTGGGTATAGTTATTTTTAAAAAGTGTTTTTATAACCGCTTAGTCACTAAATAATTCACAAAAATAACCTACTATAGCCAACACAGAGCCTCCCCATAGACCGTGAGATGCGGCAGTATTCTTCAATGTAATTTGCAACTAACGACACGGGCAACATAAAAAAGAGATCTGATAGTCATACTTATTATCTTCATTATGACGACAATTTTTTCACGAAGAAGGCTGTCAAGACTGCCAAACATTCCGATGACATTGTAGCGCCGTTTAGTTATGAAGAAAACTCGTAAAACATGGCGTTGTTCCCGGGCTTTTTGTCATCATCTTAGTTATAACTTTGTGCGTAACGTTTGTCTCTATTTATGGAAGCTATCAGTCGCTCAAATTTTTCTTCGTTAAATACTTCGTCAAACGAGTGCTCTGAACTGTTAGCGATAGCAGGACTGGCTGTACTGTTTATCCGTATGCCCACAATGGCTACCATGTTGCGACATTATCCGATGTCAAGGATCACCAAGCCGAGCCCCGATGCATGCTGAAGAAAATGAATAACGCAACTTGCTTTATGTAGTAAGAAGGAGCATAGCTTGCATCTTTATGTTACACGTATTTATTACTGCGCAAGACTGTATAGAGACCATAAATGTATATAAACAGGAGAACAAATTTTTAAAGAAGTTTCTTGCCACCTCATAATCACTTTTTCTTACGCCAATATGTGCTAGTTGAAATCCAATCTGCAGTGATAGTATTCGTTTTACTGAGGAAGCTCTATTGTTGCGCCGCGCGGGGTTGCCGCGCCTTACTACGGTTCGTGCGGCTCCCCCCGTAGCATGTTCGAGTCCTCCCTCGGGCAAGGGTCTGTGTGTTGTCCTTAGCGTAAGTTAGTTTAAGTTAGATTAAGTAGTGTGTAAGCCTAGGAACCGATGACCTCAGCAATTTGGACCCAGGTGGACTTACCGCTAATTTCCAATTTTCTTCTATTGTTCTCTAAGGGGTGGGTTTCGATAAATTTTACTGCTTTGATTGTTCATACAAACCATCTTACGTGTATTTTCGTTAGATTAAGTAGTGTGTAAGCCTAGGAACCGATGACCTCAGCAATTTGGACCCAGAGGGACTTACCGCTAATTTCCAATTTTCTTCTATTGTTCTCTAAGGGTTGGGTTTCGATAAATTTTATTGCTTTGATTGTTCATACAAACCATCTTACGTGTATTTTCGTTAGATTAAGTAGTGTGTAAGCTTAGGAACCGATGACCTCAGCAATTTGGACCTAGAGGAACTTACCGCTAATTTCCAATTTTCTTCTATTGTTCTCTAAGGGGTGGGTTTCGATAAATTTTATTGCTTTGATTGTTCATACAAACCATCTTACGTATATTTTCGTCGAAATTTCTCCATGCATTGCATAGTTATTCTAACTAAACTCCCCTTAACCACTCCGATCCTTGCTTCCATCTGTAGGAAAACTAGGAGTGTTCTAGTTCAGTTGTGTTTTTTCCTAGATAGTCATATGAGTCCCATGTTTAACTGAAACTGCTACAGGCGTCACGGAATTAAGTTTACGCGTCACCACTGTCCCACCTCCACAAATAGAAGTATTGGATGAGTCTTATTAAGTCCAATAAGCAATGTGTACCAAGTTTGGAACAAATTGCTCCAGGCCTTCCAGAACTATGAACGTTTCAAGATGAAGCCGCCCGGGATTAGCCGAGCGGCCTGGGGCGCTACAGTCATGGACTGTGCGGCTGGTCCCGACGGAGATTCGAGTCCTACCTCGGGCATGGGTGTGTGTGTTTGTCCTTAGGATAATTTAGGTTATGTATGTGTAAGCTTAGGGACTGATGACCTTAGCAGGTAAGTCCCATAATATTTCACACACATTTGAACATTTTGAACTAATGGGAAATAAAACAGCAGAGGACAATGTTGCGTCACTTTTGGAGGAAACACGACGAAGTTTGCCATAGACGATGTAGGGAAACGTGGGAAACCTACATTTTCATGACAACATGGAGAACAGAGCAGCGGCCCCACAGAATATGCGTCTTACCACTAGGCCACACTGCTCGGCTTCGACCCTCGCTAGACGTATTCAGCTCCCGCAGATGAGATGACGTCACAGATCGTACTAAACGCAGAATTTCTTTAAATCTAAACCTTGGTTCCCGTTTTTTATTCTTCCGAGCATGCTGTGTCGTTGACATGCAGCATCTGTATTTTTCTAGCCATGCCTTATTTCATTATTGTAGTGCAGACAGTTTATTTACTTGGCGTTTCAATAATGCATGGTCGCGCGCGACTGTGTATAGTTGATGCTGTGGATCCTCTCGTGAACTGTGCTGCCAGACTTTCTCACACAGGACTTGCCACATTAGTTCACTGATAAGCCAAACTACTATATCCACTGACCACCGCTAGGTTGGATGCCACCTGGTGACGTTACGGGCACGTGACGCGCTATTAAAAATATCTAAGCGCCGCAGAGACGGATAGGTGATCAACCCATGGAAGATATAGGTGCCAATGTGGAAATCCACTGGGATAAGTCACTTTGTCAATGGACAGATTATTATTATTATGCAAAAAGCCTGTCAACGACTATCCCCAAAACGACGAACCTGGTCGACTGTTTGCATGCCACTGTCGTGAGCGTCTACGGAAAGAGGTAGAAGTACAGTGAAACTGCCAGTAGGAGCTAAATGGTTGGGCGTCCACTGGTCTTCACAAAACGTGGGGTTCGGAGGACTGTCTGTTCTGTAAAGTAGGCTAGATGGTGATCTGTGACATCTCTGCCGAATGAGCACAATGCTGGTACACCGACAAGTGTTTCGGAGCACACAGTTCATCATACATTGTTGAACACCTTTACGTTTTCACATGTTGACCCAACGATATCGTCAGTTACGATTGCAGTTGGCATGGGACCATCGCAATTCGACCGTCGATCAATGGAAACGCGTCGGCTCTTGGGGGTGAATCACATTTTTGATACACTAGATCGAAGGACGCCTCCATTAATGCCGTCACCGAGGTGAGCGACGGCTCAAAACGAGCAGCGTGCATGGTGGGATCAGTATTATGTTACAGATATTCTCCCACTCTTGCATGGGGTATGTGGTTGTAACTGAAGGCACAGTGACAGCTGCGAGCCACCTGCATGGGATATGTGACAGTAATCGAAGACACGCTGACAGCTGCGAACCACCTGCATGGGATATGTGGCAGTAATCGAAGACACGCTGACAAATTCGAACCACCTGCATGGGATATGTGGTGGCAATCGAAGACACGCTGACAGCTGCGAACCACCTGCGTCCCTTCACTCTTGACGCTTTCCCCGACAGCAATGTCATCATTCAGCAGTATAGTTATCTGTGTCTCAGAGCTAAAACTGTGCTACAGTTGTTGGAGAAGCGTTATGGTGCACTCACGTTGATGTCTCGGAGACCAAATTCCCCTGATGCAAATCCAATTGAATCCATATGGGTCGTTATCCAGCGCCATCACGGTGCACGCAAAACAGCCGCCATTATTTACGTGAATTACAGGACCTGTGGCACTTTATTTTACAGGTACATCTTGTTCACACAAACTTTTACACTTCACTATTACCGTCCTTAGATCTGTTACAAACAAAAATAGGGTGTAATCAAATTTTTTCAAATGTGTGTGAAATCTTATGGGACTTAAATTCTAAGGTCATCAATCCCTAAGCTTACACGCTACTTAACCTAAATTACCCTAAGGACAAACACACACACTCACGGCCGAGGGATGACTCGAACCTCCGCCGGGACCAGCCGCACAGTCCATGATTGCAGCGTCTGAGACCGATCGGCTAATCCCGCGCGGCGGGTGTATTTAACTAGTTCAATTTGCTGAACCTAAATCTATAATAGGTCTAGTGCTGCATAAGAAAAATTCAAATTGTGATGTAGGTATCAACTTGAAATTATACATGTAGGTCCAGAGTGTGTGCTAGTGATGGTCAGGGTGAGTCTGCTACTTATACAAGAAACTGAGACCAGCAGAGGGCACTATAGCTAGGGCACATGAGTAACCAGTACTGTAAATGTAATGGTTAAAATGCAGTATGCGTAATCATTCGCTAAAATACTTAAAATGGCAAAATGACCGTAGTGATACACTATACGTCGAATTAGATCCATACTTAAAATCCACATAAGGCGTGCAAATAGTAATTTTGGGAAGCTCCTAGTGTGTGTGTGAATTCCTAAGGGACCAAACTGCTGAGGTCATCGGTCCCTAGATTTAAACTAACTAATGCTAAGAACAACACACACACCCGTGCCCGAGGGTCGTCTCGAACCTCCGGCGGGAGGGGCCGCGCAATCCGTGACATGGCGCCTCAAACTGCGCGGCCACTCCGCGCGGCGAAGCTCCTATAAAACGAAATCGATCAGCATGACAGAATAATTAAACTGTAACAGTAAGTGTAAGGTAATTAACGAAACAGTAACTACTAATTAAAAGTCGGCAGTCGACAGTACACCCGGAGTGGGATCTCAATGGCGCCGCCTCGTGGCTTCTCTGTGTGACGTTCTTGGTTTCTTGTGGCGGAACTTGCGGAGGGGCTCCAATGTCATTGTCATCACTGCCGTCGGATCTCTGGCGGTTGTCTAATTGCGCTTTTATTTTACTTTAAGAGTGTGCTATTCTACTTTTTTGCGATTAGGATTCTTTGGCACTTTATAACAGTTGTTGGCTGTATGGTCCTTGTAACCCAAAGTAAAGAAATAAAAAAAGAAAGACTTGCTGAGGAAGGCCCAGCCTCGTCGTCGCTGGCGGCGGCGCACACGGCCGGCCGCACGTAACCGGAGGGTCGCTCGACGCAGCTCAAATTAGTAGGTTTCTGAATACACCGGAATAAGCTTTCAATTAAACTCATTGTGTTCATTTAGCAGTAGTTCCTGTTGACGTTTTCTGTGTCCATAAATCTCAATTTCCTCGAGTAGATTCAGTAATTGTCCCTTTCATATTATGCTCCATGTTTCTAATCGGATGTTTTTCTTTGAAAGTGCACCGAAAGCGCTCTTATTTTGGTTATACATAATGCTCTCTACAACGAGTCGAAGTTCCTTTTCATCTGACCGATATAAAACTTGTCACAGTCTTGACAGTTGATGTTATAGACACCAGATTCTAAATATGTGTTGCCGATGTTGCCAACTTTGTGGCGAAGTCTAGAACCAATTGAACTTTCGTTAAAAATTCAAATTTTACTTTCGTTTTTCTGAATGCTTGTATGACATAGCAACAAACTTATTGCCCTTTCGTTATGTTGTCTTCTTCTTGTCACGGATCATAAAGGTTCATTACATCACGGTCCTTATACCTGGCCCTAACCGCCGTCTGCTTCACGTCTGCTGTGCAGCGAGCTACCTTAATTTAAGTATTAACTGTATTTTTCTTACTTGTCACTTCTTCCTCTGCGTGTTTTTGCTTTTAGGAAGCTTTAATAGTCGAGTGCTATTAAGTGTTCCATAGATTTCGTGTTTGTTTTGAATACAGTCAGAGAGAGTCCCTTTAGTCAGCCATAGTGCTAGTAGTGCTAGTGTTTGTTTTGAATACAGTCCAGAGACAGGTAGTGCTATTTTCCTTGTTTTCTACAAGAAGTGGTTAGCAATCACAGTTTAGTCAATAATCAACCGCCTTTAGTGAATTAGCAGTCTATTTAAAAGTTTATTAACACTCTATAGTAAATTGATTTCTTAGGATGGATAGGATGTGTGGCTGCTGTGTACGGACGCAGGAGGAGCTGGCCACTGTTCGCGAACAGCTGAGCGTGTTGATGGCCGCGGTCAGCCGTCTTCAGGCTGCTGCCACGGAGTGTAGCGGCAGTGGGGAGTCTGGTGCGTCGCAAGGTACACCCCAGGTGTTACATGCTTCACCCACTGTCTCTGCTGTCGAGACATCTTCGTCGGTACAGGGCGCGGTTGGGCCACCCTCTCCCCAAGGGGAGTGGCGGGTTCAGCGGCGTTGGCGGCGCACGAGGCGGAGGGTCAATGTGGAGGCTAGCCGTGTGTCATCGCCCGCTCTGCCTGTGAGTGGACATGTGGCTGCTCCTTCAGCAAGGTCCGAGAAGGCACACGGGGGGAGGGGTTTATTAGTTATTGGGAGCTTCAACGTTAGGCGGGTGATGGAGCCCCTTAGCGAAATACCGGAAAGGTCGGGGAAGAAGGCCAGTGTTCACACTGTCTGCTTGCCGGGGGGTCTCATCCGAGATGTGGAGGAGGCCCTACCGGCGGCGATAGAGAGCACTGGGTGCACCCGACTGCAAATTGTTGCTCATGTCGGCACCAATGACTCCTGCCGTCTGGGTTCAGAGGTCATCCTCAGTTCGTACAGGCGGTTGGCGGAGTTGGTGAAGGCGGAAAGCCTCGCTCGCGGGGTGGAATCAGAACTAACAATTTGTAGTATCGTTCCCAGAACCAATCGCGGTCCTCTGGTTTGGAGCCGAGTGGAAGGCTTAAACCAGAGGCTCAGACGATTCTGCGGAGAGCTGGGGTGCAAATTTCTCGACCTCCGCTATCGGGTGGAGAAATGTAGGGTCCCCCTGAATAGGTCAGGCGTGCACTACACGCCGGAAGCGGCTACGAGGGTAGCGGAGTACGTGTGGAGTGCACATGGGGCTTTTTTAGGTTAGAGAATTCCCTCCCTAGGCCCGACAAGACGCCTCCTGAGACGCGGCAAGGCAGGAGTAGGCAAAATGCAACAAGGAATAACAATATTAATGTGCTAATAGTAAACTGCAGGAGCGTCTATAGAAATGTCCCAGAACTGCTCTCATTAATAAACGGTCACAACGCCCATATAGTACTAGGAACAGAAAGTTGGCTGAAACCAGACGTAAACAGCAATGAAATCCTAAACTCTGATTGGAATGTATACCGCAGAGATAGGCTGGACAGTGAAGGGGGAGGCGTGTTTATAGCGATAAGAAGTGCAATAGTATCGAAGGAAATTGACGGAGATTCGAATTGTGAAATGATTTGGGTGAAGGTCACGGTTAAAGCAGGCTCAGACATGGTAATTGGATGTCTCTATAGGCCCCCGGGCTCAGCAGCTGTTGTGGCTCAGCACCTGAAGAATAATTTGGGAAATATTTCTAGTAGATTTTCCCACCATGTTATAGTTCTGGGTGGAGATTTTAATTTGCCGGATATAGACTGGGAGACTCAAACGTTCATAACGGGTGGCAGGGACAAAGAATCCAGTGAAATATTTTTAAGTGCTTTATCTGAAAACTACCTTGAGCAGTTAAACAGAAAACCGACACGTGGCGATAACATATTAGACCTTCTGGTGACAAACAGACCCGAACTATTTGAATCAGTTAATGCAGAACAGGGAATCAGCGATCATAAAGCGGTTACTGCATCGATGATTTCAGCCGTAAATAGAAATATTAAAAAAGGTATGAAGATTTTTCTGTTTAGCAAAAGTGACAAAAAGCAGATTACAGAGTACCTGACGGCTCAACACAAAAGTTTTGTCTCAAGTGCAGATAGTGTTGAGGATCAGTGGACGAAGTTCAAAACCATGGTACAATATGCGTTAGATGAGTATGTGCCAAGCAAGATCGTAAGAGATGGGAAAGAGCCACCGTGGTACAACAACCGAGTTAGAAAACTGCTGCGGAAGCAAAGGGAACTTCACAGCAAACATAAACATAGCCAAAGCCTTGCAGACAAACAAAAATTACGCGAAGCGAAATGCAGTGTGAGGAGGGCTATGCGAGAGGCTTTCAATGAATTCGAAAGTAAAGTTCTATGTACTGACTTGGCAGAAAATCCTAAGAAATTTTGGTCCTATGTCAAAGCGGTAGGTGGATCAAAACAAAATGTCTAGACACTCTGTGACCAAAATGGTACTGAAACAGAGGATGACAGACTAAAGGCCGAGTTACTAAATGTCTTCTTCCTAAGCTGTTTCACAGAGGAAGACTGCACTGTGCTTCCTTCTCTAGATTGTCGCACAGTTGACAAAATGGTAGATATCGAAGTAGACGACAGAGGGATAGAGAAACAATTAAAATCGCTCAAAAGAGGAAAGGCCGCTGGTCCTGATGGAATACCAGTTCGATTTTACACAGAGTACGCGAAGGAACTTGCCCCCCTTCTTGCAGCGGTGTACCGTAGGTCTCTAGAAGAGCGAAGCGTTCCAAAGGATTGGAAAAGGGCACAGGTCATCCCCGTTTTCAAGAAGGGACGTCGAACAGATGTGCAGAACTATAGACCTATATCTCTAACATCGATCAATTGTAGAATTTTGGAACACGTATTATGTTCGAGCATAATGTCTTTTCTGGAGACTAGAAATCTACTCTGTAGGAATCAGCATGGGTTTCGAAAAAGACGGTCGTGTGAAACCCAGCTGGCACTATTCGTCCACGAGACTCAGAGGGCCTTAGACACGGGTTCACAGGTAGATACCGTGTTTCTTGACTTCCGCAAGGCGTTTGACACAGTTCCCCACAGTCGTTTAATGAACAAAGTAAGAGCATACGGACTATCAGATCAGTTATGTGATTGGATTGAGGAGTTTCTAGATAACAGAACGCAGCATGTCATTCTCAATGGAGAGAAGTCTTCCGAAGTAAGAGTGATTTCAGGTGTGCCGCAGGGGAGTGTCATAGGACCGTTGCTATTCACAATATACATAAATGACCTGGTGGATGACATCGGAAGTTCACTGAGGCTTTTTGCAGATGATGCTGTGGTGTATCGAGAGGTTGCAACAATGGAAAATTGTACTGAAATGCAGGAGGATCTGCAGTGAATTGACGCATGGTGCACGGAATGGCAATTGAATCTCAATGTAGCGAAGTGTAATGTGATGCGAATACATAGAAAGATAGGTCCCTTATCATTTAGCTACAAAATAGCGGGTCAGCAACTGGAAGCAGTTAATTCCATAAATTATCTGGGAGTACTCATTAGGAGTGATTTAAAATGGAATGATCATATAAAGTTGATCGTCGGTAAAGCAGATGCCAGACTGAGATTCATTGGAAGAATCCTAAGGAAATGCAATCCGACAACAAAGGAAGTAGGTTACAGTACGCTTGTTCGCCCAATGCTTGAATACTGCTCAGCAGTGTGGGATCCGCACCAGGTAGGGCTGATAGAATAGATAGAGAAGATCCAACGGAGAGCAGCGCGCTTCGTTACAGGATCATTTAGTAATTGCGAAAGCGTTACGGAGATGATAGATAAACTCCAGTGGAAGACTCCGCAGGAGAGACGCTCAGTACCTCGGTACGGGCTTTTGTTAAAGTTTCGAGAAGATACCTTCACCGAAGAGTCAAGCAGTATATTGCTCCCTCCTACGTATATCTCGCGAAGAGACCATGAGGATAAAATCAGAGAGATTAGAGCCCTCACAGAAGCATACCGACAATCCTTCTTTCCACGTACAATACGAGACTGGAATAGAAGGGAGAACCGATAGAGGTACTCAGGGTACCCTCCGCCACACACCGTCAGGTGGCTTGCGGAGTATGGATGTAGATGTAGATGTAGATGTAGATGCCTCGGCTGCTCGTCTGATCACATTTAATTCTTCCACTACGTCGTTAGGGGTGAGTGGTAGTTTTAGCATCCTGTTGATCATATGGCTCTCAAGTATGCCCTTTTATTTTTCTTATGGTGACAGGATTTTACATTTACAATCGTGTCAGTAGCGGTCGTCTTCCTAAAAAATGCTAATCTTATGCCTTCCATCCCTTTTAGTTAACCTAAAATCCCAAAACCTTGTACTTCTTTCTTCTTCCAGTTCCACTGTGAACTTAATTTTTTCGTGCACCCCACCCATTCTTTCTGCTACCTCGCATGTTTCACTTTCGTCACCTTTTTACTGTAGCATGGTGTCGTCTACATAACGTCTGTGATACACGGTTTTTTCGCAGACGTCAGGAATTTGCTCAAAACACTTATTTTATAGCTCATTTACAAATATCTCAGCTATGGCACCCGAATAACCGTTGCCCTTTGCGAGTCTGTTATTTTGATAAAAAATGTTATTGTTAAACTGAAGCTAATTAAATGACAACACAAGTTCTAACATTTTCCAAGAGTTCTGCTATTTCGCCTTGTCTAACCTTTTTGTATATTAGCAATTTCTTCTTTATAATCTCCAGATGGAACTGGTAAATGCTTAATATCATTCGTAAATTCGTAACTATTTTTGACACTGAATGACTTTTTATAAGTATATGCTGCTTTCAGTTTTTTGTTGCATTCCCGGTTCAGTTTGTAATTTGGACATGACATATTGTTAATAATCGGCGTAATCGGTTCACCCTCTTGCGTAATTAAATTTGCAAACGAAGCAAATGAATGGACGGATTCACCATTTTTAATCTACGTTTCTCTTTCTCATCTGGAAGCAAAAAGATACTGTTTTAAATTGTTTTCCTTATGTCTGATTGCAATTTGTTCACAGGATTTCTCTTGACTTCGACTACGTTATTATCTGCAAGTTTTTTGGTCAGCGTTGTCGTTGGTCACACCACTATTGGCGCAACCTCTTTGCAGCTGCATCAAGGGTCGCAGAATCGAATCTCACTCGTACTACCGATTTTCAGTCCTCGTTGTAACCTGGTCTTCTCCTCTCAGCGATGGCACAAGTCTGCAGAAATGACAGGTAATTGCGATTCTCCTTTTCCCATTAGATAACCGGTGTAGGTTAGTGACATGCAAGTCGCCAAAGTAGCATCGAATTGAATCACTTGCACCTGGCCTTGAGCCACACGGAATTATTATTATTATTATCATTAAGGGAAACTGTAACAATGATTGCCATGATAACCGTCTGTGGTACTCCAGGAGTCTTAGCACTGTCCGTGTGGATGCTTGTCTTGCAGCATAGAAAGCCATTTCCAGCTCATGCTGCATGCCATGACTATACAATACGTCATACAGGAGCAAATAATATGCCTTTCCTCACAAGCGCTAATCACGTGGAGCCGCTACGATCATGCAAGGCGTCGTGTACGACCCTCCAGAACTCATCGATTCCATATGTGTCTGACATTCCATGGTTTTCAGATAAATGGGAGCAGTCATATCGCAGAATGATAATCTGCAGCCTCAATACGTTAAAATACTGCCGTTGTTGAATTCCGACACATGCTGATAGATTTTTCTACTGCTTACACGAGGCGTAATACGAGCTTCTGACGAACAATGGATATTCAAATGCGATTTCTGGATAAAAAAACTAGCTGTATAATCCTTCCTTACATACACCATGTACATTTAGTTATTCCTGCTGCTCTGTGTGATTGCAGTGAAAAAGGAAAAGGAAATCGCAACACCAAAAAGGAGTCATGGGACATAAACGAAAGTTGGTAAGCGTGTTTCTACATCTGAAACATGATGTCTATTCAGATTGCAGGCCATCTCTTAAGAGAAGTCATTAGTAGCGGACCTATGAATATGCAAAACAAGTTTGCTTTGAATGCTCGCCGTAACGGCTCTGAGGGTTAGTTGTCTTAGAGATTGGACGTGGTGAGTTTATGTCAATCAAGAATGTCTTTAAGGCGACAAAGACGCCATTTTCAGCGCCTCAGTGAGTTTGAACGAGATCCTGTAACAGTGTTATGAGAAACTGTAAGACCCTTCTGCGATACTGCAGCAAGACTTGGTAAGAATGTAGCCAATCTACATGGCTGCTGGCAGCGGTGGTCAAAAGACTGGACGGTTGTAAGTTGTAAGAAGACTTGTCTCCGGAGGGTCACGTCACACTACCGACAGGAAAGACAGTCGTGTTCGGCGTGTGGTTCTGGCGCATCGTACTGCATCTGCAGCGCTGATTTGAGCAGTAGTTGGCACCACAGTAAGACAGTAAACTATTACAAATCATTTACTATAAGGACAGCTCCGAGCCAGATGCCCTGCAGCGTGCATTCCACTGACCAGAAACCACCGCCATTTGCTACTTCGATAGCGTCAAGCAACAGCTCGTTGGAAGGCACGGTGGAGGTCTGTTGAGTTTGCTAATGAAATCTGGTTCTGCCTCAGTGCCAGTGGTGGCCGTTTGTTGGTTAGAAGTAGGCCAGTTGAGGTGGCAGCCAGCCTGTCTGAGTGCTAGGCGCGCTAGACCTACATCTGGAGTTACGGTCTGGGGCGCAATTTCGTATGACAGCAGTAACGCTCTCTTGGTTGTCACACATAGCCTCATTTGAAATTTATACAATCTGCTGACTCTACCTGTCGTGCTGCCACACACGAACAGCATTTCATGGAGTGTTTTTCAACAAATAATTCTCGCCCACTTACTGCAGATGTAATCCAACATGCTCTATAGAGTAATCCAACATGCTCTATAGAGTAATCCAACATGCTCTATAGAGTAATCCAACATGCTCTATAGAGTGCCGACATGTTGGGTGCGCATGCTAGATCACCATATCTGTCTCCAATCTGGGGCATAATCGGACGACAACTTCAGCGTCATCCACAAACAGCATTAAGCGGTCCTGTACTGACCGATCAAGTGCAACCCTCATGGACTACATCCCACAAACTGACAACCGGCACCTGTACAACACAACGTATGCACGTCTGCATACTCACATTCAACGTTCTAGCAGTACACGGCATTTCACATTTGCAATGGCTTATCTCGCTCTTACATTAACCTGTGATCTTGCAATGTTAATCATTTAACTATGTTACTTAGACAAACGTAATTCCGAAATTCCGTTACTCTACGTTAATTAATTTTCGGTTTGCGATTTTTTTCGTCGGTGTAGTAGACTTCATGCTAATTTGAGGTATGTTACATGTCGCCTTCGTGGTGTTTCAGGTTTAATGGCCAGAAGTAAAGCCCGCACGTTTGCAGATATGAAGTTAGTGCATAAATGTTTCTGAGTAGTTTTTGTTCTTATTGGCAGAGGCGCCAGAAATGACTTACTTACTTACCCTACTTCGCACGTGTTGCCTACAGCGCCTGAGGAACGTGACGTAGGCGAGCAGCAGGTGGACGTCTTCCCCGGCGGCGAAGAGCGCGACGGAGAGGGGCCCACTCCAGAAGCGGGCCTGGCGCCCCACGTGGTGCACGTGCGACAGCGACGCGTGCAGCGCCAGGCACGTGGCCCAGTCCCCCGCTGACGCAGCCAGCTGCTGCCAGCCGTCGCCCACCGACACGAACTGCCGCACGCGGTACTTCTGAGAGGCGTCCATCACCGACAGTGACGTCAACACCAGTGCGGGCGCTTCCTGAAAAGCACCTTGGTAATGAGTATATCTTCGCAAGCAGATGCAGGCGGGCGTAATCTCCATCGACGGCATCTTAGTGCCCATTAACACGTTCCTTAAAGCGCACAACAAAATCGCGAGTGTCTAGACTTGTCACAAAGTGCACATCAGATGTCAGTCTGCATGTGTAGAGAAAAAGCTGTCACGGCGTCCAGTGCAAAGAGAAAAGCAGCAAGTCTTACTTCCTCTATAGTCACTGCGTTATATGCGGTAGCAGTGAAAAACACAAAAAGAAAAAAATGGTCACTGCCAATGAAATAGAGTGAAATCTTCCCGTCTCCTCTTTATCTCTTTTGTGTTACGCAACCTTCCCTTCTACAGTAACCTATGAAACCTTCCCTTAGGATTTCTATCTCTTGCTTAATAATAACAAATGAAATCTTCCCTTTGAAATTTATTCTCTTTCTCAATCTTCCCATACAAATTTAATTGTTGCTTATTAAAGTGATTTTCTGATTATTTCGACGAAACATAGAATGTGTCGTCGTCGTGGCCTTCAGTCGTTATCTGCAATAACCCAAAACTGTTCCTTACCTTTTTTACTGTTGCTGGATCGCCATCTGACTGCTACATCGAACTGTGACATGAATATACTTTGTTTTACTATACTTTGTTAGCTGCTGGTGGGCTGTCATAATAAGTGGCTGTATTTATTACCAAAGCTGACGTTATTATTTAATAGCAAAGCTGACGTTTTTCTTTAATTAATTTGAGTGACGCTACGTAATTCATAGTTAAACTTTTTCCTGACAACAATAAAATTTTGCAAAGTTTTACGTTGACGGTTTTTGGGATGGATTATAATCAGTAATGCAATATTGCTGGCAAAACTTAATTATATTCTGAATGAAATGATTTTACAAACGTTCAAATGAGACTTACTGGTGCAGACAATCCCTGCTACCATTACAAAATGCATCTATGTGCGGTCTTTCCTGCTGTTTTCTTAAAATGTATCCATACGCGGTCTCTCCCGCCCTTTTTAAAATTATATCAATCTGCGGTCTCTCCTGCCAACAATATTTTGGTGCAGGCATTCCTTGCTACCACAATTATTTCCAACATGACAAATAATAATTATTCCTACTTAATCCTATTAATAAAATATAAACATCTTTCATAAATTGTGGTTTGACGTTAGACAATAATAATATACACGTCTTACAACTGGATGAGCAGTTAGACAACAAATATCCGTCTCGAAATTAACTAACGATGAGCGAGGATAATTATCGATTAGTACAAGACTCTGTGCAGCAGAAATTAATGGAAACACTTTCCCGAGAAGGTACCGGCTATTCTATGGTTCCACGCTACTGGTATCCTGAAGTCTGCGAAAAAACTTTATTTTTGCTACATAAACATCGTCACTGCCAGCAACACTTCTCTTTGAGATCTCAATGACACGTCTCTCTCGGTAGTAAGGTGAAAGCAGAATTTTTCTTTTCTTTTTAAATTCTTCCACTGGTGTCTTTCAAATACTCGGCAGTACTCGTGAAGCATTGTATACCCTTTCATGCATGGTTATAGAATAGCCTTCGATTCTGTGATATATGCGGCAGCAGGCTGGGGGAAATGAATTTATGCAGTCTGCGAAACTCCGCACACACTTTCTTGCTAAAGGGAATCTGTAACTCAGCACTGAAGGGCTCACATAAGTGTAGCAACCTCACTAGAAGGAGGCAATGACTTGTGCAGTTTTCTTTTTAAGGACGTCATCTACTATGTTTGGCTTATACTCATTGTTAACTGCTAAAAAAATTACTAAATGGTTCAAATGGCTCTGAGCACTATGGGACTTAACATCTTAGGTCACCAGTTCCCTAGAACGTAGAACTACTTAAACCTAACTAACCTAAGGACATCACACACATCCATGCCCGAGGCAGGATTCGAACCTGCGACCGTAGCAGTCCTGCGGTTCCGGACTGCACCGCCACAACCGCACGGCCACCGCGGCCGGCAAAAGAATTTCTACGCTAGGCACTTCTGTCATCGAGTCTAACTCAAAAAAATATTTCTCTATTCCTGATCAGATCCAACGCATTCTTCGAAAGAAATACAACTGCAACGTTGCTGTTTCTACTAATAACAATTTGAAAAAAAAAAAACTTCATACATAATTTACATTCTATTCGTTCCCCCTAGAAAATTCTGGTGTCTACAAAATTGTCTGCGATATAGGACAAACTGGACGTGCCTTCACTACCAGATATAAATAACACTTGCTAAGAAAAAATGGCACTAGCCCCCAAAATTCATCTTTTGCCTACCATCTTCTAATTACAGGTCATTCACCTAAAGCCATCTGCGATAGCAACATTTTGCGCACCGGAAAGAAAGGGCGTGGACTAGACATTCTAGAAGAAAGAGAGATTATCAAGCATGTAGCTCGAAAGGATAGCCTCATCCTTAACGAACAGCTACAGCTATGTAACAAACATTTTTTCAACGGTGTAAAGCCGTTACTCGATATGTGACTTCGGGTCTCCTTGTGCAGGTTGCCGAAATGTTCTTTTCCTTCTAAGGTAGTCCTATGTTTTCTAATTATCAAATGTTTCTTGGCTGTATTTCACGTCATATTGCTTTCTAAGAGTTGTCATTCAGTCCTATCGACATTTTCATAATGAGACTTTCATGTTTTACCTTACTGTTATAAGCTTTGATGTTGACAAAATGTTATGTTGTACGCTGCTGTCAAACAAACATTGCTTTCCATTATGTACCAAATACTGTTTATTTATAATCATTTCTGCCTATATTTCAATGTGAAGTCGCCTAATTGTATCTGCGGCTACTAGATGGCACGCTCGTTGCAGTGCCATGTTCACCTGGCCGCATTTGTTAACGCGGGCACCGCAGTCCGTTTACAACATGCACCACGCAAGTAACGAGCAGCCCTTAGTGGCCTCGCCATCACAGTTTTTTTATCTTAAATATCTTTGTGACTAATATCCTTTTGGCATATTTATTATTTTATAAATGACATATAAGCAGTGCCAGTCTTTCACGATAATTCCGTACTTATAGCTTGTATCATACGTTTTTAGTCAGAATTCTGTGACCATGTTATAGACCATTCTTTGGTGTAAATTCTGAGGAAGACACTCTTAGCAGTGTCGAAACTCGGTTATTTCGTTAAAAATTAGTGACCGAGGGCTGTTTTCTTTTAGTTATTGTTTGTTTGTTTATTGTACGGAGGGATTTCAAAAAGTAACTTACACATTATTTCGAAAGGCCAAGCAACTTTTACTGAAAGCTGCACTACACTTCGGAGTGACACAGATACATTATAGTATTTTTCAACATAGAAGTAAAGTTTCGAAACAACGCTCAGAACACTATACTATACCAGTCGTTCAGTTCCGCGGCGATAGAAACCTGCTCCTTGGTCATGGGGCAATTCGAAAACCGCTGTGTGAACGTCCTCATCGAAAAATCTGCGACAGCTTTCAGTCAGTAACTGGACTGCTCGACATCGTCGCCTGTAACCAATGTCGATGATCTTGCTTCCCATTCCGGATCACTCATGTCTTTGCGGCCTTGATAATATTGTTGGCACCATTCCACAGTGGCTAGAAGCCGCGTTGCATTTGGTCCATATATCGCCAGAATTTCAAGGTGAATCTGTGTGCAGTGTAAAGGTCTTGTCCACATGAATAGTACTACCTAGCATACTACAGCTTTGGAGCACTTTTCACGTCGTCACGGCATTTCACCCCCCGACGCTGATGCATCTGTTGTCCATAACGCAGCAGAACTGGGCGTGCAGGAAACGCAGTATGTGAACTCTCGTCTGACAAAACGCCACTCTTGTTCCACAATGGGCTTAGCGTGGGCTGATATGTGTTTTTTGAGGTGCTTCTATGTCGAAGCGAGTCACTTACACCGAGGTGACAAAAGTCATGGAATACCTCCTAACAGCGTGGTGGATCTCCTTTTCCTCGGCGTAGTGTAGCAGCCGGACGGTGTGGCCGAACTGTTCTAGGCGCTACAGTCTGGAAGCGCGCGACCGCTACGGTCGCAGATTCGAATCCTGCCTCGGGCATGGATGTGTGTGATGTCCTTGGGTTAGTTAGGTTTAAGTAGTTCTAAGTTCTAGGGGACTGATGACCACAGAAGTTAAGACCCATAGTGCTCAGAGCCATTTTCTTTAATGACGTTCATGTATCATACACCCGTTACGGCGCCTTCCATGACCACCAGCGGTGTACGTCGGCCCCACACAATGCCACCCCAAAACAGCAGGGAATCTCCCATTGCTGCACTCGCTGGACAGCGTGTCTAAGACGTTCAGCCTGACCGGGTTGCCTCCAAACACGTCTCCGACGATTGTCTGGTTAAAGGCATTTGCGATACTCATCGGTGAAGAGTATGTGATACAAATCCTGAGCGGTCCATTCGGCATGTTGTTGGATCCATCCGTACCGCGCTGCATGGTGTCGTGGTTGCAAAAATGGACCCCTCCATGGACATCGGGAGTGAAGTTGCGCATAATGCAGCCTACTTCGTACAGTTTGAGTTGTAACGCGACATCCTGTGGCTACACGAAAAGCATTATTCAACATGGTGCGTTGCTGTCAGGGCTCCTCCGAGCCATAATCCGTAGTTAGCGGTCATCCACTGCAGTAATAGCCCTTGGGCGGCCTGAGCGAGACATATCATCGACGGTTCCTGTCTGTATCTCATCCATGTCCGAACATCGCTTTGGTTGACTCCGAGACGCCTGGACACTTCCCTTGTTGAGAGCCCTTCCTGGCACAATGTAACAATCCGGACGCGTTCGAACCGCGGTATTGACCGTCTAGGCATAGTTGAAGTATAGACAACAAGAGCCGTGTACCTCCTTCCTGGTGGAATGACTGGAACTGATCGGCTGTCGGACCCTCTCCGTCTAATAGGCGCTGCTGATGCATGGTTGTTCACATCTTTGGGCGAGTTTAGTGACATCTCTGAACTGTCTAAGGGACTGTCTCTGTGATATAATATCCATAGTCAACGCCTATCTTCAGGAGTTCAGGGTGATGGAAAACTTTTTTTGATGTGTGTATAACGTACATATGTTAATTTCTTAGAATTTGAGATGTAAGTGATGCTTAGTAATATGCGTCAGCCCTCTTCCAGGCACTTAAATCTGACTTTCAGAGTATCCATGTGGCTGTAGCATTTAACGAGAAACAGCTCATGAGGCTAGTGTTGAGCTATCACGATAGAACAGTATTCCCGACGACGTCATACTCATTAACCAATAACAGCGTGACACACGGGAATGGCCTACCTGTTGCCTTGGTACGTCCCACATTGATTTCTGCGGTTATTTCACGCAGCGTTGATTGTTTCTTAGCACTGATAACTCTATGTAAACGCCGCTGCTCTCAGTCGTTAAGTGAAGGCCGTCGGCCACTGCGTTGTCCGTGGTGAGAGGTAATGCCTGAAATTTTGTATTCTCAGCACACTCTTGACACTGTGGATTTCGGAGCGTTGAAATCCCTAACGACTTCCGAAATGGGATGTTCCATGCATGTAGCTCCAACTACCATTCAGCGTTCTAAGTCTGTTAATTCTTTTCGTGCGGCCATAATCTCTTCGGAAATCTTTTCACATGAATCAACTGAGTCCAATGACAGTTCTGCAAAAGCACTGCCATTTTATACCATATGTACGCAATATTACCACCACATGTATTTGTGCACATCGCTAATCCGTGACTTGTCACAGTAGTATGCACAGATACATCTGAATGGTTCTGCCGTGCAATCTTTACTTTCTTTTGTGTGTGTCTTTTTACGAGGCGTGTATTCGTCTATATTAAATGTGTAGTTTAAATTTACACCACCTTTAGCGGTATTGTTTAGTAGATCTCTTAGTGACAAACAGTCCTGAGCAAAAAGTGAGCGACGTGATGCATACAAGAGTTAGTGACGGCACGGTCGGTGTAGCAATACTAAATCCGTAACATACAAATCCATCCAAAATATTTTACATTAAAAATGCAAAATAAGTTCACTTGACACTGTCCTAAAGGCAGTCTCCATTCCTTCCATACTACGTCAGCCAGATGTGGCTTAAATTCAATCAAATAGTGATGACGGCAGCCGAGCGTAAGTTAATAAGAAGTGGAACATCCCCCTCCCCCCTGTCCCCCCCCCCCCCACCCACCCATCCGCCCACCCACACACACACACACACACACACACACACACACACACACATTCACAAAGTAGTCAGGACACTTTTGGGAAACCAACAAAAAATGCAGCCCAGGAGTCTCAGTACTATCACACTAGGAACCGGAGCCTTACGAAGATGACGAATACTATCCGCCAGCGTTCGTTTTGCTCGGAACTTCCATATAGAGATACAGCCACCGTCGCGCTGTGCCCAGAAGCAGGTAGACTTCGTCTGGAAAGGCGACATCGTGCCGCTCCTGCATGCAACGTCGGTCGCGCGGCTCTGCCCCATCAAGGGAAGCAGACGTGGCCGGACTGTCTTCTTAATGCTTGTCTTGCTGCAGACAGGCCCATTCTTGACTCGAGGTGCGTCACGTGGCTGTAGGATTCTGCACAGCAGAACGAACAATATGTCTGTCCTCTCAGGCACCAGTCTCGTTGGATCTTTGAGATCTTGCACAGAGTTTAGCATGACCTGCTTGAACCTAACGATTCCATGTTCTGATGACATTAGTTGGATTCCTACCAACGCGCACAGCAACCTCACTTTCGACAGGCCACATCCTGCTGCTAATGAAATGGTCGTATGGCATTTTTGACCGGGATATGCTATCTGGGATCTTCGGCCACCGTCTGGTGCAAGTCTGACACCATTCCGGTGATTCACAATATATATAAACGATCTAGTAGATAGTGTCGGAAGTTCCATGCGGCTTTTCGCGGATGATGCTGTAGCATACAGAGAAGTTGCAGCATTAGAAAATTGTATCGAAATGCAGGAAGATCTGCAGTGGATAGGCACTTGGTGCAGGGAGTGGCAACTGACCCTTAACATAGACAAATGTAATGTATTGCGAATACAAAGAAAGAAGGGTCCTTTATTGTATGATTATATGATAGCGGAACAAACACTGGTAGCAGTTACTTCTGTAAAATATCTGGGAGTATGCGTGCGGAACGATTTGAAGTGGAATGATCATATAAAATTAATTGTTGGTAAGGCGGGTACCAGGTTGAGATTCATTGGGAGAGTCTTTAGAAAATGTAGGCCATCAACAAAGGAGGTGGCTTACAAAACACTCGTTCGACCTATACTTGAGTATTGCTCATCAGTGTGGGATCCGTACCAGATCGGGTTGACGGAGGAGACAGAGAAGATCCAAAGAAGAGCGGCGCGTTTCGTCACAGGGTTATTTGGAAACCGTGATAGCGTTACGGAGATGTTTAACAAACTCAAGTGGCAGACTCTGCAAGAGAGGCGCTCTGCATGGCGGTGTAGCTTGCTCGCCAGGTTTCGAGAAGGTGAGTTTCTGGATGAGGTATCGAATATATTGCTTCCCCCTACTTATACTTCCCGAGGAGATCACGAGTGTAAAATTAGAGAGATTAGAGCGCGCACGGAGGCTTTCAGACAGTCGTTCTTCCCGCGAACCATACGCGACTGGAACAGGAAAGGGAGGTAATGACAGTGACACGTAAAGTGCCCTCCGCCACACACCAACTCAGGTAGGACGCGGATATCCTGCTGACGTCACAGTGCAACAACTGCTTGTCGAATTTTCTTCTACTTACACGAGATATAACGAGAATTTATCGGAGACAAACAACATTTAAATGTCGCTTCTAATGGAAAACTTGCTGAATAATGTTTCCTTATGCACAGTATGTGTGAGGAGCTGTAAAATGAAAACTGAACACCCGCCACAATGGACATTGGAATGGTTCCATTGAAAAGTAATCACTATACGGGTTAAGACGTTAGTGATCAATCCACGTTATGTAGAAGACGGTCGGCTGCTAGCGGATCCACAACTGCACCCACTCTTGCACTCCCTCGTCCGACAGAAACCGACGCTTAGGCATGTCATTCTTCAGTTCGCCAAAGATGTGAAAATCACAAGGTGAAAGATACGCACTGTAACGAAGGTTGCAATGTTGTAGTGATTTCCAACCAAATCGTTAAAGCGTAGCATTCGTCCGATTGGCAGTGTGGGAGCGGTCGTTATCATGTAACAGGATGAAAGCATTACAACGCCCCGAGGGCAAAAGGCAAAACCAACAGCGGAAACATTCCACGACTCGTCCACCAAAGAAATCGAAAGCTATTCACACAATTTCTGGCAAGTTCATGACTATCTTCTTATTCGACTACAGTGACCCTTTGCTCGTCGAGTTTCTCGACCGTGGAACCACAATCAATGTGCAAGTTGCAGAACCTGCGATGCACCGTAAAGTCAAAACGCGCAGGAATGCTGTCGAACAGTGTCATGCTGTTGCGCGATAATGCCCGCCCTCAAACTGCCAATCGGACGAAGGTTACGCTTCAGCGATTTGGTTGAGAATCAGTGCAACGTCCTCCGTACGGCCCGGATGTTTTTTCTATGTGAGTTTCACATCTTTGGCGACCTAAAGAAAGACACGCGTTGTCGTCTAGTCAGACGAGGAAATGCAAGAGCGGGAACATTTGTGGATCCGCCAGCGGCCGACCGCGTTCTTCGAAACAACAACTGATCGTCTCGTCTACCAGTGGGAATTACGTGTGGTGATTCCTTTTAAATGGAAGCATTCCATGGTCCTGTTGTAGCGTGCATTCCATGGTCCTGTTGTAGCGTGTATTACCGGCCGCGGTGGTCTAGCGGTTCTAGGCGCTCAGTCCGGAGCCGCGTGACTGCTACGGTCGCAGGTTCGAATCTTGCCTCGGGCATGGATGTGTGTGATGTCCTTAGGTTAGTTAGGTTTAAGTAGTTCTAAGTTCTAGGAGACTGATGACCACAGATGTAGAGTCCCATAGTGCTCAGAGCCATTTTTTTTGTAGCGTGTGTTCGGTTTTCGTTTGACTGTCCCTTATAGATGGCATTACTCCTACAGTACCTGTTTCGTGCAGTTGTGCTGTAACACTTATGATCCAAGGATGTAGTACACTGTGATGTATTCGCAAAAGCAAGTCTAGCGCCCAACGTCCAAGGTAGCAGGAAGCGAACCCCCTACCACAGAATAATCGTTGCTGTACAAGGTAGCCGGCCTGCACGTTTACGACATCAGTGCTCTTAGACAATTAATATGGGCAGCACAATATGAAACATATATTAAAATAACGTACACAGAATACTGAATTTTGCGTGTTACAAGGTGTGTGGCACTGCAGTCCAAGTCCTATACGATAACTGACCTAACAGATTGAAAGGAATTATCCAGTTATGCTTGGACTGTTCCTGTGACAGCTATTAAGTTCAGTCTTTGAGTCGAAGTTTCAGTAGAAACTAGATGTTTCACTACCCGACGATCACTCGTAAACAGCGGATTGCCATTACGACGGCAACCGTTGATATGTGTCGGATGGTTTGTAACTGTAAACTGGAATTCCTGCTGGACGATTTGCGACGGGAAATGATGAACCAGAACCACATACGGTGTATCTCCATTTATTCGCGATCGACGGAATGATTGCCATCTGCAATCTACTTTGCGGAAGAGGAAAGCAGTTGTAGTTTTTTTTTTATTAGCTTTCGGGCTGTGCCCATTCAGCCATCTCATTAGTGGAATGTCAATTAAAACGCTACGAACGTAACGATAAGACAACACCCAGTTCCTGAGCAGAGAAAATCTCCGACCCAGCCGGCAATCAAACCCGGGCCTCTTAGCTTAGCAATCAGCCACGCTGATCGTGCTGCTACCGTGGCGAACAAGTTGTACTTATCAGTATTCAGTAAGGCAGCTGATCGGGGCAAATGATATATACCGGCCCTATCGCCTGAGCAACACTACAGGTGTTACGAATTCCAGCGACCGTCTCCCGCGTGGAGCCAGTTACAATTTTAGAGCAGTTTAGTAATTATTAACTTTGCGTTTAAATAGGTGCAGGCCCTCCATAACACGAGACAAAGTTATAACCTATAGTAGGCACGTTTTCATTGACGTATTGATTTCACAATGGCCGCAGACGGAGCTGAGCGTTCGTGATGTATGACGGACAAGGCAACAGGAGTGACGTCACAAGTTCATTGTGTGGCCTGTATTTCTCATGTGCCTCTCAATGGATGGATCTGGCAGAGCCGAGCGTTCGTGATGTATTTCGGGCAAGGCAACTACTGTGACATCACAAGTTTGTTGCGGTGACGTATTTCTTGTGGGCGCGACGGATGGATGTGGCGCTTTGAAGAACCTGTAGCGGAAGCGTAAGTTAGTTCCATAATGTGAGTGACGTCTTATGACGACAGATCCGAACTGAGCGGCGCACGCTGTGAAGTGTGTATGAATGGTGGCGCCCTCTCGTGTATCATCGGTTACATGCACAATCAAAGACCTTGCACAGCATACGACAGTCTTCATGCCACATTAAAGTTTCTTGCACGCCAGAGTCATACCAGTGTTGGGTTTGTGTCGCTTCTGGAGCGCCACGACCGACCTCATTTGAGCTCTTCTGTCAGGAGAGTTAATTTGGAGCTGGAACGGCTACTTGGATCTGGTGCAGGGTCACACATTGGTGTGGTTCCTGTTGATTCACACTGTAGGTGGGACTATACTAGACATGGCCTACACCTCAACAAGAAAGGGAAGGGTAAACTGGCGTGGCAGATAGCAGGATATTTAAAGGGGGGAGGAACTACATCTCATGGTGGAAACTCTTTTTTAGTGTAAGATCAGTGTCCAGTGGGAAACTTAGCCATGCAAGTACTAAAGATGTTAAAAAAAGTTCAAGATACCCATAAAAGTAAAGTGAAAAATAATGTTAGTATATTTCATCAAAATATTGGGGGATTGAAGAATAAAATTGATAAGCTTCTGCTTTGTTTTGAAGATATAGAAACTGAGAATGTAATAGATGTACTATGCCTGTCTGAGCATCACATTGTCACTGATATGCAAAAGGTTAGCATCAATGGGTACAAATTAGCTGCACATGTAAGTAGAGATAATATGATGAGAGGAGGAGTTGCCACATATGTCAAAAGCTTCCACAGTGTAAATAATTTAGAAACTAAAAAAGTTTGTGTAGAGCAACACATGGAAGCATGTGCCACTGATCATCATCATCATCATCATCATCATCATTTAAGACTGATTATGCCTTTCAGCGTTCAGTCTGGAGCATAGCCCCCTTATAAAATTCCTCCATGATCCCCTATTCCGTGCTAACATTGGTGACTCTTCTGATGTTAAACCTATTACTTCAAAATCATTCGTAACCGAATCCAGGTACCTTCTCCTTGGTCTGCCTCGACTCCTCCTACCATCTACTGTTGAACCCATGAGTCTCTTGGGTAACCTTGCTTCTCCCATGCGTGTAACATGACCGCACCATCTAAGCCTGTTCGCTCTGACTGCTACATCTATAGAGTTCATTCCCAGTTTTTCTTTGATTTCCTCATTGTGGACACCCTCCTTCCATTGTTCCCATCTACTAGTACCTGCAATCATCCTAGCTACTTTTATATCCGTAACCTCAACCTTGTTGATAAGGTAACCTGAATCCACCCAGCTTTCGCTCCCATACAACAAAGTTGGTCGAAAGATTTAACGGTGCACAGATAACTTAGTCTTGGTACTGACTTCCTTCTTGCAGAAGAGAGTAGATCGTAGCTGAGCGCTCACTGCATTAGCTTTGCTACAACTCGCTTCCAGTTCGTTCACTATGTTGCCATCCTGTGAGAATATGCATCCCAAGTACTTGAAACTGTCCACCTGTTCTAACTTTGTTCCTCCTATTTGGCACTCAAGCCGTTTATATTTCTTTCCCACTGACATTACTTTCGTTTTGGAGATGCTAATCTTCATACCATAGTCCTTAAATTTCTGATCTAGCTCTGAAATATTACTTTGCAAACTTTCAATCGAATCTGCCATCACAACGAAGTCATCCGCATATGCAAGACTGCTTATTTTGTGTTCACATATCTTGATCTCACCCAGCCAGTCTATTGTTTTCAACATATGATCCATAAATAATATGAACAACAGTGGAGACAGGTTGGAGCCTTGTCTTACCCCTGAAACTACTCTGAACCATGAACTCAATTTACCGTCAACTCTAACTGCTGCCTGACTATCCATGTAAAGACCTTTAATTGCTTGCAAGAGTTTGCCTCCTACTCCATAATCTCGTAGAACAGACAATAACTTTCTCCTAGGAACCCGGTCATATGCCTTTTCTAGATCTATAAAGGATAGATACAGTTCCCTGTTCCACCGAACTTAAACTAAATGATGGCACTTTCATAACTGTAACAGTGTATAGGTCCCCCTCAGGGAATTTCCAGCTATTTCTAGAAAACTTAGATGCTTTGTTGTGCTATCTGTCAGACAGGGGGAAGCAGATTATCATTTGTGGGGATTTCAATGTTGATTCCCTGAAAGAGTGTAATAGGAGGAATGACCTTGTAGTATAACTCAGTTCTTTCAATTTGAGCTCCGTCATTGATTTTCCTACTCGGATAACAAAGAACAGCAGGACATTGATAGATAACTTTTTATATACCAACATAAGTTTAAGGACATAAATGTTTATCCTGTTGAGAATGATCTTTCAGATCAAGGTGCACAGCTAGTTACAGTACATGACATAGTTCCATGCAGTATATCAAATCAGAATTTCAAAGCAGTGCGTTCCATTAACAATATAAATATTGCAAACTTTAGGGAAAGCCTACAGCAGCTAGACTGGGATGAAGTGTATAAGGAAACCGATGCAAACTTGAAATATAACTTATTTCACGATACACTTTAGGGGTATTTGAAAATTGTTTTCCCAAGAAAATAGATAAACATAATTCCGAGAAAACATATAAAAAACCTTGGCTAACTAAAGGAATAAGAATATCTTGCAACCATAAAAGAGAACTGTATCTAACAGCAAGAGAGAGTACTGACCCCGAAATTGTTCAGTATTATAAAAACTATTGTGCAGTACTAAGAAAAGTTATTAAAAAGTCCAGAAGCATGTGTGTCATGTCTGAGATCAGTAACTCTGATAATGAAATTAAAGCAATTTGGAATATTATTGAAAGGGAAACAATGCAACAAAGAGCACAGGAAGACTTTAGTGCCATAAAACTGAATGACAAGTGTACTAACAAACAATTAGAAATTGAAAATATTTTCAATAATCATTTTTTAAATGTTGTGGATAAAATAGGATCTAGATCTTCACTGGAAGAGGCAAGGCTACTAATAGAAGAGGCCATACCTGTGCAGTTTGAAACAACTGTATTTCCACCAACCTCTCCCACTGAAATCAGTAAAATAATAAACTCACTGAAAAGTAAAAACTCTTACGGAATTGATGGCATTTCCAGCAAGGTACTTAAAGCTTGTTCCCCCAGATAAGGAGGATTCTCAGCCACGTATGTAATAGCTCTTTGGAGCAGGGTGTTTTCCCCGATAGACTGAAATATGCCATTGTAAAACCATTGCATAAAAGTGGGGATACGTCGGATGTCAATAACTACCGCCCAATCTCTCTTCTGACAGCTCTATCAAAATTTTTTGAGAAAGTTATGTATTCAAGAGTAGCCTCCCATATTTGTAAAAATAAAGTACTAACAAAATGTGAGTTTGGTTTTCAGAAAGGCTTTTCTACAGAAAATGCTATATACGCTTTCACTGATCAAATGTTAAATGCCCTGAATAACAGGACATCATCCATTGGTATTTTTTGTGATCTCTCAAAGGCCTTTGAGTGTGTAAATCATGAAATTCTTTTAGATAAGCTAAATCATTATGGTTTGAGGGCGGCAGCGCACAAATGGTTTACTTCATACTTAACTGGAAGAATGCAGAAAGTTGAAGTAAGTGGTTCA
Source organism: Schistocerca gregaria (assembly GCF_023897955.1). Classification (NCBI taxonomy): domain Eukaryota; kingdom Metazoa; phylum Arthropoda; class Insecta; order Orthoptera; family Acrididae; genus Schistocerca; species Schistocerca gregaria. Next base: position 469,826,444 of record NC_064920.1, read on the forward strand.
TGTAATGTTAAAACAACAGCTGATTCCTCAAACTGGGGGGCTATCAGGTACGGGGTCCCACAGGATTCGGTCTTAGGTCCTTTACTGTTCTTGATATACATTAATGACTTACCATTCCACATTGATGAAGATGCAAAGTTAGTTCTTTTTGCTGATGGTACAAGTATAGCAGTAACATCCAAAAACCAAGAACTAAGTGATGTAACTGTAAATGATGTTTTTTCACAAAATTAGTAAGTGGTTCTTAGCAAACGTACTCTCATTAAATTTTGATAAAACACAGTATATACAGTTCCGTACAGTAAATGGCACAACTGCAGTAATAAATATAGACTTTGAACAGAAGTCTGTAGCTAAGGTAGAATTTTCAAAATTTTTAGGTGTGTCCATTGATGAGAGGTTAAACTTGAAGCAACACATTGATGGTCTGCTGAAACGTCTGAGTTCAGCTACATATGCTATTAGGGTTATTGCAAATTTTAGTGATAAGAATCTCAGTAAATTAGCTTACTATGCCTACTTTCATTCACTGCTTTCGTATGGAATCACATTCTGGGGTAATTCATCGTTGGTATAAAAGTATTCATTGCTCAAAAACGTGTAATCAGAATAAGTGCTGGTGCCCACCCACCGTCATCCTGCAGACATCTATTTAAAGATCTAGGTATCCTCACATTAACCTCACAGTATATATATTTACTTATGAAATTTGTTGTTAATAATCCAACCTAGTTCAAAAGTAATAGCAGTGGGTGGACATGTCCCATAAGTTTTTTCCTTGCTCATAGTACCACTGTGTCTTAGAAAGAGAGGCATAATCGTCCTACAAGCCGCCAGATGTTAAAAAATATGATCGTAATGGCCATGTTACTATCACATGCAGTCTTGGTTCTACAGGTGCTCAGAAGTATAGCTAATGATATCCAAGTTGAAACCAATACAAATCTTATAAATCGAGGTATGTCATTATCTCCGAATGAAGTGGTTTTTCCACACAAATACCTCGACATTGAATACAGAGAGTGATCGTCGGAGTGTGTATTAACAAACTGACAGTGCTGTTACACGTCGTCGACGGTGTAAGATTGTAATAAAATCATCGAATTTAGAAAGTGACTCGGCTAAGGAACGCGGTATGAAGCCAGGATTGAAACTCTGTCATGCCGCCACTAGATATTTCTCTAGTATTTCTAATGCATTCTGTCTCAATGCCATGTCAGATGTTCTGCGATATATCCACTGGGTTATAGGGATCCTATGGAGAAGTCTTTTAATGATTTTTAATGATCACAGACACTAGTGAATCATATTCATGGCACATGGGCTATCCGTTTCAGTAAAATTCCAATGTGGTTTCTAATTGTCCCTATGCATCTTGTAACTGCTCGTCACCCCTGCAGCTTTGTGCATGTGACCGTCCCAATATAAAATGGAAACGAGCAGAAGTCGAAGAGAGCTACATCCATCACATTCTGCAACCTGCGTAGAAACAGAGTGAAATGAGTTAATGCTGTAGGACTGTGCTTTGACTATTCGGTGGAAATGGGAATGTGTTGTAGCTCAGCCACCAATGTACGATGTGTAAGGTCAGCGCCAAACAAAGCCTGCTCCTGCAGGCCTTTGATTGTGTAAATCATGGAATTCTTTTAGATAAGCTAAATCATTATGGTTTGTGGGGGACAGTGCACAAATGGTTTAATTCATACTTAACTGGAAGAATGCAGAAAGTTGAAATAAGTGATTCATGTAATGTTAAAACAACACCTGATTCCTCAAACTGGGGGCTATCAAGTACAGGGTCACACAGGCTTCGGTCTTAGGTCCTTTACTGTTCTTGATATACACTCCTGGAAATGGAAAAAAGAACACATTGACACCGGTGTGTCAGACCCACCATACTTGCTCCGGACACTGCGAAAGGGCTGTACAAGCAATGATCACACGCACGGCACAGCGGACACACCAGGAACCGCGGTGTTGGCCGTCGAATGGCGCTAGCTGCGCAGCATTTGTGCACCGCTGCCGTCAGTGTCAGCCAGTTTGCCGTGGCATACAGAGCTCCATCGCAGTCTTTAACACTGGTAGCATGCCGCGACAGCGTGGACGTGAACCGTATGTGCAGTTGACGGACTTTGAGCGAGGGCGTATAGTGGGCATGCGGGAGGCCGGGTGGACGTACCGCCGAATTGCTCAACACGTGGGGCGTGAGGTCTCCACAGTACATCGATGTTGTCGCCAGTGGTCGGCGGAAGGTGCACGTGCCCGTCGACCTGGGACCGGACCGCAGCGACGCACGGATGCACGCCAAGACCGTAGGATTCTACGCAGTGCCGTAGGGGACCGCACCGCCACTTCCCAGCAAATTAGGGACACTGTTGCTCCTGGGGTATCGGCGAGGACCATTCGCAACCGTCTCCATGAAGCTAGGCTACGGTCCCGCACACCGTTAGACCGTCTTCCGCTCACGCCCCAACATCGTGCAGCCCGCCTCCAGTGGTGTCGCGACAGGCGTGAATGGAGGGACGAATGGAGACGCGTCGTCTTCAGCGATGAGAGTCGCTTCTGCCTTGGTGCCAATGATGGTCGTATGCGTGTTTGGCGCCGTGCAGGTGAGCGCCACAATCAGGACTGCATACGACCGAGGCACACAGGGCCAACACCCGGCATCATGGTGTAGGGAGCGATCTCCTACACTGGCCGTACACCTCTGGTGATCGTCGAGGGGACACTGAATAGTGCACGGTACATCCAAACCGTCATCGAACCCATCGTTCTACCATTCCTAGACCGGCAAGGGAACTTGCTGTTCCAACAGGACAATGCACGTCCACATGTATCCCGTGCCACCCAACGTGCTCTAGAAGGTGTAAGTCAACTACCCTGGCCAGCAAGATCTCCGGATCAGTCCCCCATTGAGCATGTTTGGGACTGGATGAAGCGTCGTCTCACGCGGTCTGCACGTCCAGCACGAACGCTGGTCCAACTGAGGCGCCAGGTGGAAATGGCATGGCAAGCCGTTCCACAGGACTACATCCAGCATCTCTACGATCGCCTCCATGGGAGAATAGCAGCCTGCATTGCTGCGAAAGGTGGATATACACTGTACTAGTGCCGACATTGTGCATGCTCTGTTGCCTGTGTCTATGTGCCTGTAGTTCTGTCAGTGTGATCATGTGATGTATCTGACCCCAGGAATGTGTCAATGAAGTTTCGCCTTCCTGGGACAATGAATTCACGGTGTTCTTATTTCAATTTCCAGGAGTGTAGATTAATGACTTATCATTCCACATTGATGAAGATGCAAAGTTAGTTCTTTTTGCAGATGATACAAGTATTAGTAATAACATCCAGAAACCAAGAACTAAGTGATGTACTTGTAAATGATGTTTTTCACAAAATTAGTAAGTGGTTCTCATCAAATGTACTCTCTTTAAATTTTGATAAAACACAGTATGTACAGTTCCGTACAGTAAATGGCACAACTCCAGTAATAAATATAGACTTTGAACAGAAGTCTGTAGCTAAGGTAGAATTTTCAAAATTTTTAGGTGTGTCCATTGATAAGAGGTTAAACTTGAAGCAACACATTGATGGTATGCTGAAACGTCTGAGTTCAGCTACGTATGCTATTAGGGTTACTGCAAATTTTGGTGACAAGAATCTCAGTAAATTAGCCTACTATGCCTACTTTCATTCACTGCTTTCGTATGGCATCATATTATGGGGTAATTCATCGTTGAGTAGAAAAGTATTCATTGCTCAAAAACGTGTAATCAGAATAATTGCTGGAGCCCACACACAGGCATCCTGCAGACATCTATTTAAGGATCTAGGGATCCTCACAGTAACCTCACAGTATATATATTCACTTATGAAATTTGTTGTTAATAATCCTACCCAGTTCAAAGTAATAGCAGTGTGCATAGCTATAACACCAGGAGAAAGAATGATGTTCACTATGCAGGGTTAAATCTGACTTTGGCACAGAAAGGGGTAAATTATGGTGCCACAAAAGTCTTTGGTCACCTACCAAACAGCATCAAAAGCCTGACAGATAGCCAACCAACATTTAAAAATAAATTAAAAGAATTTCTAGATGACAACTCCTACTCATTGGCTGAATTTTTAGATATAAATGAAGGGAGGGGGAAAACCAACTTAAACATTAGTGTCATGCAATATTTTGTGTAATATCTTGTACAGACATCTTTTATTAACCTAACACGTTCCACATCATTACGAAGTGTCGTATTCATGATCTATGGAAAAAGTATTAATCTAATCTAATCTAATGGCTAGCAGTGCAAAATATAACCTGCTCTAACTGAAAGTGTTGTGGCAGCTCAAAAAATGGTTCAAATGGCGCTAGGCACTAAGGGACACCATCTGAGGTCATCAGTCCCCTAGACTTAGAACTATTAGACCTAACTAACCTAAGGACATCATACACATCCATGCCCGAGGCAGGATTTGAACCTGCGACCGTAACAGAATCGCGGTTCCAGACTCTAGCGCCTAGAACCGCTCGGCCACAGCGGCCGGTGTTGTGGCAGCCTGTAGTTATTGTTTGCTAGTTGTTTATCTGCAACAGGGTAGATTCAGTTGACGTTGAAACTGCTTTATAATGTCTCTATGGTTGGCACTCTTTTACAGTCTTCAGTAACGATGTAGCTCTTCTGAGATTATAAGAAAATGGATTGGGAGAGATGTGGTAGCACAGCACCGACTTCTTTGGAATCACTTCATTTTCACAAGAGTAGATGTTATAGCTCATACTGGAGAGGCACTGTAATTTTCAACTGCCTACAACACGTCGACATAACGTCCCATCGACGATATTAAATGAGTTGCAATAAGATGGTGCACGCATAAGACATGTCTTAGGTTAGGCTGTTTCAGTTGAGTCTACCTATCTTTCGCCATTAATGAACTAGGGAGGCCACGATAAACCTAAATCAAGATGACCGGACGGGAATTTGAACCATATTCTCTCAAATAGAAGAACAGTGTCTTAACATGACATCATTTTCGGTTTAAATCAGTAACTATTTTATTGCGCTATTGGAATTATGCCATTTTTGATATTTTCAGTCGTCTGCAAAGACATAATACAACATTAATATCTTATATTTACTTATTTATTCAGCATACGGCTACACTAAAAAAATTAATATTTACTATTATCTTGTGGTGAACAGTCATCTTTTCAGCGTCACAGTCACAACCAGGAAACATTATTTTCTACTATTTCTTCAGAGAATTGTCACACCTTCCTGTGTTGGTTCTTATCTGGCTAAGAATCTGCAAGATCTTGAGTGGCAAACGGAAAGCCAGGTGGCTTGGTCGACATGCACAGCATGTTGAGTTGTTCCGTCGTAGAATTAATCTGTCATATGTGTCTCCATCAATTATTAATCGTAAAGTCGTTCTCCGCTGACATCCTTGCTGCTTCCAGATGTGGTTGACGGGAACGATCTGTTCCTTTACTGATTTTTAGAATGTCTGCGTGATTAGGGAGGTGAGAACTTTTCTGTAGTTTTTGTACGTCCACGCAAGTGAACTTTACTGCTGCAGAGACGGAGGGTGTATGTGTGGAGAGTAAGTGTAGCTCTGATTATACCAGTTATAATGCGCATGGTTTGCCTGAGCTGCGTGCCACAAAGTCCTGCGTGAGTACTAGCCTCATCTGGCAAAAAATTAGTCAACCCAGGGCGCACGTGCCGATGAATCATTAATCCTCTCCAGACGGCGCAACGATCGAATCATGTGGCCAACGGCGTGCGCACTGCTCCCACGTGAACACAACGCAGCAGCGATCAGTGAGACGCTTATGTTTCAAGCGGACATTGTACGTAAACAGGTTAGGACGCGACGGAGTCGTAAAAAGGGACAATCGTGCTTGGCCGTGCCCAAGGGCATACGATGTGTTAAGTTCTGCATTTGTTCGTGTTTCGCGGCGAACTGTACAACGTGTCTGCAAGCAATGATGCAACATTCGTGGCCGCGAAACACCTTGTCAAAATTTTCGTCGGGAAAGATTATGGCTGAGAGGGATCGGAGAATCAAAATCCCTTCCAAACCTTAAGAAATTGCTGCAGGCGGTGAGTAAAGGTCCATCCCCACCTGTTAGCGAGAGAACCTTGCGATGGGAACTGCAAGCAATGAACTCTGAGAGTCGGTCACCTCGTAAGAGGCCATTGCTCCATAGGCACATTAGGACGACAACAGCAAAGTTCTCTGAATACTCCCCCACCCTATTATATCACGGTTGGCCTGCAAAACCACCTGACATGGGCCCCATATAAAATGTGTGGGATATTTGCAACTTGTGGAAGGGGTGGGGGCGTGGGGGTAAATTCAACGCTGACATCAGCATTCCTGCAACTTAGTGGAACTGCGACGTGCTTGCACAACCATATCGATACACTTTCTAACGGCATCCATGGGGTTGTCAAGTCCAGCTGCGGAATTAGAAGATATTAAAGATACTTGTAATGATTTCTGCATGGGTGATTAATTTTTCCCGGTGAGCTTATTCATCCAAGCTGGAGGGTAATGTTCTGCGGAAGAATAAACCAGTCCAACACGTTTACATTGTATTATGTCTCTGTAGATATGTGGAAATGGCACAAACGCCGATATTGCAATAGCGCAATATAACGGTTACAGCTAAAAGCGAAAATTACATCATTTAAAGAATTATGGAGGACGCGGACTCATATTACAAAAAGTTAGTGACTTGACAATTGAATCAGGTGGCTTACTATCGAGTTTTTAGCTTTTTGTCACGACCCATCGCTGGCGTTTGGGTAAAGAGGAGAGTTACACCAGGCGTTAAGCACGCCGCGGGAGGTGGAGCAATGATTGGATCTCATTCTGGTTCAAATGGTTCAGATGACTCTGAGCATTATGGGACTCAACTTCAGAGGTCATCAGTCCCCGAGAACGTAGAACTACTTAAATCTAACTAACCTAAGGACATCACACGCATCCATGCCCGAGGCAGGGCTGGACCATTGGAAGGGCACGGCCAATTTCCTTCCCCACCCTTCCGTAATCCGAGCTTGTGCTACACCTCTGATAACCTTGACGTCGAAGGGATCGTAAACTCTAATCTTTACAAAGAGCACCTGCTGATAATTGATCCATAAGCAAACAGGAGCACAACACCACCTGAAGGTCGGCTGTGCGTCTGCGAAATCGCCAACCTCTAAGAGTACAGACTGCAAAAGTTTTTACGAAGCTGTCCTGTAACCCACAAGACCAGCAATGTGTGTAACATCTGTGTAGCGTCACAGGGGGTCTAGGTGGGATACAAATTCTACTCACGAGAAATGACGCTCAGGCCTCTTCATAGAGGTGACTCGCTTTCATTTCTGTGGCAGCTGTCGAAGTGTAGTGATCAGACACGTTACTGTCCAGCAAGTATGATGTAAGAATCCAGGCGTTCTGATTTCCGTGCCGTCCCTATCGCAAGCGGACGATCTCTACACGATGTGGTTTCAGACCATGACTACTGGCAGGCAGAAAATGTTTATCGCCCTTTTAGGCGACAACCAGTTGTACACGTAACCTTTCTATAAAGCCAGTCAGCGCATCTAGTGGGTCAACAGTCTGATGATCACTGTATACGAGGATCAGATCAGATAAAAGGAGACCTCTTTTGTAGCAGTTGTCGATCTACGTAAGACCTTTTACAATGCGTAATAAAATGATGTATGCAAAATCATTATAACGGAGGGTAAGGCGTTGAAGTCGACGAGTGCTCTACTACATCTGTGGTAATCGAATGAGAGAAATAAAAACTGAAAGGTCAAGCAGATTAGTATTAGGTAGGTGTAAGGATGGATTGTAGGTTATCGCCGAAGTTCGTCAGCTTATGAGTGGGAGGGACAACGAAGGGAATGAAGGAAAATGTCAGAACAGGGATATCAGAGCAAGGGAAAATACCGGTTGTTCTTCTAGACAAAATTATGGATTGCTTAGAAGAATTGTAGAATGCATTGGATAGCACATTTAGCAAAGAATTTAGATTAAAAATTAATAATGTGAACAACAAAAAACCTTTTAGCAAAAAAGTGATTCTTGGTTGTGTCTGTACTGCAGCCATTTAATCGAACTTGAAATTGTTGAAACCAGCTGTCACTTAACGTATCTTCGCTATGCTAAACAACGTAAACAATAACTGCTGAATACTAACAGCGCACTTAGCGATTGTCCTTAGAGTAGGCTAGACTATTGTCGTATGAAACGCGTATTTTTTTGGCAGAATGATCTTAAATTTTAGTGAACTACTTTGATCCAGTTTAATCATTAGTCCAATAGTAGGTGTGACCTGTGTTTCAAGTAATGTCGATATATCTGATGGTGTGAAGGAAGAGTAAATACCAAACGAAAACCACGTCTCTGCCTGGTGATTTCAAAGTTTACCCATCTAAATATAAGAAAATTTACATCGTTCTCCATCCTCTGTGTTTCGCCACTGTTGAGACGCTGGGAAGCTCATACGGCGTTATCAAATACTGAAATAGTATTGAGTAAATTGTTGAAACTGTAATTCTGGAGCACAAAACTGTCAGCTTCTGAAACACGGACCGAGTAGGAACTGGATGAGAAGGATCTGGGAGCATTTGAATGGTGGTACAAGGAGCGTATATTAAAAATTAAATGCACAAGTAAATTCATTAGAAAGAAGACGTTGAAAGGTCTTTGTAGGAAACTCACAGACAGAAATGGAAAGTGTTACATCATTAACCGTCAAAGCGATATTTATGAAATTTTGTATTGATGTTGATCACATAATGGGTGATAAATTAAACTTTCATTCCATTAAAAATCATGTCCATCGCCGAGCGGTGTGGCCGTGCGGTTCGAGGTGCCGTGTCACGGATTGCACGGACCCTCCCGCCGGTGGGTCGAGTCCTCCCTCGGGCATGGGTGTGTGTGTTGTTCTTAGCATAAGGCAGTTTTAGTAGGGACCGATGACCTCAGTAGTTTGGTGTTTGGTCCCTTAGGAACTCACACACATTTGAACATCATGTCCATCGCCAACATCATTATGAGTGTGACCCCCGTAGTGTGCTCTCAAAACTGAGAGTTCTGAGAGAAGTGGATATTGTCTTTTGGTGAAACGTTTTGAATTCATAAGTTCAGACGTAGGAACTAAATATTTACGGAAGTGCCAGACAAATAGTTGCATGTTACCTATGCCGTTTGATTTGCATTTAGACGATTTAATCGTGAAAAGGAAGAGCCAAGAGGCCGATCAGGCCGTACTGGCCTCTCGGGAGAATAATCTACAAGCATCTATTAACCTTTTAAGCTCTCCATAGACAACAACTGTGAAACATCAAAAACAGAAAACAAAAGTGATGAGATTGTGCGATATCGATGCTAGAAGACCAAAACTTTGGTCAGATAATTTTAGCCTTGAACTATTCACAAATTTTAAATAGTGCAGTGTTACACAGAACCATAAATAAGGGTAGTGAAGGCGGAGTGTGGAAACTGAGTGGATATACTGAGAAATTGGTTGAACTGATACAAGACTAGAACTGAACAGAAGAGCTTTGCCGTAATCAATAGAACTGAGGATTATAGACAACGATACGTCAACATACTTTATGGCTAGATATCTATCGCACACCGAAGTTCAGATTTCGCTACGGTGTAGAGGAAGGAAACAGCACGGGCCGGCGAGAAAAACGTGGCCCAACGAGGCTAAACAGATGGTAGTGCCTGATCTGCGACGGGGTCGTGATTACAATGTCCCGTAAGTTTAATGTGAGGTTAAGATGTCTATTCCGCGAGAAAAAAAATGGTGTGCACATGCATTTGTAGTATCTTATTGTCTGGCCTAATCTTCTGTTTCTTTATTGTTGTCGGTATCTTAATTGAGGTTGCGAGATAAAGTCAGTGATCTGGGTCATGTAAAAAGCACTTCATTGAAGCCTAGGAGTTGTTGGCTCATGCCCGAGCTCGATCAATACACAGCAGACACTCTGTCGCCAAAAGCTACGAGTCTTCGACGAGCGGTCTAGGCTGACGAAGCTGTGCAGGCGCTGCGATTCTGACCATTCTGTTGTATTTGCCGAGAGTGACGTTGCACTTGTCCGTATAATATACTTCTGAAAAAATTCACATCATTTATTAATAGATTTATTTGATCTACCAAGGCTAAATCCAACCAAGCATTTCACTGCACATACTGGGATTTCCACGAGAAATAATGTTTGGGGATAATTATAGATTAAAGTAAAAAAAAAAAAAAAATCAGTTCAAACAGTTACTACTTCAATGTTCACAAAAAACATCGGAAAAAGTAATAAAAATTTAACACTGGTTCTTTGATGCTTCTAGTAAATCTGAGGAACTCTAAGGGTTTCTGGGAGCATAACATTCATTTACAAATTTATTACTACCACAGTGTGCGTGCGTGCTTTTTTAATGCATTTAGGGGAGAGCTGCGTGTTTGTCCGCAGCGGGTCATCGTACGCGTTCAGTATTTGAAGTTTGCGGTAAGCATGCCTTTCCACTGCTGCTGTTCTCTTCCGATTGTGGAAGTAACAAACAGAAACAAGAAGACAGACGTCATTTAGCTGTGGAATATGTGAGTGTGAGGATGATATAATAGGCCAGTTTGTTTCATCTTCAGCAGGCAAAAAATAGGAAGGTAATCTTATAATTATTGTCTGCATATATTATTAAAAATAGTAATTTATTGTATAATTGTATGGATTAGATTTCTAAATATAACAGATTAACTTACACTATCTGACCTAGTTAGTATGCAGTGGCAGGCTGGAGTAACGGCATGCTGAAAAAGAACTGCTGCGCCCCTCCGTAAAAAATAAGCTGGAAGAAGCCGATATGAAGGAGAAAGTAAGGAATGAAAAAAACGTCATGCTAGGTTGAGGAACAAAAATGGGAAAGGTGTGTGCCCTGCTTCACTGAGCAGCCAGAAAGGAAGGAAAAGAAAGCCATAACACGGAGTAAACACGAGTCATCGGAGGTGTCGGATGTTCCTAGCATTTCTGATAATGACGGTGACGATGATTACGATTACTTGTTTATTGGTGCGTTGAAATACCACTTACAGTTAGTAATAGATGCCAAGAATTATGCTGTATGTGCAGAAAGATAAAAGATTATGGTAAAAGTGTGTTGGGTGCTCTAACTGTAATCTTGCTGCAGCTACTAAAGAAGACACACCAAGACATGTTTGTAATGACTTCTTATCCGGGAGACCAATAAACTGTTGAAATGTGAAAATGAAAGTGATTAGGTGACCAATGCTGCTGTTTAAGTTCGTTTCAGTGTTCTTATTTTCTAACAGAAATTGGCACATAATTTAAATGCAGATGATGTACATTTCATATAAGCTTCCCTCCTCAAATGCACAATTCCACGATCTCTGCCGATAGTTACCCATGGGTAACTCGTGTGCATTCGCATCTTTGTGATATTTGAAGTTAAACGTTATTGTACTGTTCTTTACGTCTAAATTAATTTAGAATAGTAAAGTAAGAGAAACTACAACAATCTTACATGCAGTTGGTTTTAGATTAGTTATTACGAATCTGTCAAAATAATAACTTTTATTTAACTGCACACTATTCCCCCACTTTCCCTTAATAGACACAAGTGGCTTAGTTGACTCCTGTTTATCTTTCTATTTAAAATACGTAATCTGTTACGCAATTGATCTACTGAAGAAGAAATAAAAATGTAACCGTATAGAAGACCATGAAAAGTAACGCCAGAAACAACGTTGAAACGGAATAAGGCAATGTCTGTGACTGTACTGTGGTTTGACAATAAGATATGACCAACATAAAGAGTGTGTGTACAGAGAGCAGAAATAAGGTACGTGTACGGAATGGGATGCAAATGAAACAACATAAAACGAAATGAAAATTTGCAATGCGAACTGTAGAAGTAAATGTCAAGGTCCACAAATATAAAACAAAACGAATTCCTCTTGTAGAAAGATCGGAAGTCTCCATAATCAACTTAGTGTGTCCTTGCACATGAAAGAGCACATTTAGAAAGACCAACGAGAACATGTCGTGAAACTGTGTAGTCGGAGAGGAAAACGCCTAACCTTGATGTGAGAAAGAAGAATGTTTATTTTTAGTTTGTAGACTTCAGGCTTTTCTTTAACATGTTATTTGCTTAAATAACTTCCGAGAATGCTAGAAACCCATGGGCGCAACCACCAATACCGACCCACTGTTGGAGCAATGTCGTGTTTAGCTCATTTGTTATTGTGTGTCCGAAAGTTTCCGTCTAAGCTGATCCGGCATGTCTGCATTTCGACAGACTTCATTACTTTTTTTCTCTTAACCCAAATTGAGTAACGTAGCTCCCCATTTGCTTCCTCGATGGCATATCGTTTTTCCATACTGAATGCATTATCAGTTTTACGTTGAGTTCTAGAAGCTGACTCAGTACAACGCTATGTTCCCTGATTAAAAGCCGCTTTCCTGACTGTGACACCGATATCGTAAGAAGAATAGTGCCACTGAACAGGTGTCCTCGGCGGGCTGAGAGTGGATGAGGTGCTGGCTGCTCGATGTGAATCAAATCGGTCCTCAGAAACTAGCAGAGTATTACCATTAATTTATGTGTAGTGTGGCTTGTATCACATTACACAAGAAAACCTTTTTTCTGACAATACGTATACATGTATTTAAAAGACAGGTAAAATCATAATTATATATTAATTAAATTTACTGTATTTACAAAGCGCAAAAGATCACCGACATATGTCCAATAGCTGAATATATCCTACTGACGTCTTTGTTGCCATCAAGAACTCCTCCAGATGGCGAGAGAATGATCATTTTGAGCACACACGTATGAGCTGCTACACAGTTTGTCGTTCTGCGCCACAACCACATCTTGGCGATGTTGCTATACCCATTTGTACACTAAGTTATCACATCTTCCATTATTTGTCCTTATTCTGTTGAGAGCAGACCAGGTCTTGTAGTGCTCTTGAAAACCTGATGGCCCGTATGCGATGCAGGGCATCTTAAGCTGTTCTGGGGTAGCACTGTCCTGCTATATTTCTGTCCATCGGTCCCTTATTGTTATTTCGTTGACCACCACGTCATAAAGGTGAATGAAGGGAACAAAGTCTGTTTTCACTGAGTGCGGGAATTTTCTCATGTACGGAGAGGTAAGAATCGCAAGCTGTTTTTGTAAACTCCCGCTTGAGAGCAGATTCTCGCAGCCAAAGTGGAGGAAATATATGACTGAGAATAGGCGGTTAGAAAGTTGCATATTTGTGACTGTTCTTGTGATGATGCTTGAGGTGCAAGCCGACTAGTGTAGTATATGGGCAACATTCTGGCACAGGGGACACCGTTCCAATAGCAGAAGTTGTTAGTGTTGGTTTGATGAACCCCATGACGTACCCCAAAGTTTCTGCAAAATGGGGACGATGTCACGCGCGTCCGCAACGTACCTTACTTAAGCTGTACCTGTTGTCTGGGTGGTTCCAAACGAATAACAACAATACTGATGCCAGACAATCGTAGTGATCTCCTGGCATATATCACATCACAATACACGAAGTATTGTCCTTATGGTTTCTAAAAGAGTGAAACAGTTAGACGTTCTTGTTACAAAACTAAACTGCACTGTTTGTATAGCGAGGAGGAGTTAAAGTTGCAAAGAGAAATGTGTAAAAGAGTTCTTTCTTAGCAGGCCAGTATGCTTGTTCACAGATCGGGATTTCAGTTCGCGAGCTGCGATTCGAAATAGTTCTCCACCCACTGTCCCCATATAATGTGACATTTTTTTATCCCGAAAAGTTGGTAGAAGTTAACGAAGTTCTCATCAAATGAAGAGATTATGTAAGCTGGTATATTAAGCAGAGTTGGAAATAAATTGCTTTCCCCAGGGGAAAATAATAAAAGAATCTTTCTGGTACATACTGAGCTAAAGGAACATTATCTTTACAAATAATTTGTTTTCATAAGTGTGTTACTTCGCTTGTGTTTACCAGCCTACAGATTCGCTCTATCATTATTCGTTTAGGAAAGATCCGAATAATGAGCTACGTGCCTTCTAACATGTTTGTACCATATGACCTTGTATCTGTACAGTACAACAAAAGACTAAGAATTCTTTTAATTTCGGAGACCCTTCTGGATAAGATTGTGAAGATGAACACATCCATTCACACTGTCTGGATGCAAATGTGTACATAAACCTTTATGTGTCTTAGCTGCAACAGAAGTATTTCTTTCCCAATGGAAACCTGAAGTAAACATTTGCGAATGTTCAATCTTTTCATCATGCGCAAGTGCTGCCAGCTGTTGGCGATCACTATGCAAATATCAACGAGTCAGTGCAGCAGTGCGCAGCACCTCTTGACCACCACAATGCACGGATGTCGTTGGTCCGCTATATTATAACTGAATATTAATTGAATATTGTTATTGTTTTTTGCACGGTAATTATTGAATGATCATTTTACTATTATTACAATAGAGGATATTTGAAAATTAGTTATTTTCGTCCATAAAATGAAGCCAATTGTACAAAGACTTTTTTGGAAAACGGGTACTTATTTTTGTATAAATCTTGGTTGGTAGACTACTCGTGGGACGTCGAATGACATAAACATTGCTGCCCTTTTGACACTTCGCACTCAAGGGGTTCCTTGAAAGGAATTTGTAAAACAGAGGTGTTGAAAGCAGCCTTCTTCCTTCGTGGATGAATTACATTTCCTTAGAATTTCTCCAATGGACGTCAGTATGGTAGATAGCTTTTACTACAGCTAGTCTTATGTAGTCATTGAATTTTAAACGGCTGTGGAACCATACTCCTCGATAATAAACAATCAGTCGTGCTATCAAATAATAATGGACTCTTTATCGCCTGGATATGATCGTGATTGCTGAAAATGTTAAAACGATTTTTATTTTCCAACATAATTAAAATTATGTTTTCAAATAGCTGCTTCAGAATGTCTCAGACGGTCTCAGACGGTCGCCCCTATGGACCAGACGTTGTCATTTTCTCAGAAAATAATGAATCTTTCCCCTGGTGAAGTGTAGTATCGTGCACTCGTTCATGGCCCAGCTGCCAGTTCGCACACCAAGCGTCGGCCACCTGTAGGACTCGCTGCGTTTCTTCTGAACAGCCTACAGTGTGGTAATTACTACAGTTTAATCAGTAGCTAAGTTGCATCTATCCTGTTATGTTCCTTTCCTGGCCTAATTTTGTAAACGCCCATATAGAGACGGATTCTAGTCACAAGTATCACAGCTTAGTTCAAAGGCAGAAAAACAGCGCCACACACACACACACACACACAAACAAAGAGAGAGACTACATTTAAATTTTTCTCTTGTGCAACTGACAACGCAGTACCAGGAAGATATTAAAATAGTCCCAATCCCCGAATCCACCAAAGGTTTTCGGCAGGTCTCCCTTGGTTATCAGACGAACACAGGGACTGGATGGCGCCTCCAATATACGCACAGAGGGGATTCCCTCTGTCCCAATGCCAGTCTGCTGGGTGCGAGTCTGTTTTATTTGCTACTTTTTAATGTTTTTTCCGAACTGTTGGGAGCACTGTTCTTATTAGTCACTTTCTCTGAAACCTCTGCTCTGTGTGCCGGTTCCTACTACACGTATGTACTACTAAGTTAGAAACAGGCTATAGCGTTCCAGTGGAGCGTATGACGAGTGAAAGAGGCCAAAAGTTGATCGTTGCCGGAAGAACTACATATCGGAACGATAGAGAAACACGGCGTGGAGTAATGTGAAGATGCACAATAAAAACATGTAAGTCACGTAGTTACTTAAAAAATTCTTCACTCGCCCTTGCGTTTGTCAATGAAATTAGTCATGACCATGAAGCCGCTGATAATTTAAAGAGACAAAGAACTTCCAACAGTGTAAAACGGGAGGCTGTTACTGAATTATGTTAGAAACGATTATATTTAATTCGTAAAGGAGTTACCGATAATGGACTCGGTATTTCCAGCCCAGATGTTACTAACATTAAAAAAAGTGTTTATTGGGCCGGATGGTTTATTTTGTCATAAATGCTTGTGTCGATATGAATATTAAGCATCAACTGTCATTGTGTGAGATTTCGAAGTAGTTATACACAAAACAGTTAGTCAGGTGTGTCCATTTTCATCAGTAGTAGGTTGGGGTTTCATTTGACACAGGCCTAGTGGAAGAAAATTCAGGCGTTAGGACTATCATCCGATTATAAACAAAATAAATGATTATAAACTAAGAAAACGGTTACAAAGTGTGTTTGGTTTGGCTCTTCTTCCTTGGGAGTGCTTCTGTTGAGAATGTAATGAGAATTCAACCTGAAAGTGAAAATGATACTTATTTTGCTGATTATTTGACAGTGGGTGTGGGCTTCCGTCCGAAATTTGGGCTTCGAATACTACAATTTCTGAAAGAATGCCAATGCTTGAGAGACATTGCTCAGGACTTTCGGCCTTAATTTTTAGAGTCCACATCCACAGATATATCATTTTGTTGACGCTATTGTTCTAACTCTGTCAACCAGCTAGGCTAAAAAGAATGATGCCGATAGACCTCGCCAATCTAACAATAAGCTGAGCAACATGTTCACTACAGACAGGAATTTATTTTAATGTACCAGGAATGGAATTATGACACGTTCGATTCTTTTAAAAACCTTTTCTCATTATTACCAAAAGAAATGAAAATAGTTTCAGTGTAATTTTTAAATATATTGACGAGTGCCCTATTATGAGCATGAGTATTTACGCCTGTGACTTGTCTACATCCAGACCTCCAGATATCAAGACACTGAGATCGGTACCAAGCGTTGTGTGTCAATAGGGTATCAACCAAAACACCGACTTAGTTCATGCTGTGTGCTGTCGGCCAGTAGAACGTGCGTAAACGATAAGTAAAACTAACACCAGAACTACGGAGCACAGGAAAAGATCTCGCGTGGGTGAGCTGATAGAGCGTGAGGTCATCGTACCATAAGTGCCGCGTTCGAATCCCACTGATTACAACTTTAAAAAAAAAAAATGTTTGTGCGTGAAACTGTTATAAGTGAGAAACTGCTGCTAATACTGGATTCTTACGAGCCCCACAAAGACGCTAGTGTGCTTCATGAGCTGCTCGTAGAAAATAGCCTATCATAAGACAAAATCACAATTCACACAATTCCAGCAGGCACAACCTCAATTTTTTGTCCGATGCCGCTCGAGATTCTTTGCAAGAGATTAGTCTGCAACAACGGAATGATGTCTTTAAGCTGCAGTATCTCACGTACAATCAGTCGTGTTCTTCAAGTTTATATAATTCTCACCGTCACAGGTGGATAATGGCTAATGAACACAGAAGCTTTGAAACTTGGGCAAAATTCTGTCTAAGACGCAACCCTTCATTCTGCAAACTACAGGTTGGCTACTCTAATGTGAGATTCGTCAATTGTGCCGGTGCATGAAAGTAATTTCCTTCACATACTCTTTTGTTTCCAACCCTATTATCGTGAAGCCTTTGTTCCTACACTGTGTGTGTGTGTGTGTGTGTGTGTGTGTGTGTGTGTGTGTGTGTGTGTGAGTGTGTGCGCACCCATTGATTTTTGAACGTTATGTACTTATTGTTGCTCTTATCTTTTTGTTTAGTACTATTATCAGTTTTATTATTATTGTTACTACTACTACTACTATTACGTCCGCACGTGTGATGCAACTGTTTCTTAACTTCTCTATTTTGATTGTACATTCTGTGAAATTATAAATGCACTCCATAGGTTTATTACTTTCAAAGAAATAAAGCGGAAGCAGACTGCCATGAGAACATTGCTGTAAACTCCAAACAGCCCTTTTACATGTCATAAACGTGACGTTGTCCCATATAACACTATCACCCACAGAACACTAAAAAAAATTGTCATTGGAATTTAAACTCAGAACCTTCGGTAAGACAATCTAACGCTCTACCAACTTCCCCACGAAGGCTAAACGCATTGATTACTCACACTTATGCTGTTCCTGTGCTCCGTAATTCTGGTGTTGCTTTTAATTATCGTTTACGCATGTTCTATTGGACGACGGCACGTACTACGAACTAAATCAGAGCTTTGGTTGACACCCTATCGACATAACAACGTTTGATATCGATTTGAGTGTCTGACATGTGGGTGATAACAGTCCTAAGACTCTGAAATTGAGAAGTAAAATGCCAACTTGACGTGGGCTTTCCTTCCCGCGCAGTTGACTTGACTCCAGTAACTCATTTACTACTTAAGTGTCTCATTTCCTAATCTGATTCCCTCAGCATCACCCGACTTAATTCGACTACATTCCATTATCCTCGTTTTGCTTTTGTTGATGTTCATCTTATATCCTCCTTTCAAGACAGTGTCCATTCCGTTCAACTGCTCTTCCAAGTTCTTTGCTGTCTCTGACAGAATTACAATGTCATCGGCGAACCTTAAAGTTTTTATTTCTTCACCATGGATTTTAATACCTACTCCAAATTTTCCTTTTGTCTCCTTTACTGCTTGCTCAATATACAGATTGAATAACACCGGGGACAGGCTACATCCCTGTCTCACTCCCTTCCCAACCACTGCTTCCCTTTCATGCCTCTTGGCTTTTATAACTGCCATCTGGTTTCTGTACAAATTGTAAATAGCCTTATGCTCCCTGAATTTTACCCCTGCCACCTTCAAAATTTGAAAGAGAGTATTCCAGTCAACATTATCAAAAGCTTTCTCTAAGTCTACAAATGCTAGAAACGTAGGTTTGCCTTTCCTTAATCTTTCTTCTAAGATAAGTCGTAAGGTCAGTATTGCCTCACGTGTTCCAGTATTTCTACGGAATCCAAACTGATACACCCCAGGGTCGACTTCTACTAGTTTTTCCATTCGTCTGTAAAGAATTAGCATTAGTATTTTGCAGCTGTGGCTTATTAAACTGATAGTTCGGTAATTTTCACATCTGTCACCACCTGCTTTCTTTGGGAGTGGAATTATAATATTCTTCTCGAAGTCTGAGGGTATTTCACCTGTCTCATACATCTTGCTCACCAGATGGTAGAGTTTTGTCAGGACTGGCTCTCCCAAGGCCGTCAGTAGTTCTAATGGAATGTGGTCTACTCCCGGGGCCTTGTTTCGACTCAGGTCTTTCAGTGCTCTGTCAAACTCTTCACGCAGTATAGTATCTCCCATTTCATCTTCATCTACATCCTCTTCCATTTCAATAATATTGTCCTCAAAACCTCTGGTTTAGTCAGTTTATCCAGGTCCCATCTCCTTAAATTCCCACCTTTTTGCAGTTTCTTCAGTTTTAATCTACAGTTCATAACCAACAGATTGTGGTCAAAGTCCACATCTGCCCCTGGAAATGTCTTACAATTTAAAACCTGGTTTCAAAATCTCTGTGTTACCCTCATATAATCTATCTGATACCTTCTAGTATCTCCAGGGTTCTTCCATGTATACAACCTTCTTTCATGATTTTTGAACCAAGTGTTATCTACGATTAATTTATGCTCTGTGCAAAATTCTACCAGACGGCTTCCTCTTTCATTTCTTAGCCGCAATCCATATTCACCTACTATATTTGCTTCTCTCCCTTTTCCCACTGTTGAATTCCAGTTACCCATGACTATTAAATTTTCGTTTCCCTTCACTACCTGAATAATTTCTTTTATCTCATCATACATTTCAGCAATTTCTTCATCATCTGCGGAGCTAGTTGGCATAAACTTGTACTACTGTGGTAGGCGTGGGATTCGTGTCTATCTTGGCCACAATAATGCGTTCTCCTGCATTACCCCTCTTTGATTTTGTGTTTATAGCCCTGTATTCGCCTGACCAAAAGTCGTGTTCCTTATGCCCCCGATTTTTGCTAATTCCCACTATATCTAACTTTAACCTATCTATTTCCTTTTTTAAATTTTCTAACCTATCTGCCCGATTAAGGGATCTGACATTCCACGCTCCGATTCGTAGAACGCCAGTTTTCTTTCTCCTGATAATGACGTCCTCTTGAGTAGTCCCCGCCCGGAGATCCGAATGGGGAACTATTTTACCTCCGGAATATTTTACTCAAGAGGACGCCATCATCATTTAACCATACAGTAAAGCTGCATGCCCTCGGGAAAAATTGCGCCCCTGCAACTACTGAAAAGGCTGCTGCCCCCCTTCAGGAACCACACGTTTGTCTGGCCTCTCAACAGATATCCCTCCGTTGTGGTTGCACCTACGGTACGGCTATCTGTATCGCTGAGGCGCACAAGCCTCCCTACCAACGGCAAGGTCCATGGTTCATGGGGCGCGGGGGGGGGGGGGGGGGGAGGAGACGTTTCAGTGTTAAATATGGCGGACCTACGATCGGCCGTAAAGGGAAACATTTATGAAAATTATTTAATTCTGTAGTAATGCGGGGAATCAAGCCACAGTAATTTTAATCTGCCATCCTCCATAAATTTTCATGGTGATTCCAATAAAACTTGAATATTGTTCATATCTATAATAGTTTAGGATTTACTGTTAAAGTGAAATTTATAAGTTTTGTAACAAAGACCTGAATGCTAAAATCTGTAAGCATTGGTCGATATTAACGATCGATCCTTCATATAGAAGCGCACCATTAAAATAACAAAAGTGATAAATATCAACTCTGTAACTTTATTTGTTTAAAGGATATTGTAAATTTAAATTTTCCGTGTTTACGGTTAAGCATCAGATCATCATTTCCTCCTCACAAAACACATTGGACGATGACAGCATGGCACCTTATTGAATCGTTAGCTAATACAATATTTGTTGTAAAGTTTAGTGCATAGTAGTTAGTTTTGTTCTTTATTTATTTATCAGAAAGTACATGGGTGCAAGGCTACTGGCTGTGGCATTCAAAGCTTCGAAGGGAATTATATTGGTTTTATGTAAAAGAATTTAACGTTTATTATGTAATGGATATTATTACTACTTTATTTAGAACGTGAAGGTGGTAAAGATATTGTTATTTAAATATATTAAAATGTAAAATAATGTAGAATAAGCTGTAGCCAAGCAGATAGACGGCCTCAGGAAAGAAAACTGCCCTGGTCACTTGAGCGAAGATGTTAACTTTTCGTATGGTTAAGGAGGCGGAATATTGGACTTGTGTTTTGCGATGAGATTGCGAATGATCGAACTGTATAAAATAGATATGCGCTAGAGTGCAACAGTAACTCTAAATACGACCACTTTCGCTATTAGTTTGCTTTCTGAATAAACATTATTTTTACCAAATCGCAACTGTGTGGCTTACATCATTTATGGATCGTTAATTTAGTTCCCGATTTTATTATTACTGATGACTAACTGTAAACCTCAGCTGCCGACAGGTGTTGTTGATATACCTTGATGTGGACAGCTGAAAATGAGTGCCCCGGGTGTGCAAATGTCTATAAGGTACAATACATATGTAGAATTGTGGACAGTTGGAAATGTGAGTCTCACGGGAAGCGTGCAAGGGGTAAGTCCCTGCAGTCGCGCTATTCATCAGTGTCCTCGGTGGCTCAGATGGATCAGTTGGGCTTTGGCTGTGCTACGGTGAGGACGCGCTGTTTGTGTTCCTGCCGCGAAGCGACCGCTTCTGTTTGTTTACATCGTACTCGGCAGTTTCGCGCGTGCCGTACTCAGCATATAGATCACTATGGCGCACCAATACAGAAAATCGACCCTCAAATTTACGTTCCGCAACGAATTTGCACGGCCCAAAGCACTCGAAGTCGAACGATTTCTCCGAGAAGAAGTTAAAATCCCGGCGACTCACATTCTCGGCATTCACTTGTCTATTGTGAGTAGCATCGTATATGTCAAGATCATCAACGACGCAACATGTTAACGGATCCTTCGGGACACGAAACAGGGCCTCCGTTTCTGCCATGCTGATGGCAATGTGGGGACTGTGCACGTAGATTATTCTGGCATGGGACTTCGCACGATCAGAATTTTCGAACTTCCTTTCGAACTACCGGCGGAGGACGTCGTGACAGCGCTGCGCCCCTACGGCACGGTCCATGATCATATTACGGAAAAATGGACACAATTCCAGACATATCCTGTTCTGAATGGAGTCCGCCAGGTCCGAATAGAACTTAAAAGACATGTACCTTCATATCTGAATATCGGTGGCTGCCGCACCATCGTCATCTACGATGGGCAACCGAAGACCTGCTCTGGTTGTGGGAAGGAGGGACACCTCATATCAGAATGTATCCAACGCCGAATCACTCAACTGCCGCCGGCTGACGCGGACCCGCCATCGTAGCCGACGCTGCTTCCCGTGACTTATGCAGCAGCCCTCACGACAGCTACCACTTCACCACGACAGCCGACATCCACTGTTGGGTCGCGGCTCCATCCTCCAATAGAGGGCGATGATGACACACCCGTTCCACAAGCTACGGATTCAACTCCTATGCCGCCGCCCCCGTCGACGGATAACAACATACATGACGATAGCATGGCCGTAACTCGCTAATTGTGCCTACGGCTGCCTTTGTGCCGGAACGTCGTGAATCTTTGCCATCGTCTGACACAGAAGGACACACCAGGATGCAACGCTCTCCGAAGCGACGGAAGCGGAGGCGTAGAGCAACTTCCGAACGGGATGCGACACAGCCTCCAGAGGACGACGACTCCACCTTCAATGACGACGCCACCACAGAGGCAGCCGCCGTTTGCTGCACTGTGGCACCACCGAAAGGAACTGAGGACAAACCACATATATCTACAGTGGCAAAATCGGATGCCGATATGCAGGACAGATGCTGCCCACCACCTTCTGGAGTGCAAGCACCCATGCCGTGTCCTGAGGAAGCTAGGGAAGCCGATCTTGCTTTGAGTTCCCCGACGTGGGCGGATGACCACGACGACGATCGAACCATGCAAGTTATGCCAAAAGAGCCCACGCCATTGGTGCCGACTCTCTAGAAAGGACTGCAGGTGAGGTTTGGGGGTCGTGGAGGTGTCAATACAGTCAGAAGCGTCATAGATAATTCCAGTCTTAATGGATAACTTAACACCTGCGGTCCGGCAACAAGCTTATCGTATCGCCACGCTTATCATCAACACGATACGAACGGCAGTGAAGATCCAGTTGCTGCGTGAGATGCTTCGTTCTTCGGATGTTGACATTGCCCTGTTGCAGGAAGTGTATATAGCGGCCCTCCCCGTTTTCTACGGTTATGTGACATATGTGTCACCGGCGGACCGGAATGGCAGCGGTACGGCAATGCTAGTACGCGACGGAATTGTCATCGAAGAAGTAACTTACCTTCCGTCAGGAAGGGGACTGGCGATCACAGCACTGGGCACGCTGATCATTAACATTTACGCTCCATCAGGAACTGACCAACGCCACGAACGATCGCTGTTCTACTCGGAGGATATCGCCCCCCTCTTTATCAGCCGCTTCGATAAATATATCTTTGGCGGCGACTTTAACTGTGTGCTCCATCCCAAAGACCAAGTCCCACATTTCTCGACTTGTCAAGAACTTCGGCTCCTGGTTTGAGATCTGCTTCTCACCGACACGTGGGAGACAGTGCATGGTGACCGTCCCAGGCCGACATACCTTACTAGTCACTCAGCCAGTCGCCTAGACCGCATTTATGTCTCACGATCTCTAGCGCCGGGAGTATTGGACGCCGAACGTTGGCCGATTGCCTTCTCCGATCATAGCGCTTTCATATGCACACTCACTCTACAGCAGCAGCGGATATGAGGCAGCCGAGGACCCTGGAAACTGAATGTAGCGCATCTTCAAGCCCCGGAATGCCGTAAGATTATCGCCAACACATGGCTGGATTGCGAACGTCGTCTTCCCCGATACCCTTCGACTCTAGCATGGTGGGTGGACTGTGCAAAACCAGCGTTTCGGCGTGTGCTAACACATTTCGGGAAAGATATCGCAGCTTGGCATCGTCACACGTTGGACTTTTATTACACGATGCTTCGCGAACTCGACTGTCAACCACCATCTCCAAACCGACAAATGGAAAGCCGCCGAATTAAAGGTAAAATATTGTCTCTTACGAGGAAACGTTTGGAGGGTGTCGTAGTGCGATCGCGACGTCAAGACCGAGCGGAAGGAGAAACCCCGTCTTTGCATCACATCGTGCTCGACAGCCGCCGACCCCGACAGCGGCTGATCACAGACCTCGTATTGCCAGGTGGTAGGGTCGTAATGACTCAGCCGGCTGTTACAGAGGCCTTTGCAGATCACTATCGCCGGTTTTACGACGAGGTGAATACAGAGGACGAGGAAGCGGACGATCGCGACATACTGCAGCACGTGTCGCACACCCTCGACAATGCAGCAGCGGCGACGCTGTTAGGTGGAATTACACGGGACGACATCGAGGACGCGCTTAACAAGGGAGCACTCAACAAATCTCCCGGGCCAGACGGACTGCCGCTCGAGTTTTATCGGACTTTCCGCGATCTAATGATGCCCCGATGGATCATCATGTACCAAGAACTGATGACCCCCGGTTCCCACGTGCCACCTGCATTCGTGGAAGGTCTCCTTATACCGATACACAAGTCTTCCAGAGGTCGGACGGTCGAGGACTACAGGCCCATTACAATACTCAACTCGGGCTATAAAATCTTCGCCCGACTACTTGCCAGCCGCATAAAGAAGGTTCTGCCCCTAGCCCTCTCATTGGAGCAAACGACACAGGGCGGAGTGACCAACATGCAAACGGCAACCAGCGAATGCAGGGATTTAATAGCCATCGCCACATCCTGTCGCCTTCTAGCTGCTCTGATCTCCATTGATTTCGACCACGCCTTCGACAGAGTTCACCACAAGTTCCTTCTGTCCGTTATGGCCCGCATGGGCTTCCCACCTGACTTCCTCGACATCTTTCAGCGCCTTTTCCGTGGAGCTGCATCCCGTGTACTGGTGAATGGACGAATTGTGGGTCCCTTTTCGATCCGACTGTCAGTCCGCCAAGGATGCCCACTCTCCATGATCCTTTACGCGATCGCACTCGAACCACTTGTCGGAGGGTTGAAAAACAGGCTCTCGGGCATGTCATTGAGGGATCACACATTTCACTGCAGGATATATGCTGATGACCTTCTGTTACTTGTCCGATCTGGTGACGAGGTACGCTCGGTGATACAATGGATCAATCGCTATGGATTGGCAGCGGGCAGCCTCATGAATGTGGCCAAGTCGGCAGCGATGCCCATTGGGAGAGGTCTACAGTAGGACGCTTTAGCCCCACTCCCACTAGTTAACAAGATCCGGTTCTTGGGCATAACATTTACTCAGGATGTGCGCCGTACGGCTGCCATAAACTATGCACAATTACTACAGGCAATACGCACAGAAGTTTGCCGGAACTTACTTCGACGGATGGACCTCCTACAGCGTGTGAAATACTTCAACCTTCACGTGGCGACTAAGATGATCCACATGGCCCAGGTCCTACCGATATCAACAGCGATGGCACACAGACTGCAAGCAGCGTTTGGATATTACCTTACCGCCGGACACCTATTCAAAGTCTGCTACGAAACACTCACCCTCCCTCCGTGTGATGGCGGACTGGGACTTATAAATGTACGAGCGAGACCTACAGCGTTATACTTGTGCACAATGATGAAATTGTGGACCCACAAAGGTGCTTCCCTTACGGGACATCTCTTAGAGGAATTGCTGCCGGCGTCTCTTCTGCCACCTGCCACGGTTGCGCTCATTACACCCTCACTCTCGCACCTCTCGGCATTTATTCTTGAGTACAGTTACGTGCACCCAGACCTTCCCAACACCCGCACTCCCAAGGCGAGATACGTTTACAGACTGCTGCTAAGGTCCATCCCTCGCAATGTGATTGAGAGGAAGAGCCCTACGACCCTATGGCCTGCAGTGTGGAGAGCGGTCCAGAAGCCATTCCTCCCCACGCGGGTACGAGCCGCGTGGTACCAGGTGGTGAACGGGAAGGTTGTAACACGACAAAGGCTGCACGCTATTGGGGTGACGGATTCCCCCCTTTGTCCACGTTGCCACCTCGTGGATACTGACGAACACCGTTTAACATGCAAATCGGCGTTAGAGGTATGGCTGCTAGTGCAGAAGATCCTCGCCTGCTACCTACGAATCGCTCCTCGCACAGTTGAGCCACGGCTCCTCCTTTGTCCAGAGGATACTTATTTCCCACCTGCGAAGACTCACGCTCTCACATGGTTTAAAGGCATGTCCATAGGCTACCTCTTTCGAGATGATGAGAACATGGTGCTTGATTACTGGCAATTTCTCCAGGACGGTCATAGCACGCTTGAGGGTACACTCCAATACCGACAACTATTTGCAAACTATTTGTGCAGTGTCTTCGATAACCCCCCTCACAGTTGGGGAGTACCGGGCAGAGGATGACCTCCTTCATGGGGCTCCACACGCTGCGAAATGTTGTACCAATTGGTAACATGGAATCTGTACGCAGATGGGCCATGCACATGGAATGGTCTGCGGGATTTGGTTACATTTTTCTTTCTTTATTATCTATCATCACACTATTAGTTTCAAATTCTATTTCATAGTTTAGAAGGAACTCTTGTTCTGTTGTCTCTACGGATGTACATTCCAATTTCGTTTGTCGTAACTGAAACACGCCTTTTTCCATACAAAAAAATAATAAAAAGTAAAAAAAATCAAAAAACAAAAACAAAAATGTTGGCAGAGAAAATAATAAAAAGAAAAAAAAGATGGTACAAAAAAAAACAAAGTTGGTAGAGCACTTGCCTAAAAAAAAATATGGGTAGAGCGTCTGCCAGGTAAGCAAGAGATCCCGGGTTCGAGTCCCGGTCGGGGGACACATTTTCAGCTGTCCACATCAAGGTATATCAACAACACCTGTCGGCAGCTAAAGTTTTCGGTTAGTCATCATTTATTCCAGGAAAAAGCTGCACGGTCATCAACAGTAACTGTTCTTTCGAGAACAAGTTACTATCTTCGTATATATATTATTGCTACTGTTATTATATGTTATATTAACTTTGTATTTCGCAAATTCGCCATCAGCCAGACAATTTAACCAAAGGATCACAAACGTCTAATTTTGGGAGTGTAATGCGATACGTGCGGTTCAACCCCTAGATGAGTGTGACCCAAGACATTTCGACGAGGAGGAACCGCATGCGAGCCCTAACATCTATCGGATGTTAGCTCGCAACTGGAGCAGCCGCCCTATAGTCCAGATGTCTCCGCATGTGATTATCACGCCTTCAGCTCCTTAAACAAATATCTTGATTTGTCAACTGTTCCTGTGGGAAGAGGATGTGCAGTAGGGAGGTAATGACTTCTTCAATCAGGAGAACGCGGTGTTCACCAAACGGGTTTCTTCAACCTCGTGCGTCGGTGGGATGATCGACCCCATATTCACGGCGATTTTGCCTGATTTGCATGCTGATTCTGTGTCGTACGACCTTCGAACGGAATCTTTTTGACCGCCCCATTATATGACGATAGCGCGTCTCTGAAAACAATACGCAAATTAGTCTGGGCCCAGTATTAAACTGATATCTCAGTTATAGAGGCTATTTCATATTCAAAGCAGGACAGAGCGTCAGATCTTCTTACAGCCAAGTTTTTGCAATTGCACAGCCATTGAAGCGAGACTTACGATATTTAGAAGACATGAACTCGCAAGCTAAAGGGAGAGAAATTAACGGACACTCATTTTGCCAACCACTTCCGACATTTGTACGGATTGTTTCAAGTTATACATTGGCGTAACAAAAGTCACGGTGTAGCTCCTAATATTGTGTCACGTCTCCTTTCACCCGGCGTAGTGCAGCAGTTGGACATGACAAGCAGTCAACATGTCATTGGCAGTACCCTGCATGAGCCATGGTGCCTGTTTAACCATCCGTAATTCCGAAAGTGTTGACGGTGAAGGATTTTGTGCACGAACTGACCACTTGATTATGTCTCATAAATGTTCGATGTGATTCATGTCGGGAGATCTAGGAGGCCAATTCATTCGCTCGAGTTGTTCAGAATGTGCTTCAAACCATTCACGAACAATTGCGGCCCGATGACATGGCGATTTCTCATCAATAAAAATTCTGTGGTTGTTTGAGAACGTGAAATCCATGAATGGCTGAAATCGGTCTCGAAGAGTGTCTGTGGGACCAGTCGATTCCGTGTAAACAAAGCCTACACCATTATGGAGGAACCACCAGCTTGCACATCTGCCTTGTTGACAATTTGGATCCATGGCTTTCTAGGGTTTGCGCCAAACTCGAACCCTACCATCAGCTACTATCAACTGAAGTCGGGACTCATCTGACCACACCACAGTTTTCCATGCGTCTAGGGTCCAACTGATTTGTTCACGAGTCCAGGAGAAGCACTGCAGGCGACGTCGGGCTGTTAACAGAGCCACACACGTCGGTCATCCGGCACTACAGCCCATTTACGACAAATTTTGCTGCACTGTCCTAACGGTTACGTTCGTCGAACGTTCAGCACTGATTACTGCGGTTATTTCACAAAGTGTTGCCTTTCTGTTAGCACTGACAACTCTACGCAAACGCCGTTGCTCTCGGTCGTTAAGTGAAGGCCGTCGGCCACTGGGTTGACCGTGGTGGGATGTCATGCCTGAAATTTGGTATTCCCGGCACACTCTTGGCACTATGGATCTCGGACCTAAGTCTGTAATGGATTGTCCCATTGACAGCTACCATTCCGCTTTCAAAGTCTGTTAATTCCAGTCGTGCGGCCATGATCACGTCTGAAACTTTTCCACATGTATCACATGAGTACAAATGACAGCTTTGCCCTTTCATAACTTGTGTGCACCATACTAACGCCATGTGTATGCGTGCATATCGCTATACCATTACTTTCGTCAGCTCAGTGTATGATCACGCGAGTACCAAGACTGGAGATAATAGAAAAGGAAGGATCCGAGTCATTACACACGCAGCACAGGGTCATGCTGGAGAACGGAAGGAAATCAGACGTGTCTTTTCCAAAAGAAACATGCCATCATTTGCTCAAGCGACTTAGGGAATCCAACCATTAATAAGTTTTAAGTGTGAATGGTTGGACGGAGGTTTTGACCGAAATCTTCGCGAATGCAATTCCACTATCATAACCACTACTATGATTACTTCAATGAATAAGCGTGCAACCACTCCAGTGCCTTACTCCAGAGATCAAGTACCCGTTATCTCATCATATTCGCAACACAAGGTCTCACTTATGTAGTATCGTAGCTGTGCTTATCATAAAAAAAACAATTTCCGAGTACGTTCTCGTCTTGACAGATTTGAATTGTGTGCCAGACCTGAACTCGAATCAGGGACCTTTGTCTTACTACCTGCTGATTCCTCCTTTTCTTGCGTCTTAGAAGATGGTAGAGGGATGTTTATTCTAATTCGACTTCATGATGACCTTGGCTCTTATTCTAAGATCATCCTGCTGTTGCAGTTTGATAAGTAAAATTCTAGTTTTTACGTTATTAAAACTTTCTCTACCACACACTAGGTCTGTACGTCTGGTATACAAGTCACGGAGGCAAGACAAGTAGGAGCTTAAGGAATTTATTGTTCTCTGCTTTTGCTAACATTAAGCTTTCATATTCCTCTTGCCTGTTTGATTCGGTGTGGTTGCATCTTGATGTATGTCATGTGTGGCAATATTCAGAGAAAGAGAGACGTGCTGTCAAAAAAAAAAAAAAAAAAAAAAAAAAAAAAAAAAAAAAAAAAAAAAAAAAACCCTGCTATTTCTATAAAATTTGTGAAAAACAGTCTAGGTCGCAATGGTTATTTTATGATCGCAATCAAAAATCTTGCAGTCTAGATCGCAATGGTTACCTCAGTTTCAGCGACTGAGGTCTACTGACTGTTCTGGACATCGTCAACTTCAGCTGATGGTGCTATTCTGAAGATGGCCTAAGACTAAGCCGAAATCGGTCATTTTAAATAAAATAACCATGGCGATCTTGACTGTTTTACACTAACATTATATAGCTTACAAGATCGCTGTTCTCCGAAAATGTTACCAAAAGTTTTGACTTTTGTTTCTAATGGCCCTATTACATATATTCTACCAGCCTTCTCGCTGATGTATTCGTTAGGTAGCTGTAAGTCGGTATTGCTGCATTTGTTAGTCACCATGTGTCATGGAAGCCAAGACTTTCAATGAGCATTTCATGGGTAGTGTTCCAAGATGTTACTCCAGGCAGGTGTAAAATTAAAGTGAGCAACGGAAAATACTGAACGCGAAAATGATGATTTGGCCCTGTCTGACTACCCCCTGAAGCAGCTCTTAAGATCTCTTAGTGATGATATTATTTCCTCCTTCTTGCTCTTTAACATATAAATTACAACATAAATATAAATAAATGATTAAGGGAACTAGTGACTACTAAATGATAAATGTTATTTCTGCTTATCCATTTATTGTTGTTTAAAAGTCCGCCTGCTTAGCTGGGTGGTAAAGTGCTCGCCTCCCATGCAATCAGGCCCGGGTTCGATTCCCGGTCAGGTTGCAGAATTTCTCCGCTCGGGGAGTGGGTGCTGTGATGTCCTCATCAATGAGTCTTGCGCTTGACCGCCGAACTTCCTCGAATAGTGGACTCCCGTCCAATGATGCCATTCGCTCATTTCCATTTTTTGTAGATTAAAACCCTTTTATGTATTACAAATGTTTATATATCAATGTCCAAAGGACATAAAGAGATAAGAATGAATTTATTAACTAACATTACTGATCAATTGCCCAAATCTGCCGCTTTCTATGGCTAGGTGATGTAATATAAATAACGCGAGATCACTGATATCATCTACGTATCAAACACTAGAAGACACTACTTTCAAAGGTGACCTACAGTGGTGTGGAACCTCAGTGGAAATAAAACTTACGTGATCACAGCTGTTTAGCTTAATAGCCCTAATAAGCCAAAGCAATTAGGAATATCACCGTATGTACTGTGTGTGGTGCGTCGGGGTGATGATTCTCGTACACGTCTGTGACAATGGAAGAACTCCACCCACAAAATAAAAACTCATTCAAACACTAGGACGGCAGAAGGCGGTCTTCTGACTAGTATTAACTAATACTGTCTTCTCCCCGCTGTGTTCTACAGGCAAGAAACGCGAACTCCTAGTCACAAGGGCGGAATTCAGAAAAGTCTCAGTGTGAGTATAGACAGAAGAAGTACTGTCAATCACTAATCGCTGTACTCAACGACGACTCCCTACCTGGAGGCGAAGTCCAGAATTGTACAAGTTCACAACAGTACAGTGCCTAACCGATCTAAGTACAAAATCTCCTGAGGGCAAAGACAGCAAGTCCGTCTGTACCAACAAAAGCTGATACTGAGCAACCGTCAAGCACGGGTGCTCTTAACGAAAGACCTCTTTCTCTCCACCGCTGGCTTTCCAGTAAAGCTCGGCTCCCCTCCCTCGTAAAAGCCGAAGGCGAATCACATGCTCGAAACCACAGATTATTGTCCCTCCCCACAGATTCTTCCAAACGCCGACCAACCATATTTTAGTCTTTTGTCGTCCAACACGGAAAGTTTGCGAGGAAATACATATACCCATTAATTAGGAATTCATACAATGGTATGCTTCTCAGAGTAAAAATCCTCGGAAATAACCCAGACTGCGTGATTTCCGAGGTAACTCTTCCTTGTTCCTCTCTGCTGCGTCCAAGATTTTCAGTTTTCGAAGTATTGTCTGGTTATTCTTCCGGCCCTTCTACAAATCGGCCGGCCACCTCTGTATTGTGCTTCAGCGCTCAGGTGCCCTGATCATCCATCTTGAGTTACTTAAGCAGGACCAACACACCGGCCGGCGGTTCTAGGCGCTTCAGTCTGGAACTGCGCGACTCCTGCCTCGGGCATGGATGTGAGTGATGTCCTTAGGTTAAGCCTGTTTCACACCGGAGCGAGTGCAAGAGAATGAGCATCGACAAACGAGAATTTCTCTGGTCTAAACGACAGGCAAACGAAAATTTCTCTGGTCTAAACGGTAGGCGAAAGCAAGCGAACAGCATTCGGTCGCGTTCGGTTTGCGTGCACTAGTGATCACTCTTGTTTCATTAGTTGCCGAACCGTCGTTTAGCGAACCGTCAAAGTTCTTTCGCGTCCTCTCCACTCTGGCGCTAACATTACATAAAGCTTTCGTCTGCTGGCTTGTCTGCTTCTGTTGTTGACATGAGTTGCGTGACTGCTGAAATGGTCGGTGTTGGTGGCAGAAGATAATGGATACCATACGCTCTTCTGGGAAAATCCAAATCTTTCTTTTAATAGTCAGACGTGTAAATTTCCAGGGTTAACACTATTTACGTACAGACGTCATACGTGTTAACTCCGTTATACTAAAACAGCAGACAATTTCCCACGTACTAAGAGTATCGCTCAATGTACGGGAAGTACCTTATACTAAAAACGAATGAAGTTATGTATACTTCGACACTGTCGATGAGAGGAGATACGGGATCTGTTGACTTAAAACATGTGTGGTAAAAAAAAAAGATACGTCAATATCGCAAATTTTCTTTACAGATTATCGGTTTCGGCTCATTACCGAACCATCTTCAGAGCAATCTAAAATGTCGTTCAGTGTGTGACAGTCATTGCACACAGTCTTATTTTTCTTTTTGACCTAAGTAACCAAAGCTAAATAAAAAAATTTAAAATGAAAATATTAATTGGTTGTGTAAATTGGCAATTTTAATCACTAACCAAATATTGCTACAGTGACCATTTGTGGCAAAATGGGCACAGTAACAATATTTGGTTAGTGCTTAGCATTGTCAATTTACAAAACCAATCACGATTTTCACTTTAGGATTTTTTACTTAAGTAGAGCGACATAGCTCTAAAAAAATCTCTTTAGTGGACCTGTCGCATCTTCTAAGTGTGCTGACAAACAAGCGCTGTCTTTGTTTTGCCTTCTTCACCACATTACCTGTGTGATCGATCGAATTTAAGTTGTTCGTAATGGTAGTTCCTCGTTATGTAATTGAACTGACAGCCTTTACAAGTTCTGTGATTTATCGAGTAATCGAAATTTAACAAATTTCTTATCATGCTCATATGGATGACCACACACTTTTCCTCATTCAGAGACAATTCTCACTTTTCGCACCATGTAAATATCGAGTCTGTCATTTTCTAATTGGTAAATGGGTGCATCATCTGCGATCAGTCTCAGCGGGTTGCTCAGATTGTCTCTTAAATGGTTTAGAAAGATTAGGAACAGCCAGTTGTCTTTCATAAGAACGAATTTTTCTGAATCAGTACTCATTATGTGTCAATAGGTCATTTTCATCTAGGTGATTCATAATGTCTGAACACAGTTTATGTTCCAAAATCCTACTTAAAATCGACTGGTATGATATGGGCTGTAATTGATCGGATTACTCCTACTTCTGAGTGTTGGTGTGACCTGTGCAATGTATGGCTCTTTCCCTGAGCAAGAAATTGTAAATGATTGCTATGTTTGGAGCTTATGTGTCAGAAAGAAACGTAACTGGTACACTGTCTGGACTGGAAAACTTGCCGTTATTAAGTGATTTAAGCTCCTTCGCTACAATGAGGATATCTAATTCTATCTTTACACATGTTGGTAGCTCGTCTTGATTCTAATTCGGAATATTTACTTAGTAGTCTATGGTGAAGGAATTTCGGAAAACTAAGTTTAATAACCCCTCCCCCCCCCCACCTCCACCCTGAACCATGGACCTTGCCGTTGGTGGAGAGGCTTGCGTGCCTCAGCGATAGATATAGCCGTACCGTAGGTGCAACCACAACGGAGGGGTATCTGTTGAGAGGCCAGACAAACGTGTGGTTCCTGAAGAGGGGCAGCAGCCTTTTCAGTAGTGAAACGTCCCCTTAGAAAAATTTATACACGACTGGTCTATATGAAACGTCCCCTTAAAACAATTATACAGACTGTGCTTAAACTGAAACACAATATTTTTAGCGCAACGCAATCTGACTTTCAAAAATCCCTACAAAAGAATGGTCCTGACTAACATTAACCTATACATTCCAAAAATCACTTACCTCACAAAAATCTTCGTTACTCAAGCTACTGCAATACAGCGAGCGCCACTACTGCCAGCTAAATAAAAGATTCAAACTACGGAAGGCACTAACTACCGATAGGCACAGTTAGCAAATGAAAGATTTTAATAGAGAACAAACAACGTATTTACCTTTATAGTCATAATATATATATATATATCAGTTCAAGACACCAAGTCTTACAAATTTCAAAACTCCGCCATCTCTCTCCCCACGTCCACCACTGCTGGCGGCTCACCTCCAACTGCGCAACGCTACGCGCTGTTAGCATCCAGCTGCCGCTGCTCAACACTACAATGGCAGACAACAATGCAAACTAAACACAGACTGCGCACAGCACAGCCAGTGATTTTCATACAGAGCACTACGTGGCGTTACCAATAAGAAAACCTAAACAGACTACTTACATAGCCCCCATGCTCCCCACAAAAAATTTTTACAAATTGTTTTGGGCAGTGGCCAATAATGATTTGATAAAATTTTTCATAATTACTATAACAAAGATATCAAATACACACACTTATTGATACAATGTTGGTCAGAAGCTAAAATTTTCTCACAGTCCATAAAGACAGTCCTGATCGTTCATCATAGTAAAATTGCAGTGTTTTTTTCAAAGTCTGAGCAATAAAAGAAATTGCACTTGGAAGTAGTGGATTTCTAAGCAGTCTTGAAGAAGTAGTGTTGTCCTTCCAACGAAAGACAGTGCTGACTCTTGACATGCAGACAGGTAATGGGCCACAACAGAGCAAACCCACAGCAGAGTCAGTCGAAGTTTTGAAGAATATTAGTAGGTAGGTCATCACAGAGTAAACCCCTTGTAGTCCTGGTAGAGATTACGGTACTGGTGGGCCACCAGAGGTGCAGACCCATTGCAGTCCTTGTAGAAATAATGGTACCGGTGGGTCGTCAAAGGTGTAGACCCACTGTAGTCCTTGTAGAGATGGCCAGCAGCCATCTGTTTGACTGTGCAGGCGCACAATCACCATTGAAGAGCCTTGCGGATAATATAGCAAGTCCATAACCACCACTTATGCACTCACAAAAATTGTTTTTGAAATGTCCTTACAACCAGCAATGCTGTTATCCAGTCCCTTACTGAATTATTAACACACGTGCAAACACTATCAGTCCCTACTTCTCACATATTGTGCATATACTATGACCAACAGAAACGTGTGCAGTGAAATGTAATTTACAAGTTACTTAATTTGATGAACTGGTGTCAGTTACAATTTTATAACATAAGAATGCAATAACAAAGGTACAAAATACATCTTTAAGGAACATAACAATACAGATAACATTTGCAGTAGTACAGGCTTTACAAAAGAATCGAAATAGCAAATACATCAGTGTTACAAAAATTACGACATAAGTACATACATAAAGTTCAGAATTACTTTTGAAACATCAACTTCACACATGAGCATTGAAACAAAACACAATAAATAATGTCTGAACATATTTACAAAGAAAATAACATAGTATTTGAAAAATTCTACAACATAAATCTTACTAGCTAAACACATAAAGACAGGAAAAAGACAAATACGCAAGGGTACATAAACACATAGAGGGATAATACGAAAGGAAAGGACAGGGTTTGTTTTACTGCAGTATTTTGCATAGAGACCTCCCTTAGTTTATCATTATTCCCAAAAAGTCCTATCTAAACCTGCTTTCTGTATTCTGTTCACATCCTCTTTCAAAAATAGTTTTCCTCCACTGTACACTACTTTTTTGGCCAAATCGTTTTCTTATAACTTCTCAATGCATTTCTTCCAATTCCTCATAGTTAGTTTCTTATATAGTCTACCCCCCCTTAAGCTAACTTAAACCTACTGAGCTCAGATGCTAAACTAAGGGACGAGGCAATGCAGCAGCACAAAACAGTTAATACAAACAGCAATGACAAAAAATGCAAGTAAGCATAGCGAGCAGCAATAAATGTAATAATTTATATCTAAACATGACAAAGCTGAAGCAAAAAAATATTACAGTAAAAATGTTTAATACCTATGTCACATCTTAACACCAGAGTGATGCATCACGAGAACACGCTAGCAGATAAGTTACCAAATCGTAAAAAAAATTATTTTTGCAATTCCCGTGAAGGGAAATGTGTTTTTGAGCTCCTTCGTTTTTTTTAAGTGCATCATAAGGTTATTATTTATTGGATCTGTAGGCATAAAATATTTATATTAGTACATCCATTAAATTTTATAGTAACCAATGCTGCAGTGCAGCTATAAACTAGATATTAAACAAAATAGGCAAAGCATGGCGTGAAACGTCATTCGCTAGCCGTATGGCGTTTCATAGTGCAGTAAACAATCTTTCAACTAGCAAGACAATAGACATGAAACATTTCTCATCATTTCATTTCAGTAAATATCATAAATTATGAACTCTACAGTGTAATCATGTTTTCAAGTTTGAGGGTGTCGTATTTGCGATGCTTTCTACAAAGGAATGCCAATAGCGAGGAAAATGGCTTCCCTTTTTTTTTTCTCCACCTGTGCCTCTGACAGGCACACACTAATGGCTTTCTTTTGTCAGGTGGTTGTCGCGCAGCTGGGTGCCCACGACGCATTACGTGCAGGTGGTCACTTACCTTTCTTACTGAAAAATTTACGACAGCAGT
Organism: Schistocerca gregaria; assembly: GCF_023897955.1. Taxonomy (NCBI): domain Eukaryota; kingdom Metazoa; phylum Arthropoda; class Insecta; order Orthoptera; family Acrididae; genus Schistocerca; species Schistocerca gregaria. The sequence continues at coordinate 469,863,180 of NC_064920.1, forward strand.
TTCTGCTACAGTGACAGTCTCATATAAAAATATTTTCACAGGTTGAGAATTTGCGTTACAAATCTGTAGAAATAAAATCATTTAAGTATAATAGTGTCCAAAAAAATTTCCCCAGCATAGTGATACATTCACGCATATACACACATTTCACAACTCTTAAAGTGCTATTCTTGGTTTCCAACATCCTTTTTCACAAACCAGAGTCCCTAACCTCTACTCATTATTTCTTACATTATTCGTCGACACTTCTTCAATATTCCATCATAACAGATAAGTAGCATAATCAAATAACTCATATAGCATCAGCTTATTGATCATAAACATACCGCAACAGCATAATACACATAGTCATCGTAATAATGACATCATAACACCTCAGTCAACTCTCTAAATCGTCGTAGCTTCTTCCAATAATTTCAAAACCTAAAAAAAATTCTCTGCTCATGTCAAAAGTGTCATCTGCCTCAAACGTACTTTAAAAATCGTGATCCCATACCAAATATGTCATTCAAAGCTCTCATAGTATCACAATGGTTCCGAACAAATATGAACAGTTCACAAAATACAACTTCGCAAGTGTGAAGTTATCCAATGGTGTAATTATGTAAACATCTGTCACTGATGTAGTAAAGTAAATGTTTGTCTCTCTCAGTTAAATGATCAGATAGCTGTGTAATTTATGTGTTAGAGAAATATGGTACCGATGTGTAAAGTTGTATAAACAAATACCATATTAGCTAGGGCTCCTTGTGCTTGCCAAACACATGGTACACAAAGTAAGCGTGTACCCCCCTGAGGATAATGTAATTATATCCTCAGGTGTTACAGATTACAGCAATGGAATGAAATGTATCACGGAAAACTTTCTTTGTAATTCAAATATGTTGAAAAATAAATAGTTTAATGCGTGTCCTGTAGCGCTAAATGTGCGTCTTGCTGTAAGACAATCTCTGTGGAAGTGTCGTAGTTGTTGTCCTCCGAAAGCTAAGTTCTGCAGAAGTCAATGTACTTACCTCATGATAAACGAAATTGAAATGCTTAGTTATTACGCTTATTGCCGTGATGAAGTAAGTACTGTACTGTACGTATTGTTGTGCTACAGAAAAGGCTGTCTCATTGTAGCTGTACCACAAACGTTACTACTAAAACATGTTTTACTTTCCAGAAAAATTCAGAAAAACTGTGCAGATATAAAACAGATAAACTGCAAAAGCAACATTGTAGATTGTCACTCATTAGTAGCGTCGTGATAAAATCGTGTAGCTGTCACATAAACTAACCACTGAGTCATGTGGTATCTCACAGAAAGTACTTTAAATCCAGAATTTATTTTCAAGTAAACCAAAATGTTGCATTAAAATCTCATTAGCAGTACTGGGAACTGTTCTAAATGTGTCAGCCTTGTAGTCGTTCGGTAATCGTGCAACTAACAAGCAAGAATGTACATGCACAATAACACTGTGACGTCTGTTCACTATAACAATGCATTCGTAATTTCTGTTTAAAAATGTTCCCTAGGTTCTCGACTGTATAGTTAACTTCAAAACATTGTTGCATGTTAACAGATTCTTAGTGTGACAAAGTATACTAGTGACGTGATGTGAACAGCTTTATGGCAAAGACAAAGTTAAAAAGCAGATTATCTTTCAATAAACGGTTTTACATGTGAAATGTGGTGTAAACCTTTACTCTTCCTAGTACGCAGACTGTCAACTGAAAAGCAATTATCATGTGATTACGTCGGTAAGGAACACTGGAATTTTGCTCAAGGTTAGCTTATGTTATTTTTCTCTGAGCCAGCCGGCGCACGCGGCTGCCTGCGGTGCGAATCATTGTCTGTTTCTTTGATGGCGCGCGTCGTTATTGGGATTAGGAGACCTAACTTCTACAAATTCACATTGCCGAGAGGGCCCTGCTCTGTTTGAATCCCGCCAGTTCTGCTGCAATTCAGGTCTGTCGTTACGATCATATCGTCTGTCGTCATGTCGGTAGATTCCATAGTTTCTTTCTTGTCGGTCACGTGGTGGAGAATTTCTCTCTGAATCGTAACTGCGAGCTGGACCGTTGCGTCTAAAGTTATTCTGTCTCCCTTGATAGTAATTATTTTGGTTCCCATATTGTCTGTTTCTCTGATTGTCTCTGTGATAGTCATTACCACGGAGAGGTGACCTTTCCCTGTAATTATTACTACTCTGCCAACGGTTGTCATACGAGTGGTGTCTGTTTTGGTCACGATTTGTATTGTGAGAATAGCCTTGTCGTGTCCAGTTATTATTTCCTTCATCGCGGAATTGCGACGGATGTGACCTGTAATTGTTGTGTTCCTGTTTTCGCGTTCCGCGATTGTCAGTGTCAATTTCTAATTCTTGTAAGAGTCCCTGAAAAGCTTCAATGTCGTCTTTGCAACGGCCTGCCAAAATAATATGCCGTAAATGTTCAGGCAATTTGATTAAGCAAATGCGGATGAGTTCTGACGGGCTGTATGGGTTTGACAGGTACTGATTCTTGTGCAACATGTCTTCAAAATATTTCACAAGACTGGAAAATTCAGATTGTTCGAAATGTTTCATCATCATGATGCCATGTTTTACTCTGTCTTGTGTGGCTTGGGACCAATATGCTGAGAGGAAGGCATGGTGAAATTCTCCTTCACTGTGGCAATCGTGAATGACCGATCGCATTCTTACAGCTGGTTCATTCTCTAAGTAGCCACACATAAATTCTAATCTGTGCTCTAGTGACCAGTTGGGAGGAAAACAATGAGAGAATTGATGGAGCCACGCTTGTGGATGAATGTCGTTGCCAGAATTCTTAAATGTTTTGAATTTACGTGTAGTAATGAACAGCTTGTAGTCAAAATCATCGTCTCGGCGGGTCGCATATCGGTCATTGTTACGTCGTATCGGCGGTTCCATCTCAAAATTCGGTGCACCTTGCCAATTTCTTTCATGATTTCCGAAATGCCCTGTGTTATTATTTTGTGGTTGTTCTGTATTGCTATGTCCCTCTTCCCATACTGTGGCGCGAGTGTCCTCTGAAATATGTAATTCTTGTATTACTTGAGCCAACTGATCTTGTACTTCCCGCATTTCTCTTTTGTACTGTGTGTTGATTTGATTTTGATTCTGTTTGAATTTCGTAATTTGTTCATACTCTTCAGTGTCAGTGAAGGCTACAGGTTTTGTGTCATTCAGATCATCATCTACCTTCGTAGATAAGTTAGTGAACTGATCTGAAAGTTCGGCTACTTTATCCGACAGTGAAATTATTTCCTCTGTGTGTCTTTCTGAACCAATTTTCAGAGTATCTACTGTGTCCTTTAAGTTCACTTGAGTTTTTGCAAGTTGCGTAACCGAATCGGTAGATGCACTGAGTCAATTTTAGCTTGCAAGGTCTCATGATTTTCATGAACAATAGTTTGCAGTTCTTTTATGGCTGCTTCGTGATTCTGTAATGCATTTTCATGCCGCGAAAAAATAGGTTGAAAATGCTCACAAATTTGTGTTTTTACGTCATTACAGATTTTTTTGCATTTCGATTCAATGTTATGTAACTCAGTAGTTAAATCGTCACGTGTTTGTTCAAGTGTGCTGTCTAACTTCCGAAGATTTTGTTCCATTGTGTCTAACTGTTGCTGTGTTTGTCTCTGGTGTTGTTCCATTGTGTCTAACTGTTGTTGTGTTTGTCTCTGGTGTTGTTCCATTGTGTCCAACTTTTGAAGATTTTGTTCCATTGTGCCTAACTTTTGAAGATTTTGTTCCATTTGTTTCTGATTTTGTTCAAGCGTTGTGTCTAACTTTTGTAGCCTTTGTCCCATTTGTTGCATTAACTGTAATAACAGTGCACTGGTGTCTGAAACATGTTCCTTAGTGCTATTCGGCAATGCATTTGAACCGCCAATATTCGCAGTTTGAAAAACAGAAAATGTGTCCTGATTTATTTGAGAAAACGGTGAGGACGCAAAATCTGAATCTACAGTGTTTGCAAGATTGTGTCCTGTCATTTCGGAATCGTGAGTCGAGCTGTTGCCGACCGATCGATCGATAATGCTTCCCTGTTCACTAATTGTTTCACTGCCTACACCATTATTTGCAGCCCGCTCCATTTCCCTATGCGCTACTACCAAATTACTAATTTGAACGTTAGTGAATTCATTACATGGTGACGCTAACACACTGCTTTCTTCTTCACTGTCATTTCTCAGTTTACTATGGAGCCTAGTGTTACGTTTTTCACACGCCATTATTGTCACAATTTTTCACACGACAACACAGAAAAGCACAATTTGTAGAACAAAAATAAGAGAACACATTAACATAGCACTGAAAATAATATCTAGTTAATTGCAAGCGCAGCTGCGAAATACTTCGTGCAAAACTACATGCATGCCACAAATATTTTACTGTACAACAATGAAAGACTGCAACTACAAAGGAAATTCTCTCTATGATTACGCGCTAGCAATAAACAAAAGCTACACTAATTACACAAACTACAAGGAAAAAAAATCAGAAGATTCCAGTGAGGTATCCTCGGCTAAGAGTCGACATATGAAACGTCACCTTAGAAAAATTTATACACGACTGGTCTATATGAAACGTCCCCTTAAAACAATTATACAAGACTGCTTAAACTGAAACACAATATTTTTAGCGCAACGCAATCTGACTTTCAAAAATCCCTACAAAAGAATGGCCCTGACTAACATTAACCTATACATTCCAAAAATCACTTACCTCACAAAAATCTTCGTTACTCAAGCTACTGCAATACAGCGAGCGCCACTACTGCCAGCTAAATAAAAGATTCAAACTACGGAAGGCACTAACTACCGATAGGCACAGTTAGCAAATGAAAGATTTTAATAGAGAACAAACAATGTATTTACCTTTATAGTCATAATATATATATCAGTTCAAGACACCAAGTCTTACAAATTTCAAAACTCCGCCATGTCTCTCCCCACGTCCACCACTGCTGGCGGCTCACCTCCAACTGCGCAACGCTACGCGCTGTTAGCATCCAGCTCCCGCTGCCCAACACTACAATGGCAGACAACAATGCAAACTAAACACAGACTGCGCACAGCACAGCCAGTGATTTTCATACAGAGCGCTACGTGGCGTTACCAATAAGAAAACCTAAACAGACTACTTACAGTAGTTGCAGGGGCAACAGTCTGGATGATTGACTGATCTGGTCTTGTAACACTAACCAAAACGGCCTTGCTGTGCTCGTACTGCGAACGGTTGAAAGCAAGTGGAAACTACAGCCGTAATTTTTACCGAGGGCATGCTACTTTACTGTATGGTTAAATGATGATGGCGTCCTCTTGGTAAAATAGTCCGGAGGTAAAATAATCCCCCATTCGGATCTCTGGGCGGGGAGTACTCCAGAGGACGTCGTTATCAGGAGAAAGAAAACAGGCGTTCTACGGTCGGAGAGTGGAATGTCAGATCCCTTAATCGGGCAGGTAGGTTAGAAAATTTAAAAAGGGAAATGGATAGGCTAAAGTTAGATATAGTGAGAATTAGTGAAGTTCGGTGGCAGAAGGAACAAGACTTTTGGTCAGGCGAATACAGGGTTATAAATACAAAATCAAATAGGGGTGATGCAGTAGTAGGTTTAATAATGAATAGGAAAATAGGAGTGCGGGTAAGTTACTACAAACAGCATTGTGAACGCATTATTGTGGTAAGATAGATAAGAAGCTCACTCCTACCACAGTAGTACAAGTTTATATGCCAACTAGCTCCACAGATGACGAAGAGATTGATGAAATGTATGATGAGATAAAAGAAATTATTCAGATAGTGAAGGGAGAAGAAAATTTAATAGTCATGGGTCACTGGAATTCGAGAGTAGGAAAAGGGAGAGAAGGAAACGTCGTAGGTGGATATGGATTGGGGCTAAGAAATGAAAGAGGAAGCCGCTTGGTAGAATTTTGCACACACCACAACTTAATCATAGCTAACACTTGGTTTAAGAATCATGAAAGAAGGTTGTATACATGGAAGAACCCTGGAGATACTAAAAGGTATCAGATGGATTATATAATGGTAAGACAGAGATTTAGGAACCATGTTTTAAATTGGAAGACATTTCTAGGGGCAGATGTGGACTCTGACCACAATCTATGAACTGTAGATTAAAACTGAAGAAACAGCAAGAAAGTGGGAATTTAAGGAGATGGGACCTGGATAAGGACAATATTATAGGAATGGAAGAGAATGTAGATGAAGATGAAATGGGTGATATGATACTGTGTGAAGAGGTTGGCAGAGCACTGAAAGACCTAAGTCGAAACTAGGCCCCGGGAGTAGACCACATTCCATTAGAACTACTGACAGCCTTGCGAGAGCAAGTCCTGATAAAACTCTACGAACTGGTGAGCAAGGTGTATGAGGCAGGTGAAATACTCTCAGAATTCAAAAATAATATAATAATTCCAATCCCAAATACTAAAGCAGGTGTTGACGATGTGAAAATGACCTAACTATCAGTTTAACAAGCCTTGCTGCAAAATACTAACCCAACTTTTTTATAGACGAATGGGAAAACTGGTAGAAGCCGACCTCGGGGAAGATCAGTCTGGTTCCGTAGAAATGTTGGAACACGTGAGGCAATACTGACCCTACGACGTATCTTAGAAAATAGATTATGAAAACGCAAAACTTACGTTTCTAGCATTTGTAGACATAGAGAAAGCTTTTGACAATGTTGACTGGAATACTCTCTTTCAAATTCAGGGAGCGAAAGGCTATTTGCAATTTTTGTGCAGGAACCAGTTGGTAGTTATAAGAGTCGAGGGACATGAAAGGGAAGCAGTGGTTGGGAAGGGAGTGAGACAGGGTTGTAGCCTCTCCCCGATCTCAGTATCTCCAGGCTTCTTCCATGTATATAACCTTCTTTTATGATTCTTGAATCAAGTGTTAGCTATGATTAAGTTGTGTTCTGTGCAAAATTCTACCAGGCGGTTTCCTCTTTCATTTCTTCCCACCAATCCATATTCACCTACTACGTTTCCTTTTCTCCGTTTTTCCTACTCTCGAATACCAGTGACCCATGACTATTAAATTTTCTTCTCCCTTCACTATCTGAATAATTTCTTTTATTTCATCATACATTTCTTCAATTTCTTCGTCATCTGCAGAGCTAGTTGCCATATGAACTTGTACTACTATAGTAGGCGCGGCCTTCGTGTCTATCTTGGCCACAATAATGCGTTCACTATGCTGTTTGTAGTAGCTTACCCGCATTCCTATTTTTTATTCGTTATTAAACCTACTCCAGTATTACCCCTATTTGACTTTGTATTTTTAACCCTGAGTTCGCCTGACCAAAAGTCTTGTTCCTCCTGCCACCGAACTTCACTAATTCACACTATATCTAACTTTAGCCTATCCATTTCCCTTTTTAAATTTTCTAACCTACCTGCCCGATTAAGGACTTTGACATTCCACGCTCCGATCCGTAGAACGCAAGTTTTCTTTCTCCTGATAGCGTCGTCGAGTACTCCCTGCCCGGAGATCCGAATGGGGGACTATTTTACCTCCGGAATATTTTATCCAAGAGGGCGCCATAATCATTAACCATACAGTAAAGCTGCATGCCCTGGGGAAAAATTCCGGCAATAGTTTCCCCTTGCTTTAAACCGTTCGCAGTACCAGCACAGCAAGGCCGTTTTGGTTTGTGTTACAAGGCCAGATCAGTCAACCATCCAGACTGTTGCTCCTGCAACTACTGAAAAGATTGCTGCCCCTCTTCAGAAACCACACGTTTGTCTGGCCTCTCAACAGATATCCCTCTGTTGTGTTTGCGCCTACGGTACGGCTATATGTATCGCTGAGGCACGCAAGCCTCCCCACCAACGGCAAGGTCCATTAAGTCCCATAGTGCTTAGAGCCCTTTTTTGAATAAAGAGCTAGTTGTGTTTCACAAAAACGATATTTTCTGAATCCGTGTTGGCTATTTGTCAATAAATCGTTTTCTTGGAGGTGATTCATAATGTTCGAAACTGTATATATTCCAAAATCATCGTTTTCGCTTTATATGTGAACGACTTTACACGTAATATTCAACAAGCAAAATTGGTTAAAAAAATGTTCAAAAGTGTGTGAAATCTTATGCGACTTGACTGCTAAGGTCATCAGTTCTTAAGCTTACACACTAGTTGACCTAAATTATGCTAAGGACAAACACACACACCCATGCCTGAGGGAGCACTCTAACCTCCGCCGGGTCCAGCCGCACAGTCCATGACTACAGCGCCGTAGACCGCTCGGCTAATCCCGCGCGCAAAATTGGTACTTTTCACAGACGATTCTAATGTTATAATAAACCACATTAAAGAGAAAACAACGGAAGAGTTGGTAAATAATATTGTCCAAAGAATAATTAAGTGTTTCTCTGTTAATAGAGTGTCCCTGAAGTTTGTAAACCACACTACATTCAGGTCTGTACAACGACAGAGTCATAGCAAGAACTGATGTAGCACATGAGGAGCAGTCAGTAAATAGGGTACAATGCCCCAATTTCTGTGTGTACAACAGTCATGTTACTAGGGCCTCGCGTCGGGTAGATGGTTCGCTGGATGTAAGTCTTTCGATTTGACGCCACTTGGGCGACCTGCGCGTCGATGGGGATGAAATGATGACGACTAGGACAACACAACGCCCAGTCCCCAAGCGGAGAAAATCTCCGAACCAGTCGCGAATCGAACCCGGGCTCTTAGGAAGGCTATTCTGTCGCACTGACCACTCAGCTACCGGGGGGACAATAGGACAGTGATGTCTATACCTCCAACACTAGAGGGAAAAATGACCTTTATTCGGCATTTTTAAAGCTGCCAGTAGCTCAGAAAGGAGTTCAATATGCATCAACAAAATTGTTTGATCGTTTGGCCAATAACATAAAATGTCTGTCGGGTAGCAAAGCAAGTTATAAATATAATTTAAAATCGTTTTTCCTGAACAATGTCTTCTATTCTGTTGACCAATTTCTGCTTAAAACTGGTAGCCAGTGAAAAAACGTGTACTTGCATGAGTAGGACTAAAAACAATAGTGTGTTCATTAACGTTAACACTAGTCATGTACACACTAACGAACCAAAACTTTATGACCATCTGCTTGTTGAGCCATCTTTTTAAGGCAGTATATCACCGATCATGCGTATCATCGATTCTACAGCTTTAAATTTGTGGAGCTATGTGGCACCAGGTGTTTACTCCTGTAAATACACTACTGGCCATTAAAACTGCTACACCAAGAGGAAATGCAGATGATAAACGGGTATTCATTGGACAAATATATTATACTAGAACTGACATGTGATTACATTTTCACACAATTTGGGTGTATAGGTCCTGAGAAATCAGTACCCAGAATAACCACCTCTGGCCGTATAACGGCCTTGATGTGACTGGGCATTGAGTCAAACAGAGCTTGGATGGCGTGTGCAGGTACAGCTGGCCATGCAGCTTCAACACGATACCACACTTCATCAAGGGTAGTGAGTGGCGTATTATGACGAGCCAGTTGCTCGGCCACTATTGACCAGACGTTTTCAGTTGGTGAGGGATCTGGAGAATGTGCTGGCCAGGGCAGCAGTCGAACATTTTCTGTATCCAGAAAGGCCCGTACTGGACCGGCAACATGCGGTCGTGCATTATCCTGCTGAAATGTAGAGTTTCACAGGGATGGAATGAAGGGTAGAGCCACGGGTCGTAACACATCTGAAATGTAACGTCCACTGTTCAAAGTGCCGTCAATGCGAACAAGAGGTGACATAAACGTGTAACCAATCGCACCCCATACCATCACGCCCGGTGATACGCTAGTATGGCGATCACGAATGCATGCTTCCAATGTGCGTTCACTGCGATGTCGCCAAACACGGATGCGACAAAATGATGCTGTAAACAGAACATGTATTCATCCGAAAAAATGAGGTTTTGCCATTCGTGCACTCAGGTTCGTAATTGAGTACACCATCGCCGGCGCTCCTGTCTGTGATGCAGCGTCATGGATAACCGCAGCCATGGTCTCCGAGCTGATAGTCCATGCTGGTGCAAACGTCTTCGAACTGTTCGTGCAGATGGTTGTTGTCTTGCAAACGTCCCTATCTGTTGACTCAGGGATCGAGACGTGGCTGCATGATCCGTTACAGCCATGCGGATAAGATGCCTGTCATCTCGACTGCTAGTGATACGTGGCCGTTGGGCTCCAGCACGGCGTTCCGTATTACCCTCCTGAACCCCCCGATTCCATATTCTGCTAACAGTCATTGGATCTCGACCAATGCGAGCAGCAATGTCGCGATACGATATACCGCATTCGCGATAGGCTACAATCCGTCTTTTGTAAGTAGGCTATGTAGGTTTTCGTATTGGTAACACCGCTTAGCGCTCGGTATGAAAAATCACTGGCTGTGCTGTGCGCAGTCTGTGTTTAGTTTGCATTGTTGTCTGCCATTGTAGTGTTGAGCAGCGGCAGCTGGATGCTAACAGCGCGTAGCGTTGCGCAGTTGGAGGTGAGCCGCCAGCAGTGGTGGATGTGGGGAGAGAGATGGCGGAGTTTTGAAATTTGTATGAATTGGTGTCATGAACTGCTATATATATTATGACTAGTGAGGTAAATACATTGTTTGTTCTCTATTAAAATCTTTCATTTGCTAACTATGCCTATCAGTAGTTAGTGCCTTCCGTAGTTTGAATCTTTTATTTAGCTGGCAGTAGTGGTGCTCGCTGTATTGCAGTAGCTTGAGTAACGAAGATTTTTGTGAGGTAAGTGATTTGTGAAACGTATAGGTTAATGCTAGTCAGGGCCATTCTTTCGTAGGGATTTTTGGAAGTCATATTGCGTTGCGCTAAAGATATTGTGTGTCAGTTTAAGCACAGTCGTGTATAAAGTTTTCTAAGGGGACGTTTCATATGGCGACCCTGCCAGGATACCTCACTGGAATCTTCTGATTTTTTCTTGTAGTTTGTGTAATTAATGTTGATTTTTTTTATTGCTAGCGCGTAATCATAGAGGGAATTTCCTTTGTAGTTGTAGTCTTTCATTGTTGTACAGTACAACAGTTGTGGCATGCATGTAGAGTTGCACCAAGTATTTCGCAGCTGCACTTGCAATTAACTAGATATTATTTTCAGTGCTATGTTAATGTGTTCTCTTATTTTTGCTCTTCAAATTGTGCTTTTCTGTGTTATCGTGTGAAATATTGTGACAATAATGCCGTGTGAAAAACTTAATACTAGGCTACAAAGTAAACTGAGAAATGACAGTGAAGACGAAAGCAATGTGTTAGCGCCATCATGTAATGAATTCACAAATGTTCAAAGTAGTAATTTGGTAATAGTGCATAGGGAAATGTAGCGGGTTGCAAATAATGGTGTAGGAAGTGAAACAGTTAGTGAACAGGGAAGCATTATCGATCGATCGGTCGGCAACAGCTCGACTCACGATTCCGAAATGACAGGACACAATCTTGCAAACACTGTAGATTCAGATTTTGCGTCCTCACCGTTTTCTCAAATAAATCAGGACACATTTTCTGTTTTTCAAACTGCGAATATTGGCGGTTCAAATGCATTGCCGAATAGCACTAAGGAACATGTTTCAGACACCAGTGCACTGTTATTACAGTTAATGCAACAAATGGGACAAAGGCTACAAAAGTTAGACACAACGCTTGAACAAAATCAGAAACAAATGGGACAAAATCTTCAAAAGTTAGACACAATGGAACAAAATCTTCAAAAGTTAGGCACAATGGAACAAAATCTTCAAAAGTTGGACACAATGGAACAACACCAGAGACAAACACAACAACAGTTAGACACAATGGAACAACACCAGAGACAAACACAGCAACAGTTAGACACAATGGAACAAAATCTTCGGAAGTTAGACAGCACACTTGAACAAACACGTGACGATTTAACTACTGAGTTACATAACATTGAATCGAAATGCAAAAAAATCTGTAATGACGTAAAAACACAAATTTGTGAGCATTTTCAACCTATTTTTTCGCGGCATGAAAATGCATTACAGAATCACAAAGCAGCCATAAAAGAACTGCAAACTATTGTTCATGAAAATCATGAGACCTTGCAAGCTAAAATTGACTCAGTGCATCTACCGATTCGGTTACGCAACTTGCAAAAACTCAAGTGAACTTAAAGGACACAGTAGATACTCTGAAAATTGGTTCAGAAAGACACACAGAGGAAATAATTTCACTGTCGGATAAAGTAGCCGAACTTTCAGATCAGTTCACTAACTTATCTACGAAGGTAGATGATGATCTGAATGACACAAAACCTGTAGCCTTCACTGACACTGAAGAGTATGAACAAATTACGAAATTCAAACAGAATCAAAATCAAATCAACACACAGTACAAAAGAGAAATGCGGGAAGTACAAGATCAGTTGGCTCAAGTAATTCAAGAATTACATGTTTCAGAGGACACTCGCGCCACAGTATGGGAAGAGGGACATAGCAATACAGAACAACCACAAAATAATAACACAGGGCATTTCGGAAATCATGAAAGAAATTGGCAAGGTGCACCGAATTTTGAGATGGAACCGCCGATACGACGTAACAATGACCGATATGCGACCCGCCGAGACGATGATTTTGACTACAAGCTGTTCATTACTACACGTAAATTCAAAACATTTAAGAATTCTGGCAACGACATTCATCCACAAGCGTGGCTCCATCAATTCTCTCATTGTTTTCCTCCCAACTGGTCACTAGAGCACAGATTAGAATTTATGTGTGGCTACTTAGAGAATGAACCAGCTGTAAGAATGCGATCGGTCATTCACGATTGCCACAGTGAAGGAGAATTTCACCATGCCTTCCTCTCAGCATATTGGTCCCAAGCCACACAAGACAGAGTAAAACATGGCATCATGATGATGAAACATTTCGAACAATCTGAATTTTCCAGTCTTGTGAAATATTTTGAAGACATGTTGCACAAGAATCAGTACCTGTCAAACCCATACAGCCCGTCAGAACTCATCCGCATTTGCTTAATCAAATTGCCTGAACATTTACGGCATATTATTTTGGCAGGCCGTTGCAAAGACGACATTGAAGCTTTTCAGGGACTCTTACAAGAATTAGAAATTGACACTGACAATCGCGGAACGCGAAAACAGGAACACAACAATTACAGGTCACATCCGTCGCAATTCCGCGATGAAGGAAATAATAACTGGACACGACAAGGCTATTCTCACAATACAAATCGTGACCAAAACAGACACCACTCGTATGACAACCGTTGGCAGAGTAGTAATAATTACAGGGAAAGGTCACCTCTCCGTGGTAATGACTATCACAGAGACAATCAGAGAAACAGACAATATGGGAACCAAAATAATTACTATCAAGGGAGACAGAATAACTTTAGACGCAACGGTCCAGCTCGCAGTTACGATTCAGAGAGAAATTCTCCACCACGTGACCGACAAGAAAGAAACTATGGAATCTACCGACATGACGACAGACGATATGATCGTAACGACAGACCTGAATTGCAGCAGAACTGGCGGGATTCAAACAGAGCAGGGCCCTCTCGGCAATGTGAATTTGTAGAAGTTAGGTCTCCTAATCCCAATAACGACGCGCGCCATCAAAGAAACAGACAATGATTCGCACCACAGGCAGCCGCGTGCGCCGGCTGGCTCAGAGAAAAATAACATAAGCTAACCTTGAGCAAAATTCCAGTGTTCCTTACCGACGTAATCACATGATAATTGCTTTTCAGTTGACAGTCTGCGTACTAGGAAGAGTAAAGGTTTACACCACATTTCACATGTAAAACCGTTTATTGAAAGATAATCTGCTTTTTAACTTTGTCTTTGCCATAAAGCTGTTCACATCACGTCACTAGTATACTTTGTCACACTAAGAATCTGTTAACATGCAACAATGTTTTGAAGTTAACTATACAGTCGAGAACCTAGGGAACATTTTTAAACAGAAATTACGAATGCATTGTTATAGTGAACAGACGTCACAGTGTTATTGTGCATGTACATTCTTGCTTGTTAGTTGCACGATTACCGAACGACTACAAGGCTGACACATTTAGAACAGTTCCCAGTACTGCTAATGAGATTTTAATGCAACATTTTGGTTTACTTGAAAATAAATTCTGGATTTAAAGTACTTTCTGTGAGATACCACATGACTCAGTGGTTAGTTTATGTGACAGCTACACGATTTTATCACGACGCTACTAATGAGTGACAATCTACAATGTTGCTTTTGCAGTTTATCTGTTTTATATCTGCACAGTTTTTCTGAATTTTTCTGGAAAGTAAAACATGTTTTAGTAGTAACGTTTGTGGTATAGCTACAATGAGACAGCCTTTTCTGTAGCACAACAATACGTACAGTACAGTACTTACTTCATCACGGCAATAAGCGTAATAACTAAGCATTTCAATTTCGTTTATCATGAGGTAAGTACATTGACTTCTGCAGAACTTAGCTTTCGGAGGACAACAACTACGACACTTCCACAGAGATTGTCTTACAGCAAGACGCACATTTAGCGCTACAGGTCACGCATTAAACTATTTATTTTTCAACATATTTGAATTACAAAGAAAGTTTTCTGTGATACATTTCATTCCATTGCTGTAATCTGTAACACCTGAGGATATAATTACATTATCCTCAGGGGGGTACACGCTTACTTTGTGTACCATGTGTTTGGCAAGCACAAGGAGCCCTAGCTAATATGGTATTTGTTTATACAACTTTACACATCGGTACCATATTTCTCTAACACATAAATTACACAGCTATCTGATCATTTAACTGAGAGAGACAAACATTTACTTTACTACATCAGTGACAGATGTTTACATAATTACACCATTGGATAACTTCACACTTGCGAAGTTGTATTTTGTGAACTGTTCATATTTGTTCGGAACCATTGTGATACTATGAGAGCTTTGAATGACATATTTGGTATGGGATCACGATTTTTAAAGTACGTTTGAGGCAGATGACACTTTTGACATGAGCAGAGAATTTTTTTTAGGTTTTGAAATTATTGGAGGAAGCTACGGAGATTTTGAGAATTTGACTGTGGTGTTATTATGTTATTATTACGACGACGATGTGAATTATGCTGCTGAAGTATGCTTAAGCTGATG
Source organism: Schistocerca gregaria (assembly GCF_023897955.1). Lineage (NCBI taxonomy): Eukaryota > Metazoa > Arthropoda > Insecta > Orthoptera > Acrididae > Schistocerca > Schistocerca gregaria. The sequence goes on from NC_064920.1 coordinate 469,878,377, forward strand.
CTATATGAGTTATTTGGTTATGCTACGTATCTGTTATGATGATATATTGAAGAAGTGTCGACGAATATACATATGTGTAATAAGGTAAGCAATAATGAGTAGTGGTTAGGGACTCTGGTTTGTGAAAAAGGATGTTGGAAACCAAGAATCGTACTTTAAGAGTTATGAAATGCGTGTATACGCGTGAATGTATCACAAGGCCGCCAAAAATTTTTGGACACTGTTATATTAATAGAATTTTGTTTCTACAGATGTGTAACTCAAATTCTTGACCTGTGAAATTTTTTACATGAGACTGCCACTGTAGCGGAAACTGGTGTCAATAATATTTCGTTAAGACAGTTAAGTGACCACCTGCACGTAATGCGTCGTGGGCACCCAGCTGCGCGACAACCACCTGACAAAAGAAAGCCATTAGTGTGTGCCTTTCAGAGGCACAGGTAAAAAAAAAGGCCATTATCCTCTCTATTGACATTCCCTTGTAGAAAGCACCGCAAATACGACACGCTCATTACTGAGAAAGATACTTACATCTGACACCTGATTATAACAAACGTCTTTCTACGAAAGTTGAGAGAATTCTACTAACTTGTCACATGACTATTGAATGATATTTTTATGCTTTGTCCATAGTTGCTTATTTCATTTGATATCTGTTTTCCAGCTGTGTTGCAGCTTTGGTTTTATAAAATTAAATGCATTTGCTAATGTGAACACTTTCTGTCGACAGATCTATTAAATAATTATTTTAGGATCCACATTCTGCGAAAAAGGAGCTCTTGGAATGGAAAGAGCAATAAGAAGCGACTAATAACAGTAACTGTATATATAATTTTCTTTTCAAGTACTTGGTAATTTATTTCATCGAATAAGTAGTGGTGCACCATTTTAATTATATAGACATTAAGACGTGAATATACATTTCCCTTATCTGCATTGTTGTCTTTAGCGTAATATTTTTCCTGCTTGAGCTTTGTCATGTTTAGGTATAATTTATAGCATTTGCTGCTGCTGCTATGTGCCAGGCATAGTGCTACTGAATATCACTTTGTATTACTAGGTTAAGCCAATTTTATTACTGATTTATTTTTCTTGTTTGCTGCACATTGCCTTATATTAGTTGTAATATTGCTGCCTTTTTTTTGCCAACTTCCGTTTTTTAACATTGCTGTTTGTGTAAATTCTTTTGTGCTGCTGCATTGCCTCATCCCTTAGTTAAGCATCTGAGCTCAGTAGATTTAAGTTAGCTTAAGAGGGGGTAGCTTATATAAGAGAATGATTTGCGATGGATTGGAAGAAATGCATTGAGAAGTTATACGAAAAAAGTACAGAAATCAGGTATAGATAGGACTTTTTGGAAATAAAGAAGAACGAAGGGAGATCTCCGAGAAGTAAACAAAGTTTTGTTTGCAAAATACTGCAGTAAAACAAACCCTGTCCTTTCCTTGTGTTATCCCACTATGTGTTTGTGTACCCTTGTGTATTTATGTTCTTCCTGTCTTTATATGTTTATCTGATAAGACCTATGTTGCAGAATTTTTCTAATACTAAGCTACATTCACTATGATGAGGAATACTGTTATCCTCAAATATAATTTGCATCAATAATATGTTATTTACTTTGTAAAGATGTTTAGACATTATTTATTCTATTTTGTTCTAATGCTCATGTGTGAAGTTGATGTTTCAAAAGTTATTCTGATCTTTTATGTATGTACTTATGTCGTAATTTTTGTAACACTGATGTATTTGCTATTTCGATTCTTTTGTAAAGCCTGTACTACTGCAAATGTTATCTGTATTGTTATGTTCTTTAATGATGTATTTTGTACCTTTGTTATTGCATCCTTATGTTATAAAATTGTAACTGACACCAGTTCATCAAATTAAGTAAATTGTAAATTACATTTCACTGCACACGTTTCTGTTGGTCATAGTATATGCACAATATGTGAGAAGTAGGGACTGATAGTGTTTGCACGTGTGTTAATAATTCAGCAAGGGACTGGATAACTGCATTGCTGGTTCTAAGGACATTTCAAAAACAATTTTTCTGAGTGCACAAGTGGTGGTTATGGACTTGTTATATTATCCGCAAGGCTCTTCAATGGTGATTGTGCGCCTGCACAGTCAAACAGATGGCTGCTGGCCATCTCTACAAGGACTACAGTGGGTCTACACCTTTGATGACCCACCAATACCATTATTTCTACAAGGACTGCAATGGGTCTGCACCTCTGGTGGCCCACCAATACCGTAATCTCTACCAGGACTATAGTGGGTCTGCTCTGTGGTGACCTACCTACCAATAGTCTTCAACGTCGACTGACTCTGTTGTGGCCCATTACCTGTCTGCATGTCAAGAGTCAGCACTGTCTTTCGTTGGAAGGACAACACTACTTCTTCAAGACTGCATGGAAATCCACTACTTCCGTGTGCATTTTCTTTTATTGCTCAGTCTTTGAGAAAAACACTACTATTTTACTGTGATGAATGATCAGGACTGTCTATATGGACTGTGAGAAAATTTTAGTTTCTGACCAACATTGTATCGATAAGTGTGTGCGTTTCATTTCTTTGTTATAGTAATTATGAAAAATTTTATCAAATCATTATTGGCCACTGCCCAAAACAATTTGTAAAAATTTTTTGTGGGGAGCATGGGGGCTATGTAAGTAGGCTGTTTAGGTTTTCTTATTGGTAACACCGCTTAGCGCTCGGTATGAAAAATCACTGGCTGTGCTGTGCGCAGTCTGTGTTTAGTTTGCATTGTTGTCTGCCATTGTAGTTTTGAGCAGCGGCAGCTGGATGCTAACAGCGCGTAGCGTTGCGCAGTTGGAGGTGAGCCGCCAGCAGTGGTGGACATGGGGAGAGAGATGGCGGAGTTTTGAAATTTGTAAGAATTGGTGTCATGAACTGCTATATATATTATGACTAGTGAGGTAAATACATTGTTTGTTCTCTATTAAAATCTTTCATTTGCTAACTATGCCTATCAGTAGTTAGTGCCTTCAGTAGTTCGAATCTTTTATTTAGCTGGCAGTAGTGGCGCTCGCTGTATTGCAGTAGCTTGAGTATCGAAGATTTTTGTGAGGTAAGTGATTTGTGAAACATATAGGTTAATGCTAGTCAGGGCCATTCTTTCGTAGGGATTTTTGGAAGTCAGATTGCGTTGCGCTAAAGATATTGTGTGTCAGTTTAAGCACAGTCGTGTATAAAGTTTTCTAAGGGAACGTTTCACTTTATCAAAGTCGGAAACGTGATGGTACATATTTCTCTTCCTTACACGAGGCATCACAACAACGTTTCACCAGGCAACGGCTCTCAATTGCTGTTTGTGTATGAGAAATCGGTTGGAAACTTTCCTCATGTCAGCACGTTGCAGGTGTCGCCATCGGCGCTAATCTTGTGTGAACGCTCTGAAAAGCTAATCATTTGCATATCACAGCATCTTCTTCCTGTCGGTTTAATTTCGCGTCTGTAACGCGTCATCTTCGTGGTGTAGCAATTTTAATGACCAGTAGTGCAGTTGTCCGCAAGTGTGTGTACGCGATGGTGGCCCCCATAGCGTCCCAGATGGGAACCAAGACATTAACGTGATTTCACTATCACACCCATCTAACCACTGTAGCACCATTCTGGCTTCGAGACACGGACAACTATACTGGTAAAATATGACATCGTAGTCAGGGAACACACCAAGTATGAAGGGATGCAGGTGGCCCGCAGCTGCCATGGTGACTTAGATTACTATCGCAGGTCTCATACAAGCGCAGGAGAATGTCTGTCATAACAGCACCAGCCTGCGCCCGTGGTACGGTGCACGTTTATAGCAGCTGTTCGCCTGGATGACGGCGTTTGTAGAGACGATCATAGACCTAGTGCAGCAAAAATGTGATTAACTCGAGCCGACACGTTTTCAGAGATACACGGTCCTAACTCGATGATCCCGAGCCCACTACAATCACAGTTGAGGATGTCGTTGGGTCAACATGTGAACACGCAGGCGTCGTCTGCTGTGGAGCCCTTTGTTCAACAATGTGCGCTGGATGATTTGCTCCGAAACACTTACGCGTCCACCGGCATTTTGCTCCTTAGCCAGAGCTGCAACAGATCGCCATCTATCCTTCTTTACAGAGCGGACAAGACCTCCAAACACTCTCGTTTTGTGAAGAGTCGTGGACGTCCAACCACTTAGCGCCTGGTGGTAGTTTCACGGCCCTTATACCACTTTATGTAGATGTTCACGACGGTAGCACGTGAACATTCGACCAGCTTCGGCGTTTTCCAGATACTCGTTCGCAGGCTCTGCGTAATAATAATCCGACCTTTGCAGAGTCGCTTATCTCAGTGAATTGCTCAATTTGCAGCTCATATCTTGTGTAGGGTAATCCCTCATCCGTCTCTTCTCGGCTTATATACTTTTCTTACTGCGTCAGATGCCCGCAACGCCACCAGGAGGCATCCAACCTGCATTGGGCAGTGGCCACAATGATCAAAAAATGATTCAAATGGCTCTGAGCACTATGGGACTTAACTTCTGAGGTCATCAGTCCCCTAGACCTTAGAACTACTTAAACCCAACTAACCTAAGGACATCAGACATATCTATGCCCGAGGCAGGATGCGAACTTGCGACCGTAGCGGTCACGCAGTTCCAAACTGAAGCACCTAGAAGCGCTCGGCCACTCCGGCCGGCCACAGTGATCAGCGTACATATCCTACAAACTGACTCGTTCATCATTTCGATAAAAGAATCGTTCAGATGATGTATGGAACATGTAATTAAATGACACGGCTCTACGGCGACAAGTCTACTCGACTGTTAGCCCTTTACCTCCAAACGTTGTCATCCAATTAACAGAGTTTTGCCAGTCACCGTGTGCAGGCGCTAAGGTCTCGACCAATGAGTGGAACACGGCTGGCATCTGATACCGACCTTTCAATGTTAGGATGCGTTCTTTAAGCCACGAATGGGAAAGTTCTGCAGGGTTCCCCTGTACTCAACAAACAAAGCGAAATTCTTACCGGTCACTGTGGCAGTGACTGGATATCCTCTCCTCCGCACAGAATTTTTCGAGAAGCCCGGAGTTGGGCTGAGAGGAGGAGAATTCTGAGCACTCGTGACGGGGGCGCGGTCTGGGGCACTGCCAGCCGCGGTGGCCGTGCGGTTCTGGCGCTGCAGTCCGGAACCGCGGAACTGCTACGGTCGCAGGTTCGAATCCTGCCTCGGGCATGGGTGTGTGTGATGTCCTTAGGTTAGTTAGGTTTAAGTAGTTCTAAGTTCTAGGGGACTTATGACCTAAGATGTTGAGTCCCATAGTGCTCAGAGCCATTTGAACCATTTTTGGTCTGGGGCACTCGTGGTGCAGAGCTGGCGGGGACAGCCTCGTTCTGTCGCCATTTTGGCCGCTTTTATCCGGTGCTGGCTGGCAGGTTGTGACCTATGTTTGCTGAATTTTGATTAAGTTTCGCATTTCGTATTAGTGCTGTTCACTTTCTGAGCAGCTCACAAATTGCAGAATTTGATACACAGCTTGAGTTAAATGAATTTTATGCGTAGTGGATGCTGTTGAACTCCGTGACTGTTCCTTTATAGGATGGAGAAAAATTTCGGCTACCAGTCACATTAAAAGGTTACTTGTTTGTCACACGACCGGTTTCGGGCTTGTGCATATCCTCAGGTGTTTGTACATTCATGTACATCTTTATATTGCTGATGATCACTGTATAAATACAAAATAATTATTTGCTGGTGACTAAACAGATACAAGTGCGACAATTTTAATTGGCCTTGCTACTTACTCACCATCAAAATTTTTTATTTTTTTGTATTTATACAGTGATCTCCAGCAGTATGAACATGTACATGAATGTTTAAACACCTGAGGATGGGCACAAGCCCGAAACCGGTCGTGTGTCAAATAAATAACCTTTTATTGTGACTGGTAGCGGAAATTTTTCTACACAACTTGAGTTGCCTGATCAACGGTATTATTTCGTCGGTATTGCGCTCGTTTGCTTTGCATTTGTGAGCTGCACAACTGACGAAAGCTTATAACGTTTCCTAAGCCGTCTTCCGTGTACATGAGGTACCTGCCCACAGCATTATCGGAACGTTCATTGTTAAAGTGAGCTTCTAGAGAGCTTTGTGTTTTCAGTGTTTTATACGATTTTGGGCTGGTTGCGTTGCAGCAATTTCTCAATCAGGATTACGAGACTTCATGTTAATTTAGCGGGATACGTATTTTCTGTCATTCCAGTGTGGTAAAAATCCAGGTTTTGAAGAGAGAACGCGTTATTAAACACAGACTTAATCTCAATCTCAGAACCGAAATATCCTGATTAGGCGACCCTCTAAAAATAAATATAACCGCAGCATTCATAATTTGTTCCTCTCATTGTGACGGTGTTCCCTTGCAAAGGAGGTGCCAACACTTTTTGTTAAAATATTGTATATAAAAGTACACTATTTTGATCTTTGATCATGATTTATGATTTACGAGCATTGCCCTTATATCCTGTTACAATTAGATGTGCTCGAAAGGTAGGGCCCAGTGAGACCAAGAAAGATAGCAAAACGCTAATTTTTCAGGTATTTTAAGGTAAGGAAGCAATTGGCGTCGGTTGCAAATCGCTGTCAGTGTGATCCGATGTGCAACGTATCAGTTGCACGTGTCGTTCCGGAGGCATTTACTGCGACAGTTTGAAGTTACTTGTCAGTTTTATTGAAACGATAAACGTTCGAACATCAGAGAGGTTCGCTAACACTCTGCCTTATTATATGCAGTGTGCCGATTTCTTAACCGGACCAGCGAAGGGACTCTCGCAAAGTTGTGAGAAGACTTGGGTTTTATGTTGAATCCGAAGTAAGTGTGAATTTCGGGTTTCCTAAGAGTCGTTTTCAGCGTACATTGTCACGCTGTTTACTCCAAAAGCACGGAATCTAATTCGGTGTAGTATAATTTGTACTCCGACCCCTGTTCACTATCAGTTAATCGTTATATCCATTCTTCTATAGCCAGACTGTGATATGCCAGGTAAAGTGTCTGGTATTCACATGAGTTCGCGGATTAATTTTCTGTTCCTGTAAGTGAGAGCAGGAGGCGTGGGTCGACTGAAAAAAACTGAGGAACTACGACTACACCAGTACTTCGCGTTATGTTGTCGAAGGCTGACAAACACCGTAATTCTCCCGTCCACCCCCGTCCCATCTGGCTTTCTCTTTTCCTTTGTAAATACTGTTTGTGAAAACGACGGCCTATAATCTCCAGAAAACCATCGCTTTAGTCTTGATTGTAGAAATCATTATTCTCCACGAAGTGCAGAATATCCATATCGCAAAACATTACCTGCGGAATGGAGTGCAGCAACTAGAACCAAATTGTAAAGATGGCGAGAGACAGAGGAAATTCCCTTTAACATGCTATGATGATGATGAGGACTCTTGAAATGAATTTCAGCCGGCCATCTGTATTTATTACGTTCGATGTGGCCGCTTCACACCGGGTACTCCAAGCTACTGTACGGGAGTTACTGTTTCCAGTGGTAGTACCCAATAGTGTAATCAAACGATAATGGGTCATTGCCCCTCTTTATACTGGGCGAGTGCATAAGTTCGTAGCGTTTTCCCGTAAGTTAAATAAACACAACAGATACACATGACAGTGACTTTAGTCATCGATAATATATTCTCCTTCACTATTTACAGTACAAGTCTGCCGACGCTGGGGTAATTTTTCGATTGACTGTAGAAAGAACGTGGTTCAGACGCGAAGAACTCGCCCAGCCATGTTTTCAGCGGGAAAGGAAGTTCCTCGATGCCTGTTCGTTGTTGTTGTGGTCTTCAATCCAGAGACTGGTTTGCTGCAGCTCTCCATGCTAATCTATCCTGTGCAACGTTCTTCATCTCCCAGTATCTACTGCAACCTATATCCTCCTGAATCTGTTTAGTGTATTCATCTCTTGGTCTCCCTCTGCGAGTTTTACCCTCCACGCTGACCTCAAATACTATATTGGTGATCCCTTGATGCCTCAGAATATGCCACAAATTTCTCTTCTCTCGAATTCTATTCAATACCTCCTCATTAGTTATGTGATCTACCCATCTAATCTTCAGCATTCTTCTGTAGCACCACATTTCTAAAGCTTCTATTCTCTGCTTGTCTAAACTATTTATCGTCCACGTTTCACTTCCATACATGGCTACACTCCATACAAATACTTTAAAAAACGACTTCCTGACACTGAAAGCTATACTCGATGTTAACAAATTTCTCTTCTTTAGAAACGCTTTCCTTGCCATTGCCAGTCTACATTTTGTATCCTCTCTACTTCGACCATCATTTACTACTTTAAGCGACTCATTTCCTAATCTAATTCCTGTAGCATCACCCGATTTAATTCGACTACATTCCATTATTCTCGTTTTGCTTTTGTGATGTTCATCTTATATCCTCCTTTCAAGACACTGTCCATTCCGTTCAACTGCTCTTACAAGTCGTTTATTGTCTCTGACAGAACTACAATGTCATCGGCGAACCTCAAAGTTTTAATTTCTTCTCTATGGATTTTAATTCCTACTCCACATTATTCTTTTGTTTCCTTTACTGCTTGCTCAGTATATAGATAGAATAACATCGGGGAGAGGCTACAACGCTGTCGCACTCCCTTCCCAACCGCTGCTTCCCTTTCATGCCCCTCGACTTTTATAACTGACATCTGGTTCCTGTACAAATTCTAAATAGCTTTTCGCTCCCTGTATTTTCCCCTGCCACCTTCAAAATTTGAAAGAGAGTATTCCAGTCAACATTGTAAAAAGCTTTCTCTAGGTCTACAAATGCTAGAAACGTAGGTTTGCCTTTCCTTAATTTATTTTCTAAGATAAGTCGTAGGATCAGTCTTGCCTCACGTGTTCCAAAATTTCTGCGGAATCCAAACTGATCTTTCCCGAGGTCGGCTTCTACTAGTTTTTCCATTCGTCTCTAAAGAATTCGTGTTAGTATTTTGCATCAGTGGCTTATTAAACTGATAGTTCGATAATTTTCACATCTGTCAACACCTGCTTTCTTTGGGATTGGAATATTTATATTCTTCTTGAAGTCTGAAGGTATTTCGCCTGTCTCATACATCTTGCTCACCAGATGGTAGTTTTGTTAGGCCTGGCTCTCCCAAGGCTGTCAGTAGTTCTAATGGAATGTTGTCTACTCTCGGGGTTTTGTTTCGACTTAGGTGTTTCAGTGCTGCCTGTTCGTAGAGGGCGGAAAAGATGAAAATCTTAGGGCGCAAGATCAGATGAACTCTTGTATAGTGTTTTTTGTCAGTCTAGCAGAATGCGGGTAAGAATTCCGATGGTATATCATTACTTCATTCAGTCTTCCTCTTCGTTGTTCCTGGACTGTGTCTGTAAGACGCCTCAGTTGAAGACAGTAAATGTCATCTGTGAAGCTTACACATCGGGGAAGGAATTCGTAGTACACTACACCGTCGCTGTTCCACCAAATGCGTAACGTTATCCTTTGCGGATGCGCGCAGGTCTTTGCAGGGGAGTTGCTGCTTTGTTCGGTCTCAGCCACGCCTTCCGTTTCCTCATTTTAGCATGAAGACACGATTTCTCGTCACTAGTAACGATACACGATAGGAATGGTCGAAGCTGTTCACGAGACAATGATGACGAGCAAGGAGAGAGGCACACATGGTCACCCGCTGATTTTAGTGCTTTTAGCTTAGCGCATGCGGTAGCCATTCACCCTATTCTTTAACATCCCCCACAGCGTGCAAATGTCGCACGATGGTGGAGTGATCACAGTTCATTTACCAATTCTCACGTACATTATCCTGTGTGGCCACTGCTGCATCATCAGCATATATGAACATTCGTGTCTGGTGGCTGATGGGAAGATCATTGGTATAGATGTTAAATAATATTGGAGCCAGGACACTACCCTGTGCAAGTCCATTTTTCTGTGTCCTCCATCGGCTGTTTTTAGATTGAAAGGTTACATAGTAGCGTCTGTTCTGTAGCATGCATTTCACGAACATAGAAAAGGTGTAGTCCTTAGTGACATTATACACTTTCTGGATAAGCAACTTATTGTTAACTGTGTCATATGCAGCACTGAGATCCAGGAATGCGACCCCAGTTACTTCTCCTCTCTGATAGCCGTCTTCGATGTACTGTGTGAGATTAAGGATATGGCCACAGCATGAGTTTCCTGGTCGAAATCCAGCTTGTTCGTTAATGAGGGCTTTGTCCACATAATCAGCTATGTGTTTGAGGATCATTCACTCCAGCACTTTAAATAAATGACAAAGCAGTGAGACAGGCCGAAAATTTTTAGCTTCAGCTGGGTCTTTCTCTGGTTTTAGTAACGCAATAACCCAAGCTTTCCTCCACAGTTTAGGAATTTGCATTGTTGTAATACAGTTATTCATTAGCTCTAGGATCCATGCTTGTACTCCCGGTCCAAAATGTTTAATTTGCTCAGATCTCAGATCATCAAGGCCAGCGGCATTATTGTTTTTCAAATTGTTGCTGGCATCTTGTAGCTCCTGAATGAAGAACGGGCGAGCTAGGAAGCTAATCTCCTCGTTCAGTTTTCTTTTAATTTTGCCATTCCTGATCTTCCTTCTAGTTTTTCCGTTCATGAGTAGTTGGTGAGCTATCTCATCAGGTGTAACTTCACTGTAATTTGGTTGTGGTTCTGTTGGGTCATTGTTGAGACTTTTGACCAGTTTCCATGCCTTCCTACTGCTATGCTTCATGTCCGTCTCTTGCAGGAGGTTACACCACTTTTCCTTTCTCGCTTCTAAAGTTAACTCATATAAATACAGTAGATTCGTAATAAGAGGGCTAGAAAAAAAATAATTTCATTGTTAATTTCATGCTGTTAACATTCATAATATTTTGAGGCAAAATTTACACAAACACTAATTTTACATTCTGCAAGTGTAATGACAATGGGTTTTTAATATTCAAGGACAGTTTTAGCCAAAATCTCGCACGACTCGCATGGGACGTAGTGTAAGTTGCTCTTGTGGGCCAGTCTGAGGCTCTTTCCCGGAGTGATGGGCCGTTAGTATCCTGTATCGAACTGTTCGTCTCGACTTCATCTACACCATTGTGATATGTCGTTAAGTTATCGTTTACACCTTACACATACCGTAAAAAGTAACGGTCTTAAAACACTCCCATAGAGAGCTTCGAAGTTACTTTTCGGTCTGACAATTTTTCCCGCACGGATGATGACGTGCTCAGTTCTACTTTCAAGGGAGGCGTGAATCCAGCCACAACGCATACATTCACTCTCTCACACATCGTGTTGCTTAAATCTCGCAAGAAAGAAGTCTTTCAGAGATGTGGAACGATTCAAGCTATACATTGACAGAGGTAGCCACTGCACGATACTTCTGTAAAGTCACTAATAACACACTACGACGGGTTCGACAAAATCCGCGAGCTCTTGTTTTGCTCCAAGAGACCGTGGGAAACTGTATCGAACGCATTTCGGAAGTTAAGGTTTAGCTCCTGCATCATTCACTGGAAATAATTGCTGTCCTGCGATCACTTACCTCAGTACTTGTCATTTTGTTGTCCGTGGGAGGCCTGAGAAGAGGAACAACTGCACTTCCTTTCGCAGTGAGAGAATTTCATACACCATAGTCAGTATTTTGCCTTTAGGTCTGTCAGTATGACACTCTTCAGCATGCAATGGAAGTAATGAAGCTGCGTATTCACGTTTCTAAATACGATGTTATAATATTTGAATTAAACAGTTATTTATTAGAAAACGTCGTGTAATTGTCAATAAAGCCATCGGTTAGAAACATTTATGTATTTCAGATGTATTCAAAACAATCATGCTTAGATCGACCCTAACATGTTCGTATTTATAAGGATTCCTATGCTTTTCTTGTACGATTCATGTTTATGAAGTCATGATGGGACCTTGATTCCTGAAACGCTTTTTAAATGCAAATGCATCAAATAAATTGTGGCTGTCTATAGGAGCAGTCAACTAGATCCTGACCATATTCGAAGAGTGGAAATGGAATGTGGAGCTAATATCACCAGATCCCTGCTATCACTACATTAATCACTACATTAATATGGAGAGCGTAACTACGTATCAAATTATTATAATTGTTATACTTGTAAAAAAACCTTTAAGACGCACGGCATCATGGAGCGTATCATGCCAGGTTGTCACATACTTTCTGTTTCTCAAAATTTATCTTGTGGAACCTCATGATTACGCTTGGTGTTCAATTTTATTATCAATTGACATAATCATTTACAAAAATTACTGAATTAAATAGTATTTAGGACGTGTTTTAGGAGACAATTACCAATCAATAGGTAATACAAGTTCTATAATTAAATGTACGATCAATTTGTTTGGAGGATTTGTGGATGCCAGGTTGCTTTCCCGGAATGCTTTCTAACATCATTTAACTTACGCAATCACAAGCAAGTAAATTCCTTTGCTATTTTCAGTGCCAAAAGTTTCTATACATAAAGTTGTAACATGTCAAGGAGACTTACTAATATAATCAACTTCACTGTGACCGTATCGCTGTAACAGCGAATAGCAATGAGCGCAAAGTTGCTTTGAGTCTCAAAAAATTAAACAAGTTCCTTCGAAATAACCAAAAGGATTCAGTCACATTTTATATGTATCAACTGGTACAAATTTAACTTACAATCTCTTGAAAAGTGTTAGTTTCGAATTCAAAATTTTCGGCGTTTCCACACTAGTGGTGACAGTCCCATTTGATATACGAAGATAAGAAGTCTTGGAAGATGTTGGGAGGGGTTACAAACCATGTTTTTATTAAATTGATATTATGATGTTTTTGTAATATATTTCAAATTATAATATTATACTTTTTAAATCATGTAAATAAAATTGATTTTATTTTAAGTTATTGATATCTCGGACTGTTTTTCTTGCATAGTGTAAGAGTCGGTTGAATGAGTAATCAAGAACAGCGGATAATCATCTAGTTTGTTGACGTAGCTATACTTTACTGATGAACGATGCATATATTGCTAACATTCGCTAACCGGCAACCAATCACAAAACATACAGCTTATCAGAGCCTCGTAATTGTTGTATCTGGTCTTTCTGGCATTCAGGGCAGATGCATATTGATGACGCTCGTAGCAGTTCACTGAAATCATTTTTTCGACGGAGCCACTCGCATTATTCGATTAGTTGACGCGTAAACGGATCCATTCGGTCGTTACGCTAGCGTTAATATATTTAAGCAGGGTTTACGCTCAATATCCGTGGCTTAAACCTTATATTGCCTATCAGCATAAAAAAACTACTCGCACACTCATGAATAAATTTTAAAAAAATGACAAACGGTTAGTTTTCTGAGTATTCTTCCTTGAAAAGTGAAAAAGAGAAAACACAAATTCTTAGTCTTTTGCCTTCGTCCATACATATTTCGTTGACAATACGCGTTGCGAATACAATTCATAAGGTTTTGACAACATGGAAACCAGTAATACCAACAATAAAATTTCAGGTGACAGGTATTACTCAAATACCAACCGTACAGCAGATGGCAGATAGCACCATGAAAAAAAAAAATATGTTCAATAAAATAAAGGGAAACACACTGACGATGGAGTTACATCATCCAAACACGTATGGATGATGAGACAAAAATAATAAATTCAGTTTGCTTCCAGGCAGGATCCTTGAAATATGCTTATTGTGCAAGCGGGCACAGACACAAATAGATTTTTTTTAAACAAGAAAAAGAGTCTTGTATCCTTTTACTCCTTGCGATTTGATGATGAGGAAGGGGGACAGCAAGTGATAATCGAAACGTTTTTTAAATATCAATGTACTGGATCCATACCGACTGAGAGATTGTTCCCATTAAAATTGTGTGGCTTAAATAATTGTATACGAGATGCACAGGTTTATCGTGATGCGGCGACGACGTACCTCAGACACTTGTCGCTGGGTTACAATTAAATGCAGGGTGCAGGGCTAGTGCGTCGGCTACCATTGGTGGGCCACCTCACCTGGTGTTTACTTTCATCCGGAGGGCGCAGGAGTGGCAGAAGGAACAGGAAGCAGCAGAGGCCCGCGACGATCCACAGGGGGGTGAGCAGCACGTTGCGCCGGCAGCGGCGGCACCGCATGTCCGCAGCCGAGGTGTCGGATGCGCACCCCTCGTGTGTCGGCAGCGCAGTGGAGCGCCATGCACACACACGCCGTGCAGACTTGGCGTCTCGCGAGATAACTCGCCGACTGAGGCGCGCATGCGCCGCCCACCGTCGCACCAGCGCCAGATGATAGACTCACCCCGGCCCGCCTTCACACGCAGATCGTATGCGGGCCACTTATCGTGAGCTCGTACTTCGCAGTGGTATTCTTTGATACAACGCACCTTTCTTATTACGAAACGTGGGCGCGTATGGCTTTCATTTCACACCCTATTTTATTTTTCTCCTCCTGTCTTTCTATGTCGACACCTACATATATACTACGCAAGTGCAAGGCGGAGGGTACCTAATACAAATACTATTGATTTTTGTCCTATGCCATTTTTATGTTGAACAAGGAAGAAATGACATTCTACGTACTTACACTACTGGCCATTAAAACTGCTACACCAAGAAGAAATGCAGATGATAAACGGGTATTCAATGGACAATTATATTATACTAGAACTGACATGTGATTATTTTTCACGCAATTTGGGTGCATAGATCCTGAGAAATTAGTACCTAGAACATCTACCTCTGACCGTAATAATGGCCTTTATTCGCCTGAGCATTGAGTCAGACAGAGCTTGGATGGCGTGTACAGATACAGCTGCCCAAACAGCTCCAACACGATACCACAGTTCATCAAGAGTAGTGACTGGCGTATTGTGACGAGCCAGTTGCTCGGCCACCATTGACCAGACGTTTTCAATTGGTGAGAGATCTGGAGAATGTGCTGGCCAGGACAGCAGTCGAACATTTCCTGTATCCAGGAAGGACCTTACAAGAACTGCAACATGCCATCGTGCATTATCCTGCTGAAATAAAGGGTTTCACAGGGATCAAATAAGGGGTAGAGCCACGGGTCGTAACACATCTGAAATGTAACTTCCACTATGAGATTTTCACTCTGCAGCGGACTGTGCGCTGATATGAAACCTCCTGGCAGATTAAAACTGTGTGCCCGACCGAGACTCGAACTCGGGACCTTTGCCTTTCGCGGGCAAGTGCTCTACCAACTGAGCTACCGAAGCACGACTCATGCCCGGTACTCACTGCTTTACTTCTGCCAGTACCTCGTCTCCTACCTTCCAAACTTTACAGAAGATCTCCTGCGAAACTTGCAGAACTAGCACTCCTCAAAGAAAGGATATTGTGGAGACATGGCTTAGCCACAGCCTGGGGGATGTTTCCAGAATGAGATTTTCACTCTGCAGTGGAGTGTGCGCTGATATGAAACCTCCTCGCAGGAGAGCTTCTGTAAAGTTTGGAAGGTAGGAGACGAGGTACTGGCAGAAGTAAAGCTGTGAGTACCGGGCGTGAGTCGTGCTTCGGTAGCTCAGTTGGTAGAGCACTTGCCCGCGAAAGGCAAAGGTCCCGAGTTCGAGTCTCGGTCGGGCACACAGTTTTAATCTGCCAGGAGGTTTCGTAACTTCCACTGTTCAAAGCGCCGTCAATGCGAACAAGAGGTGACAGAGACGTGTAACCAATCGCACCCCATAACATCACGCCCGGTGATACGCTAGTATGGCGATGACGAATGCATACTTCCAATGTGCGTTCACTGCGATGTTGCCAAACACGGATGCGACATCATGATGCTGTAAACAGAATCTGGATTCATCCGAAAAAATGACGTTTTGCCATTCGTGCACCCAGGTTCGTCGTTGAGTACATCATCGCAGGCGCTCCTGTCTGTGATGCAGCGTCAAGGGTAACCGCAGCCATAGTTTCCGAGCTGATAGTCCATGCTGGTGCAAACGTCTTCGAACTGTTCGTGCAGATGGTTGTTGTCTTGCAAACGTCCCCATCTGTTAACTGAGGGATCGAGACGTGGCTGCACGATCCGTTACAGCCATGCGGATACGATGCCCGTCATCTTGACTGCTACTGATACGAGGCCGTTGGGATCCAGCTCGGCGTTCCGTATAACCCTCCTGAACTCACCGATTTCATATTCTGCTTACAGTAATTGGATTCGACCAACGCGAGGAGCAGTGTCGCGATACGATAAACTGCAATCGCAATAGGCTACAACACGACCTTTATCAAAGTCGGAAACGTGATGGTACGCATGACTCCTCCTTACACGAGGCATCACAACAACGTTTCACCAGACAACGCCGGTCAACTGCTGTTTGTGTATGAGAAATCGGTTGGAAACTTTCCTCATGTTAGCACGTTGTAGGTGTCGCTACCGGCGCCAATCTTGTGTGAATGCTCTGAAAAACTTATCATTTGTGTATATGGGCATCTTCTTCCTGTCCGTTAAATTTCTCTTCTGTAGCACGTCATCTTCGTGGTGTAGCAATTTTAATGGTCAGTAGTGTTTGTCCATACTTTTCTCTCGTATCTTATTCTCATTATCCACATGCAATATATACGATATTGGCAGCATAGTACTCTCTCCCTGTTACAGTAGAACGAGAATAAGAGAACAAAACTACGAGATGCGAGCGATCTGGTAACGCTATGTTGTTATACTTGGTGTGTTCATCCCTTTCAGATGATCAGTCCGAGTTTCAGCTCCGAACAGCCATCACGCAAGTTTTGAGAGGTCCATCAATGAAGTAGTGTTTCTGTTGTGTGTTACGAACAGCGGAATTTAGAGCAACGTTATGGCATCAAGTTCTGTGTTAACCTGGAAGATCAGTGATTGTGATTTTTGCAAAGTTGAAAAGGTGTATGAGGAACATTCCTTATCAAGAGCACAAGTTTTTCTCTGGCACAAATCATATGTGGAGGGTCGAGAACTGGTTGAAGATGATCCTCGCTCAGGGAGACCCACAACTTCAAAAACTGACGAAAACGTCGAACATGTATGTGCGACGTCAGACCGACGGTTAACAGTAAAGGTGATCGGTGACCTGTTAAACACTTTCACGGTGCACGGTACATCAAAATTCTGAAGGAAGTTTCACACATGCGAAAGATTTGTGCCAAAATGGTGCCGAAAAACCACACAACTCAGCAGGACATACGATGAAACGTAGGCGCTGATCTTCCCTAGAGGACTGCTAGTGGCCACGAATGGTTAAGTCATAAATCCTGGATTTTTAGTACGACTCTGAGAGAAAGGGGCAAAGTGAGGAATGACCCACTGAGACATCGCAACGACCGAAAAAAGGTCAAATGAGCAAATCAAAGATCAATATGACGCTGATTTGATTTTTTGACAGTAGAGATATCGCGCATAAAGACATTGTTCCTCAAGGACAAACTGTCAGCCAAGTGCCTTACAAATATGTGCTTAAAGGCTAAGGAGAAGGGTGAATCAAGTGAGATCCGACACTGCAGACAATTGGATGCAGCGTCATGACAGCGCCTCACGTCACACATCCACTTCCATCACACAATTTTTGACCTCAAAAGGCGTCCCTGTTGTTCCACAGCTCCCCTATTCACCTGACGTGGGTTCTTGTGCCTTTTTTCTTTTCCCTAAACCGAAATGTCTTAAAGGAACGTTATTTTGGAACAATGGAAAAGATTCAAAAGAATGTGACCGATATGTTAAAGGTCCTACCAGCTGAAGACTTTCAGTGCTGCTAGCAAGACTGGGAATAACGAGTCCGCGGGTATATAACTAGGGAACTACTTTGTAGGGGACAATACTGTTATTTGAAACAAACTTAAAATTTCAGCAGATAAAAAAATAGTCTCATTACTTTTCTCACACTTCTCTTATAAAAGATTGATCGCAATATCTCGTAACTTTCATTACCCCAAAACTATTTACCTGAGAAGGTAGAGAGCTGTATAAGTAAGAGACATTTTTCTTTCATGGATTCCTCGAAATGTGTGTATTGTTTTGGATTACGATGCAATGTTCCTTCAGACATGCATGTATGTCCGAAGGAACAGACACTATGGCGACTACAGCCGTTATGAAATACATGAAATGTACATCCGTGAGTCACTCTGGCAAGCCAAATGGTAAGACGACAGATCGCGATAACACTGAAATCCGGGTTCGAGTCCCGGTCTGGCACGAATTTTCATTGTCGTCATTCTATTATAAAGCTGATGATTGTCAATATTGGCAACGGCGAATACATTCCGTGTATTCCTCTAACGGTAGTCACCTGGCACTTGTAGCATATAGCGCCTCCTCTCTCTCTATGTCTTTTGGTCTAACATCGTGTCATTCACAGTCCTTTCTTGTGCTGAATTTCAGTGTTGATATTACTTTGGCGAATCGTCTGAGTCGATATCTCCACCGCCATATCAAGTTTAGATGTTACTACACTACTGGCCATTAAAATTGCTACACCATGAAGATGACGTGTTACAGACTCGAAATTTAACCGACAGGAAGAAGATGCTGTGATATGCAAATGATTAGCTTTTCAGAGCATTCACACCAGGTTGGCGCCGGTGGCGACACCTACAATGTGCTGACATGAGGAAAGTTTCCAACCGATTTCTCATACACAAACAGCAGTTGACCGGCGTTGCCTGGTTAAATGTTGTTATGATGCCTCGTGTAAGGAGGAGAAGTGCGTACCATCACGTTTCCGACTTTGATAAAGGTCGGATTGTAGCCTATCGCGATTGCGGTATATCGTATCGCGACATTGCTGCTCGCGTTGGTCGAGATCCAATGACTGTTAGCAGAATATGGAATCGGTGGGTTCAGGAGGGTAATACGGAACGCCGTGCTGCATCCCAACGGCCACGTATCACTAGCAGTCGAGATGACAGGCATCTTATCCGCATGGCTGTAACGAATCGTGCAGCCACGTCTTGATCCCTGAGTCAACAGAAGGGGACGTTTGCAAGACAACAACCATCTGCACGAACAGTTCGACGACGATTCCACCAGCATGGACTATCAGCTCGGAGACCATGGCTGCGGTTACCTCTGACGCTGCATCACAGACAGGAGCGCCTGCGACGGTGTACTCAACGACGAACCTGGGTGCACGTATGGGAAAACGTTATTTTTTCGGATGAATCCAGGTTCTGTTTACACCATCATGATGGTCGCAGCCGTGTTTGGCGACATCGCTGTGAACGTACATTGGAAGCGTGTATTCGTCATCGCAATACTGACGTATCACCCGGCGTGATGGCATGGAGTGCCATTGGTTACACGTCTTGGTCACCTCTTGTTCTCACTGACGTCACTTTGAACAGTGGACGTTATTTTTTAGTTGTGTTACGACCCGTGGCTCTACCCTTCATTTGATCCCTGCGAAACCCTTTATTTCAGCAGGATAATGCACGACCGCATGTTGCAGATCCTGTATGGGCCATTCTGGATACAGAAAATGTTCGACTGCTGCCCTGGCCAGTACATTCTCCAGATCTCTCACCAATTGAAAACGCCTGGTCAATGGTGGCCTAGCAATTGGCTTGTCACAATACGCCAGTCACTACTCTTGATGAACTGTGGTATCGTGTTCAAGCTGCATGGGTAGCTGTACATGTACACGCCATCCAAGCTCTGTTTGACTCAATGCCCAGGCGTATCAAGGCCGTTATTACGGCCAGAGGTGGTTGTTCTGGGTACTGATTCCTCAGGATCTATAAACCCAAATTGTGTGAAAATGTAATCACGTTTCAGTTCTGGTATAATATATTTGTCCAATGAATACCCGTTTATCATCTGCATTTCTTCTTGGTGTAGCGATTTTAATGGCCAATAGTGTAATTGTGAATCTCCGAGGTACGTGCTTTATTTTGATTGTTAAAGGGAAACATAACGATATTATACTATCTCTAACCTCTGTAAACGAGAATGACTTTTGAACACACAGTTTACCATACAGTCATTTCAGTCTGAAATGTAAATTTGTGCAGAAAAATGGCTGTTGATATGGGTGCAAAATGATGAAATCAGGTCGATTAAATACCTAGGCGTAACGCTGCAAAGCAACATGAAATGGAACGAGCACGTTGTCGGTTGTAGGGAAGAAGAATGGTTGACTTTGTTGGGAGAATTCAAGGAAGGTGTAGTTCATCATTCATACAGAATGAGCTGCAGAATACTTCTGCAACTCATTCTTAAGTTCAGCTTGAGTGGTATTCCCACCCTGCCGCATTAGAGAACGACATCTAAATAATTCAGAGGCGCCATGCTGTTCGACTTCTGGAACGTTTGACTGGTTGTAGATATCCAGTAAAAAGCAACAAATCGTGCGTCCTTGAAAGAGCAAAAATCATATATTGGCGCCAGCGCTGAAGGAAAGAAAAAGAAATTAGTTAAAACATGTCCTTTGTTGAGACAGCGAGTAGTGTATATTGGTCCACTTTGACGTTAAACCGTGTAGTGATGTTTATGTCAGAGACACTAACAGCTGAAAGCAAGATGACATCGTTTAAAAGATTTATAGAAGCTGTGGACCCATATTGAAAGTAATGCCTGGTGATGTTACCACATGGCCACCACGTGTCTCCTCACCCACAATGTCATAAGCCAATCTCCCTTATCTACGACGTCCTGGTCACTGACAAGCGACGATCCCCTTATATATGACGTCATGGACAATCCAAGAAGCCATACATCATTTCTTGCAACGATGGCGGCGATGAAAAAGAAACAGCCAGTCACATGCAGGTAATACTCACATACCATTGAAATGTAGAACCCAATCACAACGTGGCACTGGAGGCGACTTCTTGGCCATGTAAAAAGAACTGGCCAGGCGCGAGTAGCATTCGTCCACAGGAGGTCGCGTACAAACTTAATTATGTACACAGGCAGTTCATTCATACCGAGAATCCAGAATCCCGATTATTTATGCCTGTTAGTGACATTGATACCGGCAGCATATCGGTCCCAGGAATTCCAAGACTTTCGAGAATGTTTTAACTTCAAATCTGAAGTCGGGTCCATGTGATGTAATTCCAAATTGACAATTTTCTGATTTTTTTCCTTTACTTACATCGTAGAATCTTTCTCCTTGTCAAATTTCATGATACTGCGTCAAATGAAAGTACCCTACAGGTTGTAACGAGTGTGTTTGCAAGCATCAAAATATGTGACATAAATGGCCGTATCTTTACACTGCATATACTTAGAAACGTCGCTAGTTTACATCGTCAAAGGACCGTAGCTCTTATTAGGTGACATAAATTTCAACTTGTTGCGTCCATCCGTTCATGAGGAAAAACAGGGCTTCTCAGACGGACGGAAAAGAAATACTCAAAATTTTTGTGTGTGATATAATTACAAATCAACTATTTCCAGATCTTTTCCTTTGGCTGTAGTGAGAAACTTTGCTTCTAGGCAAATTTCATGATTGTAGGTCAACAAAAAGTACCCCATACGTGTGGATGGGTGTTGGCGATTATCAAAATATGTGACATAAATGACATTGGCTTAGAAGCTTCACTTTTTTAAATCAACAAGGGATTGTTGACGTTAATATGTGACATAAATTTACAAACTTGATACGTCCGTCTGTAGCAGACAAAAGGGGTTTTGAAAAGTCGGACAGACAGACGGACAACAAAGTAATCCTGTAAGGGTTCCGTTTTTACCGATTGATAAAACAAATAGCGTTATGAGTGTAGCCTGCAGTATTCCCACATTTGAAATGTGTAAGCTTCGTTGTCAGACCCCCACCCCTTTCAGCGACACAGGTACACACACACACACACACACACACACAAATCCGACGCCTAAAACATGGCTCTGGACTCTCACATTGAGTGCGCCATGGTATTTGTGCTCCTAAATTCTTGCAAAACACATGTTGCTAAAAAATAACACGCTGAACAGAGAGTTGAGTTTTAATTTTTAAGTTTTAGTGATGGATGTACCAAAACAAACCTGACCAAGCCTATAACACACGTGAGCTAAAATAGTATTATAAGCAGACAAGCTCACAAACATGTTAGCCGACTGATTACTGTCATCTATTAATGTGTGACGCCTAAAACATGACCGTGATTTCTAGAAATTAATTCCCACAGCGCTAATTCCACATATAAATTGTTCTATAATTGTACAAAACACATGTAATATGCTAAGCAAGTAGCTGACATTTCATCCTTGACTTAAATGAAACAAACCTGAACAAGCACCCATTGCTTGTTAAGGGTGACAATGTTATTTCCGCCTTTAACATGTCCATCAAAATATGAAAAGAGTATTTTCCTATCTAAAATATATTTCAAAAATTCTAGAAGGTTTTCAGTAACGCATCACATCACCTATTTAAAATGGAAGAAGATAATGCATCAAATTCTACACTAGAAAATCGTAATCGATGATGGCTAATACTAATTTTTATTTGCATTCGATCTAAGCCTACTCGAGGTTAATGCGAAACAAATTGTCGAGGAAGGCTGCGGCATTTATCGATCGGAACTGTGGTGCTAAGGTTCTCTATAGACTGTATTTCCAAAATTAATGGCTAAGTAATACCAAAATCTAACCGTAATTCTCCAAAACGTGGGATGTAAACACACAGCATAGCCAAAAGCAAACTAGCTGACCAAGCACCGTTTTAGGAGGGAATAAGGCGTTTCAATAAAATCTTCATTGAGTCGTAACACTTAAACTGAACATTTTCGCAATAAGCAAGGAGACTTTCATAAAGCGCAGAATAGGTAACCATGGTCCCACACACGGAGATGAAACTTCGCTATCTCTTTGCACAACAGATCCCTGATCATGAACGAATGTTCTATCTTTACACCAAAGAGTACTAAATGGTTGCTTGTTGTGTTGCTTGACACCGCAAGGTATTTGGTCTGGCATTTTCGGTGAATATACTTACATAATAGTCTCTACAGAAACATAGCAATTTTCTGGCTTCGCTCCTAAGTTCGTTATCTCTTGTTGTAGCTCTAGTTCGAAATCATTCCACCTTGTTTTCCTGAAACTGAAACTTTGTTTGAATGAATCATTCTGTAGTCTCACAGCCCCTCTGATGTGGCAGATGTTAAGTTCGGGGTATCAATTGGAAATTTGTGGTATGTTTCTGTGGGACCAATCTGCTGAGGTCATCGGTCCCTAGACTTACACACTACTTAATCTAACTTAAATTAACTTGCGCTGAAGACAACACACACGCCCATGCCCGAGGGAGGACTCGAACCTCTGACGGGTGGAGCCGCACGGACCGTGACAAGGCGCCCTGGACCACGCGGGTTCCCCGCGCGGCTACCAGTTCTTGTAGGGTTTCACGATATTTTGGTCGAGAATATCCGTGATAAGCGTATTGTCCAGATTATATCACTGATGCCGTCTACGACTGTTAAACGACCATGGTAGATTCGTGTCGTGTAGGAGTTTAAGACCTTGTTCTCGCCATGATTCAAATGGCTCTGAGCACTATGGGACTTAACATTTAAGGTAATCAGTCCCCAAGACTTAGAACTACTTGAACTTAGCTGACCTAAGGACATCTCACACATCCACGCCCGAGGCAGGATTCGAACCTGCAACCATAGCAGCAGCGCTGTTCCGCACTGGAGTGCCTAGAACCGCTCGGCCACAGCGGCCGGCACCATGATTCCAACTACCGTTTTGATCTGTGCTATTATACCTCTAACTGATACTATGACAGTTAAAATCTCCTGTTAAGAGTTTCACCTTTCATTTTCCAAAACTGGTTTGTTTTAAAAATTTGAATGCTATGTAGGTTGTTTTGTGTGACGTATAGTGAGCGACACTTCAACATTTAGCTATTCATTACAAAATAGTACTTTCACATCAGAGTCTAATTGTATTTAACAAGCCATAAAGTTCAGTACAACTGTGCTAGTAGTACACAGCCGTTTCTATACTACGACGATCTGTCGTTTTAACGATTATTACAATTGATAGCTGGTTACATAGAAAATGAGGTGATGAAACGTCCCCTTAGAAAAATTGTACACGACTGTGCTTAAACTGAAACACAATATTTTTGGCGCAACGCAATCTGACTTCCAAAACTCCCTACGAAAGAATGGCCCTGACTAACATTAACCTATACGTTTCACAAATCACTTACCTCACAAAAATCTTCGTTACTCAAGCTACTGCAATACAGCGAGCGCCACTACTGCCAGCTAAATAAAAGATTCAAACTACTGAAGGCACTAACTACTGATAGGCATAGTTAGCAAATGAAAGATTTTAATAGAGAACAAACAATGTATTTACCTCACTAGTCATAATATATATAGCAGTTCATGACACCAATTCTTACAAATTTCAAAACTCCGCCATCTCTCTCCCCACGTCCACCACTGCTGGCGGCTCACCTCCAACTGCGCGACGCTACGCGCTGTTAGCATCCAGCTGCCGCTGCCCAACACTACAATGGCGAGTATTACAACAATGCCAACCAGCCACAGACTGCACACGGCACAGCCAGTGATTTTCATACAGAGCGCTACGTGGCGGCGGCGTTACCAATAAAAAAACCTAAACAACCTACTTACAGTGAACTGTACTGCGATCGGACATAAATAAATTTCCGGCTGCGGAGGTGTTACGTAAACAACCAGTGATGTGTCTACGCCAAGCTTCCGATTCATTGCCGCGTCTTGCAGCGACTGTCTTAAGTTGTGGTGCCATATTGGGGTACAAACTTCTGCGTGATACCTCGTTCCGCGGACGACACCACAGTTTGCGAAACGATTTGACGGTACAGGAGTCTAGTTATAAAGTAAGGACCGCAGTGTCTTTTCGGAAGACATCATATCTATATTTGATTTTACGACTGTTACACTACTGTGTTGTTCAGAAGCTATTGCCAGTTTCGTCGCTTCAATTTTTGGGCATCATCACTAACTCCTACGTGAGTCTCTTCTACCACTGAAATATCAATTCTGTGATATTTGCGTAGGTGTTTGGTGGCATCGATATTGTCGCTCATTGCAGTCTGGCAGTACAAGTATTAGCTCTCTTTTACGTTTCTCATAGTACATCCTTTTGCATTTATTTAACGCAGTCTTCGCGGACTTGCCTTTTATGTACACCCCCCCCCCCCAACCCTTTACGAGACAATAGTAATAAAGGAGATAGAGAACATCCAAGGGAGACCGGCGCATTTTCTCGTTTTTTCGTTTAGTAAGTGTGAGAGCGTTACAGAATTGCTGAGAAGACTCCTGAGACTGACGCTTCAAGAGAGGTTCTGTGCGTCACGAAGAGGCTTTCTGTCAAAACTCCAAGAACTTTCGTTCCAAGAATAGTGAATCCACAGATTACTTCTTCCTATACACATCTCCCGAAATGGCCACGATGGCAAAATTGGAGGAAATAGAGCCTATGCGGAAGCATTCCTCCCAAGTACTATTTGCCATTCGACCAGGAATGTTGGAACATTATAGTGATCATGGATGAACACTCTACCACTTGCGGAGTATAGATGTAAACATGGATGTATTTCTATACATAGATATTTACAGATAACTGCGAGCAGAAAAATGTTGCATTTGCTGAGGGGTGCAGAGAGCGAATGGTTTATTCTGATTTTTTGGTAAGGTTTGTTGCTTCGTGTAAGAAAAATTTGTTTGTTTGATTTGCCAAATATATTATGAACATGAATGGAATTTCTAAAACTTATACAATGTCCTGTAGTTACCTGATATAGTCTTCCCTCCGACGACGTGTTTGGAGTAGGTCAACACGATAGTCTGTGGAAGTCTCATCATATCTGCGTTATTACAACAACCTGCATGAATTGAAACCTGCTTAATGAAGTCAAACCGTACCCTTCCTCTACAATTTCCCCTCCTCCCTAGGACGTGTCTGATATACCTATCTCTTGTTTTTGTCAAGGTTTCCCATAAAGCTCTTCTCTCATATTACCTTCATTACCTCCTCATACCCGATCTACACTTCTAATATTCAATATTCTCTTGTAGCACCACATTTCTAAGCCTTCTATTTTTTCATTGTCTGTACCGCTTCCGTTCATGTTTCACTTCCGTATAATGCTGCACTACAGTCTGATTCGTAACAGGGCCCCAAATCTAAAATCTATTTTCGACGTTAAAAGTCAGTATTTTTCAGCAAAACTTTTCTGATTCCAGTCTAAATTTTATATCCTCTTTTCTTCTGCTATCATGTGTATGATCAGAACTACGACATTTAACGTCTCTTTTTTAAAATCTAATGCCGACCCACTCCGAAGTGTCGTCTGACTTAATTTAACAACATTACCCTTCTTCTCTTCTTCTTTTTCTTCTTCTTCTTAGCACCGTTCTGTTGAAGAGGGGGTCTTCTTTTTGGCTCAACGCACACGATTCCTTACGGACTGCGATTTTCTTTGGGTTTGGACTCCTTGATCTTAAATCCGTGTTTATAATGTCCAGCCACCATAATTTGGTCTTCCGCGTTGTTTTTGGCCTTCTACAGTAACTGATAGGCTGAGCTGATGACTGAAGTAGGTGGTGTCTATGTGATGTGTCCATGCCACCGAAATAACTTCTTTTCCATCCCTGACAGAGCTGTACACTGCCGGAAAAAAATGGTACACCTGTGTTATGTCAGATGGCCACTTGTTACGACTTTTGCAGTACTTGTTATCAGCAGACACAGTGGCTGCGCCTAAGACTGAGACGGCGTGGAGTTTTACAGTTATTTATTGAACTTTCTTTACAATTTCTCCCTCGTCGGCGCTGCCCAGCCCTGAGGGTCCTTCCGCCTGTCTGCTGCTGCGTAGATTCTCCGACAATGCGCACGCCACCAGTGCTCCGCTGAAGCCAGGATGCCCCGTGGTTGAGATGAACTCGTCGCCTCTCGGCAGCCTAGTATGGCACCCCCACGGAGCCGCGTCGCCGTGACGTCAGCAGCCGCTGCCTGCTGCATTGGCGGTTGGGAACCCGCCAGTCGCGATGTCGGCGAGGTCCCGCCGTGGAGTCCGGGCGTCAGTCCCCGGCGGCGCCTGTGCCGCGATGCGGCCGGTCCTGCTGGAAGTTCACGCTGTAGTTAGTCAGCCATGGTGCCGACCGGACTCGGGCCGACCCCCAGAGCTGAAGTAGACATCTGGCGGCGAACGGATGACTGCTGCGAGCTTGAACAGACTTCGAAATCGTCACCTACAAAGACTGAACTTTCGGACACGAACACCACAACCGTCCTCAGATTCGAACTGCTTCCTAATGGCTTCTGTCCGTTGCCGCCTGCGCTCCACTATTTATATCCGGCAGGAGGACCTTTTTTACCCTCGGTGGCAGCTTCTTGTTATTACTCCCGCAGTATATTGGAGCGTAACTTGCGTGCTGGCCTCACTTCCCTTACTCAGCACGCTCCAGGCTTCGCTCGGCGCTCGGTCTGCGTGTATCCTTGCGTTAGCCGGTTGGTAGACAGCAACTGTCAGCAAGGCTATCTGTGCCGCGCCTACTTCGCAATGCCGCGATCGCCAGCTGCCTCTGTTTTGCCATTCTCCACTACGTGAAGCAACGCTTACTACATTTGGCGGCAACACCTGGAAAGACGACGTCGCTTTTGATCCGATAACGGCATATGCCACACGGGGGTTTCAAATAGTCCGCCAAAGATGACGTAGTGGCATATCTATCAGAGCGCCATCTATGTCAGTTCTTTAATAGGGAATGCTCACAGCCAAAATGCTCAGTGTGGTGTGAAGCAGATAACCACGCCACGGAGATGCTCTAATGCTTTCTGCGATCAATTGAGCGGGCTTGAAAGGTGTCCTTCAGTGAACTGCCACACAATTTCGACGTGCTGCGTCGGTTGCGCAAAGATGCTGGTATCAGTAAACATGTGAACATTCACACACCAATAGATACGGTTCTGGACGTCCACGCAGCACAGACGACTGCCAGGATAGTCGTGTTGTAAGGGCAGCAGTGGCAGATTGTACAGCTAGCGCAGCGCAGGTAAGAGGGCTCGTGAGCCCAGACGTGTCAACACGAACTGTTGTGAACCTGTTATTAGCAGTGGGACTACGGGCGCGCACACATTTAGCCTGTCTTCCAGTCACTTCACAGCACTGACATGTTGGTTCGACCCTGAGGAAAAGGCGATAGATATTCAGTACCAATAAAACTAGTCTATAGCACTCGTCTAGACTGTACAACACTCCCTAGACATAGGAATGGATCTGGACATATAACGACCGTGTGTCTAAACCCACGTACCTGGTCCTGGCGGTTGATCTGCTGCTCTCTGCACTCCGTGCTATGATGGGTCCTATAATAACTACGGTGTAGCAGGGAGAGGAGCCACTCACACCAACAATTCCAAGTTGACCTGGTAGATGGTTCAAATGGCTCTGAGCACTATGGGACTTAACATCTTTGGTCATCAGTCCCCTAGAACTTAGAACTATTTAAACCTAACTAACCTAAGGACATCACACACATCCATGCCCGAGGCAGGATTCGAACCTGCGACCGTAGCAGTCGCGCGGTTCCGGACTGCGCGCCTACTAGAACCGCGAGACCACCGCGGCCGGCTGACCTGGTAGAATTCACTGTATTCCGTTAAACACTCGCACAGGGTGGGGCTGCACAGATCACAGTTAACATTATTCTACAATGGACGTGATCAGTATTTGTACTACAAGTACGTGCTCATTGTGACGTACAAGTTGTTGTCTAAATAATGGCGTGCAATGCAAAAACACGGTGCATAGAACACAAAATAATCACTGTTTGGCCAGCCGTTGTGGCCCAGTGGTTCTAGGCACTTCAGTCCGGAACCGCGCTGCTGCTACGGTCGCAGGTTCGAATCCTGCCTCGGGCATGGATGTGTGTGATGTCCTTAGATTAGTTAGATTTAAGTAGTTCTAATTCTATTGGACTGTTGACCTCAGATGTTAAGTCCCATAGTGCTCAGAGCCATTTGAACCAATCACTGTTCAAGGGATGTTTTATCAGTCTACGATGGGCACAGTTTTCCCAACAGTACTAAAAACTCGATAGCCTATACCACGAGCTTGCGCGTGACCGTGTCATGGCGCGGATGCTCCATAAAATTTCTGTTACGATGTACAAACGAGAAAGTACCTGCGCTGGTGATATTCAGCCAGCCAAAACGATGTGTGTCTCTGTACTTAGAACTTGCAATTAGGTTCATACTAGTCCACATTATTTTTCCACAACCGTCGTGACGCGGCTGATTGTTGTTCTCCCGACATGACGCTCGAAACCGAGAAACATCACCTGTTTGATAAACATTGATACTATACCGTGAACACTGAAATTAAACGTAAAACTTGTGTGGCAAACTTTTTCAATTACTTCACCATAACTTGTAAGATAGGCGTGCGTACTGCAGCCACGGCACTAGTACAACACTCCGGCCACGCTCCACGAAAGCTACACCACGACTCCCGACTGTTGTTCTGCGCTCGGCGGAGAGGCGACTATGGATAGTCAACGATACAATTCTATGCTTACAAGAGGATCACTTGGAAGATGGAATGGCGCGCTATGATCTTCGGCGATGAAAGCAGATTGTGCTTGCACGCAAATGATGGTTTGTCAACCTGCTGATCGCTGTCTCGTGGAATGCATTCATCCGAGACACACTGACTCCATCCCAGGCTTTATGGTCTGGGCCGCAATGAGCCACAACTCTCGTTCACCTTTGGAGTTCTTGGAGGGGACGCTATCCAGCGCTCGGTATGTGCAGGATGTTGTTAGACCAATTCTTTTCCTGTTCTTGCAACAGGAAGGTGATGTGTTGTTCCAACAAGATAATAGTCGGCCACCACTGCCCATGAAATCGACGTGCTCTGCAAGACTTGCGGCCCTGTCCCTGACCAGCACGCTCTCCAGTCCAGCATGTGTGGGATGAGATGGGATGAGAAGTGACCTGCCAACCAACGACTGTTACAGAACAGACGTGAACAGACGTGAACAGACGTGAACAGACGTGAACTCGCCCTGCAGGCGCCACGTAACGTAAGCCATGTGTACGATCGAGCGGATACCACAGCCAACGCCTTGATGCCACCCGTGGAAGCTACACCACATGTTAATATGGGTGTTTCAGCCTGGGTCGATACCAGGCACTTCGGAATCGCTTGTGCTATTGATCTGTAAATGTAATCACTTGATGTACACCATCGGTGAGCAATCCAGGACTAGTCGCTAGCACTTAAATTGGCAGCAGATCTTCATTCTTCACGGCTTTTCGATTTCCTCTTCACTTTTCCGTACATCTCACATCCCACATCTTTGATAATTTGTTCTATGTATCTCACTAGTGGTCTTCTTTTAGGTCTTTTCAGATTAACGTACCTGTCTGTTATTATTTTCAGGAGTCCGCATTAGATGACCAATAAGTTGCACTCCTCTTTCGACAACTGACTTTCACAGAGTTCTCTTCTCGTCCTGTCTTTTAAGAACCTCTTCGTTTGTAACAATGATAGTCCACTTTACTTTGAGCTGTATTCCACGTTTCACAGGAATATCATGCCACACTCCAAACATACGTTTTGAGAAATCTTTTCCTCATTTCAAGACTGGTGCTTTTTGAAGTTAAAATCTTCTTCTTGTTGAATGCAGTTTTTGCTGGAGAAATTCTATTTTTCTCAATCTGTCCCCAACGATCTTGCTTCCTAAACAGATAAACAAGTTCATTTTCTCAAGTAGCATTACTTTTGTCTTGGACTTATGGTTCAAATGGCTCTGAGCACTATGAGATTTACCTTCTGAGGTCACCAGTCCCCTATCTAACCAAAGGACATCACACACATCCATGCTCGAGGCAGGATTCGAATCTGCGACCGTAGCGTCGCGCGGTTCCAGACTGTAGCGCCTAGAACCGCTCGGCCACCTAGGCCGGCTCTTGGACTTATGTATTTGCATATTATGTTCTTTTCTCATATCCTTATCGAATACAGTTTATATGGTTTCAAGGTCTACTGCACTTACAATTACACTGAAGTGTCAAAGAAACTGGTATAGGCATGAGTATTCAAACACAGAGATATGTAAACAGACAGAATACGGCGCTCCGGACGGCAACGCCTATATAAGACAACAAGTGTCTGGCGCAGCTGTTATATCGGTTACTGCTTCTACAATGGCATTTTATCAAGATTTAAGTGAGTTTGAAAGTGGTGTTATAGTCGGCGCACGAGAGATGGGACACAGCATCTCCGAGGTAGCGGTTAAGTAGGGATTTTCCCGTACGGCCATTTCACGAGTGGACCGTGAATATCAGGAATCCGGTAAAACATCAAATTTCCGACATCGATGTGGCCGGAAAAAGGTCCTGCAAGAACGGGACCAACGACGTCTGAAGAGAATCTTTCAAAGTGAAGACGTGCAACCCCGTCAGCAGACTGCTGCGTATTTCAATGCTCTTCTATCAACAAATGTCAGAGAGCGAACCATTCAACGTAAGAATATCGATGTGGGCTTTCGGAGACGAAGGCCCACTCCTGTACCCTTGATGACTGCACGACACAAGGCTCGCTTGGGCCCATCAATACCGACACTGGACTGTTGATGACTGGAAACAGGTTGCCTGGTCGGACGAGTCTCGTTTCAAATTGTATCGAGCGGATGTACGTTTACGACTATGGAGACAATCTTATGAATCCGTGGAACCTGCATGTCAGCAGGGGAATGTTCAGGATGGTGGACGCTCTGTAATGATGTGCGTCGTGTGCAGTTGGAGTGATACGGAACTTCTGATACGTCTAGATACGATATTGACAGGTGACACGTACGTAAATATCCTCTCTGATCACCTGCATCCGTTCATGTCCATTGTGCATTACGAAGGACTTGGGCATTTCCAGCAGGACAATACGACACAAAATGGTTCAAATGGCTCTGAGCACTATGGTACTCAACTGCTGTGGTTATCAGTCCCCTAGAACTTAGAACTACTTAAACCTAACGAACCTAAGGACATCACACACATCCATGCCCGAGGCAGGATTCGAACCTGCGACCGTAGCAGAATACGACACACCGCACGTCCATAATTGCTACAGCGTGGCACCAGGAACACTCTTCTGAACTTAAAAACTCCCTTAGACATGAACATTATTGAGCATATCTGGTATGCCTTGCAACGTGCTGTTCAGATGAGATCTCCACCCGCTCGGTCTCTTACTTTTTTTTGCTCCTCAGTGTAAAAGAGTTATAACATCGGTGTACGTTAACGTGCCTTTTCTTTGCTCATGTATTTGTATACCTGGCTATGAGTCTTCTTCGACTTTTTAAAGCATCTTTTCTATATTCTGGTTTAAGATAATGGATGAAAATGCGCCACCTTGTCTGGCGCCTTTTCATATCTAACAGTTGCAAATCCAGGATGGTATGTAGCAATATGATGAAAAGAAAAGTTGCCACTCACCATATAGCGGAGTTGCTGAGTCGCAGATATGCAGTCATGTGTGTGAGTTGAGTTTGCGTGAGTGTGTGTGTGTGTGTGTGTGTGTGTGTGTGTGTGTGTGTGTGTCTATTGATGACAAAGGCCATTGGCCGAAAGCTAAAAGTGTGAAAATCTTTTTGTTGTGCCTTTCTGCGACTCAGCACCTTTTCATATCGGCTCTTCTTGGTTTGTCCTTTCATTAGTGACAGCTGTTTCAGTTTCCCAAAATGTTCCGTATGATTATTCAGTCTTTGTGTCTGTTCCTGCTTTTTTAAGCCCTTATAGATTTGGTTCCATGTAACGTTATCAAAGGTATTTATGAAGTTAGACTCCTTTCTAGTTGTTCCTTTACAACTAATTTTAGAGCTAGTATCACTTCTCAGGTTCCCTTGTTTTTCCAAACATAGTCAGAGACTGACAAGCGAGGTAATCACCCTGCCAAGAAAAAATGCGCGTGAAGCTGTGGATACAGGAGAACCCTTAATAGTCAAACCGCATATATAATTTCACTGATTACTAGTTTCGAGTTGTCTATTCCGATGGTAACAACATACATTGAGTAGTGTACAACTGCGAAACTATAGGGTATAGCGTCATAATTTGTGTGAGCAGAATCGTTTGTTATATAATCCAATGGAACAATGATGTAAATTACCCCGGAATAGAAGGTCATTTTATCTAATGCACACTCACCAAATCGTATAGTTTACATGCATAGTAACTTAACGCCAGCAGCAGCGGTTGTTATGGGCTCTGTAGAACAAGATGCTTGGCTGTTCCGCAGTAGAAACTAATACTAGTTTGGATGAATCAAGTTGCTTGTTTACGATACAGATGGCCATGTCTAGATATGCTGTCACCTAGGTGAACGATTGCTATCGTGCCACAGACGCGGGGCAGTGCGGCAGCTTTACGCTGCGACAGTGGGCGCGTTTAATAGGCTGTAAAATAATTGTGGGCTCACTATAAACACATTTCTGAAGAATATTTTCAACTGTTAATACAGGAAATAAATACTGCGATAAAATAACAATTAAGTCTTTTTATTTTGAATTTCGCGTCCAGACTAGAGAAAATTCTACTTATGTTAATAAAACATATACATTATCACAATATGAACAAATAATTTTTGTATAAAAAATGTGAGAGATTCATGAAGGACGACTGCGACCCAAATGTGACGGCCGAGCGCTCTGTTGCCTCCTACCCTGCCAAGACCAAAGGCAAGAGAAACTATTAAGTGAAACGAATTTAAATGAAATAATGCAATAAAAATAACGATTAATTCAAATTATAGGGAAAGGTAATAACGCAATAAAAGAGAAACGTACCTTACGTCTGATCATCTAGTGTTATTAGAAAGATGAGCCTGATGTGTCCTGCCGATTTCTTCAGTGTCTGACAAACGCTAATTTCCTCGTCAGTACATTGAAGAGTCTTTCCCTTTTTACATGTAATTGTGGTGAGGGGAAAAAACCCTAATTCACATAAATATGACGACGAAAATTAAAATAAAATGTTCAAAGCCTTTTTAGATATCGATCCATATTCCTCATTTATAGACATCCAAAAGGCTTCAAGAGACAATTTCTTATGCTTAATCATCAGTCCACGATCAGTGGATATAGCTGCCAGTTCTTCTTTATCTGTTAATATTAAGGCGAAGAAATCACCTGAAGTTTCCATGAATGGGATTCGAATCCAATCGTACTGTTCAGTGTTGAGGGATGGAAAATATGAACTCATTTTCTCTTCTAAACTCATTAAATGATCTACTACTATGGGAAGTATTTCATTTATGCATGCGCGCTACTTACCAACAGGAACATTTTCTAGTTACCTTGAACAGCTTTTCTTTTCCATATTTGTAGTTTTCTGTGAAACGCTTTGATTTTGTCGTTGGATGTGAGGATATTTTCTTCTTTCCCTTGCATGCTAGTGTTCAAAATATTAAACTGCTGAAATACATCTGCCAAATGCTGCAATCTGGCAATCCAAAATTCATTCCGAATGAGGTTGCAAAAATGTAAATGTTTCATTCAATCGAAAAACATGAGAAGTTCTAGTCGTAGCTCATACACGGGTCTAAGTGCTTTCCCCTCGACAGCCACCTGACATTTGTGTGTAAAGAAACCGACTGTGTTCTGACTCCAAACCGATACAAAGTTATTCGGATAAAAGAATTTTCACAGGTCTTGTGTTCATAAAATTTAGCATCTGAACAACTTGCTCTAAGACTTCTCTCAATTTTTCTCCCAATATTTTTGCTATTAAGACCTAACTAGGAAGAAAGCAGTGATTTATGATAACATCTACATTTTATTTTTTTTTACAAAAGAAATAAGGCCCTTCACGCAGCCTACCATTGAAGGGGTGCGATCTGTACAAGTGCCTACACACCACTTCCATGTTAACTGTCACTTATTAAGATAATCATTTAAAATGTTGAAAACGTCCTCAGCTTCAGTAGACACACCTAATTCTTTGCAAAAAAGAAACTGATTTAGTATTTGACCTTGATTAACGAAACGGACAAATGATAAGTGTTACAATTGGTTGATAATGATTCATCAACTTGCAATGTAAAGTTTGAGTGCTTGAGTTCATTACTGCATACATTTTTCTCAGTATCAGTAGACATTTCTATAATACGCCAGTTAACTGTATCATTCGACAAAGGAATACTGCTTATTTTCATAGCTGCTTCATTTCCTAGCATGGTCATGACGACTGTGCCGCTAAAGCGGAGTTATTGAACGCAGTTTTCCGAAATTCCTTCACCAGGGAAGACGAATGGAATATTCCAGAATTTGAAACACGAACATCTGCTAGCATGAGTTTCTTAGAAGTAGATACCTTAGGGGTTGCGAAGCAACTCAAATCGCTTGATACGGGCAAGTCTTCAGGTCCAGATTGTATACCGATTAGGTTCCTTTCAGATTACGCTGATACTATAGCTCCCTACTTAGCACTCATATACAACCGCTCGCTCAGCGATAGATCTGTACCTACAGATTGGAAAATTGCGCAGGTCGCACCAGTGTTCAAAAAGGGTAGTAGGAGTAATCCATTTAACTACAGACCTATATCATTGACGTCGGTTTGCAGTAGGGTTTTGGAGCATATACTGTATTCAAACATTATGAATCACCTCGAAGGGAACGATCTATTGACACGTAATCAGCATGGCTTCAGAAAACATCGCTCTTGTGCAACGCAGCTAGCTCTTTATTCGCACGAAGTAATGGCCGCTATCGACAGGGGATCTCAAGTTGATTCCGTATTTCTAGATTTCCGGAAAGCTTTTGACACCGTTCCTCACAAGCGACTTCTAATCAAGCTGCGGAGCTATGGGGTATCGTCTCAGTTGTGCGACTGGATTCGTGATTTCCTGTCAGGAAGGTCGCAGTTCGTAGTAATAGACGGCAAATCATCGAGTAAAACTAAAGTGATATCAGGTGTTCCCATGGAAGCGTCCTGGGACCTCTACTGTTCCTGATCTATATAAATGACCTGGGTGACAATCTGAGCAGTTCTCTTAGACTGTTCGCAGATGATGCTGTAATTTACCGTCTAGTAAGGTCATCCGAAGACCAGTATCAGCTGCAAAGCGATTTAGAAAAGATTGCTGTATGGTGTGTCAGGTGGCAGTTGACGCTAAATAACGAAAAGTGTGAGATGATCCACATGAGTTCCAAAAGAAATCCGTTGGAATTCGATTACTCGATAAATAGTACAATTCTCAAGGCTGTCAATTAAACTAAGTGCCTGGGTGTTAAAATTACGAACAACTTCAGTTGGAAGGACCACATAGATAATATTGTCGGGAAGGCGAGCCAAAGGTTTCGTTTCATTGGCAGGACACTTAGAAGATGCAACAAGTCCACTAAAGAGACAGCTTACACTACACTCGTTCGTCCTCTGTTAGAATATTGCTGCGCGGTGTGGGATCCTTACCAGGTGGGATTGACGGAGGACATCGAAAGGGTGCAAAAAAGGGCAGCTCGTTTTATATTATCGCGTTATAGGGGAGAGAGTGTGGCAGATATGATACACGAGTTGGGATGGAAGTCATTACAGCATAGACGTTTTTCGTCGCGGCGAGACCTTTTTACGAAATTTCAGTCACCAACTTTCTCTTCCGAATGCGAAAATATTTTGTTGAGCCCAACCTACATAGGTAGGAATGATCATCAAAATAAAATAAGAGAAATCAGAGCTCGAACAGAAAGGTTTAGGTGTTCGTTTTTCCCGCTCGCTGTTCGGGAGTGGAATAGTAGAGAGATAGTATGATTGTGGTTCGATGAACCCTCTGCCAAGCACTTAAATGTGAATTGCAGAGTAGTCATGTAGATGCAGATGTAGATGTAGATGTATTTTGCGAGCAGGCAAAATAAGTGACTCACCTGTAGTATGAGCTTTCGTACTCTTTGCTGTTACTTCAGAGACTTGGTTGGAAACGTTCAGAGCTTTATCAGAAACAGACATCACACTTTTCAAAGAATTTACTGCGCTTGTTTGCTGTTCGGACAATCTCTTGAAATAGTTTACAGGTTTATTTTGCAAATGTGAATGTATTGTTTTAAAATGTTTGCTCAGTTTACTAGGAAGCAGAGATTCATTTGCCATTTTATACCCACAAACTAAGAGTAGTGGAAAATGATAATCTTTACTCCCAGTCAAAGTGAAACCATAGCTTAAGTAGCTTTCATTGTAATTACAAGTAGGCCGCTGTTTTGCTTTTTTAGTTGCACTTAGCATTTGTTCACTTCCAGAACCGAATTCTTCGATGGCATGCTTGTTTTTCAGAAATCTGTCCATTTTATTCGATTGCCATCTGCATATAAGATTCACTTCAAGCGCTTTGAATTTTGATGAACTTTCATGTAAACATAATGTACATCTTTAAGAGGGTCAGTGATATACAAGGTGTCTCCAAAGATACGATATAATTTCAATGTGTGATAGCATCCAAACTAATTTAAATATTCACACGAATTAGAATTATGTGACACAGTATTTCACAAAGCTTTAATGCCATTCTGTCAACTTCAGCATATGTACCTTTCATGGCACACACAACATCCAGTCTGTCTTCAAGTACTAGCAGCATGTCCTCATTAACTATGACAGCGGCAGCAACATTTCGGTTCTTTAAATCATTGACTTGGTTGATAGGCATGTAGTAGACTCTGTTCTTGACATGCCCCCATAGGGAGAAGGCCATCGGCGTAACGTCAGGTGACCAGACGGTTAGGCAACTGGACCACCTCTGTTAGTCCAGCTATCTAAAAACAGCTGGCCTAGAACATCTCGCACAGTCTGAGCCCAATATAATGGTGCACCGTCTTGTTAGAAGACGACTGTGCCCTGGCCGTGAGCCAGTTATGCAGTTGTGGTAGCGCCAGCAGCTCCAGCATATAAAGGTTATTGTTAGAATTAGCTGTTTTTCCTGAGAAATAAATATCACCACAATGCGATCAGTCGTCACACAACGCCACACATTCACTTTCGGGCTGTCACGTACCTCATCTGTCATAGTGTGCAGATTGGTTGTACCCAGATGCGAACATTGTGTTTGTTTACCTTACCACACATGTGGAATGTTGCTTCGTCAGCAAATGTGATCTTTTTTTAAAAAATTGCATCCTCCTCTAATCGTCGAGGAATGTCCGCAGTGAATTGCATACGTTATGGCTTGTCTGGTTTCAATGCGTGCAGCAGTTGCAATCGGCATGGATGGATCTGAAAGACTTTTCCGATGGACGCGGTGCACCGTCTCCCTAGGGGTTTGCAGCTCCTGCGATGCCCTCCGAGCAGATGGTGAACGTTGAAAAGCCATTTGTACTAATTCTGTGTCGGCTTCACTTGCTCCAAGTGCTTCATATGCTTCATATCAACGCTTCTGTCTGCACAAAATTTCTATACCACCGGCGTATCGACGTCTGCGAAGGTGGTTGCTTCCTGTACTTAGCCTGAATATTTCTTAGGACCTGCGTTCCGATTTGGCCTGAATGAACCATTCAACACACGGAGCCCTTTTTTGAGCCTCTGTCATTATGCTTCTCTCACGACAACGTGGAACATACTCAAACAAAACTTCGTGAGTTTGTCTGTCACGCAAGCGAAATACGGTGTGAATATCTTAATTAGTTTTGGCGCTATAACACATTGAATTTGCAGCTTTCCTTTTGAGATATCATATATTACGCTACAATTTACATGACAGCATAGAGTGTATTCTGTAATTATAGTGTACCTTCATTTTTGTGCTTTATACAGGGTGTCCCAGCTATCTTGACCACCCAAAATATCTCTGGAACAATAACAGCCATTGGAAAATGACTTTTACCGGTATCAATGTAGGGCTGGGGCCCATGAATGTACATATTTGGAAACATTCTAAAACGAAAGCATATGTGTTTTTAACATAAACTTATGTTTTTTTTAAAATTGACCTCCTATATATTTCCTTCAGCAATCCATAGCATGACAAAGCACATACACAATGGCGTTGATTCCATCGCAATATTCCCATTACATCCAGAGATATTGAGACGCGAAGTTGACGCTTGAAACACCCGACATGCGCTGCTAACGCATGTCCTGAGGCTCAGGCGTGAACCCCATGCTGTCCGTAATCGCGATGTGATTGACATGCGTAATCACATTTCCATACTTATCAAGAGGTCCGAAACGAATAATACGGTCAGCTGCCATCCTGCATTAACGTCGTACATTCCAGCAGGTATTTATCCCATAGGCTAGGGGTGATGCGGTTCTGTAACATATCTGTGTACCGCAACGTTAGTCACAAAGTTAACTTCGCTTATCGTTAATCCGTTACTAAAAAGGTAATGCCCTTCAACGTTAAAACTTTACTTTACTGTAGATCTAGCGCAAGTGACAGGTAATCATTCACTCGTAATATTAAAATTCATGTTGATGGTTTTAGTGAAACGAGCAAGTGGACTAAAAGTTTTACCGTTGTTTAGGTAAAAATGTTTTGATTTGGGAAGTTCAGGTAGGACATAGAAGTTGAATGTAAACATGTTTAACCAATTAGTTTTATTATCACATAATTATCAATGTTATGTCTATCTAATGCGTTGAAGGACAAATTGTTGCAAACAAATGTTTCTTAACATCACTGGGTAAAATGGCCCTTTGTAGAAACTTCCACTGTGATACCAGCACTACATACTAAACATAGCGTTCACATCTCATGCTCAAAGTGATGGCCATTGGCTTGCATACATAGGGTCACTCTGCGGATGAAGGATGCCCTAATTCGTGCTACTGTTTCCTCTTTGATGTCTGTACAAGCATCAATAATGCGTTGCTTCATGTCCCCTGGTGTTGTTGGTTCATGTTGGTAAACAGCATCCTTCACTGCTCCCTAAAGAAAATAATCCAGCGGTGTAAGGTCTGGAGATCGGGCAGGCCACCTAACTGGGCCACCTCGTCCAATCCACCTACCAGGGAACTTACGGTTCAGAAGTCGTCGTGCTCGTAAGGCGTTATGTGCAGGGCATCCGTCATGCTGATACTAGATGACCACTCTCCGGTTCAGAGGTACGGTGTCCAAGAGAACAGAAAGATTGTGTAGTATAAATCTGGAGTATTGTCTGCCATTTTGGATGCCATTTATAAAGAAAGGTCCGATAATGGTATCTCCAATAATCCCACATCAAACATTAACTTTCCACGGACGTTGATGCTCTACTTGACGGAGCCATTTTGGATTGTCTGCGGACCAATAATGCATATTCCTCATATTGACAATTCCTTTGTCGGAGAATGATGCCTCGTCGGCAAAAAGAACATCTGCAAAAAAATTTGGAATAGTCAGAAGTTTTTGCTGAGCCCACCGACAAAATGTTACCCTATTGCGGAAGTCATTTCCATGAAGATCCTGGTGTAAATGAACATGGTAAGGATGAAATTTATGACGTTTAAGAATACGCTGTGTGCTTGATTTCGACACACCAACTTCACGTTCAATTTGACGTGTGCTGATTTGAGGATTCACAGCTATGGTAGCGAGCACAGCAACTTCAGCACGTTCATCTGTGCGTGTTCTAGGACAATGTCGAGGTCTTGGATTTAAGCTTCCCGTTTCACGTAGACGAGATGTGAGACGACCAAACATACGGCGCGAAGGCGATGGGTTGTCAGGGAATCGTCTTCTGTACAGTCGTTCTGCCTGAACAGCATTTCGTCCACCTACAACAGATTACAGTACAGGTATGTAGAGTAGGGTAGAAAACAGATATATTAACTTAATAATCATAATGTTCGCTAACAGTACTATCAACAAACAAGCAATCTCATAACGTATTTCCCGTCAACGTAGATTCTCCATAGATCAGCAGCATTTCTACCATATCTTCATGTGTGTACATTATACTGTACAGTATACGTTCCACAACACAACGTTTATTCACAATGTGTACTACCTCCGTGCCGTCACTAGATTACTCTGATGCATGACTACACTGGCAAGCGGTGTACTGCACGCCAAAGCAACAACAAATGGGATGCTCGGAGGGTGGTGGAGTACAGGAGTTTGCATGGGTCACAAATCATAAACAAGGCGAAGTGGTAACTGTGGCAGTAGTGGGAACTACGTTGGACACTTGACTAGGTAGAGCCAGGCCCTGCGCGACAGGCACAATGCGTCATATAACTCTTTAGATAAACCTTATTTTTGGTGTGCAGGATAAATAAGACAACCTGACGGGTGTACACCGATCGGTACTGGTTCATATTGTGTACGTAGATACGTAAAACGTGCAAGAGGGAAACCATTATGTGCTTATGAGAGTTGATGGCACAGACCGTAATATTCGTTTCGGACCTCTTGATAAGTATGGAGGTGTGATTACACATGTCAATCATCACGCGATTACGGGCAGCATGGGGTTCACGCCTGAGCCTCAGGACGTGCGCTAGCAGCGCATGTCGGGTGTTTCAAGCGTCAACTTCGCGTTTCAATATCTCTGGATGTAATGGGAATATAGCGATGCAATCAACGCCATAGTGTATGCGCTTTGTCATGCTATGGATTGCTGAAGAAAATATATAGCAGGTCCATTTAAAAAACAAGTTTGTGTTAAAAAACACATATGCTTTCGTTGTAGAATGTTTCCAAATATGTACATTCATGGGCCCCAGCCCTACATTGATACCGGTAAAAGTCGTTTTCCAATAGCTGTTATTGTTCCAGAGATATTTTGGGTGGACAAGATAGCTGGGACACCCTGTATATGAAGTTCGTCATAGCCACTAAGGGGAAAACTTTATCTATAATGACAAATAAATAAATAAAACTGAAAATCACTGGCACCACGATTAGTATTGCGGACATGTCATGCCCAGTGTGTTGACAGTAACCCGGAATAATTCCTCAGCCTTTCGCTAGAATTCAGTTAACTGTGCGAATTGTGATGTTCGACTTCGTTCTGGCATGTCTATCCTTACTGAACAAGGATTTCGTCTGAAATAACAGACTGAGCTATTTGCAAGGCAGTATATTTGTTATCGACGCAACATTTTCTTGCAGCACCCTTAGCACAGGATATTAAATCATTACCTGTTATACCCTCTGTTAGTATACTATACTATAGTGCATTTCGCATTGTAACATTACACAGTTTTAAGGCCCCTGTATAAAAAACAACAACAATAACATAGTCAAGCTAACAAACATACAAATAACAGGACGGTATAAAAATTAACAAATCAATAAGATACATGG
This sequence comes from Schistocerca gregaria, assembly GCF_023897955.1. NCBI lineage: Eukaryota > Metazoa > Arthropoda > Insecta > Orthoptera > Acrididae > Schistocerca > Schistocerca gregaria. The sequence goes on from NC_064920.1 coordinate 469,920,620, forward strand.
GAATTTATAGTCCATATTCGCGAATAGCCAAAGGAACAGAGTGTTACATCAATGTTAGTAAACCAATTAAAATTAAAAAGAGAACAGTTATAAAGTACTTACGAATACGAAATGGGAACACAAGTAGTAGGGTAGCGGGAGTACCACTCCAATTTTTATATCTAATTGATATGAAAATTAATTAAATTGATCAATTAATTCCCCCATACCCGACCACGCCCACTCCCACCCCTACAACGCCCACCCTCATCCCCGAATAACGCCTGCACGTGGGCCACAGGCACCTCCCCCCACCTCCCACAACATACACTGTTGGCAGGAATTTCGAATTTTGGCGACAATTTTGAATTTTGGCGGGAATTTCGAATTTTGACGAGAACTACTTTGTCCTAGGGGTGTGCTGGGTTTCAACCCCCACCCCCCTGGCAATTGGTGGGAAATTAGAAATGGCGGTACCCTATTCGGGACTCGAACCCAGGTCCTCCTGGATGGAAAGCCTAAATGCACCCCTCCCCCCCCCCCCCTAACACATGAAAATTGTCCATATGAGGGAGAGGAAGATTAGGTTAGTGTGCTTTATTTTATATTTTTTTACGCGAAAATTAAGAAAAGATATTAACTATTTATATAATTAATCATATAGATCATGCATAATTACACAACTATATGCGTGGCTCTACACAAGCACGACCTAAAACCGCAATACAGCTCAAAAACTGACGATACCATACAACTGGTGTTATCCTGCTCGGAAAAAAATTTCACAACACTACGCGAAACTAGTGACAGACACACTCAAACATTACCCTTCACGCCGCAAGGGGTACCCGTGCGGTCCCAGGCGCCTTGCCAAGGTTCGCGTGGCTCCCCCAGACGGAGGTTGGAGTCCTCCCTCGGGCATGGATGTATTGTCCTTAGCATAAGTTAGTTTAAGTTAGCTTAAGTAGTTCGTAAGCATAGGGTCCGATGACCTCAGCAGTTTCGTCGCATAGTCATTACCATAAATTTCCAAATTTACCCTTCACCTATAAGCTGGCGGAAAAAAGGCAGTAGTGTAAGGTGCTATCTTTATTCCTTTTGGCTAGAAATATGTTCAACTGATAAGATGTTGGTGTTGGAGAGAGAGAGGAGTTTAAAAACTTTATTACCTGTAAGCGTACTGCTGAGGACACTATCTATCATTGTTTCACGTCAGAGTTCACTACAGGCGCCTGATCAAAAACCACACTGCAGCCCAGGGTACGGAAGCCAATACACACTACCACAACTGATGTAAAAAAATGAATCATTGTTCTAATTACACTTCAAAATTGTCATGAATAAACCAGCACTCGTAATGAACAGGGGATAATGCATCACATGTACTGAGGAAAGTCATTGCCGTAGCCCCGTACCCACATTGAGGCGACAGTCCTATGCCAACACAGTAGCATAGTCAATTAAACAATAGGAGATAAAAGGACGGTGACCTCAAGCGCAGCTTGTTCATCTAAAATAGAGCGACACGGCTCCCACAGGCGTCTCTCCTGGTCAGAGTGCGTCTGTGTCCGGTGACTACCCCCAGTGGACACGTCCCGCTCGCCCCCAGCAGGCCGCTGTTCTGCGATGGAGAACAATTGTATTTAACGTCAACGCAACTCTACCTAGAAAACTATGAAATGTATTTCTCGGAAAGACTGGACTCCTCTGGAGCAACAACAATGCTCCAGACGGGATTTCCAAAAGCTGGCTGCTTGGGAAACAGGGAGCCTTTCATCTAACGCAACCGCAGCCTGTCACCAGAATGTCTTCAGTACAATGCTCCCTGATGAGCACATTGCTGGGCGATCAGCATTATCGATGCTGACAAAAGCTACACATACAACAGAGCACAGCGCCGGCATCTCTCGGAACAAAACCGTGATAAATGAGGGCTACCTCAAACACCGGTTGTTTGTGTAAAGGGACAGCCGTCTGAGGGAACTAGGGCGCCACACGCCGTTCCGAGCACTGGACTATAACATTTGTATTTAACATCAATGCGACTCCTATAATGCAGCAACTATTAAAAAATGAAAACACAATCACAATGATAATAAATGTCTTCTTCCCATGAAAATTGGCACAGTCCACTTTCTCTTAGTTTTATGAGAAAAATCAGTATAGCATTCGAGTGCAGGATACAAATAGCATCTCATTATTTTGCGACATGCAGCGAAGTGCACCGCAGCCGATCACAGATGATCAGGTGTGTGTTACAAACATTTCAGACACAGGAAGTAACGTCAGAGAATACAATCCTTTAAGCCATTAGCTCACATTTAAGAAAAAAAAACACTCCTTTTACTTTCGACAACAAAAAGCTGTAATTCAAGAGGATGTAGCTGTTTTGTACAATGTGGCAGGTCTCGTTTTACTATAGCGATGCTATAACATACAGGCGTTTATGAAACAAATAGTGAGAGTCTGTCTTGTAACAGAACCTCCTATAAGATTTTACCATGCGCCTCTCCTGTTACATCTCAAACCAATTACCTCTGTATTCTTACATTTGCCATTTTTTATGCATAACCCACCTCTACAGTCATGTCTGTAAAGTTTGTGTCCTACAGCAGCAGATACTTGCGCTCTAGTTTTGTGAGCAATTTGAACATCGTAACCCGTTTCACGCGAACTACTCACATGTCGAGGTAAAGAACCACTATCATTTCTAGACTGCACAACGAACTATAATTCAAGTGTAGTCGACTTTAGGATCAGAGGTTATGAAGTATGAAATAACACCTATGTTTTAAACACGCAATCGCGACGATAATAGTAATAGAAGAACAGTCATGAGTTTATGAGAGTAGAGACAGCCGATTCCTATTAGTTTCATGAGCGAAATCGGGGCAGTTTTGAGAGAACTATCTGCATCCAAACTTTAACAAGTTATACCACTCCTTGTAATAGAACCTCCTAGAAGACTTTACTGCGTCTCTCTCTCTTTCGGTATATTGAAAAACAATTACCACCTGTGTGCTATCATTGAGCATATTACATACAGTATCGCTCAACTGGAGCTGGAGGCCAGTGCTCCAAGTCCTTTGCGCAGATCTGCACAAAATTTTGTAATCTGTACTGGAGGACGACCATATCCAGCAAACTATTAATCATACGAGAAGGCTCCTGTACTGTTCCTTCATAAGCAGTGTAAAAAGAAATCTTTCATTCCCTTTATGGCTATCGTAGTTTTCCATGTCAAATCCATACCATTCCTTACGACAGGATATAGTCATTTTATCATGGCGAGTCTATCACGCATCCTCTACTACTAAGTATAATACTTCACCAATAACTGAATGATGGAGATAAAAAACAATAATAAACGAAAAACAGCGATGGGTGGACATGTCCCATAAGTTTTTTCCTTGCGCATAGTACCACTGTGTCTTAGAAAGAGAGGCATAATCGTCCTACAAGCCGCCAGATGTTAAAAAATATGATCGTAATGGCCATGTTACTATCACATGCAGTCTTGGTTCTACAGGTGCTCAGAAGTATAGCTAATGATACCCAAATTGAAACCAATACAGATCTTACAAATCGAGGTATGGCATTATCTCCGAATGAAGTGGTTTTTCCACACAAATACCTCGACATTGAATACAGAGAGTGATCGTCGGAGTGTGTATTAACAAACTGACAGTGCTGTTACACGTCGTCGACGGTGTAAGATTGTAATAAAATATCATCGAATTTAGAAAGTGACTCGGCTAAGGAACGCGGTATGAAGCCAGGATTGCAACTCTGTCATGCCGCCACTAGATATTTCTCTAGTATTTCTAATGCATTCTGTCTCAATGCCATGTCAGATGTTCTGCGATATATCCACTGGGTTATAGGGATGATTGTTTGAGAATGATCACATACAGAAGATAGCGTGCTGATTGAGGTCGTAAGAAATGTACACTGGCTTTTCAGATCTCTAGTGTTACACTTCTGGTAGAAAAGCCATCTGCGATTTGGAATCAAGTCTTTCCATTCAATCACATACCTGTGCAGATCCTATGGAGAAGTCTTTTAATGATTTTTAATGATCACAGACACTAGTGAATCATATTCATGGCACATGGGCTATCTGTTTCAGTAAAATTCCAATGTGGTTTCTAATTGTCCCTATGCATCTTGTAACTGCTCGTCACCCCTGCTGCTTTGTGCATGTGACCGTCCCAATATAAAATGGAAACGAGCAGAAGTCGAAGAGAGCTATATCCATCACATTCTGCAACCTGCGTAGAAACAGAGTGAAATGAGTTAATGCTGTAGGACTGTGCTTTGACTATTCGGTGGAAATGGGAATGTGTTGTAGCTCAGCCACCAATGTACGATGTGTAAGGTTAGCGCCAAACAAAGCCTGCTCCTGCAGGCCTTTGATTGTGTAAATCATGGAATTCTTTTAGATAAGCTAAATCATTATGGTTTGTGGGGGACAGTGCACAAATGGTTTAATTCATACTTAACTGGAAGAATGCAGAAAGTTGAAATAAGTGATTCATGTAATGTTAAAACAACACCTGATTCCTCAAACTGGGGGGCTATCAAGTACAGGGTCACACAGGCTTCGGTCTTAGGTCCTTTACTGTTCTTGATATACACTCCTGGAAATGGAAAAAAGAACACATTGACACCGGTGTGTCAGACCCACCATACTTGCTCCGGACACTGCGAAAGGGCTGTACAAGCAATGATCACACGCACGGCACAGCGGACACACCAGGAACCGCGGTGTTGGCCGTCGAATGGCGCTAGCTGCGCAGCATTTGTGCACCGCTGCCGTCAGTGTCAGCCAGTTTGCCGTGGCATACAGAGCTCCATCGCCGTCTTTAACACTGGTAGCATGCCGCGACAGCGTGGACGTGAACCGTATGTGCAGTTGACGGACTTTGAGCGAGGGCGTATAGTGGGCATGCGGGAGGCCGGGTGGACGTACCGCCGAATTGCTCAACACGTGGGGCGTGAGGTCTCCACAGTACATCGATGTTGTCGCCAGTGGTCGGCGGAAGGTGCACGTGCCCGTCGACCTGGGACCGGACCGCAGCGACGCACGGATGCACGCCAAGACCGTAGGATTCTAACAGTGCCGTAGGGGACCGCACCGCCACTTCCCAGCAAATTAGGGACACTGTTGCTCCTGGGGTATCGGCGAGGACCATTCGCAACCGTCTCCATGAAGCTGGGCTACGGTCCCGCACACCGTTAGGCCGTCTTCCACTCACGCCCCAACATCGTGCAGCCCGCCTCCAGTGGTGTCGCGACAGGCGTGAATGGAGGGACGAATGGAGACGTGTCGTCTTCAGCGATGAGAGTCGCTTCTGCCTTGGTGCCAATGATGGTCGTATGCGTGTTTGGCGCCGTGCAGGTGAGCTCCACAATCAGGACTGCATACGACCGAGGCACACAGGGCCAACACCCGGCATCATGGTGTAGGGAGCGATCTCCTACACTGGCCATACACCTCTGGTGATCGTCGAGGGGACACTGAATAGTGCAAGGTACATCCAAACCGTCATCGAACCCATCGTTCTACCATTCCTAGACCGGCAAGGGAACTTGCTGTTCCAACAGGACAATGCACGTCCACATGTATCCCGTGCCATACAACGTGCTCTAGAAGGTGTAAGTCAACTACCCTGGCCAGCAAGATCTCCGGATCTGTCCCGCATTGAGCATGTTTGGGAGTGGATGAAGCGTCGTCTCACGCGGTCTGCACGTCCAGCACGAACGCTGGTCCAACTGAGGCGCCAGGTGGAAATGGCATGGCAAGCCGTTCCACAGGACTACATCCAGCATTTCTACGATCGTCTCCATGGGAGAATAGCAGCCTGCATTGCTGCGAAAGGTGGATATACACTGTACTAGTGCCGACATTGTGCATGCTCTGTTGCCTGTGTCTATGTGCCTGTGGTTCTGTCGGTGTGATCATGTGATGTATCTGACCCCAGGAATGTGTCAATAAAGTTTCGCCTTCCTGGGACAATGAATTCACGGTGTTCTTTTTTCAATTTCCAGGAGTGTAGATTAATGACTTATCATTCCACATTGATAGAGATGCAAAGTTAGTTCTTTTTGCAGATGATACAAGTATTAGTAATAACATCCAAAAACTAAGAACTAAGTTATGTACTTGTAAATGATGTTTTTCACAAAATTAGTAAGTGGTTCTCAGCAAATGTACTCTCTTTAAATTTTGATAAAACACAGTATATACAGTTCCGTACAGTAAATGGCACAACTCCAGTAATAAATATAGGCTTTGAACAGAAGTCTGTAGCTAAGGTAGAATTTTCAAAATTTTTAGGTGTGTGCATTGATGAGAGGTTAAACTTGAAGCAACACATTGATGGTCTGCTGAAACGTCTGAGTTCAGCTACGTATGCTATTAGGGTTATTGCAAATTTTAGTGATAAGAATCTCAGTAAATTAGCCTACTATGCCTACTTTCATTCACTGCTTTCGTATGGCATCATATTCTGGGGTAATTCATCGTTGAGTAGAAAAGTATTCATTGCTCAAAAACGTGTAATCAGAATAATTGCTGGAGCCCACACACGGTCATCCTGCAGACATCTATTTAAGGATCTAGGGATCCTCACAGTAAATATATTCACTTAGGAAATTTGTTGTTAATAATCCTACCCAGTTCAAAAGTAATAGCAGTGTGCATAGCTATAACACCAGGAGAAAGGATGATGTTCACTGTGCAGGGTTAAATCTGACTTTTGCACAGAAAGGGGTAAATTATGCTGCCACAAAAGTCTTTGGTCACCTACCAAACAGCATCAACAGCCTGACAGATAGCCAACTAACATTTAAAAATAAATTAAAAGAATTTCTAGATGACAACACCTTCTACTCATTGGCTGAATTTTTAGATATAAATTAAGGGAAAAAACAACAACAACTTAAACATTAGTGTCATGCAATATTTTGTGTAATGTAATATCTTGTACAGACATCTTTTATTAACCTGACACGTTCCACATCATTACGAAGTGTCGTATTCATGATCTATGGAACAAGTATTAATCTAATCTAATCTACACGAGGTAGTATAAAAGACAGTACGAACAGCTATGGTGCTGGTTCTTATCAGCAAGATTAGGAAGACTCAACATCATACAGGTACTGCAGTCTGAAGCAGATCGGCATCCCTCAGGATCCATACATGTGTATCACCCAAACATTCTATCATCGTTGTTCTACACGATCTAAAAGTGAAAAATTACGAATATAAAGCTCTGCTAGCTTCATCTGATAGACTTTTACTGCATCTCTCTCTTCTGATATCTCAAAAACAAATACCGTCTTCGTGCCAGCATTGAGCATATGTGGCTATCCTATTAAATATACAAGTACTGATCCATTGGAGCAGGTGGCTAAAGATTGACTTTGCTCGCACAGACCAGCGTAAAGTTTCACCGCCTGTACTGTATGAGGACCATCTCGCACAGATTATCAGTTGCAAGAGAGGTTCCTTGTTTTGTTGTTTGATACACCGCTTTTTCTGCTGTAACACGCTTTGTGCAGTGCCATACATTTTGCTTTTTGCGCCACGACTTCGAGGTCTGTGTCAGGTTCTAAACTGACATTAACACGTTCTGATCCAATGCCTCTCGCAGAGAACTAGACATCACATGTCGTCAATCATGTTATTGCTGCTGTACCTACAACAGACACACACACATACACACACACACACACACACACACACACACACACACACACACACACACAATGGGTGATTGAAGTAAAAGACAGTCACAACGTAAGGAACTGGAAGAGTTTTGAGGTACTGTAGAGCATTTCCAAAATTCGTCCAAAGATGACTGATGACCTCTACATTTAAACTCATCATTCACAGTGAAAGGATACCTGATGGCGCTCTGTTCCGTTTGATTGATTCATCATATTGTTGCCATATACGTGATCACTGTTTCAGTGGTAGCCATCCCCGGAATTTGTTACCCCCTCCACAAAGACTCTTTCTTCATCTCAAGCAAAAGATGTCAGTAGGTCATTATGTGGTAATTAACAGTGCACCAGTGGATGGTTGGGGTGGAAGAAAGGTACTGTCGATGTACTGTAATAATAATAATCATCACAGTTGATAGTGCGATCAGTTTTAGCACTTTTACAGTAATTTCAACACCAACCAATGACACGGCAGCATCCTTCCCAATTTCTTTATCATCACTAAACAGCATCTCCACTAATTACAGAATGTGAATAGATGACTGAGACTGAGTACCACGCTCATTCAGTGTCAGTTCACAAACATGTACACCAAAGATTACCAGACAGCGAGCTACATGTCTTTAGCACTTCAATCACAGTGCGTACTGTGGGATGTTTCTCTATGTGAATGGGAGCCACTGGGCATTCTCGCACTCTTAGGATAAAGTTAGAGACCGAGAGATCTCCTCGCATTGTCTTTGACCAACGCTTCCTGCAGCACTGGCACAAATTTAATATGCATCTGACTAGAAGTAGACCGCTACATTCCACGTTTCATGAAGGAACAGTGCGAACTGAGGCTGTAACCGCTCCCCGCACCCATCTAATAGTATAAGACTTCGCCAGATGTGCAAATGTCGAGGAGGTTAGCACCCCTTTTGGTGTGTAGTAGATATGAATCTGTTGTCATAATATAACAAACAGTTAAGAACAAGAAACGTACATAATGTAGCTCCAGATGGACCTCTGCAGGTTGTGCTCTCGCGGTCGCGTTCTCGCTTCCCGAGCACAGGGTCCCAGATTCGATTCCCAATGGGGTCAGGGATTTTCACCTGCCTCGATATGACTGGGGGTTTGTGTTGTCCTCATCATTTAATCATAATTCATGGAAGTGGCGAGATTATACTGAGCAAATGTTGGGAAAGAGTATGGGCGGTGATAACCACGCAGTTGAGCGCCCCACAAACCAAACATCATCATCATCATCATCATCATCATCATCATCATTATCATCATCACCCAGATGGACGGAGTTTGCAGCATTTTACGTAATTCAACTGCGCTATCAATTCTGAAGTATTGTTCTAGTGTCTGGGATCATTATCAAGTAGGTATTGGTAAGGGAGAACATAAACATATGCACTCCTAAGGCTACAACGTTGTGCATTTAAAACGCATTATAATGTTAGATCATTGTGGTTTCTGACCTATTAGCCGTATGGAATGCAATGATGTTACTATCCCAATGTAAGAAAAATATTTCCAACACATGATACAAATTCTCCTTGCAGTTTTTTCTGCAGTAAACTTTGGTGAAAAACTGTAAAATGAAACACTCCTTCCTCAAAACATCGATTCCTTGTGATACATGCACATATAGCATTCCAGAGGTGTAAAGCCCCCACTGTTCACTTCCGATCACGGTTCAAAAATTATACTATGCTCACATCAGACCTACACAAAATAAATGATCGTTAGTAATGGAAGTAGGGGGATAAGGGCGCTTTGGCCCCACTCTCCACTGTTGCCAAATATATTCAAGATGGCGGATACAAGATGGTGGTGATAGATATGGCAACATCGCAATGACATCACTGTGGGAAGTTCAAATTTTGGCTGGAAGATAGGTCACTTCGGCTACCTCCACTAACCTAACCCCTCCCCTCCCCCCCTCCCCTTCCTCTCCAGAAAATAGTGGGAAGTTAAAATTCCAGCAAGACAATGAAGCTCACAGTGGCTATCTCCACTAACCTAAGAAAATGGCGGGGAAAATAGGTCACTTGGGCTACCTCAACTAACATAAGTCATCCAACCACCATGTTTTCCTAGGATTTGGAGGGGAAGAACTCAGCCTGTGCTGGGCTGCTGGATAGGATGGACATGTCTTTATTTTGCATGCAGAGTTTGTTTAAACAATTTGAGGCAGTAGCTTTATCCACTGTGTTCACCATGAGGTTTGGAGTCCAACTGACCTAGTACACAGTACTACAAACAGAGGGCGCTGTCGTCCCTCCCATGTTGTAATCCAAGATGGTAGTTTGGGGGGGGGGGGGGGAATAGCGGGAAAATAGCCTGTGCTGGGCTGTTGGAGAGAGGAAGGAGTGTACTTTACGCTGGAACAATTTATTTAGCGATGGACTTCGTGTAGTTTGTTTATTACACTGATACAAAATACACTCTCTGACATGCTTGGGGTCGCAATACACAGCCTGCAGACATGCAAACAACTCACAAATCATCGAAATAATGCAGTACACTGATGTACAGGCATGCAAAAATCTCATAAATTGTCAAAATAATGTATGTATAATGCTCTTCAAACACTCTTGATTATTGTAAATTGTCGAAATAATTCACTGAACAGCCTACAGAACTGAAACCTACTCGTAAATCACCAAATAATGCAGTTCACTGATGTGCAGACACGCTCACTAATTATAAGCTGTCCAAATAATGCATACAATTTATTTAGGGAAGGATTGCAGGTAATGTATTTATTATACCGATACAAAACACTCTCCCTGGCGTGCTTGAGGTCACAGTAAACAGACTAGAGACCTGCAAACTACTCGTAAATCATTAAAATAATACAGTACACCGATGTGCAGAGACAGAAACAAATCGTAAATTGTGAAATAATGCATGTAAAAAGCTCTGCAAACACGCTTGCTAATAGTCAACTGTTGAAATCATGCATTGCATGGCCTGCACATCTGTTCATACAATAATGCAACAGACACGAAAACAACTCGTAAATTGTCAAAAGATAATGTATGTGTAATGCTAAGCAAACGTGCCCACAATGCTGAAACAGCCGTGACATATCAGCGAACTGGCCCTCTACAGAACTCCAAGGTGCGCATGCCAGATGAGCGCTCACACCGGTTCCATTCGCAAGATGCTCTGGGCTGCGTACATGTGTTTACCGTTGCTGTTCTGATACCTGTCTCCTTGTTGATACTGACACCACAGGTCACGCTATAGAAATCTGTTCCAATACCTCCCAGAATAGCAGGGGGTGCAATGTTCCTAGCGATCCTAACAGGAATGAGAGCTGCGTTTAGCTGTGCAAGCGTTTATCCACCCAGAGTGCCTGACACATCGAAACGAAGTGTTTGCATAGTGAGTCACCATCGCAGGTGCATCTAAAAGGTTCGCAATGTTATACTGATGCCACATGGCGATGTAAATAAGAGCCAAGTCTACCTCTCGGAAATTGTAATGTGTTGCAGAAATAGTTAACGGTCGCTTTTGTAGGAGCTTTGGAGATAACTCTGCTTGTCTGCATGGAAATTCTTGTCCTAAAAGAGATTGTTACGAAATTAGCCCAGAATAAAACCGACTGCATTCTTCCTCGCGGTCCGAACGCGGTACCCTGTCCCCTGTCCATCACGCACTTCCAACAAAGATCTCTGAAACGCTAACGTTCACACCGCTATCTAGAGGCTACTATGTCTCAGAACAAAGGATGTCTTGTAATGAATAGAGCATTATGATCGGCTCTTACTGTATTTACCCACCAATTACTGATGCTGCCAGTGTGGAAGCAGTGTCCGTCTATTTCTTTCTGCAGACGAGTCTTTCAGTGGCAAAACTATTTAGTACAGATCGCCATGTTGCACTGACAGAAAAACCCTGCAAAGTGGCCTACATATTTTATGTATTTGTAAAATTTTAGATAGTTCCTATGCCTCATGCAACTGCTGGCGTTTCTGCAGCTTTGCACATGCGATCGTTCCAGTTTAGGTAGGTACTGAGCAGAAGTCTGAGAGAGATTTATCTACCACATTCTGCAACCCGGGTAGAGACAGAGTGACCTGAGTTAGTGCGTCAGGATCATGTTTTGGCCACTCTGTGGAAATGGGAACATTTTGTCGTAGCTCCACGAACAGTGTAAGATCAGCGCGAAACGAGCCAACTGCGATGCATGCACATACCCAGACATGCATAAAACAGAGCAGTTGCTCAGCAAATGTGGAATATGTTTTGTGGAGGCGACTGGGTACAATCGAGTACAGTGCTGTACTCTGCCACGCCTCCTCCCTACCCCCCCCCCCAAACCCCCCAATCAGTGCATTTGCGCTATGTGTTAGCAGCTGTACTACATTTATAAGCAATTTTACAACACTGATCGAGAGGTTATGTCATGATGTTCTGTGGGACCAAACTGCTGAGGTCAGCGGTCCCCAGACTTACAGACTACATAATCTAACTTAAACTAACTTACGCTAAGGACAACACACACGCCCATGCCCAAGGGAGGACTCGAACCTCTGACAGGTTGAGCCGTGCGACCCGTGGCGCAGCTATCAATTCTTGTAGGATTTCACGATATTTTGGTCGAACACATCTGTGATAAGCTTATTGTCCAGATTATATCACCAATGCTGTCTACGACTGTTAAACGACGATGGTTGATTCGTATCGTGTAGGAGTTTAAGACTTTGTTCCCGGCAGGATTCAAATGGTTCAAATGGGACTTAACATCTGACGTCATCAATCCCTTAGACTTAGAACTACTAAAACCTAACTAACCTACGGACGTCACACACAACCATGTCTGAGGCAGGATTCGAACCTGCGACCGTACCTGCAGCTCAGTTCCAGACTGAAGCGCCTAGAACCGCTCGACCACAGCGGCTGGCCTCTGATGTTTACCACATCGACACCCTACAAAGTGATATATTATTGGGTTGGAGATCAGTTTCACACTCTAATGTTCAGACTTCCATCCTCAGTGGCAGAGCAGTGTAACTGAGTAAGAGTCTTTCAGTATTTGACGATCTGTAGGTCAGTGCAACATGGCGATCTGTACTAGATATTTTTGCCACTGAAAGTCTCGTCTGCAGAAAGGAAATGGCAGACAGTGCTTCCACACCGGCAGCATCAGTAATTTGGAGGGTAAATTCAGTAAGAGCTGATTATAAAGCTCCATTCACTCACAAGAAATCATTTGTGCTGGGACATAGGAGCCTCTACATAGTGGCAAGAACGTTAGTGTTTCGGAGATCTTTGTTGAAAGCAGGAAGGTAATATGTGATGGACAAGGTGCCACGTTGGGACCGTGAGGAGGAATGCAATCAGTGTTATTTTGGACAAATTTCGTAATCAGGTTCTTTTAGGACAAGAATTTCCATGCAAACAAGCAGAGACGTCCCCAAAGCTCCTACAAAAGCGACCGTTATGTATTTCTGCAACACATTACAATTTCCGAGAGGTAGACTTGATTCTTATTTACATAGCCATGTGACATCTGTATAGCAGTGACAGCCTTTTAGATGCACCTGCTATGGTGAGTCATTTCGCTGTGATGCATCAGCCACTCTGGGTGGGTAAACGCTTGCACGGCTAGACGCAGCTTGCATGTCCCGTTAGGATTGCAAGGACTAATGCACCCTCTGCTATTCTGGGAAGCATTCGAACAGATTTCTATAGCGTGACCTGTGACGTCAGTATTGACAGGTAGAGAGGTATCGGACGAGCAACAGTAAACACGTGCACGTGGCCCGGAGGCATCTCGCGAATACACCCGCAGTGAGCGCGCCGCCTGGCATGCGCTCCTTGCACTCTGTAGGGGGTCACTTCGCTGATGTGTCGCGGCTGACAATACTTCGGAAGCATTTTCTTACATGCAGTCAGTGTTTGTGCACTGCATTATTTTCGGTTGTTTAAGCGCTTTGAGCATGTTTGCTAACGTTGCATATGGATTATCTTTTGACAATTTCCTAGTTGTTTTCGTGTTGGTGCATGATATTGTGAACAGCTGTGCAGGCTGTGCACTGCATGATTTCGACAGTTGACCTTTAGAAAGCGTTTTTGCAGAGCCTTTTACATGCGCTATTTTGAGAATCTACAAGTTGTTTGCGTATCTTTACATCAGTGTACCGCATTATTTAAGTGATTTATGAGTATTTTCCAGTAGTCTTGTAATCGAACATATTTGACACTACCCATATGTAATAAAATACCCAGAAAGACTAGTATTTCTCCTATACTTACAGGTTTCCAATTACTAATCCTAGAGCCCTCTTTCGTATTTTCACTTGCAAATATATTGCGTGCGTTACCGTTCGTTTCATCAACTACGAGTTGCGGTATGTCATCTGTAACCAGTAGCCTAAAGAAACCTATTGGAGCACGGCTAGCAGGATTTATCTGCAAATATTCTGATTTTGTAAACGGATGATACTGCATCCCATGTGGTTCTACACGTCAAGTCGCACCTGCTTTGGTTACTTCTGCGAGCGCGGGTTCTTTATCGTAGGCGATTTCCTCCTTCTGCTACCAAACTGTCATGACTACGGTATGATTCTGCAGTCTCCAAATTCCAGTCACCCTCCTCTGGTTCGTCCCCTCTGAACTCAACATCACTATCTTCTAACACACTTAGTATCTCGTGGTCAGTATATTGTTCACTCTTCCTACTCTTTTTCGGGTTAGGAGGTTCTGGTGTCGGTACAGACGACTAAAGACAAAAACACACAACTGCAGACAGGAAAACGTTACGTGATATTTCGTTGGTTGCTTGTACTACCACGAGTGCACAGCCGAACAAACTAAACTAAGTACTTAGCTAGCGAAAGCGCCGCTTACAAGCCCTACCCGCACTGGCGTGTTAATCACGGAAACGCTTATAAGCGTCAGTAATGTATATGGTTGTGGAGGAAAGTGATCTAATCCAGTTGGAACAGTATTAAAAGGAAAACTGCACAGAAAAATCCCACAAAAGCAATCGGCAAGTGGAAATTCTCATTCTTCTAGTGGATTCCATGGCAAGAAAGCCTTCTGAAAGACAATTTCGAGGACAAATTTCTTGGGATGAACGGAAGAGGAAATCAGAGAAACGAGATCATATGAGTGTGATGTAAACTGATGTAAAGCATTTGGCACTGGAACTGAAAGAGATGAAGAGAAGTGCAGACAAAAGGAGTTGTTGTAAAGATAAGGCATGACAAAATATGATGATATTAGTGTTATATTTTATTCGCTTTTTTCCATTTTTTCGTTAGTCCTCCTACCGTAAGGTTTTGATATTTGATTTAACTGTTATAGAGGACACATACAGCAACGGCGCATTTAAAACCCACGCTCCTGCGGCGAGCTACCGCGATAACACAGAGGCCGGATAGCACGCACATTAATCACATTTATCGCTGACTGACAGGTCAATTTTCTTCTCTTAATGCACTCTTCAGTTTCTGATGATGAAAGATTGAAGCATTGCTTTTATGTGATAAGCGCCTCCCATAAAGGCAAATCTGTAAATGTTGTATTGACATCAGAGGCAGTCCGTACATGCCTTTCTAGACTATGGATACGAGGTTGATTAGAATATAATTATTCCAGACCGTTAGGACAAGTTTGTTTAAGACGGGTAATACAGTGGTTTCTAACGACACGTGCTATAGAGACTCAATAGCTTGCTGACATGTTGTGTACTTTAAATGCACATTATCACAGTAATTAGGCGTTCTTTGGAGTATTGAAAAATGTCACTCAATATCCTACACTCGAAACGAGCAATTATTAAAGCTGGCATATGTGAAGACGTCTGTTGTGTTAGCGTTGATCGTGAAGGACCGCAGCAGATACCGGTTTTGGTTGCAGCAGCAAAATTGACACCTGACGGCCTCGTGTTGCACACTGTGGCATGCCAAGGTGGGACGTGATTCTTGCATACTGGAGGACCTAAATCGTGTTGCATTGTCTTAATTTACGTATTTCAGATTTGATGTCTTATTGACAGCGAGCAGCAGCGAGTACATTGCTCTAAACCGGTTTCTGTATTAAAATAATCTTCTATAGCCTGTAGATATTTCTTGAGCGATAACTGTGGGGAGCGATCGTTTACATGATGATCCTACCAGAAGCCTCACGTCTCTAGATGATAATATATAATATCGTGAAAATAAGTTTGGAATGATTTATGGAAGACATTGATGTTGCTCGCATATTGTTCATACAGTTTTGGGCCCAAAACTAATTCAATATGAAGACACTTTCTTACAGTATTCTCACATGAAAAAGTATTCTAATTTTTCCATTGTTGACAGTGTTATCGCCGTGATTGTATTACTTTCGTCAAAAAGAAAACATGCAGCCTTCAGTCACTAATCGCGATTCTGTTACAAGGCACAATGCATTTCGAATCCTGAGAGGTCATCTTCAGGTACTTGATATCAATTTTCTGTCACTGTTCAAAACAGGTTACCACTGGTCATTTTAAGTGTACATAGACATATTACTAGGTTATGTAGTATTCTATAACGCAGCTACAATTTTTACATAACTGATTAGATTAGATTAATACTTGTTCCATAGATCATGAATACGACACTTCGTGATGATGTGGAACGTGTCAGGTTAATAAAAGATGTCTGTACAAGATATTACATTAGACTAAATACTGCATGACACTTATGTTTAAGTTGTTGTTGTTTTTTCCCTTAATTTATATCTAAAAATTCATCCAATGAGTAGAAGGAGTTGTCATCTAGAAATTCTTTTAATTTATTTTTAAATGTTAGTTGGCTATCTGTGAGGCTGTTGATGCTGTTTGGTAGGTGACCAAAGACTTTTGTGGCAGCATAATTTAACTCATTCTGTGCCAAAGTCGGATTTAACCCTGCATAATAAAGATCGTCTTTTCTCCTGGTGTTATAGCTATGCATACTGCTATTACTTTTGAACTGGGTAGGATTATTAACAACAAATTTCATAAGTGAATATATTTACTGTGAGGATCCCTAGATCCTTAAATAGATGTCTGCAGGATGACTGTGGGTCGACTCCAGCAATTATTCTGATTACACGTTTTTGAGCAATGAATACTTTTATACCAACGATGAATTACCCTAGAATATGATGCCATACGAAAGCAGTGAATGAAAGTAGGCATAATAAGCTAATTTACTGAGATTCTTATCACCAAAATTTGCAACAACCCTAATAGCATACGTAGCTGAACTCAGACGTTTCAGCAGACCATTTTGAAAATTCTACCTTAGCTACAGACTTCTGTTCAAAGCCTATATTTATTACTGGAGTTGTGCCATTTACTGTACGGTTCTGTATATACTGTGTTTTATCAAAATTTAATGAGAGTACGTTTGCTGAGAACCACTTAATAATTTTGAGAAAAACTCCATTTACAATTACATCACTTAGTTCTTGGTTTTTGGATGTTATTGCAATACTTGTTTCATCAGCAAAAAGAACTAACTTTGCATCTTCATCAATGTGGAATGGTAAGTCCTTACTGTATATCAAGAACAGTAAAGGACCTAAGACGGAACCCTGTGGGACCCCGTACTTGATACCCCTCAGTTTGAGGAATCAGCTGTTGTTTTAACATTACATGAACCACTTATTTCAACTTTCTGCATACTTCCAGTTAAGTATGAATTAAACCATTTGTGTACTGCCCCCGCCCCCAAACCATAATGATTTAGCTTATCTAAAAGAATTCCATGATGTACAGAATCAAAGGCATTTGAGAGATCACAAAAAATACCAATGTATGATGTCCGGTTATTCAGAGCATTTAATATTTGATCAGTGAAAGCGTATATAGCATTTTCTGTTGAAAAGCCTTTCTGAATACCAAACTGACATTTTGTTAGTACTTTATTTTTACAAATATGGGAGGCTACTCTTGAATACATTACTTTCTCAAAAAAATTTTATACCGCTTTCAGAAGAGAGATTGGGCGGCAGTTGTTGACTTCCTACGTATCCCCCTTTTTATGCAATGGTTTTACAATGGCATATTTCAGTCTATCGGGGAAAACACCCTACTCCAAAGAGCTATTACATACGTGGCTGAGAATCCAACTTATCTGTGGGGAACAAGCTTTAAGTACCTTGCTGGAAATGCCATCAATTCTGTAAGAGCCTTTACTTTTCAGTGAGTTTATTATTTTCCTGATTTCGGTGGGAGAGGTTGGTGGAATTACAGTTGTTTCAAACTACACAGGTATGGCCTCTTCTATTAGTAGCCTTGCCTCTTCTAGTTAAAATCTAGATCCTATTTTCTCCACTGAGCCAGAATTAGAACTACTTTTGTATCCAGTGCTTGTTACTTAGTATTTAGTTACTGCAAGTTAAACTATTAACTTGCAGACAAACACGTTTAGTTTCACAACATTTTTCTACAAAATTTAAACAAGTCAAAAGGTATATGAATGTAAAAATGTTACATTTTTATGCATACACAGATGTTATTTCTAAGATGATAGAAAGACATTAATTTTTATCTATAGCCAGATTATAAATGCAAAACGATTTTTTTCTGCAGATGTCATATGTGATAGTATGTTGTGAAATGATTATATATGACTGAACTCTGCTTAAACTGAACTCTGGCTACTTTAGAAAGAAAGGTAAACTTTGAAATCGCACAAAAAACTGTTGCCGTTCAACTCAGTTTGTTCTTCTAACACGCACCAGAAAGTTTTTCTTTGTGAAACATTTCTCATTGTTCTAATAGATCAAATTTTGTTCCAACTTCTTCTGTGTGGATTACAGTTAGGCGGTTGTCGGTGTCATTTAGTGGGTCCTCTTCATATTCATACGATTAGTTATGGTGGATTTGTTGCAGTGGTTGAGCCCGAAGGCATCAGTGTGGTCTTTGTTGCATGTAAGGAAAGATCTTCTGTTTTTTTTTCTTATGTAGAACGGAGGTCAACCAGAGCAATGTAATTTAAATATTCCTCTTTGTTCTACAGCTGTCAACATGTCTGGCAACTAAGCAGAGGAGTCCAAATCAATGTTTGGTAATATCGGTGATTTTCCCTTGGTAGGAAGACTAGAACGTGATGAACACAGCTTCAAGATGCCGAGTCAGGAGCTATTTGGAGTATTTCTGGGGTATTCATCAGAGTGACGTCGTCTAGAAAGGCTAGAAGGAGCTATTTGTGTAAAGTAGTGGCTTCAATGTGCAAAACCTGACAACCGCCGGGAGAGCAGTAATCCGCCCCTCCATATCGTATCCGAATTACGCCAGTTTTTTTATCAAATCAAACATACTAGTCAGCCTATAACGTTGTGGAACAACTTACATCAATCATAATTTCTTCTTTGAACTGTAAATACTGTCGCCTATTTGCCATTAAATGTGCACTATTATATATTAAATGTGCACTATTTGCTGCATACAGAACCAAATAGAAATCCTACATACTTGAAGTTCGTGACTGATTAAAGAGACGGATCACCCCTCCCATAGCCAAAAAATATTGTATCTGAAACTTCCTAAAACTAGTTAAGCGAAAGGGAAAGAAGGGAAGTGTACTCTTATTTACACGGCATATATATGACAGGCTAGCATAGAGATATAATTGTTCAGAGTAGAGTTCTACTTGGCAAAAAGTTTCGGTTAAGGGTATTTCTACATTTATTTGATTACAGAAGCTATGGCTGCGTTTGTGCACACTTTTTAGGGGAGGTTAGCTTAATTTAGTGTAAGTAATTAGGCTAATTTTCCTCTCTGGACTTACGAAAGGAAACTAATCTACGTGTAATGAGTAAGGCTAACAAAGCCTGAGTAATTAAATAATCGAACAGAATTACTGTTCGTGTTACTAAACTCTCTAGAGTGTAATAACCGATTCTTTGGGTCTGCGCAGGTGAAGCTAGGGGTGTCTGTTCTGTGGAATCGGCGACAAGCTTCATTCTCCAGCACCCCAGTGACGTACCTCACAGGTTTAGATAGTTAGGGTGGCAGTGGGAAGCGTACTTGTCTTTGGGGTCTGTCTTTTCCTTCTTCTTCTTTTATTCAGTTGTGGTATTTCTAGTTCTCTCATTTCTTTTCTTTCTCCTTCAGCTGAAGTACTATGATTAGCTTCCCACTTTTCCCAACCAATGGTTTCCATCCGAAGGACTGACTGACAGGTACTGGTAACACCCTAGTAATTTCTCGACGCAATTAGCGAATAGCATACGTAATAAATAAGACGAATGATACAGTATTAGTCACAGCAGGCATCGGATACTCATCCCGAATAGTGAAAACACGGATGATTATAGAAGAAGAAAGAGATGTGCCTAAATCTCAACCCCCGCCCCCTTTTGATTAACCCTGACACACAAAGAGATAAAGATGAGATAAAACAGGTAGACAATCAGAATTTACCATAAACATAAAATCTTATGAGAATTCTTAATCCTATTAAATGAACAATCACTTTGTGATAACAGGCATGTAACATCGATACAGTTAACTAGGGGTCAATTATATGAATATGTGGTTAGTGGTTAAGATCTCTTTGTGAAAATCAGAGACGTTAATATAAGGATGAGTTTCCTTATTACAAATGAGATACATTTATAGTTATGGTCATAAAGTAAAGGAATTAAAAACATATCAGACACTAGTTGTCAATAACCTTACGTAAAAATGTTAAAATTAGTTCTGAACTGCAAACGTTCATCGTTTATTTACGTTTTACAATACTGACGACACCATTCGTCTGAGGGGAGAGAAACGGTGGGAAGCTGTTTGGGGAGTGGGCAGGTACTGGGACCACAGAATAAAGAATATTGAAACAGAAATGTATTATCAGAAAAAAATTAATCTATCTTTTTTACTCTGAGAAAATACACGCTTAAATACAGCCATGAAATGCATAGGACTAACATAGTAATTGAGAAACAAACAAAGATCGCCCAGCGTCGGCGGACCTGGAATGAAATTATCAAAATAATTCAAGTAATAAATAGTTGTGACAAAATTATTAATTGCTCTTTAACAGACAGTTCAAGAACATCAGTTGACCAAGCTTAGGACTACACTTAGCAGCAGCACATACAGTTGAAGGCTCCATAAAAGTTGTCTTCCGCAGCGAAGACAAAATAATTGATAGTATTAAGCAGCTGTAGTAAATCTCGTCAGCAGGGAATTACATGTCAAGAACACCAGTCGATTAAGCAAATAATGACGCTGAGGTGACGAAAGTCGCGGGGTACCTCCTAATATCGGACTTCCTTTTGCAAGGCACAGTGCAGCAGCTCGACGTGGCAAGGACTCTACAAGTCGTTATAAGTCCCCTGCAGAAATACTGAGCCGTGGTGCCTCTACAGCCGTACAAAATTGCGACAGTGTTACCTATGCAGGATTTTGTGAACCAACTGACTTTTCGATTTTTTCCGATGAAAGTTTGATGGGATTCATATCGGGTGATCTGGGTGACCAAATCATTTCCCCGAATTGTCCAGAATGTTCTTCTAACCAATCGCGACAGTTGTGGTCCGGTGATATCGCATAAAGTCCACGAATGCAAATGACCTCCATGTAGCCGAACATAGCCATAGCTTGCGTCTGAACACGCCCTCAGGAGGAGGAGCGTATCATGCTTGTAAACACAGAGAACTTTACTGCGCAACAGCCGACCAAAACATCAGGTTAAACTTATATTGAAGGTCGCCTCTAGACGGAGTTGGTTAGATATACTTTAGCGGGGTTTTGAAGAAATTATTAGCGTCAAATCATATTAACTGAAATATAAAACACTAGTGCAAGGTAAACGCTTAATTTCAGAGGTTGCAGGAAAGCGAACTGGGTCAACAGCTGACGAAATACACCAACTGAATCAACTAAGCCGGAGGGCAGAAACGGCAAATAAACAAATCACAAGATAATTACTCCATAGGGGGCTCGCTCGGAAAACGGCAAATGACAAGTAATGCAGACTTCTTAGAATCAGCTTACTAAAATAGATATCTTTTCCACAGAGATATGGGGAATTTACAAAACGGTTTGGTGAGTGCCACAAGACCAAGCAAAGCATACAATGGACCCCCTGTCTGGGTTTGCCCCTGATAAATAAGGCATTAAATAATGGCTAATCTGTCCTAAAACGCACGCCTATGTGAAGAATTAAACACCATACTAAAAGAATATAAAATACCGGCGTATAAAACAAGTTTGACAAGCACTGGAAGCGTTAAACATTATTCCAGATAAATACAAAACGCCAATGAATTAAATCAATTTGGGAAACATTGGAAGCGTTAAACTCTGTTCTAATAAAATACCAAAATAACCGATGAATTAAAGAAAACTGGCGAACATTGAATGGATAATATGACAGACAGGTACCTTACAATTAACCTCAACAGCGTGTTAATCACTGTTCTAATAAAACACCAGACGCCAATGAATTAAAGAGGGCCAGCGAGCATTGAGTAAGTAATTCACAGAACAGTTTGACAGAAAACGCGGCATGCAAACATAGAAAGCCGAGATACGCTACTCAGTAACATGGAGAGAAAAATAGACATAATCCAGGTTCGCACAAATCGCGAACATGTCCGGAAAATCGGCTAAACGCAGCCTAATGACAGAATACAAGCGAACGCCTTTGGATCACAACAGCTGGACCCAAGAGGAACCAGCATGTAACAGCTCACCCACCAGTATCAAGAACAAAATTACTGTGAGCGAGTGTGTGTGTGTATGTGTTTGTGTGCGTGCGTGTGTTTGCTGGTTAGGGTCGCTCAACGAAGGGGTTATCAGCGCTCACACGAAGTCAGTAGAAATGAATGTGGATAAAATGGAGAAAATGCGAGAAGACAGATAAAAAGCAATCTGAGATAGAATCCCCTATCACTCTGCCCCACTATCAACAAAGATCACCCGCACAATCACACTAGCTCACATCAACGAAGGTAGCGTTAAAACTGTTCAGATGTTCTAAAACTGTTAAAAATTTAAGGAAGACAAGGCAAAAACCAAAATAGATCCACAGGAGTATGTGCCTGGCTGATCACTTACAAAAACACGGATGAGTCACCCACCCTGATAACACATTGAAACCTTCGCCTTAAAATTTTAGGAAACAAGTTGGACAATTCACAAAACCCCACATTCATTCGATTGTCAATTAAAATAGGGCACAAGTTTGTCGGCAAACGATCTGCCGCCCTTTGGTTTGAATATAAAACATAGTGCAATAAAAGGTGGCGCGCTGTGATCTGCACACCTCAACTGGAGGATCCTTTTGCCTAACAAGAAGCCATACGTCATAGTGCCCTGGCCTGTGCGAGTACGAATAATTAGGGGCCTCATCCCGCCTGCGAGGCTGGAAGGAGGTATGCCACGGTCGCAGCATACTGTCTGTTACTTACAGCTGCCCGTCTTCCCATTGACGCATGCCTCTGTACCTCGACAGCAGGGCGTTACCATGTAGGGGGACGGCCCACTGTAGTATCTGAGGATCACGGTATGTCTGTCTGATTGGCTGCTACCTTTCGTTCCGCACAATAGCCCTGCACTCTGGCATAAAGCAGAAATACACTTCGTTCTCCAGCCTTTGCAGTTGAAGGAGGGTGTCCTGGATATTCTGGACTTATTACCGTGGGCCTCTGTAGTAACCAGGGTGACAGGTGATTGAAACCCTTGCTATTTAGTTGTACTAGCTATTTAGTTGTACTAGCTATTTAGTTGTACTAGCTCCACACAAATTACTCCATCACACTCTGGACGCCGATTTCAAATGCCTTCTTGCTCATTGACGATTGGAGGAAAATCTTTCCAGAGACGGACGAGCAACAGTATGGAACACTGGTGAATTTGGAGCAGCGAGAAGCTTCTATACCCGATGCGCCATGAGGAGCTGCAGCTGGATGATGAGTGGCGGTTCCTCAGCCTCAGCACACAGGCTTTGTGTGAGTCTGGTCCTGTAAGCATCGGTGGCCAGCCTAATCCTACCTAATGGTAGATAGCTTCAATGATCTTCGGATAAGAGGGCATCGCTGAACTATATACTGTGCACCCAGGGTCTACCTGCGATCACATGAAAGCTCTACAAGACTGAAGCGGACGCTCTAGGTACTTTAATATGTTTAGTACCTTCTGGATCTGGCTTTCAGTTACCTCAGCTGTGGTAACCTCAGAGTAAAAAATGAGGCCTGTCATATGGAAGTCAGGTAAATTAAAAATACCGCGAGAACGATTAAAACGCACACACACACACACACACACTCTCTCTCTCTCACACACACACACACACACACAGAGAGAGAGAGAGAGAGAGAGAGAGAGAGAGAGAGAGAGAGAGAGGGAGGGAGACGGAGGCACAGAGAGACTTATCTGAAGAAATCTGAAAAAGTATCTTTGCAGCCCACTCCTCTAACCTCTGCTCTGTAATTTGCCACTGACTAGTGGCTGTTCCAGTACCAGAGGAGCCGCGCGGGATTAGCCGAGCGGTCTTAGGGGCTGCAGTCATGGACTGTGCGGCTGGTTCCAGCGGAGGTTCGAGTCCTCCCTCGGGCGTGGGTATGTGTGTTTGTCCTTAGGATAATTTAAGTTAAGTAGTGTGTAAGCTTAGGGACTGATAACTTTCGCAGTTAAGTCCCATAAGATTTCACGTACATTTGAACAGTACCCGAGGAGGAATGGAAAACCGTAAGGCAATCCACTAAGAAGGAGCACTGTGCAGCACTACGTATCTGCGACGTGATACTGTTTATGGCAATGTCAAAGTCGGTACCACTTAAAACAGTGCCCGCTGAAAACGATCCGACAGCTTGTCACCAACGTGGGACCTAAAAAAGCGCTTGGACAGGAAGGGCAGTTTGTAAAAGGTTAGGTCGCCATGAAAGCATCTTTGGTGGTGATGACCTAGAATACTGCGTCACCAAGACGTGTCGTACACCTTACTGATGTCAAAGAATATACCAATGCAGTGACGTGTGCATAAAAAAGCCTGTTGAATAGCCGGCTATAACGGAGCCAGACTCTCAATAGTCGATTGAAATCTCCGGAATCCACACTGAGAGCTGGCTGGTCTGTAACATCCAGACTAGATGACGGTAAACATTCGCTCCAGGGTCTTTCCTATACAGCTCGTTAAGGCGACACTCTGGTAACTATTAGGACACTTCGGCCCTTTCCCGGTTTCAGAAGAGGTACCAAAATTGCCATTCTCCACGAGTTGGAAAAATGGCCGTTCTGCCATACCAATTAAAACATTCGAGGAGGATTTTCAGCGACTATGCTGTCAAATAATGGAGTAATCTTTCCTTGATTTGGTCGTGATTGGATGCAGTATCACGATCCTCAGATAGTGCCGTATTCGTTTCTCACATGGAGAAAGGGCAGTTTTAAGATTCAGAATTGTTGAATCTGAAGTCCATCTTACCACTCTCTATGAAGGCACGGTAGCGGCGGAGCTCGGTTCCTGGCTGTCATTCCCAGCAGTCGCTGCAAAACGATCTGCCATTTGAGCGATGTCTCTGGTCGTTTTTGGAGATACACTTGTTTCAGCGTTGCTACTATTGGTAAACGACAGTGTTTACTGGAAATCTTCTTGATGACTTCCCATACTATTGTAGAACAAGTGGAACGGGAGATAGAGTACACGAACACTTGCCGTGAACTTTTCTTGATCAATTACACGTAAAGCCTTCGCTCTCATGAATCGAAAGGCTGCGAGGTTGTCCGCTGTTGGGCACCATTTGAACTGCTGAAGAGCCACACACCTGGCCCAGGTTGCTGGGCGACACTAAACAGTACATAAAGGTACAGGTTGTCTTCTAAGATGACCTGAGGACTTTGGAATGGAGAATTCAGCGGCTTGGTGGATCACTCGCGTGACGTGGTCCACCCTTTCAAGTATAGCCAGCTGGCTCAATAGTGCCCAGTTAGCTCTAATGACTACGCGCTTTGGCAGCTTCCTTGCAAGCAATTCTCCGTCCAGTAGGTGGATCCCCAGTGGGAAGTGATCACTGGAGTGCGGGTCATCAGTTGCTTCCCATCGAGAGCAAAGAATGGAGAGCAGAAGGAGAGGATGCCCCAGTAGCAGCTGAGAAATGAGTGAGGCTGCCAGTAATGACAATGTACAGCTCCTGACACGTTATGAGCATCTCCAAAACTCGATACCTAGGGCACGTTCCAACCCATAATGGGGTACTAAAGTCGCCCAGTAGGAGAAATTGGCACTGGAATTGCTCTATAAGGCCTTTGAGAGGCTCAGAGACTATCAAATGCTGTAGATGCAAATACAGTGAGCAGATAGCGGTCTTATGACCCACATGAATTCAGTGGATACTTCCTGTAAGTCAGTAATCAAGGAGAGAAAAACGGAGTGGTGTGCATTACAGACGAACAGAGCAGCCCCTTCCTTCGCTCTTTCCCTAGTCAGGTCATCTACTGCTGGAGGGGTGTCAGAAGCTTTAAAATGTATTTCTTTCAAAGAAAAGCAGAGGAAGTATGCCGATGCTAAGAGTTTCAGTTCCTCTACATGCGTCCTGCATGCCCCACTTAGGTATGGGGGCGCACTTTCCCCTGCCCTCTGTTGGGATGGGGGGGTCTGCACTGGGCAGAGATCTAGTCTTGGGGCGAGGTGGTTGCCCCAGGCAGACTCCATATTCCATTGTCTTTGAAACAGACTCTTTACAAGCGTCCAGCTTAATGATATCGATGTGGTCTGATGGTAGAGGCAGTACTGGACTGTTCACCAGACTCTGTCTTTGGAGGTGCCAGGAAATCCGCTGTTGACAATCATGGATTTTTCTGACGTTCTCAAGGGGAGGGGCAGCTATGCACTTTCGAATAACGTCGGCAACGCGAGTGCAAGTGCACTGAAAAACGCAGGTAATAGTGCTGACACTGCTCCGTTTGCGTAGGGGAATAGCGTTTTCAAAGGCTGAAGCGAAAAATGTCGTGAATGGGGGAGGCTGCATGGCCTTACTGACCTTCTAGGCCTCACCATAGAGGTTGCACTTAGTTGTTTTAAGCTCCTGTATCTTCCTGACTTTAAGGTAGATGCTACAGTCTGTACTCCAGACAAGGTGAACCTCAGAACAATTTACACTTTCCATAAGAATTGAACATAGGACTCCTTCATGAATAGCATTACCACATTCGTCGGAAATGGCTTCTTTCTTACATCCTAGAATGGTGTGACTAAACTGCTGGAATTTGAAAGAGGGCAATGGATTGGGGACATTGAACCGCACGTTTAACCTGCCTCGATATGCTACAGGAGTGTTATACTACACTACTGGCAATTAAAACTTCTACACCACGAAGATGACGCGCTACAGACGCGAAATTTAACCGACAGGAAGAAGATGCTGTAATATGCAAATGATTAGCTTTTCAGAGCATTCACACAAGGTTGGCGCCGGTGGCGACACCTCCAATGTGCTGACAGGAGGAAAGTTTCCAACCGATTTCTCATACACAAACAGCAGTTGACTGGCGTTGCCTGGTGAAGCGTTGTTGTGATGCCTCGTGTAAGGAGGAGTCATGCGTAGCATCACGTTTCCGACTTTGAGAAAGGCCGGATGTAGCCTATCGTGATTGCGGTTTATCGTATCGCGACATTGCTGCTCGCGTTGGTATAGATCCAATGACTGTTAGCAGAATATAGAATCGGTGGGTTCAGGATGGTAATACGAAACGCAGTGCTGGATCCCAACGGCCTCGTATCACTAGCAGTCGAGATGACAGGCATCGTATCCGCATGGTTGTAACGGATCGTGCAGCCACGTCTTGATCCCTGAGTCAACAGAAGGGGACGTTTGAAAGACAACAACCATCTGCACGAACAGTTCGATGACGTTTGCAGCAGAATGGACTATCAGCTCGGAGACTATGACTGCGGTTACCCTTGACGCTGCATCACAGACAGGAGCGCCTGCGATGGTGTACTCAACGACGAAGCTGGGTGCACGAACGGCAAAACGTCATATTTTCGGATGAGTCCAGGTTCTGTTTACAGCGTCATGATGGTCGCATCCGTGTTTGGCAACATCGCAGTGAACGCACATTGGAAGCGTGTATTCGTCGTCGCCATACTGGCGTATCACCCGACGTGATGGTATAGGGTGCCACTCGTTACAGGTCTCGGTCACCTCTTGTTCACATTGACGGCGCTTTGAACAGTGGACGTTACATTTCAGATGTGTTACGATCCTTGGCTCTACCCTTCATTCGATTCCTGCAAAACCCTACATTTCAGCAGGATAATACACGACCCCATGTTGCAGGTTCTGGCTACAGAAAATGTTCGGCTGCTGCCCTGGCCAGCACATTCTCCAGATCTCTCGCCAATTGAATATGT
The DNA here is from genome assembly GCF_023897955.1 of Schistocerca gregaria. Taxonomy (NCBI): domain Eukaryota; kingdom Metazoa; phylum Arthropoda; class Insecta; order Orthoptera; family Acrididae; genus Schistocerca; species Schistocerca gregaria. Next base: position 469,948,663 of record NC_064920.1, read on the forward strand.
CTTATCAGTGGTGGCCAGCAACTGGCTCGTCATAATACGCCAGTCACTACTCTTGATGAACTGTGGTATCGTGTTGAAGCTGCATGAGCAGCTATACCTGTACACGACATCCAAGCTCTGTTTGACTCAATGCCCTGGCGTATCAAGGCCGTTATTACAGCCAGAGGTGGTTGTTCTGGGTACTGATTTCTCAGGATCTATGAACCCAAATTGCGTGAAAATGTCTGTTCTAGTATAATACTGTATACTTGTCCAATGAATACACGTTTAACATCTGCATTTCTTCTTGGTGTAGCAATTTTAATGGCCAGTAGTGTAATAAAGGTAAGGATGAAGGAGTCGGATTTTACCAGATCCGCATCCACCCTTTTCCATGATACCTTCCTGAGCTCACTCGTGTATCAGTTCTTCTTTGGGGATATCGACAATATCCCTACATGACAGATACCCTTTCCTGTAGTTTATATTGTAGTGTAAGTCAGTTTGGATGGAATTTTCCCAAAGATATTTAGTTTTCCTAAGATTCGTTACTTATTGGCAACTAGAAGTTCCAAGCAATAGTTTCCCATTTTGCAATCGCTTGACTGATTTTAAAGTGCCAGCAATGCCCTCTAAACTTTTGTGGGTGTAGAAAGCTGAAACTTCCCCAAAGCGGCCCTCTCTCCTTTTAACTATCAAAACCACAATCTGACTAGCAGCGTACATTCTGTTACTAGAAACAACAGTGTTTGAATCAACTGTAGACTCAGGAAGACTGGCTACATGAGCCCGCTTGTTCGATTGAGTTTTGGTACCCATCAGTGCTACACCCATTCGGTTGGGAGTTGATGAGTTTTGAGTTCTAGGGTTCTGTCGCTGACTCACAAGCAGCTAGGGAAAGAAGGGTCCACCCAGACTGGGCACTGCTTGCTGGATAAGCGTTATAAGACTGAGGGGTGGCACCTTCGTCAGAGGTTGCCCACTAACGACTATTCTGCCTCAACAGCCATGCATCCCATGTGCTCACAGCACACTTGATACTGGCAGGTTTTTTTAATAGAGGTTTCTTCTATCCCCAAGATCCAGGTGGCTAAGCCGAGATCCGCATTTCCTGTGACACAACGCTCCATCGCCGCACCGCATGCCTAGACCTTACGGTTACAGAGGGCTGGCGGCTCTTTGAGTCTCCAGCTTAGGAAACCTGGGTTCTCAAGCCTGTACCCAGAAGTGAGTATTGACACCCCTAAGGTGTTTTCCATTTAGCGCAACGGTGGCACGGGAACGGCGACCAGTATCCACACAAAATTACTGCTCATTACAAAAGACCTCACCATAGAGCCCACAATATGGGCACGCAACAGTTCCCTGAACATGCTCACTTGTTACAATAGTCGAGTGGCTGGCACTTAAACTCCAACCGACGTGATGTTGCCAGTAACACTCCGCAGGCCAGAACGCTGCCTTCTAGTTGTGATTGGCCCAACAGAGCATTCACACATCCTCAGTTATCCCGGATCTCAAATGGCCCACTCCGCTCCCACCAACTCACTTCCCTATTATTAGCTGAGAAAGCCCCTATATTCCAGTTCACCGCTGACTTCATCTCTTGCGGACAGGCGCCCTCTGGCATCCTAGCAACCGACCAGAGACAAACGCAGGGAAGATACAGTCAATCAGTACTTCGGCGCTGAAGATGTCGCACAGGTGTGATACAGGGAGGAGGAATCGGTAGGTGTAACTTACCATTTGGCAAAGTGATGTGTTACACGATATCTTTCGAACTAATGATGATCGTCACGAAAAATGTTTATTTAAGTCATGAGTTAGTACAGTACAATGTTCATAATATTGTTTTTTCACGCGCAGGTGTTATGGAGTGGATGGACGCAGCATATGTGCGACCCAGGATGACTGCAATTTTTTTTTTATTCATATGACCGGTTTCGGTTCATTCAGAACCATCTTCAGATCTGTAAAAATAATGATACTAATTTACTATTTCACGGAAGTAAATCTTTTTCATCCTATCTAATCAACATCAAATGTACCAGAGCGTACCTGATATTTCAGTTACAGGAGTAACCCGTCCACCTGTCGGTAATAGTGTTATAATTAATATAAATGACGTGCACTGTGCCAACCAATTTTATGTGACGTAGCATGTGAAAACTGCTGGATTTGGACGGGTTACTCCTGTAACTGAAATATCAGGTACGCTCTGGTACATTGGGGGTGATAGGCGTGAATGGACCCTGGGGGATGCGGGTCTGCTTCGGACTGCAGAACCTGTATGTTGTTCGGTCTCACTAATCTTTCCGATAAGAAACACCACCTTATCTGTTCGTACTGTATTTGTACAGCCTCATGTTGTTGCCTTCGTTTGGTGCTGACACTACACACCGTACACTGCTAGAAGAGCTATGATAAAATGAACCATTTCCATCAAATGTTCGAAACACAGGCTGCAGAATCTGGTAGATTTAGCTCTCTCCAACTTCGGTTCAGTTCCGACTTAAATTGGAACGATCACATTCCCAGAGCTGCAGAGATGGCGGTGCACTGTCTGAGGAACAGTTGCAAGATGCATAGGGACTATCTAAAACCACTTTGGAATTTTACTCTATAATATGGGTTCGAAACAGGTGACCCATTTCGAGATATGAGAGTGCCAGAAATATGATTCACTAGTGGCTGTTATTCTGTACCATCCAACAGAGAAAAATTAACGAACTATAAAAGCTCCGCTAACTTCATCCGGTAGAGAACTCGGTAAGATTTGTACCGCATCTCGCTCTCTCTCTCTTCCGACATATCGGAAACCAATGCCAACTGCGTGTCGGCATCGAGCACATGCGGCGATCCTATAAGATATACGAGTATTGATCCATTGGAACAGGCCGCCAGCGATCGAAGACACTTGCGCAAACCAGTGTAAAGTGTCAATACCTGTACTGTAGGAGGAGGAGGATGACCGTATCCCACAGACTATACTGCCAGTCGCAAGAGAGGCTCTCTATGTCGTTCTTTGAAACATCATTTTTCTCTGCTGTAACATGCATTGGTCACTGCCAAAAAATAAATAAATAAATAAATAAAATAAAAAATTCAAATGTGTGTGAAATCTTATGGGACTTAACTGCTAAGGTCATCAGTCCCTAAGCTTACACACTACTCAACCTAAATTATCCTAAGGACAAACATGCACACCCATGCCAGAGAGAGGACTCGAACCTCCGCCGAGACCAGCCGCACAGTCCATGACTGCAGGGCCAAAGACCGCTTGGCTAATCCCACGCGGTGATCACTGTCATACATTTAGTTATTACCACCATGACTTCGAGGTCTGTGTCAGGTTCTAAACTGACATTAACAGGTTCTGATCCATCGCCTCTCATAAAAAACTGGACCTCAGATGGTGTAAATCATGTTGCTGCTGATGCTACCACAACACACAGGCGCTGTAAGATTTTAAATAAAAGACAGTCTCAACACAAGGAAACTGGAAGAGTTTGGCGCTATTGTGAAGCGTTTCCAAACTGCTGTCGGAATATGATTCACGACCTTTATATTTAAACTCATCTGTCACAGTGACGGGATAGCTGATGACTTTGTGTTCTGTTTCGATTGATTCCTCGTACTGCAGTAATGTACGTGATTTCTGTTTCGGTGCTAACCATCCCCAGAAGGTGTTGCCCCTCCACCAAGACACTTTCTCCATCTCAAACGAGCGATGTCAGTCAGTCGTTATGTTGTAATGAACAGCATGCCAGTGGAAGGATGGGATGGGAAAGACACTATTGATGTACTATAATAATAAGCACCATAGTTCATGGTACGAACAATTTTAGTTATTTTACAGTAATTTCAACATCGACCAATGATGCGACAGCGTGCTTCCCAGTTTCAGTATCATCGCTAAACCACCCCCTCCTCTACTTTCCGAGTAACATTGCCAATGTAGTTAGATGACAATGCAGTACATCTATTCATTCTTAATTCTCGAACATATACATCATCAAAGTATATGATGTTGCTGCTGGTCATTTGATCTTTTTTTTTTTCGTTGTTGAGTTAGGATGCATCACTTGTGTGGCGTAGCCTGCATTCGTCTCATATACAACCACGTGTTCTGTGTGTGACTCAGAACACTGTGTACCTGCAATCGTTAACAGCAAACCTCTCGGTCAACAGAGGACTTCCATCTCATGTGTGATGAAACGTGACTACCCTGTTTCGACATATGCATCTATATGAATGAAGATTTATGTGACGTACTCCATTCCCAGGTGGCATCTTGGTTATAAAATCGAGACATCAGTTTCATAACTAAATCGATTCTAAGTGAGCGACAGATAAAGCACTGTAATCCCCAATTATACATCTGCTTGACAGATGTCCTCTTTACAGAGATAGTGGCGGCATGAAGTGTAATTCCACGTGTCAAGTTGTTTGGGTGTCTGTACAACAGTGTGCTGCATTATTTCGGTGATTTACGATTAGTTTGCAAGTCTGTAGGCTGAAAATGCATTATTTTGACAGTTTACAACTAGTGAGCGTGTTTGCAGAACGTTTTACATGCATTATTTTGACAATTTCCGAGTTGTTTGCGTATCTGTACATCAGTGTACTTTATAATTTCTATGATTTATGCGTGGTTTACTATGACACCAAGCACTTCAGGGCGAACGTTCTGTATCAGCATAATAAATAAATTATGTGAAATGCATCCATAAATAAATTGTTCCAACTTCCCACTGAAAGTAAATAAAGAACACTCCTACCCCTCTCCAGCAGCTGGACACAGGCTGAGTCCTTTTTCCACCATTCCAACAGGACGACAGCGCCCTCTGGTGGCGGTACTGTGCACTATGTCAGTTGGTCTCCATACCTCATGTTGAACACATTGGGTGGAGCTACTGCCTATGACAACTCAAACTGTTTAAATAAACAATGCATGCAAAATAAAGACCTACATTTATCGCAGCACAGCTGGGTCCTTTTCCCACCAATTCCAAATAAGAGGTGGTGGTTGGATGACTGAGGTTAGTGGAGGTAGCCCAAGTAACCTATTTTTTCACCGAAATTTTCCCACTAGTTTCTTATGATAGTGGAGTTAGCCCAAGTGACGAATTTTCCCACCAAACTTTTCTGACTATTTTATAGGGGGTGGGTGAAGGGATGGGAAGGGAGGGGGAGGGATGAGGTGGTTATATTAGTGGAGGTAGCCAAATTGAAATATTTTCCCTCCAAAATTTGAACTTCCCACCATGACATCATTGTAATGTTGTCACATCTATTGCTGCCATCTTGGATCTGTCATCCTGAATAAATTTGGCAACAATGCAGAATGAGGCTGCACAAACCTTGTCTCACTACTAATGTTCCCAATGTCGGTTCAGTTGTTACAACAACAATTGCAGCAGTATCATGAACAGCAACACATGTTAGCCTTTCTCCATCAGTTGGTTATGACTTCAAAGTGTGTCACAACAAACCTTCCACAACCGCACTTAGCACACTTACATACACTCACAATTTTCCCACTGTTCTGAGAGACAATCGACGAATGGAAACGTACGACATTTGCAGCAGCAGTCCCCAGCATTTCACGTAATGGACCTAACTTAGCAATTTTTTTCTGTCTTGGCTGAGTCCGAAACATTTCATTTGCTTCGGAAACTTGCTCCCTTAATTGACACCACAGTGTTGTTTTCTCAAAGCTGCTCATTGATTATTACCTTTAAAAAAAACCGTGTTGCATCTTGGAGTAAGGAGATTCACCAGCGGCCAAAGTAACCAGGCCCATCTGATCAAGTATGGGTAGCCGACCTCTGGCACTTATCTCAGAAGTCCAGGTATATTTGTTCTCGTTGTAAACAGTCCTATGCCAACTCTGTGATGTACGAAATCGTCTGTTCTGCTCCGGACAGAGAGGCGCATGGGGAGGCGTTGTGTTTAGACGATTCCACAGTTCACGAGTTCCTTGCTGTCACTCAGGAGTTCAGAGTGTCCCAGACTGCGAGTGAACAATTTAAGGTCATAACTGTGGTGGCAGCAGTGCGTTCGTTTCACAGCAACGACTTCGCCCGGACACCTTCGTCGGTTTCATCTTATTCGCCGTCGGACTGTGACTGTGACTGTGACAATTCCTGATGCAGTTTCCCCTCACATCCTGAACGTTTCTGAGCACACTCCCGTAGTCGCTACTCTAGTGTTCGGCTTGCCGTACACATGGCCATGTGGCAGCCGTCTGTCATGGCTACCAACCCAGCCCGTCCTCAGACGCGGACGTGGGTTGTGTCACACTGGTACACAGCCAAGAGTTCAGTGTTCCCAGCAAGATTTATATTACGCTGCAAATTCAGGAACAGCCATACCGTTTCCATGTCTACATCGGTGTCCCTGAATCTTGAAAGGTATCATCGTTTGGCTTATCCTTCTCTTTCACTTACCAATTGGCGTTTGGTCGGTTCCTGTGATCAACCTATTCCTGCTCATGGCCAGTTCAACATTAACGTCAAGTATCAGCATATTAAAGGGCAGTCACGTTTTTGGCCATCGACAGTGTGACACCTGAAAACAGCTTTGGTCTCTATGCACTCACAGTTTTTGGGTTCGAAATTCGACATGCTGTGCACCTCGTTTCTGACTCCATCACACTCCAGTCGGTCGACAACCTCTGCTACCAATACAGGTCTCAGTTTTCGCCAGTACTGAGTGCTTTAAAAGACTATGAGGCTCGCCTCGCAATTAAACTGAAGGCTGTTCCAAAATTTTGTCATGATCAGTCATTTCTATTTGCTATGCAGCCAAGAATCAAGGAAGAAATGGCCAAATCGCAGCGTCTTGGCATCGTTGAACACTTTCCTCCTAGCCAATGATCTTTGGCTCTAGTTGTAATCCGAAAGCCCAGAGGGTCACTTTGTTGGTGCAGGCATGTGAAGTCCACCATTAATGTCGAAACGGTAGGGGATTGCTATGTATTCCCCACCCTGATGGAATACCTGCAAAACTGGTGGGTGGTCAATGTTTTTCTAAATTGGATTTGGTGGAGGCATTGCTGCAGCTTAGCTGGATTATATCTCACAACAAATTACGGTCATCAACGCTTGTACCTTTACGTGTGCCTAGCATTTGGCATTGCGAGAGCAACTGCCATTTATCAGAGATTTTTTTAAAACAATTAGCACAAACTGTTTCCTGCTGTGAAAATTATCTTAATGACATTAGAGCTTACTCACAGCAACAACATATCAACAGCCTTCAGATTCTTTCCACTAAACTGCAAGAGGCGAGCCTGCACTGCCATCTACAAAACCCAGAGTTCTTCAAATCCCAAAGACGTCACCGCGTATTGGTACCTTTACACTGGGCAAACGGCTCATCCTCGCAGTCGATGTTTCCCAACGGGGGGATGGGATGCTCTTGGCTCACACACACGATGGTGGCTCTGAACAACCACTTGCATAAGCTTCTAAAAAGTTGAAAACAACTCAAAACAGTCATTTGAAAGTAGAAAAGGAAGTTTTAGCCGTCGTGTAGGCAGTCTGAAAATTCCATGTTTTCCTCTACAGCACTAAGTTCCATAAGACATCTGTGTCACTATTTGGTCAGCTTTTTCCGGCCGCGGTGGTCTCGCGGTTCTAGGGGCGCAGTCCGGAACCGTGCGTCTGCTACGGTCGCAGGTTCGAATCCTGCCTCGGGCATGGATGTGGTGTGATGTCCTTAGGTTAGTTAGGTTTAAGTAGTTCTAAGTTCTAGGGGAATAATGACCACAGCAGTTGAGTCCCATAGTGCTGAGAGCCATTTTGGTCAGTTTTCCTGATAGAACCACACGCTTCTCTAGTATTTGGCTTTGTTCTTGACAGTTTATCACTACGATATTCATTACAGAACCACAGAACAGCATGCCAGTGCTAATACGTTTGCTGTGCATGCCCATGGGACCTGATCTGGCTTTGACAAAGCCAAAGTTTTCTGTTTTCAGATCGTTGCTTACTTGCAACATGAGGTGGTTAAATTCCTGGTGGTGGTCATTGTGTAGTGCAGGCCAGCCACCAACATCCATTGCTTCGACAAGTGGATGAATTTGTGTCCAACGGTTAGTTAGAGCACCTTTCCACCAAGGAGTCTGCCTTCATCACTGGCTGACGGCAGTTGATGGCCTCCTTAGCAGCGACTATGATAATCCATGGGTCGTCACTCCTCTGGTCCTGTGGCCTCATTTTCTGCCTTGCTCTTTTATGCCATGGTCATTTTATATGGCCCTTATGAAAGTACACTTCTGACTGTTGGTCTAATGTCCTGGCGTCGATTCAGCAACTGAGGAGATTGTTGGTGAATGTAAATAATGTGTCGAACAGGTGGTGGTACCGCCAAGAACTTTCGCTTGATGGTTCACACCAAGACGTTCGTGTGACTGCATTGACGTCAACTTTACTTTTTCTGTCATTCTGTGTGATTGATGGTGGTTGACGTGCTGTCCAATTACCAATAAGTCCTATGCATTGCCTCCGCCATCGTGGAAAGTACCATGTGGGCTTTCATCCACGTCTTCCCAACTGTAGGATTGCCCCAGGAAATCGCCTCTGATAATGGCCCACAGTTCGCATTTTTTTCTGATTTCTGCACCCACAGTGGTATTGCACACCTTGTATTTTCTCTGTTTCACCCACAATCGAATGGGGAAGTGGAGCATATACTGTGCACCATTTAGATACAGTTGTAAACGTCCTTTGTTTCTCAGCACCTACAGGACCACACTACTGATTGGCCGAAGTCCATTGGAAATCCTCCATGGCTGACAGCACCTGATGCTGCTGCATCTGCTCTGACCTATGCCGTGGACTGATGCATACTCATTCCCTTCACTAGATGTCCTGGACGACCCTGTCTGGGTGCGTACTTTCGGTCATTGACCTGAATGGGCGCCAGTGACAGTGTGAGTGATGCATGGTCGGCGAATGTTCACTGTGGACTTTCCTGCTGATGAATTCGTCTTTGTAACATTTCATTAGCAGAACACAGTACGATTGCGTGCTGTGCGGTACTTATCTCATGGCAGCTTCCACCGTGATGTGTGAGCCTTGGTTGGCCAAACGATCGTTCCATCACTGTAGGGCATAACGCAAGAGTTTATAATATCTTTCATCACGGTCGAGTAACCATCTACACTGCATTAAGATGTGAAATGACTGACCAACCAAAATGTGTCATGACGTCTTGCGACCAGTTTCTGTTGTCTTTGCTTAAATTTACTGTCTTTAGTGTATTTTTCGCAATATTTGAAAGAAGTGTGGTTGCAATTATTAATGCAGTTTTCCAGGTTTGTTGATTACATTTGAAAATGACGACTCTGCTTCAAAACTAGTTATGTATACTTTTAAAAATTTTATTATTTTAGTGGCTGTGGCTTGATGACCGTTTGTTGTGTCAAATAAACATTTTAAATGTCATTCATTCATACTCCTTGATGACAGTTATGTCGAAAACAAAAAAAGAATTGTCACTGCCAATGAAAAATGAGTTAAATAGGTAAAGCAAACTGTCAAAGCATATATTTTTATGCTGAGAACCATGACAGAATAGGTGGTAGTATGTTTCTTTGTAAACTTCTGAACATCTCAGAAACGAGATTTTAAATTGAGCATACTTCGTGAATTTTCGCAGTAGATTGAAACTGTATACCTGATGGAGATCGAACTCAGGACCTTTTGCCTTTCACAGGCAAGTGCTTTACCACCTGAGTTACCCAGGAATGATTCAGAAACCATCCTCATACCTCTTCGTCTCCTACCAAATTTCACTGAAGGTCTCCTGGCGACCTTGCAGAACTAGCACTCCTGGAACAAAGGATATTGCGGAGACATGGCTTAGCCACAGCCTTGGTGATGTTTCCAGAATGAAATTTTCACTCTGCAGTCTCTCTGTAGGGAAGAGTTACTGGTTGAATTGAATCTGTGAGGAGGGGGGGCTGACTTGTGTTTGGGTAGCTCAGCTGGTAGAGCACTTGCCAATGAAAGGCAAAAGATCCTGAGTTTGAGGTTCGTTCCGCCACGTAATTTTAATTTGCCGGGAAGTTTCATATCAGTGCACATTCTGCTGCAGAATGAAATTTTCATTCTGGAGATATTATATATCAGATTATTCAAATAAATGTTTTTTTTATTTCATCAGTCTTGATTTTGATAAAATGTAGATTATTCAAATAAATGTTTTGTTTTTTATTTCATCAGTCTCGATTTTGATCAAATGTAGTATAAATTACACACACAAGAGAAGGCTGATATTCGGTATGAGAGTAGAAGAACGTTGTGGCAACATCGTTCTTTCCATTATTTTCTGGTTTAGAAGATTTGAGACTCTCAGGATTAAAATTCAGGCAGAATGATCTTGATAAATATTGTGTAGTAAGGATCCGCAAGCTAAATAGAAATCTGTTTCCCTTTGCTTCTCAGTTGAAGTAAAGAAAATTGTTACGGCCATTTTTAATTACTGTTAATTTTGACGAAAATTTTCATTATCATGCCTACATCTTGACAATTTGGCGATATAAGCTTTTATTATTACCGTATGTTGCAATGCACAAACTGCAACTATATTTTTCCATTTTTCAAATGGAAGATTTCTCGGGGAATGGCAGCCAATTCTTCACGGAGTGCTGCACTGAGGAGAGGTATCGATGTCGGTCGGTGAGGCCTGGCAAGAAGTCGATGTTCCAAAACATCCGAGAAGTGTTCTATAGCATTCAGGTCAGGACTCTGTGCAGGGACGTTACTGTCGTGTAGCCACTCCGCCTGAGGCCGTGCATTATGAACAGGGGCTCGATCGTGTTGAAAGATGCAGTCGCCATCCCTGAATTGTACTTCAATAATGGGAAGCGAGAAGGTGATTAAAACATCAGTGTAGACCTGTGCTGCGATAGTGCCACGCAACACAACAGGGGCTGCAAGCCCCCTCCACGAAAAACACGACCACACCATAACACCACCGCCTTCAAATTTTAGTGTTGCCAATACACACACTGGCAGATGTTAACCAATCATTCGCTATACCCACCCGTGGTCTAGGAGTAGCGTCTTTGACTCATAATCAAAACGTCTTCGGTCCGGGGTTCGATCCCCGCCACTGCCTAAATTTTGGTAAATAATCAGCATTGGCGCCCGAGGACTTCCGGCAGAAGAAGTCAACCTCTTTCTGCCAACGGCGTTGTCAAAGAGGGCGGAGGAGCGGATAGAGGTTCAGGGCGCTCTCTTGTCCTAGGGGTGGGAAATTGCCCCTAAAGGCGGAAGAATCAGCAATGATCAACGACATGAGGATGCAGAAGGCAATGGAGACCACTGCATTAAAGACACGTAACGTGTATCCATAGGACATGTGGCCTGTAGTTGAAGAAGTGTCATGATGATCTCTCCATTGGCAAAAGATTCCGGAATAGTCCCCCATTCGGATCTCCGGGAGGGGACTGCCAAGGGGGAGGTTACCATGAGAAAAAGATTGAATTATCAACAAAAGGATAACGTTCTACGAGTCGGGGCGTGGAATGTCAGAAGCTTGAACGTGGTGGGGAAACTAGAAAATCTGAAAAGGGAAATGCAAAGGCTCAATCTAGATATAGTAGGGGTAAGTGAAGTGGAAGGAAGACAAGGATTTCTGGTTAGATGAGTATCGGTTAATATCAACAGCAGCAGGATTCGTTATGAATAGGAAGGTAGGGCAGAGGGTGTGTTACTGTGAACTGTTCAGTGACCGGGTTGTTCTAATCAGAATCGACAACAGACCAACACCGACAATGATAGTTCAGATATACATGCCGACGTCGCAAGCTGAAGATGAACAGATAGAGAAAGTGTATGAGGATATTGAAAGGGTAATGCAGTATGTAAAAGAGGACGAAAATCTAATAGTCATGGTCGACTGGAATGCAGTTGTAGGGGAAGGAGTAGAAGAAAACGTTAGAGGAGAATATGGACTCGGGACAAGGAATGAAAGAGGAGAAAGACTGATTGAGTCCTGTAACAAGTTTCAGCTAGTAATAGCGAATACCCTGTTCAAGAATCACAAGAGGAGGAGGTATACTTGGAAAAGGCCGGGAGATACGGGAAGATTTCAATTAGATTACATCATGGTCAGACAGAGATTCCGAAATCAGATATTGGACTGTAAGGCGTACCCAGGAGCAGGTATAGACTCAGATCACAATATAGTAGTGATGAAGAGTAGGCTGAAGTTCAAGACATTAGTCAGGAAGAATCAATACGCAACGAAGTGGGATACGGAAGTTCTAGGGATTGACGAGATACGTTTGAAGTTCTCTAACTCTGTAGATACAGCAATAAGGAATAGCGCAGTAGGCAGTACAGTTGAAGAGGAATGGACATCTCTAAAAAGGGCCATCACAGAAGTTGGGAAGGAAAACATAGGTTCAAAGAAGGTAGCTGCGAAGAAACCATGGGTAACAGAAAAAATACACTCCTGGAAATGGAAAAAAGAACACATTGACACCGGTGTGTCAGACCCACCATACTTGCTCCGGACACTGCGAGAGGGCTGTACAAGCAATGATCACACGCACGGCACAGCGGACACACCAGGAACCGCGGTGTTGGCCGTCGAATGGCGCTAGCTGCGCAGCATTTGTGCACCGCCGCCGTCAGTGTCAGCCAGTTAGCCGTGGCATACGGAGCTCTATCACAGTCTTTAACACTGGTAGCATGCCGCGATAGCGTGGACGTGAACCGTATGTGCAGTTGACGGACTTTGAGCGAGGGCGTATAGTGGGCATGCGGGAGGCCGGGTGGATGTACCGCCGAATTGCTCAACACGTGGGGCGTGAGGTCTCCACAGTACATCGATGTTGTCGCCAGTGGTCGGCGGAAGGTGCACGTGCCCGTCGACCTGGGACCGGACCGCAGCGACGCACGGATGCACGCCAAGACCGTAGGATCCTACGCAGTGCCGTAGGTGACCGCACCGCCACTTCCCAGCAAATTAGGGACACTGTTGCTCCTGGGGTATCGGCGAGGACCATTCGCAACCGTCTCCATGAAGCTGGGCTACGGTCCCGCACACCGTTAGGCCGGCTTCCGCTCACGCCCCAACATCGTGCAGCCCGCCTCCAGTGGTGTCGCGACAGGCGTGAATGGAGGGACGAATGGAGACGTGTCGTCTTCAGCGATGAGAGTTGCTTCTGCCTTGGTGCCAATGATGGTCGTATGCGTGTTTGGCGCCGTGCAGGTGAGCGCCACAATCAGGACTGCATACGACCGAGACACACAGGGCCAACACCCGGCATCATGGTGTGGGGAGCGATCTCCTACACTGGCCGTACACCTCTGGTGATCGTCGAGGGGACACTGAATAGTGCAAGGTACATCCAAACCGTCATCGAACCCATCGTTCTACCATTCCTAGACCGGCAAGGGAACTTGCTGTTCCAACAGGACAATGCACGTCCGCATGTATCCCGTGCCACCCAACGTGCTCTAGAAGGTGTACGTCAACTACCCTGGCCAGCAAGATCTCCGGATCTGTCCCCCATTGAGCATATTTGGGACTGGATGAAACGTTGTCTCACGCGGTCTGCACGTCCAGCACGAACGTTGGTCCAGCTGAGGCGCCAGGTGGAAAGTGCATGGCAAGCCGTTCCTCAGGACTACATCCAGCATCTCTATGATCGTCTCCATGGGTGAATAGCAGCCTGCATTGCTGCGAAAGGTGGATATACACTGTACTAGTGCCGACATTGTGTATGCTCTGTTGCCTGTGTCTATGTGCCTGTGGTTCTGTCAGTGTGATCATGTGATGTATCTGACCCCAGGAATGTGTCAATAAAGTTTCCCCTTCCTGGAACAATGAATTCACGGTGTTCTTATTTCAATTTCCAGGAGTGTACTTCAGTTGATTGATGAAAGGAGGAAGTACAAACATGTTCCGGGAAAATCAGGAATACAGAAATACAAGTCGCTGAGGAATGAAATAAATAGGAAGTGCAGGGAAGCTAATACGAAATGGCTGCAGGAAAAATGTGAAGACATCGAAAAAGATATGATTGTCGGAAGGACAGACTCAGCATACAGGAAAGTCAAAACAACCTTTAGTGACATTAAAAGCAACGGTGGTAACATTAAGAGTGCAACGGGAATTCCACTGTTAAATGCAGAGGAGAGAGCAGATAGGTGGAAAGAATACATTGAAAGCCTCTATGAGGGTGAAGATTTGTCTGATGTGAATGTGATAGAAGAAGAAACAGGAGGCGATTTAGAAGAGATAGGGGATCCAGTATTAGAATCGGAATTAAATAGCTTTGGAGGACTTACGGTCAAATAAGGCAGAAGGGATAGATAACATTCCATCAGAATTTCTAAAATCATTAGGGGAAGTGGCAATAAAACGACTATTCACGTTGGTGTGTAGAATATATGAGTCTGGCGACATACCATCTGACTTTCGGAAAAGCATCATCCACACAATTCCGAAGACGGCAAGAGCTGACATGTGCGAAAATTATCGCACAATCAGCTTAACAGCTCATGCATCCAAGCTGCTTACAAGAATAATATACAGAAGAATGGAAAAGAAAATTGAGAATGCGCTAGGTGACGATCAGTTTGGCTTTAGGAAAAGTAAAGGCACGAGAGAGGCAATTCTGACGTTACGGCTAATAATGGAAGCAAGGCTAAAGAAAAATCAAGACACGTTCATAGGATTTGTCGACCTGGAAAAAGCGTTCGACAATATAAAATGGTGCAAGCTGTTCGAAATACTGAAAAAAGTAGGGATAAGCTGTAGGGAGAGACGGGTCATAAACAATATGTACAACAACCAAGAGGGAATAATAAGAGTGGACGATCAAGAACGAAGTGCTCGTATTAAGAAGGGTGTAAGACAAGGCTGTAGCCTTTCACCCCTACTCTTCAATCTGTACATCGAGGAAGCAATGATGGAAATAAAAGAAAGGTTCAGGAGTGGAATTAAAATAGAAAGTGAAAGGATATCAATGATACGATTCGCTGATGACATTGCTATCCTGAGTGAAAGTGAAGAAGAATTAAATGATCTGCTGAACGGAATGAACAGTCTAATGAGTACACAGTATGGTTTGAGAGTAAATCGGAGAAAGACGAAGGTAATGAGAAGTAGTAGAAATGAGAACAGCGAGAAACTTAACATCAGGATTGATGGTCACAAAGTCAATGAAGTTAAGGAATTCTGCTACCTAGGCAGTAAAATAACCAATGACGGACGGAGCAAGGAGGACATCAAAAGCAGACTCACTATGGCAAAAAAGGCATTTCTGGCCAAGATAAGTCTACTAATATCAAATACCGGCCTTAATTTGAGGAAGAAATTTCTGAGGATGTACGTCTGGAGTACAGCATTGTTTGGTAGTGAAACATAGACTGTGGGAAAACCGGAACAGAAGAGAATCGAAGCATTTGAGATGTGGAGCTATAGACGAATGTTGAAAATTAGGTGGACTGATAAGGTAAGGAATGAGGATGTTCTACGCAGAATCGGAGAGGAAAGGAAAATGTGGAAAACACTAATAAGGAGAAGGGACAGGATGATAGGACATCTGCTAAGACATAAGGGAATGACTTCCATTGTACTAGAGGGAGCTGTAGAGGGCAAAAACTGTAGAGGAAGACAGAGATTGGAATACGTCAAGCATATAATTGAGGACGTAGGTTGCAAGTGCTACTCTGAGATGAAGAGGTTAGCACAGGAAAGGAATTCGTGGCGGGCCGCATCAAACCAGTCAGTAGACTGATAAAAAAAAAACAAAAAAAAAACACCACACCCTGCCGTCGGGCTGCCACATTGTGTACTGTGATTTGTCGCTTCACACATTGTTTTCCCATTGTTCAGTCGTCCAATGTTTACGCTCCTTACACCAAGTGCGGTTACCAGCCTGATGTGTGACTTATGAGCAGCCACTCGACCATGAAATCCAAGTTTTCTCACCTCCCACCTAACTGTGATAGTACTTGCAGTGGATCCTGATGCATTTTGGAATACCTGTGTGATGGTCTGGATAGATGTCTGCCTATTACACACTACGACACTCTCCAACTGTCGGTGGTCTCTGTCAGTTAACAGGCGAGATCAGTCTGTACGCTTTTGTGATGTACATGTTCCTTCACGTTTTCGTTTCACTATCAAATCGGAAACAGTGGAACTAGGGATGTTTAGGAGTGAGGAAATTTCGCATACAGACGTATGGCACAAGTGACATCCAATCACCTGACCATGTTCGAATTTCGTCAGTTCTGCAGAGCGCCCCCATCTGCTCTCTCACAATGTCTAATGCCTACTGAGGTCGCTGATATGGAGTACCTGGCAGTAGATGGCAGCACAATGCACCTAATATGAAAAACGTATGTTTCTGGGGGTGTTCAGATACTTTTGATCACATAGAGTACATGCACATGTGTCAATTAGTGTTCGGGATTTTACTTGATCAGTTTATGTTTATAAAAGTATTGGGCGTTTTAATACAAGCTTTATGGAGACTTATTCTTTCAAAATTCTATTTGTAATTTTATGTAGGGTTTCTATTTTTTTTTATTTTTGTGTGTTAGAACGGTTAGAAATCGAATCCATCCTCTCCTGCCTTATCCATCAGCACTTTAATCAAAACCACCTCCTCCCCATTACCCAGTGTGGGTTCCGACCCTGCTTCTCCACTGAAGACCAACTCCTTAGCCTCCTTCACCTTCTCTCCCTCCAGCTTAACTCCCATCGCTCAGCCATTTTTGTTTCTCTCGATCTCCAAAATGCCTATGACCATTTATGGCATCCCAGTCTCCTCTTTAAACTCAAAACCTACGCCCTGCCTATCAATTTTGTCCATCTGGTCGCTTCCTTCCTCTCCCTCCGTCCTTCCTATGTCACCCTCCACAACACCAACTCTCATATCTTTTATCCCACTGCTGGCGTCCCCCAGGGCTCTGTTCCCTCCCCTCTCCTTTATCTGTTGTATATGGCTGATATGCCCAAGACAGCCCCACCTGTTCACCTTCTCCAGTATGCTGATGATACTGCCTTCCTGGCTCTCTGTCCTACCCTTCAACACTCTCAATGCACCCTCCAAACACAACTTGATCAGATCACCACTTGGTGTAACCAGTGGTTCCTTTGACTCAACCCCTCCAGAACCCAGGCAACTATCATAGGCTGTGCCACCCACTCCTTCTCCTCCATTATTTCTAGCTCACTCTTTATGGTCATCCCATCCAGTTCACCCCACCCTGCGATACCTTGGTCTCACCATCGATCATCACCTTACCTGGACCACTCACCTCCTGAACATCCAACAGAAAGCCCATTCCCAGCTCTGCCTCCTGAAGCTCCTGTCTGGCTGGACATAAAGATTGCATCCTTTCACCATCCTCTGTCCTATCCTCTGTTATGCCAGTGTTGCCTGGATCTCTGGACCCACCCACTTTTAGAAGGCCCTCCAAATCCTCCCACGCAATGTGCTCCACCTAGCCTTCCATATCCGCTTTCCTTCACCCAACGGCTCCTGTATGAACTCATCCCCTGCCCCCACCTCCTCCTTTTCCTCCAACATCTCCGCATCCTTTACACTGTCTGCAGGCTTTATTCCCCTCACCCCATGGTTTCCTCCTTCCTCTCCACCCCTACCCGTTGCTGCGCCTCTATTGCTGTATCACTCTCTCTCTTCACACCCTCTATCACCTTCATCAGGGCAATTTCCAGCGCCTCCCTATCCTGGATGATGAACTTTGCCATGATGTATACCCTTCCTTAAAACTATAAGCTGGCCTTGTTCCTCCCCCTCCCCAGGGCCTCCTTTTTCCTCACCTCTCCTTCTCCCAGAGAGGATTTTCCTGCTTCCCTCCCTGAGTCCCTGCACCCCCTCCTCGACTATTTTCCTCTCCCGTCTCTTCCCTTCCCAGCTCTCCTTCGGCCCCCCTCCACCTCGCCCCCTTTCTCTCCACCCTCCTCGCCTCCTTCCCATTCTTCCCATTTCCCTTGTCCCCACCCCTCTCGTGTCAATCCTCCCAGGTTTTTCTTCAGTATGAGTGTGCTACATTAGTGTTTGTTTCGGTGCCATTTTACAGTGTCATCTAGTGATGTGAGTTTCAAACGTGTGCTCGACCTGTTTACTGTCCATGACAGTTCCTTGCTACGCTGCTCGTCATGTGGCTGTTTTACTCTTTCTAGGGACTTTTGTGCTCTGGCCGTACTTTGCCTGGTGCCTTTTAATGTAGTGTATGGCTTTTTTATGTGTAACATACTTTTTAGATTTTTATCTCCGATTTAGATTCGCCACTTTGTATGTCTTATTTGCTTCTGTTCCGCCTTTTTTGTTTCTATATTCCGCCATGTTATCTCCTTTATATTATTTTTAAATGTCTTCCTGTCTATTTATGTCTCTTGGCTGAAGAGCAGCACTTATGCTGCTGCCAGCCCGCCCCTGATAGGGAATGGAAATGACAATAAAGGGAAAAAAAGCGGTTAGACAAGCCCTGTGGCGTCACTTGTTGTAGCGCTGTTCACTACACTGTACAGTACAGAATACCACAGGATAGGTTCTTTAATATACTGTTTTAGGGTTTTAATTATTTTCTCGTAAAAGTTAATGGCGTACAGCTGTACAGTTTCACAAGGATTTGGTGGCTCTTTTTATCAGATAGTGTTTACTTAAACGCACTACTTGCATTGTTCAGGTCACATTACAACATAGACGCATACGAAAGTTAAAGAACTGGAAAGCAATTTGCATACAAAACAACAACAAGCAAATAACAATTTAAAAATACCGTTACAATAGGATTGGCTGCCGAAACCGTTGCAGTGGAGGCTGGCAGTGTGTGTTCTCCTAGGTTAATACACGGCAGCGCCATCGTCCGTCTTGATTCCACAGCCTGCCCAAAGTGAGTTTCCGTGGCAGCAGGAAAACTACCGGCGCTGCAGCCGTGATGGAGTGGGCCACAGTGCTGCCCTTCCTGCTGCTGGCAGGCCGCCTGTTGACACACGACAGCCACCTGGCCACATTTGCCTTACGCCCAACACGACGCAGCACAAAGCGGGCATCGCCTTCTCGCACGCTCGCTGCCGCACTCAGAGCACGGCTGTAGCGTCTGCGACGTGCGCGACTGACGATGCGACGCCGAGCAGGGAGGACTCTTCTGAGCCTTCCAGTTAACATCGTAGAAAGGGTCACCAGACGCTGAGAAGTGGCGGACAGCGACGTACTTCATGTAGACCGGAGACACGGCGGGCACGTGCCTCATGTTCGGGTCGCGTACTTTACGAATGAAGGCGCCGCCGTTACAGCAGACTTCTCCCCCGCCACAACACAGGTACTTCGGTCGCGTCGTACTCGTCACTCGTTCTCTGTTACTGAAACATGCAGCAATGTAAGTCTAATCAAGATTCATTGTCAGTAGAACATGTGTGCACGATCTTGCTCTTGTAAATTAGCAGTGACAAGGCGAAAGGACCGATTGTGGCGATCAGGTGGCCTTTGACGAAGCTTTGTTTTGTGAGACTGTGGAGGGTATAAGATAAAAATTAATTTTTCCCTAGTTATTTGCTGTGGAAAGACATTCTAATAAATCGTCTCTTTTTATAATTTTGTTGAGCTAGTAAAAATAATAACCGACGCCCTTTCCAAAAGTAAAATAAAAAAAATACTTTAAAACAAACTTAAAAAAGCTTAAACTACACTCCTGGAAATTGAAATAAGAACACCGTGAATTCATTGTCCCAGGAAGGGGAAACTTTATTGACACATTCCTGGGGTCAGATACATCACATGATGACACTGACAGAACCACAGGCACATAGACACAGGCAACAGAGCATGCACAATGTCGGCACTAGTACAGTGTATTATACCCTTATATGAGGAGATCTGTGAGTGGTTAACAAAGGGCGGAGAAGAAGCTGATTAAAAGATATTACGACAAATCTTTTAAGCTAATTGTTGTACATGATTGCATTTGTTTGTGTAAATAAGTCTTAGATGCTGTAATTATCTGTACTGGTGTTCACGTTTGTAAAATTAAAATACACTCCTGGAAATGGAAAAAAGAACACATTGACACCGGTGTGTCAGACCCACCATACTTGCTCCGGACACTGCGAGAGGGCTGTACAAGCAATGATCACACGCACGGCACAGCGGACACACCAGGAACCGCGGTGTTGGCCGTCGAATGGCGCTAGCTGCGCAGCATTTGTGCACGGCCGCCGTCAGTGTCAGCCAGTTTGCCGTGGCATACGGAGCTCCATCGCAGTCTTTAACACTGGCAGCATTCGCGACACCGTGGACGTGAACCGTATGTGCAGTTGACGGACTTTGAGCGAGGGCGTATAGTGGGCATGCGGGAGGCCGGGTGGACGTACCGTCGAATTGCTCAACACGTGGGGCGTGAGGTCTCCACAGAACATCGATGTTGTCGCCAGTGGTCGGCGGAAGGCGCACGTGCCCGCCGACCTGGGACCGGACCGCAGCGACGCACGGATGCACGCCAAGACCGTAGGATCCTACGCAGTGCCGTAGGGGACCACACCGCCACTTCCCAGCAAATTATGGACACTGTTGCTCCTGGGGTATCGGCGAGGACCATTCGCAACCGTCTCCATGAATCTGGGCTACGGTCCCGCACACCGTTAGGCCGTCTTCCGCTCATGCCCCAACATCGTGCAGCCCGCCTCCAGTGGTGTCGCGACAGGCGTGAATGGAGGGACGAATGGAGACGTGTCGTCTTCAGCGATGAGAGCCGCTTCTGCCTTGGTGCCAATGATGGTCGTATGCGTGTTTGGCGCCGTGCAGGTGAGCGCCACAATCAGGACTGCATACGACCGAGGCACACAGGGCCAACACCCGGCATCATGGTGTGGGGAGCGATCTCCTACACTGGCCGTACACTTCTGGTGATCGTCGAGGGGACACTGAATAGTGCAAGGTACATCCAAACCGTCATCGAACCCATCGTTCTACCATTCCTAGACCGGCAAGGGCACTTGCTGTTCCAACAGGACAATGCAAGTCCGCATGTATCCCGTGCCACCCAACGTGCTCTAGAAGGTGTAAATCAACTACCCTGGCGAGCAAGATCTCCGGATCTGTCCCCCATTGAGCATGTTTAGGACTGGATGAAGCGTCGTCTCACGCGGTCTGCACGTCCAGCACGAACGCTGGTCCAACTGAGGCGCCAGGTGGAAATGGCATGGCAAGCCGTTCCTCAGGACTACATCCAGCATCTCTATGATCGTCTCCATGGGAGAATAGCAGCCTGCATTGCTGCGAAAGGTGGATATACACTGTACTAGTACCGAAATTGTGCATGCTCTGTTGCCTGTGTCTATGTGCCTGTGGTTCTGTCAGTGTGATCATGTGATGTACCTGGCCCCCAGGAATGTTTCAATAAAGTTTCCCCTTCCTGGGACAATGAATTCACAGTGTTCTTATTTCAATTTCCAGGAGTGTATTTGTATGGGATCTTGTTAAAAATGTCAAAGTAACGCATACTGAGTTTTACGGTGAAATGGGAAAATAGAAGGCGGATTAAACGTTTCTCCTGCACTGAAATTTTGAAGACAAAACGAGATTTCAGCTTAGTTGAAGGGTGAAAAGACTCAGTGTTCGCATATTGGGCCTGAAAAATCCTTATCAAACATTGTGACATGAGACTCAGTGAAAGTAAATGTGTTTGTTTCGTGCCTTTTCGTAATTCAAAGTTTATGGGCAAAAGAAATTTTTGCGAGGGAACTGTTATTAGAATAACATACCCGAAAATGTTGGAAAAATAGTTCTTTCCTAAACTTACCAAAGACTCATAGGACCTCATGTTTCAACAGGTTTGGAGCTTTGCTCCACTGTCATTTTCATGTCTTCGCACTTTCGAATGAGTCTTTTTCTCAACAGTGGGTAGGTTACATGGAAAAGGAAGAGCGATTCGCTAATGTAATGGCCACTTAGGCACCGTGGTCTCTCTTCATGTGATTTTTTCCTCAGGGATTTGTGAAAGAGGCATTTAACGGTCCATCTCTACCAACAACTCTGACCATCCTGCGCAACCGTACCACAGTTGAGGTGAACTCGGTAACACAAGAGGTGACACACTTCGTATGTGGGACGAGTTCGGCTATTGCTTACATGTTTGCTGTGTAGCAGGGGCGGATTAAAGTAAACGTTTCAAACCTGCGTTTCTTAGCTTTAAAACTTCCTGTTTCCAGACGCATGTACATGATTCATATTCAATTTATATTTTATGAAATAAAAAATAATAAATTTGTGAATAACACTGTACAACAGAAAAGAGAGCCAGTTGTCCACATGAGAAACCAGTTTTAGTAAAACCACATATTAATGAGTTTCACAAATTTCGTTGTAATAAACTTTCCTAACATACAAATAACCATATGGGTACTCAAAGTGAAAAAAAAGAAGGTAAAGAGACCATTGTCCACTGTTCTGTCTGAAAACTTGATGTGAATTATACAGGGTAATTCAAAACTGCTGTTACAGGCTTCTAGTGGTTGTTGAGGGGACTTAGTGCATGAATTTTTGTATAAGGAATTCATGTCCGAATTTTTGTATAAGGAACTCGTGTCCTAAAATGTAGCGTTTGGATGTAAAATCTGCTTGAGAATCGGATAACTTTCAAACCTCCTGGTACGCACACAGTGGAGACAATGAGTTTTGACCTGTTTGCTGTAACAACACGTGGCGTGGCCAATGTTTCGAGTACTTCTCCTCGGGTTCTCTTCTGTGAGATGAATGACATCCTCTTCAAAGCTAAGAGTGCAGCGCGTCCGTGGAGCACCCCGTAGTTTAGAACGTAGCAGCTTCTTGCAAGCGTTCTTGCACTACACGAAACAATAGCGTGATGTAATTACAACAGGGACCGACGACGGTGCCCTCTTCTCAGCTTGTGGGCGTACCACGGAGTGGAGAAGTGGAAGATTTGAAAATCATCAGTTTTTTTCTTTATTCTTATTTTAAACCTTTAGAAAAGGTAGGCCGGTAGCGGCCTATCCACGTCGCTCTTCGGCCACAGAAAAGAAAACCACACAAGAAGCATGAAGACATAAAAACAGATGTACATGTAGAATAAAAACAGGAGACAGACAAATGAAAAACAAGTGAAGTCGTTCACGGAAGGCACAGGGAAGTTCAGCTCAGTGCACAAACATAGGCAGACGTGTGAACACGTGAACGTAGAAGCACTGACGAAGAAACAACGTTGCACTAAGGCGAAGAGAAACACTAACACAATGATGGCGATCTTCGGTGCACAATAAATACACTGTTGCACAAGAAAAAAAAGGGGAGGCCTGTCACAGGGAAGTACCAGAGGGTAAGGGGGGAGAGGGGGGATGCCAGGTGGAGAGATGGGAGGGAGAGGACAGAGGTTATGGGGATGTGGAAGCCCAAGGAGGGGGAGGAGAGGGAGAGAGGAGGGAGGAAGTGAGGAAGGAGAGAAGGGAAAGAGGGTGCCCTGGAAGAAAAACACAGGAGGAGGAAGGGGAGGATTAAATCTGGTAGGAGGGGTAGATGCAGGGGACGAGCGCATCATCCGGGAGGGGAAGTTGGCGCATGCCACCTTGGGCAACGGTATGGAGTGTGGTAAGATGGAGAGTGGGTGGGACGTAGGTGTGGGAAAGGATGGACGAGACAAGTGGGTGAGGGGGATCAAGTTTACGGGAGGAGTAAAGGATCCATATCCATTCAAGGAAGAGGAGGATATGTGGGAAAGGAATTAAGTCGTGGAGGATCCAAGTGGGTGATGGGAGGCGGATGTGATAGGTGAGGCAGAACAAATGGCTTTCCAGGATTTGAAGGGACTTGTAGAAGGTAGGAGGAGCGGACATGAGCATAACAGAGGATGGGGCAGATGAGAGATTTATAGGTGTGGTGACTGTGGAGGGGTCCAGACCCCATGTGCGGTCATAAAGGAGTCGGGAGCGTGCCTCGGCTTGGATCGTCCGGAGATGGAGGGTCCAGGAGAGTCGACGATCGAGGGTGACGCCAAGGTACTTGAGGGTGGGGGTGAGGTTGATAGGACGGTCGTAGAGAGTGATATAAAAATCTAGGAGACGGAAGGAAGGGGTAGTTTTGCCTACAATGATCGCCTGAAAAATCATCAGATTTTTAAACTATTTTTATGTCCAAATGGTACATTTCAGGACATGGGATCCTTATCAAAACTTTATCTACTAAGTCCGCTTTACAATTCCTGAAAGCCTGTAACAGAAATTTTGAATCACCCTATCCACTTATTGTTATACCGACATTTCGATACATTCATATATAACTCTCACTTTGATAGAATATGATACAAACTGGAAAGTATTGTTAAGGTGTACAAGTAAGAAATGCGCATTTCAGACAGCAGATGTCGTACCAATGCAGTTTGAGCTATAAAGATTTGACACTGCGCCATTTTGTTGTGTCATCA
Source organism: Schistocerca gregaria (assembly GCF_023897955.1). Lineage (NCBI taxonomy): Eukaryota > Metazoa > Arthropoda > Insecta > Orthoptera > Acrididae > Schistocerca > Schistocerca gregaria. The sequence continues at coordinate 469,973,085 of NC_064920.1, forward strand.
ATAAGTGACAGACGCGTTCAATATGACGAAATTTAACGCAGAAAGAGCATTAGCGGACAGCATTAATTCTATGTTTTCATTTGAAGAAAACCGCTGATGCTTCATACGATTACTTCGAGAAGCTTATAGTGAACGTGCCCCATCGCAAGATACCTGTGAAAGGTTTTTCGGCGGTTCGATGTTGCAGCGACGAGCTTGGTAAATCGCCAAAACCATACGAAGATGTGGAACTGGAAGCATTGTTGAAAGAAAATGATTCGAAAACACCAAAAGAAGTGTAGATGGGTGTCACACGATTTGAACGATAGGCAAATGGAAAAGCGCAAAAACACATGCGACATTTTGCTCGCTCGGTACTTATTTTTCCATCGTATAGTTACAAGGTATGAGAAGTGGATTTATTTTGAGTAACCCAAGTGCAAAAAAACTTTGGGTAGACCCAGGCGTACCATCTACATCGACCGCAAGACCGAAAAGCTTTGGCAAAAAGACGATGCTCAGTGTTTGGTGGGATCAGAGGGGCGTGGTCTATTATGAGCTCTTGAAACGGTTATTATTAAATGTTATCGACAACAATTGACCGATCTGAACCGTTCACTGCTTGAAAATGGCCACAATATCGAAAGAGGCAACACAAAGTCATTTTACCTCATGATAATGCCCCTTCACATGGGGGAAAACCGGTTCGCGACACGATGGAAGCACTCGGCTGGAAGTTCTACCCCATACAGCTTACTCACCAGACTTGGCTTCTTCCGATTACCACTCGTTTGCACCGATGGATCATGCACTTTCTGAGCAGCGCTTTCGTTAGTAAGAAGATGTGGAGAAATGGCTCGATGAGTGGTTCGCAGCGAAAGGGGGAATATTTTTACTGGCATGGTACTAACAAATTGCCAGAAATATGGGATAAATGTATAACAAACGATGGAACATACCTTGAATGAAGCACTATTTATCATTCTTCTGAATTCAACATTTTTTTAGATAAAGATATCCGCACTTCATTCTTGTACACCAACTACTACTCACAGAATTGTGATATGTCATATTTAAACTTGTTCATCACCTATCTCGTATAACAATTAAACATAAACATCTAGTATTACAAATATTGTAATGGAGCATGTGAAGACAAAAACGCCGGTGAAAATCACGATAAAGTGCTGACATCCGCGAGACAGGTGCCTCTCACAAGCCTAGGGTGGAAGCTCGCCGAGATGCCGTTAAAGACGAGGTGCCTTCCGTTGCTCGCTCCGGCCGTTCCAGCTGCCTTGCCGGATAGTGTCCAGGCCACCAGGAGGGACGCGCGTCGCCCTTCAGGGCCACTTCCTCCTGAGCGAGTACCTGCGAGCCAGACGGAGAGGGTCTGAGCCGCCATGGACGGCGACGCGGTGCGCCCACTTCCTCAGCAGGCCGTAGTTGTCTGCCATCTGCCTCTGTCGCCATTTCGGCCGCTGCTTCGTGGACTGGAAGCCGAAGTGTACCAGGAAGGCGTTGTCGAGGACGAAGAACCGCCAACCAGAAGCGAACATCTCGTAGGCCTGTGTACAAAAACAACACGTTTCACTTTTAATACGATAACACACTAGGCAGAGGAAATATTCCGCCGAGACATAGCAGCACGGCAATATTGTTGTGTGTCTCTGTAAAACTGGTATTAATATACAGAGGGATCCAAAAAATTTATCCACTGTTTAAAAGTCCATAACTTGCAAACCAACTGACGGAGTTGTCTCATTTTTGGTGAATGTGTAACTTAAGGTCCAACTTAAACATGTCACTGTAGGTGTTCGAGATGGTCACCATTAACATGCACATACAAACGATGCCGCCGAACTGCAGCACGAACTACTGACTGCAACGTGTTCAGTTGGATATTTTCACATGAATGTACGATGGATTCTTCGAAGTTCATCCAATGTGCGTGGCTTTTGACGATAAACGACGTCCTTTTGTGTTCCCCACGGGTAAAAGTCCAGAGGAGTTAGGTCTGGGGCACGTGGTGGATACTCCACAGCACCTCTACGGCCTATCCATCTTCCTGGTAGATTTTCGTCGAGATACACCCTAACACGGTTTTGGTAGTGGGCTGGGGCACCATCCTGTTGAAAGTAAACTCTTTCGTCTCCATACAAGTCTCGGATGGCATGGAAAATGGATGTCTGAAGCTTCTGAAGGTACACCTCAGCGGTAACTGTGCCGTCAAAGAAGGATGGCCCAATCAAGCCACAGTAAGACACCCGACACCACAAATTTACTCCTGGCAAATTCACGGTTTTGTCTACATGGACGTTCGGATTTTCGGCGGCCCAGTAGATGCAATTGTGGCGATATACTGTACCATTGAGTTTGAACTGTGCCTCATCAGACCAGACAATCCTCTCTGCAAACTCTTCATCGTTGTGCACCATGCTAGTAAACCACTCGCACTACTCCATTCTACGATCTGGGTCGTCCTCGTTCATTGCGTGTAGCAATCGTGGGATGTAGCACTTCCACTTTGCTGTCTTCAAAATTCGCCGAACACTTGAGCGACTTACTCCAGTTTCACGGGTACACTGTCTCACAGACTTCTGCGTACATCTTTAACACAGCCTAGGCTTCAAATTTGTCTTGAATGCGACGAATCGTTAATGTTTTCGTACTTAAAATACCACTTCAAAACTGACTTCCTTTCATCAAATGTGAGCCTTGCACCAGCCATGTTTACTCTAGTAAGTAGGTGCGACTAAGAACAAAACACTGACTATCTGGCGACTATCATCTGACAAAACAAAACAAAGCAATACAACGCCTGTGTGGCGATTGCCGGAACTACAAACTATTACACTGCCAAAGATGAGACAACTCCGTCAGTTAGTTTGCCACTTATGATCTTTTAAACAGTGGATGCATTTTTTTGGACCTCTCTGTATAACATACTGGAGATAGCGGGAAAGATATATTTTAAAGAGCATGCAACTCTACCTCTTCAGACCTCTGATGTTCTTTCTTTCCCAAGTCTTCAATGAAGAAAAAAGGAAGGAAGAATCATTAGCGACGAAGCACGAACTCGGATTGTGTCAACGATGAGGAGAGAATTCAAAAATGGTTCAAATGGCTCTGAGCACTATGAGATGTAACAGCTGAGGTCATCAGTCACCTAGAACGTAGAACTACTTAAGCCTAAGTAACCTAAGGACATCACAGAGATCCATGCCCGAGGCAGGATTCGAACCTGCTACCATAGCAGTCGCGACCGGCGGAAAGAATTCGGACGTGCCCTTTCAAAGGAACCATCCCGGAATTTTCCTGGAGCAATTTACGGAAATTGCGGAAAATCTAAATCGGAAACGGGTTTGAACCGTCGTCCTCCCGAATGTGAGTCCAGTGTGCCAACCACTGCGCCACATCGCTCAGTTCTTCAATGAAGGTACGAAGAACTATCTAGTAGCGCTTAAACTGACCAGTTACTAACGTGCAGATTTTAGAAATCCTTACATTTCTGCTGCAGTTGATGAGTCGGACAATCGTGAGAACAATACGCAGTCTCTACCTCCTATTCGTTTCTCTGTGTGCATTTCACTTATTGTCACTTATGAGGAGTGTATTACTGAATGCCCCCTCCGAAACGGCTGAATGTCTGTACGAGTTATAAAGTGGCATATTTCTTTTATAGCTGCTATCTAGAACACCATGACCTCCCCTCTACTGTGGCAACGAAGTCGTATGAAGTGTTTTCAAAGGTGTGTAACATTTGAGGGAGAGGCAGAAAAAGCATCATACATACATGAGGCCACGCAGGCCTTATTTAGGAGGTGCTTCTTCGAGATCTACGCTGTGAATGTCGAGTTAAGGAAGCCCAACTTTCGGCTGACTTACTTCAGAGGTCTGTTCTTGTCCCCATCGTCACTAACCTGGAGTCAGTGTTCCTACAGCTTCCTAGAGAGCAGCTGCAGGGCTTTGAACAAATGAAACTTCCATACATAAAGAGCGTTGTTATCCGAAGTAGTTGGATCCAAAACCCTGTCAATTTGCCGAGCACAGGCCAGTCCATTACAGGGATGTTATTGGCGTATAATCACTCCGCCACACGCCGTGCATTATGAACAGGTGCTAGATCGTGCTACAAGATGCAATCGCAATCCCCGAATTGCTCTTCTACCGTATGGAAGCAAGAAAGTGCTTACAACATCAATGTAGGCCTGTGCTGTAATAGTGCCACGAAAAAAAAACAAGGGGTGCTAGGCCCCTCCATGAAAAACTCGTCCACACCATAAAACCACCGCCTCCGAATTTTACTGTTGGCACTACACACGCTGGCAGATGACGTTCACCGGTCATTCGCCATCCCCACACCCTGCCATCGGATTGCCATATTGTGTACCGTGATTCGTCACTCCACACTCCACACAACTCCGCACAATGCCGAGTAGAATCGAACAGCGCCTAGCTGCGACTATTGCCGGTTTGTACGCATACAGTCAGTGTTCCGCTTTAGATCATGTAGCTTCCTGAACGGGCTCGAGCTGCCCTGAGGTACTAATGGACATCGTTGTTCATATTTTTAGGCATTATTGCCCACGTGGCAAGTGCCAACAGTAGTAAGCGGGACGCGATGGCGTGCGGTAGAGGGGCATTATGGCTTCCCCCCTTACAGCGGGGAACTGTGGATCTTCATTATCACTGACAGAACGTTTGTCAATGTGTGCACACAGTATGTTTCACTTGTAGAGAACATCATTACATCCCAATGAAGTAGGCTATGCCTCTAATGCTCAACCATTCATTTCGAATCACAAACGCGTAATTTTTTGGTAACGGTAAAACATCGCATCAACGGTCAGGTGTGTGCCAATAATGGCACTTAGCTAGATGTGTAGTGATAACTGCTGTGCCTGTAAACTATGATATACTTGACATTAAATGAACAAGTGCGCTTTTGTGGATTATATACCCGTTATGGGTTTTATTGTTGACAATATTGGCTCATTTGGAAGAAATTGCAACATTAATTCAGTGAACACTAGGCGTAAAAACGTAAAATCGATTTGCACTTAGATAAGAGTTCTTTAAGCATCGCGTTGAAAAGTCTGTACTATACATCAGGTTTCATTTGCAACAGACTTTCAGCAGAACTTAACAAAACACTGAGAACCTTCAAATCTAAGTGGAAAGGGCTCTTTGTTACACACTCGTTATATTATGTACAGGTATTCATCACGGAATTTGAGAACTTTTCTCTGTAAAGTGTTATTTATTCATAGGCTCTCTCAAATTTATTTGCATTTGATTAATTCATTAGTTCTCTTGTCTGTAAATTTTCTAATCAAACCTTTGTTCTGAATCGTTCCATAACCCAGTAATTTGGCTCACTTTTTTTCTTTGTTTTTCATTTTGTTCGATGTAGTTTGGTGCGCATGATCTGGACGGGCGTCACAAGACATCCGTTCAAGTTGATCGTTGATTCTTTGACTCAGTTTTTTTATTACAGAGAGCACGCAGCCTCTGACCGAACACGCTGAGCTACCGTGCCGGCATTCCGGAATCTGATAGCTACATAAAATAATTCAGCGGCTTTGAATTGGATTGTGAATTAATTGTTGCTCAGTCACACTCCGTCCATGCAGTGCTGATATACTGTACCAGCGGCCTGTAGACGGAAATATCACGAGGTGAGTTAAAACCATGAAACTGCAAGATTTGTAGTGTTAGGACAGTGTTTGTTGGACCCATTTCTGCAGAGACAGTTAGGCGCAGGACCACAATTCGTGCAAGGGCAACGTTGAGGTTTATGCACACGATAAAAGATAAGTCGGACTGTGCCTCAAGACTCCCTTTTCGCCGCTTACATACTCGGAAGATTCTCGTATGAGTTCAGTCCGAAATTTTCAGTAATGTTTTGAGTTTATTTAAGAATCCCGGTGTAACTATGAAACAGAAATTGCAAGAAAAACATACAAGGCACATCAGGGAAACAAATGTCGGTAGTAAACGAAATTATAATAACACGACTTTTATACCAATGCATCTGCAACACTTTTGATGAGCTATTCGTTCTCGAGTGTCTCGCTGTCAGTCTTACCACTGTACCTTACGTCACCCTGGAAGTTAATATGTACATGACGTTCAACAACGATAAATAGTTTCGCAGGTATGTCTTACAAGGAAGCTCTTGCGTGCGAGGTCGTAATAGGCCAGTGATGTTTAGAGCATTCAGTGCCCCACATACTGTTTGCCATGCAGCCACAATACTTGCTGTTAATGGCAGCAGGGGCAGAACTGAAGGTTCAAAAATGGTTCAAATGGCTCTGAGCACTAAGGGACTCAACTGCTGTGGTCATCAGTCCCCTAGAACTTAGAACTACTTAAACCTAACTAACCTAAGGACATCACGCACATCCATGCCAGAGGCAGGATTCGAACCTGTGACCAAAGCAGTCGCACGGTTCCGGAGTGAGCGCAGAACTGGAGGTATCCAGTGGTGAGCACAGCAGGAGGCTAGGGATCGTAGTTGGACTGTTGAGTTTACGAATAACTCACAACAGTATTGTACTACTAGTGGTGTTCATACAAATCAGAACAATGGTAATGATAAACAAAGCGAACATTACATTATATCAACAACAACAATTGCCGAAGTTGACATTTCGTCAGAGAGGAAACCAAGTTAATTTGGCAGAGTGAGAAAGAAGTGACAAATAAATTATTAGCGTTTCTGCAAGATGAGTCAGCGGAATGTGAGGTGTCTTATTCGGTCGATTGTGCGGACAACTTACATGAGTAATACAATGACGACGATACGTGCTTCACAAGTGAAAGTAACACTGAAACAGGTGTTGAGCATGTAGTCCATCATCTCTGTCGAACACGGAGCCACAAATCCCCTCGTCAGTGAAACATATTAAGGGACAACCGTTGTCCAAGGAGCGGATAGTAAACATGATTACGTAGGCGGAACATCGCCCGCAGTACAGTAAAAAAAAAAAAAATTCTGAAGAGATTTCGAATAATTCCGCAGAAGTAATATGACCGTGTAACGCTAAAGGAGAGCTGCGGATATTCAAGGGGGGACAAGGTGCATTTGTTACAGAAACTAGTGTTTGCACGCTTCAATTTACAGGATGTGGGTGATAGTGACATGCTACGTTATACCCATTAAATCGCGCGCAACATAGATTACAATGATTTCATTCGAAGCAGTGGATGGTTACATAACTTGAAAGAGTGCTACAGAATTAGAAGACATAAGACAACGAAATTTCAAACAAAGCTTCAACTTGACGAAGCACAGCAAACTGCAGAATCGGGCCGAAAATTTGTAGATGAGATAAACAAACTCATCCCATCGTGTCAGTAAGGAATTTGTTTTCATCTCCGACCAGTCCAGATTTAAAGAGGAAGTGCATATGAAAGGAACCCTGGAAATTAGAGGTCCGAAGAGAGCTGTATCGAGATCAACTAACATCTACGCCTTCACGCATTGACATACAATCTGACTGGTAAATTGGCTGGGAAGTTATTTACTGTGCTGTGATGAGTTAGAGATGTTCTGTCCCTATGATTCTTTCTCGTGTGCATGATCTTGCAAGGACACTTGGAAATATTTACGTCACTATCTGCAGCCACGCCTTAAAGGATAGCCAGTTTCGAGGTAAGCTCCACGACAGGCTGTTTCTCATTCGGTTGCATGCCATCACATTCCGTCATATCTCATCCCTCGTTACACCAATTTGATTCTATATGGATTCTTTAGGTATGGATACCTAGCGGAACGTACAGTACAGTTTGCAGGTCTGAAGGAGTTCGCCTTCGATGATGAGGGTACGAACCTTTCCGATCAAACTGGCGTGCCATTTCTCATTCGGTGGTCAGTTTGTTTTGAACATTTCTTGATTGTCGACAATAGCCATTTTGTGACGTTTGATACTTATATCCCATAAAAGGTTGGTTTCTAAATCTCCCGGACACTCATTTTCTGTCACCCTCCTGTGTGAGTCGTTAGCAGCTAATATTATTCCTGTCGTAATTGTTAACACAAAACTTTGAAATGAGCCTTATTAAAGATTGAACTTGCCAACTCGTATTCAAAGGGTTCTTTGATAGTTTCTGTCTGATTATAACACGAGATTCCGACAGAGAGCCCTGCTTCAAAATTTATCTTTTGATTTATAACAGACTAGTGACTTACCACAGTATGTAGGCATTGCGTCCGTGAATGGTGTAATCAACGTATTTTTCAACAGTTATTAACTACGTTTGATTCAGGGCATTTTATTCCCAAACAATAAATATCACTGCTGGTATACATCAGCCAGCGGTGCACGGCACAGGCAGTCACTGTATATTCAGGAACAACGCGACACTGGATCACAAAAAAATAATAATATAGGTTGGAATGGTTAGGAAACACACATTGAGACAACAGACCAGCTGACTTAAGAATAATCTCTCGAACAGCTTTTACAAAAAAGAAAAGGACATAATTTTTGTGTATATCATGTCACAGAAGCATAAATCAAATGGTGTTGAATGGGGAATCAGACCCAGTATTGTAGCTCTGTGCTCTATTGTGACTTACAACTGCCGTCAGTATTAACGTGGGAGGAAATGAGAGGCGAAACAGAAGCGCTAGTTGAGACTGGTAGACCGTCGGTGAAAACGCAGGCCACCTCGTTGCCGTACATTTGCCCACCTCGCTGCCGTACATTTGCGTCCCCGGAAGTGGTCGGACTAGATAACTGACGGCAGCTGGTACTTCGAACAAGGAGCCTCTATTGGTCACTTCGAGGTTTCCCGTGACTATGGTTGTGTCAGATTTGCAATGAGAGTATGGCTGCTAGTATCCACTGGTGCGATTTACGAGTCATGACACAGCAGCCGTCTAGGCTTGCGAAAACTTAGCTGAGGCCTACAACTGATTGATCTCCACTCCATCTAAGGAGAAATAGTATCAGACATAAGCCGGCCGCGGTGGCCGAGCGGTTCTAGGCGCTTCAGTCCGGAACCGCGAGACTGCTACGGTCGCAGGTTCGAATCCTGCCTCGGGCATGGATGTGTGTGATGCCTTAGGTTAGTTAGGTTTAAGTACTTCTCAGATGTTAAGTCCTATTGTGCTCAGAGCCATTTGAACCCATTTGAAGCATCAGCCATATTCCCACCAAGCGCCGGACGAGTGATAGTTGTTAATATTTACATCATAGAAGCCAAGAGACCCGAGCTCTATAGAGGATACTGACAGGAGACAACCGCATTTCGTATAGTTCCGTGGTTCCTCGAAAACGCATGAACGTAACTGGCCACGTATCCCCACCTCTCGAGACAACTGAAAAGAAGGACCCTAGCACATAAAACCTCTTTCTGCTTTTAAATAGAGGATCCTTTTCGACGCCACGAAATTTTCGCCGAATGTGTGATAGTCGACTCCCGACCAGTGGCTTGTAAGACTTTGCAGTACACGTCGCACGTCTCCTCAGATAAGACTGGTACCGCTGTACCTCAGAACGACTTGTTTGTGTAGCTCGTCTGCACCACCTACACACTTACTGTATTGCTGTTTGTAATTAATATCAGTTAATAGCTAATTACTAGGCCTAAGTTTTAGTTCCTGAGTATTTTCTTTCCAAAGTTTCTTTACTTGGTAGAGTTTAATACAGATGTCCCTATCACGGAATACTTTATTACCTCGACCTTTAGCGTTAACCTAGAGGAGACAGGTGCTGGCCGCTCACAACGCCTAAAAGCGCCACAAATACCTTCCTCTGACAACAGATCTTGTATTCAGGGTAGTTCAATCTCTGTCCTTCCTTCTACAGAACCACAAAGACTATTTCCCACATAATTTAGAACAGAGTCAGTATTAGCTCTCTGACCGGCATAAGACAGTAGTGCAGAGAGGAGAATTCAGATTAAACAATTCAGAATGAAAGAAAATCCTAAATCTAGTGACATATGTCGTATTCTGCAAGGTCTGTTCAAATGACGGATGTGCAGCCATACCTGTGTGTTTCTGGTGAATCCGTAGCCGACGAACGTCTCATCGAAGAGGGGAAGATCTTCGCTGGTTGCGACAAATACTGGTTCGGCCTTCCACTCGTACGGCATCTCGTATGCGATGTTAAGCTGAGAGGCATTCGATTCGTGGAAGAGCCAGCGTGCGGGCTGCACGCACCTCTGGTTGCGCCTGTACACTGTCCAGTGGTAGGGGCGGACCTGCTGGCTCAGCGCCAGTTGCCGCAGCTCAGTCTTGTCCCTCGGCACGTGCTTCTGCCTCGAGTCCATCTCGAATACCGGCAGCACGTACGCGCACCTGTTTGACAGAAGGGACGGCGTCGAGAAAATCGTAAAGAGAATGAACAGTTTTCAAGTTCATCTTGACTATCCACCTTAGTGGATGGTGGGAACGCAGCCGTGTGTCGATTAGCAAATAAACACTACTGGCCATTAAAATTGCTACACCACGAACATGATGTGCTACAGACGCGAAATTTAACCGACAGGAAGAACATGCTGTGATATGCAAATGATTAGCTTCTCATAGCATTCACACAAGCTTAGCGCCGGTGGCGACACCTACAACGTGTTGACATGAAGAAAGTTTGCAATCGATTTCTCATACACAAACAGCAGTAGACCGGCGTTGCCTGGTGAAACGTTGTTGTGATGCCTCGTGTAAGCAGGAGATTTACGTACCATCACCCTTCCGACTTTCAGAAGGGCGGATTGTAGCCTATCGCGATTGCGGTTTATCGTATCGTATTGCTGCTAGCGTTGGTCGAGGTCCAATTTCAGTTAGGAGAATATGGAATCGGTGGGTTCAGGAGTGCAATACGGAACGCCGTGCTGGACCCAACGGCCTCGTATCACTAGTAGTCGAGATGACGGGCATCTTACCCGCATGACTGTAACGGATCGTGCAGCCACGTCTCTATCCCTGAGTCAACAGATGGGGACGTTTGCAAGACAACAACCATCTGCACAAACAGTTCGACGACGTTTGCAGCAGCATGGACTATCAGCTCCGAGACCATGGATGCCGTTACCCTTCACGCTGCATCACAGACAGGAGCGCCTGCGATGGTGTACTCAACGACAAACCTGGGTGCACGAACGGCAAAACGTCATTTTTTCGGATGAATCCAGGTACAGCATCATGACGGTCGCATTCGTGTTTGGCGACATCGCTGTAAACGCACATTGGAAGCGTGTATTCGTCATCGCCATACTGGCGTATCACCCGGCGTGATGGTATGCGGTTCCATTGGTTACACGTGTCGGTCACTTCTTGTTCGTATTAACGGCACTTTGAACAATGGACGTTACATTTCAAATGTGTTACGACCCGTGGCTCCACCCTTCATTCGATCACTGCGAAACCCTACATTTCAGCAGGATAATGCACGACCGCATGTTACAGGTCCTGTACGGGCCTTTCTCGATACAGAAAATGTTCGACTGCTGCCCTGGCCAGCACATTCTTCAGATCTCTCACCAATTGAAAACGTGTGGTCAATGGTGGCCGAGCAACTGACTCGACACAGTACGCCATTCATTACTCTTGATGAACTGTGGTATCGTGTTGAAGTTGCGTGGGCAGCTGCTGTACCTGTACACGCCATCCAAGCTCTGTTTCACTCAATGCCCAGGCGTATCAAGGCCGTTACTACTGCCAAAGGTGGTTGCTCTGGGTACTGATTTCTCAGGATCTATGCACCCAAATTACGTGAAAATGTAATCACATGTGAGTTCTAATATAATATATTTGCCCAATGAATACCCGCCCATCATCTGCATTTCTTCTTGGTGTAGCAAATTTTATGGCCAGTAGTGTAAGTAAAATAGACTACGGCTGCAGGGATAGCTTATAATTTCGTTAATGCGTAACTGATTTCGGGATAGCGAGCCCCACATTCAGACGCTCCTTAAAATCCATCTAAAGAGTGTTAGGTATCAATTTTTGAGAATAGCAGCTGGCAGTCATCATCAGTAGCAAACGTACAGGACCCGCGTCCACAACATAAGACAAACCGAACCCTCAGTGGTTGGCAGCAGGCACGTAGACAGTGAATCGATTTGCATCCAATTGTCGTTCCCCAAATTATGTACCATCCTTGCAGCTAGAGACTATTAAATTCATAATTGATAGGCTTCATGATGCTGTTAATGAGGCTTAGTTCACCGCTCCCAGGGTGTTATTTCTTGCAGAAATTCAAGAAAGACGAGCATAAAGCCCAGTGTACCTTTAACAACTAAGTCATTATAGACCATGAACACGGTCAAATTGGACGAGAATGGAGAAGGATGTTGGCGACGTTTTCAGACGAAGCATCCAGGTATTGGTCTTCAGTGATATTGTAACGTTCTTTATAAATGTGTAACGCTTTTTATAAAAAAAATTATGTTTCTGTTTGTTAACGAATATGGAAAGCGTAATGTTTGTGTCATGCAAATTTACTGTGTGATGTGTTATTGAGCAAATGGCTTAATCTGCAAAACCAATACACAACTTTCATAATGAAATCAGTCCCTCTGAAATTTAACAAGTCTCGTGAGCACCGAGTTCTATGGCCCTGTGCAGTAAACTGATAAAACTCCCTATTAAAATAAACAATGAAATAAATTTTTCTTAGCTCTAGAGTAGCAACGGATGTAATCTTGGTATTCTGTTCGTTTCACAGTATCCGTAGAAAATATTCAATCTTGGCACAGCGAAGTGCAATGCGGGCCGCGAAATAGCGTCATACAAATAATATCAGTAGATTGGTTGATAAATGAATAACCTTGCAAATGTTCAGTGATAATACTGGATATTGGCTCAGCGCTGTGCAACGCAGCCCGCATTGAAGCTGTTACAAACATTAACACTTCTCTGGTTCTGGCACATAAATATTTTTCTGACTCTAATTGAAAAATGATTTTTTTAGTAAAAGATATTCATTGGGTTCAAGTAATCACGACATGGAAGAGGATGAGGTACTGATATGGGGATATGCTAATTGTAAGACTCGATGCTTCAGTTTGAAAATTGTATTCAAAATAAAGTTTCCCCTTCACGAATTCTGATATTGAACATTTAACACTAATTTTAAAACTTCTCAACTGTTCTACAATTCTCACTTACTGTAGTAATTAAAAACACTTGGGTTGTTACATGAAAAAAAGTCTGACATCGTATTACAAAACAGATTCCAAAATTTAACTTCTCTGTATCAGGATTACAAAATACACAAAGTATTGCAAATCGGGTATATCTAATCAACCTATACATTAAATCTGATGGAAAATACTTGGTTCCTACATTCAAAGGTCAGCACTGTAAAAATTAGCCAAATCCACACTGTGTTGCTGCGTACTTAAAACTAAACATATAAAATTTCATTACCTTAGAAATTTGTTCCAATTGTTTTACCTTCGAGTTACAGTATCATTCATTACTTCATTTTATAAAAACTGTATTATGCTGCGTCCATAGACCAACAACGAAATTTTCATAGCGAGCCACTAGCTTTAAGTCCTACATTGTACCTATAACAGAGTGCAACGGCAAGTGGAACTGCACTCCGCGCGGCCCTACTTACAATCGATTCTGCCAGTCAGGCAACATCATTGGTTCAGTGGTGTGAAAAATACAATCTCTTCTACAAATGACAATCGTTTCGGGTCATTTTCCATGAATTATTTTCCAAAATCGGGCTCCACGTACAAGTGGGCCCCTCACAACATAGAAAAACCTAAAGCAGCGTGCTGATTTGGACATGGATTTCAACTTCACTTCGCTCGAATGCGAATCCAGTGCTCGACCATTGCATCATTTCACTCTGTCAAGTGTTCACGAGGAGATAACGAGGTGGACCAAAAATATCCAGGATAAACCAGAGATACTTCTAAAATTTAGGTTCAATTCCTCCCACTAAAACAAGAGGAAAAATGTAATTTGGAAATATGTTCTGAAAGGTATCGTTAATAAGTTATTACAGGGATAATATTTCATTGCGATTTTGATCAACATCTACGTATGTACTCTGAAAGTCACAGTACAGTTTATGACGGGGGACGCTTCACATTATTACTGATTTTTTAATTTGTATGTGAAACAAGAGGGAGGTGTCTCCTTACCTCAGTACGTGCATAATCTTTCTTATTTTATTGTCATGATTCACACACAGGACATACGATGGACACAGAGGAATTGTCAAACAGTCTTGCTAGAGTACGAGTTCTTTAAATTAGACCAGGAATGTTCTTCAAGTACGACGTCCAGTTTCATCCTCAGATTCCTATTTAAGATTAGATTAGTTTTTCGTTCCATAGATCCGTGCTGGGGAGATCCTCGTGGATGCGGGACATGTCATTTTGTCATTTTTTTAAAGCTGAAATAACAATGCTAATAGTATGAATATATACAGTACATCACTTGTTTCTATTAAAAAATTCGTCAATGAAGTAGAAGGAGTTGGCCACTAGCAAGTCTTTCAGGTCCCTTTTAAACTGATCTTTATTTGTAACTAAATTTTTTATGTTTGCTGGCAAATTATTGAAGATGAGTGTCCCTGAGTAGTGGACCCCTTTTTGAACTAAAGTAAGTGCTTTTAAGTCCTTGTGCAGATCATTTTTGTTCCTGGTATAGTATGTATGAACTGAGCTGTTTGTTGGAAAAAGCGATATATTATTTAGGACAAATTTCATTATGGAGTAAATATACTGAGAGGCAATAGTTAGTATACCCAGTTCTTTCAAGAGGTTTCTACAGGACGTCCGTGAATTTACTCCACAAATAATACGTATTACACGCTTTTGGACTCTGAAGACTTTTGTTTGACTTGAAGAGTTACCCCAAAATATTATACCATATGACATTATGGAATGAAAGTAGGCAAAGTATGCAAGCTTTTTCATTTTTATGTCGCTTATGTCTGCTAACACTCGAACTGAAAATACAAATTTCCCTGAGTATCTCTGTTTCACTTTCGTATGGGTTATCCCAATCTGTTAAGCTTGTAGGAGAACGTCTCTGAAACCGATGTCTGCTATGAGAACTCCTATCACTTAAGCAACATTCTAGAATTGCTCACACTTGCGTGTTGTATGCGATTTCCTGTGCACATGCACCGTACTTTTCGAGAACCCTAGGAACAAAAGGTTTCCATTTGGCTTTCCTACTACTGTTTTATGTTCATATAATTTCATATGGCCTAATGATATTAATTTTAGATATTCAAACGGTGGGAAATTCCTCAGACGTTTACTATTGATCTTGTAATCAGATACTACAGGGTCCTTTCTCTTTATTGTAAGGCTCGTATTTTGCGTTTCTCTACATTTCAAGATAACTGCCATTGAGTACACGTTTCGTAGCACGATCCAGAGAGGGTGCGACCCGTAGACAACGTCACCTTCAGCAAAAGAATCTAATAGCGCTGGTGACCGATCTGACATAAAGTATTATTTGTGTGTACCGTTACTGAGCATATCAACAGTTCTACTGCGCTCGCTTCAGGAACACTTAATTTTAAACTCGTTTCTGTTGAAAAATTGCCGTCTGTTGTGACCCAATGGGTTCTATTAGTAAGAAGTTCTACTGACCAATCACATGATCAACTGTGTCACACAGTGAGGAACACAGAATCGACCAGTATATCGTAAACATCGATATGAGGAATAAACGGGATGATAGACATCATGGAACAATTTCCATGCTAACAGACGGAGCAGTAGAGGGTACAAACTGTAGGGAAAGACAGAATTTCTTCTTTTCGTTAATTAGTTCTATATAGTATGGCTCCGCTGTACTTAACATCTTTTTTTTATTTACTTTTGCACCCGGATGGCCTTCTTTCCATCTAATTCGTCAGTTATCTCAGAGAATTTTGTTCTGTGTTTGTCCGTAATTTAGCTGTCTGTGAATCACATTTTCTGAGGCAGTATATGGGGACCAGCCAAGTATTTTCTGAAACGAGCGTGGGAAATCCCCCGCCCGCCTGACTGTGATTTTTAACCACCGTCCGGCTGGCGGGGAAGTTGCGGCGGTGGACCGCATCAAAATAGCCAGAAGACAGAGGGGAAAGAAGAAAACGGAATATACACCGTCCAGTTACATTAATGTGACCGTCTGTCAAAAACCTGAATAACCATCTAGTGCAGTACAGATCGCCGAGCCCGTGCAGGAAAAGAGTCATAGAGGTTTGGAAGGTGTCGACACGGATTGGAGCCATGCCGTCTCCAAAGCCGCGACCATCTGCTCTGGGTTTCTCTGTTGAGGATCCATGGCGCTAACAGCCCTATCGAGGTGGTCCCACAGATTCTGACTGGCCTCAGATCCGGGGAGTTTGGTGGCCAGGGGAGTACGGTAAACTCAATGTGGTGCTCTTCGAATCACGCACGTCTGGTGAGAGCTGTGTGACGCGTTGCATTGTCCTGCATGTAGGTGTCGTCCTGCCGAGGGAGAAAAACTGCATTTACGTGCGGACATGGTCCCCCAAGGATAGAGCGTATTTATGTTCATCCACTGTGCATTCTAGAATGACGAGATCACCCAGAGAGCGTCAGGAAAACATTTCTCATACCATAACACTTCCTCCTGGTTGCAGGGTGTTGCTTTCAGACGTCTCTCGTCGTAACACCAAATGCCATCTGTCCAGCGCAGCATAAAACGTGATTCATCTAAAAAGTCCACGTCCTGCCACTGAAATGAAATGTCGTGTGGCTAGGGCCTCCGGTCGGATAGACTGGTCGCCTGGTGCAAGTCTTTTGAGTTGACGCCACTTCGGCGACTTTCTTGTCAATGGGGATGAGTTGATGATGATGACTACTCTACACCCAGTTCCTGGGCGGAGAAAATCTCCAACCCAACCCGGGCCCCTTTGCATGGCATTCCGTAGAAATGACCACTTTTTTACCTTCTTTTGTTCGTTATTGATCATTGTATTTGTTCGGGGCGGACACCCTATGACACTTGTTGAAGGTCATCGTTTTTTTTTTGTTTTTGTTTGTTTACTCCAGAAGGCAGCTCATCCTCTGACTGAACACGCTGAGCTACCGTGCTGGCACCACTCAGCTTTCGAGGCGCCACTAAGTGGACGTCCATTTGCGATACTGGCGTGCAAATTCCAGCCTTTGTCGCTCGTGAACAGCAGTCAGCCTGGGCATATGAACCGGTCGCCTGCTGCAGGCCCCCATACACAAAAAAGTTTGCTGAAAGGTCTTAGAGGAGACACTGTCGGTAGCCCCTTGGTTCATCTAGGCCATCACTTGCCTTAGCAGCTGCACGTCTGTTCACCCGTACCCAGTCCGTCACCCGGATCTGTTCGCTATGGAAGACATTCTCGATAAATAAGAACTATGAAAAGATTTAGATTCGGAGCATATCGAATGTAAAATGGAAATATGACTTTATTTGCGTCCTGGTGCCTTGTCAGACTTTTAGAGTGAAACCAGCTATTTAAGTTTATCTTATTTGAGAGTGTGAATGGCACTGTAGTAGCATGCTCATCAGTGAATGCATTTGGAGAGGTGGAAATAAATATTTCGGTTACCGATGAAAGTCGATCTGCCGAAGAACTCTTGCGGGCAGTAAGAATAATTATGCTATTTTTGCGACATGGAACTTCAGCAAATTTTATTGTGTGAGGCATACAGGACTCTGGATATTTATTCCTGAGGATATTTAAAGGAAATAGTTTGTTTAACGTACATTCATTGTGCCAATGTGACCTCTGTCACCGGCTGAGATGTTTCGAAGTTCATAGATCTGACCAATAGGAGTGTAGAAGTAAGAGGAAGACATTTAGAATGTTATATGTAAGTCTAAAGCTTTTCGTGGTCATTGTCATTTAACGTAAAGTCTTCTAGGTTGTTAGGCCGCTTCAAGACGCCTCTTCAGATTTCCTTCTCGAAAATCGACGATTCACCCCTTTGCTAGGATCATCTTCAGGATCCTACGATATCCCTGGTTAGCTGAACAGTTATCCAGGCACACGAGAAGACCCTGAAGATGATACTAGCAGAGGGTCGGTACGTCAGTTTGTGAGGAGGAAATCTGAAAAGGCGTCATTAAACGTCCTAACAAACAAGAAGATTTTATCTTAAATTTCTTTTTAATGTTGTCTACGACATTATACTGTATGAGCTGAAGACATTTTAGAATAGATTGTATGAGATAGCAACAGTACAACGTTCCTTCAATAAAAACTCAGAACCGAAGCTTTTTTAAAAATATATTTATTTTCGTCATTTTTCTTATTCTCTGTCGTTCCATAGTTTCTTAAAAAGTCATGTAAAAAGAGCCCTTGCAGTCTGAAAAGAAAGTAATTAATGACCAAATCAATGTAAGCGATAACTCACTGATCATGTTAGCCACTAAAACAATAACAAACAGTAATGTGAAACATAACCAGAATAAATAATTAATGAATCCTCCTTCCCCTCCCCCCTCCCTCTCACTCTCTCTGTGACACACACACACACACACACACACACACACACACAATCCACTAACACAGAGAATGACGCATTGACACATAGAAAAACACACACACACATTGTCAACACACAGTGAAAAGTGGAAGTGAGGTGTTGCAATAAATATTGGTGAAAAAACTCCGGAAATCGCCATATTGAGTATGGGGAACGAGTAAACACACTTCGTAACTACACAAACGGCCACTTGAGGCAGTAAAGAAATGTCTCCGTAGTGCCACCGAATACTAAGTTTGCACCTGAAATACCTTTTTTTTACAGAGTTCAGCATGCGACAACAGCTGTCTGTACATTCACATTCTTTGTGCTCGCCAACTAAGCAGTGGTTCAGTTCGCGACTGCGGTTGCATTACGTCTTTGTGGATACATAATCACATGCAGAATTCAGAATGTGCAGGAGACAAAAGCTGTCCATCGATTGTGAATTACCAGACCACTGCACCTAGCATCCAGTCCGTCTGAGGTGAGTTCCAATGCACTGTATGTTTTCATATGTTTTGGGCGTTTGCACTTCTCGCACCGCCAAACAACATCGCTCGCGTGAGTGTGCTACAACTTTTCGTTGTAGCTGCTAGTTATTCTATATAGCACTCCAGTCTCGCATCAACTCATTTCTAATTATTTTCTCTTAGGAACAGGCAAAGCTTCTATGTCCTGCAGAGCGTAAAAGATTTCCTTATACTACAGAAACGAAATTGCATACGTAGTATTTACTGGATTTAGTTTTAAGCTCACAGTTTTTATTTTTATCAGACTTATGGTCTTGTTTCTGGTGTATTACTCAGTGGCCTGACACATACAAATGAAATTATTTTTCGTACCCAGTGGCATTGTGTACAGGGTACCAAGGTTACCATTGTTCTAATTTTCCAGAATAGAAACATCTGATACCTTGCTGCACACCGAATAAAACAGAAAGGACATATAAAAAAATCACGTATGCGAAAGAAACTTAGAATGCAACATTTCTTCAAGAATTTGGTCCGTCGTTACATCTCATACAGTGTTATTCAAAAATAAAGGATTAGGGAGTATAGACAAAATCTGAAGGACCAAAATAAATTTGTTAATGTTATCCTAAGGATAAAATCATGAAAATGTATTTTGCATAATAAGATTAAAAAATTATTTTGGTTCACGCTCAGCATGACTTACTACTAATCATGTTCATTTTGCGTTATTTACATATTCACAATACATGGGCAAGCAAGATATGACCTACAGCCAGACTGCTATTTTATTGTCCCTTATAATCCACATAGCTTGCGTATGTCATATGAATGACATCCCTATTAATATTTTTTGTTGAATTACATATCATTAATTATTTGGTAATTACTAAATGCACTCATGTTGCTTTATCATATAATTCTGTTATCTTTTACTCCTCACATCCGTTAGATAACTTTGTCGTTTCTCAGTACAAGTAGATGAAACTTCTTCCCTTGTTAAACATTGAGACAGCTATTTACAATCGAGATTTTGTTACTTATTCACAAAGAGCCATCTTTGCAGAATGATACTAATTATCTCGCCCTTTGCAAACCATATTTTGGTCATGCGTAAAGAAACAGAAATGCTTATCATGTCAGTACGTATTACTTATCTTAGACTTAGCTTAACTTAAGCAGAGTAAAACATTGTGTATGTACAAGACAAAGAAAAATCTTATTTACATTTTGTTTATTTCTATTTTGGTCAGAGAGCAAATCTCATTTTATACCATACACAAATGTATTCATGAATGGAAACATCTGAAATATAAATATTTTCACACTATCTTACGATATATCAAGATTTCTACTGTGTGTTCTTTTTTAAACCCTTATTATGATACAGTTCTTTGATTTTTGAAAACTCGGGCTGTGCAATCGGATAGCGCCATTTATGGGATTTTCTAATTATCTTTTATGATCCAGTGATGATAATTGCCATTTTCTGTTCCTTTTCGAGGGGTGAGTGCTTTGGATTCGATTTAAATAGAATTATCTTACCTATTCGAAATTCCTGTATCTGACCTAGTCTTTTGTTAGAGACGGACTCTCAAAGGCATGACGACATGTTTAGTGACAGGAGTTTTTGTCTTATTCTTCCTTCTTTTGTTGGCTCGGTACTGGGCATTTGGACGGGTGGGTCTATCCGTTCATTTCTTTCTGTGGTTCCCAGTATTACTTCAGCAGGTGTAAGACACGTGGAGGCATGCGGAAGGTTTTTGACAACCTGTTCAAAGGAACACACAAATGCAATCCGTTTAGTTTTTTGTTGTGGAGCGTAGGTCTTTATGAAACAGTTGAATTCCCGGAAAACATGTTCTATCGGATGTGACGCTGGGTGATAAAACGATACTAATATGTCTGATGTCATACTGTTATAAAAAGGCCTTCCTCTTTCTTTTACCAGTAAAATTCGGAGCATTGTCAGAGAGAAATGCATCAGATTTTCCAAACCTTGTTATGTAAACAGCCCTGATCCTTTTTATCATCAGCCTGGGGGACGGGTCCAGCGACGTCAGTGGCAATGTTTTCTAAACGTTTATTTGTTACAATAGGATATAAGGCAATTCTGTTTGACTCATTCATCAGTTTGGTTTTCTGACAGATGGTACCACTTCGCAGTAACTGATGCACACATCAATCCAGGTTTGGGATGTAACAACACTGAGATAGCTTTTGTTTACACTTTTCTACCCCAGGGTGGCTTCATGTTAAGCGTATATGCACTACAAGATTTTCTTGATATGCTGATGGAAAACATATACCATGAATTAGAACCGTTTGTTTAACCCTGAAGCAGAACATTGTTATGCACTTGGTAGTGCTATGTCAGTTTGTGATGGAGTTTCCTGTCATGATGTCTTTAACTTTTATAACCTAGGACCCGCATCTTGCAAAATTCCAATGTCTTAGTACAACCTTAAATAATAAAGGCGATTTTGCAGGTCTTTCATTAGTAACACATTAAAATGTGACATTTGTTTCAAGTGGTCTGAATATTCTATGAACCGCCTGAGAAGTCTCGTGAGAGCATCCCCAATTACATTGTCTTTACCACTTCTATCGACAATCTCATAGTCATACACTGGCAAAAAGAGTGACCACTGGACAAGCACTGAGTGCAACAATTTACATGGCAAGAAAAAACTGTGCTTGATGATCACAAAACACCTTTATGTTTCTGTCATAGATAACTGAATTATTTGAAGGACCAAACCACAGCCAAGCCATCCACTTTAGTCGTTTTGTATGATCTCTCACATCAGTAAGCAGCCAATGACGAAAGTCCTTACTTCAGTTTTCCCATTATTCCTAAAAATCTGAAACAGACAGGTGCCTACATCAGAAGAAGACACATCTGTTGCGATGCAGAAGTCATTATACATGCCAGGGTGGTGCAAAATGTCAGAATTCACAAGTGCATCACATCTGTTACGATGCAGAAGTCATTATGCATGCCAGGGTGGTGCAAAAGTCAGAATTCACAAGTGCATCCTCAATTTTGCAAACAGCTTCATGACACTTGTCCGACCAAAACCAAGTAGCATTCTTCTGCCACAGATTCAACAGTTCTGTACTGTTCATTCACTGACTAGGAACAAATTGCCTAAAAATGAGGGTGTCTTAAAATGCTTATGTTTCATCATTGCTGGAGGAGGGGAATTTGCTATCGCTTTTATTTTCTCTGTGTCCAGCACAATTCTCGCTGATGAGATGATGTGCCCAAAAAGCTTTGTCTTTTACGAATGTAGATCTCGCCATATATGCAGCGATCGTGGAACAAGAAAATTTACTCAGTACCCTAGTTAACAACTCAGTATGTTCTAGCCAAGGTGAGGAGGCAATTAATAAGTCATCATGTATAGTGTGACTTTGTCCAGCAGCTATGGTCTATGGACAGCATCCAGTGCTGTGATAAAGACTCGAGAGACGGACATGATATTAAGGCCGAAAGGTAGGACTTTAAACTGATACAACCTCACTTCAAAAATAAAGACTGTGTGTTTGCAGGAATTCTGTCACGGCTACCTGCCAATATGAAGATCAAAGAACTGTTGCAGATAAAAATGGAACACCATAAAAACTTTGCAGCTGTTCCTCTAATGGATCAGGCCTAGTCCTTAATGGTACAATAAACTTATCAACTGACTTAGTGTATAGGTCCAGACACACACCTGATTCTAGTTTTGCAGCAGTCAATAGTGATCTACTGTCAGGTGACAGAGAAGTTTCTATAGTCCCACATTCCAGCATCTTCTGTATGTCTCTTTTAACAGTAGGCAATAGGTCTAGTGGGAGACCATTTCCATTTCATACTCACAACCATTTACAACACCAGGTGTCTGGGAGAAAAACATTTTTGTACTAAAACAATAAGGTAGCTAATTTCTTACTCTGGTGTCTAGTTAAAATTTCAGTGTCCATAGCTTTATTTCATATCATTCTAGAATCTATCAGTACAACGTTACTGTCTGTAGAAACAGATGTAACATTTCCACAAGTGGTATGACCATGCGTACGCAGCACACTACATCTTATATTTCAATTGAAATATTCAAATCCCACAGTCCACCATGCTCTATGTTCGTTTTTATCTAATTAAAAAAAAAAAAAACATAACTGTCATTCAGTTTCAAGTGGCACTTTCTGCGTGGAAGGTCGATCTGCAGGTCTCTCCTATGCATGAAGTCCATCCATAACAAACAGTTTCTTGAGAAAAATACTCATGACCACATTTAAATTTGCATCCATGTCAAAAATAATAGTGGTGGGTATTCCTCTCGCCACAGCATTAACAACTTCCCGCACTATTCCAATAGAGCTTTCCCACAGGTTTCATGATCATTTCAAAATTCTTCACAGATGTCAATGCCGTCGTTATAATGCAACTTTTGAAGATGCACGCTGGCAATGGTGCACTCATTCCGTTCCATGACTGTCACCAAGCAGCTTGATGAACTAACTTTTGCTTTGTCTGGTCTTTCAACCCATCTCGACTATGCAAATGTCATGACTATTTTGTAGAGTCCAGTTTTGTGGAGCTTCATCATTGTGCGTAGGTCTCTTTTCACAGTTCTGACTCACAGGCGATGGTGGATTTCTTGTGTTAGATGGCCACTAACTGCCGTAAGTTTGATGCCACTGGTTCCTGTTTTTTGGTTGCCAGGGTTCCCTTTTCGATTTGAGTGATACTCTGGATGATACTATTATTATTACTAGACGACCGACGATAAAACTGCAATCTGCACTGTCCTTTTACATCTGCATTTTGATTTCCATGCCGTGTTGCATCACAGTGTTGCAACGGAGCCCACCCGCCGTTACATTCTTCACTGCTGCCGTTGCCATTCGAATTCGCCGGCGGCGGCACACCATTCCCAGAGCTACTCTTAACATCAGCCTGAATCAAATCTGTTGACTCCAGTACCGATAATACATACTCTAAATCGTGATTTGGTACAGTAATTAACTTCTTGCGAATACTGACAGGCAACTTTGCCTTTAAAATTCCCAATAGATCTTTGTGAACTATCGGATCACTACAGTTGCGTATCTTGTTAACATACCTTTCAAAGTATTTCTGTCATGCTTCTGGTTATAAATTTCAGGATTGACACCTGTTCTCGTAATCGTTCCTGATCACATCCTGACCGTATTTGGTCAGAAACGTCTTTTCAAATTGGTCATGCATAATACAATTTTCCGCAGCTTCCTCGTCCGTAAGGCTCCTTTGCCCTGAATGTGTGCTGCAACGAACAGAATCTTTTATCTGTCGTTCCACGACTTCGGTAACACGTTCCTGAAAAATTTTACGGAAGCAACCGGATGGGGGGACGTCTTCTCCAATGTAAACACTAGAACTGACAAAGGCTTCAACAGCCTTTCTTCGAGCAATATTCCCATCAAATTGGATACTGCCCTCACCGATTTATTAGAGTACTCAGTGTTCAGACTGACTTGGCCAAAGTTGTTACGATACGACAGGTAAAGTGGACTGTTCATAAACGTTATGAGCACTAAGCATCATGCTGCATGTTCTGTATACCAGCAATCGTGTGATGCCAGCCCGTGGCCTTAGAGGTGAGATCGTTTCGCCATTATGGAATACCTTTAATTAACATACGTTTAATATTTTCTAATTCACTTTAGGTAGCATAACTTGAAGTATTTTATTCAGTGAATGCTTTGACACGTGCCTGTTGCATGGCCTCCTTCCACTCCATATTTACGCTGATGAGCCAAAACATTATGACTACCTGCTTGATAACTTGCATGTACGGCTTTGGAAGAAATACATAACTGATTCTGCGTATCAGGGATCCGACTGTTTGTTGGTAGGTTTTTGGAGGTATATGGCATTAGGTGTCTACGCACATGTCATGTAATTCGCGTAAATCACGGGCAGCTAATATGCGTACGCGGTACTGGTGCACGATAGCGAGACAGATGGGCTCCACAGAATTTACAGCAGGCGAATTTGGTCGCGGAGACATCGACGTGAGTTCACTATAATGCTCTTCAAATCACTGTCGCATGGTTTTGGCTCTGATACACGAACAGTATACTGAGGAAAGATGACATCGCCGTTGGAGAAGACATCAAGCATGAAGATAAGCAGGTGGTTCACAGCTGTCAGCGTGTCTTCGATTTCTACCATAGGTCCGATGCAAGCGTAGGAGAATGTCTCCCATAGCTTTATACGGCTCCTAGCAGCTTGCGTCCGTGGCGTCTGTACTTCTAGAGACGCCGTTCATCTAGATAACGGCGTTTATGGAGACGACCATGAAGGAGGTGTAGCAAAAATGTGATTCACCCAAATAACCACCACTTTTCGACTCATCCACAGTTGAATCCTGATGGTCCCGAGGCCACTGGAATTAGCTATGTCGTTGGGTCAACATGTAGGGGTGGCCTGCTGCAGAGCTCCATGTTCGAAAATGTGCGATGAGCGGTGTGCTCCGAAACTCCTGTGCTTGCATCAGCATTTTGCTCTTTTGGCAGAGATGCCACAGATCACCATCTCTCTTACTTTACAGAGCGGACAAGCCTCCGGACCGCACCGAGCGAGATGGAGCAATGGTTAACACACTGGACTTGTTCTCGAGAGGGTGACGGTACAAACCTGCATCCGGCCATCCAATTTAGGTTTCCCGTGATTTCCCTAAACCGCTCCAGGCAAACGCCGGGGTGGTTCCTTTGCAAGGATACGGTCTGTTTCCTTCCTCATCCACTACATCATCAGAGTTTGTGCTCCGTCTCTAACGACCTCGATGTCGACAGGACTATAAACCGAATCTTCCTTCCTCCTCCGAACCGCAAGTTCTGCGAAGAGTGGTGAACGTCCAACCATTTAGCGGTAGTTTCACTGTTCTGCTACCTCTTTCCGTAGATGCTCACTACGGTAGCACGATCTGCTTTGCCATTTCCGAGATACTCGTTTACAGGCTCTGCGTGATAATAACTTGTCTTTTGTCAAAAGTTGCTTATCTCCATGGATGTCTCCATTTACAGCCCATATTTTCGCTAAGGGATCCCCTGTCCGTGTCTGCTCCGCTTACATACTTTTGTTACCGTGTCACGTGCCGGCAAAGCCACCAGGTGGCATCCAATAATTTGTTTATATTTTTCGTTTGCCCATTCAGTAGATTAATTTGTAACTCTCTCCCCTTGAGCGTCTAAGGACTCTCGCAACACGTCCTTGGGTTCGAGTGTCAACTTCTCTTCTCTCTGAGAAACCTGCTGCATGGTACATTTAGCGTCGTTTTTTGCCGTTTGTAGTGTTTGAACATCGTTAGATAATTTTTGAATAGGCGAAAGCATACCTTTGTAGGCCTCCTTTAGATCTGAGACTTCTTTGGACACATCAAATAAACTATTATTCATCCGCGAGGCCAACTCTTTGTCCAGCACTTCAAGTGTGGTGTTTACCACTTGTGTCGAAATTTACATGGCCGGTTCTCCGCCTCGCGTTTCAAGTGCGGTGCTTCCGTGTGTCGAAATTTGGACGACTAATGCTAGCTCATTATATTTGTCAGAGTAAGAGTTATTTGCTTGGACCATTGCTTATCGCGTGTTTCAAGTATGATGTTTGCTTGTGTCGTAATCTGCAGGGCCAGTTCAATCCCTCGCGCTCCGAGTCGCAGTGCTCTCGTTAACATTTGCACTCGTCACGGCAGTAATTTTGTTGCTTAAGCTGGAAAATTTGTGTGGTTTGTGAAACCTCTTCACAAGATTGAGGCTGTGTATCTTATTCTAACTCTGAAATACATGGGTTTATTTCCGATATTATCGGTTCGCCGTCAATGGCGCCATCGACATCAATTCCAAACTTCACTTCAGTTACTGTATTCATTTTACTACCTTTCCAATTTTAGGCTTGTCACACAGTAAGAAATAAAATTAATTTTTTACTATACGCAGAAGAGGTTTGTCTAATTTATGCGCATCAAGACTATTTTATTAACAACAAGACAAGAGGGATGCTCCTAATTAAAACAATAGACATTTTCCATCTTGAGTTTGTGCTGTCCATAGCAACTATCAGAACAGTGGAGATTACAGATCTTAAAACTTATAACTAAAGAACTTGTAATAACTGAATTAAAAATATGAATCATTTAACAGAAGTCCTGAGAAATCGTTATATGCGATTTGCAGTATGGTGTACCTTTCCACATATTTGACATGAACAATGTAAGTAACGACAAAAGAACTATACATGCGTCATGTTGTGTGAACTTTAATGCCTAACTGAGATACGGACAAAGTGACGAAATAACTTTAAAGACAATTTATCGATTCTGATAATAGAAAAAAGACATTATTCTCTGTGATATAAGATCATATGAGTAAACTAAAGAATTGAACACTATAATATTTGTTATACTATAAAAGGACTGAAAAACAATGAACTTTGTCGTCTTCTGATGTTTTCTTGTGTCTTCGCTATTGTTTGAGTGCAGAGGGTACGATTGTATTGCGTTAGCTTGTGCCTTGCTCTCGTTTAATTACTAGAACATAATTGAGGTGTAAAAGAATTACGAAAATATAATAAGCTAATCTGGAGTGCAGAGTAATCATTTAAGGAACCCACGCCACATTTGTTATAGCGCAATAGTTTGTGTAGCATTTTTTGCAGCTAGCTGCGATCATCTTTGACTGATAAAGTTGGCCGCCATTACGTGGTGCATTTGAACTTTTTATTTCCACAGGAAATACGACGAAGCAGGAGCAGAAGAACTTATTTAAAAATGCTATCAAAATTAATTAGCATCAAATCACAAGATTGATTTTATCATAAAGTGACTATTTTCAGTGATACAATTTATTAAAGGTCAGGTGCCTCTTTGCATAAATTTTATTACGCTAACGAATCTGATATTATTTGTAGGGAGCCTTGCGCTCGTTTTCAATCAGAATTTAAAGTTTAATTTGGCAACCTGCAAATATAATATTACTTATTTTTAATTGTTTCTTACGAGGTTTTATGAAAGATAGCTTTACGAAATTTAACTTCACGAACTTAATAGAATCCTCATGTAACTTATAGCAGAAAGAGACATTACAGCAGACAGTAAAACAATGGTAGCAATACCTCTCGTCTTCTGGTATTACTATATTCTCTTGCAGGTGCAACCTCCCTTCATCAAATTAATGTCCTCCATAGCTGTCATGTTAACACGACAGAGAAAATAGATGTATTAGACAAAAATTAATGATGAAATTTAGTTTCGTCGCTTCACGTTGGACGCCAGATTAGGCGTTACCTTCCAAAAAACTTTCATTTAATCGTACTTAATTGACATTCACAAAAGATAGCCTCATTGAAGATGGGGGCCAGAAATGTAAGTTAGTATACCTTACGGAGGAGTACGAAAGTGGTAGATAACATTCCGTTAAGACTTTTTACCTTAAAGGCTTCCTTTTCCTATGGTTTTGTATCAGACCAGTGAGCAATGTTTAAACGCACTTGTTAGATGGTGGGTGGCTGATCAACCTAATATAGTTCTTGCGAAAAATTAGACTGATCGGTAAAAAATATGTTTGCAACACATTAATTTCATTTAAAGAAGCATGTAACGAGAGAGCGGGATTAGTGTTCAGTCGTTCGGTTTCCAACAATTCGGCACCAGTCTCTTATTTGAAGCCTGAAATAAAATTCTAGTTCAATGAATATTATATGCATAAGAAGACATCAGATAGCGATGGAATTAAATGATCGGCACCGCAATATATCATTCTTACTGTTACAGATTTCACAGAAATTGAACACTATTATGGTTACGTAAAAATGTTTACACAAACATGCTCCTACATTAAGATGTAAGTTTCATGGATGTAACCCTAAGAAACCCATTCTTCTAAAACGTGGTAATTTTCACTTACTTTAAAAGTAGTTCTTTAAATTTTTCCACGATTTTTATGCACTTTTCTCCTTCTGTTCCATGCTTAGGCGACTTTCCCCCCGTTTTCTGCGTTGGTAATAAATTAGACAGAATTTTTTTCTCTTCTTGAACAGGATTTTAAGATTTTGTTTAATAGTACGTCAAAACTCATCAATAAATATAAATTATGGAAAATATTAGTAATTATTCATTCCTCAACAGCAATGCCTAACCTCAGCAGCAACAGTCAAACTCAGTAACAATTGTAAAGCAGTAGCTGTTAAATCAAATAAAATTTAAACAGTGATGCTGCAACAGTTGAACCTAAATTCAGTTAGAGCTAGCATTAATTTTGCGTTTCCTATCTATCGACTGTGTTCTGTTTTGTCGCCGGTGTTAGTGTTTTACCACATCGGATTTTTCACAACAAAATTGTGAGAGGTTAAGAAGGAGATTTTGTGTGCTCTTTCAGAAGAATTCAACACTTATTGTATCAGAACTGATGGCATCATTCTGCGACATGCCCTGTGTGAAGTAAGTATCGCAGTCGACAACAAGCCTCAAGAAACGGAATAAACCAGTACATGTAGAACAACAAATATTTAAAGAACACGGAACCTCATAAGACGAAACCTGAGCAAACTAATCTGATACACGCATTCACTTGAGGATCTGGAAAGCAGCGATCATTGAACGGTTTTAGTGCCGATCTTCCCGTGGCATGAATCCAGTCAGGAATCCCAATCCCAGAAGTAAACAATCCTGCACTCACATCATTTCTTGAGAAGTAAGCACAAAGGTCATTAACGGAGGAGAGAACTCTGATTAAAAGTTACATACAGCCAATGTATGTCAAGGGTTTAGAGAAAATAAAAGAGCGGTCGGGAGACATGAAGTGGGATTCGTTTTAGATGAAACTACTGATGAGCTGAAAAGATATATTTTAAATGTGTTGGTTTTTCCACCATCTGGTGAATGTGTAAAACCTATGCTTTTAAAAACGTACCAACTCGAGAAGACATATGCCTGCAAGCTACTGCAATCATTCAAAGATCATGTATGAACCTATGGCCACGGGGCATACAATACGAAAGCGTCAGGTTTGTGGTGACTGACAAAGGACGCTCCATGCTTTCAGCTTTCCAATAGTTGAAGGGCATGTACTCCAACCTCAACCAAGGGACATGTATTGCACATGGTCTGAATCGTGTTTTCAAAAAAGTGAGGGAGAATTACTGTGCGGTAATTGACTTCACCGCTGGTCTCAAGAAGATACTGGTAAACGCTCCCAGTCGTCAAGTTTTGTATCAAGAAATGACAGAGCTCCATCTTCCACAGTTTTCTGCCATCACAAGGAGATGTACTTGGATAAGATGAGCAATTTTCTCGTGAAAAAACATTGATGAAATCAAACACTTCATATGTGCCCTAGAATCGATGGTCGTAGTAGGATCAATCAAGCTCAACAAGTAGTCAACAACAAAGACCTAGAGTTGGAACTTTTGGCAGTGTATGGCGACAGCTATTTGCTTGGTATTATTCTGAGTTTGGAATAAGAAGATATGGAGGAGGAACAGTGGAAGAAGTTGGTGAGTATTAGGGACATCCTTGATGGATTTGCTAAACAGAAGTTCAAATTAAATTTGAAGAACAATCAAGATGTGGAAACTTTTTTAACTGTGACTAAATTTGCTTTATGGGTGCTGAAAAGATATGCTCCATTGGTTTCTGTAGGTATCGAGCGAAATTTCTTCGTGTGGAAGGACCTAGTGAGCTCAAAGCGCCAGGACTTAGTGTCAAAAATATTGACATGATATGTGTAACCAAGTATAAAAGAATCCTGTAAATGGGACAAAGAAAGCCGAAGATGATTTAAACCCAAATAAAGTAATTTCAGCACCACCTCTTTTGTATCTTTTTGTATTTATTTTCAGAACCTTCTTCTTTTTGGATCATAATTTGTGCCTTAAAATCCTAGTAATTGTGCTGTCAGGATACAAAGAAATATGCTTACGGTCGATAGTGACGTACAGTCAGTGCCAAAGGTATTCTTCATGAAGATGAACATAATTATACCGGTAGGTATAGTCCTCCATCATCTTCCAGCCCCGTTTGCTGAAGTGTAGGTTTGCGACTATGGTAACTCAAAAGTCGGGACGCTGCCGCCTTTGGCAAGTCAAGAGTCAGGTCATGTCAAACAGAAGGTTGCACTTAATACATGAAATGTTCAGGTCTTACCAACGTTCCTCAGTTTTTATCCTCACGGCTAACTAAACCATAGATACCACGCTTGAAATTTTAAAATATCTAAAAATTAAGTCCTTACTTAAGAGCCCTATACTGGCGAAAATCTAGGGGATTCGGGCTGGATCTTGTAGAAGTACTTGTTCTGTGATGTAGCGGCCTTGAAATTTCTTCTCGTGCAGAACATGCCGATAGAATTCAGAACAGCTCAAGTAATTCATTTTTAACAAGAAGCTTACTTTCCACATATATCAACTTAAGTTTGTTTCACGCATCACTCCACAAGTTTCTCATGAGGGAAAACACCTGTTCTACGAGCGCGAATAGAAAACACAAATTTCTCTCTCTTTCATAAATTTGAGGCTGCAATTTTACCAAACAAATGAACTCATTTATTGGTCTGTTTGTAAATCTGTAGTTTTAAAAGTTTAGATGAGACTTCTTAACGCTGCGAATTCATTGTCCAATCCGTCACCGTTTACTTTTGTGCTATGGTCTTTTAATATATTTATTACGCTACAAGAGGTCATCTCATCTTTCATGCTCAGGCGAGATACTGAAATTAAACCACTTATTTCGATAGTTCAGGCTTCTCTGAGAATCGTTAGAAGCATCTTTCCTAACATTGTCCTTATCCGATTTGCTCAATTTCTTCAGATTTTTATTCACATTAAAAGCAAGAAAGCCAACTTTTAATCTAGATTCAAGGTTTTTCTTCAAACATTCTAAAATGTCGTAAAGACCTGTATCCTGCGCTTTCCGATTTTTAAGTCGTAAAATAGTTGATGTAACAAAACTCATGAAGTTATGTATGAACTACATGTATAAAAAGGGAAGTCATCATTCGTCTTCTTTATCCACGCCTTTGACGAAAGTCCATATTAAAGAGTTGGCCAGTAAGACAGAATAGCTTCTCACTGTCTTAGTCAGCACTCAAGAACCGGCAAAGAGGACAACCACCGTACATGAATATACCGTTAAACTTTTGGATGTTCTTTTTCAACGATGTCAAATATTTGTTTGACTTCATGGATTTCCTTATTAGAAGAAGAGAACTCGTTGTAGGCTTTCAGTACTAGACTCTCGACATTTTGGATGCGTTTCTGGCCATTTTATGAATAGCATCACAGTTACAATTATCTCTGATTATATTATTAATTAAAGATTTAAAATTCTGAAAAACTAAGTGATGTTTTACGAAGATCACTGCTGCATTGTCTACACAGACTCTTGATATACTATTTACTTCCAAACTGTGCTTATCTAAAACGAACTTATTTTTCCCGAAAATAGCTCAGCTGTTTCATTACTATCGTTATAGGAACTTAGTAATTTCTACTTCACTCCATGTACCTCAGAAAACTATGTTATCGACACAGGAGAGACTTTAATATCACCTTTATTGGAGGCATCTATCGAAACAGAAAAAGCACCATCTTGTAATGTATTTTCTACGAGTTCTACAGAATGCCTTTTACTTCTGCCAGGAGACAAGGTACTGGCAGAAGTAAAAGCTGTGAGGACGGGGCGTGAGTCGTGCTTGGGTAACTCAGTTGGTAGAGCACTTGCCCGCGAAAGGCAAAGGTCCAGAGTTCGAGTCTCGGTCGGGCACACAGTTTTAATCTACCAGGAAGTTTCATATCAGCGCACACTCCGCTGCAGAGTGAAAATCTCATTCTGGAAACATCCCCTAGGCTGTGGCTAAGCCATGTCTCCGCAGTATCCTTTCCTTCAGAAGTGCTAGTTCTGCAAGGTTCGCAGGAGAGCTTCTGTAAAGTTTGGAAGGTCGGAGACGAGGTACTGGCAGAAGTAAAAGCTGTGAGTACGGGGCGTGAGTCGTGCTTGAGTAGCTCAGTTGCTAGAGCACTTGCCCGCGAAAGGCAAAGGTCCCGAGTTCGAGTCTCGGTCCGGCGCACAGTTTTAATCTGCCAGGAAGTTTCATATCAGCGCACACTCCGCTACAGAGTGAAAATCTCATTCTTAGTTCGACCAGTTCCCGGGAGTGGCGCCATCACAGCATGTCTTCAAGATGGCTGTTACACTTGACGTTCGTCAGAAGCGACGTGCTGTCATAGATTTCCTGTGCTATGAAAACGAGACAGTGGGAAACATCCACAAGAGGTTGAAAAAGGTGTATGGAGATGCTGCTGTCGATCGCAGGTTACGTGATGAAAGTGGGCACGGCAATATTGAGGATTGTCCTTGCAGTGGCAGGTCTGGTAATGCACACACTCCAGAGAGTTAACGAATTGGTGACTGCTGACAGACACATCACAGTGAACGAATTGTCACGCTACGTTGGGATACGGGAAGGAAGTGTTTGCAGAATACTGAACGTGTTGGCGTTAAAAAAGGTTTGTGCCAGGTGGGTTCCCAGGATGTTGACAGTGGCTCACAAAGAAACAAGAAAAACGGTACGCAGCGAACTTTACGAACAGTACGAGAATCGTGCAAATGAATTTATTGGAAGAATTGTGACAGGTGATGAAACATGGCTCCATTATTTTTCACCAGAAACGAAGAGGCAATCAATGGAGTGACATCATGAAAATTCACCCAAGAAAAAAGAATTCAAAACCACACCTTCTGCTGAAAAAGTTATGGCTACGGTGTTTTTCGATTCCGAAGGAACATCATGCCAAGTGGAAGCACTATAAATTCTCATGCATATGTGACGACACTGAAGAAACTTCCAGCTCGACTGAGTCGTTTTCGACGACATCGGCAAAAGCAGGATGTTTTGCTGTTGCACGATAATGCACTGGCACATGACAGTCAAAAAACCATTGAAGCGATCACAAAACTCGGATGGACAACACTGAAACACCCGCCTTACAGTCCAGACCTGGCTCCATGTGACTATCATCTCTTTGGGAAATTGAAAGACTCTCTTCGTGGAACACGGTTTGAAGGTGATGACTCCCTTGTGCACGCTGCCAAACAGTGGATCCAACAGGTTGGTCCAGAATTTTACTGTGCGGGTATAAAGGCGCTGGTTCCAAGATGGCGTAAGGCAGTTGAGAGGGATGTAAATTATGTGGAGAATTGAAAATATTGTTCCTAAAGGATTTATCTGTTGTTGTTGTGGTCTTCATTCCCGAGACTGGTTTGATGCAGCTCTTCATGCTACCCTATCCTGTGCAAGTTTCTTCATCTCCCAGTACCTACTGCTACCTACATCCTTCTGAATCTGCTTATTGTATTCATCTCTTGGTCTCCCTCTACCATTATTACCCTCCACGCTGCCCTCCAATGCTAAATTTGTGATCCCTTGATGCCTCAGAACATGTCCTACCAACCGGTCCCTTTTTTTTGCCAAGTTGTGCCACAAACTCCTCTTCTCCCCAATTCTATTCAATACCTCCTCATTAGTTAAATGATCTACCCATCTAATCTTCAGCATTCTTCTGTAGCACCACATTCGGAAAGCTTCTATTCCCTTCCTGTCCAAACTATTTATTGCCCATTTTCACTTCCATACATGGCTACACTCTATACAAATACTTTCAGAAACGACTTCCTGACATTTAAATCTATTAATAATTTCTCTTCTTCGGAAACGCTTTCCTTGCCATTGTCAGTCTACATTTTATATTTTCTCTACTTCGACCATCATCAGTTATTTTGCTCCCCAAATAGCAAAACTCGTTTACTACTTTAAGTGTCTCATTTCCTAATCTAATTCCCTCATCATCAACCGACTTAATTCTACTACATTCCATTAGCCTCGTTTTGCTTTTGTTGATGTTCATCTTATATCTTCCTTTCAAGACACTATGCATTCCGCTCAACTGCTCTTCTAAGTCCTTTGCTGTATCTACACACTGTAAAACTTTCAGACATGTAGAATAAAAGATGGATTAAAAAAAAATAGTGTGCATTTCTTTTAAAGTGACTCTCGTAGAACGTTCTGATGAATTTAACTGACGGAAGGGATCCTGAAAATATTGATAATTCTGAAAGGTCAAGGTTCTAACTAATATTCAAACTGTGTCGTAAGAATCTACTTGTTACATTGCAAGAAACGATTTTCAATGATGAATGCAAATATGAGGGGCGTTCAATAAGTAACACAAAACTCCTTTTTCTCGGCCAGTTTCTGTTGAAAAAATGTGGGATTTCTTGTGGGGCATCGTGGAAAACTCCCGCGTCAGCCCCAGCAGTTTTTATGAAGTGCCGATAGGTGGCGGAACTATACGCAGTATTCAAAGTGGCGTCTGTAACGGAGGTCTGTTCCAAACAAAGAGGTGTCACTGAGTTTCTTTTTGCGGAAGCCATAGCATCGCAGATACTCATCGGAGCTTCCAGAATATCTACGGAGACCTGGAAGTGACTTTCTGGGCGAGGCGTTCGTCATCATCGCAACAAGGTAGCGAAAACCTGTCCGACCTCCCATGTGCCGGTCGGTCGAACACAGCTGATCGTGAAATGTTGGAACGTGCGGTCACTGTGATCGTCGGATTACAATGAAACACCTCGCTGCACAACTGGACATGCTAACACACTCGTACACCATTTTGGGTACTCAAAGGTGTGTGTCCCCTGGTTTCTTCGCCGCCTAACACAAGGCAATAAAGAGCAACGAAGGATCATCTGTGCGAAATTGCATGGCCGTCGCGAGGCTAGTCGTGACAACTTTTTATCGAACAGTGTCACAGACGATGAAACACTGTTTCATCACCTCGAACCGGAAACAAAACGTCAATCCACGGTGGGCGCCATACTACCTCTCCTTCAGAGAAAAAGTTGAAAGCCACATGCTCAGCCGGTAAAGTCATGGCGATGACCTTCTGGGATTCTGTAGGGGTTATTCTGTTTAATGGCGCAACGATCAGTTCTGAACTGTATTGTACCACTATCAGGAAATTAATGAAACGATTTGAACGTGTTCGTCGCCACAAAAATGCAAACGGACTTCTCCTTGACAACGCAAGGCCTCACACTTGTCTGTGCACCCGAGAGGAGCTCACAAAACTCCACTGGACTGTTCTTCCTCTTCCACGCTACATCCCGTATCTCGCACCTTCCGACTTCCTTCTGTTGAGGCTAATGAAGGATGCACCCCTCGGGAAGCGTTATGTAGGTGATGGGGAGGTTATCGATGCAGCAAAACGTTGGTTCCGACGTCGACCAGTAGAGCCCTCCCAGTAACGTGGCGTGAAGCCGATGCGTTGAGCAGAGATTATGCTGAAAAATAAGGTTTTGTAGCTAAAACAGTGGGGAAGAATATGGTGCACCGAAATCTGAACAAAACAAACCTGCTTTCGGAAAAAAATATGTGTTGCATTGTTTATTGAACATCCGTCGTGTATCAAGTACTACCGCTCTATCGAAAAGATAGGATTACGTTAATTACAACTCACGCTGGTATTGTCGGGCTCCATCTGCGAAGGGAACGGAAGAACTTTTAATGTATGCTGCAACGAAAACTACAATTTGCTTAGCAATTTTACGGCGATTTGCACTCTCTGCAGCAGATGTAGATAAATTTCCGCACGTGAAGCAAAAAAATTAGCACCTACAGAATAAGAAGACGTGAGCAAGCTACATGTACTTGCTTTCCATTTTAGTGCGTCAATGTTTGTGTATTGTGATACACCTCTACATCTCTTCTGATAGAACCTTTAATACATTAATCTCACCAATAACTCCGTCTAATTATAATTGTGGATGCTGTAATCTTTTTTCTCCAATAATTTTTTAAATTAGTGTGTCAGCAGCAATATAACCCTGTAAAAAGCATATTTTACATTCAGATTTAAACAACATTATCTTATCCGAAGTATTCAGGAAACAATTATTGGACATTAATATCAAATGTGTCTATCCGTCGCCTATTCTCTGCTGTGGCCACTTTACATGTGGTGCCCGAGTGTCAGTGAAGGAATGGCAGTCCGTTCCTCCTCAACAGCTGAAACCAGAGAAGGCGGTAACTTTGGGCACTGGGGTCTGGAGCGAAGTAAGCGTTCTAACTCATTCCACAGGTGTTCCATTTGGTTCAGGTCGGAACTATGAGCAGGCCAATCCATACCAGGAATGTTATTACCGACAAACCATTGGCTCATATATTGATACTTTATGACACGATGAACTATCATGCTGATACAACGTCCGTCCCGTTAGCTGAGTGGTCAGCGTGACGGATTGCCGTCCTACGTGCCCGGGTTCGATTCCCGGCTGGGTCGGAGACTTTCCCCGCTCAGGGACTGGGTGTTGTGCTGTCTTCATCATCATTTCATCCCCATCCGGCGCGCAGGTCGCCCATTGTGACGTCGAATGTAATAAGACCTGCACAAAGGCGGCCGGACCTCCCCGTAGGGGCCTCCCGGCCAATGACGCCAAACGCTCATTTCAATTTGCAGTGAATCACCGTCTCCGAGCTGTTCTTCAGCTGTATACAGTACACAAGCTGAAAAATGTGTGCATATCCTTCAGCATTTAGTGTTCTGTTAAAGCAGTAATAGGACCACACTTTAATTACAAAAAACTTTCTCGCACCATAACATCACTTCCTTCCTATTTTACTATTGTTGTCACGCATTATGTCAGCTGAGGTTCTCCAGGTATTCGCCGAACCCAAAACCTTCCCTCTTATTGACACAGGGTATAGCATGATCCCTGTCCGTCAGTACCTGAGGCCTGCCTGGTCTACATTTATCTGTGATTGTTATTCCCCTTTGGACTTCACAGTCACATCACCAACAGTCACCTTGGGAACCTTTAGGAAGGCTGAATTCTCCAGGAAGGATTTATTACTCAGGTGAAATCCACACTAACTAGCCTACCTTCGACACTGCTAAGTTCTCCTCGCCGGCCCAATTTTCTTCTCGACTTATAACTCGATAATCCCCGCCTCCGTGTACACTGATGGGGCCGCCTCTCTTGAGATCTAGTAATCTATTACTGCACATTACATAGTGTGTTCGTATACTTTTGATTATATAGTCTGTTACACGGGAAGTATGAACGAACATACAGAAATGATTGTTCTACTGTGTTTTGCGTAACATGTGGCTTTTTAAAGTTTCATTCATGGTTCACTCTCCTTACTATAAATTAAGTCGAAGTATGCGATATAATAACGTATTTTGAAGAACGTGTTGAGTTTTCATAATGGCTACATAACGTGTTGAGGAAAAGAAGAAATTAATTTGTTATTCATTCTTCAGAGAAAACACCCTTGCTCTCTACTCCATTCATCCCAAATACACTCCTGGAAATTGAAATAAGAACACCGTGAATTCATTGTCCCAGGAAGGGGAAACTTTATTGACACATTCCTGGGGTCAGATACATCACGTGATCACACTGACAGAACCACAGGCACATAGACACAGGCAACAGAGCATGCACAATGTCGGCACTAGTACAGTGTATATCAGTCTTTCGCAGCAATGCAGGCTGCTATTCTCCCATGGAGACGATCATAGAGATGCAGGATGTAGTCCTGAGGAACGGCTTGCCATGCCATTTCCACCTGGCGCCTCAGTTGGACCAGCGTTCGTGCTGGACGTGCAGACCGCGTGAGACGACGCTTCATCCAGTCCCAAACATGCTCAATGGGGGATAGATCCGGAGATCTTGCTGGCCAGGGTAGTTGACTTACACCTTCTAGAGCACGTTGGGTGGCAGCCGTAGGAGATCGCTCCCCACACCATGATGCCGGGTGTTGGCCCTGTGTGCCTCGGTCGTATGCAGTCCTGATTGTGGCGCTCACCTGCACGGCGCCAAACACGCATACGACCATCATTGGAACCAAGGCAGAAGCGACTCTCATCGCTGAAGACGACACGTCTCCATTCGTCCCTCCATTCACGCCTGTTGCGACACCACTGGAGGCGGGCTGCACGATGTTGGGGCGTGAGCGGAAGACGGCCTAACGGTGTGCGGGACCGTAGCCCAGCTTCATGGAGACGGTTGCGGATGGTCTTCGCCGATACCCCAGGAGCAACAGTGTCTCTAATTTGCTGGGAAGTGGCGGTGCAGTCCCCTACGGCACTGCGTAGGATCCTACGGTCTTGGCGTGCATCCGTGCGTCGCTGCGGTCCGGTCCCAGGTCGACGGGCACGTGCACCTTCCGCTGACCACTGGCGACAACATCGATGTACTGTGGAGACCTCACGCCCCACGTGTTGAGCAATTCGGTGGTACGTCCACCCGGCCTCCCGCATGCCCACTATACGCCCTCGCTCGAAGTGAGTCAACTGCACATACGGTTCACGTCCACACTGTCGCGGCACGCTACCAGTGTTAAAGACTGCGATGGAGCTCCGTATGCCACGGCAAACTGGCTGACACTGACGGCGGTGGTGCACAAATGCTGTGCAGCTAGCGCCATTCGACGGCCAACACCGCGGTTCCTGGTGTGTCCGCTGTGCCGTGCGTGTGATCATTGCTTGTACAGCCCTCTCGCAGTGTCCGGAGCAAGTATGGTGGGTCTGACACACCGGTGTCAATGTGTTCTTTTTTCCATTTCCAGGAGTGTACGTTTGTCCCAAGTAAACACCTGACCTCTAAACAGGTTGTCAGTGCTACAGTTGTTGTTGTTGTGGTCTTCAGTGCTGAGACTGGTTTGATGCAGCTTTCCATGCTATTCTGTCCTGTGCAACTTTCTTCATCTCCCAGTACCTACTGCAGCCCACATCATTCTCAATCTACTTAGTGTATTCATCTCTTGGGTCTCCCTCTACGATTTTTACACTCCACGCTGCCCTCCAATACTACATCGGTGATCCCTTGATGCCTCAGAACATGACCTACCAACCGATCCCTTCTTCTAGTCAAGTTGTGCCACAAACTCCTCTTCTCCCCAATTCTATTCAATACCTCCTCATTAGTTATGTGATCTACCCATCTAATCTTCAGCATCCTTCTGTAGCACCACATTTCGAAAGCTTCTATTCTCTTCTTGTCCAGACTATTTATCGTCCATGTTTCACTTCCATAGATGGCTACACTCTATACAAATACTTTCAGAAACCACTTCCTGACACTTAAATCTATACTCGATGTTAACAAATTTCTCTTTTTCAGAAACGCTTTCCTTGCCATTGCCAGTCTACATTTTATATCTTCTCTACTTCGACCATGATCAGTTATTTTGCTCCCCAAATAGTAAAACTCCTTTACTACTTTAAGTGTCTCATTTCCTAATCTAATTCCGTCAGCATCACCCAACTTAATTCGACTACATTCCATTATCCTCGTTTTGCTTTTGTTGACGTTCAGCTTGTACCCTCCTTTGAAGACACTGTCCATTCCGTTCAATTGCTCTTCCAGGTCCTTTGCTTTGTCTGACAGAATTACAATGTCGTCGGCAAACTTCAAAGTTTTTATTTCTTCTCCATGGATTTTAATACCTACTCCAAAAATTTCTTTTGTTTCCTTTATTGCTAGCTCAATATACAGAGCGAATAGCATCGGGGAGAGGCTACAATCCTGTCTCACTCCCTTCCCAACCACTGCTTCCCTTTCATGTCCCTCGCCTCTTATAACTGCCATCTGCTTTCTGTACAAATTGTAAATAGCCTTTCGCTCCCTGCATTTTAACCCTGCCACCTTCAGAATTTGAGAGTATTCCAGTCAACATTATCAAAAGCTTTCTCTAAGTCTACAAATGCTAGAAACGTAGGTTTGCCTTTCCTTAATCTTTCTTCTAACATAAGTCTTCTAAGATAAGTGCTACAGGAAAAGAGAGCAAATGTCTGCATCAGACATGGAACATGATAGCTCCAGACAGTTATGCAATATTACAACGACGTTGAATAGTGCTTAAAAAATAGTGAGAACAAATTAATTTCTGTCTGTTTCTACAGTCTTTGAAGAGCACTTCACAACTCTTCATGACACGAGTACACGATTCGGCAAGAATAAAAAAAAAGTTTCTTGCATGTAACCTGTTGGAACGACTTGTTAGATAATTAGTAATCACTTCCAAATTCTTTTCAGAATTATCTAGCATGATAATTCGGAATGTTAACGTCATTTCTATCAGTAATGTGACCTTCAGTGATGAGCATCTGGCCACTCTGGAGCAATGAGACGTGTTTATTCTGCATCATCAGAACTGCATGAACTCTGACTGTGGCAGTGGAAATGGCAGCCAAGTTTCTATGGGGTAGAGATGGCACACACGTCTATACGGTGCTGTAATTAATGAATGCACAAAGATCATGGACGATACAGATAACTGCAGCTTAATTTTGCAAATGTTTAAAGTTGATTTGTGAAGAACTACTAAGCGCAGACTTAGGTATAACGTACTAATTTTGTTTAGAATTTTATCTTGCGTCTAATGATGCATTGAGATTTTTAATTGTACTTTTATTTAAAATGTTGTAAGAGGTTGACAATAGCATGAAGTCATTAAGTGACTTAGAGGCTTGGAGTCTCTTGGAAAGGGTGCGTCGTGGACTTCGTGCAACGACAAGGGCTCTCTTTTATTTCTGCCGATTGTTCAGCAGCGCTTGTATTTTTGGGAGTGAAGCCGATTTGGAATTTGGGTTATTTGCACTGATTCTGATTTCTAACTCAGTTTGCCAATGGGCACTTCGACTATATTCGTCCCTTGACACTTAAGATGAATTAATCGTGTTGAATTAAACTACCACTTATTTGTGTTTGTGTCGAATATGACTTCCAACATTTAGCCGGCCGCTGTGACCGAGCGGTTCTAGGCGCTTTAGCCCGGAACCGCGCTGCTGCTATGGTCACTGGTTCCAATCCAGCCCCGGGCATGGATGTGTGTGATGTCCTTAGGTTAGTTAGGTTTAAGTAGTTCTAGGTTCTAGGGGACTGAAGACCTCAGATGTTATGTCCCGTAGTGCTTAGAGCCATTTGAACCATTTTTCGGTTATTTTAGGTGTGAACTCCGCCTGCGTTTTCCAGCTAATTTGGTTATTTTAATTACATAGCTGTTCGCCAACCTGTATATTGGGGGATCGAGCTAAGCTTCAATTTACTCAGTTATGTAGAGTTTATGGCCAGCCAACGAAATTTTGTGTGTTATTAATAGCAATACCTTCATTTCTTAAACTTAAAATCTTTAGTTGTGGTCCACTATTTAGATTTATTCTACCTACGATCAAACTAACGTTTGAACCTGATTAGTGCATCAGAGACAATATTCTTCTTTTAGTTTTTGTTTAATACGATAGTAACTGGGGCCAAATAATCATCCCATTTAGTAAAGCATTATCGAGCAATAACCCTTCCAGTTGTCACAACGTATGGAGGTTTGTTTTACAACTCTACATTACACTTTCAAGTGGATTGTATATCACATTAGACTTAATGAATAACGGTAAAGGAACAAAATTTAACTTCGCTTTATTTTCGCAGTAAACAACAATTATTTATGTTTACATGGGTCTGAATACGTAAATGGCTTTGACAATTTTCTACTTGAAGATAGTGATTAAAAACAACTGCTAAAAGACTGTGTTTAGACTTCGGACTAGACGATACCTAGTTTCACTTGATAAAAATTGTCTTAACAGTGGAGTTATTGAGCTAGACTATCTCGACATATCAGCTTACAAGACACAGACATTACACTGTTGGGTCACCTTATTATGAGCACATCATAGTTCTGCATCTGCAGCGTGTAGCCCCTGGCATGTGGCAATCTATGATCATGACTTAGTTCAGCTAACATGACAGAATTTACATTTTTACTGCATGTTTTCGTCTATTGCCATTGTGAAAAAAGAAAGTGAAATCCTAATTCCAAAGCTTGGATGATAATGTGTTTTCATTCAAATATCAGGAGTTCTGAAACGGCGACGTCTGTGAACGGTTAGTGTGCTTGAATGGCTTTAGTATAACATAAGTAAGCTAAATGACCTAGCGTGAAATTCTTTAAACTGTTATCGAGCTTCTTTGGCAGCCGATCTCCACGTTATAATGAAACAGCTTATCATCCAAACAAACCATTGAAAAGACAGATATGTCTCCAACGTTTTAATTGACCCTGCTACACATGGGGCTCCAAACTAGACTGATGGTTCTGTATTAGTGTTGGCTGTGTTGTACTGGCCAAAAAGACGTGAACTTCCTCAACAGTATCGAAACTGTACTGTTGTAGACTTGTCCGAAGAGTTAATTTTTTGTGTCTCGTACGATGGATGTGCCTTAAGAATCTGTAACCATTTCCGTAATAGCACAAGTTGTTGGTCTCATCGCTACGCACAACAAAATAATTTCATTTAGGTCTCTAGATCGTTAATGCACGTGGAATGCTTGTGCGTACTTAATGTTCATGTTCATTCGACCAAAATGATTCACTTTCTTGGGGAGGATAGGATCGTTATTGTCGCGCTGATTGAAGTGTCCACAAATGGTTGGAAGTGTGTGATCAAGAGCTGAAAGTACATTTCTGGTCCAGAAATATCGCTGTTTGTAGCTTAGGTCGACATCTGAGAAAACTTCGATGGTCGTTTTTGCTGTGTGAGGATACATCCATCAACAGCTGTGGAAGTAATGCAGATGGCATGATTTCTGATAGTTTCTGGGCATCGACAAATACCAAATGAGGTAATTCCAGACGGTCTAATTGCAAATAGGAACTACTCTGGATACTGAC
The DNA here is from genome assembly GCF_023897955.1 of Schistocerca gregaria. Classification (NCBI taxonomy): domain Eukaryota; kingdom Metazoa; phylum Arthropoda; class Insecta; order Orthoptera; family Acrididae; genus Schistocerca; species Schistocerca gregaria. The sequence continues at coordinate 470,016,746 of NC_064920.1, forward strand.
AGGTGGATTATGTGAACCCTCCCAATACATCCATCGACGACTGTAGGCTCATGCTCATGACTTGGTTTCTGACATTTCTCAAGATTTGTGAACACCTGTTGAGCATTTCCAGGTGGTTCAGGCGCAAGCGGTAGCTACTCTGGAAACTAGCGGAAGAGTGTAACAAAGTAACTCAAGGTTGTGAACACTTATGACGATACCTGGTACAGGGTGGCTGGCGGCTGAACAGCTCCGCGAGTGCAGCGTGGACATCGAAGCCTGCAGGGGACAGCATGTCAGCGTCTGGGCAGAGCGTGAGCCTGGTGGGGCAGGCGAGCCTGGCCGTGTTCCTGGCCAGGTTCTGCGGGTACGACAGCTGCTCCCCCACAGGGTGCGCCTGGAGCTGCAGAAGTCGCTGCAACACCTGCTCTTCATCCTGCCCGCAGTCCGCTCCCTCCAGCTTGTCCCACTCCTCGGCAACAGTATCGTTGGGTGGCTGCTCCGAAGGCCACAGCAAGTGGAAACTCACCTGCATACAGAAATAATTCATCAAGCTGGAGTCCACAAATTATTTCTCATCACAGGAAGTGGACGCCAGTGAACAATGCTCGTGTGTGGTGTTTGTTCTGTCGGGAATGTCCGACAGAACAGACACTAAACATATACTCTGAAGCGGCAAAGAAACTGGTATGGGCATGCGTATTCAAATAACAGAGATATGTAAACAGGCAGCGTACGGCGCTGCGGTCGGCAAAGCCTACATAAGACAAGAAGCGTCTGGCGCAATTGTGAGGTCGGTTACTGCTGCCACAATGGCAGCTCATCAAAATTTAAGTCCGCGCACGACCATTAGGCACACCATCTCCGAGGTAGCGACGAAGTCGGGATATTCCCGTACGACCATTTCACGATTGTACTGTGAAAATCAGGACTCCGGCAAAACATCAAATCTCTGATATCGCTGTGGCCGGAATTGTATAGGAAGCTAAGGCTCAGGAGCAAACAGTTTTTCACTAGACACAGCTGTATTTTAGATACTATGATGTATTTCTAGACCATGAATCAAAGCCACCAAATTTATGCTAGGGTTGCTTGAAAAAACGTAGTGCAAAGTTCAGTGATCGTGGATTAAATCCAGAGGCAAAATGACAAAAAAAAACATATAAATCCTATGTGGACAGGACTCTGATGTTGAAATATATGCTATCCCACACTGCAATTCCACTGGAATAGCCGTGCCTGTTGAAGTGCCGTTTCCGGATCGGGGAGGTGCGCCAGCCCCCTGCCCCGGATCGATTCCACCCATCGGATTAACAACAGGGGACCGTGCGCCGGCCAGTCTGTTCGCACATTTCCTCATGAATCACGCTACACGCTGACAGTCGTAGTTGGACATTCCTTCCTCACGGGGGCAGGGTGGAGGAGGGAGGGGGAGGTAAGAGGGTGAGGGTGGTGACAGGAAGGGCATCTGGCAACCCCTTAGAAACTTAACCATGCCAAATCCATTCATAACAATCCCGAGATGTTGCGCAGATTCGAGACGAAGGCACTAGAAAAAAAATCCGATTTGAAACCACTTTGTTAATATATGGTGGATCTGCACAACAGCAGTAAAAATACTAAAGAAGCAATATACTGTTACCAAAAATAGCCATGCTAGCCAAGCCTGCAGGTTACGCAGTTGTATTTAGCCACAAAGTTTGCAATGTCCTCAACACGTTGCAGGTGTCAGTCGTGATCTGAACAAATGATTCAAATGGCTCTGAGCACTATGAGACTTAACATACGTGGTCATCAGTCCCCTAGAACTTAGAACTACTTAAACCTAACTAACCTAAGGACATCACACACATCCAAGACCGAGGCAGGATTCGAACCTGCGGCCGTAGCGGTCACGCGGTTCCAGACTGAAGGGCCGAGAACCGCTCGGCCACTCCGGCCAGCCAACTACTTAAACCTAACTATCCTAAGGACATCACAAACATCCATGCCCGAGGTAGGATTCGAACCTGCGACCGTAGCGGTCGCGCGTGATCTGAACAGTGCTCCGTTTAGGTTTGAGTGCGCTATGTCGGAGTGGGCAAATTGTTGACACTCTATGGTTTGTGCTTTGGTAGCAAAGGTAACCAAAGTGTTTAGTGTTCCAGGAGACACAGTATCATAGATGTACACCATATTCGGGGAAAGCTGGAAATATCATCCGCTAAGTCACAACGCGGACGAAAGTGTGTGCTGTGTGGCAGACAGACACTGAAGAGGATGCAGACGAAAAATAAGAGGACGACAGCTGCAAAAGTCATTGCACAGCTGAATGTCGCACCGGCGAGCCTTGTCAGCACCAAAACAACACGAAAGCAGCTCCGAAAGCAGGACATTGCAGAGCGAATTGGACTTCCAACACCACTCATTAAACATGCAAACGCTCGTAACAGGAAAACGTGGTGCCGACGCCATAAATTCTAGATCATGCAGCAATGGAAGAATGTCATCTGGTCGGATGAGTCTGCGAGCCGAATTTGCGCCCCAAGGGTGACACATGGCGTTCCGTCGGTGATGATTTGGGCACCCATATCGTAGTACTCCATTGGGCCCCTAGTTACGTTGGAAGACTGCCATTACTGCCAAAGATGTTGTGAACAATTTTGAGCTACAAGATGCCATTTAAGTGTTGTTCCTTACCAACAACTAACACCCTGGCAAACAGCCAAATTTTTGGAAGCCTCAAACTGATTTCAGTTCCTCGGCGAATAATACAATTTCGATGTATAGGTAGTATACTGCCTTACTCTATGAGGTGGGTGTGTGCGTGCGACCGGCTTCTACGACTGGTTTGTCCTCAGTTGTTCTACAGAGTCGAAGCGAAAAAAATACGATCTAGCGTTATATTTGACAGCATAACGACAGTTGACCATTATGTTATTTGCCAGAGTGAATGGAGGTTTGAAGTTTGTGAAGAAGACATCCGGCTTAGCTAGAAGAGGTTGGTCACAAACATTAAAATAGAAATTACTTCTGTAATGAATTTTGGCTTCTGCTACCCCACGAAACGAAGGTGAATATAGATGAAACTGCACCGGTCTTAGCTGAGATCATTCAATATGCAAAAGAAAACAGCCTTTCTTACCAAGCACATCGGCCGGTTTCATAGAACAGCATGGACTGCTGAATTTGAAGAACGCAAAACATCAGTAAGACGACTGTGGAGACTTGGGCCTATTGGAGCTACAGAGAAGTCTGCAAGAACATCTTGCTGAAAAAGAACAATATAAGGGTTTATTGAAACATGTACCCTCACCAAAAGAGAATCATCAAGGGTGCAAGCATCACAGATGAAATTTCTTAGATCCACCATCCAGAAGAACAAGATGGACAAGTTAAGGAATGAGGAGGTGAGGAAAGAAGCCGGAATAAAGACATCCCTATTAGATCGAATTGGTGCATCTAGACTTCGATGGTTCGGGAATGTGATGAGAATGGAGCCAACTAGAACAGCCAAAATACATTTGGAAAGACAGGTGGATGGGAAAAGACCGCAAGGAAGGCATCGAACCCGATGGATGGACTTGATTGAGGCAGATATAGTGACCAGAGGATGGACAGTGGAGGATGTTCTCCGTGAACAGGTGTATTTGGACAGGAAGAAGTGGAAGAAGGTCATTAGCAGTACCCAGGAAACTGGAATTGTTTAATGATGATGATAAGGATTTAATCTTCGTAGTAAAAACAGAATTCTGGGTCGAGACGTACAATATCAATTACAGTCAATCATGTGGGATGTGCGTTACAAAATAGTAAGTGAAATTGTTAAATTACCTTGGACTTCATCAGTAATTAAGAAATACGTCATCTCCATGACAGATAATTGTAAAGATGCTTCCGAATATTTTCTTGAGATGTTACTTCCAGGATGTACATCAGAAGCGGAGAAAGAATTCTAGAGAAACTGAAGAACAATGATGAACAAACCTTAGGCTGGACAGCGACTGTTAATGCCAGTTGAGCATAAAATAGCACCCACACAATTTTTAAAATCAAGAAAGGAAGGTCACATAGCCTTCACAACATTTATGCTAGTGTGCTAAGCCAGATACAACAGCACATTCGTACAAATCCTTCTCTTTTATTAAATGAAGATCTCGTAAGTGGACGAATTCCTTTGATCTGGAAAATAATTGAGGTTATAATATTACAAAAGGGTAACGATCGTGGTCTCACTGCTACAAAGGCATACAGACCAATCTGCTTGCTAAGCACAATACGTAAATTTCAAGAAAAATTTCTATTCAACACGTTGCAGAGTTGTAAAGACGTGTGTGGACAGCGACTGCCAGTCCGGATTTAGATTGGGCAAGACTATAATGTCATTTACTATGTCATGACAGTTAAAAATATAAAAGGAATGTTTTCGGTTTGGATCACGACAGTTACAGTCGGAGTATTCGATAATTTATTATGGCTTGATCTGTCTGCACGGAGTATATTCTGTCAAGACAGAGACTGTCCTAAAGAGACCACAGTGTTTAATTCGTGACCTATCTGTTGATTATCACAATCTAAAAGATGCTGATGGTGTCATTCTACATGCTGATGACATAATAGTGAGAGAATCACATGATTCTACGGACTACATTGAGAGTAGGGTCTCAGACGAACTCGGCTTCATTTAACGTAGTGTTCACAGCGAAACGTTACTATAGTTTCAAATATGACAACGCATTCTTCTTAAAGACAATCTAGCGAGAAATATTACTTTACAGCTGCACCGTGTCTCCCTTCAGAGAAGTGAGATATGCAGATGTTGGGAAGTCGCTCTTGACAAGAAACAGAATTTTTGCTACTACATATAACGGAAAATACAAATGTTCTGGAAAAATTTCTAACTCCATTTTCAAACGAATAACGATTATCAGTACTTGCGATTAAAGTACAAGGTGTCCATAATTAAAGCTACAATTTCTAAAGGCTGTAGAAAGATAACCACTACTCAGAATGATGTCAAATTTGAACAGTGACGCAGAAGGAAACATAATGGAATAAAAAAAAAAGAAATTAATGAAAATTTTACCAACAGATGGCGCTGTAAGCGTCTTAGCGTAAATGAGGTAGGCTACAAATGACAGGTAAATCGTTATGCGACGGCTGTGGTTTGAGCTGCGCACTACAGCGTCCGTACTTTTCAATGTGCATGCTGCTCTAGTTCGGAAGTCAACAGTGGTGGTACTGTTACTTAGGTAAGCCCATCAATCAAGGTAAAGCGCATCACATCGATGGTAAAAATCGGTTTTTATTTGTCCTGTGGTCAAAAACCGCGTAAAAATCAAAATGATATCAGTTTTTAATTGTCTTGGGACCAAAACCCCTCATAAAAAGCAATGTGCCATTCATTTCTAAATGTCGTGAGTCTGGTGCATGACATCTTCAATATGCTTTTCACCGTTTTCTACCACAAGATGAAATCGATAAGCAGCACGTTCCCTAATAGATCGGAATGTCTAGGGTGTCACGTTCAGAACCCGTTGCTCAATGCGCGCTTTCAATACAGCTACGTTCGTAACTAGAGTACTGAACACAACATCTTTCAGAAAAGTCAACTGCCACAAGTCACACGGATTAAGATCAGGTTAACTGTTCGGCCAAGTTGTAGGGAAATGCTGGCTGATAGCTCTAGCATTTCCGAAATACCTCTTAAGCAGCCGCTTCTCAGGCTATTCAATGTGCCGCAGAGCGCCACATTGCGTAAAAATTATCATACTCGCACATCCGTGCTGTCGAAGGGTTGGAATGACTTTGGCGCGGAAAAAAACTCCCATAATGTTTACCAGTGACAGTACAGGTAGTAAAACCCGCAGGACTCATCTCCTCGAAAAACTACAGCTCTGCTATAAACAATGCCATCGAACTGCACCACACAGTCAGCTTTGCAGAATGAAGTGGTACTGGTTGATGTGCATGCGGATTTTCCGTTTCCCATATTCTGCATCTCCTAGTACTTACATGTCCTTGGAACTGGAAGTGGGCTTCGTCTGTCCGCTGAATGCTCCATGGCCATGCATTGTCCACTCCCATGCGACAAAGATATTACACACCGAACGTTCGTCTTGCCAACAGCTCAGCAGGAAGGAACTCGTGAACATGGATGATTTTCTGTGGATTGCTATGCAGGATATTTCGCAAGATTTTGCGCACCATACTCGCAGGCGTGTCCAGCATTCGGGCAATTCCCTGTGCACTGCATGTTTGCACACCACAGCTCAACCCCTTCTGTAATGCTGTGACCACATCTTCAACAAACATCGGATCAACTGGATTCGGGCCTCTGCCACATTGCACTTCACAAGAAACTGTCTCTTCGAATTTCGTAATCATTTCTCCAGTCACTAGGCAGGCATCTGACCAATGCCTGTTTTCATACCCTTGAGTATCCGGAACTTCTGCAGGGCTACTGCCGCACAGGCACCGTTCTTATAACACAGCGTTACCAGCAGCGCGCGATACTTCATGGAGTCAGCCATGTTGGGCTTCTCGGACGCAAATTAAGGCACAGCAGTGTGCCGCGCATCTTTTAGTATGCATATTCTGAAGATTACAGCACCATCTATTCATCAAATTTTGATTGTTACTTGACGTTTCCCCCAGTCAACAATAGTTCAAATTTGACGCCATTCTGAGTAGTGATTCTCTTTCCATAACGTTCTCAAACTAGAAGTTTGATTATTGACACCCTCTATATCCCAATGTACATTACTGGCCATTAAAATTGCTACAGTCGCGAAACTTAACGGACAGGAATAAGATGCTGTGATATGCAAATGATTAGCTTTTCAGAGCATTCACTCAAGGTTGGCGCCGGTGGCGACACCTACAACGTGATGACATGAGGAAAGTTTCCAACCGATTTCTCATACACAAACAGCAGTTGACCGGCGTTGCCTGGTGAAACGTTGTTGTGATGCCTCGTGTAAGGAGGAGAAATGCGTTCCATCACGTTTCCGACTTTGATAAAGGTCGGCTTGTAGCCTATCGCGATTGCGGTTTATCGTATCGCGACATTGCTGCTCGCGTTGGTCCAGATCCAATGACTGTTAGCAGAATATGGAATCGGTGGGTTCAGGAGGGTAATACGGAACGCCGTGCTGGATCCCAACGACCTCGAATCACTAGCAGTCGAGATGCCAGGCATCTTTTCCGCATGGCTGTAACGGATCGTGCAGCCACGTCTCGATCCCTGAGTCAGCAGATGGGGACGTTTGCAAGACAACAACCATCTGCACGAACAGTTGGACAACGTTTGCAGCAGCATTGACTATCAGCTCGGAGACCATGGCTGCGGTTACCCTTGACACTGCAACACAGACAGGAGCGCCTGCGATAGTGTACTCAACGACGAACCTGGGTGCACGAATGGCAAAACGTCGTTTTTTCGGATGAATCCAGGTCCTGTTTACCTCATCATGATGGTCGCATGCGTGTTTGGCGACATCGCAGTGAACGCACATTGGAAGCGTGTCTTCGTCATCGCCATACTGGCGTATCACTCGGCGTGATGGTATAGGGTGCCATTGGTTACACGTCTCGGTCACCTCTTGTTCGCATTGACGGCACTTAGAACAGTGGATGTTATATTTCAGATGTGTTACGATCCGTAGCTCTACCCCTCATTTGATCCCTGCGAAACCCTTTATTTCAGCAGGATAATGCACGACCGAATGTTGCAGGTGCTGTACGGGCCTTTCTCGATACAGAAAATGTTCGACTGCTGGCCTGGCCAGCACATTCTCCATATATCTCACCAATTGAAAACGTCTGATCAATGGTGGCCGAGCAACTGGCTCGTCACAATACGCCAGTCACTACTCTTGATGAACTGTGGTATCGTGTTGAAGCTGCATGGGCAGCTGTACCTGTACACGCCATCCAAGCTCTGTTTGACTCAATGCCCAGGCGTATCAAGGCCATTGTTACGGTTAGAGGTGATTGTTCTAGGTACTGACTTCTCAGGATCTATGCACCCAAATTGCGTGAAAATGTAATCACATGTCAGTTCTAGTGTAATATATTTGTCCAATGAATACCCGTTTATCATCTGCATTTCTTCTTGGTGTAGCAATTTTAATGGCCGGTAGTGTAATTTTTACATTCACATTTTATGGTACTAAAAATTAAATTTTGCGGTCAAATTGCGTGACATAGGCAAAGAGAAATACAGCTCCTAGTGACGGGCGCTTTTAGTACAAAATCTGAGAAACCCTTGCCTATATTAAGCTCTGGCGTCATCGACATATAAGTGTGGTATCTAGAGGCTAGTCATCAGTTACGCACGGTCGGGAATCCGAAAGGTAGAGGAATCAGATTCAGGTCCGAACACAGAATACTTCACTCTGTCTTTAACGTAGCTTCCACTTCCCAATAACCTGAAATTAGCCAGGAACGACACGTGATTCGGATTCCGCGTCAGACAGCAGGTCATCGTTCCCCGGCGGTAATGGCGTAGGTTAGGAAGATGCGTGTGGCCGAAGTTGCGTACATTTGAAACATGTGATCGTTGAACCACGTGTAATTATTATTATTAGCTACGTATAAGCACTCTAGCGAAAGTGATTTTAGTGACCAGAACATCACTGTCAAGAAGAAACGTAAGTAATGTATGCTTGCTGAATGGCAACACGTCTGGGTTTTTCTCAAAGATCCGTGAACGATTACAACGAAACTATATAATCCCACTAACAAGAATGAAATAAGTTCACCAGATATCGTATTAGCCACCATCTTAAAAGAGCAAAGTGGTCACTTTGAATAACTGCGAATGATGTAGGACTGATATCAGGCGTTCATGTAACACTCCATCATTGAAAGCCATAGTAATGGAGTTATTTATGTGTGTGGAACCAGCGCAGTAAGACTGATCGACGTATAGACGTAGCAGTACAGCGGAAAGACAGAAGCTGTCGTGTTTGGACGTGTCAGTGACCACATTGTGAAGGATGCTGCCACATTTGTTGTCGTATCACCGCGGGTTGTCCCGCACGTGAATATGTAACGGTGTATTACTCGGAGCCATATAACATGGGAGTAGTATGTGGGTCACTTGGGACCACCCCCTCTTCTAGGGTTAAATTCGACCATAATTCTATTTAACTTTTAAGGTCCTATTTAACCTTAAAAATCAATTCTCAATTTTTTATTTATGGTTCAAGTTCACCTTAAATTCATTTTATTTTTAACCTTGTTTGTGGTTAAAACCAACCACACAAACACCAATGGGGTTTTCAAAACTAAGGTTAACACAACCATACAACACAATCAACAGTTATGGTTCAAACCAACCACACTCTCCCCAATGAGGTTTCCAAAAGTATATCTTGTTTAAGGTTAAAACTAGCCATAAAACGTAATCGAAAATAATGAACCTATTTTATGGTTCACCCAAACTTGAAAAGTTAACCTATTTTAAGGTTAAAACTAAACTTAAAAAACGTCATAAGATTTTATTAAAAAATATGGTTCAAAGTCATCATAAAAAACATTCAAAAGTGTTGAGAAAGAGTGTGGCTAATCTTAATCTTAAACAAGATTTAAATGTGTGGTGAGAACCATCCATTCTACTTTAATAAAGAGTCTCAATAAAAAGTGTTAAAACTTATTGTTACTCTTAACCTTAAAATGTAATCGAAGATTTTTTCAAGAATTATTCCTATACTTAACCAACACTTTTTTAAGGTCCTATTAACCATAAAAAATTATCTTAATCTTATTTAAGATTGTGGTTTGTGTCTACCTTAACTTATTTTACCTACATTAATCTTATTTAAGGTGAAACCTTACCTTAACTTATCTTACCAATTATAGCCTCTTTTAACCTTAACTTGTCTATTTATCTTAATCTGTTTCAAGATTGTGTCTATCTTACTTTGCTATTTCTTTTGTTATTTAATATCCCCAAGGATATGTTTCAATAATACCATTGACCTCAGACTCAATCACTCTTTTATCATAATCGAATATGAATTCTTTACTAACATCCTTATTAATCAAGCGTTTAGATTTTGTATCTCTTGTAATCATTTTATATTTCAATTTAACCTTATCGATGTCCTTATCCACAATATTTTTCATAGTTTTGATGTTCAATGCTTTAGAGTTTTCATAGTTTAACGTGAAACCTTTTACCTTCATTGTCTCCTTTCCTTTGTATGTCACGTACCCGTAGCTCTTAGGTCCTGTAGAAATCCAGTCTGTGATATGATCATCCTTACCCAGTTCATCAGTCCACTCCCCCAACATACAACCAGTTTCAACAGTGTTGGTACCATCATCAATATAAACAATACTATCAGTATCGTAGTAGACCACATTTGACCCTAGCCTGTCTAGCATATCATAAAGCCGTAGGCGGGCATTAGAAGTTGTAAATGCTGCTATAAACACATTGGTTGAGTAGAAGTCTTCAACGAAATTATCTTTGTACTTATAGGTGACTTGTACAATATTATCATTAATAAAAATCATATTGCTTATATCAACCCTATCATCTAACATTATTTTGTACCACCTCTCTACATCCACTACGTATTCACTTTGGGTCAAGTTCTGTCTTTGACCGAATTTACCCCACAATGAGTTTAAGCAAATCTTTGAAACGGCACGCTTACCAGGATTCGGAACCACTTCTTCGGGATTCAGATCGATATCAAGATGTTCCTTAACCGCTGTGGTGTACTCTTCAATAGTTTTAAAGTCATCTTTCCACCCACTCGTTTCTAGCTTTATTTTCATAAAGTCTTTGACGTAGCCTTTAAACAGATTATTACTCTTTTCTTCAAAATGCCAAACCTCGTACACTTGTACCACTTTATACCCCTTCTCTATAGCTTTCTTCACTTCATCTGTAGTCCACGTTCCTATTATCACCCTTTCGTCGTCTGTGTGCTGACAAGCACCACATTTTTCCTCAATACACTTTCCACACAACCCAAATATCAACTTATCCTTTTTAATAGGCAAAACAGGATGATACAGCTTACGTGGTGGTAATACTTTGCACTTAATCAAACCGTACCAATTTTTGTTGTACCTCTTAGGTTTGTATAATTTTATAGGGTGACCGACAGGATAGTAATCAAAATACTGAACTGTAGGGCAGAGGCTGCATACATCTATGTATCTCAGCTTTTTACCACACACTTTAAGCTTGCTTGCATTTGTTCTTCCTCCATAGAAAGCATCTCTGGGGCTCAAGGGTTCAACGATTGGAGTAGTATTGTTGTATCCTTTACTCTTAGCCCACTTGCATTCCCACATTTCGACAAGGTTGTATCCTGCTTCCCTAATTTGGTAACTTCTTCGCTTTGTTTTCTCGTACAAGTCTCTCATAGTCTCATGGTTAACATTGTTAATAGTCTCTTCTTGATAACAATCAGGACATCCATGCCAAAAGCAACCGTGGAACTGGTATACTGTATTAGTGTCCTTATTGAATCCATCTACTTTTGTCCCACGAATCGTTACTTCTCCACTATTCAAAGCGTGTTGTACACCCCCGAAGGTGTTGAGCCAGGTTATCGACTCTTTACTATACATTTCTTTCTTGGCACTTTTTATCACAGCCATAGTATTTTCCTGGAGGTACTTGGACCTATAAATACCCGTACAAACACTCGCAATAGTTATGTACTGAAATGGATCTATGTTAGCAATCTCTAAAAATTGTTTCCTTAACTCCAAACAACCTCTGCGCAGAATATCTACATCAGAGTTACAGTAGTCCATAAATTCCTTTTGAAAGTCAAATATATAATTTTCTTTAACCTTTTGATGATACCACTCAAGAAACTCTTTTCTAGCTTTTGTGTTCATCATGTCTACGCCATAGTATTTGGTCTCAGGAATAGGTCCTACATAAGTCTGATTGTCTCTTGTGTTGAAGAAATGTGGGAAGTAACCCTTCTTAAGTTCTTTCAGCCCGAATGTTTTAGGGAAGTCACTCAAAGGAGAAGCTACGAAATTGTGGCTATCAATAATGCTTATTAGTCCGTTTACCTCTAGCATCATCAACTTTGTTCCATTGTATATAGTGTATGGTTTCAACGTATTCTCTATACAGTATTTTAAAATGAATTGTGAGTCATAGCCCTTCGCATTGTGTGCAATAGCCGTGTACCCTTGGTGGTTCTTAGAAATCAACCACTTGCAGAACTCTTCATTTGTTTTGAAGGAAACTTTGGTACCGTCAATATAGTGGGCTACTACGAGGTTGGGGATATGCACTCCAGTATCTTGCTCAGCTTCATAGTCGAACCAGATATACTTTTCTGTGTAATGGCAACCATTTAATAACGTTATAATTTCAGTCAGTGTATTATTGTAGAGTACTTTATACTCTTGTTCTGAAATATCTCCATTACCAAATTGTCTTTGAAGGGTAGTGAGCTTAACATTTTTGAGAAGTTTATCCTTGTTTTTAGCTACAAAGTGTTCCAAAAAACTCTCCTTATCGGTAGCCTTACAAATACACCGACTTTCACACCTTCCGCCTTTCTGATGTTTATGTTGTATGTAGCATTGATGTTCACCAGTCTTATAAGGTTCCATACAATTGTAGCAAAAGGAGTATCCGCATTTATGCTCTTTAGATCTCGATAAAATTAAATTACATCTTCTACATTTATAAACTGTGTTACAAACTTCTGAGTGGTTATCTAAGCATTCCTGGTTGTAACAATACCTGTAACATTCCTTACAATAAACCTTATTCTTTTCTTCGGGGGAGTACGCAGGTTTCTTGCATAGAATACACACATTTCCCTTCGTTTTACACTTATGTTTGTCTTTATTATTGTAAGGTGAGTCGCACTTATTGCAGTAATAACAGCTTCCCAGAAAAGCTTTCATACTGTTTATGATGTCAAAATGGTTCCCATTTTTGTATAGATAAATTTTGGTTTCTCTTTCTTCTCCTGAGTATATAACAGAATTAAAATTTTCGGCACACACAACCTTTATTTGAATATTCAATAATTTTTCTACATTTTTAATATCTTCAAGTGTGAAACCTTCCTCGTTGTAGTTTCCTAGCCTCTTGCACAACTCTTCAGTTAACTCCGTTTGAATGCGTCTGCCGCCTCTGACATGTTTAATATTAATGTCACTAAGTTGCCTACCAAGAACCTCATTCGTGTGGTAGGTCAGGGCTGTTACTATGGCTCGTGGGCAGCACAAGTTATCTTTGTTCTTTATTTGGGTGATGCATCTTTTTGTTCTCACATCTTCAGACAGATTTATAATTTTCGACCTGCCTTGACCTCTAGGTACATTCAGAATCTTAATATTGAACCTGGTCTGTGTGATATTTATGTTCTCGTTAGAAGATAGAATTCTACCGATATGACTCATGAAAGATCTGGCGTTAACATTAGATTGTACCATGGTTGAAATATCATGATGGAAATTTGGGTTGCTTGCTACTACTGTTAATTTGTCTCCTTTTTTGTAGTTTCCTTTCTCTTTGGCCAGTTTAATCATTGCGTTGATGGCGTTCTCAACTTGCATTAACTTATCAACTTTAATGGTGTAGTCTACTTCAGTGGTATTAAATTTCTTAATGAACCGTGAGTTTGTTTCAGTGATCTTGTAGGGTGGTTTTCTTTCTTCCTTGGGTGGTTCTATCAAGTCTTCGTGAAAGCCTAACTCTTGAGCTACCTTATTACGAAAGACAATGTCTTGCGTCTTCAAAATGGATTCTATTATTTCAGCCTTCCTCATCCTAACAGTCGCCTTAATGTTATTATTTCTTCCAATCTCTCGCAGCTCTGGTACCCTTAGCTTTCCCAAATCCTGCTTCTTGTACAACATGTCCTTAGTCTTTTCCAAAGCTTCTTTAAGTTGCGATTTCTTCATTTTCGAAACACCACTAAGATTATAATCCTTGGCCAAGATCTTCAGATCTTCGCGGTATATTTTATCTTTGTTGTGCTCCTCCTTCTCTTCATTGTTTGGGTCATTCTTGAGATGAATCTTTGACTTCAAGTGCCTGGACCAATTCTTATAAGTGATGTCCACTTCACACTTGTTGCAGTATTTACCTGCATAGTTATATTTATTTCCTTCCGGCATATTCATTTATGTACTGATTTATTTTATTAAAAAAATTAAATAAAAATTCATTTTTTTAATTTCGAAAAAATCTTCTTACTACTTGCTACCAATAGTTTTAAGGTTTCGTAGACCTTAAAAATAATATTTGAATTTAGCCTGAGTCAGATTGTTCAGCCTCAGAGTCAGATTGTACAGCCTCAGGATATTGCAGATGTTGTTTGTATGATTGAGTCATATTACTAATTTTTTAAAGTCATAATTTCTAATTTTAATTGCAATATTTCAATTTCTTTTTCTTTATCTTTTAATTTATGGTTAATTTTTTCCTTTTCAAGTTCATGAGTCAAATTTAATTTTTCAATTTTTTGTTCAAGCTTAGCATTTAAATCAGTTAAACATCCAGATTGTTCAGCCTCAGAGTCAGATTGTTCAGCCTCAGAGTCAGATTGTTCAGCCTCAGAGTCAGATTGTGCAGCCTCAGAGTCAGATTGTTCAGCCTCAGGGTCAGATTGTTCAGCCTCAGAGTCAGATTGTGGTATTATCTCAACCATCAACTTTTCAAATTGTTTTTCTAGCTGTGACATACCTTCACCTATTGCGTTGAGTTCTCTCTCGTCTTCTACATGTTCCATAATAATCAGTTGTAAATACTGAAGGCTGCGCAGATAATTAAAAACGGGAAACAAAATATTTTCTGGCACCTTATTTATATCAAAACAAAGTGCTGCGGGGTTGTCATCGCCTTTCATTATAGCCGTCATGATACAAGGAGGTATTAGTTTATTGCTCACAGACATTTATTATATGTATTATCTAATTAAAAAAATAATTTTTGTCGAAAACAGCAAAACCTCGGCGCCGAGGAACCCTGTGGGGTCTTTTGTTTGTATCATTTCTTCGTCGTCCTTGTTCTTCTGCCCCACAGGGTTTTTTTACTCTTTGTTACCACGTCTCGTCCCATACTTCTTAGCAGATGAGGGAGAGCGGATCAGTGCGGACGTCTCATGACGTCACTCAAAACTCCACGATGAAAACTTTACTCAGTTTTTTCTTCAGAAAGGTGGCCAGTCTTCCTGACCGAACGCGCTGAGCTACCGCGCCGGCGAAACAAATGCATTCGAGTAAGCTATTAATCTTACTCTCTCTCTCAGCATTACGCTTCATCTGACTTACCGTATATTTTTACTTACATTACGTAGTGTAACATACACAACAACACCCAAAAACAACAATTTATTAGCGGAAAATTTACGTTTAAGTGAATAATATACATTTAAGTTAAAATATTACGCTAGAGCAGCGCTGTTGTGACTAATGCAGGCACTCATGACATCGGCGGACCGACCTTCACCGTTGGCCTCCCAGCTGGCTATCGCAGTCGGAGCAGCCTTGGCCGTGAAGATGTGGCAAGAGGCGAGACACGTCACTTCATTCTAGCGTAAATGAAAAGAGCATTCTTCATATATAAATATTTTTACTAACCATTAACCGCCATTTATATGACTATAGGACAGAAGATTATAAAAGATTTTTAGTAACCATTAACCGCCATTTATACGAATATAGGACAGAAGATTATAAAAGATTTTTAACGACTAAAAATAAGATATCTTCGTTAGTGGGGACAGAAGATTTTCTGAAATTTTTAATGATCCAAAATACTCATATTGAGGAAAATGGGTCAGAAGAAGAAAAACGAGTCAAACGAACCTTTTTTACTTATAATGGTCTTTTAAAGGTTATATTTAGATCAAATTTGGGTATAGGATATCGATTTCGTGATTGGGCTACTAAAGTGGTGTATACAGATCATCTTGGTAATGAAGAACAAAGATTTGAGCAAGCTTTAGATATAGCTGGAGTAAACGCAACTCTTGTAAAACAAGTTTTTGATACCAGTGTTACACAGGTACTGTGGGTAGATCTCTTTTACATAGGCAGAGTGTCAAAAATACTTAAATACTACCCCTGATTTAATTTATTTAATTATTTATTTTCTTTTTAAAATCATTTTTATTATTTCTATTCAAATAAATGAACAGAATAATTCTACTTTCAATATTATCATTTGTATCTGCTCACGATGAAGCAGCAGTAAAATATTTGCACAGCTTTGGGTACTTGGACTATCAAGAAGATCAACTTTCTCAACTGAGTGAAGAAGCGTACAAAGATGCACTTACGTTATTCCAACAGAAATATCATCTCGTGGCTAATGGTGAGCTGACTGATGAAACTTTACAATTAATGAAGAACCCGAGGTGTGGCGTGGAAGATAACGTTTTAAGCTTTACTACACACATCTACAAGTGGAATAAGAAGAATATAAAATGGCATTACTATCTCGCAACTAGAAAAATGTTACAGGTGGTACAATCAGCATTTAAAATGTGGGAAGAACACACGGATCTTACTTTTGAGAACAGCAACCAAAGTCCTGATATTGTCATTTCGACTAAGAGAGGAGCACACCGACGCCAAAACTCAGCCCTACAGTTCTGTCAACGAAGTTTTGATGGTAGAGGAAACGTATTAGCTCATGCCGACTTTCCTAACTTGTACAACGACCCCATTGAAATTCACGTTGATCAGGATGAATATTGGTACATGGAAATGGACGGTAACACACCTTCTTCACAGACAAACCTGTTTGTTGTTCTAGTTCACGAGATTGGTCACACGTTGGGTATGGCGCATTCAGATTTCTCTGAATCGGTGATGTACGCCGTTTACAATAGCACTATCACCACCCTATCTGAAGATGATATACGCGGTATCCAAAGTTTATATGGGAAACGTGCTTCTAGCGATACTGAACAGCGCCCTACTTCTACTCCGGCTTCACCCTCGCCTGAAGCAGTACCCAAAAAAGAGCCTGAACTGTGCACACTGAAGCAGTTTGGAAGTTCTGTAATTGTGAATGAGTTTCTATACATTTTTTATGGAACGTGGGTTTGGATGACTGCTCTTAATAGTAATGACGAGCTTTCAAAACCGCAACTAATCACAGACTGGTTAACGTTTCTACCTCAACAATTCGAAAATGTATCTGCTGTGTATCAGAGACCATCAGGTGAAGTCGTTCTTATCATTAATAACATGATATACATGGTTCAGATACCGAGTTTAACGTTACAACCTGGTTACCCAAAAAGAGTATCTGATATAGGGTTGCGACAAAATTCTGTTGTACATGGAGCTGTGAACACTTACTCTGGTAGAACCTTCATTTTTTATGACCATATATATTTTGCAGAAATCGATGAATGTAGCTTGAAAGCAAAAGCTTATGGTGTGATTAGTAAAAGCTTCCCAGGAGTACCTTCAGCATTTGATTCTGTTTTTAGATACATAAACGGTTTGCTGTACTTCTTCAAGGATGGTATATTATATGAATACAATGAATTCTCAAACGTACTAGTAAGAGCAGGTAAATTCGATCTTTCTTTATTTGGCATAAACTGTCCCAAGAAGTCATCTTCTTTTACAGTACTAGTGAAGAGTTTAAAAGATACTGTGACTCAGCTAGTAACATTAAAACCCTAACGAGAATTTTTTTTAAAAAAATATTGCAGTAAATAAATGGAACGAAATCAACTGCTATTGAAACTTAATAGCGCCAACAAAACGTTTACAAAGCTGAATGAGTTAGAAAAGGGACACACTTATACCATTACAAATGCTGAGAATATAAGTACAAAATATGGCCAAAAGATTTTTCTACAACTCGACAGTGAATACAAGATTATATTACCCGATAGATACACCAAATTATTAAGCTGGGATGATTGCAATACTTTGGTTGGATTAAAGATGTTATACAATGGTACCAAAGAAACAAACAAAGACAACAAGATACACGATATTGAGTTCTTTTAAATTGATTTTAATGGTTTGTTACCCTTAAAATCTCCAACGTACCAACGTCAACGTCCCAACGTCAACGTCCAAACGTCCCAACGTCCCAACGTCAACGTCCAAACGTCCCAACGTCAACGTCCAAACGTCCCAACGTCAACGTCCCAACGAATAATTTTATTATTTTTCCTTAAATAAATGTTTGCAAAATATGATGAAAAGCTTGTTAAGCAAGCAAAAAAGAACAGAAAGAAATTTGAACAAATCAAAGACCAATTTAAAGAATGGAAAATTAAGCCTATAACCGAATACGAAAAATACAAAAAGGAGGACCAACCAGTAATTGACAAATTAGATGCGATAGGGAAAGAAGTGATTGACGCTATAGAAAAAAATCGTGAGATTGAAAAGCAGCTACTACCTTACGATGGGGGGTTTGACGATATGTTCCCTATACCACCTACTCCTGAGGTAACATCGTTTGAGAGAAGCTTATTTGTTGATGACGCCATCACACCAAAGACACGTAAGAGGTTGGAGCCTATGTTGGAACAAATTGAAGACGAGGAACGGCAGAAGATGAAGGCTGTTTCAGACTACTCAACAACTTACCTGGGCCCAAAAGTTTCAAAATACTTAGGCGCTCTAGGTGACACAATTTTTGGTCTCCGTTTTGACAATGGAAGGCATTACATGGGTGACTCCGAAGTAACATTCAACAACGATAATATTATGATGAAGGGTAACTCCTTTAAAGCCACCAATGGGTTTATGAAGCTCCTGACTCAGAAAACCGTATCACCTGAAGAGTACACATCTGACGATCTTGATACCTATACAACTATGCTGAAGGTTACCAATGCGATATATCAGAACAATGATCCAAAGGGGAATAAACCCAAGTCAAGCAGTAGCGAAAAATACAACATCATTAAACCAATATGGCAGTCACTCAAGAAAGAACGTGCTAACTCGCCAAACACAAAGGGTGGTATGGGTTTTGTAAAGAGGTATACAGACAAACCAGTCGAGTACGTGTGGATGAATGACGTCAGAGATTTAATTGATAGGTTAATGGTTATTCATGGTGAAGAGAATGCGGGAAATAACAACTTCCACAATGAGAAGGTTGGAATAACCAAGATGCTTACGAGTAAATTTAATGACTTCATAGTAAATAATCCAAAGGGGATACCTTACCTAATTAGATTTCTAAACAATCTCCCTCATACATTCTGGAAGGCAGAAAGTTATGGAAAGGGCTTAGTGAACACGTTAATTAATAATCTTCCTGTTGAAATGCATTTACCTGGATACAATTACTGCGGCCCTGGTACCAAACTAGAAGAACGATTAGAAAGAGGAGATGCTGGAATAAATCCTCTAGATGAAGCTTGCAAAAGGCATGATATTGCATACAGGGATCATAAAGATTTGGAACAAAGACATCAAGCTGATAAAGAACTGCAGAAAGCGGCAAAGGAAAGGATTTTCAGTAAAGATGCTTCCCTAGGAGAAAGATTAGCTTCAACAGCTGTAGCTGGAATAATGTTTGGGAAAAGGAAGCTAGGTCTAGGCTTAGATGATAATGGATGGGTATTGTGAATGTGAATGAAGAGGTGTAATTTTAATGGGTCACAACCCATTAAAATTTAATATGAGTGTAGCACTAAAATTTTTAATTTAATTGAAATAATAAATGAGAGGATTTAGTATTGACTATAACATTCCCTCAAGTGGGAATCCGAGAGCGAAATCTATTAAAATAAAACTGTCCAATGACGACCTGAAAAATCATGGCTTTCTAGATGCTTATCTTACAGAGACTCAAATGAAACAGAAAGCTAATAAACTTAAAAAAGGTGGTAGCTTATTGATAACATTTTCTATACCTGTTGTGAAGAAGATACTCGAGTACCTAAACTCTAAGAGATTGAAAGAAGGTTCTGGATTGAATAAGCACGAAGGTGGATTTCTACCACTGATACTTGCAGCGTTGGGAGCAATCGGTTCCTTAGCTGGTGGTGCTGCGGCAATAACAAGTGCTGTTCACAAGAAGCAAAAGGAAGACGCAGAGTTAGCGGAGCAAAAGAGGCATAATCTTGAAATGGAAAAGAAAGCGGGATATGGTATTTTTTTAAAGAAAAAAGTCGAAAAAAAGTCGAAAAAATTGTGCAAAAATATGATCACCCGTTGAGCAACTATGATATAGAGAGGTTAGCAAAGTCTTTAAAAATCAAAAATTTTAGAGGGGTATTCATGGCCGACGAGTTACCGTTAGAACCTAAAGAAGTAGAATCAGGGGTAGTTAACTTGGATACATCTGATCACGTAGGAACTCACTGGATATGCTACTTGAAGAAGGGTGATGAAAAATACGTTTTTGACTCATTCGGTGGCAGTATACCACAAACTTTAGTGAAATACCTGGGTCCTGACAATCTGTTTTACAACTCGGAAAGAATTCAAAATTTCGATCAGTTTATATGTGGCCACTTATGTGTGATGGTACTGAAGCTATTTACAGATGGATGGAGTTTTATTAAAATTCTTGATACAATAAGTGGATATTTTTGGAAATAAGGTAAAGAAGGGTATTGAACAACTAGACGATGTCAGAGAAGTTATAAACGGACTAGAATCTAGTATCAGTAAACTTAATATTAAGAAGTATTTCTCATTTTCAAAGAACTGGGTATCATTGAAAGGAAGGCGCATTGTAAACATAGCAGATGCCATAGGTGGATATGATGCAGTCACTAAAAGCCAGCTCGATGCTGTTAATGATGTTGCTAATGCCAAATACACAAGTATACTAACAACCCTTAATAATTATGTAAGTAAAACCAACCTCGACCATTATTACAGTAAAAAGGACCTAGAAAAAGTTTTCTCAGATTATTATACAAAAGGTGATTTATCACAATACATCAACAAAACTGAACAAGGCCTGAACAAAATATGTGATAAACAAACAGTTGAATTCACTTTTATGACTGGATTAGAACAACAAACGTACACCTTCGAGTATGATATTGTACTGAAAAAAGTTATTGTCATTGGAAAAGATATAAACAAAGATTTAACATTTAATGATTTTGATGTTGCAGTAAGTATGTATGACAAAGTACACGTAATTGAGAATAAGCATAACCCAATATTAATTCATAAAGGAAATTTCCTAACCGTAAGACTAAAAGAGTCGGCGAAGACAGTCTCTGTGGACGTAAAACTCTTACTATTTGGCGAACTAGCATCATTTAAAGATGCTATTGATGAGGACTTAGAATCTTGATCTTTAATTTTCAATTAAATAAATGATAGAACAGAAACATATTTGGTGCCTAAGGTGCAAGAGATTTACTGCTACACTTCAGCCTCACACTGTTGCCACGAAAAACGGTCGTCATAGGATTGAGGGCTATTGTGGGGTGTGTAATACCAAGAAAAGTAAGTTTATAAAAATAAAGTAATGTCTGCGACAAGTAAAAGTATTCGTGAAGAAATTATACATGAGCTTCACAAACCACTGAGAAAGAATTTTCCAAGAAAACCTGTTACATCCTATGGTATAGATGATTTGTGGCAAGCTGACTTGGTTGAGATGGATTCTGGTCACCTTAAGGGTATATCAAAATTCAACAACGGTATGAAGTATTTACTGACTGTAATAGACGTATTTTCAAAGTATGCTTGGGCTATTCCTGTTAAAGATAAATCAGGTGAAAGTATTACCAGCGCTTTTAAAGGTATACTACAAGAAAGGAAGCCAAAACACTTACAAACAGATAATGGCAAAGAATTCTACAATAAACACTTTAAAGAGCTCATGAAGATTGAAGGTGTAAATCATTACTCTACGTTTACAGAACTTAAGGCTTCAGTAGTTGAAAGATTCAATAGGACTTTAAAGGAAAGAATGTGGAAACAATTTGCTCTTCAGGGCAATCAAAAGTGGGTTGACTTACTACCTAAACTGTTATGTGACTACAACAACAGAAAACATAGGACAATAGGGATGAAACCTATAGAGGTAGATGAAAAATATGCAAAAAAGGTGCTGAAGGCCGCTTTTACAGCGGAACTCAAAACAGATGCACCCAAGTTCAAGATTGGTGACAAAGTTAGGATAATTAAACTTAAAGTCTTGTTCGAGAAAGGCTATACTGCTAATTGGTCGACAGAAATATTTGAAGTGACTCAGATTAATAACACAAGTCCGACTACATACAAGTTAAAAGATACAAGTGAAGAAGAAATTAAAGGAAGTTTTTACGAACAGGAGTTACAAAAGACAAAGTATCCAGATGTGTATCTTGTAGAAAAAGTTTTAAGAAAAAAGGGTGACAAAGTATTTGTTAAATGGCTAGGTTTTGATAGCTCACACAATAGTTGGGTAAACAGAAAAAATGTGGTATTTTAATGGTTAAAAAACCATTAAAATCTGATAAAAGTTTTAATTTTATTACGGTACCTACCGTCATACAGCTTTCGAGTCATGTCAACAGTTATGAATCCAAAGTCCTCGTTCCACACCTTACTGCAAAGCTCTCTAAAGTCATTCCATTTAAAGTCTCCACCTACAAATTCGTCGTAGATGTGTTTCAAATTAATGTCATCTTGTCTAAATATGTTCAAAAAGTTAAGGTTGTCTCTCACCAACTGCTTGGGTATTTTAGAATACGTTTGCGCTAAGTAGAAACAGTCAATGTTCTTATGTCTTCCTCTGGTAAAGTATTCTCTTACAATATCTTGGTTTTCTGATATAAAGTCGTCAAACACTACAACGGAGCACTCTTCACATTCGTCTAATGGTATAATGTCATCACAGTTACTAACAAATGTAGCTACCTTCTCATTGTGTTCATTTTCAATTCTTTCACATTTTTCCATAAGATGTTTGTACTTAAACTGTTCTAAGCTTTTCGAGTAGATGTACAAGTGTTTAATGGTGTTCCAGTTAAGCCATCCAGGGCACAGAAGGTAATTATCAACCATTAAAGTTGTTTTACCACATCCACTTGGTCCAACGATGGCGCAACGAATTGAACTAGGTAATAACTTCCCATGTCTGCTTTTGATTCGTTTTTCTCGAATTCTGATCTTTGGATCCCAATCAGTCATTTTACTTTTTTATTTACTACTTATTACTTAATTAATAAATGAATAGAATTTTTGAAATTAGTGGTACATCCTCAAACTTAAAAAAGAGGCTAAATGTACCAATAAGAAACATGTATACAAAGGTTGGTTTGGTCGGATTTTATTCAACATTCTTAACTCCAAATGTCACAAAGGATAATAACAGATTACACTATGAGAAAGATGGTGTGGTTAATACTTTAAATATTCCATCAGGGCAGTACAGTCTAGACAATTTAGAGAGGTGTATTCAGAGCCAGGAACCTTTCAATGCTAGTAATATAAAGATTAAGGCTAACGAAATCCTAAATAGAGTTGAGATAGAAAGCTTAGACTTTAAGCTGTATTTTAATAAGGAATGTAGTATTGGGAGGATGCTAGGTTTTAGAGACGAAATTGTGGAACCTGCAACAAAAGTTGTAGCAAATGAGCTACCGAAAATAATCCCTTTTGAAAAAATTAAAGTGCATTTTAACTTAGCTGATGGTATGTTGTAAAGGATTCTGACCACTTTCATCGAGAGACAAATATTATTGCTTGTTTTAAACCCAAGTTGGAAATGTGTGGTCACTTACAGTTTGGCAGTCCAATTATATACGAACCGTGTTATCTATTATTTTTCCCTGTGCACGATAAAGTTCAAAACCTGGAAGTAAGTGTAACTGATGAAAATGATGCTGCGATAGATTTTGGAGGAGCGTCGGTAACAGTTCTTTTAGAAATGTTTTAATTAAAATCTTGCAGTAAATAAAATGAATAAAATAGAAAGTTATCAGTGGCAGTCTTTTCCAGTAAATGAGAAGACTAGGAATAATTTAAACCTACCGAACAAAGATGTAGAAATAGACATCAAAGTTGGTGATGGTTGGTTTGACAACAATGCTTACTTGTATATGACCTATAATGTTACTCACGCAAATGGATCAGATTACACTTCTTACGAAGGTAAATCGAATGTTAAACTCGTTGACAACTTCCCGACACAGTTATGGAGTGCAGTAATTGTTAAGAAAAGAGGTCACATAATCTACAGGTTAGAGCATCCAAGCATTTCGTCGACGGTTTTATACCACCTTACTTCTTCTCTCGACGATGACATTAGATTCGAGGGTAATTTCATTAACAATGGTAAGTTACGAAAAAAGGAAAACGAGGTACTGTATCCGTTAAAAATGTTGGGTGGATTTTTTAAAGATTACAAAGAAATCATGTGGGAAGGAGACCTAACAGTAACTTTTGTGGGAAGCGCAAACGCTGGCGATGCCTTGTTTAGATGGTTTTCAAAAAATAATAGTGGTGCAGATATTGAAGGCTCTCGACCTGAGTTGGGTAAAGTAACCATTACAAATCTGGAGATTAGAGTACCCATTGTTAAGTATGAGCCTAACTATGAATTAGAGCTAAGAGAAAAGATGCTAAAGGATCCTAAGATTCCGATTTCATTTTTTGATCTTCAGACGCAGGAAATAGCAGGAATTAGTGGTAAGAGAAACTTTGAGCTAGACATAACGAATTACTACAATTCTATGGAGTTTGATATGCCTTATTTTGTATTTGTGGTGTTTCAGACCAACAGGAAAGGAAACCAAGATGCAGACTCATCAGTGTATGATCACGTGCATCTCCAAAACATTTATCTAAAGAATGGCAGAAATGAGATATTTCCTGAAGAACTGTGGAACATAGATCCTCCAGACACTTGTTTGAAGGCATACAATGCATTTGCAGACTTTAAGAGAATAACTGAATTGAAAGATGACCATAAAATTAGTGCATACAATTTCATTAATTCGTACCCTGTATATGTAATAAATATGAGCAGGAGAAAGAATGTTGTCACTGCACAAAAAACTGCCATGAAATTGTCAGCTACTTTTAATTCACCAATTCCTGACAACACTTTAGCATACATAATTATGTATGGTAAAAGAAACTTGACTTATGATCTTAAGCATGGACTAATTACTGAGAACTTTTAATTAAGCATAGCTTAATTACTGAGATGTTTTAATTTTAATTGTTTCTTGAACCATTAAAACATAACTCGGTTAGGTGTTTCTCCACAGAGTTGGAGTTTTGCAAAAATTTAGAATTGATTTTTTAATATAAATTAAAATAAATAATAAATATGGAGCCCTCGCATAATAGTAGTATTGATCTAGTATGCCGTGTCCAAGTAGCCCTAGAGGAATTAGAATTTAAGATCTTAGAGTGTGTTTATAGTGATTTATCACCACAATGTTGTTTAAAAGACTTTGATGAATTAGAAAGTCAAGTGGAGAAGTTGATACTAAAGATGGATAAAATTATGACTAAAAATGAAAAACTTGTGATTAAAAGTAGATATCAAAAAATGTTACTACAAGAGAAAGATGTTCGTATAGCGGCGTTAAACAGAACAATTGATGGTTACACCCAAAGAGAAAAAGAATGGAAAAGTAAAGAACGAGAATTGTAATGGAGACAAAGAGAACAATACATGGGTAGGAGAGGTTTGTAGTAGTTGTAAAAGAGGTTGGTCTACCGGTGTTCTATGAAATTATTTTTAAGGTTAATTAGGACTTTAAAAGTAAATATAAGTTAAGGTTGATTTTAACTATAAAATAAGGATGTGTGAAATAATGTCAAATATTATTTTGAAATAATATTATGGTTGATGTTAACCATAAAATATATCTAGACTGATAATTAAGTTAATGGTACCCTTATACCATAAGATAAATAATTGTATTAAGGTTGACTTGGAGTGTATCCTACAGGTAAGTAAAATAATTTTTAAGGTTAATAGGAGCCTAGAAGATGGTTGGTTTGGTGTAGGAATAAGTTTTGAAAAAATCTTCGATTACATTTTAAGGTTAAGATTAACCATTATTTGTACCACTTTTTATTTCACATTTGTGAAATTATTTTTTTAAATAGAATGGATGGTTCTCACCACACATTTAATACTTGTTTAAGATGAAGCTTAACCATAATCTTTCTCAACACCTTTCAATGCGTTTTAATCTTTTTTAAGATTAGTTTGAACCATATTTTTTAATAAAATCTTATGACGTTTTTTAAGTTTAGTTTTAACCTTAAAATAGGTTAACTTTTCAAGATTGGGTGAACCATAAAATAGGTTCATTATTTTCGATTACGTTTTATGGCTAGTTTTAACCTTAAACAAGATATACTTTTGGAAACCTCATTGGGGAGAGTGTGGTTGGTTTGAACCATAACTGTTGATTGTGTTGTATGGTTGTGTTAACCTTAGTTTTGAAAACCCCATTGGTGTTTGTGTGGTTGGTTTTAACCACAAACAAGGTTAAAAATAAAATGAATTTAAGGTGAACTTGAACCATAAATAAAAAATTGAGAATTGATTTTTAAGGTTAAATAGGACCTTAAAAGTTAAATAGAATTATGGTCGAATTTAACCCTAGAAGAGGGGGTGGTCCCAAGTGACCCACATACTACTCATGGGGTAAGAACAGAGGCCGTAAAGACATTGTAGCCGACACGACCGGAGACAAGTGTCACTCCTCGTCAATGACTCAAACCCTACAGGAAGTGCTGCTGTCTCTGAATGCAGGTCCATCTCAGCAGTTTCAGAATGAACACTGCAAGCAGGACTACATGCTGCGGATGTTTCGAAGCTGGTACCTTGTAAAAGGTTATTGCCCTCAGCGGCGCAAAACTCCGTACGTATCTATGGGCCAAAGGACACAGATACGGGCCAGTAGCTTAATGCAGGCATGTAGTGTCTTCCTAAAAGTTTCGATTTTGCCTCATTAGAAATTATGATAGATGACAAGTGTAGCGTCGGCCCAATGTGATGTTCACTCCTCAGTGTGTGGAGATCATAGTTCAGCCCGGACGTTTCCGCGGTGTTTATCGAACCACGGCTACGGTCCGCACATTTAGGTTATCATGAAGATTTAGGAGTATGAAACTTCCGGCCGGCCGCGGTGGTCTCGCGGTTCTAGATGCGAAGTCCGGAACCGTGCGACTGCTACGGTCGCAGGTTCGAATCCTGCCTCGGGCATGGATGTGTGTGATGTCCTTAGGTTAGTTAGGTTTAAGTAATTCTAAGTTCTAGGGGACTGTTGACCACAGCAGTTGAGTCCCACAGTGCTCAGAGCCATTTGAAACATTTTTATGAAACTTCCTGGCAGATTAAAATTGTGTGCCGGGGACTCGAACCTGGGCTGTTTGCCTTTCTGGCGAAAGTGCTCCAACGCCTGAACTACCAGCAGGCCGCGGTGGCCAAGCAGTTCTAGGCGCTTCAGTCCGGAACCGTGCGACTGCTACGGTCGCAGTTTCGAATCGTGCCTCGGGCATGGGTGTGTGTGATGTCCTTAGGTTAGTTAGGTTTAAGTAGTTCTGAGTTCTAGGAGACTGATGACCATAGATGTTAAGTCCCACAGAGCTCAGAGCCATTTGAACCTGAACTACACAGGCGCGACTCACGAACCGCTCTCCGAGCTTTATTGCTGCTAGTATCTCATCTACTACCTTACAAAATTTACAGAACACCTTGTGCAGACTTGAGGGTCTAGCACGGCTGGAAGAAAGGATATTGGGAGAATGGCTTATTTATAGTCTGGGTGGGATTATTACCAGAATGAATATTAACTGTGCAGCAGAGTGTGCACCGAATTGAGACTTCCTGAGTGATTAAAACTTTATGCTGGAGCTAGTATGTTTATATCAATATACTCAGTGACCAAACACTGCTCCTTCATCTTCTTGTTAGGTATGCTGTGGACTCATCCCGTCTTCCAGTACACCAACAGCCGGGGATGCACCCGTTCTTGATTTGGTGAACACAACCTACCTTTCATCAACTGACACACTAAATCGCCCAGTCTTAATGCTGTTAAAATGTTTGGGGCTATTTGGAACGTTGGAAATGTATCGGTCGACGTCATCGCAGTTTGGTAGCTCTGCGTGATGTGATCATCAGTGAGTGGCATGTGACTATGCCTGGATATTGATACAGCTGAAGAAATTTCTGCGCTCTCTTCCTCACTGATTTGAGGCCGCTATATGAGTTAGGACTGTCTTACACGTTATCAACCTGAAGTATCGAGGGGACGAAACTTTTTGTTTGTGACGACGTTAGTTTTTGACAAGCCATGGCTCATGTCTTGTATATTTATTTGGAATTAAACTATTAGATTAATTCCACAGCTGCGAGCCATACCGCTTTTCAAAGTCGTTCTCTACTTCCACGAGTGAGAGCCGTGTAGTGTAGTCTTAAGCTATTCGTAATACTTCATCACTTCTGTTAGAGATTACATGAAGTATTATATATCAATGGAAAGAAGAAAGATCGATCCCTCGCACTGTTATTACATCATTCAATGCTGTCGATTAGTTCAGTCGTAAGATGGAAACAAAATTGATGGAGTTCCCCAAGATCCAGTGGCACTTGCCTGAAAACTTAGTGAATAACACAGTGTTAAATTATATGAGAAGCCTCAGCAAGATAGTGAAGCCAGCAGCATTTAAAACAGTTAATTAGGAGTGACAGACAAGGCAGTTACAACACCTGCAGAAGGAGAAAAGTCCTTAGAAATTATGACAAGATCAACGCTTGAGCTTTCAAGAATCTATGGAAGAAATGAGACAGTTAACTGCTAACGGAAGACATTATTTATGGGTCGTAGTGGGGTACCGATATTAGACAGCGTGTGCCGTGCCCTTCAAGAACATTCCAGTATAAATGTCTCGGAATATGGTGAAGATACTGAGTTGGATTACAGCTTCCCTTTTGAGGCCCGTCGCTTATGATGTACAGCTTTTTCCTAGCCTGAAAACTTTCATATTCCCCTGAGACACGATTGCCATTATAATGGACATGGAGTTTTCTGTCGTACTATCAAAGATGCTGTATATCCCGTGGTCCATTTGAATGGACAGCATGGTGCAGCCATCTGGCGGGAGACACGGCACGACGATCACTTGACGCCAAGTAGCCACTCTGTTTACGACGTTTTACCACAGCAGGTTCAAAAAATGGCTCCGAGCACTATGGGACTTAACATCTGAGGTCATCAGTCGCCTAGAACTTAGACCTACTTAAACCTAACTAACCTAAGGACATCACACACATCCATGCCCGAGGCAGGATTCGAACCTGCGACCGTAGCAGTCGCGCGGCTCCGGACTGAGCGCCTAGAACCGCACGGCCACCGCGGCCAGCTACCACAGCAGGCGAGTACTCCTTCACTACCCTGTATTTCTCGGAACTTATTCCATGAAAATATATTGCAGATGATATTTATAAGTTTTGTTTATATGGCTTTGTTGAGCAGTAAGTTTTGGTTTCACTGCATGTTTCTTTCATATGGTAACTTAATAGTAATGCCCATTGCAACGGACGGGGGGGACTTGGTACCACAGTTTCAAGCACTAGTCCCAAGGCATCAATGGTGATTATCTTTGCTAATATTAATGCTAAATGACATTATCTAAAGCATTATTTTTATTGTACGTAAGCAAAGTAGGTACTATGGTAATATTATCATTTTCTTAAAGGATACAGGTCAAAAAAAGTTGAGATGAAGTTGTCGACTATCTTTCTGAATGGAGACTTGTCTGATCGTGCGGTCAGTGAGGAGGACGAGGAGCAGGGGAGGAGGATGACGCCGGTCTGTTAGCTGCTGACCCACAGCCAAATCATGTTCCTTCCCCAGATGAACGGAGCAGCAGCCGCTTCTAAAGTTCACAATGACAGTCTGACAGAAGCGATATCAGTAAACTGCTAATCAAGCACTTTCTTTACATTTTTCACTTTCTTTCTAATGTTTATTTACACGACGTCTCTTCAAAATATTCAGATCTTTGTCCACAAAATTTTCCTGTGCGTACCTTTTACTTATTCTGCATGACATCCTTCGAAATACTCTCCTCCACAATTGATACACCGCTCACAAAGCCGTTTCCGTTTCCGGAAGCAGTCTTGGTACGCCTCTTGATGGATTGCGCGAAATGCCGTCTGCGGATTTTCTTTTATCTCGTCTATTGCTGCAAAACTTCGTCCTTCCAACGGGGCTATAAACTTTGGAAATAAAAAAACGTCCACGGGGACCAAGGCTGCAGAGTACACAGGATGAGAGAGCACAGTAATTTATTTCTTTTTATAATAGTCACGCACCAAGAGGGATGAATGTGCGGGTGCATTATGTGACGCAAGAGCCATGAATTGTCTCGCCACATTTCAGGACAATTCCTTTACAGATTTTCAAGCAGGCGTCACACACGTCGCGATTGTACCATCGACTTACACTTTGTTCCTACGGCACGAATTAATCCTTGAAAGTCAAAGAAAACTATCAGCATGACTATGACATTTGACCCGAGCTGACAATCTTTTTTGGTTTTTGAGAACCTTTCCCTATCCATTGTGAAGATCGAACCTTAGTCTTAACACCATAACCGTAGACCCACGACTCATCAGCAATTATCATTCTCTTAAGGAACAACTCGTTCTCGAAACTTCCTGACAGATTTAAACTGTGTGCCGGACCGAGACTCGAACTCGGGACCTATGCCTTTCCCGGGCAAGTGCTCTACCAACTGAGCTATCCAAGCACGAGTCACGCCCCGTCCTCACAGCTTTACTTCTGCCAGTACCTCGTCTCCTACCTTCCAAACTTTACAGAAGCTCTCCTGCGAACCTTGCAGAACTAGCACTCCTGACAGAAAGGATATTGCGGAGACATGCCGGCCGCTGTGGCCGTGCGGTTCTAGGCGCTTCAGTCTGGAACCGCGTGACCGCTACGGTCGCAGGTTCGAATCTTGCCTCGGGCATGGATGTGTGTGATGTCCTTAGGTTTAAGTAGTTCTAAGTTCTAGGGGACTGATGACCATAGATGTCAGTGCTCAGAGCCATATGAACCATTTGAACCAATGCGAGGAAGTTTCAAACTTCCGGGAGTTACACATTAAATATAGGCGTGTGCAGGGATGACAACCGCATTTCGGTTCAATACACCAATGGCGCGAAATTACGAATGTTCCGGTATTTTTTTAAGATACCTCGTACGCTACAAAGTCCCTGTGTCCACTGTAAAGGATATGCTGAAAATCAACTTTTTTTTAATTCTAACATTTTTGTGACTGTCCTTCCACTACCTTGTGTTTAACAGGTCCATAATATCTGTTTCAAAAAAGTCCCTGACGGTGACAGTATCTCAGGAGCATATGACAGACACCCAGTTGCAGAACAGCGGAGTTCGTGGCCGGACGTACCCGGTCCCGCACGTGTTGCCTACAGCGCCTGAGGAACGTGACGTAGGCGAGCAGCAGGCGGACGTCGTCCCCGGCGGCGAAGAGCGCGACGGAGAGGGGCCCACTCCAGAAGCGGGCCTGGCGCCCCACGTGGTGCACGTGCGACAGCGACGCGTGCAGCGCCAGGCACGTGGCCCAGTCCCCCGCTGACGCAGCCAGCTGCTGCCAGCGGTCGCCCACCGACACGAACTGCCGCACGCGGTACTTCTCCGGTGCCGATACCTGCACCAGAAAGACCTGTGTCACTGGAAGGAAATTCAGTTACGGTAAACGTGCTGCCGTAAATTGGCTGCAGCCG
Organism: Schistocerca gregaria; assembly: GCF_023897955.1. NCBI lineage: Eukaryota > Metazoa > Arthropoda > Insecta > Orthoptera > Acrididae > Schistocerca > Schistocerca gregaria. Next base: position 470,048,394 of record NC_064920.1, read on the forward strand.
CGGGGGGCCTGAAAACTCTGCAAGATAGTTACTGATATTTGTACAGAGGGAACGTTTTGTTTTCGAATGAGAATCGTTACGTTGGACAGCCAAAAATTAGTCCAATTTTATTTTTGTGACAGAAGTACAAGTAATAACTCTCCACGTATTAACGTGATAAGCGTCTTCATCCTTTCAAGAAATATGTGTAATAATTTACAGAAAGTGGCACAGTGCAGGTGAGCGCATCTTTCTTGTTGTAACCTTTCTTATTCCGAATATTAAAACTAAGTTATGTCATGAATCATGAAAGACTTCAGATACTGCTAGTTTTAAGTTCTGGAATATTAATGGTTGATGACTCAGTATTGCAATCAAAATTGTACGGAATTCTTTTGGAACTTGGAATACCAAAGAAGTATGTTAGACTTATAGAAGCGAGTTTGAAAAACACAAAAGGTAGAGTACGGGTGGAGAAATTGGAGTCAGATAAATTTGTAATAAAGAACGGACTTCAGCAGGGAAATGCCCTGTCTCCGCTACTTCTTAATTTAGTTCTAGAATATATTGTACGAATGGCAGCAGATAATTCAGAGAGTGTGGAAAAAGTTTGAAAAAGTGAACACATTTAAGTATCTAGGCGTAGACATCACTTCGAGAAATGAAAATGAGATTGAATCCGAACTAAAGAAGAGATTACGGACGGGAATTGCGTGCTACTTCTCACTGAATAGATTACTTTCATCACCGATATTGTCTAGGAATTAAAAGATTAGAATATACAAACCAGTAATGCTGTACGGGTGTGAGACTTGGTCTCTCACTGTGCAGAATGAAAAGCCGTTTCGAGTATTTGAAAACAAAATTTTGAGGAAAATTTTCTGAGCAAAAAGGGATGACATTAGCGGAGAGTGGCGAAAACTGCATAACGAAGACGTTCACGAACTCTGTTCAAGCGCTGACATAATCAGTGTTATTAAATCATGTAGGCTGCGATGGGTGGGTCATGTAGCTCGAATGGATGACGGCAGGGCAGCGCACAGAGTACTGGTAGGGCACCTAGATGGAAACCGAGGCATAGATGGGAGGACAATGTGAAGGGTGATTTGAGGAGCCTAGGTATTGAAGGTGAATGGAAGGAAATAGCCCAAGACAGGGACAGATGGCGAAAATACGTTGCTGCGGTAATGGACTCTCGAGTGCGGTATGACCAGTGAGTAAGTAAGTAGCTTAGTTACATTCAGTTATACTGTAAAAATGCCTAAATTTTTTGGCTGTTCAACAAAATGAACCACTTACAATATCTCTGAACTGGCCACGTGACTAATAAAAACAAACGTGTCCTAAAATCGGCTGCTAATTCATTCAGAGCCTTCGATGCTGCTGGAAAATTACCATCGAATCAAGATATAAGATGAATTTTTGTTTTTCATTTAATCTACAAATAAAGTGATGTAGCATTTTGTACTTACCTGGAAGTCGAATATTTCAAGACACACACTCATTTACTGTGTGTTGCATGACTGCTGAAACGTTGGCAAAACATAGTATGTGCGTACCAGAAAGTTCAGGACCATTTTGAAAGTGAAAAGAGCAATTCAAAATATTTTGGCGCAAGGGTTCTGTAAAATCTGAAGACCAGAATGGTCTGTCAGTTGTGAGGTAAGAATTAGATAGCAGTAAGTCGGTTCAAAGAATAAAGCTCTAGGTGTTGATTACGGCCTTGTAGAGTTAACGAAAACACTCGAAGAAAAGGCTTACGATAACTATTTTAAATTGTATTGATATATACTGTACTTGAAGGAAGCAGTAGCACCTATGTTCAATAAAAAATGTACAACTTGAATTCTGAAGACCAGGAACAGAAAGCAGTGTGACAACACATGACACATGAATCCATGAGCCCCGCAAGCCAGTAGGGGACTCTTCAAGCTGCTGGAGGCTCTGTAATGGTGTGGGGCGTGTGCCGTTGGCGTGATACGGGACCCCTGATACATCTAGATACGACTCTGACAGGTGATACACACGTAAGCCTCCTTTCTGATTACCTGCATCCACTGTGTATTCCGACAGACTTGGGCAATTCCAGCAGTACAATGCGACACCGCACACGTCCAGAATTGCTACAGAGTGGCTCCAGGAACACTCTTCTGAGTTTAAACACTGTCGGTGGCCACCAGACACCCCAAGCATGAATATTATCGAGCATATCTTGGATGCCTTGCAACGTGCTGTTCAGTAGAGATCTCCACCCCTTCGTACTCTTCCGTAAGATTTATGGACAGCCATGAAGGATTCATGGTGTCAGTTCGCTCTTGCACTACTTCAGATATTAGTGGAGTCCACGCCACGTCGTGTTGGGCACTTCTGTGTGCTCGCGGGGGCCCTACACGATATTAGGCAGGTGTACCAGTTTCCTTGGCTCTCCAGTATTTATCAGATTACACTCTGTCCTATTTAAAACTAATATGCGAAATTATAGTGAAAAATTTATTTGTAAGAGAATTTATATATTGTTTATATATTGTTTCTTAGAAGTGTAAAGTTTCAATCAAGACGAGGGGATGGAAGGAGCATGGATTGGGAAGAGGACTGATGTAAGCAAAAGTCATTGAATCATATTTGCTGCGACAAACGGTGTGGAGTTGAAAAACAGTCTTTTGTAATAGACATTCAGTCATTTCTGACTGAGGAGCAGATGCCGTGCGTTTTGACTTCTGCGTTTACATTTACGTCTATACTTCGAAAGCCAGATTACGGTGTGATGCGGAGGGTACTATTTGCGAAGGCGTGTGGGAAGAATCACTCCCGGTAAACGTCCAAATGAGCTCTAATTTATGTGATTTTCTCGTCTTTGTCATTTCGCGACGATCTACATATTTGTAGTAGTAGATGATATTTTTCAGGAGGTGGTGATTGGAATTCAGGATTTTGTCTTCTTAGTTACTTATAAATATTTCAACTAACAATCCGGAAAGATTCGAGCCCATTGTCATACCATCTGTTTGTATGTAAATATTATTGTTAAATTTAAAATAGTTGTGTGAAAGTGTGGATTCAAGCAGGTCCATTAGCTCAGTAATGTGGGTTGAAGGAATTTTTTTGTGCTTTTATAGGTTGGCATTGATTATCTGTAGTGTGGGGTTTATTGGCACAGACGAATAAAGGTTTTGTATGTCAAATGAGGCAAGTGTGGCACCAATAGGTACTTCTATGTTTTTGACATGTGTAAATTCCGTTGCGTTTTTAAGTGTTCTCTAATTATTGAATGTGTATGCTTCTCTTCAAAATTCTCAAAGAATTTGAGATAGTAAAAAAGAGGCGTTGTGATCGAGGAGAATTTTACCGTGTAAATTCCGAGAGAGTGTGTTCCGGGAAGAGTCGGACAACACATTACTTCCTCTCACATTAGAATAAGAAATGACGTAGATCACTTTGAAAATTATCGGAAGCCTACCACAACACATACTACAATCCACAACTCCTCTTGCCACCGCACAACCCAAAAAATGGCAGCATTCCAGTACGTGATCAATACAGCTATCCATCTACCACTCTCTGAAGACAAATGTGATCAAGGAATTGAAATAATAAAACGAACAGCTACTGCAAATGGTTATAACAGCTCCATAGTAGACACCCTAAAGCACTCAATAATGCCAAAGAAATAACAACACAAAAAACAAAAAGAAAATAACATTTTCCTTACAATCCCCTTTCTAGGTAACATTTCATATCTTCAAACGAAAAGGCATAAGCATATCCTTTACAACAGACAATAGGATTGGACAGAAGTTACCCCACAACATCAGCACACGCAACCTACTTCATCACATAGATGTGTACAAAATCGAATGTTTGGACTGTGACTGCTTCTACGTAGGCGAGACAGGCAGATCATTTGAGATTAGATTCAAGGAACACATGGCAACAATAAAAAACAAAAAAATGCCACACGTCAGCAATAGCTGCCCGAAACAAAACACCATGTTAACAACACAAGTATCAGCATCCTACACATCCAACAAAAAGGCAGAAAACTAGACATCCTTGAAACACTCCAAATATACAGACATCAAATGAAACAACCAGAATCCATCTCAAATGACAAAAATGACTATAACAAAATACTGTCATCTCTGTTTTCAGCAACTGCGTACGTCATTAAAATTGCAGTGTACACACACACACATCTTCATCTTAATATTTACCATAAATATTTAGTTATGTTACCATGACGGACGTACAGTGTAAAAGAGATTGACCTCATTTACAGGTATATCATCATACCAACAGCTTGTACCCCTTGTCAGCTTGAAACTACGTGTACATAAACTATTGGCACAAATCAGACATCCATCTGCATATTTTGAAGCATTAAACAATGTATTACAACATTCTTTAGGCAGTTATTAGATGTAACAGATATAACCTTAGGATCCCTTGCTTTGTAAAGTTTGCTCTCATAAAATCACTGTTTGCACCCTTTCTATCCCTCTCACTTTCTCTTTCTCCCCCTCTGCCTCCAGCCTTCCGTATCTATCTACGATTCCCAACCAAAATTGTTATTAGTGTATAATTATACCACTGTAGCCAAAATGATTATTGCATTTACAGTTTGTAACACTTCAACTGATTTTATAAACGAGTTTGCAGTTTAAGCTATTTCAACTTGTCAAAATTAGATTTATATACCACCTGAAGTATTTATTCCAACAAATGTATTCGACACCTCAAAACAACACCTCCCAATCCTTTAAAATTGATTCTGTAATAATGTTGGTATGACTATATTCTTTGTACCTTGTGATAATGTTTTCTCCTCTGCTTTACAATCCGTGCACCCAGTAGTTTCCGACGCCATATTTGTTCACAAAATATGGCAGTATACATGTGATGTGTTACGATAGTTAAAGAAACCTGTGACCACTGGAGGTACTTTATTTTCCCTATTTTATGTTTACCATTAGATAAAAGTTTGATTTTTTGTCAAAAAACACCCAAACCCATGTTCTGAAATAGTGTTTTGTTTCTCCACTAGACAGTGCCACAAGTTCCTCCAAAAAATCGTAACACAATACACACACAAATGTCACACTAACAAATGTAAATCCACCCGATGATGGAGGTTTCAACCTTTGAAACGTATCGTGGAGATAAATAAACGGTAACTAGTAATAGTAAAATTGTTGTTTCAATTAATAACACGATTTGGTAAGGGCTAATAGTGATAAGGAATACTGGAGAATGGACTGAACAAATGTTACTTAAGCCACATCTTTCGTGGACGAATTACATGTCTTGAAGGTTCTACCCAGTTAATGTCAGCCAGGAATCTGCTTTTCCTAAAATGTATTTGATGTGGTCTTCCGTTTCAGGTCGCTCTGGATGGTTGTTCCTAAGTATTTTACGGTAGTTCTCATTTTCAGTGTTTTGTCTCTTCGCATATTTATAAACAACATATTACATTTCTGTACGTTCAGGGTCAACTTCCAGACCCTGTACCAATCGTCGGTCCTCTCACTTCTTCGTGCATTTCGCTTCAGTCTTCTGGTGTTGTTAACGTCCTGTAGACAACAAGATAGCCCGTGGGGTGGGAACACGTAATACACCCAGCAAGATTGTGGAACGCGGTGGTCCATGTACTATCGTGCAGGGAGGCATGTTGTTACGCGTATGTACTGACCTCCAAATCTTTTAACACGGTGAACTCACCGCTCTACGTTTTTGTGACACTGTACTACTCCTTCACGTGCGTCTCTTCAAGGATGTGTTCAGCCCTGACTTCATTTTTATTGATAACAATCCGCAACCTGATCGAACTGCGCAGGTGGTGAAGCGCTTTCAACGAGAGAATATTCGGCAAGTTGACTGGACTTCCCGTTCGTCTTACTTAAATCCCGTCGAGAGCGTATGTAACGCTTTAGGAAGGCGTATTACAACATATCAATATACACCAAAGATTTTTCAGCAGCTGTCAGCTGTGGTGGTCGAGGAGAATAACTCCTTTACCAACCCTGTGGCCAACATGGGAGCACGTTTCAGAGCATTCGTTGCCGTCCGTGGTGATCACACATCCTAATAAGAACCACGTCCCACTTTTTGTAATATCCAAGGGACCGTCATGGATCGCGGTGATGACAGTGTAATTATTGGCTATTATAAAAGTGTCATTTATTTCTCCGTCTCGCTATTTATTTCTCTCTTTTATCAACAGCGTTCACATTCGGTGAGTATGACAACAAATCAAGAAAACTAAAGTCGACACTGGCGCTTGTACCCGGCAGTGATACAGAGTCTGAGATATACGATTAGCAAACCATGACAGTTCATCGAAGATCTGCAACGACACTAGCAGAGGGAATTTGTTTCTTTAATTACAGTCTATGATCACATAAATGTCTTCATACTATTGGTATCGGGCCACAATGACCATCTTGAGATCTATTTCAAACAGACGAACCCCTGTATTATCCTCATATGATAAAGTCAAAGTGGCATCGTCAATACACTAATATGCCAAAACGTTATGACCACTGCTCATCGCGACGTTGGGTGCCGCCTGTTGGCGTTCCGGGGACGTGACGTGGTTACAGAAGAACGTAAGCGGAGCAGGTACGCACGGGGAATCACCCTAGGGAAGATATGGGCTGAAAATGGGGAAAACACTTCAGATAAGCGACTATGACAAAGGGCAGATTACTCTTAGGCAGAGCCTGTAAATTAGTCTCTCAAATACGGCGTAGTTAGTCAAATGTTCGCGTGCTACTGTCGTGAGAATCTACGGAAAAATATAGGAGGACAGTGAAACTACCATTGAGTGAAAAGTGGTTGGACGTCCACGACTCTTACCAGAAAGTGGGGTTCGGAGGCTTGTCTGCTCTGTAAGGGAGGATAGATAGTAATCTGTGGCATCTCTACCAAAAGCGCACAATGCTTGTGCACGCAAGGTGTCTCAGACACACCGTTCATCGTACGTTGTCGAACATGGAGCACCGCAGCAGATCACTCCTACGTGTTCACATATTTAAGCAACGACATCTTCACTTCCGATTGCCATGGGCACGGGATCATTGAGATTCGACCGTCGATCAATTGAAACGTATCAGCTCTTCGGATGAATCATATTTTTGCTACACTAGGTCGATGGTCGTCTCCACAAACGCTGTTAACGAGGTGAACGGCGGCTCGGAACGTCAACCCGCGACGGACCCAGGATGGTGGGAGCAGTATTATGCTATGTGAGACATTCACTTGTACTTACATGGGATCTGTGGTAATAATCGAAGACACGCTGTCAGCTGCGAACCCTTGCATCCCTTCATGCTACATTTCTTTCCCCTCGGCCTTGTAATATTTCAGTAGTAAAACAGTGTGTCAAAGCCAGAACCGCATGAGCGCCATTGTAGTGAACTCATATTGATGTCTTGGCGACCAAATTCGCCTGCTGTAAATTCTATGGAACTCATCTGGGTCGCTATCGGGCGATATTACCGAGTACGCAAATTAGTGACCCGTTATTTACAAGAATTACGTGACCAGTGCCTACACATCTAATACTATATACCTCCAGAAACGTAACAACAAACTATTGGATTCCTAATATGCAGAATCAGTGATGTATTTCGTTCCAAAGACGGACAAACAAACTATTAAGCAGGGGTCACAATGTTCTGGCTCATCAGTCTAGATGTAAAGGAAATTACCTTGGCGTTGTTTTTATGTATTGTCGATGTAACTGTGGCTTAATCATGTTATAATAATATCAGAAAAGCGACTTATCACGAAAGAATTGTGCGAACTGGATGTGATGTAAATATATAGACAAACAAATGGTTACAATTTCAGAAAAATTGGATTATTTATTCAACTGAACGAGCTTCGCAAATTGAGCACCTCAATAACGTTCCACCTCTGAACCTTATGAAAGCAGTTATTCAGCATTCCACTGATAGATACAGTTGTTGGATGTCCTCCTGAGGGATGTAGTGCGCGAATATGTCTGACTGGCGCGTTAGATCGTCAAGATCCAGAACTGCTTGGAGGCCCCTGCTCATAATGCTCCAAACGTTCCCGGTCTGAGAGACGTCTGGCTACCTTTCTAGCTGTGGTAGGGTTTCACAAGAAAGATGTTAAGCAGTATAAACACTCATTATGCGTAAACGGGCTTTTTCTTGCTGAAATCCAAGCCCAGGATGGTTTAGCATGCACAGGAACAAACCGGGGCGATGAATGTCGTCGACGTATCGCTGAGCTGTAAGGTTGCTGCGGATGACAACCAAAGGTGTCCTGCTACGAAATGAAATGCCATCCTAGACCATCAGTCATAGCTGTCGGGCTGTATGGTGGACAACACTAAGGTTGGCATCCCACAATAGTAGGGAACTGGCGGCGCGAGGACACTTTTGGTATCAAATAGATTTGCTAATTAATTAAATTGATCAATTAATCACCCCCGCACCTGGTCACCCCCACCCATCCCTCACCCCGGATGACGTCATGTGTTTTTCTCAGCCGCACGTGTGCCTCAACCTCTACTCCCCCCCCCCCCCCCACTCCCACGCCCCTCCCCTACCCTTCCCCCAACCTACACTATTGGGAGAAATTTTGAATTTTGGCGGGAAATTGGAATTTTGATAAGAACTTCGACTATTGGGGAGAATTTCTTTGTACCAGGGCTATGCTGACATCCCACCCCACCTCACCCTCACTCTCCACACGTGCGAATTGGAGGGAAATTAAAATTGCCAGTATCCTTTCAGTGACTCGAACCCTGGTCCTTCTGAGCGGAAAGCCCAAGTGTACCCCCCCCCCCCCCCTAACACAATTAAACCACTAGAGGCGCTTGCACTTTTGAGGACTTGAATCCTGATTCTACTGGATGGAAAGCCCAAGTGCTCGCCCCCAACACAAGGAAACTGTCGACATGAGGGGGAGGGGGGGGAAGGTTAGGTTAGTCTACTTTTTTTTTTGGTCGGGAAACTGACGCAAAGATTGATCCTTATTACGTAATTAATCAAAAAGATTGGGCCTAATTACACAACAACATGCATAGTGCTGCACAAGGATGGCATAAAATTGCAATACAACTCAAAAACTGCCGTTACTAACTGGTGTTATTATGCAGGGAAAAAATTTCACAGTGGAAAGTGACTCTCACGATCAATTCAATTAATTAGCCTATCAAATTGATATCAATGACGTGCCGCCTGGCGGGTGGAAGAGATGGCTAGGGCGCTACAGAATGATTCTTGATAAGCGTTCCTTTTTTTCCGTTGTGGCGATATCTTTAAACGAAATTTTACTCTTCCACCTACACAGGGCAAGACAGACTTTCACGATTTGTTTCAGAAACGCTAGTATGATATAGCATAGCATTGGTAGAAGAGGACCTGTCATAGTGTACAAGACAGCTACATTCTGTTGAATTATAGCTTGTTGTTGTCGAATGGGAAATGATTGTGTTTTTCTTTTTTAATAGTTGCCTTACTATAGGAGTCGAGTTGATGTTAAATAGTCCAGCGCAGAACGGCGGGCGAGTTCTCTACGAGGCTGTAGCTCTCCCTTGGTCGGGGTAGCGGTCATTTACCACGGTTCTGAGTGATGCCGGCGTCACGGTTTGTTCTGAAATCACTAAGGTGTGAGGCTGTGCTCGCTTTATGCGGGAGGGGCTCTCTGTTTTTCAAACAGCCGGCTTTTGAAATAGACATCTGGAGCGTCCTCCGGATGGGTGGAGTATGCTACTTAATTTCCCTCTTGTGTTGTCTTGGATCGTCGCCTCAAAGACATACCGCATGTCGCGATTGCCGCGGAGGGGCCTGCAGCCGTACGCGGGTCGGCAATAAAACAGTAAAGGGTCGTCGAACACAGCCACTCTCTGTGTAGGAGAGGTGGTGCAGGGGGGCTGTGTCGCTATATTTTGGACGAACAAGTTGCACTTGAGGCAGCTGTCCTTTTATCTGCTATTGTTTAGTTGGCTATACATGCTATTGGCGTAGGAGCGTCGCCTCATGTAGTGACTTCACCATTGTAGCTTCCGTGCTACACCACCACTCCCACAGGCACAGTAACTCAGAGTGTCATACCTGCGAATTATAACTTGCACTCTTTTTTTTCTTCAAGCGCGCTTGGTGCAGCTGTTTGAGGAAAGTATCACTTCTGTGGGGGGAGGAAAGAAAGATCTGAGACAAACATCCTGTGTTTGACTGCGAATGGATGGAATATTGGATGCAACTGCTAGCTTTAGAAAAACATTGTTCATTCTGAGACAGATGGGTAGTCTGATACACCCATCCTGTGTTTTCTGGCAAGTGGATCGAAAATTGGATGCAGCTGCTAGCTTTAGAAAAACATTCCTTGTCCAGTCTGACACAGATGGAAAATCTGGCAGGCCCGGTGCCAGCTGCAGTCCTCCAAATATATGTCGATGTTATCCTTAGGGCAGAGCTGTGGCGGAAGAAGCTTACCTTTGAAATCGGTAGTAACCAACAAAGTGTGGCGTGAGAGCAGAATTCTATACAGGTTACAGCTGCTGTCTGCTGCCCCCCTGATGGAGGCTGACACGTGGTCACCAGTAGACCGCCAGGCACGTGGACGAGCAACACATGGGTCGTGGTTGCAGCATTAGACCGCCTAACAACACTCGCCTCAGCTCACGTGGCGCAGAACCTTTCATGTGGCGCGAGGCAGCAGTCGCGAATGCCGCCAGGCTGGCAAGCTGCTACCTGCTGGGAGGGGGCTGGAGACTGCGCGGAAGCTACAGTGGTGAAGGCACCGCATGAGGCGACGCTCCTACGCCAATAGCATGTACAGTCAACTAAACAATAGCAGATAAAAGGACGGCCGCGTCCAGAGCAACTTGTTCTTCAAAAATATAGCGACACAGCCCCCCTGCACCACCTCCCTAGACAGAGAGTGGCTGTGTCCGACGACCGCTGTGCGCCCTTTACTGTTATCTGCCAACCCGCGTACCACTGTAGGCCCTCTGCGGCACTCACGATATGTGGTGTGCCTATGAGCAACACCGGCTCAAAGGAAGCGTCGGCACTTGTTCGTGACGTCACGTCAGCTAGGCACGGCGAACGCCAGGTCTGGTGCAGTCATACTCATAATGGTGGTGTCTCCCTCTCTGACTCAGGAAAATGTGAAACTATTGGCGGTAGTTGACCAACACACATTGTTCTGAGAGATTTTTGCAATCAATTAATTGTGCAATTCATTACACTTCTTAACAGATAGTGTACTTCTGAACTTTAATTTCCACCTGTTTTGACATACGAAAACAACTTCATGGTCCAGCAGCAATAGAATTCGTGCTTCTTTACCTTATTTGTAAAGTTACGTTTGTACTGGGTTGCTTTCATAAGAAACTGTGAACATATTGGTGCTCTTCTTTAGTTATCTTGGTTGACTATGGGGTGAGGAGCACTGAATGTTAATGAAGTATCTTGCGATTGTACACGTTGGGGGAGGGGGTGGGCGACACAAGAAGAGGCAAAAGAGAGATACTTGTTTTATCAAATAAATTTGTTTTATCTTTTAAGGTTTCTCCTTTCAGTTGCAAGAGGGAAATATTTATATTTTATAATGTGCATGTTTAAAAAAGTTTAACGTCAGCAGTATTTTCGATGTATGAAGCTATTTTGTTTCCTGTTTAGAATTCCTTTCGTTGAAAACGGCTCTTATCTAATGACTGGCAACAGTTGGACATTTACACATGTAAATTAGTTCACATTTCCAGCGACGATGTCAAACGAAAATAAATAAATAAAAGAAACGAGTTCATTGTAAGAGGGTTGGGGTAAGTTTCGATAACAAAATGGATCAACTAAATATAGTTTCTCGAATGCAAAATTTCCGAAGCTTCCAATGGGGCAAAGCATCTTCTCATAATGATCTACGTTTGTTTGGACAGGATTCAGTAATACAGAACTATGATCTTCATTTGCAGCTTTACAACAGTAAGAAACTCTTTCACTTAATTAAACTGCAGAATCCAAAACAATACCAAACAGTTTGTCCAAAAATAAGAGATTTATAGTGATAAGCACGCCCAGGCGTTTCTGCCTGCAACAGACCTGGCGTTCGCCGTGCCTAGTTGACATGACGTCACCAACAAGCGCCGAGGCCTTCCTTTGAGTCGGTGTTGCTTTGAGGCGACGGTCCTAGACAACACAAAATGAGAAATGAAGCAGTATAAACCCACCCATCCGGAGGAGCTCCAGATGGCTATTTCAAAAGTCGGCTGTTTGCGAAACAGAAAGCCCCTCCCGCATAAAGTGAGCACAGCCTTACACTGCAGTGCCTTCAGTACAAATCGCGAGGCCGGCATCACTCAGAACCATGATAAATGACCGTTATCCCGACCAAGGGAGAGCTACAGTCTCGTAGGATACTGGCCCGCCGTTTTGTGCTGGACTATTTAACTTCAACTCGACTCCTATAATAAAACAACTATTAAAAAAGAAAAACACAGTCATTTTCCATTCGCCAACCAGAAGCTATAATTCAAGAGAATGTAGCTGTGGGTAGGGTGGACGTGGTCTTGGGAGGTGGGCGGGGGCGGGGGTGATTAATTGATCAATTTAATTAATTTGCATATCAGTTTGATATCAGCAGTGTCCTCACGCTACCAATTCCCTACTACTTCCCACCACTGTCTAGGACGTCACCAGACATGTCTTAACCCTGAAATCTCATTGACCGGAGTAGAATTGTCTTCAGTGATTAGTCCCACTTCGAACTGAGCCTCGATTACCACTGGAGACGTATCTGGAGACTCCCTGACTCGCACCATACGGCCCGACGACAACTGGGAGTGATGGTCTGGGGTAACAATACATTTCACAGCAGGGCCACTTTGATCATCATATTGGTATGTCGACGATTTTCTTCGCCCTGTTTGTTGCCCTTCATGGCAAGCCATCCTGGGTTTACATTTCAACAAGATAGTGACGGCTGCACATTGTGAGACTTTCTACTGCTTGTCTTCGTGCTTTTCAAACCTCACCTTGACCAGAAATGTCCCCAGATCTCTCCCCAATTGAGAACGTTCGGAGCATTAAGGGTAGGGCCTTCCAACAAGCTCAGGATATAGACTATCTAATGCGCCAATTGGATAGCATTTTGCACGATATCAACTATCAGTCAACTCCAAGCCAAATAACTGTTTGCATTAGGACCAGATGGATCAACGCATTGTTGACTTATTGAATTTGTGGAGCTCGTTCTCTTGAATAAACCATCCAATTTTTCTGAAATTGTAATCGCTTGTTTGTCTATACGTGTACGCTACATCTACCGTTTTCCATCCAGTTCGGATAATTTCTTCGTGGTCCGTCGATTATTTATATATTTATTTTTCTTAGAATTTGTAAGGCTTCGTCTGTTTTAATGAAATCTAATGATGGGTTTGTTCTGTCCAGTGGTCTAACGAGGTGGTTGGACACTCTAGAACACATCAAAAACTATAGAAGTATTAAAATGCAACTGTATTTATGCTCAATATGTTCTGTATAAAGCTAATTTAAGTGTGTGTCCTTGAGTCTCTCTGCAGTATTGCAGTCCCTCTCTCTTTCTCTGCTCCACTAGTCTTGATCGTCAATATTCAGTAAGGAAAATATGAGGCGGAGCTCTGAGGAAGGCGGTCAAGAAAGACGCGCGAAGCAATCACAATTGCGAATTCGGCGTCCTCTGGTTTCACTTGTAGTGACACACGGTGGAGTTTGGCAAGCCCTCTTTACCGATGGCTTGCGGCTGCCGATTTAAGTGTTTCTTCTGCGGAGATGACGGCGGAGCAAGACGCGCCGAAAACGATCGCCGAAAGAACCGTCGATACCGCAGCCATTATGGACCGAAATTGGTAGTGTTACACTCTTAACCATGTATCAGTAAGCAAAGTCGAATGTGAAGCGTTCAATGAATTAGAAAGTAAAATTCTATCTGACGACTTGACAGAAAGTCCTTAGACATTTTGGTCTTTGCTTTAGATCAACTAACACATCGATGCTATCTGTCCAGGCGCTCTGTGACCATAACGGAACTGAAGTGGAGAAGGACACATAAGATTCGAAATGTAAAACGTATTTTTCCAAAACTGTTTCACGCAGAAGAAGATCTCACTGTAGTACCTTCGTCAAATCGTCGCACAAGTGACAAAATGGCAAGTATCGAAATACACCAAGGTGACAAAAGTCATGAGATAGCAATACGAATATACACAGACGCCGGTAGTACTGCGTACGCAAGGTATAAAAGGCCAGTGCATTCATTCATGTGAAAAGATTTCCAAAGTGATTGTGGCCGCACGACAAGTAAACAGACTTTGAACGGACTGCGGGATGGTAATTGCAGCTAGCCGCACGGGACATTTCGTGTCGGAAATCGTTAGGGAATTCAGTATTTCGAGATGTACAGTGTCAAGAGTGTGCTGAGAATATCAAATTTCAGGCATTACCTCTCACCCCGGACAACGCAGTGGCCGATGGCCATCACCTAACGACAGAGAGCAGCCGCCTTTGCGTTGAGTTGTCAGTGCTAACAGACAAGCAACACTTCGTGAAATAACCGCAGAAATCAATGTGTGACGTACGACGAACGTATCCGTTAAGACAGTGTGGCTAAATTTGGCGTTAATGGGCTATGGCAGCAGACGACCGACTCGAATTTTTCTGCTAAGAGCACTACATTGCCTCCAGTGTCTGGGATCGTGACCACATTGGTTGGACCCTAGAGACTGGAAAACTGTGGCCTCGTCAGATGAGTCCCGATTTCCGTTCGTAAAAGCTGATGATAGCATTCAGGCCACGGAATGGATTCGGTCCTCTGGTCCAACTGATCCGAACATTGACTGGAGCAGACCATTTGCAGCCATTCATGACTACATATTCCAAAACAACGATGGGATTTTTATGGATGACAATGCACCATGTCACAGGGCCACAGCTGTTCACTATTAGTTGGAAGAACATTCTGGACTGCCCGAGCGAATGATTTGACCATCCAGATCACCCGACATCAGTCCCATCGAACATTTATGAGACATAATCGAAACCTCAGTTCATGCACAAAATCCTGAACCGGAAACACTTCCAGAATTATGTATGGCTATAGAGGGGGAATGAGTCAGTATTTGCCGGCCGCTGTGACCGAGCGGTTGTAGGCGCTTCAGTCCAGAACCGCGCTGCTGCTACAGTCTCAGGTTCGAATCCTGCCTCGGCCATGGATGTGTGTGATGTCCTTAGGTTAGTTAGGTTTAAATAGTTCTAAGTCTAGGGGACTGATGACCTCAGATGTTAAGTCCCATAGTGCTCAGAGTCATTTGAACCATTTGACTCAATATTTCTGCAGGGGACATCCAACGACTTGCTGAGTCCATGACACATCGAGTGCTGCACTACGCCAGGAAAAAGGAAGTCACACAGGACATTAGGAGGTACTGTTGAAGGTCATGACTTTTGTCACCTCAGTGTAAGCGATCATGGGGTAGAAAAACAACTGAAATCCCTCAACAGAGGGAAGCCCACTGGACCTGACGGGATACCAGTTCTATTCTATGTAAAGTACGCGAAAGAAATTTCCCCTCTTCTAGCAGCGATGTACGGTAGGTCTCCGGAGGAGCGAAGTATTCTTGGTGATTGGAAAAACGCACGAATGGTCGTCGAACAGAAGCACAGAACTATAGGCCTCCATCTCTGACATCGGCCTGTTGTAGAATTTTAGAACATGTTTTATGCTTGCATATTATGATATTTCTGGAGATTAAAATTTCCTCTGTAAGAATCAAAATGCGTTCCGAAGACAAGGATCGTGTGCAACTCAATTCGTTCTGTTCGTCCAGATCCAGAAGGCGGTAGACACCGGAAGCCAGGTAGTGCTGTTTTCCTTGATTTCTGTTACGTATTCGGTACGATTTCTCACTGGCACCTAATCAACAAAATGTGCTTGTTCCGTATGCTGGTAAGGACAATAGTGCACAATGGAAGAAGGAAGACTGGGTTTAAACGTCTAGTCGACGAGATGGTCATTTGAAATGAAGTCGAATATCAGTATAAGCTAAAGAAAGAAATTAGCTACACTCTTTCATAGGAAGCATCCCGGAATTTGCGACAAGTGATTTAGATAAATCATGGAAAACCCACGTCTAGATGACCAGACTGGGATTTGAACAGCCGACCTCTTGGATGCGAATTCAGTATGTTTCTGATGCACTGGGCACGTAGCGTCCTTGGACAATGCAGGCGCCACGCTTACAAGATTTTCACCTCCGCAGAATACTACTAAGTTCACAGATTCCGGCACAGATTGACAAACTCAGCATTAGACATGAGTGGAATGCCCTAAGGAATGAACATTATTTACAAGTGTGTGTTTTCTAGCTGTCAAAGTGGTTGATATGCGGCCCCCTATCAGTCTTTGTGAGAAATATGTGGTCCTGTTAGGAGGCGCCGATGGGGCATACCACATACGACACCGTTGTTGATTACATGTGTACACACTACGACTTAGTTGGCATCCTCTCATACATTATTGCCTTTATAGTTAATGATAACGCCGGGGCTGAATCATCCCTCATCAATACCGTGTCGGTTTAATACTGTGCATTTAACTTCTCACAAAGTGGTTGCTTGTATTCGGTAAATATACTGCAGTACACGTGCCATTCATGTATCATTGATCACATTAAGTCTTGTATTACTCACAAATCTTCTGTAGTTGTTCCAGTGAAGTGTTGTCAGTCGAAGTATTGCCCATTGTGTCTTATGCAGCCAATAGGAAGACTGCTTCATGCACAATTCATAATGAAACAACCGAAAATAAAGTATTGTTTAAATCTCCAACTTTCCATGGGTTAAATAAAATAAATATTAGTGCTATAGGAGATAGAAAAGCATTCAGGATGACGCCAACTGGTATGGCGAAAGTCAAAAATGTTCATGTCAAAGACGTACACTGTGATTGTCAAGACGCACACGATAACGATAATTTTTGATCGTAGTCTTCACTGTATAAACAGGGTTGTGATCATACGCTATAGGTTTGCGACGTTTTCTTTTATGTTATCCTTCTGTGTCCTGCTGTCGTCTGGTGCTGGTATAGCAAGGGACGTCAGAACATTATTTCACGATTGACTTAGCATGGTACTCACGTGTTCCGATTTAGGTGAAAGGCAGACCAGAGAGGCGGGCAGCAGCAGGTATAGCTCCAGTGTGATGCACACGATGACGACGCAGCAAGTGGCACGAATCACTCTGCCGCCATTTCTGCGCATTCTGATGTGCGAAGAGCTAAAGTGTACAGACAAGTACCGTAGATGGCGATACACAACTGGTTTGTAGGTGTTCCCAGTGTAGAAATCGAGGTACCAATGACGGTGCCGTAAGCGTGTGCAAGTAGTTAGCGCGGCCGCTCCATTACTCGTCTACGAAATGCTAATTCATTTAGCAATGAGGCTTCTGTGACTAAACGTGTTAGTATCGATAACAGAGGCCGCCAGTGTCTTCTAATACTGGTAACATGCGGGAACGCTGGTCCAAGAAAAACTTCAAAAACATTGTATCTGAAAGCTTAACTTTTCCCGGCGAATCGAATGTTCAAATAACTTACGGGTTTGCTGCCGGATGACGTCGTCGAACATCGCCGATATTTCGACAGGAGCACACCCTGCCATTCTCAAGGCACAAATGCAAGGTAGAAAAAATGTGCAAGCAAATTTAATACCTCGGTTCACAGAGGAGAAACAAGGAAGACACCACGCACAGAACAAGTGTCAACACAACCAAAGATAACCAACATCAGAAATATCGATAGTTACTATTACTCAACAGGTGAGGTAGCACTAATTCTGTCCCTCTGTTTTTTGATGAGAGACAGGGCCGGATTCCAAGGAGCATTTAAACAAAATCCACCATCTCTGTTTATAAGGTTGCTTGATAGTCTGATTTCAACAGCTTCCTTAATAACATTATCCCAATAGCTGGACGTGCAAGCCAGAATCTCAGTGTTGTTGTATTCCATAGGATGACCGGTGTCAAGGCAATGCTCTGCAATAGCGGATTTGCTCGGCTGTTGTAAGCGTGTGTGACGCTTATGTTCAATACACCGGTCTTCCACAGTCCTGATTGTCTGACCAATATATGACATGCCACAACTGCAAGGAATAGGATAGACCCAGCCTTACGCAAACCAAGATCATCTTTTACGGACGCCAACAGGGCCTTAATCTTATAAGGTGGTCGAAAAACACATTTCACATCATGTTTCCGCAAAATACGGCCAATCCTGTTGGAAATGCTTCCCGCGTAAGGCAAAAAGGCCGTAGACTTAGGTGCCACTTCGTTGCTATCGTCACTCAACCGCTGCACAGAAGGCTGATGGCGCAACGCACGTTTGATCTGCCTCTCACTATAACCATTCTGACGAAAGGTGACTTCGGGATGTGCTAGCTCGGCTGCCAAACTTTCAGGGTCTGAGGTAACGTGGGCCCTGTGAACCAGGGTGCGAAGTACTCCTTCACGCTGAGCTGGATGGTGACAACTGTCAGCTCGCAGATACAAGTCAGTGTGGGTGGGCTTCCTATAAACAGAATGTCCCAAAGTACAATCAGTCTTCCTTTTGATCAACACATCAAGGAAGGGAAGGCATCCATTCTTTTCCACCTCCATAGTGAACTGAATATTCGGGTGGATTGAATTCAGATGTTCCAAAAACCGTTTTAAATTCTCACTACCATGTGGCCACACAACAAAAGTATCGTCTACATACCTGAAAAAAACACGCAGGTTTCAATGTCTCTGACTCCAATGCACGTTCCTCAAAGTCCTCCATAAACAAATTGGCCACGATATGTGACAACGGGCTTCCCACTGCAACTCCATCAGTCTATTCGTAGTACTGACCATTGAATAAAAAGTAAGTGGAAGTCAGCACATGTCGAAACAACATTGTATCTATTTAGCTGTTGCGTATCGTATTGATAGGAGCCTTTGTGCGACTGTATTGGCCGAATTCTAAGCCTGCGTGTACTGCCCTAGATAACTCTCGGGGGAATGACAAAAGGTTGGGTGAGGAGGTAGACGTATATGTTTAAATTTTGTATTGCACACGATGAAAAAGACTGCTTCTGCTGTATGTTAATACTTATTTATGATTGAAATAGTTTCATAGTGATATATCTGTATATAAATCAGACCAAAACGTATAAAGATCCTTCTTCATTTAAAAAGTAGTTGAAGTACACACGAAACTTACTCATTTATTTCATGACTTGTTTCAACTGATAACCTGTGGATGACCCAACATTTTCCGTAAAGAGGTCTGTAGACCAGGTTGAAATACGCCAGAATGCAGGAAATATCGTCTCGTCACAGGAAATCTAGAATAAGAATAAAGTGGTAAAGAATGCAAACTCCAAAATGGTTGCAGAAAATGGTCACAGCCAATTTCCTTCCGCGTCCTTGTTTAATCAGAGCTTGTGTTACCTCTCTGATCACTTCGTCGTCGATGGGAATTCATGCTCTGATTTTCCTCCCACGGTCAGAGCTAGCTTAGAATTCCAACATTATGTGAACGACAGCTTAGCAAGAAAAGAAAATGAAATTAAAATACAAGATTCTTATGAAAAGTCCGGTAAATGTTCTCATAAAATAAAGGAGACAAGAGTTACAAACAAAACACCTTTATTGGCCTTCAAAGTAATCACAATTTGTTACAACATCGGTTGTAAAGCTGCTGGAAACAGTCAGCAAACGATTCTTGGAATCGCTCGAAGCACTGACGCAGAAACAACGAAAAAGCATGCCAAATTTAAACGAACGCAAAGTCTCCAAGATTGGCGATATTTTACTGAAGCTCGAAATTTAGCGTGGACTTCAATGAGAGAAACTTTGACTCTAAATCTGCCAGAAAATCCAAAGAGATTCTAGTAGTGTGTAAAGTATTCTAGCGGCAGGAACAATCATCGCCTTCTCTGCGCGACGACAATGGACGGCAGTGCTGCTAAAGCGGAGTTACTAAACACAGCCTTCCGAAATTACTTTACCGAAGAAGACGAAATAAAAGTTCCAGAATTCGAATCAGCAACAGCTGCCGACATGAGTAGCGTAGAAGGAGATATCCTTGGAGTAGTGAAGCAAATCTTCCGGTCCAGATTGGAAACCATACTTAACAATAATATACATTTCCATCGACGAAAGAACCGTACCCCAAGGCTGGAAAGTTGCACAGGTCACGCCAATATTCAAGAAGGGTAGTAGGAGTGATCCACTAAATTACAGGTCCATATCATTAACGTCGATATGGAGTAGGATTTTGGAACATGTTTTGTATTCGAACATTATGATTTACCTCGAAGAGAACGATGTATCGACACACAGTCAACACGGATTTAGAGAACTTCGTTTTTGTGAAACACAACTAGCTCTTTACTCACACGAAGTGTTGAGTGCTATTGAGAAGGAATTTCAAATTGATTCCGTATTTCAATACATCCGGAGGGCTTTTGACACTGTATCCCAGAATCGGTTTATAGTGAAACTGCGGGCTTATGGAATATCGTCTCAGATATGTCACTGGATTCACGACTTCCCTTCTGAGAGGTCACAGTTCTCAATAACTAACGGAAAGCCATCCAGTAAAACAGAAGTGATTTCTGGTGTTACTCAAGGCAGTGTCCCGGTCCTCTGCTGTTCCGTATCTGTATAAACGATTTAGGAGACAATATGAGCAGCCGTTTTAGCTTGCTTGTAGAAGATGTCTAACATTCATGGTGGTGTCTGTTTGTTCTATATCGTGTCTCCCTACCACATTCGCGTAACGACGCTCTGAGAGTGTTTTTTAGGAAATTGACTAGTTTGAACCTGGGACCTGTTGCTGGTAAGGAGATGCCAGACCACACATGACATGTAGAATTCAGAAGAGTTCAATGAGACTAGCGATGATATAACCAAATACTAAATGATTTCAGCGTCAGCTCCACTGCACTCCTTGTAAATGAATCTTAATACTAACTAAATTTAGTGGAAGTGGTTCAAGGCTACCCTGTTTTTAGTTAGCTGGTAAATTAACGTCGAAAAAGCAGTTACGTTTACCATTGGAAATTTTATTCTACTCACAAAACATTTTTTATAAATTGCACTATTGATAAAAGGAAGTGTTTCAATACAGGATGGTAAAAACCAACTGCGTTCAACAAAATGTGAACGAGTATTCCCTGAGTGGGTTTCCAAGTTCTACAATGGATCGAAGGATGACCTATGACATATCACATCTATAATCTAGGTTTAAATTAAGTTTCACAAGGGACAAAACTATCAAAATGGTCTACAGTGACCCTCAATTATGTTTAATTACTTATCAAACTTGTCGCAAATTACAGTGGCTGATGTGGCTTCTCAATAGTTATATAACAGAGAAATCATCGCGTTTCAGATTTTTACTTCAAGTGGCAAATGTGAACACCATGAGCCTTAATTTACGATCGACACTAGTATTACGCAGAAAGGGGGTGTAACAGATGAGACTTCTGCAGTTCTGAATGAAGCCTTATGCGCTCAAAAATGCGGCATCGCGTGCGTTCATTACCATGTCGGTGTTTAGGCAGCGTCAGGGCGGCGGCGGGCAGCACAGCTCCGCTCACCTCGCCGTCTCCGAAGTAACTCCTCTCCTCACTTCTCCTTACTACCATTTACCGAAGTTGGTTTAAAAAAAACTATCTGGCTGTGTTTTCATCTGACCAATCAGGGTCTCGATGTTAACCTTAAGCTCCGCCTACACATATTCTGTCTATCCGATGAGAAACGTTATACTTTTCTTGGTGGGGCAACGTTTTTAAAGTTTGCAACGCAACAGTGACGCGAAAAAGTCTCACGCTAAAACTTGCAGCTGGTGTGGTCCTTTTAGCGTTATCGTAAGATCTATACTGTTCTTCTGGAGGGCTCTATCTTTTAACATAGGCGGGGGTGGTCCTAACGTAACAGAGACGTCAAAAAGTCTCACGTTAGAACTTGCGGGTGGTGTGGCCCTTTTTGTGTTATCGTAAGATCTATACTGTTTTTCTGGAGGGCTCTAGCTTTTAACATGGGCTAGGGAGTGGTCCTTGACGTAACAGAGACCCGAAAAAGTCTCACGCTAAAACTTGCGGGTGGTGTGGTCTTAGCGGTTAGCTGGCGACGTGGGTGTCCGTCCATCGCTTATTGTAGGGCCTTCCAGCTTAACACGGTTCTGCTCTCGGCTTCTGTTCTCGTTTCTCCCCTCGGAACTGCGTCTGTCTCAGGGTGGGAAGGTATGATATGCATTTAGGCATTCTTGTGTTAGTCTGTGGTATTCCATTTGCTCACTCGTTACTCGTATTACTTTGGTTAATTTAATGTCACGATTTATTCGGAGCTATGTGACATACTACTGGATTTGCTTATCATGTCAGGGTTTTCATGGAAGGCGTTGGATTTGCCTGACACCTTACAGATGGTGGCGTTTAGCGTCTAGTAAAGTCATCAGCAGATCAAGACAAACTGCAAAACGATTTAGAAAATATATATATATTTATATATATGGTTCAAAAATTGGAAGCTGGCCCTAAAAAATGAAAAATGTGAGGTCATCCACCTGAGTGCTACAAGGAATCC
The DNA here is from genome assembly GCF_023897955.1 of Schistocerca gregaria. Taxonomy (NCBI): domain Eukaryota; kingdom Metazoa; phylum Arthropoda; class Insecta; order Orthoptera; family Acrididae; genus Schistocerca; species Schistocerca gregaria. The sequence goes on from NC_064920.1 coordinate 470,070,995, forward strand.
ACCAAGCTTCGGTTACGTTAAATCAGTCAAATCTAAAGGCCGCAAATACCTAGGAATCGCAATTACGAACTACTTAAATTGGAAACAACTCATAGGAAATGCTGTGGGAAAGGCAAACAGAAGACTTCATTTTATTGACAGAACATTTAGAAAATGTAACGGATCTACTAAAGAGACTGCCTACACTGCGCTTGTCGGCCCTCTTTTGGAGTACTGCTCCGTGGTCTGGGATCCTTACCAGACAGGATCAACGGAGTACATCGAGAAAGTTCAAAGAAGAGCAGCATATCTTCTATTATCGCGAAGTACGGGAGAGAGAGTCATTGACACGATACAGTATTTGGGGTGGATATCATTAAAAGAAAGGCGTTTTCGTAGCTTCGGTATCTTCTCACGAAACTTCAGTCACCAGTTTTCTCCTTCAAATGCGAAAATAGGGAGAAACGATCATCATAGTAAAACAAGGGAAATTAGAGCTCGCACGGAAAGATATAGGTGCTGGTTTTTTCCACGCTATATTAGAGATTGGAGATTGGTGTAATAGAGGATTATGGTGAAGGTGGTTCGATGAATCCTCTGCCACGCACTTCAGTGTGATTTGCTGAGTATGCATCTACACGTAGATGTTGATGAAGCACCGTCCGCAACGTCTGCGAACGTCCGCAACGAAGGAAACAAAAAGAAGTCTGGTGGCGCCAAATCTGGAGAATAAGGAAGGCGCTGAACTGTCAGATAGCGTTGTGCGAAAAACTGAGCACTCAAAGACGTTACTGATATCCAGCAAGATGTGACCACAGAACTTGGAGCGGTTCCACAGCAAGCGTTCTCTCACAGTTTCCAGTAGATTCACAACCGATGTCAGAAATGTGTTGCAACTGATATTCATTACATTGACGGCAAGTGAAGGTACTTTGTTCGTAACTCTTGTTACCTTTGTTTTCTGAGATTATTCATCGAACTTTCCAGACGCTCTTTGTATCTTGGGCAGCATCTGTTATTAGGCCTCAATATTAATGAGTGCCCACAGGTATATGAATTATTACATATCTTGTGCTTAAAAAAGTCTCTAATTGGACAAGTTTTCTATCTTCAAGCAGGTAGATACTTTTCATTTGCGAAATATGGATGCTGTCTCCTCATTGTGCGTGACCAGTGTAGTTGATTTTCATGAATGTGTGTACAGCTTTTAACGTCGTGTTTGTGTTTTTGATGGCGATGGATTAGAAGGGAATGGGTGGAAGTCGAGGCCAGCGCATTAAACTTACTCGTCTTGAACAGCACTAACTCGGGTTTGAAGTTTAACGTCCCCATTCGACAGATGATAGCAAAACTTCCTGGCGGATTAAAACTGTGTTGGACCGGGTCTCGAACCTGAGACCTTTGTCCCTTGCGGGCAAGTGCTCTACCGACTGATATATCTACAAACCGCTCACAAACATTCCTCACAGTTTCACTCGGCTGCAGAGTGAAAATGCATTCAGGAGACAATCCCCTCGGTTGTGGCTAAGATATTTCTCCGCTGTATCCTTTCTTCCACGACTTCTAGTACAGTAAGGCATGCAGGAGAACTCCTGTGAAATTTGGGATTTGTTTCCAGAATAAGTTTTCATTCTACAGTGAAGTGTGCGCTGTTTTCAAACTTCCTGGCAGTTTACAATTGTGTGTTGGACTGGGACTTGAAACATTTCCACCTACCAGGAAATTTCAAATCACTGCACACTCCGCTGGAGAGTGAAAATTCATTCTAGAAACTACTGACAGAGTTTCATTCCTATGCTCCGTTAGGCACCGCAGAGAATTGAGGAATTTAATCCAGGAAACTGGGTCAAGTTGGTGATGAACACTTTACGCCATCACCTATCTCACCTGTCAAACGCTGGTGGCGAAAATTCCTTCCACTGCCAGTATTTGAACCTGCTACTTCTGAATTGAACATCACTGCAGAAGCGCACGTTTACGGCCCCGATCATAGAATTTGATCCAATTCGCCACACATATAAGGGCTTCAGATGCAAGAAAATGACCGTGGACCTGTGTGATCTGAGAGCTCTTAAGTGGCCAGGACATGGTGTCAATCAAATGAAAAGCGATAAGGAATGTGGCACCTGATAGAGGTTTATTTTTTAACCCATCAGTGTTTTACGAAAATGTACTCAAGCAAACCGTAAAAGTTTCCGGCGTCCAGCTCTTAAGAAGCAATTACCAGAAATCTTCCAGATAACACACATTATAATTTAAAGAGGCTTGCTAGAAATTTGAACTACTGGGTTCGCAATCAATTGAATGAAAATCAGTCTAAAGAAGCATTGGCTACATTGAAACACTTTTCTGGGACAATTAGAATACGTACTTGACGATTGTGTTAAGCCCATACTTCCATACTCTAATGAAGTAGAAGTAAGGAGGGTGATGTGGTCAAGTTCACAAAATTGTGTGGATCGAGACGGACTGGACATGTAATACGACTCGATGAGAGAGATCCTGCAAGGAAAGCCTGCTGCAGTGAACCTGGAGGAAGAAGAGCGAGAGAACGACCCAGGTTGAGATGGAGTGACTAGGGTGAAGAAACACAGTTATTCGTCTTAACTGGAGGTCTAAAGCGAAGTCCAGACAGAAATGACGAAAAATTATCGAAGAGGCAAAATCCCATCCTGGGGTGTAGAGCCAGTGGAAGAAAAGACATGAAACAAAAATATGTCATGTGCCCTGACGGAAATCATTAGAAAAGTGTACGTAATGCTTATAATGATCTGTTGCCATTCGAGGCATACCGTAATCCCAAAGAATGAGCCATATGATAAGCAAAATCATCAAATTAGCAGATTACGCGGATACCACAGAGAGAGGTCTCAGGGATTTGGAAAGAAGTCAAAGATAGACATTTAATTTAAGTGCAATACAATTCAATGATTAAATTTATAAAACTAAGCTAGGTGGCAACCATCTACATTTAGGTTTTCAGTAATTTTTCCTAAATCGCTCCAGGCAAATGCCGGGATGATTCCTTTGCAAAGAGCACAGCAGACTTTCTTTCCCATTCCTTCTTAACCCGAACTCGTGTTCCGTCTCTAATGACCGTGCTTTCGATGGCACGCTAAACCTCAGTCTTCCTTCCTGCCTTCCTTTCTTCAATATATGAGATCTGACATCGCCAGTTTACGAAGTTTAAAAACATTAATGCAATTTTTTTTAGAATCATCAATCTTCTGATTGGTTTGATGGGGCACGCCACGAGTTCCTCTCTTGCGCCGATAACTTCATCTCTGAGTGGCACTTTCAACCCACGTCCTCAATGATTCCTTGGGTGCGTTCCAGTCTCTGACTTCTAGTACAGCTCTACCCTCCACAGCTTCATCTAATGTCACGGAGGTTATACCCTGATGTCTTGACATATGTCCTTCCACCACGCTCCTTCTTCTTGTCAGTGTTTTCCATACAATACTTTTCTCATAGATTGTGCGGAGAATCTCCTCATTCCTTACCTTATCAGTCCACCAAATTTTCAACATCCTTCTATAGCACCACATCTCAAACGTTCCTACTCTCTTCTTTTCGGTTTTCCCGTAGTTCACGTTTCACTGCCATACAATGCTGTGTTCCAAACGTACATTCTCAAAAACGTTTTTCCTCAGATTAAGGCCGATGTCTGACACTAAGAGATATCTCTTGGCCAGGGATGCCCTTTTCGGCTGAGCTAATCTGTTTTGATGTCCTTGCTTCATCCATCATGTGTTATTTGGTTCCAAGGTAGCAAAATTCCTTAACCCTTTCATGGTTAAAATTTGTTTCATATATATTCGAAAAATAAAAGGTAAAAAGCTGCCATCCTTTGTGATAAATGATACACTTTGAGTACCAAAAACATATTTAAGCTGTCCGATTTTGAAAGTCGGTGAAGTGGGACACATGTGTCCCACGAACCTAACTCGATCCATGTTTTCATGTGAATTTCGGCTCTTCAGAGGTAATTTTTTCATTTTAGATTGATAGGGAGGCAATTACGAAAGAAAACATAACAAGTCAGTACGAAAGCGCATTTATTCTACTGACAGTGAAAAATATAACGAAAAAGGCAAGTTTCAACATAACATTCGAACATGACTTTGACATACCATATACCAATGTTTTCTACATTGTATGAAGTTTTCTCTGGCATATGCGTCCCACTACAAACAAATTACGTACTGAGGGTTGTACTAATGTTTCAAAGCAATGTATATGGTGGGTAAGAAAACACAGTTACTTCAGACATTCTTGGAATGGAGAAGATTGTGATTTGATCTGGTTTTTTTGAAGCAGACACAATAAACACAGGCCGCCACGTCTTCAACCCATCCTTAACCGTTTTCCCTGAGGCCTGGAACCAGGGACTAGTTACGTCGCTGCCTACAAAAAGGACGTTGCCACAGCACTCTCTGATTACCGACCTATTTGCTTTCTTCTTGCACTGTTCAAGGCCTTAGAATATATAGTGCACAACCAGCTAGCAAACTACCTAACTACATATAAAAAATCTACTAGACGAATACCAATCACATTTCCGTACATATCGGGGCACAACAGCCCCCTTAATGAAGGTAACAGATGACCTGCAGTTTGCCACGGATGCACAAGAACCAACTGTCGTGCGCTTCTTCGATTTCAGCAAAGCCTTTGTCTCTGTTGACTTCGACATTTTGCTTGCAGCCTAAATTTCTCGCCAACTTCATTTCAATGGCTTCGTCAGCATCGCATCATGTGCGGCACCATGAAGCCACCATGGAGTCAGCATCTGGGGTCCCGCATTGTTCTGTATTAGGTCCTATACTCTTTTCGCTGTACGCAAATGACATGTCATCCGTTTCGTACTACTGCAAACACCACATTTACTCTGATGACGTCCAGTTGCATGTAAGTGCAAAAGCAGTAGACCTGAAGACAGCTATCGAATATCTCAGTACCGACCTGTGTGCACGTACGATGTAAAGCTCAACCTATTCAAAACGCAAGAGGTAGTGACTGGCCATTCTAGGCTCATTAGCCCGAAATATCGGGAGCCCCTACAACCTTTAACTCTAAATGGTACCAATATCAACTTCTCTCCTGCATTAAAGAGTGTAGGAATAATAACAGATGAAAATATTAACTGGACTGAGCACGTAACTGTAATGTGCAAGAACACATCAGCATGTCTCCGTTCCCTACAAAAGTGTAAAAGGCTCTTTGTTCTTGACTTGAAAAAGAAACTTGTAAAAACATTTATGCTTCCAATTACTGATTACAGCGATGTTATCTCGTAAGGCCTTTCCAAGGAAAGCTCAGGGCACCTGGAACTTGTTGCGCATTCCTGTGTTCGTTATATCTGTGATGCTCGACTCTTTGATCGCATTTCACCATCACATGTATAGCTATCCTGGTTGCGTGTAGACTAGCGCAGAGATGTCCATACCTTTTGTCTTCTCTGCTGTCTATCGACGTACACTGTACACCAAACGCTCCTGTCTGATCAACATTACAGCAATATCCTTTCTGTCCCACTCCATCGTTCAGCCACTCCTAAGTCATTCTCAGTAACAGGAAGCCGACTCTGAAACAACCTCCCGCAACTGAATAACATTTCCAGCTTCAGAAGATAATTAATGTGTCTAGTAAAGCAACAGTAAGGATTACCATTGTTCCTGTACGCGCTCGTTAGCCTTGTTTATCCTTCTTTCCAACCAGATGTTCGTCATTTCCCAATATTCTTAGTTGGTGCAGTTTGCTTAAATTTCCTTTCCCCAGGACTCGGTATATCAGAAAATATCTATCTTGTAATCAGTAACCTCTTTTTATATCTGTTATTATTATTGTTATTACTATTACCACTATTAATGGCAGCAGCTGCAATGCTACAAGTACTGCCAGTATTAACTTTATTAGTCTATAGTCAGTATTATTTAATCACATTGCCACTGCAGACACTCAAATCATTGTAATACTATCTGTCATATCAAAATTGTTATTACTTAGGAAACGATGATGCAGAAAAGGTACTGTATGTGTTCAATCCTGGTCCAATGTAAGAAAGGGACTGATGACGCTAAACAGATCAGTTAATAAATAAACAAAATATTAAAAATCGGTACTCAGTTTTCGATGTTCACTTATTAATATATTCCACGTCAGTCGATGCCCTGGATGCCTTCCTGCATTTCGCAGAAGCCTTCAGGCGTCGTTACTCCCCTGCAGACAATAGCATCGATAGCGAATAGCCTCACGAGCCTGCATTAGAACATCAATGTCTGTTGTGTTCGGTGATAGGTCCATAGCACACCCTTCGCGTGCCATAGAAATTACTTTTACACCAGTCGAGTTTGTTCCGTTTTGAACACATGTTGCCGCCTGTTTGCAAGGAATTCTGAATCCAGTCACGAGTCCAGTCCGATACTCGGTAAGCTCGTATTTTATTCACTAAAAGACAGTGCGCAGGTGCATCGAGTGCCACCCAGAAGCTGAAGTACACGACATTCATCTGGACGCGTTTGTCCACGGAGGCCTTCCGGCAGTGGTTCTTCCCGCGAACCACACGCGACTGGAATAGGAAAGGGAGGTAATGACAGTGGCACGTAAAGTGCCCTCCGCCACACACCGTTGGGTGGCTTGCGGAGTGTAAATGTAGATGTAGATGATCAGGATCTCATGGACGAACAGAGCTAACAGAATTCCCAAGATCTCTGTTTACAGAACCGAGAGGAGATTTTCATACTCTGAAAACTCCACAATCGATTAGCATAAAACCTGTTCCGTAATTTTATAACAAACTGACATCAGCGATGTACACCGATAATCACGCGCAACTATCTGGCGACCCTTCTAGCAAGTGAGAATGATGTGAACATTTTTCGAATCGGTACATACTTTCCGTTGTTCCAGCGACATACGATGAACCGCTGTTGGTAGCGGAGCAACTTCTTTCGCATAACCTCTGTAGAATCTCAGAGGTACCTCATCCAGTCTATTTGATCTTCCGCGGCAATGGACAGCATTGAGAGGCATTGTTATAAATGAGTAGTAGCAGGTTGTCTGCAGATGACAGAATGCCAATCTTTCATGATCATTAACTTAAGTCGACGACAAACTAAGTTGTAATTTACATAAAAGTAGGCTCTCTAAATACTATGGGAGGAGAGGATGGAGCGTTGAAGTATGAAACTCAGAAAAACGGGTGATGGACGTAGTGGAGCAGTGAAGTTTTGTTTAGTGCAGTGTAAAGAACAGTACCACGTGTTACGTGAATCGTTTTGTGTTTTAATAGTGTATGAATTTTTCTTTCTACGGTTTAAAAAATGTACTACGTTACTAACATCCTTCCTTTTGTGAGGATTAAATGTCACTTTCGACACACCGATCAGCATACCCTATATCACATAGAATCGCATGCTACCTGATTTTTCTGAGATGTCTCGCCTACGGCCACTTCACCGGATCTGATATAACGGAATGACTGAATTTTTAAAAATCTTCTTTTAGCCACGTTTGCAAGAGCCAAATGGCATTACTTGTAACTAGTCTTCGTTGTCAATTTTTGTGTAGAATTTGACAAGGATAGCTAGACCAAGTCTGCCTTTGAGATATGATTTAAAATCCCCTTCAGTACGACTGATGTTTCGCTGCTTTAAGTCACAATCGTTCACAGTCACAGCTGTATAATGAGACTTGTTGTCGACTGTAATAAGAGAGCAATCTGGGGAGAAATGTTGACCACAGTGTTCAAAATAAGAACAAATTCTGCGAAACAGAGCTGATAAGACGCCGGTCGAAGCGGCCTGAATAAAGTGTACAGCAACATGTCACTTTCAGTTGATAAGCGACTGCAGACAGTGATAGGAACGCACGCTCCCTGGGAACAGCAGTCACTATGACGAAAGAGCGGTTGTCAGTTGATTAGATAGCACAGCGATTATCTGGCCAAGGACGTCTTAAGACCAAACAATGATAAGAAGACGTAGTTTTTTTTCGATTTTGCAGATGACATCGCCTATTTCACAACTTATTAAGTCATCTGCAACACATCTGTTGAGGTGAATGTAATCTGGGCTCAAACACACAGCACCAACGTAAAAATTGTGCTTTGTGAAGTTCTGCATTGTTAACTTGCAAGTATGGTTCACCGAAAATATTTACTATTTTTCTGTGTGTTCTCCTACAATAGATGAGCTTACAGATGAGGGCAGATACCACAGAAATAGTTATAACAGACTGTATAAAGTGCAAAAAGGTCCTAATAAGCTAAAAAAAAAGATCGGACTAAATATATCAACGGATAACGGCACAATCGTGCTGAAAGACGGATATCTTACACACTTCAAACCAAATTTCTTGTGGCAACAAACGATTTTGTATGCTGTTGTGTCTAAGTAAATATTTACATATTTTCATTCCTGTAATTTTTATATAAACGACAAAAAATAAGTGTACTTGTTTTGACCCAGCTGGCTCTAGTATCAACATTATTCGAGAAATTTTCTTGATTACACCAATTTTTGATTATTTTGTTTTACAAACAGTAACTATTCATAATGGTTTCCAACATATACACAATAGTTGTAGTGTAATTTTACATTAATTTGTCGAACTACGTTGTTTTAAATTATATGAGTAAATGATAATGGATGAATGATTGTTTATTAATAAAAAAATCTTAGACACAAAATTTTCAGCAAATTCATGTACCCAATAAGTTAATTACAGGTATGAATACATCAAGGTTCAAGCGGCCTCTAAATTGGAAAAAAAGATGTTATCTCTCTTGAAAGAAGTAAGCACGAAAGCTATGCAATAAAATGCAACTCACAAGCGTGAAACGCGTGAGGTGAAGTTGTTGTGATGGACGAGGAGTGGAACCCGGTACCTAAGTGAATCGTTAACCCAGCACAATACGACGTCAGATGTAAAACACGTTCACCAATAGCGTGATATTGTAACCTGAAACGACGATACAAATGATTTTGCCTGGCACCGATTCGAAACCGGTATCTTTCACTATCGTGTTATAGCTAAAAATAAACATGAAATCCTTACCGTTACTTTAGCAGTAGCGAGATGTGCACGTCTTCGGCTAAAGGTAACGCAAAAAATAGTTTTGTGCTGGCTGAGACACCAACCCCGCATATCGCTCTTGTTGATCCTACACAAAGCGGTGTTAACTGTCAAATGCCCTTTTACTAGCAATTAGGATCGCGCCGTTTGCTGGGAACTTGAGGAGTTTGGCATCGTGAGGAAACAATGAAATGATGGGACGGTATCATCTCGAAGGATTCAAATCCAGAGAAATATTGGGGTTAGTGCTCGAATCCCAGTCCAGTGTCAATATTTTCAAAATCTCAATGTCACTTAAAATAAGAAATGATGGTCCTAAGATCGTACATGACGATTGGTTCGTGAAGTAAAATAACATTACTAGTGTAAGAAAGCTTACTACAACCAGAGGGTCTGCAAACAGCGACTTCTGCCTCTGGCAGCCAAAACTAATTCAACTCTGTTCCAGTCTGCAGCAACTGGGCGTGTTTATTGTTAATCTGGAACCACGGCACAATCCTGTGTTCTTTACTTTACGTTCCTGGAGGTGAAGAAGGTACGCTTGTGGCTCTTAAAAACTGGTAACCCCCAGCGGGAATCGAACTCACACCTTAGACATTGCAAGCTACCTCAGTGCAACCAACTAGCGAATTTTAGTTGTTTTAGTATCATGTTTTCGTCAAAATGAGGAATGCAGCACATGGTACGAGAAGTGTTAACTTCCAGTTAAGCTGTTGTTTCTTTTTTAAGCCGTATTCCGTCTGCCTGCTAAAAGAGTTAGTCTGACAGGAGGTCAGAGACAGTTTCGTTCATTTTATAACCTGCCAGGTCATAGAAAAACCTCGCGGAAACAAGTTTGTGAAAGGGCTCGGGGGGGGGGGGGGGGGGTCTATCACGGTAAGACCAGTTCCATCGCCATCAGCTAGCGCCCACTTGATACAGACCTGAGTCTGCCCAAGTGACTGACGCATCTCCAGTAGACTTTCCTGTCTCGAATAAGCAAATATAACATTATATAACGTTGAGTACGATATAACACTATGTTTCAGCATGCTCCGTCGCTATTTTGTATGGCATGTTGCTATAAGCATATTTAACTATGATCTTATTTTGTTCAAGTTTGTAGTATAGCTCCTGCTCTTACAACTTGAATATTTCACTTTTTTGCGGTTATGAGGAGCGTCGTTTACGCATTAGAATATGTAGTCTAAAACGGAGTAAAGTCTAATATCTGTAACAATGTGTTCTGTTAGTGTTTAATAAAAGGGTGAAAGCAGTACAGGTATTTCGAAACATTTGTTGACCGGGTATCATCGAAGAATTCAAGTATCGTTGCAAGTACGATCGTTTCGAGATAAATTAATCAACACATTCAGGAAGAAAAACAGGCGTTGATGAAGGACGTTTCTGCGACTTACTACTATAGTCAATGACAGTGTATCCAATAATTGGAAAGTGTGGCGACCAATGAACCTTTGTACGGCACCTCCCTTCAGTAGACATATTGAGGTTAAAAGAAAGGAAGGAGAATTACGGTGCAACATCAAGTCGAAAATAAGGTTAGGCGGGAAGCAGAATCTCGAGCAGGGAAAGATGGGGAAAGAAGCCATCTGCACCCTTTTGAAGGATTGATTCTGGCATTTGCCATAACATATTTGAGGTCACTGTAAATCTAAATCATTGCGGCCTGATCGCGATTTGAAGTACCATATGGTAACTTCATAAGGAGAAATTGTGGCTGAGCCATAACAAACATTAGCTCATGGTCTGTAAATGTCCACAAAATGTATTGTTATTGGTCTACATCTGGTGGCACAAAGAAGGTGTTGAGGGCTACGAACTGCTTCACAAGGATGTGTCCTTCGCAGCTGACGTTTGTGCCAAATAATGAGATGCCCTGCGATCGCAGAGTAACAAATGCGACCTGGAAGACAGCACTAAGGTGCTTGGTTGGCAAACACACCTACCGCCCGTCTTCTAATCTGGCACTCGCATGTTTTTATCTTTCTTGCTTCTTATCGATCATCCACAAAGCTTTGGGTTTTTTTTGTTTTTTGTTTTTTTGCGACTGCGCTTTAAACGTGGCTTAATTCAGAGTCAGTAAGTCGCTACATACGTCGAAAACCTACCTGGGCATCAATAACGAGGTCGAATATAGAATATATTATTGACAATTTCTCTCATATTAGTGTCTATTTTATTTAGTAACATAACGGGAAACGCTATTAATACCCTCTACACTAACACAATTCGTGTCTCATCATAATACCATACAACGAATGGCTATGTTAATTAAACATGAAGTCTGGATTAAATTTACCGGAGTGCAACATAAATACGACAGTGTGTTGCTCAATGAAACACAGCTAACAGTGTGTTAAGTGATACGATTTCATTCAGCAGCAGTTTCGCAGTATTTTAAGTTTCTTTCCTCTACATCTACTGGTTACTGAATGTAGCGAGATGTCTTATGACAAAAAAATTCTAAAGATGCCTTTCTGAATTCAATATAGCTGTTTGTAGCTCTCTCCCAGAGGAGGTAAAATGTTCGCTGGGTAACAAATCTATCACAGCGTAACCAGACATGTTCCACCATGTTGTCATGACCCTGTCATAGTCTTAGCACAACGCTTATGTTTTTAAAGTCAATGTCTTTCTTGAGTTGGCTAACAATTTAGGAATGCATCTTGTCCATCAACGATACAGTGACTTAGTTACATTTCCTACCATGTCATAAGGAGTATTCCAGTATTTATGGTGAGGGAGAAGAATGGAAGACTGCACAGATCACCGAAGTAAACATGAAAGAAAATAAACGTAATCAACTGAGTTACAGATCCATTTCATTGACATCGACAAGGTAGCAGGATTTGTGATCAAATACTTTTTTCCAACCTGAAATATATTACCTGTTGACATCAAAGCAGCATGGATTTGGAAAGTATCACTTTTGTGAGACACAGATGACACTTTAATCGCTCGATGTACTGCGTCCAGGGCCTATCAAATTGATTCCGTATTTGTAGAGTTCCGAAATGACTTTTGGTATCATTGTTCACAGGAGGTTTCCAAACACATTGCTTTCCTATGGGCTATCGCCTCAGTTGTGCGACTGGTTTCGTGATTTCCTGTCTGAGACTGACGGGACGTCACCTGGTGAAACAGAAGTCATGAATGTGGTTCCGCAACTAAAGTGGTGTAGACCTTGTGCTATATCTAATACATATAAACTATTTAGCAGAGAATCAGAACATTTCCCTTAGATTTGTGCCAGGTAATGCAGCCGTCTAGTTCACTCCACAGAAGAACAAATAAAATTGCAAAATGATGCTGAAAATATATCTACACGATGCACAACGAGACTGTTGACTCTAAACAATAAAATTTGTGAGGTTTTCCACATGATTACTAAAGCTTCGTCAAACTTCGAGAAGTGCATCAGTAAAACAAATTTGAGGGTTATAGATCTAGCGAAAGTCCTAGGGGTTACAAACATAAACAACATAATTGAGAAACATGACATGTTGTGGCGAAGGTGAAACAAATGACGTGTTATTGATACAACTCTTGTTTGACCTCTTCTAGAATACTGTTGAGCCTTGTGCTATTATTAAAAAATGGTTCAAATGGCTCTGAGCACTATGGGACTTAACTGCTGAGGTCATCAGTCCCCTAGAACTTAGAACTACTTAAACCTGACTAACCTAAGGACATCACACACATCCATGCCCGAGGCAGGATTCGAACCTGCGACCGCAGCGGTCGTGCGGTTCCAGACTGAAGCGCTTAGAACCGCTCGGTCACAAAGGCCGGCCTGTGCTATTATTATCTGGCGGGATTGACGGAGGACATCGAAAACGTTGGAAGAAGGCAGCTTATTTTGTAGTATAGTGGATTATGGGACACAGCATTGCGGATGTTTTTCTTTTTCCTTTTGCTTGTGACCGGGGAGAGGGTAAGGGAACAAGTTGGGGATGCGGCATTAAAAGAAACGATGTTTCACTGTGGTACGTTATTTCTGTGTCATTTCAAACACCCTCTCTTTCCTTCAAATACAAAAAGGTTTTGGTTGCCACCTCCATACATAGATTCATACCACAACTGTAAAAAGATAAGAGAAATTAGAACTCGCTCATAAAGATTTTGGTGTTCGCTTTCCTTGAGATTCATACGTGAGTGGAACGGTAGAGAAATTGAAACGATTCTGTGAACCTTTTCACGAAACATTTAACTGTGAATGACATAGTAATTGTGCATCATTGCGACGTAAACGAAGTGCCTCAGCAGAACGCAATTTCCGTCTTACAGCATTTACTGTATAAGAGACGCTGAGTACACTATATAACTGCACAAAATGTTAGCGATATATTATGTATACACAATTACCCGGCAAGGTTGCCACCAGACCTACTTACATTTGAAATCCGCTTAATTATCTTGGTACAATACATGGTTTCTTAAGGCGAGATCTAATGCAGGGCGCTTACAAGAAAGACCAGCTTCTTGCACTGTGCGCTTGCTAGCTAGTTGACACATAAATGTTATAGCAACGTTTATCCTAAGTGTATTCTTTAACGTCCGCAGCTCGTGGTCGTGCGGCAGCGTTCTCGCTTCCCACGCCCGGGTTCCCGGGTTCGATTCCCGGTGGAGTCAGGGATTTTCTCTGCCTCGTGATGACTGGGTGTTGTGTGCTGTCCTTAGGTTAGTTAGGTTTAAGTAGTTCTAAGTTCTAGGGGACTGATGACCATAGATGTTAAGTCCCATAGTGCTCAGAGCCATTATTCTTTAACTTATTTTTCGCACTTGATGAATAAGTTTACTGAAGTTCTTTCAATTACAATTGGTATAAATCTATGATCTGCTCCACAAGTTTCTGAACATTGACCGAAGAATAGTCCAGGTTCCTTGGTTTCATCGCCCGGGTGTGGTATCAATTTTAACTCCTAATGTAGGCACTTCTCATGAATGTAGAACATCTGAATCTCTTGTTATTGCTCGTACTTCTGTATTTAGGTAAAATTGTTCGATTATCTACGTCTTAAACATTTGAATGAAAGTCATATTTAGATGTCTCTGCTCATATTACAGCAAAATAGCTCTAGCAGCGTTATTTATACTAAAGACTTGAGTAGGGTAGACGAAGTGTTCGCTCCTTCAAGGGGTGAGCGTGGCTTTACGGCGTGGGCTGTACTGGCCGCGGCTCGTGGGCAGCCGGACTGAGTGGCTGACAGGCTGACCGGCCAGCTGCTGACAGCCTGGTGCCGAGAGAGGCCGAAGCGAGCGATCCAGCGGTGGCGGGCCAGCACCCTCTGCACGGGATGGACTAGCACGGCCTCTGCTGCTCCTATAGACGTAAATTGGTTTCCTTCCTGCCTTGGTATCAGTGTAAGAGTGACAAGCAGAAATACACGTCAGGCCGTCTGTCGTAATGGCCCACTGGGAGAGATCGACAAGGGATACAGTCGTCGTTCTTATTGAAGAAGGTGGATGTTCCATAAGACAAGGTGGCGGAAGGTATAGCGTGCCACATACCACTGTAATGAGGTGGTGGAGGAACTACCTTCAAAGAGGCACTACCAGCAGAGCTCCTGGCTCATGCAGGAGGAGAGTGAACTCACAGCAGGAGGAGAGGAAGCTAGTGTCTAAGAGCAGAGAAAATGCCTCTGCGAAGCACTTGTGGCGGGAGACCAACTTCCCTGGCTACAGTGACACGTTTCGGCGAAGGCTGAGGGATGCTGGACTGCACGCACACCGATCCGCCGTGAAACAAGAGTCCAGCGAAGACAGTGATTTAAACCGACTGCCATTTGCGACGCTCTATCTCAGAGCGTCATGGGAAAACATCATTTTCAATAACGATAAGATAATTTCTACCAGCAACGAAGATCCAAGACTCGTTTACAGACCACAAGGCACTCGCCACCGACGTGAATATGTAACCACTACGAGAACAAGTGGGCGGCTATCTTTTTCCTGCTGGGAAAGGATTTCAGCTAGACGAGTGGGAATTCTTCATAGGATAGAAGGAACAATCGACAACGAGCAGTACGCCCACATATTGGAAAATGATGCTTCCATCAGTGCGAATGCTGTACGGAGAAGAGGACTTCAGTTGTAAGAGGAACATTGCATTTGTTCAGCAGCAGCTCTCCACATCTGGCGCCAACGTCATGGACTCGCCGTCACGGGTTGCTGGTGTGAACGCCATGGAAAACACGTGGGCTGAGTGTGTCAGAGCGTTAACAGAGAACTGGCCACGAAACCAAACAACTACAGCTGATTTCTTGATGCAATACTTTACCAATAGCCGTATGTATTGTAGAAATTTATTTTATGAACTTACGTGCTACCAGTTTCGGCATTACACTGATGCCATCTTCAGGCCCCACACGCCATAGTCGTAAAATCGCTATACAACCGAAGGAGCCATGTAACTCTGTGTCGCCTGGCCACCAAGAGCTGTTGCATAACGATTTGATTCACAGATCCAGTTATATGGCTCTTCCCGTGAATAACGATATTACGTCCATGACGTGTGGGGCCTGAAGATGGCATCAGTGTAATGCCGAAACTGATAGAATGTAAGCTCATAAAATAAATTTCTGCAATCCATACGGCTGTTGGTAAATTATTGCATCAAGAAATACATACCAGCCGTTGTCCCATGTTCCATAATGAATCAACGAAGAACTACAGCTGACGATCTTTCGGACTTCGTTTTGAAGCCTGGGAGTAAGTTGTTTCTTCAGGCTGTTACCTCCAACGGTTTATACAGTCTATGCCAAGACACAGACAGAAGTACAAAACAGTGTGCGGATCTGGATAAAATATTAGAGTCTTTAAAACGTTATGATATGTCGTCTTTTTCTTCAATTTTCTTCTTTGAGAACAGTGAAAGATCACTTGGCAACAGATGAAATAAAATTTAAGTCTCTTTTGAATATACAGTTTCTTTAATATTCTATTTTTATTTCATTTATACCCTGTCTAGATACATACAAATAATGAGTTTAGAGGGAAGCTTTAAAATTATATTGTACTATTTTAAATACATCTCTCTCTCTTCCCCTCCATCTATTAATTGTTGTTGTGGTCTTCAGTCCTGAGACTGGTTTGATGCAGCTCTCCATGCTACTCTATCCTGTGCAAGCTTCTTCATCTCCCAGTACTTACTGCAGCCTACATCCTTCTGAATCTGCTTAGTGTATTCATCTCTTGGTCTCCCTCTACGATTTTTACCCTCCACTAAATTGGTGATCGCCTGATGCCTCAGAACATGTCCTACCAACCGAACCCTTCTGCTTGTCAAGTTGTGCCACAAACTCCTCTTCTCCCCAATTCTATTCAATACTTCCTCATTAGTTACGTGATCTACCCATCTAATCTTCAGCATTCTTCTGTAGCACCACCTACTTTCAGTAACGACTTCCTGACATTTAAATCTATACTCGATGTTAACAAATTTCATCTATTAATACAGCATCCTTAATACATACTATATCTATTAATACAGCATCCTTAATACAAACTCCATCCTCGAAAAATTATGCAAACGATTTCATCTTACTTTTATTCGTTGTTAATTTCTCCTCCGTTCTCTGTCGCCTCTCTTTCAATATCACGCCGTCTACCCTTCTACTCCATTCTCCAATTGCGTTGTAAACAAACCTACCAGTTTCCATTGAAATTATACGTTCTCGTTTAATTCCTACTTTCCTCAAAGTCATCTATCATTCTCTCAAAACATATCACATTGTATTCATTTATATCCCCTTACCTACAATCTATTCTTCGTTCTGTAACCAATCCTTCCATTTCTCTCTCTTCTAAGATGAAACAAACTGTGCTATTTGTCTAAGTAAGGAATATTTTGTAAGCTCACACATTTTATTGTTTAGGGTCAATTGTCACGTTTCGCACCGTGAAGATATGTTTTAAACGTCATTTTCTAATTGCTAGGGGGCAGCATTACCTGCCACAAATCTAAGAGAAATGTTCTGATTTTCTGCTAAATAGTTAATATATATATTAGAAATAGCAGAACGTCTACATCACTTTACTTGCGGAATCACACTCATCACTTCTATTTCAGTAGGTGACGTCCCGTCAGTCACTGTGAACTGTGACCTGTCAGACAAGAAATCACAAATCCAGTCCACAACTGAGTCGATAGTCCATAGGAAAGAATGTGGTTGTAAACCGCTTATGAGGAACGATATGAAAAGCGTTTTTGGAGCTATAGTTATTTTAGTTCACGAAACAACTGTCATGTAAGGTCTTAGGATCTTCAATTCTTATTTTAAGTGACCCTGAGATTTTGAAAATATTGAAACTCGGCTGGGATTCGAGCTCCGATTCCAATGTTTTTCTTGATTTCAACTCTTAGAGATGATACTGTCCCATCATTTCATTATTTCCTCACGATGCCAAACTCCTCCAGGTCCCTACGAATGGCGCGATGCTAACTACTGGTGAAAAGGAATCTGATAGTTACAGCTCTTTGTATGTGGTCAACAACGACGCTCCTTTAGCCGAAGATGTGCACATCTCGTTATTGGTGAAGTAACAATAAACATTTCATGTTTATTTGTAGCTATAATAAAATAGCGAAAGATGTCGGGTTCGAATCCCAGGCAAAAATAATATGTATCGTCGATTCAGGTTCCAATATCACGCTATTAGTACATATTTTATATCTAACATTTGATTGTACTTAGGTAACAGTTCATATAGATACTGCATTCTACTGTCCGTCATCACCACAATTTTACTTTACGGCGTTTCATGCTTGTGGGTTGCACTTTGTTACGTACCTTTCGTGGTTACTTCTCACAGGCAACATAGTATAAGCTTCATGGGGTGCCCGTTGCTGTGCTGAACATGTCGTGATTTATTTCCAGGTTTGGATATTTGGCCTTGTAAACTGATACTGGTGAACACTTGGATATTTTGCTTCTCTTTATGCCTAGTCGAGTCTCGATTAGACATGCAAGCATTGTTTAGCTATCAGCGAATTCAAATCTGAATCACAAACAACAACTGGTCATATCATTTAATCATTGTGGTAAGACTTCTGCAGTGTCTCTTATTATAATGAAGTTTAATTTACAAGCGTTAAGGACCGACTCATTTCTAATAACGTATTTTCTCATATTTGTTGTATGACGGTATTAGTTTACATCTGGACTGACTGCCATGAGGAACAGTGTTCTATAGTAGTCTCTTGTGGAACCCATTGTGCATAGCCAAACGACTGTGCGGCAGAGGGTTTTGAGGACCTGCGACACAGTTATGCTTTGTTGGTTGCACGCAGCCAGGTGTGGCCTACACATGGGACTGAGCGGTGATACATTATTTGTACTATCGTGCGTACATACGCTGATGTGCTAAAACATCATGACCAGCTGCTTAATAGCTGAGCGAGTTTATTCGTTTGTTTAGGAGAGGTGGCCGACATGCGTTTGCCACCTTCCGGCTGGCCGGCGATGACAGAAGCGACGCGCATCCCCTGTAGTGTTTCTAACGGTTTTACACTAACTGTACGGAAAAAAAATCGTTTTTGCTTTACTAATAGCTTTATATGTTAGGTTCGTTACGACATGCCTATCATTTCGTTAATAGCTATAGTTAGTGGGATATTTATGTGGAAATAAAGAAAATGGCTCTGAGCACAATGGGACTTAACAGCTGAGGTCATCAGTCCCCTAGAACTTAGAACTACTTAAACCTAACTAACCTAAGGACGTCACACACATCCATGCCCGAGGCAGGATTCGAACCTGCGACCGTAGCGGTCGCGCGGTTCCAGACTGGAGCGCCTAGAACCGCTTCGCCACCACGGCCGGTTGTGGAAATTCGAAAATGATTGCAGTGAAAAATAGGGGTCGTTATGATTTAGCGTCTGGTGCATATTACATAAAATGTTGCTGCATATGAAATTTAGCTAACGTATGGAATTTTTCTTTACACTTTGTTCGAGGTCTCTATCTGGCACCAATCTCTAGAAAATTGATGTGATATACCGCACTCATTTGCGATCGCACCGCGATAGCGATTAAGCCCAAGTGACAGATCCACAACGTTCCTTATATTGGAAAAACGGTTTGAGATATCGAAATGAGATGTTGCCATATGATATCACACAAAGAGGAGAGTATTTTGCCGTATGGTTGTTATGAAAAACGTCATTATCAACCGTGTTATTCCACTGACTACAGACTTTTCCAATGAAAGAATAAAAGTTTTAAGGGCCTTCGGTAACTGGTGAAACGAGAAATGCTATGGATTTTGGAAGAACATAAGTGAAGTCATAGATGTTTATTTTGTACCAAGGATGTCCTTTTTCATAAGATGCTGACTTTACTTTTCCTCAGTTCTTAACTTAATAAACCATTGTTTCAGAATTCTCTCGCAATTGAGTCTGCACAACATGTTAGTGAAGTGAGACTGTGTAAACTCTGCTGAGGTTTGAGGAAAGACCAAATTTTTAACATTACAGCGAGAGAAATGTGTAGGTTTTACTCAAAATTCCCCACTGGTGGCTCTTCTCTGAAAGCTACAAGTGGTTAACAAACCAGGTGAAAATAAATCGGTGCATTTTCGGCGGAATTCTTTTTAGATACTAGCCAAAGGGGAGGTGATAGATCTTTCTGAACGGGCACCATGCAAGTGTGCCACGGTGGTGACCCACTTAATACTTACCGAAAATGTGAATTTAGACTTCAGTTTAGAGCGGTGCTTCCACTCCAGTGCTCGACATATCCCCTCGAGCGCTTTGAACGCTTGCCTCTCTCTCCACGCTTCCCCAGCTGGCTGAAAACATCTTTAGCGCGCACTATACGCATCTTCTTCAGCACAGGTATCGAGATATCATTCAGCTTCACGCCCTTCTCCTTCCTATTGAAATTCCTGGGTGTTTTACAACCTCTGTGGGCTGCCTGTATAGCCTTTCATGGTATCCGCTTGTGGCTGCCAACCTTGAGTCCTATCGAAATGAATGTAATGGTCTCCTGGCTGCAAAGCATGTTCTGCAACAGCTGATCTGTCAATCTGTCCTCTTCTGCGATTGCCCTTGTGCTCTTCTAGATGGAACAACGCGGTAATCTACAAACCCATCCGGAAGATGTAAGATCATCTAAAATCGTCCAAGGATGCTCGCCAACCGAATTTATAGGATTCTGTGTGCCTATAGGGCGGTGCACGTGGGAACTACAAAAAATGGTCAATGAACGACTAAAAGAGGACAAAGGCAATTGCAGAAGAGGTTAGATTGGCAGATCAGCTGTTGCGGAACATGCTTTGCAGCTACGTGACAAGCACTTTCTGTTTGGTAGGGCTTAAGTACTGGCAGCCACAAGCGGATACCATGAAAGGCTATACAGACAGGTCACAGAGGTTGTAAAACACCCAGGAATTTCAGTAGGGAGGAGGAGGGCGTGAAATTGAATGACAGCCGGATTCCGGTGCTGAAGAAGACGTGTACCAGTCTTCCACCATAGGGTGATAGCAACAGCCGACGACTCTGTCGACAATGGCCAATTGCTTTCTGGTATTAAAAACTTGGGACGCCACGCCACTGCGCGGAAGCACACGGAAGCGGAATTTTTGCTGCAGTCAATAGCGAATCAAGGTGTGAATCGGACATTCAAAGATTCCCCTTGATAATGTCCTCCGCAGATGGGGATGAAATGTTGGGTAAAATTCATTCAACCACGGCATAGCCCTGAACATTTTATTAGCTGTAACATTCCAGGTCGCGAAAGGTTACATTTTACAAAACAATTTACTGCCAAAGAAAGTGTGGTATCATCAATGCCTTCGCCATGGAACCTGTTGCTACCCTTCCGCAGGTCACACTTTGTCACACAGTCCACAGCCGGCTCAGCTGTGCAGCTCAGTACGACTGGGAAAAACCGAATGGTTAAAACTAATGCCGGTATTTTAATTCTAAATAACCGGATATTTCTGTATTTGTCTGCCTCAGTAATAACAGGTATTTTTATTTTTTACTAATAACTGGATATAAATTCGAAATATCAATTAGCCATAACAGTAGTGCTAAAATTTTTCTTTTCCAAATAAATCGTCCTTAAAGAACAGAATTTTTATTCGTAAAAGTTTCATTGCTTTGAAATCTGCGTTTAAGGTTTAATTCAATATTGTTGAGACAATAATGTACCTGTTACCATGTGGCGTGGCGTATGAGTACACGGGTACATGCAGTGCGCCCCGTCTCGTCAATATCGTAGTTTCTCACTGTCGCCGTTGGACATCGGTTGTATTTCGGAATGGCACCACCCGCAGTCTTGAAGTATTTTACGAAGTAGGATGCTCCATTTGCCTTAAAAAACTGAAAGAGTCACAACAAACTTTCGACATAATATTAGAAAAACACTTAAAACTTAACACATCATTTTTTTTAAATTTAGAATAAAAATAGAAAGCAGCTGATCTGCTTCCTGTACCGAGCGAGGTGGCGCAGTGGTTAGCACACGGGACTCGCATTCGGGAGGACGCCGATTCAATCCCGTCTCCAGCCATCCTGATTTAGCTTTTCCGTGATTTCCCTAAATCGTTTCAGGCAAATGCCGGGATGGTTCCTTTGAAAGGACACGGCCGATTTCCTTCCCAATCCTTTCCTACCCCGAGCTTGCGCTCCGTCTCTAATGACCTCGTTAAACACTAACCACCACCATCACCTGCTTCCTGTCTGTACACAATATGCCTTAACCTGCTTTTTGCCCTTCAAACGGACAAATTAAAACGAAAAACAGGTTCTTCAGTCTCCGTTTTCATTCTTCAGCACTGTTTATAAGCAACGTCCAAATGACGGCATGATCCCCAATTACAATATGAGTTTTTTGGGTCGAGTTTCAAAAAGTTTGAATCAGTAAGGGAACACTTGTGATTTTTTGTGGTAGTCAACCACTTATCACGTTTACAGAAAACCAGAGGACGTGTATGGACTAAGTTCTTTTATTTGCCTACTTAATTAAATATTTTGATCCTATGTATCTTGTAAATGAGGAAGTCAAAATTTTTCTATGTTTATTCGATTTCTTCATTTATTACTGGAAATAATAGGACTAAAGAAACCGAAAATCAGTTATTTCAGAAGCCGATTATTTTGAGCGGTTTTTAACAGTCCGCTTAAAATGGCGTTGAAAGAAAACTGACATAACCTAAAACCAGTTGTTCCAGCCATAAGCGCCATCCCCACAACGCAGGCGTGACCGCTGCACCGAGCTGCCTCCGCGGTAACGTAGCGACACCGGCCGGCGTTACAAAGAGACGTCAGATGGTTGCGTGATGGTTCCGCGCCAGTCACGTGATGCCACACCATCGTAGAGTCACCGACGGCGGGAGATTTCCAACACTGCCAGGGCATTATAACCGTATACGGCAACTTATGCCGGTAGTCTGCTTTCGGACTTCAGTGCTGCTGATACCTTAATGCCACACCATTCGGTTCCCCCTCTTATCGATTTAAACTACTCTTAGATGTGAAGTATACAGGGATTTCTACTACTGGGCGCTCCATACACGGGATTCATCTGCGGACTTCGCTGATAGACATCCCATTAACAGCTCAAGCACGTTCATTAAACTACTGCATTATTCTGTTTTCTGTCTTCACTTGTAGAGGAATAAACCTCGTTGATTACTCACGCCTTGTCTTATTTGTTGTTGCACCGCTCACGGATACAACAGAAGTGTGAAGCCCAAAACCTCATAGAGCAACTGCTGCGGGGAACAGCAATTATGAAACTGTAGCACTAGCAGCTGTCTCTCCTAATCCACACGCGAGTACCCGAGAAATATCTCGCCGGTGAGGAATTGTTCACACAAGTGTCTCGGCGGTTCTAAACCGTCACAAATACATGTATCAAGAACTTCATGGGAATCATTTTCATAACAGAATGGGGTTTTGGAATTGAACACCCTCATGCAATTACAAAGATAACAATTTGTCCATTTTATTTGGACTGTTGAGCTCCGTGGCCGTGGATAATAATATTTCACTGTAAAAATACAGCAACCAGACACTTTTTAATGCGTTTTATTTACGCCAATATGCATTTCGGGTTTGCACCCATCTTCAGCTGGATGCAAACCCGAAATGCATATTGGCGTAAATAAAGCGCATTAAAAAGTGGCTGGTTGCTGTATTTTTACAGTGAAATATAATTACAAAGAGACCCGTAATTCTTTCGTCGAGGAATGTTCTCCGACGAGTCAACTTTTACGAATCATGGCGAAGTTAACCGTCATAACATGCATTGTTGCAGTGTGACACATGCGCTCTGAATACGTGACATTGATCATTAGTGCCCTTGCTCTGTTAACATTTGGAGCGGTATAGTAGGCGACAAAATACTTGGTTCCTTATTTTTGGGAGGCACATAGAAAGTTATCGTCAGCTACTGCAAGATGTATCCCTGTAGTACGACAGAACACGAGGTTTCAAAATGATGGCAGTCTCACACGTAGCTCAGCAGCAACCCAAGAAGCATTAAATCGCGTTTTCAACGGTCGGTGGATCGGTAGATGTGATCTGGTTAAGTGGCCTGCCAGATCATTTGACCTTACGCTGACGGATTTTTTGTTGTGGGTTTATCTTCAGGACAAAGTTTATGGAGAACTGCTGGAGGACATGAGCGGTTATATTAGGGGTTACCATTTTGATTAATTTTCAAACCGAGCAGTTCAAGGAAGTACGAGACATTGAACCATGTAACAAACGAGCGTTTACAATTGTGACGTTTTAGAAGATATTCTGAATGAAACAGCAGTCCGCAGGAATCTCAGGTACTGTGCTGAAAAATGGCTAGTTTTTCTTTAACTTGAAGAGGAATAGGGTTACATCACCTCTTGAACTCCTTCGTGGAAACAGCACAGTTTTGTTTCTAAGCTTTCACATATCTTCTATCAGCATTTTGCAACTCTTGGAATACCAATACTACGATACTTTTCTAACAGAAAACAACCAATCAAATGGGACAGGACTCATGCGAAAGCGAATAGTTTTTTCGCGTGCCACGTGATCGTGGCCTGTCACCAAAACGTTCGGGAGCAAGAGCAAAGGCAACTTCCAAATTTCTTGCTGCCTCGCCTTAAATTAAAATTATTTCGATTTTCTCTTCTACAGACCAAACATCTATTACTTAAAATGTGCGAGAAACATCTCCGGAAAGCAGTTGTGCCGAGTCGTTTGGTGTTCGTGCGTCATCATTATCAGTCGCTGTGGACTGCATTCCGCCGATGGCCACGTAGCGCCCAGCGCAGAGTCACGGCGGTTGGACGCAAGAACACACTACCATTCACCCTGGTGATGAGAATCGAGGGATTCGCCAAAGTCAAAAGTGAATGGAACACAAGTCTATGTTACGTTACAAGTAACTTGGGGGGGGGGGGGGGGGGGAGTGTGGCCACTTTAAGTACAAACAGATGTCCCTTTCCAAAATACAATCTTTTCATCAGGCATATTTTCTTCCTGCGATGCGCACTTTTGGAGTTATTTACTTGTTTCAAGTTAAAACAAACACCCCGTGGTATATTGGGCACTATTTTTCCCCACTGCAGTCAACTGGATGAACCTATTCATACCAACTAAAGTAGTTCCCTATGTATAAACTGCGTCTGAACTATATTTCTTCACCTATAATCATGAAACTTGGCAAGGAGAAAGGTTTCACAGTACAACTAAAGGAAAAAAATCTGAAAAAATATTTATTTCGTCATTTGTTATCCGACTTTGAAAAAAAATGGTTTAAATGGCTCTGAGCACTGTGGGACTTAACTGCTAAGGTCATCAGTCCCCTAGATATTAGAACTACTTAAACCTAACTAACGTAAGGACATCACATACATCAATGCCCGAGGCAGGATTCGAACCTGCGACCGTAGCGGTCGCGCGGTTCCAGACTTCAGCGCCTAGAACCGCTCGGCCACCACGGCCGCCAATCCGACTTTGAACATAAAATTAAAAGAGTCTTGGAATTCCCGTGAGCCATACCTTGCCAATATCAGTGTCGATAACAGGTAGAAACCGTTGGGATTTTCGATTTCCGGAATGGATGAACTGTCTATACACATAATTACACACATCAAAAAAAGTTTTGCATCACCTCGGTTCTTGAACCTATACAGAAAATTGGAGTAGAGATCAACATAAACCCGCCCTTTTTATTGCTCATGAAAACCACACATTGGATGTTGCGCCACCATACAACGAGACCTTCAGAGGTGGTGGTCCAGATTGCTGTACACACCATTACCTCTAATACCCAGTAGCGCGTCCTCTTGCATTAATTCTTTCCTGTATTCGTCGTGGCATACTATCAATAAGTTCATCAAGGCACTGTTAGTCCAGATTGTCCCACTCCTCAACGGCGATTCGGCGGAGATCCCTCCCGAGTGGTTGGTGGGTCACGTCGTCCATAAACAGCTCTTTTCAATCTATCTCAGGAATGTTCGATAGGGTTCATGTCTGAAAAACGTGCTGGCCACCCTAGTCGAGCGACGTCGTTATCCTGAAGGAAGTCATTCGCAAGATGTGCACAATGCAAGTGCTAATTGTCGTCAATGAAGACGAATGCTTCGCCAATATGCTGTCGATATGGATGCACTATCGGTCATAAGATGACATTCACGTACCGTACAGCTGTTACGGCGCTTCCATGACCATCAGTGGTGTACTTGAGCCCCACATAATGCCACCCCAAAACAGTTGGGAACCTCCACCTGGCTGCACTCGCTGGACACTGTGTCAGGCAAGTTCAGCCTGACCGGGTTGTCTCCAAACACGTATCCGACGATTGTCTGGTTGAAAGCATATGCAACACATATCAGTGAAGAAAACGTGATGCCAATCCTGAGCGGTCCATTGGGCATGTTGTTGGGCCCATCTGTACCACGCTGCATAATGTCGTGGTTGCAAAGATGGACCTCGCCATGGGCGTAGGAAGTGAAGTTGTGCGTCATGCAGTCTATTGCGCACAGTTTGAGTCGTAACAAGACGTCCTGTAGTTGCACGAAAAGCGTTATTCAACATGACGTCCTTGCTGTCAGGGTTCCTCTGAGCCATAATCCGTAGGTAGCGGCCATCCACTGCAGTAGTAGCCCTTGGGCGGCATCGGAGAGGCACGTCATCGACAGTTCCTGTTTTCTCTCTGTATCTCCTCCATGTCCAAACAACATCGCTTTGGTTCACTCCGAGATGCCTGGACACTTCCCTTGTTGAGAGCCCTTCCTGGGACAAAGCAACAATGCGGACGCGATCGAACCCCAGTACTGACTATCTAGGCATGGTTGGACTACTGACAACATGAGCCGTGTGTCTCCTCCTGATGGAATTACTGGCACCGATGGGCTGTCGGACCCCTTCTGTCTGATAGGCTCTGTTCAGGCATCGTTGTTTACATCTTTGGGTGGGTTTAGTAACATCTCTGGACGGCCAAAGGGGCTGTGTCTGTGATACAATATCCACAGTCAACGTCTGTCTTCAGGAGTTCTGGGAACCGAGGTGATGCAAAACTTTTTTTGATTTGTGTAAATTCGTACAGAACACTCAGAGCGCTAGTCCTACTCGCGCCTGGCCAACTTTTCTTCCTTTGTTTGTTTTAATGTTTAGTCATTTCTTTGCATGCCCGGGGTGTTAACTTTTAAATAAAACAGTATTCAAAGGAGACTGATCTGTGGCGTCAAATAATGCATCTGGTTGTGTGAATCAGTCCTTGTATCAATTGTTGCAGCACATGTTTTATTAAAGCTTCCTAATAACAGAAGGCATTATGCTGTTCCATGTTGTTAATTACGAAACCATTTTGAAAGCTAAATCTATGAAAATTTAAATCTGGCTTCTTAGTTAGGAATACAAAATACTTGCTTTACTGATTTTGGAAATTCGATCCCCAATGGGGTAAAATAGGGTCAGGATGATTCACTGATTCATCATCACCCAGCCCAAACCACTATGGATAGAAAATTGAAATTTAGAGAGGGTATGGATCTTATACTCTAAGCATTGCGTAAGAAGGGACTCTCCGAAACTCCACTTCTAAAGTAGCGAAATAGGGGATCAAAGGCTTTTTGAAAGTATGTCCCCATTAAGCGAATTTTGAAGTTAGAACTGCGAAAACTGGTATTTGGTTTCTCAGTCAGAAAAAAAAGTATTTCAGCAATTTTCGAGCGGCAACCGCTAAGGGGGTAAAATAGTAAGCGAAAGATTTTTTGAAAATAAATAGTTGCTAAAGAACTCCTAAAGGATTTTAATGCTATATTGAAAGTATCATGTCCAAAATTATCTTTAAAAGTGAAAGTATCTAACCCAAAACTGTTTCCCTTTTAATTAGTGAAAGTATCGAATATAAAATTGTTCCAAAATAATTATTCAACAAATCCACATTTGATTGCATATGTGAACTTGTTTCGCACACTCCTCCATTTTGCCAGTAATGAAACGTGTATTTGACTCAACAATCAAGTTTAAGAGAATAATGCCGTTTGTGCAATGGCATTTAGTTGGTACTGAAAAATTAACTTTTGGCCCTGATTTTTACTTAACCCTTTGTTACCTGACGATACTTAAAAGTACCAGTAAGTTTTGACTCTCATTACTTTCTTGTGGTGCAGTTTCGTGATCTGAGAGCCTGTCGGTATGTAACAGTAACTCTGCTCTACTGTTTCATAGATATTATTGTGCAATACATAGACCTCTCTGGTGGTCGGAGGTAGAAATTGTTTTTCGCGCGCTGCTGTGAAAACAGAAGATTGTATGGGCTTGTGTATATGGTGTTGCCTGAATTTGTGCGCAATGTATTGAAACTTCCGTTGAGTTTTCCATTGTACGTACTTTCCTTCTTTGTTTTTTTATAATAGTTTGAAGCATTACGTCACACGTGAATTGAGATAAAGTGGAAAATATAAAGCGGACTTATTAGTACCGTTAGGTTCTGCGAACACTTTATTGTAGCAACAATGCGTTACCTCTCACTAGTTGTTCTGTCCACTTTTTCTCACACAGAAATCCGTAAATACATTTGCCTGTGGAACAATTAGAACAAACAGGAAAGGTTTGCCAGGGAATTTACCTAAAGAAAAATGTCTAAAGCGTGGGGAATCACACCACAGAAAGTCATCTTTAGACCTAACAGTATTTCAATGGAGGGACAATAAAGTAGTGTATTTTGCGTCAAACTTCCATGGCACTGAACAGAGCGTAGTGACAAGAAAACAGAAAGATGAAACTAGTATGACTATACCATGTCCAGTTACTGTATGTGATTACAATAAAAATATGGGTGGTGTGGATCATGCAGACAGATTACGTTCAACTTATGGTCTTGAAAAGCGATCAAAGAAGTGGTGGCACCGTCTCTTCTGGGGAGCAATAGAAATTGCTTTTGTCAATGCTTACGTCATTTTCAGTTATCTACATGGGGCACTGCCCCTGCTGGAATTCAGGCGTCCTGTGGCACTAGGGCTAATGAATGAACAACAAGTGCCCAAGAGAAACACTGGTAAAAATGAAATAACTCTCCCAGAGAGAAGGAAGGATAACTTTTCTGTTCCGAAGGATGTACGTCTTGGCAACCGAGGAAACCATTTTGTAGTGTTCAGTTGTAAAACAGTAGGATGCGAAATGTGTGCGAAAAATAAAATTCAATCGAGACCACATTCACAATGTAGTACATGTAAAGTGTATTTGTGCTGCAATGAGAAAAAGAACTGTTTCCTTCAATTTCATGAGGTATCACTAAATATGTGATATGTATATACTGTCAAAAATGTATAGGTAAGTTACTATGTATTGTGAAGTTGCTCTAGAAGGTAAATTTATGCGAAATTTGAAAAAAAATCAGAAATATCATATTTCTGTTAATTAATTTTCTAATGTAAAAATATTTAATATTCATGAGGAATAAAGTACAAGTTATAAAAATTGGAGCATTTTTCTACACATGTTGTGATTCTGTCCATGGAGTCTGACGGTACTTCTGAGTACCAGAAGTGAAGAAAGTTGTAAAAAATAAAATTTTACAAAAAGTCCTACCGTCATTTGAGGCCACAATAGCATAAATTCTGCAAAGAAATTGTTAAAAAGTAAATTTTTCCTTGTGTCAGGAAACAAAGGGTTAATGAAATTTTATCTTGACTTGAATAATACCAGTCTGGCGACGTCATAAAATTATTTATTTGAAATAACTTTGCTCTGATAACTGTAGCTATACCAAATTCGATTACACCATGAAATGCACATATATATTGCATAGAGGCCTCATTTACTTTATGTTCTTTCATTTGGTGGGTAACTTTACTTTGGTACTCATTTTCATATTCAATACAAGCAAAGGATGTTTGTGGATCATGATTCACGCTGTTAGATCACACACACACACACACACACACATATATATATATATATATATATATATATATATATATATATATATATATATATATATATAATTAAAATTTTAAGTTATATATAAAAACTACCATTTCCAACATTTTTGCAGCACGAATCACTCTTACAAAAACTTTACAAAATGCTTACTGCGTCAAACCTTGGACATACAAATCCTAACTCTGAACATTGTCTAACAAAAACCATTTTGAAATCGTTTTAAAGCTTCTCCCATGAACGTGCTAAAGTTTGTTCAGTGTACAACTTGAAAAATGCGTAGCACTAATCCTACCTTAAAGCTGTCACCACACGTCTGCTTCCTCCGGGCACCTAGCTGCGACGACCGAGTTTTTTACTGTGCACGCCCGGCTCTCTTAACCATCAAAGATCCTCCTGCTCAAAGATATTATACTCATTACACCTTGCAGTTGGTAACTATCGACTTTATATTCTGGATCTTTAGCGCCTAGAACCGCTCGGCCAGACCGGCCGGCTCCATTTGAAGTTTTTAAATGACCACCCAGGAGCGGTACTGAGAAATAGGTTTACGAAATCTGCTTTTGGAAGTCCCATGTAGGAGGGGTGACTCGAGGAGGAAAGTGATGGCAGAGTTAGTGTAGGGTCTTGGGTAGCCCTGTAAACCTTCGACATGACATTACAGTCTAACAGTATTGCTCAATATCGTTTTATTAAAAAAACAATCGGTATGAGAAAGAGCCAAATGTTAGGGGTATTGTTAACACGGTCGAGGCAGGCGACGCCAGCGCCCCTCTGGCACCAGGGAGAACTACGGCCGAGCGCCGGCAGGTGGGCGAGGAGGCGGCCGCGCGCGCCGGAAGGCAGTGCGACGGCGGGCTGCGCTGCGCTTGCACCGGCCCAGCTGCTCAGGTGAGGCGCGCCGCACACGGCTAGCAGGTGTGGAGGGCGTACGTGGGACCCGAGTCACGGGCAGGGGCGGCAGAACCGAGCACATACACGAAGTAGAAACGCTGAACTACTGAAAAACTGTATGTGTTCATCATAATAATGCTCCCACTTTATTGTAGAGACCTACCACGATAACGTATTTAACCGCCGTTATAGCTGGCATGAGATCTGAACATATCATTTTACTATCACCCCGCTGACGTTCGTAAATTTCTGCATCACAGTTCTGTAGCTTTTTTACATTGGCTGGTAACGTGATGAAACACCGTTGTAGATTGATACAACACTACTGAAAGCTTTTAGAACTGACTGCCA
The DNA here is from genome assembly GCF_023897955.1 of Schistocerca gregaria. Classification (NCBI taxonomy): domain Eukaryota; kingdom Metazoa; phylum Arthropoda; class Insecta; order Orthoptera; family Acrididae; genus Schistocerca; species Schistocerca gregaria. Next base: position 470,101,680 of record NC_064920.1, read on the forward strand.
TTTGGAATTTTCTGCTGCAAGGAGAGCAGCGACCTTCAGCGAAACAGTTACAAGAATACTCGACAAATGGCTCGGGGTACACTTGACTGTTACTCAAGTCCGTTACATGCTTAGGCTATCTTCAGACTGATACTAAATTGATACATCTGCCGGTGGTGCAAGCAGGGATGAGAGTTCCGTTTGCACAGATATTTTTTTTTGTGTGTGTTTGAGGGAGACAGGCGGTTGTCCTCCAGTGCCCCTCTCTGAGTACGCCCTTGACATAAATACTCAATTGCTTCCTTTGCGTAATGCCTTCAAAGAGTCTTCCAACCTCTGTAACTGTAACATGTCTTTAGGTATCATCTGCTTGCTTGATTAACCTTACCCAGCGCATTGCAAAAAGGTAGTAAATTTGATTGCTCAAGCTAAGTTATTGCATGCAATCTGACTACCTATAACATTCATCTCGTACGTAAATCTAGGGTGCAAGACTTTAATACATTATGCTATCACTTCCTCAGTAGCTAAAAAACCGACTATTCGTTTTTGTGTTGACACATCGCGTGTTGCTAACATCAGTTTCAGAATGGCAGATAACTCTTTCCTGCATTCCATTACAATCTGCAGTAGGCTACATTCTGATGATGATGTGGGTTTCCTCCTCTGCAGTTTCCTTGTTCGATATCAGCTGTTCTTGAATCAACTTCCGTGATGTTAATCTTGCACTCGAATGTGATTAACTAGTATCTGAGAAGACATTCCCGAAATGATGTAATTGGTCAGAAATTTTGTTTTCTTTTCTTTTGCTTCAGTTGTTAGTTCCAGAACGCATCTCATTGTTACTTCTCATTTCAGAAATTGTTCTAATAAAGTAAACATAGTTGTCATTGTCAAGTCCTTGGGGAAGTATGAGAAACTTATATAGTACACTGAGACGATGAAAGTTATAGGATAGCAATGCACATATACAGATGGCGCTAGTATCGCGTACACAAAGTAAAGAAAGGTAGAGCAGTATGGGAATCGGAAAAACCGACCGGTTAAAACCGATACCGGTATTTTAGTTCTCAGTAACCGGTATATTTGGGTATTTGTTTGGTCTCGTTTATAACAGGTCTTTTTCATTTTTTATCAACAACCGAGTAAAAAACCGAAATGTGAATTAGCCATAGAAGCAGTAGAAAAAGTTTTAGTTTTTAAACAAACCTTTTTTAAAACAAGAAGTATTTTTTATCTGTAAAATTTGCATTGGTTTGCAATATTACGTTATTATAGAAAGTGGGAAAAGCATCACTGTTATTTTTATAACAATGCCAACAGGAATGAGTAATAAACACATGGCATAAGGGTTGGTACGCCATTGTCGAGACAATAATGTTTCTGTTGCCGTGTGTTGTGGTTTGGGTACGTGTGTACGTACAGTGTGCAATACTGCCCCAATCTGGTCTGTCAAACGTCCGTTGTCTGCAGGGTGGTACCAACCCTAGTCTGGAAATACTTTTACAAAGTGAAGCAGAAATTAAATGCAGTGCTTCATTTGCTTTAAAACGTTAAGGACGTGTCTGCCATTACCATGGTATAAGAAAACAAGAAAGGAAAATCGGGTAACAGTAATAAATTAAAAACTTAACAACAATTCATTCACAGCATACAACAAAAATAGAAAGCAGCTGATATACTGCCTATATCTACATAAAATGCCACTATATGCTCGTAGCTCTTGACAACAGACTAATTAACACGAAAAACATAGTTCTTCAGTCTCAGTTTCTACCCTTTAGCCTAGCGGTTCTAGGCGCTACAGTCTGGAACTGCGCGACCGCTACGGTCGCAGGTTAGAATCCTGCCTCGGGCATGGATGTGTGTGATGTCCTTAGGATAGTTAGGTTTAATTAGTTCTAAGTTCTACGGGACTGATGACCTCAGAAGTTAAGTCCCATAATGCTCAGAGCCACCCGTTAGCACTGACTATTCGTATAGCCCAAATAGTAGTATGATCCCCGACTGTAACATGATTTTTGAGCAGAGTTTCAAACAATTAGAATCAATAGGAGAATATTTGCGATTTTTTGTAGTATTGAACTACTTATCACTTTTCGAGGAAAGCAGCGATCTGTGGACAGACTCTTTTTTCACTCATTTGCATATTTAACATTTTGGCTCTATGTATCTTGAAACTGAGAGACTCAAACTTTTTTAAACTTTGTTCGATTTATACAGTTATTCCAGAAAATAAGACAAATAAAAACCAAAAATTGGTTATTTTAGAAACCGGTTATTGTGAGCGGTTTCAACAGTCAGTTTAAACTGGAGTGAAAAAAAACCTATGTAACCAAAAACTGGTTGTTTCAGTGATAATCGCCATCCCCAGTGCATTGGAGGAGCTGTCAGCTGTTGTATAGCGATTCACGTGAAAAGGTATCCAACGTGATTTTGGTCGCAGGACGGAATCGTAGTCGGAGCTAGACACATGGGAAATTCCATTTCGGAAAATGTTAGGGAATTCCACTTTCCGAGATCCACAGAGTCAGAAGTATGCTGAAAATACCACATTTCAGGCATTACCTCTCACCACGGACAACACAGTGGCCGACGGCCTTCACTTAACATCCGAGAGCAGCGGCGTTTGCGCAAGGTTGTCAGTGCTAACAGACAAGCAACAGTGCGTGACATAACCGCAGAAATGAATGTGGGACGTACAATAAAAGAATACGTTAGAACAGTGCGGCGAAATTTGGTGTTAATGTGCTACAGCAGCAGATTATGCCTTTGCTAACAGCACGTCGTCGCCTGCAGCGCCTCTTCGGGGCTCGTGACGATATCGGTTGGACCATAGATGACTGGAAAGTCGTGGCCAGGTCAGATGAGATCAAAGTTGTCAACAAGCCACTGTGCAAATTGGTGGAGGCTCCATAACGGTGTGGGCTCTGTTTGCATGAAATGGACTGGGTCCTGCAGTCCAACTGGATCGATCATTGACTGGAAATTGTTATATTTGTCTACGTGGAGACCATTTGCAGCCATACATGGATTTCATGTTCCCAAACAATTGTTCGTGCGTGGTTTTAAGAAAATACTGGAGAATTCAAGCGAATGATCTGGCCACCCAGATGGCCCGACATATGACATAATCGAGAGGTCAATTCGTTCACAAAATCTTGCACCAGTAATACTTTCGCAATTGTGGACGGCTGTAGAGGCAGCATTGCTCAGTATTTCTGCACGGGACTTCCAGCGGTTTGTCGAGTCCAAACTACGTCGAGATGCTGTAATACGCCGGGCAAAAGGAGGTCCGACACGATAGTAGGCGGTATCTCGTGACCTCTGTCACCTCAGTGTGTCATTCTGTTGATTGCACTGATGCATAACATTTACCTACTACGAAAGGTGGCTGAACAGTCGCCAGTTAGAACACCCTTGATTTATATTAGGAAGAAGTTGTTTTCAAGTATCGTATTGCAGTGCCTGTGTTATCTAGAATTACGATGCAATTCCTTCGGACATGCAGTGCAGTATCGTATTTATTCTCCGACATCGGGCAAGTGACTTTGAATAAAAATTTCTCCCTGCACAGGAATATACATAACGAATGTACGATGCAGGTTGTAGATACATGGTTGTAGACATAGGAAGTATGGGTCTGCGCCTGGAGCCTGCTCAGGTAGCCTAATGGTATGACGGCACGGTATATCAGCGTGTTCGGTCAGAGGGCTGCTCGCTCTGTGAGGTAAAAAAAAAAAAAAAAAAAAAAAAAAAAAAAAAAACTGAGTAAAGGTATCAACGATCAACTTGAACGGATGCCTCGTGACATCCGCCCAGACCAAAAACAAGGGACAGTACCGAATAAAATGAAGAAAAAGAATGGCAACATCACCGCTCGCGATTAGCAGAAAGTCCGGGTTCGAGTCCCGATCCGGAAGAAATTTTCATTGTTGTGATTCCATTGTACAGCTGATAGTTGCCCATATTCGCAAGTGCGAATACGATGGCTCATTACGGGGTGATTGTATTTCATTTGATTTCTTACCCCTAATTATTTTTGCACCTGTATTCCACTAAAAATATCTACGCAACAGTGCAAATATCGACGATACGTGCAGTGTGTTTTCTTCGGAAACAAAATTGTTTCATTCACTATTCATGTTTATTGTTGACAACAGTAATGTCCAACTTACTTTTCGTTCCCAGCCGTACTGTATTCAGTACTGCTCCAGTCTGTCTCAGGTATTTTTCGTCTGAAGTCTGTGGAATTACGTTGTCTTTTGTGTTGCATGTTTCACTGAGTCCATATTATGGTTTTTTTTTTCACTGATGAAAAGAATTTTCACAGAAAGAAATGGAAGTAGGATAATAAACGAAATATATTGTAATTAAATTAGTACTCTGTAACGACCCACAGACGACGACGACGACCCTCTTACAACGAAGTACTCAGAAAATATCACTAATCAGTTTCCCAAATTTTGCCGGCAGGTTTCGTGTTCGCCGTCTGTATAAATGATCTGGTGCATAACGTCGGAACGACTACATACAATCAGTTGTAGGATCAGGAGATGCCACACCTAGAGTAATCGGGATCGCTTCATGACTATGGCTCCTTTTTCTGCGACACTTACAAGGTGTAATTAATAGAGGAAATAGAGAAGACCTTAATTTGGGTCGTGGTGTGCATCTACTAGGATATTTTATAACATCAATGTTTATACTTACCTTATAGCCGTTATTGGTCAAAAATATACACGTCGTGTTGTATTCACCTGTCCAATGAATGAAAATTGTGTTAGCTCTTGGTTGGTTGATTTTGGAATGACCGTGCTTGGAGGCACCCCAACACCTAACACAAAGTGTATGAATCGGCATGAAATTTACGTAAGAAGAGATAATAACACTTGCAGTACTGGAATTAAAGCATGAATTCTTTTTGAAACTAAATTTGGTGCTATGAGCTGTCTTCCTAGCAATGTAAGAAAAAATTACAATGATATGCACCAAACTCGCACAAACTGTATTTTGCAGCAACTTGGTGCTTAACAAAATTCAAATATTCTGGTTATTACAAATATAGATGTTTAATAGAAGTCACTACTAAGTTACACTGATGATACGTCTAATATTCTGTGGTTGCCGACCACTCAGCCCATCCCTTAAAACTTGATGATTAACAGACGTTTTGCCAGATGGGAGAAATTACTGCCTCTTCTTACAATTTCAAGTTAAAGCCGTACGTAGAAATAAAAAAAACTCTTACGTATTTCATAACCCTTAATATATATTTTTACTTTTGCATTTTTATCACACATAGCATTCACAACACTCATTGTCGGCACAGGAGTGAAAATTACACGTCCTTCTTGAATGAGATCTAAAACATAAGTACTCTCAATCGAGATTTGAAACAAAAGTTGTTAAAAAATTGAATATTCTCCTCGCATTTCTCGTTTGTTATAAAGATTATTTTAAAATCCTATCTTTGACGTCTTCTGCGGTGATGTACCAATTTCTCATTACTGATGATGAAAATAAAACGTTCATATAAATAAAAAGGTATTACACAAAATACAGCAAATGTTTCACATTCTATCCAGGAATTGGCGTATATACACGGTAGCTTTTTACTCCTCAACATCTCAAGGAAGATGTCATTATCTGATACCAAGTTGCAGCGCTACGTTAGGCTAGCATCATTTATAAGAAATGCAGCGTTTTCTTTCTTCCTATGAGTCATTACCAAAGTTTTGTCGTAGAATTTGGAGAAAGTGGAAAGCTGTCAATAGAAATGTTAGATTATGCTGTAGTAATTGTGAGAACCATTCACAGTAGTGTTTACTATGGACAACACCCACTTGCTTAAAAACGCGATATCCTCTAAAGGTAACTCGTTAGGGTAATAGGTTCTCCAGCTCTGCGTGGTGTCAGTCACTAATGCGTCATTAACAGAAAACAGTAAGTACAAAACGGCTTCACTTGAAATTACTATGGCCTGAGAGACGAGCTACAATTTCATTAGGCGCTCGTCCAACGAGCTGACAGAATGCAAACACGAACTGAATTCTCCACTCGGCTGAAGATGAAGGCTTCAGTGATCACCAGACTAACAGTAATTTTTGAAAGGACAAAATATGACCATCTTTACGAAAATTTAACAGAAATATCGCCTTTGCAACTTCACAATTTCACTTCTATCTCAGGTTTCGAAGTGAAAGTACAAATATACGTTTTATTTAAATATAGTACGACAGAATCATTTAACACTACTAATAATAGCAATTGCGTTAGCTTAAGAATCACTGTGAACATGTTATTCAACGAAATAGAAAGAATATGCCGAATATATTTTTTGCTCATTCTTAACATCTCTGGATTATTCACAAGTATTTTAATACGCTATGTTAATGATCGTTAACCTTTGTAACAAAATGGTGAACGGTACTGCCTTCGTTGCCAAGGGACCCAGACTTGTTTCTCGGTACCTCCTCAGAGTTTTTTCTGATATAAAATGGTATGGAACGGCTTCCACTCAGCCTCGTGAGACCATATTAGGAACTTTTTGAAGAATACAGCGGCGTCATCAGGATTCACCTACTGACAACAACGGCCCCAGGAACTGGCGAAATGATGACCACTGGTCCCACGATGACAGATGTCCCCTCATTCCATTATAGGCAACGGTCATCCAGACCGAGTAGACATCTACATCTACATCTACATCCATACTCCGCAAGCCACCTGACGGTGTGTGGCGGAGGGTACCCTGAGTACCTCCACCGGTTCTCCCTTCTATTCCAGTCTCGTATTGTACGTGGAAAGAAGGATTGTCGGTATGCTTCTGTGTGGGCTCTAATCTCTCTGATTTTATCCTCATGGTCTCTTCGCGAGATGTACGTAGGAGGGAGCAATATACTGCTTGACTCTTCGGTGAAGGTATGTTCTCGAAACTTTAACAAAAGCCCGTACCGAGCTACTGAGCGTCTCTCCTGCGGAGTCTTCCATTGGAGTTTATCTATCATCTCCGTAACGCTTTCGCAATTACTAAATGATCCTGTAACGAAGCGCGCTGCTCTCCGTTGGATCTTCTCTATCTCTTCTATCAACCCTACCTGGTGCGGATCCCACACTGCTGAGCAGTATTCAAGCAGTGGGTGAACAAGCGTACTGTAACCTACTTCCTCTGTTGTCGGATTGCATTTCCTTAGGATTCTACCAATGAATCTCAGTCTGGCATCTGCTTTACCGACGATCGACTTTATATGATCATACCATTTTAAATCACTCCTAATGCGTACTCCCAGATAATTTATGGAATTAACTGCTTCCAGTTGCTGACCTGCTATTTTGTAGCTAAATGATAAGGGACCTATCTTTCTATGTATTCGCATCACATTACACTTGTCTACATTGAGATTCAATTGCCATTCCGTGCACCATGCGTCAATTCGCTGCAGATCCTCCTGCATTTCAGTACAATTTTCCATTGTTGCAACCTCTCGATACACCACAGCATCATCTGCAAAAAGCCTCAGTGAACTTCCGATGTCATCCATCACGTCATTTATGTATATTGTGAATAGCAACGGTCCTATGACACTCCCCTGCGGCACACCTGAAATCACTCTTACTTCGGAAGACTTCTCTCCATTGAGAATGACATGCTGCGTTCTGTTACCTAGGAACTCCTCAATCCAATCACACAATTTATCTGATAGTCCGTATGCTCTTACTTTGTTCATTAAACGACTGTGGGGAACTGTGTCAAACGCCTTGCGGAAGTCAAGAAACACGGCATCTACCTGTGAACCCGTGTCTAAGGCCCTCTGAGTCTCGTGGACGAATAGCGCGAGCTGGGTTTCACACGACCGTCTTTTTCGAAACCCATGCTGATTCCTACAGAGTAGATTTCTAGTCTCCAGAAAAGTCATTATACTCGAACATAATACTTGTTCCAAAATTCTACAACTTATCGACGTTAGAGATATAGGTCTATAGTTCTGCACATCTGTTCGACGTCCCTTCTTGAAAACGGGGATGACCTGTGCCCTTTTCCAATCCTTTGGAACGCTTCGCTCTTCTAGAGACCTACGGTACACCGCTGCAAGAAAGGGGGCAAGTTCCTTCGCGTACTCTGTGTAAAATCGAACTCGTATCCCATCAGGACCAGCGGCCTTTCCTCTTTTGAGCGATTTTAATTGTTTCTCTATCCCTCTGTCGTCTACTTCGATATCTACCATTTTGTCAACTGTGCGACAATCTAGAGAAGGAAGCACAGTGCAGTCTTCCTCTGTGAAACAGCTTTGGAAGAAGACATTTAGTATTTCGGCCTTTAGTCTGTCATCCTCTGTTTCAGTACCATTTTGGTCACAGAGTGTCTGGACATTTTGTTTAGATCCACCTACAGCTTTGACATAGAACCAAAATTTCTTAGGATTTTCTGCCAGGTCAGTACATAGAACTTTACTTTCGAATTCATTGAAAGCCTCTCGCATAGCCCTCCTCACACTGCATTTCGCTTCGCGTAATTTTTGTTTGTCTGCAAGGCTTTGGCTAATCCGTGAATGGTGGTGCGTTATCACTGAACAAGTAAACGGTCTCACAAAAAATTGAAGGTCCAGAATACATGTACGGCCTTGGTAGTGGTCTCATTGATTCAGTGTTTTAGAGAGGTACAGCATGGTAATCCTGGTTTGATGCTGTGGGAGGGCATCGGTTACGACTTCGGGTCACGACTTGTAGTGACTAAAGAAAGTCTGACGACACAACGGTACATCCTCCGTCCTAAGGTGTTATCTCTCATGCGACAGTATCGTGGTACTATTTTCCAACACGACAATGCTCCTCAAAATGAGGCACGTGTGTTGAGGTACTTCCGTGGGCAGCAACATCGCCAGAGCTATCCATGTGCGGGATCATTTCGGACTTAAAAATCGCTTCACCGACAGTATTGAGGATATGAAGGATCAGGTAATACAGTTGTGCGCCATCTTGCCTCAGGAGAGGATATTGCCAGTTATGACATTCTTTCCAGCCAAATAAGTTTACAGTCTCTGAACTAAAACCAGACACACTGTCAACCTGTGATGTTTCATTTCATTTCCTCCCCACCTCCTGGGTTCCTCCCTTTTTTCCAGGGTCACTGCAAATTTTGGCGATATACATCTGAGTAAATTAGCTTACCACGCCTATTTTCATTCTCTGCTTTCGTATGGCATCACATTCTGGGGTAACTCATCATTGAGTAAAAGAGTGTTCATTGCACAAAGTGTGTAATCAGAATAATTGCTGGAGCTCATCCAAGGTCATCCTGTAGACTCTTATTTAAAGAGCTAGAAATCTTCACTGTAGCCTCACAATATATATATATTCACTTATGAAATTTGTTATTAACAATCCGAACAAATTCAGAAGTAATAGCAGTGTATATGGCCACAACACTAGGAGAAAGGATTATCTTCACTATTCAAGGTTAAATCTAACTTTGGCTCAGAAGGGGGTAAATTATGCTGCCACAAAAGTCTTTGGTCACTTACCTAATAGCATCAAAAGTCTGACGGATAGCCATATAGCATTTAAAAGGAAATTAAAGAAAATCTTAATGGCAACTCCTTCTACTCATTAGATGAATTTTTGGATATAGTAAGTGGGTAATTTCCCAAGCCCACAAAAAAAATAATTAAAAATATTGAGTGTCATGTAATATTTTGTCTAATGTAATATCTTGTATAGACACATTTTATTAACCTGACACGTTCCACACCATTACGAAGTGTCGTATTCATTATCTATGGAACAAGTACTAATCTAATCTAATCTCTACTGTAGGTGCTAATTTATCTGGCTGGGTACGTCAGTTCAGTGGTTGGAGAAAGGCAACGGCACACAACCTGCAAAAAGGACCTTGTGGATAAATATTCCACAACCAGATGAGCAGTGCTCTGTGAATAGTACATAGTGCCAGTATTGGTTTTATTTCCTACTCCTTTTGCGCACTGACCAAGAGAAAAACTAGTGTTTTATGCCTCTGTTGTTGTTCTCGTTGTGGTACTCAGTCCGGAGATTGGTCTGTTGCTGCTCTTCAAGCTATTGTATCCTGTACCAGCCTCTTTATCTCTGCATGACTACCGCAATTTACATTCATTTAAAATTGAAAAAAGTATGGCGCTGTGATGTCTATAATAATATTTATTTGCAACTGATTAAGGTTTGAAACTATCTTCACAGTAGCTGTATAACATACAAAAATAGACGAAATGTATAAATGCGAATAAAAGAAGAAATTCACATACGAAACTACCTACGAACCACTAAATACACACAAAAATGTTACAGATGTGATATATGTCCTACATGTCGTGAGACAAACTAAACGAGAAATATATAAAGTGCTACTAAGTTTTGAAGACATTGGATAAGTCACTTTGAATAAATGTGACCGAACACGAAATTGACATGGGGACTTAGTGGATTAGTGGCAGCAAGCGATGTATAAGCTGAACGCAAAAACGTCAGAGACCGTAAGAGTGAAAGAAGAATAAAGTGCGAAATCCAACGATGCTGTCATTAAATGATGATGTGTTGTTCAAATGGTTCAAATGGCTCTGAGCACTATAGGACTTAACAGCTGTGGCCATCAGTCCCCTAGAACTTAGAACTACTTAAACCTAACTAACCTAAGGACCTCACACACATCCATGCCCGAGGCAGGATTCGAACCTGCGACCGTAGCAGTTGCACGGTTCCGGACTGCGCGCCTAGAACCGCGAGACCACCGCGGCCGGCGATGATGTGTTGTCAGTTGACATTGTCTAACTACATAGTTTTAACTTTTGAGTAAACATAACATGTCGAATATAAAATAATGTTATTACATAAATTTAAGTTGGTCACAAAACTTGTAGGAAGACTGCACACTTCTTGCGTCAATTGGAAAAATATAAAATAAATGTAGAAATATAGATGAAGTGCATCTAAAATTATTTAAACGCAACAAAAAACCAGTAATTTGACAATACATCAACAAAAATTTGGTGAGGAGCAAGCTACATACATGAACCTCTGGTTAGAAAAATAATTCATCAGACTGGCAAATAAATGGTTGTTCTTAAACCAAGAATACAGTCTGTCAGCTAGGCTGGCCGAGCTGTTCTAGGCGCTGCAGTCTGGAACCGCGTGACCGCTACGGTTGTAGGTTCGAATCCTGCCTCGGGCATGGATGTGTGTGATGTCCTTAGGTTCTAGGGAACTGATGACCTCAGAAGTTAAGTCCCGTAGTGCTCAGAGCCATTTGACCCATTTGAGCCAAGAATACAGCAAGCGAAAATTTGCTCTAGAATGTACGTACTAGGAACATAGACCTCAAATAGATCATATCTAGAAGTTAATTTTCCAAACAGATGAAAATTAGTAAAGGGGTCATTATCAAGAATTCTATTTAAGATAGAAAAAATTACCATATCATTGCTAAACGTATCACAATTTGGCATGCTGTTCTTCTTTGCAGTTTAAGCTTTTTGATTTGCTTTGCTTTCAGCTTATACATCACTTGCTGTCAATATTACACTCAGTCCTTATGTTAATTTCCTGTTTGGTCACATTTCTTGAAAGTGACTTTTCTAATGTCATTAGATCTTTGTGGCAGTTCGTGTATTTCTCGTTAAATTTATCTCAAGATATGTATTACATATGAACACATCTGTAATATTGATTGTATGTATTTGGTTGTGACTACTTCGTCTATGGATTTCATGTTTTATTTTCATTGACACATTTTGTGTTTTTGTGTTCTGTAGCGGCCATGAAGACGGTTTCAAACCGAAACAGGATGCAGATAAATTATGTGATCAAAAGTATCCAGGCACCTGGCTGAAAATGACTTACAAGTTCGTCGCGCCCTTCATCGGTAATGCTGGAATTCAATACGGTATTGGTCAACCCTTAGCCTTGATGACAGCTTCCACTCTCGCAGGCAAACGTTCAGTCAGGTGCTGGAAGGTTTCTTGGGGAATGGCAGCCCATTATTCACGGAGTACTGCACTGAGTAGAGGTATCGATGTTCGTAGGTGCGTGGCATGAAGTCTGCGTTCCAAAACATCCCAAAGGTGTTCTACAGGATTTAGGTCAGGTCTCAGCGGAGGCCAGTCCATTATATGGATGTTATTGTCGTGTAACCACTCCGCCACAGGCCGTGCATTATAAACAGGTGCTCGATCGTGAAGATAGATGCGATCGCCATCCCTGAATTGCTCTTCAATAATGGGAAGCACAAAGGTGCTTAAAACATCAGTGTAGGCCTGTGCTGTGATAGTGACACCCAAAATAACAAGGAATGCAAGGCCCATCCATGAAAAATACGACCACACCGCAACACCACCGCCTCCGAATATTACTGTTGGCAATACACACGCTGGCAGATAACGTTCACCGGTCATTCGCCATACACACACCCTGCCGTCGGACTGCCACATTGTGTACCGTGATTCGTCACTTCACACATTGCTTTTCCACTGTTCAGTCGTCCAATGTTTACGCTCCTTACACCGAGTGAGGCTTCGTTTGGCATTTACCGGCGTGATGTGTGGCTTATGAGCAGCCACTCGACCATGAAATCCAAGTTTTCTCACCTCCCGCCTAATTGTCATAGTACTTGCAGTGGATACGGATGCAGTTTGGAATTCGTGTGTGATGGCCTGGACAGATGTCTGCCTATTACACATTACGACCCTCTTCAACTGTCGGCGGTCTCTGTCAGACAACAGACGAGGTCAACCTGTACGCTTTTGTGCTGTAAGTGTCTCTTTACGTTTCCACTTTACTATCACATCGGAAACTGCACGTAGGGATGTTTAGTAGTGTGGAAATTTCGCATACAGACGTATGGCACAAGTGGCATCCAATCACCTGACCATGTTCGAATTTCGTCAGTTCTGCGGAGAGCCCCCATCTGCTCTCTCACAATGTCTAATGCCTACTGAGGTCGCTGATATGGAGTACCTGACAGTAGGTGGCAGCACAATGCACTTAATATGGAAAACGTATGTTTTTGGGGGTGACCGGATTCTTTTGATCACATACTGTAACTATTATTATACACAGCACAGTGTCATGCGTTTTTTTGAGGTTTATTCATACTGCTGATTTTCGCTTAAGCAAAATGTTCGTTTAAACTTGTCTACTGCAATCAAACTTAGGTCCTCCTGTACAGTTTTTATTCCTCATACTTCCTTCCATTACCAAACTGACGATTCGTTGACGCCCCAGCAGGTGACCTATCAACCGATCCCTTCTTTTGGTCAATCACTCGGTTTAATTACCTTTACTTTACTTTTGTTATGTTGATCTTATAATGTCTTTTCATGACTGTGCTCATTTGTTTGAACTGCCGTTCCAAGTCCTTTGCCGTCCCTCACAGAATTAGAATGTCATTGGCAAACCGGAAAGATTATACTTCTTCTCACAGATATCCATAGATGAGTAGCATTTCTACCTTGTCTTCTTTGGTGTACACTGTGCTCCCTCAGCTTTCAACAGAAGACGGTTGACTGAATAGCCTTTTTCTTGTGTTCCCATTTGCTTACTGTCAACTACGACAAGTGGACGAGTTACGTTAGGACCAGTACCCGCAGTGTGTGCTGACGTGTGAGAATTGAAGTCAGATTTTGGTTTATGTTTTTGAATGACGTCATGCTTATGTGACTTGCACATTGTGATACGTTTTTGAACACTTCTTGAGGAGAGGAAGTGGATTTGCGAATAAAAAATGCTCGCTCACACACGCACACACACACACACACACGCACGCACACACACACACACACACACTGAGCTTACACACAAACATTCAATCAGACAAATGCACTTAAAAAAAGAATCAGACAAAAACATTTTTAAAAAGCTGAGAAAGTTGCCAACACTTACAAAAACAAAGGACACTCTAGATGTAGAAAAAGCCAGTTAAAGTGCTATGTTTTAACAATAGAGTGACCGCAAGAAAAACTGCAAAACATAATCATTTCACGACAGCCTCTGAAGATGCCTTGTTAAAAAGTAGAAACGCGTCTGTGCGCATAAGTAAAATAAAAATCTAATATGTAACAAGCAAAAGGTTTTTTCTTGTAAATTACTTCGATTTATATACAGCTGCCACTTGTTATTTGCTTGATACTATTTTAGTTTGCTTCTGGACTATCGGTTATTCGGTGTGGTCGAGATAAATGTAACACCCTGTATATTTCATCTGTAAACGTAAGGTAAATGGAAGCCCCAGATACGTCGATCGGCCGCCATGTCGTCTTCTACCATTTGAAGCAAATACTGCTTGTAGGGGTCTGTGATCTGCATCGCTCTCCCGACCATATGGTTGGCTATTCAGACCTTGCAGCCGCTATTTCTCATTCAGGTAGCTCCTTAATTGGTACCGTACCAGTCCTGCTAGCGAGAAAAAAGTCTTGGCAGTACTGTAAATCGAATCCAGATATTCCGCTTGGCATTCATCTATGCTGACTGCTCAGCTGCAGAGGCTGACTATGGATATCTAACAGAATGGATATCATGGTCAAACATTGGGGGGTCGCTTAAAATTTAACTGGGAGAGGGTAAGAAGTGTGTATTAGTTTAAGGAGAGTGAAGAGAGGATTGGAGGAGAGGGGGGGGGGGGGGGAGGAGGAGTTCTGCTACAGCTATCGAGCTCCAGGATTATCGTAGTCGAGAGACGGTAGTTTCAGCAATCGACCTGAACGGACTGGCGGCACAGTCTCCTCCATTGCGCTCTTGAGGCCCGCAGAGCAGTGAGTGAGTGCGGCTTTGCGGACGCGGCGCTATGGATCGAGGCGCGAGGAGCGCGGGTATCGACGGAGCGGCCGGCGCCTGGCACGGCGTCCTGCCTGCCCCACTGCAACGCTTGGCGGGCCCCTCTCCTCCCCTTGCTTTCCCTCTCCCCTCGCTCTCCCTGCTCGCTCCTTTCTCTTCTGTTCCCCACCCTTACCGCCTGTTATTCGGTGACCTCGGAGACATGACTAATAGTCCGAATTTCGGTCGGCTCATTTCCTGTGGAATGCGCCTATAGCTTTTCCTTGTAGCTCAGAGCAGGATGTGACGATGCGCTGCGTCTTTCTCATTTGACCTGTCGGCTACACAGGCGTCTCTGTGTTAGGTGAAATGCCTAGGACGTAACAAAGTAATGTTACAGTTACAAAGGTGCCGATATAGAGTTTGGTTCTTGGATATGGGGCGGAGTTAAAGTTTCTTCCTTCCAATTAATCTCCCCCCCCCCCTTTCCACCCCCTTCCACCCTCACGACCCTCCTCCCACAATATAACTGGCTGTCACCGTTACTTTTAACGTACCACAAATGCCTAGGATTTCAATTGCAATTTGAACAAAACATATAATTTTTTTAACGTTATTATAGAATACAATAATGAAACGGACCGCAACAACTATAGACGAATTTTCCTCTTTTCAGTGATTTGGAAAATACTTTCAAAAGCATTACAAAAGAGGATGGAAAGCTAACTGGAAGAGCAATTAGGATATATCGAAGAAAGGTTTAGAAATGGACGACCCTGTATAAAACAAATTTTAAATCTGAAATTTATAATGAGATATAGAAGAATGAAAGCCAAAAGCATTTATATTATATTTGTAGACTTCAACAAAGCGAGTGATTCGATTGACAGGGAAACATTTTTCAGCACTTTAAAAGAGTCTGGAGGTGACAACAAATCGGTGGCAATCACAAAAGATACACCAACAAATACAAAAGGTAAAATTAAATTTGTGATTGGAACCGGCTTTTGAGATCAAAACAGGTGTAAGAATAGGTGACTGATTTTCCGCTACTGTTCTATCGTGTATTAGAAAATGTAATCAAGGAATGGAGGAAAAGAACAAAACAATAGGGAATTTTGAAAATCGTGCGAAGGAGCCAACGAGACGCATGGAAACTGATTATGGAAGAATAAAAAGTATTATAATATTAAAATATCTTTGTGAAATAATACAGTCAAACGCTTTGGGCAAAGAAGGAGACTTAGCAAGTGCAAGGAAGTGGAAGTCATTTTTCAGTTAACAAAAACCTTTATAACAAGAAATTTGTATCCATAAATGCAACATTCTGGAACTGCAACACTATCATTCGACCTGAACGTCTTTATCTTTCAGAATACCTTTCTTTAAATACAGCCAAAAATTTAGATGAAACAGAAAAGAAGAAAAGGAAAGTAATCAGAAAAGTCTTGGGACCAAAATATGACAAATGGGAAATAGAAATTAAAAAGTAATAAAGAAGTTTATGGAGGAATAGAATGAACATTGGACGCAATGTGGAAGAGAAGACGTATTGTATGAACAACTAAAAAGCCTGAATGAAAATGAATAGCTAAAAAACTTTTAAATTTTTTGACAGAAACCCAAAAACGTCAATCATTGGATCAAAGAAGTTAAAGCAGACCTCGGGAAAACGGAAATAATGGAGCAAGACGTATAAG
This sequence comes from Schistocerca gregaria, assembly GCF_023897955.1. Lineage (NCBI taxonomy): Eukaryota > Metazoa > Arthropoda > Insecta > Orthoptera > Acrididae > Schistocerca > Schistocerca gregaria. The sequence continues at coordinate 470,118,137 of NC_064920.1, forward strand.
AGACAGAAAACTTCCGAGCAAAATTAAAAAGTCTGAAAGGCTTGCAGAAAAGAAACAAAGAGACAGTCGTAATAAGGACAGAGGAAAGATCAACATGGGAGAAGAATGAAAAACTCCTGACTCCTGGAAAGAAAGAAAAGAGGAAAGAAAGAAGAATTAAGTTAGTTCATGTTATTCTCAAGAGGTAAACTTACAAAAAATAATTCCTTTACGTTTGTGCTTAATATATTACGATGCAGAAAAATATATCATTTTAACGACATTTGTACCAAAATTTTGAGAAGTTTGTGTGTAATGTATTTATATTATAAATTCCCCTGCCACGTTTTTCTGTCTCCATGTGAAGGCTAATCTCGGGAGCAACTGCAGAGATTTTGACACAGTTTTCGCTGATAAACAGACAATCGTTAGGGAGGTCTATATTCAGGATGCCTTATTTCCGCTACCGTTGTCGTTTTATGCAACCCGCAACGGTATATCTGGCCTTCATAGAGTCCGTGTGAGACTCATATTTTCTCGCTCGCTACTCGAAAACAATCATCCCTACAGAAAAAAATGAAAGTTTAATGTAGTTAAATTTTATACTGGGATATATTTTCGCTAGAGGTCGTAGTTTTCAGGTTATTCAAGAAAAAAGTACAAAAACGACCTTCAAACGCCACCCCCAATCCCACACTCAGCCCCCGCTGGTCAGGATTTCTAGTATGTTATTGATGGCACTCCCTCCTACCACTATACAAATATTTGCGACTGCTTCTTTCGCCTCCACTGACTGGCCTGATTACGCCGTCAACTTAGTCGAGTGCTTACATATCGTAAAATTGACGCCTGTTAAAATTATACCTGACAATTTTGTGAATTTTAGCAGCATAAAATAAAACAATTAGATCGTTGCATTCGTTAGCCCATCTGAGTACGAAATTACTTGGCTTGTAGGCGTTAAGTACGGATTAAATTGTCAACGTCATTAGTTTTAGCGTTTTTTCGTTCATTACCCTCACGGGCACGTTTAAATTAATAATGTCAGCGGAACAGCCGACTATGCTGGAGGCATGATGGCCCAATCAGTAGATACCGAAAAAAGGTCGAATATCTGGAATAGTTCGTGTATTCACAGTGGTAGGAGGGAGTGCCACGAACAACATACTTGAAATCCTGACTGGTCCGGGATGAAAGTGAGTCTGAAGGTAACTTTGGTACGTTTCTCTTGAATAATTCTAAAACATTGGCCTCCAGCGAAATGTACACGGCTTAAAATTCATCTGCATTAAATTTCCCTGTAGGACTAACAGCTTGCGTGTAGCGAGCGTGAAAATCGTTGAGTTGTGTAAAATGGCTGCGATAGGGGCAGCTGAATCAGCCTGCACAATTTATAATTACAGTGATCGTGAATGTGGAATAAATGAACTGTCGTCTGTTCCGTTTTTAATTCGGTTTGGAGTGACATCTCGTGGGAGCTAAGAGCTGGTCATTTACAGATGAGGCGCTATATGGTGGCAAAAGTAGTAAAGTAAACACTCGGCGCAACTCCAGAGAGCAGAACAGCTTGACAGAGTGAATACCCTCGAAGAAAACGATTTATTGACGTATAGTCAACACGTATTCAGAAAATATCGTTCTTGGAAACACAGCTAGCTCTTTATTGTCGCGAAATAAAGAGTGCATAGAGAGGGGACGTCAAATTGATCCCATATTTTTAGACTTGCTTTCGACACCGTTCCTCAAAGGCGACTTCTAATTAAATCTTAGTTGTATGCCTGTATTCGTGATTTCGTGTCAGAAAGGTCACAGTTCGTAATAACTGACGGAAAGTCATGGAGTAAAACAGTAGTAATATCTGGTGTTTCCCAGTCCTCTTAGATTGTTTGCAGAAAATGCTGTCATTTATTTTCATGTAAAGTCATCAGGTGGTCACAACAAATTGCAAAATGATTTAGACAAGATATCTATATGACGCAAAAAGTGACAGTTGACTCTAGATCATGAAAAGCGTGATGTCGTGTACACGAGCACTAAAAAGAATCCACTAAGTTTCGGTTACACGATAAATAGTACAAATCTAAAGCCTGTAACCTTACGAATAATTTAAATTGGAACGATCATATAGATAATATTGTGGGGCAAGCAAACCAAAGACGGCGATTTATTGGTGACTGGTCTAATAAAGAGACTGCTTACACTACGCTTGTCCTCCCTCTTCTGGGGTATTGCTGCGCAGTGTGGGATCCGCACCAAATAGGACTGACAGAGAACATCGAAAAAGTTAAAAGAAGGGCAGCTCGTTTTGTGTTACCAAAAAAGAAGCGAGAGAGCGCCATGGATATGATACACGAATTGGAAGGACAGTCATTAAAACAAAGGTGTTTTTCGCTGTGGCAGGGATTTCTCATGAAATTTCGCTTATTAACTTTTTCTTCGAGTGTGAAAAGGTTTTGTTGACAGCCTCCTATATCGTGAGAAACGATCATTATAACAAAATAAGAGATATCAGTGCTCGCGTGGAAAGATTTAAGTGTTCATGTTTCCCGGGCGCTGTTCGAGAGTGGAACTGTAGAGAGGTAACTTAAAGGTAGCTCGATGAACCCTCTGCCAGGCACTTAAATATGAATTGCGGAATAATCATGTAGGTGTAGATGTAGATATACACACTTATGTTTTCTGTCTGTAGGTGTCGGCTAATCTCAGGAACTACAATTAGGATTTTCTTATTGTTCCACTCATAGACAGAGTGATTCACGAAGGAGGTTTGTGTCTATGACATTACCGCTATGTCAGAGAAAACGTCCAGCCGTAAATCCTTAGCGTTACTCTTGTAAAGTTGGGGCTGGTCGCTAGTAAAGTTGAATTAAGATCAATAACTGAAATAAGCTCTCACAACTTGGGCAACGTCTTAATTTATACGATACAAAACAGAGGTGTGCAATCATTATTACCTGTCTTTCGTTTAGTATTCAGGTTTGGATACTGTGGCTATGTGATCGTGTAAATTGGGGGAATGTTGATTCTTTGCGTCGCTTCCATTTCCTGCCGAAAAAGTGAATCTCTCGAGACCTTTTTGCCCTTTTCCTTATTGGCGGCCTTCCCCTTTCTGTCTCGCTTTGCGTAACTTGCTGCGTTTTGCTGCTTCCACCTGTGGACTCATGAATTGTGTCGGATATGTTCCTGGCAGCAGGAAGGAGCAGCCTTTAACCTGCAGGAACGTCCTCTGCAGGCAGCCAGGCCAGGATAGCACGCACGTGGCAGGTGCTCACGCAAGCAGCTGAATGCGAAATACACCTTTAACTTAGGGAATTCCTTCCCGATTTCGAGACATGATACTTTTGTTTTCCAAATGTCATCTAAAGGACTTGGATACTGGTAAGTGTAAAAGAAAAGCTTTTACTGAAATGTTCCTTTGGAGAAGGACACACTATGAAATGTCGATAGAAAGGAAGGATCATTTCCATCGCGCAGGCCGGGGTGGCCGAGCGGTTCTAGGCGCAATAGTCTGGAACCGCGCGACCACTACGGTCGCAGGTTCGAATCCTGCCTTGGGCATGGATGTGTGTGATGTCGTTAGGTTAGTTAGGTTTAAGTAGTTCTAAGTTCTAGGGGACTGATGACCACAGATGTTAAGTCCCATAGTGCTCAGAGCCATTTGAACCATTTTGAACCATTTCCATCGCCTATATATTTCCTCCATTTCATTTCTTTGGGCTATTAACTATGAGGTCACCTGAAACGATTGTTTATCCAACAGACATTCTTAATTCAGGGAGTCTTCATCAGAGTGTCATGCGGAACTGCAGAAATAGTCGGACGTTTGCAAATAGTGGTACTGCCAGCGATGCGGCGAGTGCAACTGAACGCACGAGAAGAGACAAGTGAGGAAATTTTGACTCTTACGACAGGCGTTCCAAAAGTAGTGCATCGCATTTTTTTCTGGAAGCAGGTTGGTTTTTTTTCTTTTCAGGATATCAATGCATCATATATTTCCAACGCTTTTGGATACAAAACCCTATTTTTCAACGTAATCGTCCTTCAATGGACGGCCTTAAGCCGCCCACAGCAAATTTTGTATTTTTCCAATCGTAACTGGCTGAGGAAAAAAAAGAGTGTTACATTGTTTATTGAATGCCTCTCGTATTATAAGTGCCTGAAAGCTTCGTAATGCTCTTTCATTAATAACAAGAACAGGGAGACTTTCTGACATCTGTGTTTCTACAAACTTTGCTTCCTTTTTTGGTATGAGTTATCTGACCCTATAATTTGTATGAGTCTCGATGGCACATCCTATCTGATAGTCACAATTTTTTGATGTCAATTTTGCATAAAACAGACATCCATCGGAACACAGAATCCACCCTGAACGTTTCGAGCTCCCTGACCAAAACTCATAGAGACTTAATTTCATTTGGTTTTTATGCACTTGTTTTAGTTAAATACATCACCCTCGCCATCGAAAACATTTTCTATTTGAAAAATTATAGCTCGTTGCTGTAACTCCCTGGAGAATAAACAAACGAACTATGTACGTTCATGATTTTGCAGAAGGGGTAATATTTTTTTACGTATGCTTGTCTAAATAAATATTCCTTTCTCTTTTATTTATAAGTTACAAACGTTTTCTGAAACACATTGTGCCGAGAGTCTCACACACACACACACACACAGCTGGTACCTGTCAGCTCACCTTTTAACAACTGTCCTAATTACAATTAATAAACGTTGAACTGCGAAAATAAGCCAGACATAGTACAATGATGAGAGAATTTTTATCTAAGAATCTACATTTTAGTTTCTCTTGAAATTAATAAAAAAGGCAAGTAGGAAAGGATATGTACTATTTACAGATGCGATAACAACACTTACAGTTCTTGCTATAAGCGTGTTCCTCTGCACTTAAGACACCTGAGTAGTGTCACCGCTTTCTTTGGCAATCGCTCTGCCTACGGTACTGGTGCTCCCTTTTCCACGCTTCACACACTGCCTACTACTAACCTCATTGACGCTCTTACAAAGCATGCCTCCTTAATTTCCTGCATTAAGCTGCTGGAGGCTCTGTTTACGACCCGCCACTTAATATGGTGTTAATGACATTGTGCCGTCGTGTGTCTGCTGTATCTGTCGTACCAGACTGTATCAATTTCAGTCCAAAATAACATGTTCTGGGATTCACTCTCCTCACAAATGCCTCCACCTCTGTGATGATGCCATTTAATTCAGCAGGTGTCTGGGAAGAATTACGTTATTCAGCGTGTAGATGCAATGGAGAACAGACAAGCAGATCCATACGGTATGTCCTTCTGGCGTTATTGGCTGGGAACAACGAAGAATAAGAAAGTAAAGTAATTTGGCGTAGTAAGGAGCAATGGAGACCAGAAAATTAAAGTCGTACGCCATTATTCGCTGGAAGCTATAGAAAACTGTAAAGAGAATTTGCATTGCGTTGTGGGCTGGGAGAAATGGAGTTTGGGAAAGTAAAGTCATACGTCACCGAGTGGGAGCAATGGAGAACTGGAAAAAAAAATCTAATGCCGTTATTGGCTGTGAGCAATGGGTAACAGGACTCTGATATCCCGGCCTGGAGAGTTTGAAAGCCGGCCGAAAGGCATGGACCTCTACAACAACCGCCTGACATCACAGCTGTAATCTACGAGAGCTGCTGTCGCCGCTGCGGCGCTGGCTATGGAGACACAGAGGTCCTGCCAGACAGTCAGTCCTGATATCACTGCTCCATTTTATTGATCTCGCTACACATCGTTGTTTTGGTTCTGAGTCGATACATCTTAGGTTTCCGACCTTGTTTTATTCGCTGGATTTGATATTCCGGCATGCTGTTTCCGTTGTCTGCTTTTCTATCGTTGTTGTCCACTGGGCTAGTGTCCCGTTGACGTCCTTGCCCAGTAGGCCAATATCTGCAAAATCTCGAGACGTTCCTGGTCTTGCTAGATTCCTCTCACTATTATTCACGACGAGGTAAAAGTTTAGCAGTGTCTCAGGGACCTAAAGCTCGAGCAACTCTTGGAACGGCAACAGCAACAGCTACTCCTGCATCAGCAGTTGGAGCACCAATTTCAACAGAAGTTTCGTCAGCAATAGCAGTTCCAACAGCAATTTCAACAAGAAGAGCAGAAAATTCATTTTCTGAAGGATCAACTGCAGGTCAGAGTTCCCAATCCATTCAGGCTGTGGTCATGTCCCAGGCGGAGAACCGCCTACGTGTTTCCGCCATTTAAAGACGCCGAAGAGTTCTGGGACACAGTATTTGCAGCGGCTGAAACAGCACTTCACCACTTTTCAGGTTCTTGATTATGCTATTCAGTAGTCGGCATTCCTTTCTTTGGCTTTCCCAGAGACGTTTTTCTCACTAAAGAAGTTGGCTCCTCTCTCGAGTTCTGTCGCAATCTTGTCAAATTATTATTCGCAACGATTCCGTGCCATCGCATCGCACCTCGATTTCCGTCAATAACACAAACCGCTGGTAGCACTTTTTGAGCCACCCGCCCAGCTTCCAGAGCAGATGGCACAATAGTTACAGCGTTGGGGGCTTTTCCTCAGCTCCTATAATTATACCATTAAGCACAAACCCACGGCACAGCACGCAAATATGGGCCCTTTATGTTGTCTACCCTCTGAACCCAACCCTGCATTTGACCAACAAAAAATCTCCTGTTTCCACAGCGATGTGGAATGACAGCATGCTTTGGATAGGTTTCGCATGGCAGCTGCTTACATTGATGCTGATGCATGCCACGACCTTTTCTTATGGTGCGTCATTCACGGTGTACTGTATGAGTGGCCCATTTCCTTGTCAAAATCTGCTGATCCAGAGGTCCAGGCCTGGGCTCGCCTCTCAGTTATCTCTGATGGTCTTCTGCTTGATGCAGAGGCATAGCCCTTGCCAACTGGCCAGAACTGAACAGTGACGTGGAGGCCATGGTGCACAGCCGTTCTGCTTGCGCCCAGCACCAGGCTGCTCCTCAATCTTTCGCTCCCTCGCCAACGCCTCATCACCTCTGGGACTGCATTCTTCTGGACTTTGCTGGCCCTTTTCAGGGCTTTGTGTAAATACCTACTCCAATAACCCATTCATAGTAACTCACAGCACTTGTCCAGATACTTACCATCAAAGGGTTTTCCCACACCATCGTGTTGACAGCAACAACCTTCAAATAGTTGTGCATCCCTCAATGGCACCAAGTACCTGTTTTGACCGCCATTTCACTTATCCTACAATAGTAAAGTGAAGCATATGGTCCAGAAATTTAAACAACAAATGACAAATGCAGCGGGCACTTCAACCACCACAGCGGCACTCGCAATATTTCAGAGCACCACCAGGACCACTCTTCTCCGTGGCTGTAGCCCATTAGAGCTTCTCCATTGATGGCACCTGTACACGCTCCTCCATCTTCTCATCCCACAGCTCAAGGAACTCCAGACGTGGCACACCGGGCAGGCTCAGGTGTGTTGGGTTGCTCGTACAGGATAAAATCTTTGTGGATGCCGGCCACAGTGGTTGCACCCATGGGTGGCACCTTGCAATGGTTGACAATCTCAGGGTTTTGGGGCGCCATCAAACTAATCAGTTCCCCCCACACTTCCCAAAAGCGCTGCCATCGGAGGCCCATCCTCGTCCATCCCCCATCTGCTCAAGTACAATTTGCACTTCATGGTACCAGTGGCATTTCCTTGGTCATGGGAAAAGTGATGGAAATCTCACTGCGGCGTAGACTCCAATGGGCGTCGGCGGCCATGGCGTCATCGTCCACGACCCTGTGTTTCCAGATGCCCAGGGTTCTTTCCTCCAGCCAGTGTGCTTCAGTATCGTGACTACTCCTGTGTGGTCAGTTCACTTTACCTCGCATCATTCTGGGTGCATCCAGTCCCACGCGCCTATTTCGAGGTGGGGGGGGGGTGTAGCGGGGGGGGGGGGGGAGGTATCCGTTATCCTGGGTTGGCAAGTTTGAAAGCCCGCCATATGGCATGGACCTCGATGACATACATTAGACGGCATTGCTATAATCTGCGAGCACTGTTATCGCCACTGTGGCGCTGCCTACAGAGACATGCCCGTCTTGCCGGCCTATCAACGGTCGCGGCTGCAGCTGCAGCTGCTCAGCCAATCATCTGAGAATTCGCTGTCCTGTTGTACCGATCTAGCTATACGTCATTGGTTTGGTTCTGAATCGCTACGCCTTAGTTTCAGATCTTAGTTTACTCACAGATATTGTTATCCCACTGTGCCATTTGCGTTGTTTGTCTTTCCCTCGTTGTTGTGCACCTGTTTACTCTCTGATGGCTCGCTGTATGCTCCCCTCGGCCGATCGGCCAGTCACTGCAGGTTCTCGAGCTGTTCCCCTCTTGTCAGATTCCGATCACTGCAGGGAGAGTTAAGTCTTACAGAGTGATAGGCTGAGAGCAATGGAAAACCGGGAGCCGACCGCTGTGGTCGAGCTATTCTAGGCGCTTCAGTGTGGAACCACGCGGCTGCTACGGTCGCAGCTTCGAATCCTGTCTCGGGCATGAAGTGGTTGAAATGGCTCTAAGCACTATGGGACTTAACATCTAAGGTCGTCAGTCCCATAGACTTAATACAACTTAAACCTAACTGACCTCTAAGGACGTCACACCCAATCATGTTCGAGGCAGGACTCGAACCTGCGGCAGTAGCAGCAGCGCGGTTCCGGACTGAAGCGTCTAGAACCGCTCGGGTCTCGGGCATGGATGTGTGTGATGTCCTTTGGTTAGTTAGGTTTAGGTAGTTCCAAGTCTGGGCGACTGATGACCTCAGATGTTAAGTCCCATAGTGCTTAGAGCCATTTAACCCATTTTGGGAAAACAGGAAAATAACGTCATACGGCGTTATTGGCTGGAAGCAATGGAGAACAGGAAAGTGATATGGTGTTATCGCCTCTGAGCACTGGAGTGCAGGCGAGTAAAGTCCTATTACGTCATTGGCGGAAGCAATGGAGAACATGAACGTAAAGTTGTGTGGCATCATTGGCTGGCTGATGCTAGCCCCCCCCCCACCCCCCCCCCCCACCCCCCCACCATCCTCCTCCGCCGCACCCCTCCCAACTATAAACCCCAACCACGAATCTCGTTTGGATGCAGCCACCTAATTGGATGCACAATGGCACCTCCCCGTAGGGAAATGTGAATTTTGTGTTTAAAGTGAATCCGCACACTGCACACGACAGGTTTGAATAGGAGTGAGTTTTAGTGCCATGTACGTGTTGCTGATGACGTCAGTGAGAAAGCAGTGGTTGATGCTTGTTGCCCGCTTGGCGCCAGGCTGCCCCAGTAGGATATCTTCAGGGAAGAACCGTGGAGCCTGGCATTCCCATCTGACTGGCAGATCCACTTCAACACTATGACATCCCGTCATCTAATAATACACGGCAGACAGTTTTGGAATTTAATCCAAGACATTGTAAGAGGTCCATGACTAAGGAATTTGTTGCTAGCTCACTCGAGCTGATGTAATTTCGATGGATTGCTCACGCGCTGCCTGCGATATGTAAGCTATAAGAGAATCTCAGACCAAAGAGCAGTGTTGACTGCAGTAGGAACTGTGTTTTAGTAGCAGTAAGTAGTTGCTAGCAGTTTGCAATGTGAAGTTGGCCGGGCCGGTCGTGTGGAGCGATGGCGGAGCCTGAACGTTGTAGTATAAGGTAGGTGGTGTGGTGTGTTGGGGCTTATGGGCGCTCAACATCGAGGTCATCAGTGCCCTGAAACACATTAAAAGGAACGAACGTGGACAGACCTAATAAAACTAAAGCACACACTCAAAGAAAGCAGGAAAAGAAGGAAAATGTTACATAAGAAAGTAAAACCTAAGGAAAGGGGAAACATAGCAACAAGAATGTCACAGGAAATTGTTATTGGCTGCCCACTTACATAAAATATGGGCTAGCTTCTCACACAGTGAGCAAATTAAAATCCTCTCCCTAAAATCTTTGTAAAAACATTTGACATGTCACAGAACTTTAAAACTTTAGCCACATTCGTCCGAGTGTTGCCTAAAAGAGATGGCAGGTTCGCTGGCAAGTCAGCTGCGGCCCGCTGGTCAGAAAATAAAACGCAATCCAATAAAACGTGGCGCACAGTGGCACAGTGACCTGGACGCCGCAAGCACCACACATTGGAAGGTCCTCTCGCCGGAGCAGGTAGCCATGCGTCATAGGGCTGTGGCCTATTCGAAGCCGAGTGAGGAGAACCTCGTCCCGTCGATGGGGCTGAAAGGAAGTACACCACACACGCGTTGTGGGCTTGACTATACGGAGCTTATTGTCAGTCACTTCCAGCCACTCATCCTCCCACCGACGCATAACCCGTGAGCTCAACAGCGAGGTGAGTGCGTGCAAGGGGATAGCACACTGAGATACTTGTGGGGCGAAACACACCTCCTTGGCTGCGAGATCTGCCCTTTCATTCCCAGCAATGCCGACATGCCCCGGAACCCAGCAGAAAGCTACAACCTTCCCCAGTCGCTGTAGTCGGAGGAGGGCATCCTGAATGGTCTGGACAGTTTTGTCTGCCGGATACAAACGTTGCAATAAGTGAAGGGCACTGAGTGAATCGGAACAGACAAGAAATTTAGGAGAGGAAGAATGTCTCATGTGCTCCAGTGCCCGCAAGATCGCAGACAATTCTGCACTAATGACAGCGAAAGTCTGAGGCAGGCGGACCTTGAAGACACGATCTGGAAAAACAACTGAGCAACCAACAGAATCCCCTTGTTTCGACCCATCCGTAAAAACAGCTACATAGTCGTGGTGCTCAGATAAAATGGCAGAAAATGCTGCATTAAGAACGGTGGAAGGAGTGCAATCTCTCTTGTACTGCAATAAATCTAAAATCACTCCGGGCCTCTTCAGTAACCAGGGTGGCAGGCGGTTAAAACCCTGCATTTGGGGTTGTACAGACTCCACACCGAGGGACTCTAGTACACGTTGCACACGGATCCCGGGGACGGCGGGAAAAAAGGCGGTCCAGAGGTGGATGGGCAACAAGATGGTGAGCAGGCGAGCTGGGAGCTGCAAGAAACTTCCAAGCCTGGCTCACCAGCAGGAGCTGCCGCCGGATGGTAAGTGGCGGCTCCCCAGCCTCAGCACAGAGGCTGGGTATGGGACTGGTCCGATAAGCAACCGTGGCCAGTCGAATCCCAGCATGGTGAACAGCGTCAAGGATCTGCAAATAAGAAGGCCTCGCTGACCCATATACTGTGCACCCATAGTCCAACCGTGAACGCACGAAAGCTCGGTAAAACTGAAGGAGACGCGCCCTGTCCGCTCCCCAAGACCTGTGGCTGAGGCACTTGAGGATGCTGAGTGCCTTCAGGGTTCTGGCTTTCAAGTCACGTAGGTGTGGCAGCCATGACAACCTGGAGTCAAAAATTAGGCCCAGAAACCGCACTGTGTCTCTAAAATGTTGGACAGTATCCCCCATATGCAAGGCAGGCAAAGTAAAAAGACGACGAGAACGATTAAAATGAACACAAACACACTTATCGGCAGAGAACCGAAAACCCGTCTTTGCAGTCCACTCCTCTAACCGCCGCACTGTTAGCTGCAACTGACGGCTCACGGTTGCAACACTGGAGGAGGAACAGAAAACAGCAAAGTCGTCCACAAATAAGGAGCACTGTACTGGACTCCTCGCTGTAGACGTTATACTGTTGATGGCTATGGCAAAGAGGGTAACGCTTAAAACGCTGCCCTGGGGGACACCGTTCTCTTGCTCAAAGCGATCAGACAGTGTGTTACCAACGCGGGTCCGAAAAAACCGCTGAGACAGGAAAGACCGAATGAAAATCGGGAGGCGGCCACGAAAAGTATAAGGTAAAAGCAGCCTCGCGCATATGTAGTATTGTTATATAAAGTCCCATGTAAATGTTTTAAAAAATGTCTTAATAATAATCTTTCTCATAAAAAGTAACTTTTGACAATCATTCATTTCAGTATAAAGAATTTACTAATTTCTCCAATCCTTGGTCATCCCGATTATTGAAAGGAAAAATCAGTTGTTTCTTTTTATACATGACAAATCTATCGGGCAGCATTGCACAGAGCTGCGCCAGAAAAAAATTCTTATAGGAGCTGATATATACGCGTTATCCGGCGACCTGATTGAGGTAAGATTTTTCAATCTATTCAGAATGAATTTTCAGGGCCATGACACAGCACTGCTCACGCCCTAAATTTACCAGTTTAAATTCACAGTCATTATTGAAAGTTTATAATTGAGCGACATTTCTTTATTGAGAGATTAGTCACATTGTATTATTGGTAGGTTACGAAATTTCACTGTTGGGAGGTTTGGAGTGTATCTGTTAGAAGGTCACGCTGAATCTGAATGATATAATTAATTATTGATTTTACTGTTGGGAGGTTACGGAATTTATATTGTGGGGAGGTTACAACATTGTCTACAATTCTACTACCTAGGAAGCAAATGCCACCAACTCTCTTCTCTTTATCGCATAACTACAGCTTTTGAAAAGTTCTTCGAGCACCACAGTTCGAAATAGCCGCTTAGAAGTCGAGCGAACTCCGTCACACAAGCAGGCAACGGCTACAGAGGAAGAAGGGTAGTGGAGAGAATCAGAACCAAAAGTGGAGGGATGCGTGAAGAATGAGAAAGAGACAGAGTGAAGGGTAGGAGGCTGCCACAACAGTGATCGACTGCCGAGTCCTACCCCAGGAATTAGTACTAAAAGCGACTGCACGCGAACTGCCCCCCCCCCCCCCCCCCCCACCCCCGCCCAGGCAGCAATAAGGCCCGCCGGTTGCCGACTCTGACGGCTAAATTACGAGCCTGTCGCAGCTAAGTTACGGAGTTGCTCTACAAAAATCTGGGTCACAGCAACCACAGGCCGGGCTAACGCACAAAACCTTGGGCAATGCGTACTACGAATGGGGATCTGATTTGTGTGTTGAGAACCACATGCCTCACCGAACGCTTTCATTATATATATCTTGTCTCTGTCTATTTCGATAGAAAATAAAGTGTTGGAATCATTAACCATGATTTTATATCTCCTGGAATTTACGTGTCTTTGTCAAGCAAGGTCTTTACAACAAACAATTCTCATATTGCATCCTCTCCAGTTGCCTTTTGATTTACTTGCGTACCCTCACACTAAATATATATATTTATTTATTTTTCGTAAGGCTTTCCTTTCATATGAGTACATATTTCCATGTATATGGAGCCGAGCAACCGCTACGGTCGCAGGTTCGAATCCTGACTCGAGCATGGATGTGTGTGATGTTGTTAGGTTAGTTAGGTTTCATTTGTTCTAAGTTCTAGGCGACTGATGGCCTCAGAAGTTAAGTCGCATAGTGCTCAGAGCCATTTCCATGTATATGAAATCCAGTAATACACTAAAGACGGACAGCATGCTCGCAACAGGTATGCCAAAATAAAATTATCGATAGTTAACCATTGGTTGCTGCCATTACTGTCTCCATTAAATACGACGGCTAGTGTGCCTCCTCACAAATTTGAGCAATCTACCATAAAAAATTAGAACGAAAGTATGCGCAGTAGTGAATAAGACGTGTAGTTATGAATATAATAACTTACTTACTTGAACCAAATGCGGTCTTATAAACAGTGTGAAACAGTTCACCATTCCAACTACAGATAGTTTCCTGTCATTAGATACTTTATGTGATCAAAAGTATTCGTACACCCGTGCGTAATGCAGAGGTGACCACTAGATGTCACGAGAGTGAGAGCCGCCAGTAAAAAAGGAGGCGGGGCTTATATTGTTGGCAGCACAGAAGCACTGACAGCAGAACGGGTCGCCCAGGAGAGCTCAGTGAGTTTGAACGTGGGCTGGTCATTGGATGTCATCTAGGGAACAAACCCATCGTGTATGTCTTGGGTATTAATAACCGCTTCAGCTGTATTTAGTCGTTATTATTGTATCACTACCAAGTGCCACGAAACCGGTAGCGATCCGATAATAAAGGTCTAAATACAGGGTGTACATAAAGTCTGGGAACACTTTCAATTAGTTATTGCACAAGAACCAAAAGTTGTACAGATATCATACATATGACATTTTGAAGAGAAACCCTGAAAGTTTTTCACATGTATACCGCCATAGCTTAATTTGGTAATTTGCTGATACTCAGCTCTAGTCGCAAACTGGCGAGTTCAGATGCGAAGCGAGCTGTCTGTGTGTTGGAATTCGACAAAAACAAGTGAGATACAGCTCTTCATCGGATGTTTAGAACCAAGTACGGTAAGAAGCCACCAACAAGGAAGGCCATTTGCCCCTGGCAATGTGAGTGAAATGAATGTGGAGCGCGCACGAGAGAGTCCAAAGAAACCGGTGCGTTGTGCAACCTGTGAACTCGAAATGGCTCCAATGACAGTGTGGAAAGTCCTGCGACAGAAAAGTCTATGAAACTATTCAAATTGAAGCTAGTTCAGAAGCTCAATGACGACAACAAAAGCGTATTGAGTTTTGTTCGCAGTTGCAACAATTGAATGAGGGTGGGGATGGCATTGTTGATCGCTTAATTTTTAATGACGAAGCCACTTTCCACACTAATGCGAAAATGAACAGGCATAATTGTCGAATCTGGGGTACAAAGCATACACTGAATTTGAGCATGATTCCCAAAAGGTAAATGTTTTTGTGCCTTGTCACGTCGAAAACTGTACGGGCCATCATTCTTTGCCGAGAGCACTGTCACTGGATACCTCCTACTTGGACATGTTGCAGCAAAGGCTGATGCCTCAAATGCAATCGGACTCTCTGTTCATCTTTCAGCAGGATAGGGCTCCACCGCATTTTAATCGTGAAGTTCGTGGGTACCTGAACACGGAGCTGCCGCATCGATGGGTCGGCGGTGCTACAGAAGGGGGCAAATGTTTCATGAAATGACCTCCCCGATCACCAGATCCCACTCCGTGTGACTTTTTCTATGGGGACACATTAAAGATCTGTTGTATGCACCGCCTCAATCACGTGTAGTAGAGCTCCGGGAGAGAATACTGGAATCGACTGCCTCAGTCGACAACGCCGTGCTGGAACGGCTAAGGCAAGAATTCAGTTACCGTTTTGACGTCTGCCAGGTCATCATGGTTTGAATATCGAATGTTCGTAAAAAAAAAAAAAAAAAAAAAAAAAAATAAATAAACTTTCGGAGATTCTCTTCAAAATGCATTGTACCGTTGAATGACATCTGTACAATGTTTATTGCTTGTACAATAAATAATTAAAAGTGTTGCCGGACTTTATGTGTGCCCTGTACAGCTGAAGCGGTTATTAATACCCAAGATGACGACTCACAGCTGTCGTTGCTCCACCTCCAAGGTTGTTTGCCGTCAGGTATATTTCATTCGTTCTACATCTGACCAAGCCAACTGTTCATGATGAAACTGTGAAGTGGAACATCCACAGCTAAACCAGTGCTACGCAGATCTCATGTACGGACTGACAGGGACCGCCGATCACAGGAGCGTGCTGCTACCAGCAACCCAGCTATCACAATTATTGTGCGTAGAATGGTTGATCAGGTCTTCCTAAGCCACGCATTTCTGTAGTCAATGTATTTCGTTTTATTTTTGTTTACGTGTCCGGTTATTGATATTCCGACACCAAGCAAGCCTATAAATACGTAAACTTGCGTATGATCGAGATACGACTTCCATAGGCAAGTCAATGAAATAAGGACCTAAAACATTGTAAATACTGTCCGCCTGCTTAGCTGAGTGGTAACGTGCTTCCTCCAATGCAGCTGGCCCGGGTTCAGTTCCCAGTCGGGTTGGAGATTTTCTCCGCTCACGGACTGGGTGTTGTGTTGTCATCATCATTTCATCCTCATCACCGGCATGAAAGTCGCCCAGTGTAGCGTTCGACTGAAATAAGACTCCACTCGGCAGCCGAACGTTCCCGGTTGGGGCCTCCTGGCCAACAATGTCATATGATAATTTCATTTAATTGTAAATATTGGCATTGTAATACAATAAGCTCTTTGCTATGCAAGCTATTATTAAATGAAATGCTTTAAACTGCTTTGCGGCTGCTGCTGTAGAAAAAGACACGAAATATTTTGTAAATATTTATCATTGACGCGTAAAGGCGGCTGATTGCTGCACGTCAGCGATGTTCTATTTCCTGGCTGCGCGGCAGCTATAAATTGTTTAAGTGTTCAAAACATTGACATAAGGGATGGGAAGGCTACTTTCAATAAGAACAAGACTAACATTTCATACATACATTAACAATTACAATATACACACCTCCTCAACGTAAATGACTTTTTCTCCATGAACAGCGAAACCAATAATAAGGCAGACAGAAGACGTAGCTAGATTTGATTAAGTTTTCGTTCCATAGACCCAAAAAATGAGATAATTCTCGTGGGTGTGGAACATGTCAGAAAGGATAACATAAAAACATAAAACATTTGAATATAATATTTACTACCTTGATCATTTGTCAGATTGTCGAAATAGGTGAATACAATGAGGTAAACTGAAATAGCTCATATTTATAGAATTAACATGCTGTCACACTGAAATATTGTTATGCACTATTAATAAATTTATCATACGCAAAATATTTAATCGTGACTGTTGTGACCAAGTGCTGCCAAAACTGAAATCTAACATATTTTTACTTAAGCTGTCTTGACAGTCTCTGTTAAGATATTCATCTATGGAGTAGAAGGAATTGCCTATCAAAAAGTCTTTCAAACTCTGTTTAAACAGTGCTTTATCTGAAACCAAGTTTTTAATGGTTGCTGGCAATTTATTGAAAATGTGTATTCCTAATATTGGACCCCTTTTTGGACCAAGCTAAGTGATTTTAGGTGCTTGTGTAGATTGTTTTTATTCCTAGTATTAGTACTACGTATTGAGCTATTAGCTGGAAATAGAGATGTATTACTTGCAACAAATTTCATTAAGGAATAAATATACTGAGAAGCAGTGGTTAGAATACAAAGGTCCTTGAACAGGTTTGTACATGATGTTCTTATAACACGCTTTTGCACCCTAAAAACTTTTGCTCGGTTTGATAAGTTGCCCCAGAATATGATTCCATATGACATAATAGAATGAAAGTAAACAAAGTATGCAATTTTTTTATATTTTACATATCCTATACATCAGGCATCATTCTCACCGCAAGTAAGGACTTGTTTAGGTGCTTAATCAGTTCTGTGGTATGCCCTTCCCAACTGAATTTATTATCAAGTTGTAATCACAGAAATTTAATACTGTCAGCCTCTTCGATCTGCATATGTTATACACATGCTGGAAAGAAATCTCTTACACGTTCTGAACTGCATATAGTGGGTCTTCTCAAAGTTTAATTATAGTGAATAGCTTTAAACCACTTATTAATGTCAGTGAAAATTTGATTGGAACCTATTTCTAAATCTGTACTTGACTTGCTACTTATTGCAATGTTTGTATCGTCTGCAAACGAAACATACTTAGCATCTGCCAATGTAACAGAAGAGAGGTCATTCATGTACACAAGAAAAAGCAATCGACCCAAGATGGAACCTTGAGGAACACCAATGTAACTAATTCCCAATCAGATGAAGACTGACTGCATACTGTAAAGGTATTTCTCAATGACACCCTTTGTTTCTTGTTAGATAGACAAGACTCAAACTATATTACAGCATTGCTGGTGACACCGCAATATTCTACTTTACTTAAGAGAATGCTGTAGTCCACACAGTCAGAGGCTTTTGACAGGTCATAGAAATTGCCAGTAGCCTCTAATTTATTACCTAATGTATTAAGTACATTCTCACTGTAAGTGAAAATAGCTTTCTATCTATCACAACCTTTAATATATCGAAAGTGTGACTTGGACAATATATTATTTGTCGTCAGATGCTTGAACATAACCTTTTCAAATATTTTTGATGAAGCCAGCAAAAGTGAAATTTGACGATAGTTTGATGGTATGATGTTATCTCTCTATCTCCCCTCTTGTAAAGAGGCTTAACTTCAGCATATTTTAGCAGGTCTGGAAATGTTCCGCTGATAAGAGACTGATTACACAAACACTTAAGATAGAACTCAACTCGCATGAGCGGCTATTACAATCCCGTCTTTTATCTACGTCTACATCTACGTGGATAGTCTGTAAATTATACTCATGTGCCTGGCGGGGGTCATCGAACCACCTTCACAATAATTCTCTATTATTCTAATCTCGAACAGCGAGGGAAAGAAACGAACACCTATATCTTTCTGTTCGAGCTGCGATTTCCCTATTTTATTATTATGATCGTTGCTGCCTATGTAGGTCGGCGTGAACAAAATATTTTAGCATTCAGAGGAGAAAGTTCGTGATTGAAATTATGTGAGGAGATTCAGCCGCAAGGAAAAACGCCTTTGTTTTAGTGGTGTCCGCCGCAAATCCTGTATCATGTCAGCAACACTCTCTCCCCTATCGCGCGATAATACAAAATGTGCTCCCCTTCTTCGAACTTGGCTCTGAGCACTATGGGACTTAACATCTATGGTCATTAGTCCCCTAGAACTTAGAACTACTTAAACCTAACTAACCTAAGGACATCACACAACACCCAGTCATCACGAGGCGGAGAAAATCCCTGACCCCGCCGGGAATCGAACGCTGGAACCCGGGCGCGGGAAGCGAGAACGCTACCGCACGACCACGAACTGCGGACCCTTCTTTCTCGATGTATTCCAGTAATATGATGTGGTAAGGATCCCAGATCGTGCAGCAGTACTCCAGAAGGGGACGAACAAGCGAAATACAGCCAGTCTCTTTAGCGGATCTGTTACATTTTCTAAATCTTCTGCCAGTAAAAGGCAGTCTTTGGTTGTTCGTAATTGTAATTCCTAAGTATTTAGTTGAATTTACGTCATTTAGATTTGACTGAATTATCTTGTAACTGAAGTTTGACGGATTCCTTTTAGCACTCATAATTTTCAATTATGTGGTCAATTGCCAATTTACACACCATTCAGATATATTTTCTAAATCGTTTTGCAATTTGTTGTGATCTTCTGATTGGTTTACTAGAAGGTAAACGGCAGCATCGTCTGCAGACAACTTAAGACGGTGCTCAGATGGACGTTATAGAGCGGCAATCTGGCCACACTGCAACCACATGTAGTTACCGCTGTTAGGACACAATGGTAGTGCTGTACAGTTGGTGCAGTGGACAAAGTTTTGAGTTTGCATGCAGGAGGTTGATGGTTCGATCCTGGGTTGAAGTATATGTTTTTTATTTGGTAAATGTAGTCCAGTTGGTATGGTATCTGCCGTCTTAATCGTCAATAGCGATTGCAGCGCGTCCTCTAGAAAACATTTGCACTTACGTATTACAATCGTAGAAACTGCAATCGCAGAAATGGAAAATTGGTCAGCTTTGAAAGAAGCCCTTTCCACGTCGTGGGTGTGAATTTATTCGCACCACTTCGTATACAAGATGCGAAACCTGTTTTCTTTGTACCCTCCTCCAGTGGTCCCACAGACGAGTACCAACTATTATTCTTGCCTAGTTCAGGTCCATTCATTTCGTTAGGACCTTACGTTGCCAGTACAACTAGCAACGTACTTTGCGATCAATGTCCAAACTCAGTTACGATTTGTATGTGTTATCACCCTGGTCCCTCTAATTATGCCTTTCAATAGTGAGTCTGGTAACCGCATGCTGTTTAGTACGTGTTTCAATGCATTATTATTATTATTATTATTATTATTATTATTATTATTATTGTTTTTATTATTACTCTTATTATTATTCTACATGTGGGCTTGTGGAAACATCACGTCTATTACCGTTAGTGAAACAGTGTAATCCGAAACTGAACATTTCACAGTTAGCTGTGTCAGGATGAATCATGCAGAACAATATCTGTCAGAGGGCTAATGCACGTTATGTGGAACAGCCTGCAGGTCTGACGGCGTGCTTATACTGTACCCTCTGTCCATCAGCCGGGGACTAGTCGCGAGCGGAGTAACGCGCCCGTGGCAGACTCCAATGTACTTGCATACAAGTATCGAATTTTCTCATTGTAAAACTCTAAACCAGTGTGGTACATGTGTGGCATACACAAACGATGAATACGTGGATATGCTTCTGGTCGTTGGTGCATCTGATAGCTGGGCTGGTGTTGCCACTAGTGAATGTGCTGCTAGCTATCCTCGTCGGCGCCATCCAGATAAAAATTTGCTTCGTCAGCTGGAGCTGCGCCTTCGGGAGTCAGGTTGTCTCCTTCCACCATTGCGTGACAGAGGTCGTCCACGGACTCTCCGTACTCCAGCTACTGAAGAAGCTAATCTGGACGTCATACACCAAGAACCTCAGCGAAGTACATGTCGCATAGCAAGGCAGCTGCGTGTCTCGCAATGCGCGGTCGTTAACGTGCTACACGAGCATGGGGTACACCTCTATGATTATGCTTTCATACAACATCTGCATTGTACAGATCGCCATCAGCGGTTGCAATTCTGTCAATGGTTCCAACGATGACAGGAAGCAAACGACGACTTCGTGAACACGGTAATATTGTCGGATAAAGCAGCATTCACTTGTGAGAGTGTCTTCAATATGCACAATGCCCACCACTGGTGTGAAGTTAACCCGCACGTCACCCGCGACCGTGGATATTGGGCAACAGGTGTTTGGGCCCCTACATGCTGCCTGACCGGTTGACTGCATGAAGATATCATGCATTCCTCTCAAACTATCTGATGGTGCGCTGGAAGATGTTCCACTACATTTTCAGGAGAGGATATAGTTCCAACATGATGTTCCACCTCCACACTCTGGAATTAATGTGCGACAGTATTTGGACAGAACATTTCCAGTGAAATGGCTCAGTCGTGGAGGTCCAGTTGTATGGTCACCGCATTCACCTGACCGAAATCCCTTGGATTTCTTTCTGTGGGGACGCCTGAAGGAGTTATTGTACCCTACTCCACCGACGAATGTGGAAGAACTGGTAGCGTGTATTAATGCTGCTCTTGTTACTGTGGATGCAGCTTTGTTGCGAAGGGTCCAGAACTGTATGATCCAGCGGGCTGCGCAATGTTTGGACATGCAGGGAGGTCGCTTTGAGCATCTGTTGTTCTGAGGAAAACGTATTCTGTTGTGAAGGTCATGCGGTCATTAATATGGACATTATTATTATCGCAGGTCCTACCCCCATGAACCATGAACCTTTCCGTTGGTGGGGAGGCTTACGTGCCTCAACGATGCAGATGGACGTACCGTAGGTGCAACCACAACGGAGGGGTATCTGTTGAGAGGCCAGACAAACGTGTGGTTTCTTAAGAAGGGCAGCAGCCTTTTCAGTAGTTGCAGGGGCAACAGTCTGGATGATTGACTGATCTGAAGCATTTACGAAAGTACTTTAGAATCGAATTGTAATTAGGGTATTGAAATAACTACTACCGAGTCACATAGAAGGTAAATTAATAAATGTATCGGAGGATAATCTAGAAAAGTATCTTTCTGTGATAGACGCGATTGACCTGTCACAGGAAGACACGAAAGCAAGCAGAGAGCACGGAAATAATGCTTCAGAGCTGTTGACTTCCATCCCAAGCCATTCTTGTTTTTAATGCGACCAGTACTACGCAAGAAACGCTCTTTCAAATTGGTTGGTTGATTTTGTGGAGGGGACCATACAGCGAGGTCACCTGCCCCATCGGATTAGGGAAGAATGAGAAAGGAAGTCGGCCATGCCCTTTCAAAGGAATCGTCCCGGCTAAGGTCGCAGGTTCGAATCCTGCCTCGGGCATGGATGTGTGTGATGTCCTTAGGTTAGTTAGGTTTAAATAGTTCTAAGCCTAGGGGACTGATAACCTCAGAAGTTCAGTCCCATAGTGCTCAGAGCCATTTGAACCATTTTTTTATTATCTTTACTAGCTCTCCGCGTGGTACTAGCTGCGGTAGTGACTACATTTTCGTTTCCCACATTGCATATTTCTCGCACGTTGTCATCCATCATTAAATCTAAGCTAGACTGAATCCATTTTCCATCCAACCTTAATCATAACTGATCAAAAATTACAGTACAACTTCACAAGAGTTACATACATACAATCACTTGCAATACATTAACATAAAATAGCATCAAACATAAAATAGCTACAAACATTCAGCATCAGATATACTACTTCTTGGAAAACATTAAACTGTTTATTTAATTACTAATTAATTTCAGTGCAAAATTCTTTTGAAATATTACTACATATCACGACGCATCTACTGCACTATGCACCCAGAAAAATTCCTTTGAAAAGAAGAGTCCATGCACAGAAGCCTTTACCTTATGCTTTTCTTTACTCCTGTTTGTAACATATTTTGTCTTTTAATCTCAAGGTAATTTATTCAGTTTTTCAATAATTTTCGATTCTTGTTCTCTATGTACTTTGGATAGGAAAGACTTTTTTTAAATTAATACATATACATAATCACACACAACATATACACAAATACATTTATATATCTATTTTTTCTTATCAATTGGTTCTGGCCCCACGTATAAGGGTGCTAGTTATTTCATTTTATTCTTGCATACGGGTCCGTTAATTCATATTCGGACACAAGTCTGCCTACAAATTACGTAAACTTGCTTGTAATCGAGGTCAGACTTCCGTAGGCAAGAAAGAAGTTTTCAGTCTGCAGCGGAGTGTACCCTGATAAGAAACTTCCTGGCAGATTAAAACTGTGAGCAAGACCGAGACTCGAACTCGGGACCTTGTCTTTCGCAGGCAAGTGTCCCCGAAAGGCAAAGGTCCCGTGTTCGAGTCTGCCGCCACGGTATCTCAGCGTGTTCGGTCAGAGGGTTAGCTACTTTCTGTAACAAAAACGTGAGTGAACGAATCAACAAAGAACCTAAACGGGTGTCATCGGACGTCCGCTACAAACAAATTCAACGAACAATATGCGACAAAATGACATCATGTAATGTAATAAAATAAAAATAGTTGTGGATCTTTTTCTTCACTATCAGTGTAATGTAATAGAATGAATATGAGTCATGACTCACATAAAAAACAAACACACAATAATGCAATGGCTGAACATAAAAGAGAAATACCTATGTTGGAATATTATTAACGGTGCAATACTTTGCTTTATTTAGCCCGACACTTAAAGCACTCAGTAAACTACTCAGTTCTCAGCGATTACGGAATTGTAAACACTCATTTGTTTAACTATTAAAACACCACAGACATTTCTCAATATATGCCTAGTCGACGTCAAGTTAAAAGTCGTGTGCTTATAGCACCAGAAAATATTTCACCAGTCCGTTCACTGTACAACATTAAATTCCGTAACTCAAATCGTGGTTTCGTCTTGATTCCCAATATAACAAACGTAGCTTTTGCAAATAAAATCTTATAAGAGAACTAGAATCCTGTGACCAGGCCTTCCCGCCTTGAATGTTATCTCACTACTTTGAGAAAATCTGAAAGTGAATCTTATTAAATTATTTGCAGCGACCGCCAGGCTCGTAGAATCGGAAAGAAAGGTTTAGTTTTCTAAACGGCGGCACGTCTCTAAGATGAGCTGAAAGAAAGTTCTTATAACAATGAAGAATTTCTGTTAAGGCACGTATCTACTCTAGACAAGCAAGGTTTAGGATTACAAATGATTTCAACACGGACACAGTTTTTAAGTCACAAAGAACTCTATTTTCAGTTTTGTTAATATCTTACATTGGATGAAACAACAAGATGAACCTTCGTTGAACGCTGCTTACAGAACACGTTCAGATCATAAGCCAAGAAGAAGAATAGTAATCGTGACAAAACTGGTCAGAGTTCAAACACAGAATCTCATTTCCAAGGAATATGCATACATGGTAGCATAATATGCTGTTCCTTGATAAAACTCGCAAGTTACTACCGTAAAACATGTAATCTGTACATTTCACATTCATGTCCACCCAGGAGAAACCGTACAATCAACAACAAAAAAGTTGGTAGAGGACTTGACCGAGTTCGAGTCTCCGTCCGGCACAAAATTTTAATCTGCCAGGATGCTTCATGTTTCCGTAGGCAATCCAATGAAACAAGAATATGTTAAGAGAGAAAAAATATAGGCTTTACATTTAGTTTTTGTTGGTGAGTTCACTTTTGTCGTAAAGGTGCCTGATCAATGTATATATTTTAAGGTACTTTCGTTCATCATCAAGGCCAAAGCTGCTGTATCTAACTTGGATCTATAATATTGTAAAATATGACTAAAAAACCAGCTCAACTTATAACACTACCGTCTATCACTGCTGTACCATACCTTAAAGCAGGTTGTGAAATAAAACAATATTATTAAAGCAATTATGGTATAACGCAACAGAGCAGTGTTACCCTCTGGGAGAAATTTTGTTGTGTTGACCGTGTTGTACCTAACGGAGGTGGCTTATCGGAAATGAGTCAGAATTACGGAAATATTTGAACAGTAACAAACAAAATTTTGCCTATCTGCACTGTTTAACAGGTAAAGAAAACGGTCGCCAGCCTAACTAGGCAAGAGAATGATTAACATTCTCGTTCAAGAAAATAGTTATTAGTAACTTGAATGGATAAACACAACCTATACTTTGTCACACGCGAGTGCAGTGAACTCTTGACACATACATATGTGTACGGTAAGATTGAAACTAACAGTTAAAGCAGCACAAACTATTTGCAAAATTATAACAGATACTGAAACACACTATTACTTTCAGGGCTTACACAAACTGGATGGTCTTTATAACGTTATTATTACTATTCACTGCAGAATCATTAATTGGATATAGGTTAAGTCTCTCTCAGTTAAATACTTTACTATTTAAAATGAAAGTTAATTGGAATCAAATAACAGGTTGCTTCTCACTATCATTTCAATAAACAAATTATGGTTTTCATAATTAATGTTCTTTCCGTTACTTGTTACCGAGCATTAACACAATAGACAGACTGTGGATCATAGTATACTATTCATATGCACTTCTAATACACAAGAGAGACAAACACTTAGCAAATATGGGTATATAACGTTTCACACTGCAGTTTTCCACTCTTACTACATTGAGAGACAAAATTAACATGTATGTAAGATACTGACTCACCTCCTGTGATTTACAACAGGTAGTAATGAGATCATTTACGAAGCAAAACTTTATAAGCCTCAGTCTTGCGAACTCTTAATTTGAAGTTGGCAACAATACATTAATAAGCAATTTTATTAGGAAAATTACTTTCATTAACTTTCTTTTTTTTATTATGTTCAAGAGGCATTAATTAGCAAAAACACTGGTCTTTAATGTTATTTCAGTAGGGACACTCGGAAATCACTTTAGTTCAAACGGAGAGGAACCTGAGAGGTGTTATGATAAGGAGAAAAATCAAGGTAGGTACATAAACTCAGTTATAAATTACCTTATATTTGAGCACACTAACACATCCATTTAGCTGATCCTTCACTGTACATTGCTATAGTGCTCCATTACAGTGATTGCGCAATCTGGTGGCGATTGCATATCGGTAGGTGGAATTACAGGTAGAATTGCTGGGCTCAGTCATTTCTTGGTGGCGATGATAGATACAAATTCCAGAATAGTTCCAGCTATTTATCCTTCCTCCGAGGCATTGGAAAGTGGCTGAAAATTCCTCTCTCGGGACCAGCACAATATGCAACATTTACATGGCAGTGCACAGTTTGGTACCTCGTCCCCTACTGGTAGCACGTCCACGACTCGTAGCTCGTCCCAAACTGACTCTTGTTCCACCTTTTCTACCTATGCCAACCACAATTTGCGCGCGCTACACAGTTCCGTTCCCGAGGGGAACCACTACTCCTTTTACATACAAACTAAGAACCCTAAGTGAGGATCAGCAGTTTACATAACCGCAAACAATTACAATAAATAAAACAGAACATTTGCACATATTGACATTTCTACAAAAAAATTATTCACACAGAAATTACAATTATATACAGCAAGTTTTGTTCCCTCAAAATGGGACAAAGAATTTAAATGACAGATACACTACTCTGCATAGAATCATATCATGACATCGAAGTTCTTACAAAGAAATGAGTATACAATTTTATGTTATCGATTCAAACCAACACATTTACAGAAGCTCAGTGATGTAACATTAAATGAAACAAAAACCAAAATAAATCATTGGAGTATTAGAGCTATGGTGTTACAAACTCCGCCCGAAAGATCAAGAAGGCCCAACGGTACCGCCGGCCGCGTGTCGTCTTCAGCCAACAGGCGACACTGGATGCGGATATGAAGGGGCATGTGGTCAGCACACCGCTCTCCAGGCCTGTAGATAGTGACACTGTAACAAAATAACTCTTTGCTATGCAAGCTATTATTAAATGAAATGCTTTAAACTACTTTCTGGAAAAAGACAAGAAATATTTTGTAACAATTGAAACTGTGGCGTAATGGCAGCTCATTCTTGCACGCCAGCCATGTTCTGTTCCCTGGCAGCGCGGCACCTATAAATTGCTAGAAATTGCTTAAATGTATAGAACACTGAAGTGAGGGATAACAACAAGGCTAACATTTCATACATATATTAACAATTACAACATACATACGTTCTCAACGCTAAAGACTTTTTATGCAAAAATAGAGAAAACAAAAGTAACACAGACAGAAGACGTAGCGGCTAGCCGCTTTGTAATTGCAGTTGCCACGTATAGTTGCTATACTGTTCAGACTACGTCTGTGATGAAAAATAATTACTGTAGATTTCAGACATTTTGGGAATAAGTTACAAAACTGACGCAGTCTTTAATGTCAAAATCTGAAGACGTTATAACTGCTGAGCGATGCACGAGGTGGCGTAAAGAGCGATGCCACTGGACGGCAAATGACCAGAAACAAAGATTTGGAGTGATGAATCACGCTATACCCCATGGCAATCCGATGGAAGCTTTTGGGTTTGTCGAATGCCTGGAGAACGTTACGTGCCATCATGTGTAGTGCCAGTTGTGAAGTGCGGAGGAGGTGGTGTTACGCTATGAGGGTGTTTTTGGTGGCCAGAGTGTGATCCCACTATCGTGCTTAACAAAACGCTACATGCAGAAGGATATAAAATTTTTTTCCATTATTTCTATTGCGTACAGTAGAGGAACAGATGATTGATTGTGTCAGTACAACAATGAAACTTGTCATAAAGTAGGGTCTGAAATAGGCGGCCCTGCCCTTCCGTGAGTGCCGACCTGAAACGAACGGAACGCTTTTGGGATGAATCAGGACGTCGACTTTGTTGCAGACATCAGCGTCCAACGTCACTATCTACTCTGGTTTCGGCTGACATTCCTCGCCCGCGTCTTGTGGTCGTGCGGTAGCGTTCTCGCTTCCCACGCGCGGGTTCCCGGGTTCGATTCCCGGCGGGGTCAGGGATATATTCTGCCTCGTGATGGCTGGGGGTTGTGTGATGTCCTTAGGTTAGTTAGGTTTAAGTAGTTGTGAGTTCTAGGGGACTGATGACCATAGCTGTTAAGTCCCATAGTGCTCAGAGCCATTTGAGCCATTCTTCGAAAAACGTTCTGACAGATGGTTCAATTGCTCTCAGCACTATGAGACTCAACTTGTGATGTCATCAGTCCCCTAGAATTTAGAACTTCTTAAACCTAACTAACCTAAGGACATCACACACATCCATGCCCGAGGCAGGATTCGAACCTGCGATCGTAGCGGTCTCGCGGTTCCAGACTGTAGCGCCTAGAACAGCACGGCCACTCCAGCGGCACGTTCAGACATCTCACTAAAAATGACACAGGCTCAGTTTACGCTGTCATAAAGGCGAAGGGTAGACGCATCCGATATGACGTCCACTAATAGGTATTCACATATTTTTTATCAGACAGTGTACTATTTACAGGTTAACGTAGTGATACAACATAATACTGAGACACTAAAACTCAGTATACTCAAATTCAATATGCTGACTGATGCAGAATTTATTAAGTAATAGAGAATTAACCGTGAACCACAAATATTTTCTCCTTCTGCGGTAAATAATATTATGATAAGGGCGATTAATGTATAGCTCCCTTAACTGGACAGTAAGTTGACACATACATCAGCATCTATATACATACTGCTCAAGCAACAGTATGGTGCGTACGGGAGGGTGCTCTATACCAAGCCCCGCGTTAGCCGCAATGTCCAAGGCGCTTCGTCACGGTTCGCGTGGCTCCCTCCATCGGATGATCGAGTCCTCCCTCGGGCATGGGAGCGTGTGTTGTCCTTAGCGTAAGTTATAGTTAGATTAAGGAGTGCGTAAGTTTAGGGACCGATGACTCCAGCAGTTTTGTCCCATAAGCTCTAAACACAAACTTCAAAAAATCTCCTCTGTACCACTAATAGTCATCTCCTTTGCTGTTCCAATCACAAATAGAGCGAGGGAAAAGCGGCTGTCTGTATGCCTCTGTACAAGCCCTAATTCCTCTTATGTAGTCTTCGTGGTCATAAGCAAAATGTACTTTGGCGGCGGTAGAATAATTCTGCAGTCAGCTTCAAATGCCGGTTCTCTGAATAGTCTCAGTTGTGCTTTGCTAAAAGAACGTCGTCTTCCCTCCTGGGATTTCCATTTTAGATCACGGAGTACCACCGTAATACTTGCGTGTTGACAGACCCACCGGCAACGAACCTAGCAGCATGCCTCTGAGTTGTCTCGACGCCTTCTTTAATCCGACGTGGTGGGGTCCGAAACAGCTGAATAGTACTCAAGAATAGGTTGCACCGGTGCTCTGTACGCTCTCTTCTTTACAGATGAGCTACATGTTCCTAAAAGTCTCCCAATAAACTGAAGTCGACTATTCGCTTTTTCCTACTGCCGTTCTTATTTGCTTGGTCCACTTCATATCGCTTTGCAACTTCACGCCTAGTTATTTAATCGACGCAGCTGGGTCAAGTAGCACCTTACTAATGCTGTATTCGAACTGTACGGGATTTTTTCCTACTTATCTGTATTAACATACTATTGTTTTACATTTAGAGCAAGCCGGCACTCATCACGCTAACTGGAAGTTTAGTCTGCCGTCTTGTATCCTTGTACAGTCACTCAACGACACCTGCCCAACATCATCAGCAAACAGCCTCAGACTGCTGCTCAGCGTGTTTGTCAGATCATTTATTAACGTAGAGAATGACAATTGCATATGATCTTTTTAAGAATTATTGCCATATCTCTTCTAAGGTTTCCAATTTAAAAGAGTTTTGGATTACACGTTTGTCTAGTAGAATGACATATTGGGAAAGATAGTGATATGAGAAAAAAATTAAATCACATAAAATTTGTATTTGCCCGGGGCATTTGAGACTTAAGAAGACATCGGCTACTTGCTCTTAAAATGAAAAGCGCAAATCACAAATACAAGTTCGCAATAAATTGTAAAGATATATGTGCCTTATTTTGCAACTAGTCTTGTAGTTGCACCCAGCGTAATATGACTTGCTGCAGACCAATGTTAAAAAACGTTTACATTATGTCTCCTTGAAGAATCTAAAGAAATCGGCGCAATAAAACAGATGATCCACAACAATCGTCTGCACGAAATTAAGACAGACGCCTGAACAAACAAGATCACAATGCTCCCTAAAGGTTGTTACACCGTATAACTAAATGAAAAAAAAAATGGTTCAAATGGCTCTGAGCACTATGGGACTTAACAGCCGTGGTCATCAGTCCCCTAGAACTTAGAACTACTTAAACCTAACTAACCCAAGGCCATCACACACATCCATGCCTGATGCAGATATTCGAACCTGCGACCGTAGCAGTCGCACGGTTCCGGACTGCGCGCCTAGAACCGCGAGACCACCGCGACCGGATAACTAAATGAAAAATCTGTATTCGGTTCCAAGATAGATTACTATACAAAATAAGAAACGTTCGCTGAGGTGGAATGACTTCAATTTGTTTCTACATTGCTGATAAAATACGGTAGATGGCTTCACACAATAACTTTTATAAGTAGATGACGTAAGTACTAAAGGAAGAATGTGGAACATACTTTGTGTGGACAATGTCCAAGATAAGCGGTTTTATTATGTGAAACTAAAGTCTCTTTCGTGCAGTCTAAATGTCTACACTTGCAACTTTTGTTTCTGAGCCAAAACAGCATTTACAGAAACCTCCAGACTTCACAGCTGACGGAAAATAGGCTGCTGATGTTCATCAGAAACCGAAACACTTCGAGTCTACCCAAGGAAGCGTAATAGGACCTCTAATGTTACCAACACACATAGGCTGTTTGTTAGAAAGGGCCAGCATCACTAAGGTTTTCGCTGACGACGCTGTTGTCCGCAGGATAGTTTCGAATTTCAGGGATACAGACGAACTGTGGAACCACTTAAGCAATATTTCCATTTGACGTTCTGAATGACATATATATCTAATTGTAATTGTATTCAAAATATACCGCATATTAAACTGGAAAAATATAACACAATTCTATTACTAGATTAATGGTAAACTTATCGAGCATGTGACATTGCGTCAATGTTTGAACAGACTTAGAAATGTAGAAATCTGAAGTCAGTGAACACTGAAAAACAAATGTTTAAGTTTATTCAGAACAAGTTGACTTCTACATTTTCTGATGAGTTTGTTGTTGAGTTTAAAGCTAGATTTAAATTCTTACAGAGCAATTATAGCCCCATCTGCTCCTGCTAACGCATTTTCGCTCTTTCTTCTTGTGAGCCTAAAATCTTTCAAGTCCCACACATCGTTCCGAACCTCCAAACTTCCCGAAAAGCTGACAATTTAAGTGACATATGATGAACATTATTATTATTCCCTGTTTATTTTGTACTTCATTGGAAACTATTGTGAAAATCGCACGACTCGTAAATTGTGATAATAGAACCTATTGCTAAATATACCTGTTATTACGATGATTGGTCCGTCTTCCACGGTAATAGCCTCTCTAAAATTTGTGATTTGCTTCTCATCAACACCATATATTCATCTATCGCTGTACTCTTTTTCATGCAGATCCAAGGATTATGCTCTTATTTCCAAAAGCGAATATACAAATGATGAAATTCGCGAACACTATCCTTCTCATCGTTGATTTAATCCGCCCTCATGTGTGCTTTCAATTATTAGAACGTCTTTTTCATGCAATAACTAGTTTAGTGCAACAAGCGAAAATCACATAGCTTCAGATACTCCCGCCGATGTCTCTCCATTCTGACTCCACTCTTCCGTGAACAGCACAAACACTCCATCGCACAGCTCTGGTGAATATACTACGCAAGCCATATATCGCGCAATGTCAATTTCGGCCGAGATAAAAAACAAGACTGGAGGTCGTACCGAAGATAATGCACAGTCATTTATTCTTCGCCTCAGACGCGAGCGTTATAGCATGGAATGTTCCTGATTATTGGCACCAAGTACCCTCTGCCGTGCACAGTGTACTAGCTTACAGAGTACTTGTGTAGATGCCAAACAGCCCACACAGTCTTCGGAGCGGTGCTTCAAATCGACAGCTTTGCAGAGACGCTAAAAGTTCTCTCTGTGTTCGTAAGCACTAGGAAAAATAGATGAAATTACATTCGAAATATCTGATGTCGAGATAAGTGAACATGGGATGGAGAACAAACTGACGTCGCTCAACACAGGAAAGGCCACCAGATCTGACGGAATACCACTACGTTTCTACACAGAGTATACGAAAGAACTTGCTCCTCTTCGAACTTGTTCATCGTCGAACAGACGCACAACACTATATCTGACGTCGATCTGTTGAAGGAATTTGGAACATGTTTTATGCTTATATAGTAAGACATTTCTGGAGACGTAAATTATTCTCTGTAGGAATCAACAATGGTTCCGGAAACAACGAACGTGTGAAAGCCAGTTCACCGCGTTCGTCCACGAAACCCGGGAAGCTGTGTGACTGGACTGAAGAGTTTCTAGCAAATAGAACACAGCATGTCATTTTCAACGGGGAGAAATCTTGAGACGTAAAAGTAACTTCGTGTGTGCCCCAAAGGAGTGTTGTAGGGCCATTGTTTTCACAATACTGAATGTATAAATTACCTAGCGGACAACGTCGCAAGTTCCGTCAGGATTTCGCGATGATGCTGTCGTATAAACATAATACACAATACTGAAATGTCGTGGCGGAATGAAGACCTACAGAAGATCGGCACTTAGTGCAGCGATTGGTAACTATCAACGTAAACAAATGTAATGTGGGGCGCATAAATAGACTGAGAGACCCGTCCGTTATTGTTTGATCACATGATTGCAGAACAATCAGTTGAAGCCGCCACGCGACTACGCTGATACAGTGATTTAAAGTGGAACGACCACACAAAACTAATCGCAGGTAAGGCAAATGGCCGGCCGGAGTGGCCGAGCGGTTCTAGGCGCTACAGTCTGGAACCGCGGAACCGCTACGGTCGCAGGTTCGAATTCTGCCTCGGGCATGGATGTGGGTGATGTCCTTAGGTTAGTTAGGTTTAAGTAGTTCTAAGTTCTAGGGGACTGATGACCTCTCAGCAATTAAGTCCCATAGTGCTCAGAGCCATTTGAACCATTTTCTAAGGCACATGCCAGACAGATTCATTAGAAGAATCCTCTGGAAGTGTTGTCCACCCACACAGAAGGTGGTTTACAAAACCCTCGTTCGACCATTACCTGAATATTGTTCGTGAGTCTCGTATCCGTACCAGATAGGATTGACAGAGGATATAGAGAAGATCCAAAGAGGAGCAGCACGTTTCATTTAGTAAGTGGCAAAGCGTCACAGAGACGCTCTTCAAACTCAGTGACAAACGCTGCAAGAAAGACGATCTGCATTACAAAATGGTTTACTGTTACAGGAGTGAACCAATATATTGTTTCCTCCCATGTATAACTCGCGAAAATACCATGGAGGTAAAATTACAGAGATTCGATCTTACAGGGAGGTTTACTAGCAATCGTTCTCCCGAGAACCAATAGCGATTGGAGCAATAAAAGGGAGAGTGACTGGTAAACACAGTACCCTCCGCCACATACCATAAGGTGGCTTGCGCACTATAGATGTAGTGCTCATTAATCGATGACAAAAAAGAATATGCAGCTCTCTACTGCGTAAGGTCCGGCAATAATTGAGAGATAATTGGCTCAAAGTATTCAATGTTTATATTGATAATACCCAAAAATAGAAGTCGCATGTTACAGATCCTCTTAAATCACTAGACTTATCTTTACAATCACTTATAGACTCTACAGCTGAAAGCGTCTAAAAGCTGACTAATTTTGCCTGTCTTCGCTCTAATGTCGTATGGTGCCATACACTCGTCGATAAAGAAAGTGTAAGAGGTGAAGAGCATGGTCTCCACTGTGTGATTAAGTGTTCTGTTGTCAGTCCATCGACTACTGAGAAATAGCTGAGTGGAGGGCTGGAAGAGACGTTACTAGACCCGTGAGGACATGTTCTAGGATATTCAAAGCCAGAGACTTCGCTGGTCAGCCATGCTGTTGGTACCTTAAGCTGTGACAAACTCATGAGTGAGGCCAGCTCTATTATCACCTACACCAACGCTACATCTTAAAGAGTCGTACATGTGACTGCAGTGTGTATATTCCTTTGGGCTGCAGCGGCAACCCATTTGTCCAAAAAGTTTTGAGACTGGATTGATAAAAAAATAGGGAAACGTTAAAATGGTGGTTTATTATTAGCAATACCAAGTTCGGCGGGGGGAATACAACCACGTGAAACTGTTAGAAAAATCCATGTTTGGGATGTTGTTCAGCTCACTCTTCACATTCGCGCCTTCTTCGGTCTTTGCGAACCATCAGAGAAACATTCTGCACCTCGCCCTTTTTGGTAAGTTCGCACTGATAACACCAAGTCTAGCCACCGGATTTTATCCGGAAATGAAATGTTCGCCATTTATATTTTAATCAAGTGGCGAGAGGCATCCACTCTGGTATGATTTTTTTTTAATTTAATTGCAAGCTTTGTTGCTTGGTTCTTTTTGTCGTGACAGAATAAATTACTATTAATCACACCAGATTTGTCGGAGAACAGCAGCAACATGTGTAATTGATCCAGCTTTAAGAAATTCTATTACCTTTTAGCGGAAAATTCGTGCGGTTCTCTCCGACGTTAGAAAAGTCGTGGTGTTCCGTTCGGAGCAGGAGGCGGCTGTCTTTTCTCATTCGCGATATCGAAAATTACTAAAAAATGAACAGAATTTTTTTTCGGAGGAAGATAGCGCGGAGGAAACAGACAGAAGTTACATGAAAGAAACCTAAGGGACCAACTAATTGGATTTGTACGAACATATAAACGTAACTGAAAGAACTTGGAATAAATACTATGACGATGTCGTCCCGACAGCCTCCTGTTCCGACAGAACACACGCTGGATCATAAGCTGCATAAATCTTTTAAACAGAAGAGATTATCACAAGTATAATTAATGATAATAAGGTTGAGAGATTTTCTTTGAAATTAAATAAACTTCAAGGCTTCAAGTATTATATTATGAAACGGAAACTTACATTAACATGGCCACCTATTGTGGCGGTGGAGCGAATTTTCATGATACACATTCTCGCTTGTTTGTGGCTACATATATTTTTAATCACTTAAACAATTAAAGTTACAATAAAATGATTATATCAGTATGGAGCACAATATAGCTAGAGAGCGGCGCGTCTCCCTGCAGAAGTAAAAAATTGGCAATTGTTATTTTGAAACATAGGTGCGTCGTCTTTTTACTGATCGCACACTAGGGGTAAGATAGATACTGCCTACAGGAAAATTAAAGAGACCTTTGGAGAAAAGAGAACCACTTGTATGAATATCAAGAGCTCAGATGGCAACCCAGTTCTAAGCAAAGAAGGGAAGGCAGAAATGTGGAAGGAGTATATAGAAGGTTTATACAAAGGCGATGTACTTGAGGACAATATTATGGAAATGGAAGAGGATGTAGATGAAGACGAAATGGGAGATACGATACTGCGTGAAGAGTTTGACAGAGCACTGAAAGACCTGAGTCGAAACAAGGCCCCCGGAGTAGACAACATTCCATTAGAACTACTGACGGCCTTGTTAGAGCCAGTCCTGACAAAACTCTACCATCTGGTGAGCAAGATGTATAAGACAGGCGAAATACCCTCAGATTTCAAGAAGAATATAATAATTCCAATCCCAAAGAAAGCAGGTGCTGACAGATGTGAAAATTACCGAACTATCAGTTTAATAAGTCACAGCTGCAAAATACTAACGCGAATTCTTTACAGACGAATGGAAAAACTGGTAGATGCGGACCTCGGGGACGATCAGTTTGGATTCCGTCGAAATGTTGGAACACGTGAGGCAATAATGACCTTACGACTTATCTTAGAAGAAAGATTAAGAAAAGGCAAACCTACGTTTCTAGCATTTGTAGACTTAGAGAAAGCTTTTGACAATGCTGACTGGAGTACTTTTTTTCAAATTCTAAAGGTGGCAGGGGTAAAATACAGGGAGCGAAAAGCTATTTACAATTTGTACAGAAACCAGATGGCAGTCATTAGAGTCGAGGGGCATGAAAGGGAA
Source organism: Schistocerca gregaria (assembly GCF_023897955.1). NCBI lineage: Eukaryota > Metazoa > Arthropoda > Insecta > Orthoptera > Acrididae > Schistocerca > Schistocerca gregaria. Next base: position 470,153,673 of record NC_064920.1, read on the forward strand.
GCAGTGGTTGGGAAAGGAGTGAGACAGGGTTGTAGCCTCTCCCCGGTGTTATTCAATTTGTATATTGAGCAAGCAGTAAAGGAAACAAAAGAAAAATTTGGACTAGGTATTAAAATTCATGGAGATGAAGTAAAAACTTTGAGGTTCGCCGATGACATTGTAATTCTGTCAGAGACGGCAAAGGACTTGGAAGAGCAGTTGAACGAAATTGACAGGGTCTTGAAAGGAGGATATAAGATGAACATCAACAAAAGCAAAACGAGGATAATGGAATGTAGTCAAATTAAATCGGGTGATGCTGAGGGAAGTAGATTAGGAAATGAGACACTTAAAGCAGTAAAGGAGTTTTGCTATTTGGGGAGCAAAATAACTGATGATGGTCGAAGTAGAGAGGATATAAAATGTAGACTGGCAATGGCAAGGAAAGCGTTTCTGAAGAAGAGAAATTTGTTAACATCGAATATAGATTTAAGTGTCAGGAAGTCATTTCTGAAAATATTTGTTTGGAGTGTAGCCATGTATGGAAGTGAAACATGGACGATAACTAGTTTGGACAAGAAGAGAATAGAAGCTTTCGAAATGTGGTGCTACAGAAGAATACTGAAGATAAGGTGGATAGATCACGTAACTAATGAGGAGGTATTGAATAGGATTGGGGAGAAGAGAAGTTTGTGGCACAACTTGACTAGAAGAAGGGATCGGTTGGTAGGACATGTTTTGAGGGATCACAAATTTAGCATTGGAGGGCAGCGTGGAGGGTAAAACTCGTAGAGGGAGACCGAGAGATGAGTACACTAAGCAGATTCAGAAGGATGTAGGTTGCAGTAGGTACTGGGAGATGAACAGCTTGCACAGGATAGAGTAGCATGGAGAGCTGCATCAAACCAGTCTCAGGACTGAAGACAACAGCGGCAGCGTATAACAGTTTATAGCTATAGTGATATTCTGCGCTTTTCAGGAGCGCGGCTGAGATATCTGGTTACAACATTCATTGGTATATGTTAAAAGTTCGCACATACTGACGCGAATACAGAAAAAAAACTTTTACATGTTAAAAATCGCAGTGATAAAGGTTGTAATGTCACAATGCCTCCCATGTGAGGCATGATGATTCCGGAAGGATCATCAGGACTCACATGTAGTTTCAAGACATTACTGTGTTTTATCATCTATTTACTTTCTTTCTAACATAAAATTGGAATCAGTTTGTCATCTAGTTATTTTATGCTGAGATTGAATCTACTGAAAACTATCAAATACTACGTGATACTCTCTCTCTCTCTGTTATTTACTGCTTTTGACAGTTCAAACACTTGGCTACACAAATCTGTTTAATTCTGAAGATCGCGCTAACAAAAGGTATAGTTCATGACGGTGTTACAATAACGCACAGTTTACACGCAATTGGCTGCACTCTGTACACTTAAAGACTAACATTCCATCTTGAGGGCTGAAAAAGAAATTGCTTAACCTAATATTTGTTGGAAGGTGGCAATCTGCTACTTCCTTCCGTATCTCCTTTCACCAATAACGGCATTCCTCAATGCCAACAGCCAACTTGGACTGCTTACACCTATGACTAACTTAAAAATAACTGAGAATCTGTCCTCTCAAATGGAATGTGCTTTATTTTTCGTACGCCATAATAAATCAAATCTTCAATTACCTTCATAGTTTTTCGCCAAAGTGTGAGTACTCGTATTGGTGTGTTTGAATACCGAAGTGTTTCACAGGTTAAACCTTAGGCTAATGTTCCTTTGCTTGTTACTTTGCCTCGTTATACTTCTTGAGATCCTGGTGGTGATACAATCCTTTAATTCTGCCAGATGCTGGATCCGCTATTAGATAACATCCTGTATGTGGTTTTCTAATTACTACAAATGGTCCGTCGTACAATAGCCTCCATTTCCGATTTCTTTTCAACAACTTAGATGGCTTAAAATGTGTCCGTAAAAGTACCTTTTCATTAATATCATATGTAAGAGCCTTAGATACCTTCTTGTCATAAGACTTCTTGCGTAGATTCGCCTGCACAGCTAAGGATACCAATGCTTGCCTAAGTTTTGCATCTAAATCTAATTCTGGTTCTACAATTTTAGGTATGGGATCTAACCATTCATTTCTTTCCCGATGACTCGTCATTAATTCCGCAGGTGTAAATCCATTTGAGAAGTATGGAAGATTGTTGACAATCTGCTCTAATGAAGATACAAAGTCAATCCAACGGGATTGTCGATTAGGTATGTAGGTTCGAATGAATCTATTGAACTCTTTGAAGATACGTTCGGTGGGATTAGATTGCGGTCTGAAACGAAATATAAGTATTTGTTTGATGCCATGTCTGGCAAAAAAATTGCGCCATTGTCTTGCCAGTGAAATTCGATGCATTATCTGATAGAATGGCCTCCGGCTTGCAAAATCGAGGAAAATAGTCTTGTTCGATTCGACGGATGATCGGAAGTGCACTGGATGATTTCACTGCATAAAGTCTCATGTTTTGTGAAAAGATCCGACAATGCGACTAGGTATTTCACCCCTCCCCTCCCTTGCGGCAGGGGGCCGGTGAGATCAAGGGCCAGAACTTGATTTGGTCTCTCAGTAATAATTGGATTCAGAGGAATTAGGTTCGAATGGTTGAAGGGTTTGCCTTCTGTCAGATAAGACATGTACTTAATAACTTGTGGATTCGATGGTGCAAGTTTGGTAAATAGCAATACGCAGAAATCTTTCGTTTGCATTTTTCAGGTCCATAATGACCCCAGATGTGTGTACCAGATAAGGTGTTCAACGTATGCGTGTGGTATACTCACACACCATCTACCAGAGAGGAGAGAAGTTCGATGGAATAAAACATCGTTGTGTAGTTTATAAAATTTGGACAAGTGGTGATCGGGTTTTGTTAGAAGTTGTTTGACCTTACGCCAGTTGGGATCTGTTTCTCGGAGTATACGCATCTGCTTGCAGAGCTGAAGGAAATACTTTCTATGTAGTGGGTCTTTCATTAGAAGAATTCGGTAGTTAGACATCTGCTCTATAAGTTCACTGGACTCGGGAAGTCCTTGCGGCATGCCTGACAAAGCATCCGCGATAATGTTGTTTTTACCCTTGATGTATACTATTTCGAAATCATACTCTTGCAAGAAGAGACTCCATCGTGTAAGACGATGATGAAGAAGTTTACACGAGAGCAAGAAACTAAGAGCTTGGTGATCAGAAAAGACCTTAATTTTCCGGCCATGGATGTAGTAATTGAACCTTTTAAAGGGCCATACAACGGCCAGAGCCTCCAACTCTGTCACCGAGTATGACCTCTCATATTCTGTGAGAACCCTACTTGCAAAGCTGATAACTCTTTATCTCTTCTTTTCCATCAATTACTTCTATTTGAAACAAACAAGAACCAAGCCCCTGAAATGAAGCATCTGACGAAATACAGAATTCTTTATCCATGTCTGGATGGAACAAAATATTGCTGTTAAGAAGTGCTTGTTTAATGCGATCAAAATCTGCCTGACACTCTGGCGTCCAATGCCAGTGAGTATTTTTCTTTAGAAGATCATGCAAGGCTTGACTGTTCATCGACTGGTCCGAAATAAACTTTCTGAAAAAGGAAGTCATTCCGAGGAAGCCTTTCAACTGGCGTTTAGAAGAGGGCACAGGAAAGTTTTTAATAGCTCCTAGTTTATCTGGATCTGGGGTAATTCCCTGTGATGATACAAGATGTCCTAAAAATGTAATCTCGCTTTTACCAAATTTAGACTTATGTAGATTAGCTGTGACTCCATAGTCAACAAACCTCTGGAAAACTTTGCTTATTATGTCTAAATGTTCTTCCCAAGATTTCGTAGCAATCAGTAAGTCATCAACATACACTGTTACTCGATCCAACAGTTCAGGTCCTAATACATGATCAAGTGCAGCTATGAATACGCCTGAACTCACATTCAAACCAAATGGAACTACTTTGAATTGGTATGATCTACCTGCAAATATAAACGCTGCATATTTTCGAGACTGTGATGTCATCTTGACCTGCCAGTAGCTCGATCTCAAGTCTACCAATGTGAGGAATTTTACTCCATGAAACCTTTGTAATTGTTCATCCATAGCCTCAGGTCGAGTTCTTACTGGAATAATTATTTTATTTATGTTTCTTGCATCCAAAACTATACGTACACTACCATCCTGCTTCAAAACTGACAATAACGGACTACTGTAAGGTGAGTCTGACGGTTCAATGATCTCCCACTTAAGCATTTTACGTATTTCATTTTTCACAGCCTCGCGCCTTGCATACGGGACAGAGTACGTTGTCTTGCAAAAAGTAGAATGGGGAGCGACCTTCATGTCATATTCGTAGTCACGTATTACTCCAGGTTTCGAAGAAAAGACGTGAAGATACCTCATAAGTAAGTGCAGTAAATCTTGCCTTTGTCTGTAATCAAGTTCACTTGATTCGCTTACTTTATTCAAAATCTCTTCTCTAGTCGGAAGTCCGTCATCAGTATCAAAATCCGTCCAACTGTTACCCTGTCTTGTCATGTGTGCTTGGTTCCAAAACATTCGCTGTACCAGTCTGCGTACCTTAACTTTGTGCTCAGTGTTGACTCTTTTGACCTTGCCGCGCAACAATTGCAGCGTTACCTCCTGTTCACCTACTCGGATTGTACAGATACCCTTTTCTATATCAATCACTGCCTTATTCTTCCTCAGGAACTCCATTCCTAATAAGCATGACACTGACAAATTCTTAACTACTAGAAATGCACACATGAAAGAAGTAGAATTAATCCTTATCGGTACCTGAGCTTGCAAATTTACTCGCTGTGATAAAGATCCTACCGCTCCTGTTACTGAACAACCTTGTACTGGTAACTTTAAAATTTTCAGCCCTGCAGAAACTTTCTTAAACATACATAGTGATAAAGCATTTACGTTTGCACCAGTATCAATAATAGCATCTATTGGTGTATTGGCTATGTAAATTTTAGTCATTGCTTGTACTTCGTCTTCCCATACGTCATTCAAGTCTGTAACAAATCGTCTCTCAAGTCAGTGTCGCGATCATAACGTATTACGTTAAGTCGTTCAAGGTCGAGTTTGCCCCATTATGTCCCGCAGCATCCCCAAGGAGGCAAAAAGGTGCTGCCTTTAGTTTTCCACTTTCTTGTGATGCGACTGATTTGATTCTTCTGTCACATCACTTAACCATTCTCGCTGGTTTTTTTACCCATTGTGTGTGTTGATTTGTATCAAACTCTTGTTGGTACTGCACTTGGTTACCAGGCTGAAAAATCGGTACATTACTTGCCTGCGTAAAATATACCGGTGGATTGTATTGTTTTCTTGGTTTATTGTTATTGTAGCTAAAGTCCTGTTGTGGTGGCGTGTACTGTTGTTGTTGCATGAATGGTTGTTGCTGAGGCGTGTATTGCTGTTGTTGCTGGTGTTGTGGCTGCCCATAGGGTTGTGGTGGAGGTAGCTGACCTCCGCGATTTTGATCGTTGCAACGTCTACCCTTTTATTTGTTCCCATTCTGGTAGAAGTTACTGCCGTTATTGTTTGATTGGTATAGGGCATTCCCGTAAAACTGTTGTTGCGTGTTGTATATTGGATTGTACCGTTGGTTGCCGTAATGCTTGTTTTTGTGTTTACCATTACGGTAACCATTGTTTCGGCCTCTATTGCGGTTATTGTACTGTTTGTTTCCGTATTGTGTTTCCTGTGAACCATTTCCATTACTACCGTTTCCATTCGAATGCGTGCCTGCGTTGTTGTTCTTACGGTTAGCATTCGCACGCGCGTCTTCGTGTATAAGATCGAGCGAATCAAGGACGGATAAAAATGCGTCCTGATCTTCCTCTGACACGTTCACTAATTTTTCGCGTATGGAAATGGGTAGTTTTGACTTAAGAATCATAATAACATCTTTTGTTGTTATGGGAGTGTCCCAATATTGTATCTTTCTCAAGTACTTTTCAAAGTACCGGCGAAGTCCGACACTGTGCGAATGGAAAGGTGCGGCGTTGTAGACCTCTTTGCGTAGTCGTTGCTGAACACCTGCGCTCCAAAATTTGCTTAAAAAGTTCTTCTCAAACTCGCTAAATGTTTTGCACTTAACCATCTCGGTTCCCCATATAGCACTTTCTCCTTGTATGTATCCGGTAATGAATTGTATTCTCTGTTTGTCATTCCAGGCAGCTGGAAAGACTCCTGAAAAGTTCTTTAGGAAAACGACTGGATGAATATTTCGCTTTTCCGGTTGGAATGGTTGAAAAACTGTGTTTCAATACACTCTCCTCTTTCATGAGGGTTGTGAGTGTCAATTGTTCAGTGTTGTTGTTGTGTGAATCGTTAAATTCATTTTTCGGTCGCGGAATGTACTGTAGTGTGTTGTGTTGTTGTGTTGTCTGGTATTGATGTTCATCTGGCTCAGAAGGTAGTGAGTGTTTCCGGTCACTCTGGTTATCATACTGTAATGTTTGAATTTGCTGTTTCAGGTCGGATATCTCATCTGTTACTCTCTTCCGCCATTCCGGCAAATCCCGGGTAAACACTCATTTAATTTGGCCTAGTTCAGTACAAACAGTGTCACCTGAACTGCCGGGTGCAGATAATATGTCTAAGGTTGCGGATTTAACAACATCTTTCAAGTCACATGTAACCTTCTCCTCAACAAGCTTCTCTTGTACATCAATCCATTCTTTGTAATGTTCGGTAAGTGCTTCAGTGTGCGAAGCAACACTACTGGTAACTCTTTCCTCAATAGTTTGGTCCGAAATGTCATTCGCCATTGCACTTACTTTTGATTCTACAGTGGATACCGCCGTCGCTAACTCGTCTACCTGTGGTGCAATTGTTTTATACGCAAGTTTTACCGAATCGGTTTCTTTGCGACACGCTTCGATTTGAGTTGTGAGATTCTGACCAATGTTATCAATTTTGTTATCCAGAGTGCTTATCTGTGTTGTCAAAGTGGTTACTTGCGCCGTGACGTCACCCTTAACCGAATCTATCTGTGCTGTGAGAGGGCCTACTTGCGTAGTGAGGGTACCTACTTTCGCATCAATGGTGGTATTTACGTCATTCCTAACTGAGTCAATCTGTGCTGTGAGAGAGCCTACTTGCGTAGTAACTGAGTCAATCTGTGTCGTCATATCCGTTTTCAACTCTGATAAAAACTTGTCTCTGTCTTTCTCACGTTGTTCGCGATCATGTTCGCGCTGTTCCCTCTCCTGTCTGTCTAGTATCAATTCCTGTAACATTTCGACAATGTCAATTGATACCGTTATCGGGGAGGTGGGTGTTTCCTGCTGAGTGTCGTCCACGTTAGCTACCTCTTGTCTGTCGTCTGTCCTGGCCGTCGTCCGCGTGAGCGGAGTCGGTAATGTTTGTTAACAGTGCCGTCGCTTTCGTCTGCAGAGTTCGCGCTCGATTGTCCGTCCGCCATAATGAAATTCAACTGTTGCCAACTTAAAATGGGTACTGCCAACTGAAATTCTGATTGTCAATTATTCTTGCCGCGCAAGTTAAAGTCGCGGCGCGCTCGTCAAATGTCTAATGTTACGTGGGTAATAACTGACACACGTCTGTAGCAAAAAGACAAGACGGAGTCAACGCCGTTGAAACAATTGATTGCCAACGCTGTTACACAGACAAGACTGAAATGGCATCCATCTTGAACTTACACGAGAATACTAACTACAGTATAAAACAAATAGTCCAAGCAGAAGGTTACAGAAAATGTTCAAAAATTTACGTAGAAAAAAAAGCGGTTTTTTTACGTTAAACTACAGAAAGCATAGAGTGATGTCGGATTTGAAGGTCAAATGAGCTACTCTTTAGACAGAACTATGGCAAACGAAAATTTGGTGCTCACTCGGTGTTGTCTTCAAAACTGCAAATCTGCGTCTTATTAAATCCCAAGATATTTGTGTAAATACCGCGTCCTTCAATATTGCGTATATTTATTGCTCATCCGTAATTTTATGCAGCATTGGGTTCCAAAGAGCGATACATGAAATAAGAGAATCATATATTAGTACCGTGACACTTTCAATATTTTAGTCGAGTCCCTGTTCGGGCGCCAGATCTGGGATTTTTTTTTTAATTTAATTGAAAGCTTTGTTGCTTTGGTAAAAGAAAAATTGGTTCTTTTTGTCGTGACAGAATAAATTACTATTAATCACACCAGATTTGTCGGAGAACAGCAGCAACATGTGTAATTGATCCAGCTTTAAGAAATTCTATTACCTTTTAGCGGAAAATTCGTGCGGTACTCTCCGACGTTAGAAAAGTCGTGGTGTTCCGTTCGGAGCAGGAGGCGGCTGTCTTTTCTCATTCGCGATATCGAAAATTACTAAAAAATGAACAAATTTTTTTCGGAGGAAGATAGCGCGGAGGAAACAGACAGAAGTTACATGAAAGAAACCTAAGGGACCAACTAATTGGATTTGTACGAACATATAAACGGAACTGAAAGAACTTGGAATAAATACTATAACGATGTCGTCCCGATAGCCTCCAGTTCCGACAGAACACACGCTGGATCATAAGCTGCATAAATCTTTTAAACAGAAGAGATTATCACAAGTATAATTAATGATAATAAGGTTGAGAGATTTTCTTTGAAATTAAATAAACTTCAAGGCATCAAGTATTATATTATGAAACGGAAACTTACATTAACATGGCCACCCATTGTGGCGGTGGAGCGAATTTTCGTGATACACATTCTCGCTTGTTTGTGGCTACATATATATTTTTAATCACTTAAACAATTAAAGTTACAATAAAATTATTATATCAGTATGGAGCACAATACAGCTAGAGAGCGGCACGGCTCCCTGCAGAAGTAAAAAATTGGCAATTGTTATTTTGATACATAGGTGCGTCGTCTTCTTACTGATCGATAGCAGCGTATAACAGTTTATAGCTATCGTGATATTCTGCGCTTTTCAGGAGCGCGGCAAAGATATCTGGTTACAACATTCATTGGTATATGTTAAAAGTTCGCACATACTGACGCGAATACAGAAAAAAAAACTTTTGCATGTTAAAAATCGCAGTGATAAATGCTGTAATGTCACACCACACGTCATTGTTTTTATTCCGGAATAGAAGTGTGCGGTACAAACTTTGGACACACTTTTATATTCTTCAAAAGATTTCTGAGAAAGTCTCGAATCTACCATTTAGACATGTTGCTACGACGCGATTTATGAAGCAACAACATTGAGACGGCACACCTACACGTCCACTACTTAACACCGCCTGCTTATAACAGAATTGTTGCTTGCTGTTAGTTCAAGCCGCCACCGTAGTTACTGCGCTGACGCCAGTTTTGCGCCAGGAATAAAATCATTAACGGAATTTTTTGGAAGGATGGCGAAGTAAACGTTACACCTGCAACTGTGATCATACCTCCCGAAGTGAGAACTCCACCTTCACCAACATAGTTTGTATTCAATTACCAGTTGACTCCACGCGAATAATCGACGAGTTCCATCCTGAAAACTATAGAGTGACATTCATTCACGATCCATACATATGACGACTCACCTGTTCTCTTCCCATTTTGCTCTTTTCCCAATTATACTAAATTGCGCTATATGAGGTCTGTCGGTAATCACTCTTTGACTTTTGGATCGTCTATTAACTTTGATGATGGAGTGTAGGAGGTGTGTTCAAAAAATTCCGGAACTTTGTCTACAAAATTTTTCTACGTTTATCTTTTAAATATTGTGCATGGTATCCTTCTAAATAGTCTCCTCCAAAGTTCATACACCGCTACAAACGCCGTTTCCATTTCCGGAAGTTCTTGATACGCCTCTTTCTGGATAGTGCGAAGCGCCGTCTGCTATTTTTCCATTATCTCGTCTATCGTTGCAGATGTTCATCCTTTCAACGGGATTTTCAACTTTGGAAATAAGAGAAGTCCACGGGGACCAGATCTGGAGGGTATGGCTCACAGTGATTTCGTTTTTTGTGCAGTAGTCACCTACCAGCAGGGATGAAGGTGCAGGTGTGTTATCGTGATGCAAGAGCCATGAATTAATTGTCTCGCCACATTTCAGGCAGTTTCCTTCTCACATTTTCTCGCAGGCGTCGCAACACGACCCGATGATATCATAGATTAACAGCTGGTCCCTGTGGCACGAATTCGTGATGAACTTATCCTTCAAAGTCAAAGGAAACTATCGGCATGGCTTGGACATTTGACCTGACCTGTCGAGCTTTATTTGGCCTTGGAGATCCTTACACAACCTACAGTGAAGATTGAACCTTGGTGTCAAAATCGTAACCGTAGACCCATGTCTCATCACCAGTTCTGATTCTCATAAGGAACATGTTATTTGTGGATCCAATAGCTCTTCAAGATTGGGAGGCGAAGGTCTTTCTAGTCTTGGTTCATGAACCGTGGGACGAAGTTGGCGGCAACATGATGCATTCCAAAATTCTGTGTCAGAATATCTTGACACGATCCATCTGAAATTTTACATTGTTCTGCAGTCTTTCGGACAGTCAGTCTTCGAATGGCACGCACAATTTCGTCGACGTTCCTGACATGAGCGTCGTCAGTAGACGCCGAAGGGCGACCTGAACGAGGGTCATCTTTAACTTTCGTGCGGACATTTTTAAACCGTGTGAACCATTCGTAACACCGAGTGCGGTTTAAGCATTCATCATTTGGTTTGTCTCTGTAAAAAAACTGTATTGATTTTCACGCAAAATTTAATTCAGACGCCTTGCCCCTTGCGGTAATATACAGGGTGAATCGCGTAAGACGTAACACTCCCATTGTTTCGTTGTCGATTGCACGAATCGACAAGCGGTGTTCGGAGAATCATATCCGACTATGGAGCGCATACTTTGGTACTTGCACAATGATCACAACGTTTATATTGACCGAGATAATGAGGCAAGTACATGTTTTTTAAATGGGACGCTGTACTTTTTTTTACCATCATTCAAACGCTCTAGAAAAGACGCGTATAGTGATGTAACGCATGTTGCTATTGTGATTCAAACTGCGCTCCAAAGACGCTGGGAAATATTGTACGGTTGAAGGTCGAGACGGTCGGAAGCGGCTGCAGGCTGTAAACACGCCTCGCGCGACCCGCAGGCCGAGTTGTTGTGCTCTGTGCAGCACGCACGGCCTACGCTACGTAGGTAAATCCTCATCCGCCCTGTTTCAACCAAAGTTTGAATCACAATAGCAGTATGCGTTACGTCACTATACGCGTCTTTTCCAGAGCGTTCGAATGATGGTAAAAAGAGTACAGTGTCCCATGTAAGAAACATGTACTCTCCTCATTATCTCGGTCAATATAAACGTAGTGATTGTTGTGCATGTAACAGCGGCCGGCTCTGAGCACTATGAGACTTAACTGCTGAGGTCATCAGTTCCCTAGAACTTAGAACTACTTAAACCTGACTAACCTAAGCACATCACACACATCCATGCCCGAGGCAGGATTCTAACCAGCGACCGTACAGGTCGCGCGGTTCCAGACTGTAGCGCCTGGAACTGCTCGGCCACTCCGGCCGGCCATGTACCAACATATGTGCCCCATAGTCGCAATCGCCCCCGGAATAAAGGGGGTGTTACGTCTTACGCGACTCACCCTGTATATGTTAATAAAGGGTACATAAGTAAAGAGATTAATTTTTTAACAAAAATTGATTATTTTTAATTAATGACCGAATTCTGGATTTTTATATTTTCTCTACTTTGAGTCCGTTTTGTCGTGAACTTACTTCCATGTTGTTGCGATTAACACACTTCGGTGTAAATACTTCTTCTTCTTCTTCCGGCACAAAACTTATCATACTTGACTGTGAATATAACGTATTTTTCATTTATCGGACTTCTTCCTCACATAAGGCAGCACTCGTGACACGACGTTCACGTATTGCGTCTAGGTAACTCAATAGCTTCTCCGTTTTGTACCAATGCACCCTCTAAATTTGCTATTTCGAAATCCGCAAACTGGGGGACACAACTTTCTACTCAATACACCACTGGCGTGAAATTACGCTTGTTCCAGTATTTCTTGAACAGACCTCGTATCGTGTATTGGCTTCGCGCGCACAGTGTTCGCTGGTGTGGCCGGCCAGGGTGGTCGAGCGGTTCTAGGCGCGCGACCGCTACGGTCGCAAGTTCGAATCCTGCTTCGCGCATGGATGTGTGTGCTGTCCTTAGGTTAGTTAGGTTTAAGTAGTTCCAAGTTGTAAGGGACGGATGACCACAGATGTTAAGTCCCATAGTGCTCAGCGCCGTTTGTTGGTGTCCGTGGCGCAGCTGGCCAGCAGGGCTGCGGGGTGCAGGGGGCGGCCAGTGAGCTGAGCCGGCTTCCCCGCAGGAGGGCGACGATGAGGCGGACCGCATGGGCTCGTCGGCGTCGCGCTGCTGCGGCGGCTCCGGGGACGCCGCCACCAACGACGGCTCCGTGCTGGACCGCGTCATCTCGCAGGCGTCCGGCTGCGACGGCTGCCTCCTCTACCGGCTCGCCGACTACAAGAAGGGCGGGGAGCTCGTCGACGCCTACAACGTGGGCGGCCAGGCCGAGGTGCGTAGCGGCGGGCACGCACACAACACATCACAACCAACTCATGTAGTAAAATCCTTAAACCCGAATTTAAAAAGGAAAAAACCTTTAAACCAATAGTACATTTGTAATTTATTAAGGTTTCCCTCAGAGTTGCATGCAAGGTGTTTTAGTGACCTGTTTTAAACATTTTCGTTCATTCCGAAACCGTTACCTATATTGGAAGGTGCAATTTTACTAACGAAACATGAAATACAAAATTTTCAAACATTTTGTGTGCACAGACCACAGTAGTAGCCGGCCGGTGTGGCCAAGCGGATCTAGACGCTACAGTTTGGAACCGCGCGACCGCTACGGTCGCAGGTTCGAATCCTGCCTCGGGCATGGATGTGTGTGATGTCCTTAGGTTAGTTAGCTTTAAGTAGTTCTAAGTTCTGATGACCTCAGATGTCGAGTCACACAGTGCTCAGAGCCATTTGAACCATTTGAACCACAGTAGTACAATAAACCTTTCATGACATGCCTCCATTTTTAATGTTTCAAAGTAATAAGTCATTTGTTTTTACGTCGGATCCATATAACAAATGTTATCTGACTGTATTACGATGTCCTGGTTAAAAATTCGATAGGCACCTTTAGTTATTTATACATAGAACATTGACAGGCGCTTTCAGTTGTTTATTATGTGTTCATGTGCTCTGTCTCTCTTGAAACGTCCCCTTTGAACAATTATACATGACTGTGCTTAAACTGACACAGATTCAAACTACTGAACGCACTAACTACTGATAGGCATAGTTAGCAAATGAAACATTTTGATAGAGAACAATCTATTTACCTCAACAGGGTTCAAAAGTCATAATGTATAAAGCAGTTCATGACGTCCAGTCTTACAAATTTCAAAACTCCGCCATCTCTCTCCCCACATCCACCACTGCCGGCGGCTCACCTCCAACTGCGCAACGCTACGCGCTGTTAACATCCAGCTGCCCAACACTACAGTGGCGAGTATTACAACAATGCCAACCAGCCACTGACTGCACACAGCAGAGCCAATGATTTTCATACAGAGCACTACGTGGAGTTACCAATAAATAGACCTAAACAGCATACTTACACTCTTGAGAGCATTATGTTACAACTAAATACATAGATACTGTATCAATGAAGCTCTCAGATTCTCAAAAAAATACGAAAGTGAAAGAAGTCCACGTAAAGAAGAAAAACCGGTTGTTAAATTGAAATATTATGGCCACATTATGGTTAACTTACTGTACGCTTTCCCTAAGCAGTACAAAATAACATTTCGAACAGCAGATCAATTAACATTTAAACTAAGCACTCTGTCGTCAGGCCACGAGTGGCCTATCGGGACCATCCGACCGCCGTGTTACCCTCAGTGGAGGATGCGGATAGGAGGGGCGTGGGGTCAGCACACCGCTCTCCCGGTCGTTATGATGGTATTCTTGACCGAAGCCGCTACTATTCGGTCGAGTAGCTCCTCAACTGGCTTCGCGAGGCTGAGTGCACCCCGAAAAATGGCAACAGCGCACGGCGGCCTGGATGGTCACCCATCCAAGTGCCGACCACGCCCGACAGCGCTTAACTTCGGTGATCTCACGGGAACCGGTGTAACCACTGCGACAAGGCCGTTGCCTAACATTTAAACTAAGACATAAAATTTTAAAACGTGAAAATAATTATAATGCATCTGAAGTGTATAGCCTACAATGTTGAACATGTGATAGTTTTTATATAGAACAAACTGGTCGCAATTTTATTACTATATACAAGGAACATGTCAGTCAAATAATATAGACTGCTTTCGGTCATAATTTGAGAAACACAAAACATTCAGCATGTAGTACTGAAAATACTATGACAATTTTACGCGTTGCACCTAAAGGAATAAAGTTAGACATAGTTCAAGAATGGGAAACATATAAACGGAAGATAAACGAGCCGGCCGACCGATGAACGAGCAGTCCAAATTTTTTAAAAAATTCTTCTCTTTTATAAATGATTCTTGATTCATCAAAGTGATTGAGTGATGACGGGTCAGTAATTCTATAATATCTGTGACCTTTTTCGAAACATTAACTGTGTATTTAGTTGTAACATTATGACCTCTGGAGAGAAAGCATATGAACACACAATAAACAACTGAAGTCTCCTGTCAAACTTTTGTGTATAAGCAACTAAAGACCCCTAACGAATTTTAAAAGTACTAAGACAACTGTAATACAGTCAAATAATTTTTGCTATAACGATCTGATGTACACTCATGTTCAGAAAAAACACCTTGAACGGCTAGAGATAGGACGTTCATATTCACAGGACAACTACATTAGTATATTCTGCAGAAATTATTAGCATTTGAACCACTTTGGTCCTTGGGTTAAAGGTAAACATCGATATCGCGGGGAAATACCACCTACTAGCAAAATGTGCATGCGGCTCTCGTTGTGGCTGAAAACTGAAGGTTAAGGATCAGTGTGACGTAGATGTGCAGGGTGTTCCCAAACGTATGCGCGAATCGTACCGTGAAACCAGTG
Organism: Schistocerca gregaria; assembly: GCF_023897955.1. NCBI lineage: Eukaryota > Metazoa > Arthropoda > Insecta > Orthoptera > Acrididae > Schistocerca > Schistocerca gregaria. The sequence goes on from NC_064920.1 coordinate 470,168,779, forward strand.
AGTTTGAAAGAAGGCACATTATTGACATAAGAGAATGTGATGCATCCATCCGGGAAATTGGCTCGTGTGGGACGAAGTGTATAGGCAGAGCAAAGGGTGTGTGCAGAATGGTTCACGGAAGGCCGTAGAACACATTAAACGGGACAGGTCACACCACCCAGACCACCCCTCAAGAAGATCGACACCTCATCCAAATGCCATTTCAGGACAGTTCTCTGCCCTCCTCGATCCTGGCGCAACAATGGAACAGTGTAATTCATCGTTCACTATCAGGGGTGACAGTCCGTCACCGGTTATTACGGCATGGCTTACGTGCGCGCCGTCCACTTCTATCTTTGACGAATGTGCAGAAGCATGCTAGAAGGCAGTGGTGTATGGAACGACGTCATTGGGGACAGGAATGGCATCAGATTGTGTTTTCGGACGAATCCAGGTTCAAAATTTGTTTGAAAATGTTGGCCGCATTTTGGTTCGCCGCAGACAGGGGGAGCGGCATGACAATGACTGCTTTCGCACAAGACACAGCGTCAGCTCAAGGCTTTGTGCTGTGGGGTGCTATTGGTTACAACCATAAATCACAGTTGGTGTGTGTCCAGGGCACTGTAACAAGTGTGTCTTACGTGGGTGACATACTGCTATCTTTATTAATACCCTTTCTCTGCACAACACTCCAGACGCCATTTTTCTGCAAGACAATGCACGACCACGTGCATTCTTTGTGACACACGATGTCAGCCTTTAGCCTGGTCAGATCAACAGACATGTCGCCAATCGCAGATCTGTGAGACATGGTGAAACGATGGGTACAGTGCAGTTACCCAGTGACAGACAGCACAGATGAACTTTGGAACCAGGTGAATGCACTATGGATGGTTATACCACAGGATGCCGTTCGCGCCTTATACGCTTCGATGCCATCACACATGGAACAAGTTATCAGGTCCCATGGCGGACCCTGTGCCTATTAGGCAACAGGTCACGTGCTGAATCGAGGTGACTGAAATGCTAATAATTTCTGCATAACATATTAATGTACGTGTCCTGTGAATATGAATGTCCTATATGTAGTCGTTCAAGGTATTCTGTTTGTTTTTCTGAAAATGAGCGTAAAAACAAATATCTTACAGTCAAACATTACAAATTCAGGCATATCATAAAAGATTTATTGCAGTAGCATAATCTGTGCACACAAAACACTTGAAAATAAAGTATTTCTTGTTTCGTTAATAACATTATGTCTTTTAATGTAGGTAGGTGGTTTGAGAATGAACGAAAATGTTCGAAACTAGTCACTAGTAAATATATTTTATGAACCTCTGCTGGAAACCTTAATTAATAAATTACGAAGTTATTGAGTTTCTGATCCTGATACGAATACAATATGAGAAATACACAAATAATACACCAAAAATAAACAAAACAACAATGTCACTCGAGAAAGATAAGTGTAATAGTTCAGGGATATGTGAACTAAAAGGTAATAGTTGCAATTCCAAATATATTGCAATGACTGCTACAGACTTTAATAAAGGAACACACAACAACATCGCAGGGTGAATGTATCCAACAGAACATGCAGATCAGTTGATACTGTACACGGAATTCGTCATACGGGAATAAATCGCACATGTCGGTCCTCCTGTATAACAGAAGAAAGGACATGGTCACTCTCAAGGAGACAGTTTCATACAGATGGCAATGAAAAACAGAAACTATGCTGTCAAAAACCATGATTTGTCGCTAGAGAAATACATACTTTCTTCATTGAAACATCACCAGTTTTGGTCAAACAGTAGACCATCCTCCAGCATTAATAACATTCTGACTTAGGAGGGTCTGTTCTTTGACCAAAACTGGCAGTGTTTCAATAAGTAAGCATCCAATCTCCCTGCCGAGTAGAGAATCATTTTCAATCTCTACTCTGTACTGTCCTCACTATCTTTCAGTTAACGTACCAGCAGGGTGAAGTTGAGTGCACAGTAGGGTTTGGAGCAAAAGGACCAAATCCAGAGAACAGCAAGGTTGTGACATGCAGCTAACTGAAAACTTATCCAAAACGTTCGGCTCCAAAAATGCTTACTGTCGAACCAATGGACACACAATCGCAGGAGACGCAAACGTAAGTCCTCAGTCTACATGTTTCTTTTTTGTAAATTTGTGCATGTTAAGGTAATATAAAAATAATGCTATGTTACAGTACGTTTCTCAAAACAAAATACTGGTAGTCAAGCAAAATATAATTTCTTTTATTGCTGCGTATACAACAGCAGACACTCAACACTTAGGTGAACCATGTTTGATTGAAGCCAACAACATAAATTCAGTTGTAAAAGTCGAGGCGTAGTTATAATGAGCAAGATAAATGAAAAGCAGATGATGTACTAGAAAGAAATTCGTCGATGGAATGGAAGAAGTTTTTCACCAAATATTCGTAGATGGAAGAAGTTTTCCACCAATAAATCTGCCACGGTTTTAAACTATAGTTTATTAACAGTTAAAATCCTGATGAAATCCGACAAAAATCTCTTCTTTCAAAATGGGCATCTTTTTTGACCATACAAAGCTTCTTTAGATCTCTCTTGTCGCTGTTTACATCCTAGTAATCATTCCTTTAATAAATGACAATACTATGGCTCTGTAATTAGTCTAAACTTTTCTTCGATAGCCACAGAACCCTCTCCATTTAACACCATGTAATATGTATTATTCGGTTTTGGACTAGGCCTGAGTAGTTACAACAAGAATGAAATTACGGAATTTAAAAATTCAATGCAGCCAGTTTATTATTTTTATTTCAGCCATGTTTTAACACCATTCGCATTTAAAATTAAGACTTGCTTCGGAGTTTTACTAGTTTTTTGCTGTAATCACATCGTCAACCTCTTGTATTTCATTTCCTTTTGTTATATGTATTTGATGGGTAGCAAACCATAGCATCTGGTAATGTTGCTGATGAAAAGTAAATGATACACAAAAGAAAAAAAATCAAGGACGTTAAGGTGGGTTATCAAGCAATTTGGATGTGTCTTATTTATTCCCACCTCTAATACCCTTCTCATCCCATATTTTCTTGTTCTCAACGATCTTATTTAATGGTACTGACAGCTATTTCTTGGGAATCTAGCGTACTTACGGTAACAGCTTTGACTCACAATGCCTCCCCAGTCCGCTGCCTGCGGCTACTGTGTTTCGGCTGTACGACTGGACGGATGATGGACGAGAGTGCGACTCGTTGCAGGTGGAGAAGCTGATCCGAGAGCAGTTCGGCGTGCTGATGTACGGCGAGGGCCGCGGCCAGGTCATCAACAGGGCCGAGTACCTGCGCTGGAAGTTCCGCGACCAGAAGGAGGTCAGTCACCTGTCCGTACATCGCGTTCCAGCGGTACAAAAGCCGATAGCTAAAGCTGAAAGGTTTTGAAAACCATTCTGTATAGTTTAGCTCACAAACCGGGCAGTGCTCCGCAATTGCAAAACGTGTATCGCAATTGGCTATAACTCTTAACCTCCTCCTATTCCCTCTCTCTGCCCTCCTCCTCTCCCTCCGTTTGTCCATCTCCTCCACCTCTCCCTTCTCAACGTTACGCCTCTGTATATTACATATACATTGACGTATTATATACGAGGGTGACACGATAGAGTAGCACGGAGAGCTGCATGAAACCAGTCTCAGGACTGAAGACAACAATATACGAGGGTAACTCCAAAAGAAATGCACACTATTTTTTTTAAATCCATCTTTTATTCTACATGTTTGAAAGATTTACAGTGTGTAGATACATCCTTTGGGAATAATATTTTAATTTCTCCACATAATTTCCATCCCTCTCAACTGTCTTCTTGGAACCAGCGCCTGTATGCCCACACGGTAAAATTCTGGACCAACCTGTTGGCGCCACTCTTTGGCAGCGTGCACAAGGGAGTCATCTTCAAACCTTGTTCCACGAAGAGAGTCTTTCAGTCTCCCAAAGAGATGATAGTCACATGGAGCCAGGTCAGGACTGAGGCGGGTGGTTCAGTGTTGTCCATCCGAGTTTTGTGATCGCTTCCATGGTTTTTTGACTGACATGTGGCCGTGGATTGTCGTGCAACAGCAAAACATCCTGCTTTTGCTGATGTGGTCGAACACGACTCAGTCGAGCTTGACGTTTCTTCAGTATAGTCATATATGCATGAGAATTTACGGTGGCTCTACTTGGCATGATGTCCACAAGCAACAGTCCTTCGGAATCGAAAAACACCGTAGCCATAACTTTTCCAGCAGAAGGTGTGGTTTTGATTTTTTTTTTCCTTGGATGAACTTGCATAATGCCACTCCATTGATTGCCTCTTCGTCTCAGGTGAAAAATGATGGAGCCATGTTTCATCACTTGTCACAATTCTTCCAATAAATTCATTTCCACGATTCTCGTACTGTTCGTAAAGTTCGCTGCGTACCGTTTTTCTTGTTTCTTTGTGAGCCACTGTCAACATCCTGGGAACCCACCTGGCACAAACCTTTTTTAACGCCAACACTTTCAGTGTTGTACAAACACTTCCTTTTCCTATCCCAACGTAGTGTGACAATTCGTTCACTGTGATGCGTCTGTCAGCAGTCACCAATTCGTTAACTCTCTGCACATTGTTTGGAGTGTGTACAGTATGAGGCCTGCCGCTGGGAGGACAATCCTCAATATTGACGTGCCCGATTTCATCACGTAACCTGCTTGCCCACCGACTAACTGTACCGCGATCGACAGCATCTCCATACACCTCTTTCAACCTCTTGTGAATGTTTCCCACTGTCTCGTTTTCACAGCACAGGAATTCTATGACTGCATGTTGCTTCTGACGAACGCCAAGTGTAGCAGCCATCTTGAAGACATGCTGTGACAGCGCTACTCACGAGAACAGGTTGAACTAAGTTTGAAAACAAGCGAGAAGGATATATCTACACACTGTAAAACTTTCACACATGCAGAATGAAAACTGTATTTTTACAAAAATAGTGTGCATTTCGTTTGGAGTGACCCTCATAGAGTAAGCATATGTTGGCCATGTCGCAGTGAATGTTCATTAGAGTATCGTCTAAAATCTGATGTAAATTTGTCAGGCATTTTCTGAGATATATGATAATGTATGCCCTCTATAGTAAACATATTTATATATATGACATATATTAAAACAGTATATGACCTACGCTATTCCGTGTGTACCTTACAGTAGAATACTTCTTCCTCAAGTTCCTTGCTGAAATTAAAAATTAGAGTGTAAAGCTGTTCTGTTCAAGAAGTGGTCGTGTTGGTCTCCGGGTAGACACCTGGACTCTAGCATTGGACGTCGCCGGTTGAGTCCTGAATAGGGCTGCGGATTTCTTATCTTTCCACTCCCTCCAGGACGTCCCCAGGTCCACTCTGAGGCTTCTATCGAAAAGTGTACCTGTGGGACACATACCGTGGGTAGCAGGTGGCCGTGGCGAGCGCACGCTGGCACCCTCACTTCCCACCCGCCACTTTCTCCTTCGTAGAGCCGCAGCAGTTAGAAAGGTTTTTTCGTGCTGCAGCTAGCCCACTGTCCAGTAAAGTGGCCTCCACGTTTTTCTTATGAGAATCGACATTTAGTGGGAAATCATGTTGGTGCCTCGGACTAACTACTTGTACCAGTCTGTAAGACAAATGACGGAAAGGAATCTTATCACACGAAATCACCTGTCACTCTTACAGGTCTCAATTTGTTCACATTGCACAGCAGTCTTCAGAAAATGCGTGTACCTGACAGTTGGTGTTTGCTCGTAATACCAAGGGTAGAATCCAAATGTAATGTGTCGGTAAGTTAAGTAGATTACAATAAATTATTGTTCTTTTCACAAACGTGAACCAGTATCTTGAAATTATTGAATTTCTCCGGACTCTTTTTTAATTCAGTACTATGTATTCCCTCAGCAGGTCTCCAGTTACTTAGGAATAGTACAACAGCTATTCGTTAACAGAAGGCTTAACGCCACCACAACGCACTGCCCTAATCAAATGGAAGAGTGAAATTCTTAAAGCACCAAACGTTATTAACATTCTATATTTTAATCCTTCACGTCTACATATTTGCAGCCCTCTGCGGTTAGGAGGCTCCGAACTGTAGCGTGTAACGTGGCGGTGTTTAACGTAGTTATGTGTCGGTGGTTGAGAATCAGTGTGCTATAATCCAGTTTCGAACTCTAAGAGTTCGTTCACACGTTAAGCGCTCTCTGCTTCAGCGTGACAATGCCAGACCACACGAGAGCGCTGCGACGTCTGCAACAAGCTGCCACCCGGCGTTCACTGTCATCGATCTACATCTACATCCAAACTCCGCAAGCAACCTCTCTCGAAAAGTCGAAGATCAAATTTTCAATCATGTGACTGGAGAAAAAAACTTTAATGGTCCCATTGTAATAACTATTATCATAACTATCAGTAGAAAGACCAATCTGATGCAGATGTTCAAGCAAGTCTAACCTACGTATACCACATCTGCGAAACTACTATACCACTACTGCATCACATTTCAAAAGCTTAAATTCTTCTCTTGTCTAATTTTTATTCTCCACATTTGGCTGATAGAAGGCCATCTCCCAAATAAACACTTTCAGGGAAGACTAACTCTTAAATTTATATTTATTTTACATGTTTCTCTTTTGCACGAATGCTGGTTTGTTAAATTCTATTCATAGTAGACGGTTTGATGAAGTGTATTAACCTGCAGAACTCCGGAATAACACCATGACCCGGCTTCTTAAGACAAAGCTTAAACAATTCAAAACTTTACTCTGATGTCTTGGTTTGTCCAACTAGTGGGGAGGAGCTTCTCCTGTGATAGAGGATCTAATGCTATGTAAGCTAGGTATGTGCAAGATCCCCTGCCAGCGTGAGCTTTAATAAGCCAGTCAATAAAGATGGTCACAATAATTAAAGAAAGTGATCTAGCCCAGTTTCAAAAAGAGATGAACGCTAACTTTGGAAAAAGTGTTTCTGGAAAGGTGAAGTTTGTAGACTATTCGTGTCTCAAGACGGGAAGTGAATCGCAAGAGGAGTGATAGAAACACTGAACAGCCGTCAGAGGAAAACATGTAGCCCCACACGGCATTGACCAAAGTCGTGTTCAAATACAGCGGTACGAAAAGGCCAAGCGACATGTGCAGTGGCCGAGCTCACCGTTCAAATAAACCTCAAGTGGCCTCTTCCATAAGAGCTCATCAATTTCTACTGCGTTCGACACTTCCAAGAGTAGGGAGGTATCCGTACACGTGCTCTGTGAGTCTGTAGGAACTTATTATAGCTAATTACTTGTTTCAGTCATAATTACGAGTTAATACGGGAGATTACTGATTTCGGTCGTTGTCGGCCTCTTCAGATTATTTTCAGGTTATTCATAATGTAGCTGTCAATTTCGGCACTATATATGAACACCTCACCATTACGAAATACTTTGAAAAAAATGTTGAGACAACAATACACAACGACAAAGTTTACGCGTTACACAGTAAATAGGCCGAGGTGGTCTGAAGACGGCTGGCGATGGTCGAAATCGCATATTTAAGAGTTATTAGCACTTGTTCAACTCATCTAATGCAAGCTCTTTGCTTTCCATATTTTGAGGGCAGGTGGACTGGAGTAAAAGATCAAAATATGCCCAGCAAACATGGGCTGCATAAAGCATACTTTAAAAGCTATGAGAACATGTTCATTGGAAATTCATAATAACGAAGATGAACAAATGCTCATAACTCTTAAGGGATTCACTTTGAAGCATTTTTACTGGTAATTTTTTTTCTTGTTTTCGTTCACTCTACTACTTCTGAGAGTTTGTCGGAAGAGTTCTGTATATGAAATCACAACTGTAACTAAAATAATCTGGTGCAAGTTACCAGCAGCTGCTGCTGCATCACTTCACAGACATAATTTCTGCCCTTACAGCAACGACTTGTCCTGTGCCCTGTACACACAAACGGCATTTTTGCTGAGAGGGTACGGGAGGACTTTTCGGGGAGTCTCGTTTTCTGCGTCATAGGGCGATTGTACTGCACTCTTGGTGATTTGTAAGTCGAACGGCAAAACAAAACTCTGCTCGCGTTATTGCAAGGAAAATGGCGGAAGCGACAATGTTACAGTGTGGACAACGTTTCCGCATAATTCTCTACCAACATTCCTAATATACGTGGGATGTAACAAACCTGGACAGCCGGATGCATATTGGCATCTTTGGCGACAATTTCCATCTGTGGACGTTTGTTGATAATACCGGAATCTGCAGATTCTACTAGTAGTGATATGAATGTTCTTGGCACACTATCGGTACGGCGATTACATACACCCTACCATCACAAATGGAACCTCTTACTACTTCTTTTTCGTCGTAATGTAGATAATTCCTCTGGTTTAGCCTAAGAAAGTACCCCTGCCAGGAGTCGACATACGCAAATCAAGTGCCGCTGCTGCTAAACTTGAAAGAACTCGTTATCGACGGCGTTACTCGATGAGAAAGACCAAGAGTTACGCAGTGCTGTAAGAGGTCATGTGCAAGTACTTCAAATTATTTACTACCGTAGTGAATCCCGGCATTAAGCAATGACGCCTATGGCCTGATGCCTTTTGCGACCAGTACCGTCTGATCGACAAAGTTGCCATGGGACCTCTACCTATCCAGTACAAGAGGGACGACAAGCCTAAAATGTGTGGGCGAACTGTACTGGTATTGAGGATACGAACTGCATAATATAAGGACCATAACTGTGATTATTTTCCGCAGTCGCAAAACTTTCAAATCGCATTTAATTCCTTTAATAGCCATACTTTTTAAGAAGCCTATGATTTAAAAGGCAAATAAGTTTTGTGGAGAACTGCAGCTTCATGCACGAAATCCGTCTACAATGCCTTAGAAATACTTACAAAAAATATTATTTCTTATGATTCGTATGTGGAGAAAGCTTGTTTCCAAGACACCGTGGTGACTGGTCACATGATCCGTGCCAGTGGCTGTCAACCTGGTACGTACTGCCCACTAGCAGCCGTTCCAGCTTGCATAATGGACAATCTGCGGTAACGGTTTTAAATACATCTTCATTGCGTTTTCGTGAAGTTTTGACATAAAAAACTTGGTAAGTAATTATTATTATATGCTTTAATTTGCTGTAACTCTACGTTATGAATTTTGTGAAATTGTTTCCCTACTTTATAAATTATCATCACTGCGGGACCAGAGGGCGATTAGAAAATTTTACTACTAACGGAGATGCGGAAGAGAGCGGTTGACTGCCCCTGCTTTATGTGTAAGTGCATGTGACACGGTAACTTCGTAAAAGAATGGATAATTTTCTCCAACATAAACTGATTCAGACGAACCGTAATAAAAAGTTTGGTTGGCTAACTTGTAAAATAAAACTACCCTGAATGAAACTGCCACATTCAAATCCACCATATTCATTATATATATGTACTGTGATAATTTATGTTGTGCTTTCGCAGAGAGGTGAATCGATTCGATTCTGTGTTTCACTTGTAAGGGATAGTAAGAACTCTTAGGTTCGCTGGCGGCTTACCTTCTGCTGCTGTCACCGCTCTGTGCTATTACCGTATTGCACGGTTTCCTTCCCTGCTGACTAGGAACCGACACATCCGTGTCGCTCGCCAATCGTCTCGTCGCAGACTAATGCTCAGCAACGGTACAGGCCGTTGTGTGGACGAATGTATTGTTGAGAACTGCATCACGTTGCTATTTGTTGTTTACTCTCAGAAGATACACAGAAAATAATCACAACACAATTGAGGATACTATCCAGCGATAACAGCAGGGCGTAAGTAGACTGGGATATTTTTTCAGTGACATACGAGGAAAAGGTACTCGTGATGTACGAAGAAAAGAAAGGAAAACTTAAAATGAAAAGGAAAAGCGAAGAAATTAGTAAAATCTGTCACTCAAATGAAGTCTTTCTTAATGGCGAAATAATAAATGCTTCTGGGAAACCTTCAGAGGTAAACATGTGCGAATCCTATGTTTTATTTATTCAGTGGATCCGAAGTGAATTGTCAATCAACCACTTGTTTCAATTCTGGCAATGTACGTTCATGTGAAAAAAATGTTGAGTTGCACCGTGGCCCACGTTAAATTTTAAGCACGGTAAGACAATTCATCGAATGAAGCAAGACAGAGGTACAAAATGGTTCAAATGGCTCTCAGCACTATGGGGCTTAACATCTGAGGTCATCAGTCCCCTAGAACTTTGAACTACTTAAACTTAACTAACCTAATGACATCACACACACCCACGCCCGAGGCAGGATTCGAACCTGCGACCGCAGCGGTCGCGCGGTTGCGTACTGAAACGCCTAGAACCGCTCGGCCACGCAGAGGTACACTACTTTCAATAGGAGCATGGCTAGTAAGGCACTCTGGTCCTCGAACCAACCTTCGCTTTGCACATAGCTTTACATGCACACTTTTAATCACTTCAAAGATTGTGTACTGAGACTTGAAGACAAGTTAATTAAATCTGAGGAGCGAAAATAGCTAGATATGAGTAAATGTTGTTGAAACGCCCACTAAACCCGCTGGGTAGAATGGGTAATAGGACTGTGGAAAGGGCCAAAGGTTGAGGTCAGTTTCTGCTTCTAATTGTCATTTATTGTAATTTAATAACCTTTACAACCAAAGCGGCACATAGCCGGACCTTTACCGAATGCAACTCTTTCACGGCTGAGGGCCTCCAAACAAGAAATCTTAACAAATCAACAAGATAAAAATCCAATTAAGATAGCAATAAAATAATTTTAAAAAACCAGCGAACATATGCAAATTGCAATACAAATGGCTGAGGGCCGCAATTAAATTTCAAAATTTTAATATATATTACCATAATCTTTTAAAGGCAGAAGGCCGCAATGTGTAAGCTTGAAAGATAAATTTAAAAATTAATTTTTCAAAATTTTTAACAAAATAAAAAGTAAGCCTTAATTTGAAAATAGCTGACAACAGATAATTAAACACCGGTGGCACTCAGAAGCCTCGAGGGAGGTCGGTCTGCCCTCGTTCACTTAGGCGAGTCAGGTGATGAGTGCAACTACACTTGATCCGTCGGAATCCAACTAGGGGACAGCCACGGACCGACCGACACAACGACTTGCTTCCCATCAATCAGTACATGAGAACTCAAACCGGAAAGGTTACCAACGTGATAATCCGCAACGGAGTATGTATTAGCTGTCAAAATTACACACCATGTTGGACCGCAACAACAGGTGAGGAAAGGATGCTGCCTGAAATTACGTTAGTGGCCAGGGCAGGTAACCGGAACACTAACGGCCACAAGACAGAAAATTTCCCTGGTGAACTCAAATTGTAGTCGGTCAAAACAGTTAATTGCATCGCATGACGGCTAGATTTCAGTAGTAGAAACACTCGGTGTTGCTCACAGGGAAACCCCCCCCCCCCCCCCAACAGCAAACCACCGAAACGAACCAGAAGAACATGAACGTCCTGGGTCGGTGGACCACGAAGCTCGTCGCACTCGGACAGCTCCACACACGCTCCGACACTGCGCAGGGGCTGCCAGCGCCCCCAGCCGACTGCACACACACAGTCGACTCATGAACTATCGGCGAGCCAAAACACGTCGTCCGGTAGGACCAAGACCGCGACCCGGCTCAAGTGATGCGTGGCGGCAATGGCCGGGTGAGCCATGTCGACGCAGACCACAGTACCGCTCCACCCGCCTGCACTGGTGCTGCATCGCGACTCCCCGTCTGGCAGGTCCGGACTGCACTCCACACGCGTTCCAACCGACTCGCAGCCCGAAATCGCGACGCTAACTGCCCACGACAGACAGCGACCGTGAAGTAATAGCTGTCGAGCAAAGATACTACGAAAGGGAATATATCGATACGCACTGGTAACGCCGGTCACGGTCAGGCAAAGCAGCAACTCAGTGGCAGTGGAGATTTAAATCAACGTAGCGAGGTGGAAGTACGTTAAAAACAGGGCGTAAAATACGTGATGGCGGGAACACGAGCCACGCACGGCTCAGTTGTGGCCGAACTAGTGACGGAGCATCCATCATGAGTGTATATACAATTTTATGCACGGGAGTATCAAGTCCAAACGTGGTCCTTAAAGGCGCTGTAAAGGGTAATATAGAAACAGCCCTGCAGCTGTACGAATCCACTGTGTCGAGGCGGCGTAATAGTTAGCGCATCTGCCTAGTCAGCAGGAGAGACAAGTTGAATCCTGGCCTTGACACAACTTTTCCATCGTCGCTTCAGTCTGCATGTATAAATCATAGCTATTTGTGATCTGAAAAGGTCTCTGGGTGGCTCTGAGCACTATGGGACTTTACATCTATGGTCATCAGTCACCAAGACATCACGAGGCAGAGAAAATCCCTGACCCCGACGGGAATCGAACCCGGGAACCAGGGCGTGGAAAGCGAGAACGCTACTGCACGACCACGAGCTGCGGACAAGGTCTCTGGAACCATATAGTTTCCTTTTATTCAGAAAGAGTTGAAAACGTCTACAGAGTTTTTGGTCACAGAATGCTAAGGTGTTGGGATTGGAAAACTTAACGCTATGGACACTAGACCCATTTATGGACCTACAGAGAGGTTCATTGATGTTGTTGAGGATCTGAAAAGCGTAATTCTTACGAGTAAGAAATATAATTAGCTGGGTGTAGCAATAGGTCCTAAAAACATAATGCAATTCCTACAGTTTTGTTGTTCAGTGTAAAGTAACAGAATGAATCAACGTGGAATCTAAGGCGTCTAAGTCTGAGAGTATGAACGTCGCGGCTACAACCGACATCCTAGGGACAGAACTATCAGAAAGGATCATTCGATAAAAATTCAAAATCTGTGAAAGACGAGGCATCGAGCACAGATGTATCTAACAAAGGAATAACAATGATAAAGAAACAAAAAGGAAGGAAAGAAGGTAGGTTAGAGTTTAGCGTCCCTTCAGTGTCGAGGTCATTAGAGACGGAGCACAACCTCGGGTTGGGGAAGCATGTGGGAGGAAATCGTCCATCCCATTATGAAAGGAACTATCCCGGCATTCGCATTAAGCGACTCAAGAAAATTACGCAAAATCTTAAGCTGGATGGTTGGACGGGGATTTGAACCATAATGCACCGGAATTCTAGTTCAGTGTATTAACAACGGCATTAAAGATACATTTCGACGAGCAATGTGAGGGCAAAGTACAGAGCCCGTAACTAGACTTAGAATTACGCTTTGTGTACCTAGTGGTTGTCAACAACTGTTAGGAAGAAGATACTTTGTTTTTAAGGAATGAAGTAAGTTACAGACGCATACAGCTCAATGCTTCCTTTGTTCATATCTAATTCCTGTGATGAAGATCTTAAAAAGTAAGCATTTAAATTTTTTCTGTGACATCTTCTTGTGACATTACTATTTCTTTCCGCTTCAATTCTCTATGTATATAAAGCGCGCTGTGAGTCGTTTTTCAAGGCGTCTATCATCACAGCAGTAAAATAGTCCAAACTTGCCCTATCTCCCGCTTGCCAGCCGGCGGTACACAGCTGTGGCTCCTACAATGTTGGAACGACTTTGCCGGCCAGTGTTTCCGAGCGGTTCTAGGCGCTTCAGTCTGGCCCCCGGTCGACCTCCACGGTCGCAGGTTCGAATTCTGCCTCTGGCATGGATGCGTGTGATGTCCTTAGGTTAGTTAGGTTTAAGTAGTTCTAAGTTCTAGGGGACTGATGACCTCAGATGTTAAGTCCCATAGTGCTCAGAGCCATTTGAACCTTTTATTTATTTATTTATTTGGAACGACTTCCATGTGTTTGGCCCAATGAAGGATGCACTAAGCGGGAAACAATACGTGGGTAATGGGGAGGTTATTGACGCAGCAAGACTTTGACTCCGACGTCGAACAATTGTGCCGTGCGGGCATACAGGCATTTCCAATAAAATCGAGTGAAGTCCTCTCATTGAACGAAGATTATATGGCAAGGTAAGGTTTTGCAGGCAAAAGAGTGGGGAATTATTTAGTATATTGGAATTCTGAATAAAACTAACCTGCTTTCAAGAAAATTTGTAGCATTATTTATTTAACACCCCTCGTATTTGCGTTCTGCAATGAGTCAGCCACGGTTACTGAGTTTGGCTATGTTATCAGTAGTAGAAGATTGGTGCGAATGGTGACAGGCTTGTGTGACTAATGAGAAAGTAATGAAATAATTAATGTGGTACCGAGTAAATCACGCGTGTCTATAAAATCCCTTAAGGATCAATAAAACCTACTCGAACCTAAATACTATCCACCTTCGATCTACAGTGATCACTGGAGCGAAGCAACAATACCAGACGGAGAGTCGACCTAATAATCTAAATCAAAGAGTGCCGGTCGGAATCTGCTGCCAGAGTCTGAAGGCAGAGTCTGTGTCCATCGAAATCTGATGGCAGAGGCTGAAGGGAGAGTCTGTGCTCATCGAGATCAGGTGGCATAACGTTGAAAAACATCGCTTCTGTACTCTTCCCAGCGTCCCCATGAAAAAAGAACTGGACACAGATTTGCAGCAGCTAATCAAGACACGTACGCTGTGATCAAGACACGTAATCAGTGATTACCCAATGAGACCTTCGAATCCCTCTGCATACAGAATTTTGAAAATAACCAACCGAAAATTCCCATGTAAGAAGATAGATAGCTAATAAGCGGCCATCATAGCGCCAGTCTGTTATTCCATCCCTTTGTTCAGAAAACTTGAAACGCTAATGACAAGTTGCTTCTGCAGAACTGGAGGAACATGCCTTGGCGTGGCAATCGCTAGCCGCAGTGCCGGGCTATTAGCTCCCTCATGTCGAGATCAGCGACTGGTCTCTGAAGTTCCTCCTCAGAGAACTGGGAGCGTAGCGGACAGAGTCCTCTAGAGAGGCAAGAGACGCCCAACTGTTGGCAGCGGACAAGCTGGGCCACTTGTCCGTCGCCAGCCCAGGACACAGACAAAGTTGTTACTCTCTGCCTAGGGTGAAGGGGCGAGTACTCTCATGATTTCCTCTCTCCAACAATTTAGCCACAAGGCAAAAACTTACGAGTGTTTCATAAGTCTGGCAAAAAAGTGGGAATAAATGCTTTTTTTCGTAAATAACTCACTTTACTTCTCGACTCGTCTCCTTTGAGCGCTATACACTTGGCCCTCTTCAAGAAAACGCTTTTAGTACTTTAGAGAAATCAAGGACAACCTCTGGCTGGTCAGACGGGGATTTGAATCGCCATC
Organism: Schistocerca gregaria; assembly: GCF_023897955.1. NCBI lineage: Eukaryota > Metazoa > Arthropoda > Insecta > Orthoptera > Acrididae > Schistocerca > Schistocerca gregaria. Next base: position 470,184,019 of record NC_064920.1, read on the forward strand.
CTCCTGAACATGTGACCTAGAGGGGTAGCGCAGTCTTTAGCAGACTGGCCCCGCATTCGGGAGGACGAGGGTTCAAACCCGCGTCCGGTCAACCTGATTTAGGTTTTCCGTGATTTCCCTAAATCGCTTAAGGCAAATTCCACGATGGTTGTTTCGAAAGGGCAGGGCTGCTTTACTTCTCCGTCCTTCCCTAATCCGAGCTTGTGCTCCGTCTCTAATGACCTTGTTCTCGATGCGACGTTCAATAGTAATCTCCTCTTCCTTCTCCTCCCCCTCCTTCTGAATACATGTATAGTGCCTTACTGCTGCGCCACTTTTCTCGATTTGGCTACAAAAAATGGTTCAAATGGCTCTGAGCACTATGGGACTCAACTGCTGTGGTCATTAGTCCCCTAGAACTTAGAACTACTTAAACCTACCTAACCTAAGGACATCACACACATCCATGCCCGAGGCAGGATTCGAACCTGCGACCGTAGCAGTCGCACGGTTCCGGACTGCGCGCCTAGAACCGCGAGACCACCGCGGCCGGCATTTGGCTACCGCTTTTTTTGTAAGCGCAGAAGTTGTCAATGTAGTCGTCAGTCTACTTCCTGTTTAGGAATCTACTGAGGCAGTCGTGTTCTAAATATCAAGTTGCTAACTCTAAGAATTTATTCATATTAGATTTTGATTGTGATTGAGACGTTGTCTGAAACAAGGACTTAACTGACATCTAAAGCTGACAGTAAATCTTACATTTTACACTATCACGTCACATATTCTGAAACCATCTATTTCATTTGCATTTTACTCAAATTTAGTCCATGTACGAGAGTTTGAAATGAATACAAAAATTATTTAAAACTTTTGAAGCTCTGTACTCGATCTGCCAGGTGTGAAAATTACCGAACTATCAGTTTTATATGTCATAGTTGCAAAGTACTAAGACGAATTCTTCACAGAACAATGGCGAAAACGTTAGAAGCCGACCCTGTGGAAGATCAGTTTGGATTCCGGAGAAACTTAGGAATACGTGAGGCGATATTGACCCTACGACTTATCTTAGAAGATAGGCAAACCTACGTTTATATCATTTGTAGACTTAAAGAAAACTTTCGACAATGTTGACTGGAATATTCTCTTTGAAATTCTGGAGGTAGCAGAAATAAAATACAGGGAGCGAAATGCTATTTTCAAGTTTTACAGAACCAGATGGTAGTTGTAAGAATGGAGGGACATGAAAATGAAGCAGTTCTTGAAAAGAAAGGGAGACAGGGCTGTTGCCTATCCCAGATGTTATTCACCCTGTACATTAAACAATCAGTAAAGGAAATCAAAGAAAAATTTTTGCCTAAGGGATTTCAGTTCTGTCAGAGACAGCGATGGACTGGGAAGAACAGTTGGACGGAATGGACGGTATCTTGAAAGGAAGATGTAAGATGAACATCATTAAAAGAAAGACAAGGACAATGGAATGTAGTCGAATTAAATCAGGAGACGCCCAGAGAATTAGATTAGGAAACGAGACAAATTTGTAGATAGGTTTTGCTGTTTAGGCAGCAAAATAACTGATTGAAGTCCGCAGTAGAGAAGCTATAAAATGTAGACTGACAATGGCAAGAAAAGCGTTTCTGGAGAAGAAAAAAATGTTACTATCGAATAAAGATTCGAGCGTTAGGTAGTCTTTCTGATCTATTTGGCTGGAGTGTAGCGATGTATGGGGTGAAATACGGATGCTAAACAGCTTAGATAAGAAAACTATAGAAGCTTTCGAAATCGTATGATAAAGAAGAATACTGAAGATTAGATGGGTATATCACGTAACTAATGCTGAGATACTGAATAGAATTGGAGAGACAAGACTTAAATAACTTGACTAATAGAAGAGATTGTTTGACAGGACAGGTTCTAAGACATCAAGGGATCACCACTTTAGTATTGGAGGGAAGAATGGGAGGTACAAATTGTAATGGGAGACCAAGGGGTGACTACAGGGTGGCCCATTGATCGTGATCGGGCCAACTACATCACGAAATAAGCGTCAGACGAAAAAACTACAAAGAACGAAACTTGTTTAGCTTGAAGGGGGAAACTAGATGGCGCTATGGTTGGCCCCCTAGATGGCGCTGCCATAGGTCAAACGGATATCAACTGCGTTTTTTTAAAAAATAGGAAAATTTTTATTGCATATTCGTGTAGTACGTAAAGAAATATGAATGCTTTAGATGGACCACTTTTTTCGCTTTGTGATAGATGGCGCTGTTATAGTCACAAACATATGGCTCACAATTTTAGACGAATTGTTGGTAAGAGGTAGGTTTTATAAGTTAAAATACAGAACGTAGGTTCGTTTGAACATTTTATTTCGGTTGTAGCAATGTTATACATGTACCTTTGTGAACTTATCATTTCTGAGAACGCATGCTGTTACAGCGTGATTACCCGTAAATACCACATTAATGCAATAAATGCTCAAAATGATGTCCGTCAACCTCACTGCATTTGGCAATACGTGTAACGACATTCCTCTGAAGAGCGAGTAGTTCGCCTTCCGTAATGTTCGCACAAGCATTGACAGTGCGCTCACGCATGTTGTCAGGCGTTGTCGGTGGATCACGATAGTAAATATCCTGCAACTTTCCCGACAGAAAGAAATCCTGGGACGTCAGATCCGGTGAACGTGCTTCGACGACCAATCCACCTGTTATGTCGGCCGGAGTGGCCGTGCGGTTCTAGGCGCTACAGTTTTGGAACCGCGAGACCGCAACGGTCGCAGGTTCGAATTCTGCCTCGGGCATGGATGTGTGTGATGTCCTTAGGTTAGTTAGGTTTAAGTAGTTCTAAGTTCTAGGGGACTGATGACCTCAGATGTTAAGTCCCATAGTGCTCAGAACCATTTGAACCACCTGTTATGAAATATGTTACTCAAAACCGCTTCAACCGCACCGCACTTGTCGCAGCCGTCGTGGATTTTCCGTTGCCCTATAGTACATAGTATGGTGGTTTAATTTACTGCTGTTGGTGAATGACGCTTCGTCGCTAAATAGAAAGAGCGCAAAAAATCGGTGATTATCCGGTAATTTCTCTTGTGCCCAGTGGCAGAACTGTACACGACGATCAAAGTTGTCGCCATGCAATTCCTGGTGCATAGAAATATGGTACGGGTGCAATCGATGTTGATGTAGCATTCTCAACACCGACGTTTTTCAGATTCCCGATTCTCGCGAAATTCGTCTGCTACTGATGTGCGGATTAGCCGCGACAGCAGCTAAAACACTTACTTGGAGATCATCATTTGTTGCAGGTCGTGGTTGACGTTTCACATGTTGCTGAACACTTCCTGTTTCTTTAAATAGCGTAACTATCCGAAGAAGGGTCCGGACACTTGGATGATGTCGTCCAGGATACCGAGCAGCATACATAGCACACGCCCGTTGGGCATTTTATCACAGTAGCCATACATCAACACGATATCGACCTTTTCCGCAATTGGTGAACGGTCCATTTCAACACGGGTAATGTATCAGGAAGCAAATACCGTCCGCACTGGCGGAATGTTACGTGATACCACGTACTTATACGTTTGTAACTATTACAGCACCATCTGTCACAAAGCGAAAAAAGTGGTCGGACGAAAACATTCATATTTCTTTACGTACTACATGAAAATGTAATTAAAATGGGGGTTCCTATTTTAAAAAAACGCAGTTGATATCCGTTATTCCAGAGAATTGATAGTTACGTCAATGTTGTCGTGATACTGTCGGAACGTATGACTTCACTTTTCATAGAGAACAAGACAGTCCTCTTCGCTCCAGTGTGCTCAGTGCCCTACATTTTCCCTTTACGGAACCAGTCGACCGTAGAATTACTTCGTTTCTTTGTCTTTCAGTTGCTGTCCGAAGTTTTTGCTGTTGAGACTGTAGCTAAGGCCTCGAATATCATGCAACGGCATCGGGCAGAAGATTCATAATACTAAAATCCTCTTTTACTCTAAGTATAGAGTAAATACTGAAACGTCCCCTTAGAAAAATTATAAATGACTGTGCTTAAACTGACACACAATATTTTTAGCGCAACGCAATCTGACTTTCAAAAATCCCTACAAAAGAATGGCCCTGACTAACAATAACCTATAACTTTCATGAACAACTTACCTCACAAAAATCTTCATTATTCGAACTACTGCAATAGAGCGAGCACCACTACTGCCAGCTAAATAAAAGATTCAAACTACTGAAGGCACTAACTACTGATAGGCATAGTTAAAAAATGAAAGATTTTGATAGCAATGCATTTACCTTATTCATGACATCCAGTCTTACAAATTTACTGTCTCCGTCCAGATCATCCGCTCTCAAAACTCCGCCATCTCACTCCCACATCCACCACTGCTGGCGGCTCACCTCCAACTGCGCAACGCTACGTGCTGTTAACATCGAGCTGCCCAACACTACAATAGCCAACAACAATGCAAACGAGCCACAGACTGCCCTGCTACGCTGAATCCGCGTGCGCTGTTCCCACACACAGGTGGTGCTGCCGATCGAGGCGTCGCTGTCGGCGCACGACCCGCTGGCGCGCTGGGAGGACCACGAGGCGTGCTGGCAGATGCAGTACCGCGGCAGCCTGGGCGAGACGCTGCTGCACGTCCTCATCATCTGCGACACGCGGCTGCACACGCGCCTCGCGCGCACCCTCATCAAGTGCTTCCCCAAGCTGGCGCTCGACGTCGTCGAGGGCGAGGACTACCTGGGTGAGCGCCGCCCTGCTCCGCAGTCCAGGCGGTCCACGTAACAACACTGCTTTAGTAGACCTCTGTTCCTACGGAGTGCCCCAAATCTTTAAATTTTTAGTTGTACTTGCCGTAGAGGACACTGAACTTTGTAGTTTTAGGTCTGGAGCGTATGGTCGGAAATGAACCTCTCGCACCCAAACCTACAGATGTCTGACACACGGATCGGTACCAAGCGTTGTATGGGTATATAGCATCAACCAAAACTCCAATTTTTTCTTATTATACACTACTAGCCATTAAAGTTGCTACACCACGTAGATGAGATGCTACTGATGTGAAATGTAACCCACAGGAAGAAGATGCTGTGATATGCAAATGATTAGCTTTTCAGAGCATTCACACAAGATTGGCACCAGTGGCGACACCAACGTGCTGACATGAGGAAAGTTTCCAACCGATTTCTCATACACAAACAGCACTTGACCGGCGTTGCCTGGTCAAACGTTGTTGTGATGCCTCGTGTAAGGAGGAGAAATGCGTATCATCACGTTTCCGACTTTGATAGAGGTCGGATTGTAGCCTATCGCGTTTGCGGTTTATCGTATCGCGACATTGCTGCTCGCGTTGGTCGAGATCCAGTGACTGTTAGCAGAATATGGAATCGGTGGGTTCAGGAGGGTAATACGGAACGCCGTGCTGAATCACAACGGCCTCGTATCACTAGCAGTCGAGATGACAGGCATCTTATCCGCACGGTTGTAACGGATCGTACAGCCACGTCTCGATCCCTGAGTCAACAGATGGGGACGTTTGCAAGACAACAACCATCTGCACTAACAGTTCGACGACGTTTGCAGCAACATGGACTATCAGCTCGGAGACCATGGCTGCGGTTACCTTTGTCGCTGCATCACACGCAGGAGCACCTGCGATGGTGCACTCAATGACGAACCTGGGTTCACGAATGTCAAAACGTCATTTTTTTGGATGAATCCAGGTTCTGTTTACAGCATCATGATGGTCGCATCCGTGTTTGGCGACATCGCGCTGAATGCACATTTGAAGCGTAAGCGTGTATTTGTCATCGCCATACTGGAGTATCACCCGGCGTGATGGTATGGGGTGCCATTGGTTACATGGCCGTGCGGTTCTAGCTGCTATAGTCTGGAACCGAGCGACCGCTACGGTCGCAGGTTCGAATCCTGCCTCGAGCATGGATGTGTGTGATGTCCATAGGTTAGTTAGGTTTAATTAGTTCTAAGTTCTAGGCGACTGGTGACCTCAGAAGTTAAGTCGCATTCTCCTCAGAGCTATTTTGAACCATTGGTTACACGTCTCGGTCACCTATTGTTCGCATTGACGGCACTTTGAAAACTGGACGTTACATTTCAGATGTGTTACGACCCGTGGCTGTACCCTTCGTTCGATCCCTTCGAAACCCTACATTTCGGCAGGATAATGCACGACCACATGCTGCAGGTCCTGTACGGGCCTTTCCGGATACAGAAAATGTTCGACTGCTGCCTTGGCCAGCACATTCTACATCTACATCTACATCCATACTCCGCAAGCCACCTACGGTGTGTGGCGGAGGGTACCCTGAGTACCTCTATCGGTCCTCCCTTCTATTCCAGTCTCGTATTGTACGTGGAAAGAAGGATTGTCGGTATGCTTCTGTGTGGGCTCTAATCTCTCTGATTTTATCCTCATGGTCTCTTCGCGAGATATACGTAGGAGGGAGCAATATACTGCTTGACTCTTCGGTGAAGGTATGTTCTCGAAACTTTAACAAAAGCCCGTACCGAGCTACTGAGCGTCTCTCCTGCAGAGTCTTCCACTGGAGTTTATCTATCATCTCCGTAACGCTTTCGCAATTACTAAATGATCCTGTAACGAAGCGCGCTGCTCTCTCACCAACTGAAAACGTCTCGTCAATGGTGGCCGCGCAACTAGGTCGTCAGAATACGCCAGTCAATACTCTTGACGAACTGTGGTATCGTGTTGAAGCTGCATGGGCAGCTGTACCTGTGCACGCTATCCAAGCTCTGTTTGACTCAGTGCCCAGGCGTATCAAGGCCGTTATTACGGCCAGAGGTGGTTGTTCTGGGTTCTGATGTCTCAGGATCTATGCACACAAATTGCGTGAAAATATAATCGGATGTGAGTTCTAGCATAATATATTTGTCCAATGAATACCCGTTTGCCATCTGCATTTCTTCTTGGGGAAGCAATTTTAATAGCCATTAGTGTATTATGCGTAAAACTGTTACATGGGACAACATATTTATGATATATAAAAGGGAGATTTGGAGTTTACAGAAAAGTTCTCCTGACAGCCTGTTTCCGCTTCGTTTCTTTGAAAGTAGCAAACCTATAGAGCACATTTATAACTTAACAGATTATATAGTCAGAACATAAAAAATAAAGAAACAATTGCATCACGCGTGCGGAAGTGTGATGCAATTGTTTCTTCATTTAGATGTTCCCATTACTTTTATTACTGTTTATTCTCTGAAACTAGAATGCCCTACCTGATTCATCACGAGTGCTGTCTGTTCTGTCGCACATGTCCGATAGACCACCACACCTAACCACACAAATCTACTCTATAAGTTTGTCACTTTTAACTAACGAAGCGAAAGAAGACTGCCAAAAGAACTTTGCTGCAAACTCCGAAAAGTCGTCTTACATGTCAGGAAAATGTTCTCCCATATAAGTTTCTCGCGTAAACAGTTCAAAAAATCTTCATTAGTGAGACTTGAACGCGGGACCTCAGGTACGACGAACCAATTCACCCACGCGAGATCTACAGATATGGTGCTCCGTAGTTCTGGTGTTATTTTTAATTACAGTTTAGATGCGTTCTACTGTGCGACAGTACGTGGCACGAACTACATTGATGTTTTGGTTGAAACTCTATCGACGTACAACGTTTGGCACCGATCTGAGTATCTGACATTTCGATGTTTGGGCGTTAGAAGGTACAGTTCGGGCAAGATAACTTGGACAATGCGCAGAAACGAATTTTCGTCGTGTGCGCTGGACGAGTCCATCCCTTTGTTCCGAATGGGCGACCGCCTCAACCGACCGCAAAATGTCGAATCATAACACCTCCAGTCGTCTCTGTTTCAAGTCGTTATTTTATTTGAGCAACCAGTTGCAGGGCTACATTACGCCATCTTCAAGCCTTCTGAGCGACTGGTAGGAAGAATCCCTCCTCTGCTCCACTCAAAATAGAGACCAGCATTCAGTTACTAGCTTCGGCAAGTGATAATCAAAGAGATCGCTGTGTCAAGAAGTGATCTACGGATACCAGTCACTGAATACTGGCCTCTATTTTGAATGGACCAGAGGTGGGTTTCTTCGTGCATGTCAGTAAGGAGGCCTGACGATGGCGTAAGTAGCACTGAAACTGGTTGCTCAAATGAAACAACAACTTGAAATTTAGACAGCTGAAGATGTTTTGATTCGACAATTTATAATGAATAGCCGTCAACCCGCAACCATCTGTATAATGATGGCCTTATGGAGTCCGTTGCCTGTTCTCTGCCCACATGGCAACAGAATGATGCTGTCTTTCAACATTTCTGGGCGTTTGGATCTGACGGAGCGGTTCAATTTTTGCAATGTGCGCACGTTTATTTCCATATTTCTGGAGCCTTAAGGAAAGTCATTCGTGGCCGCAAATTTGCTTGGAGTAAGAGGTGATCCCCGGGTGCAGTAATCGTTTCGTAGACAACCGCAAACATTTTTCCGTGAAGGCAATGACCGTCTTGTCTCACAGTGGGATAAATGTATTAACAGTTATGGGCATTACTTATCAGACAATAAATTGTTTACTTACTATTTTTCCATTTGCTTCGTCTTCATTTGACTGTTCCTTGTCTTTGATGGAGAGCGAAGGTAACAGACATACTAGAGAAAATTCTAAGACTAAAGTGGCAATGGGTCGGACATGTAACTCGACAAGATCAGAGGAGGTGAATCCCTGTAATTGTTCACTGCAGACCGCGGAACCACAGGAGAGGCATTGGAAGGCCCGGAAAGAGATGTCTTGATGACCTGAAGATGGCGGCTGGAACACGATTGTACCAGATGGTTCAAAACAGAAGACAATGGAAACACATGTGCGAGAAACCGACTATGCTGAGAACCGACTACTTGCTCTCCTCATGTTCTGTGAGTCTGCAGATTAGACTGGTGCTAATTCTATCATCCAAAATCAAATAAAATGATAGATTACCTGCTTGAAAATAGACTACTTGAAAACTGAACCGCCACGAACAATGGAAACGTTATTTGATAAGAACCTGCGCGCACCATTGGCATCGCCTATTGCTTATGATTGGATGACCTGGACGTTTCAACTCAATGATTTTATTTTACACGTCTAGTTCCTTAGGATCAAATTGAGGAGTATATCTCTCAGGTCATGGAACGTTTCAGTACATAAAATTAAAACATAAAAGTAATAACTGATAAAATAAAATGTTTATGAACCAAAAAAAAACCAGAGCCACAAGTTTATGTAACGCAATCAACAATATAACATCGGAATCAGCTTAATTTTTCAAGGGACTCCTCGACAGAATAGAAGGAGTTACCCATGAGGAAACTCTCAATTTTCGATTTGAAAGCGCGTGGATTACTGCTAAGATTCTTGAATTCTTGCGGTAGATTATTGAAAATGGATGCAACAGTATACTGCATACCTTTCTGTACAAGAGTCATGGAAGTGCGATCCAAATGCAGATTGGATTTCTGCCTAGTATTAACTGAGTGGAAGCTGCTAATTCTCGGGATTACGCTGATATCGTTAACAAGAAACGACAATAAAGAATATATTCACTGAAGAGCCAAAGAAACTGGTAAACTGATACACCTGCCTAATATCCTATAGGGCCACCGCGAGCACGCAGAAGTGCCGCAAAACGACGTCGCATGGACTCCACTAATGTCTGAAGCAGTGCTGGCTGGAGGGAACTGACACCATGAATTCTTCAGCGCTGTCCATAAGTCCGTAAGAGTTCGAGGGAGTGGAGATCTCTTGCGAACAGCACCTTGCAAGGCATCCCAGACATGCTCAATAATGTTCATATCTGGGGTGTTTGGTGGCCAGCGGAAGTGTTTAAATTCAGAAGAGTGTTCCTGGAACCATTCTGTAGCAATTCTGGACGTATATTGTGTCGTATTCTCCTGCTGGAATTGCCCGAGTCCGTCGAAATGCACAGTGGACATGAACGAACGCAGGTGAACAGACAGGACGCTTACGTACGTGTCACCTGTATCTAGACGTATCAGGGGGCCAATATCACGCTAACTGCACACGCCTCACGCCATTACAGGGTCTCCACAAGCTAAAAGAATCCCCTGTTGACATGCAGGGTCTATGGTCGGTTGGTTAATTTGGGGGAGGGACCAAACAGCGAGGTCATCGGACGCATCTGATTAGGGAAGGATGAGGAAGGAAGTCGGCCGTGCCCTGCCAAAGGGACCATCCCGACATTTGCCTGAAACGATTCAGGGAAATCACGGAAACCTTGAGTCAGGATGTCTATACGCCGCTTTGAACCACTGTCCTCCCGGATGCGAGTCCAGTGTGCTAACCACTGCACCACCTCGCTCTGTCAGGATCCATGAATGCATGAGGTTGTCTCCATACCCATACATATGACTCGTCCGACCAGGCAAAATCTTTACTGTCAACTACTGCCCAATTTCAGTGTGGTCGTTGTCCAATATCGGTGTTGTTCACATGAGATTTAGTCTTATGATGAACGGATAATAGCAGACCAGCATTTTACATATATGGAATGGTCCCGAAATTCTAATGAATGGACGCTGAAAAGTTTCACAATACGTGTCTTTCTAATTATAAGAAATTAATGGTCGTGAATTGAAACGTGTGAGAAGCTGATTCGTTCAGGCCTTAGAGAGATGGTCACAGAAATGATCATACAAGAAAATTCGAGGAGATGCTTTCAGAATGTGAAGAAGACTCATCAGTAAGCACACATAAACTTCACGCGAAATTCATATTTTAAGAATACAGTGTGGAGAGTACTGTTGGACCAGCAATTGTATCCCTTTTGAAGCCATTTCGACTATTTTTGACCGTGACTGTCTCAAGAAATATGTAAAGGTTTTTTTTTAATTACCGCTACCAGTCATAAACGTTGTCAACTAATGTTCAAAAATGGCTCTGAGCACTATGGGACTTAACTTCTGAGGTCATCAGTCCCCTAGAACTTAGAACTACTTAAACCTAAGTAACATAAGGACATCACACACATTCATGCCCGAGGCATGATTCGAACCTGCGACCGTAGCGGTCACGCAGCTCCAGACTGTAGCGCCTAGAATCGCTCGGCCACTCCGTCCGGCTATCAACTAATGTATTACTTATTTATTTAGCGTCATATTTATAGGGAATACCTCATCTTCAAGCTATATGGCATTAGAAAAACAACTTTACAATAAGGTCATACTGATGTTACGTAGTCTTTTCGTAAATGATGTGTTATCCTGTGGAAGAAGAGAAAACTTAGTAAGAGGCGCTGTCACTTTTGAACCTGGACTGATGTTTGCATGAAAATGTTTTGTAACGGTCACTCACTTTGTTCTTCTGGCGTGGCAGTTTCGTTGTGATGCGCTAGTGTGTTTCCGTTTCCGTGGCTCTCTTGGTCACTGTTCACAAATTGTCACTAACATAGCAGTTACTTGGAAACACTATCACAAATAGTTCTGTAGTGCAATGGACAAGATGGCGGTCGAAATAAAGATGGTTTCGATTTTACTATCGATTTGTCGATCTATGGGGTGTCAAATGTTTACACTTCTTGTGCACGTCTTGTTATCGTATTACAGATGTAGGTTGACGAAATACATTACAACTTGAGCACCTATCACAATATTATTGAACATCTCAAGATATAAACTATTTATTTTACATATTTCTAAGGTATTGCTGGGGATAGAGTCAAACGAATGCCATGTTACGTATTTTTTATTCTAGGAGTACTGTAATGAAATTGGAAAAGTAATGTGAATTTTTAAGTCTGTCATTTCATTTCGGATCTCGTTGTTCCCAATATGGCCATGGATGAATATTTCCATTTCGTTCAAGATGTCCATTTTCCAACTCTTTTCTAAATTATGTGGTAAAAAATAAGCTGATACATGACATCTCACATCCCACAGAGAAACGTAACGAAGTAGGAATTTATAAAATTACGTGCAGTCATTACAACAAATATTACATTGGCCAAATGGGGAGGAGTTTTAAAACCCACTTTAAAGAATACATTGACTGTTTCAGACTTGGCAAACCGAAGAAATCAACTATAGCGAAACATATAAATGAAACGACACAGTGTTACAACAGACAACGATCTCAACGTACTACACAATTTTAAAAAATGAGCTGGAAAATAGACATCTTTGAAGAAATGGAAATATTCATCAATGGCCACATGGGGAATAACAATATGAAATGACAGACTTCAAAAGTTCATACTTCTTTTCCAATGTCACTACAGTACTCCTAGAATAAAAGATACATAACATGACAGTCGTTTGACTCTAGCACCAGCAATAGCTTAGAAATATGTAAAATAAATAGTTTATATCATGGTGTGTTCAATAATATTGTAACAGGTGCTCAATTTGTAATGTATTCGGTCAACCTACATTTGTAGTACGATAAGAAGACGTGCAGAAGAGATGAAAACATCTGGCACCCCATAGATCGACAAATCGATAGTCAAATCGAAACCAGCTTTATATCGACCACCATCTTGTCCACAGCACTTCAGAACTGTTTGTGATCGTGTTTCCAAGTTACTGCTATGTTAGTGACAATTTGTGAACAGTGACCAAGAGAGCCACGGAATTGGAAACACCCCAGCGCATCACAACGAGATTGCCACGCCAAATGAACAAAGTGAGTGACCGTTGCAAAACATTTTCGTGCTAACATCAGCCCAGCTTCCAAAGCGACTAAGTTTTCTCTTCTTCCACACGATGACCACAGCATTTACGAAAAGACTATGTAACATCAGTATGACCTTATTGTAAAGTTGTTTTTGTAATTCCATTTAGCCTGAAGATGAGGTATTCCCTCGAAACATGCCGCTAAATAAATAACTAATACTATAGTTGACAAATGTTGTGACTGGTAGCGGTAATTAAAACAAAACCTTTACATTATTGTATCCATATCATGAGCAACATATGCAACTGATGTGGCTAATGATTTTGTGCCCAAAATTCAGTTCTGTCATTGGATTAAATTGTATTGATTGCACTGAGACCGGCGATCATCGCTGTCAGCTGTTGCTATGACCTTCAGTGGTTACTACAAGATAGAAGTTCATTACACCATTACAAAACTAAATATTCATTTGTTATTATCAGTTCCTTGTATAAAAATAGAGTAGCAGGTTCTAGCATAGCGGTTTGGGGCACTCTGTATCACCGCGTGAGGTTGAGCATGTGGTTAGCACAATGGACTCGCATTCAGTAGGACGGAGCTTTAAACCTGCGTCCGGCCATCCTGATTTAGTTTTTCAGTGATTTCCCTAGATCGCTTTACCCATCTGTCGGGATGGTTCCTTTGAAAAAGCACGGCAGATTTCCTTCCCCGTCCTGGCCTAGTCGGGCCGTGTGCTCCGTCTCTAATGACCTCGTTATCGACAGGACGTTAAACACTAATCTCCTCCTCCTCCACTCTGTATGTTTTACGGCTGGGACCGTTTCTACTGACATCACCAATCGCGCAGCCAGATGTCGGTTGTTACCCGCTATTTAAGCGCAATACGCTACATTCGTCTTATGTTGTGCATCGACTGCCCGTCCCAGCAACAAGCGTCGACGCTTTGCAGGTCCTCCTGATTTCGCTACAATTTTCTGGCGATGATCCGTATACACCGTACAACAGAATCATCTGCGAACGGGCTCTTGTTACCGAACAGATCGTTTATGTGTTGGGTTGGTGCGTAAGTTAGTTGCGTTTCATTTTGAATGTTGGTATTACGGTTACTACGAGTTTATCTGTCGGTTGTCATTTTTATTTGTAGTTCGCTGTTGGTATTTCAGCTTACATATTGTCATTTTGAGATACTCAGTAGAGCTATTGAGGCTAGAAAATTGACTGCTAAGTGGAGAAACCGAAACATCTCCCAAATATTCTTCTGTCTGAGTTCAAAAGAGGGGTGGCTGCACAGGAGGCAGCCAGAAACATTTGCGTCGTGTATGTGGGCAATGCGACTGCTCAGGTCGAGGCAAGAAAATGGTTTTCTCGTTTTAAGGAAGATTGTTTTGACATTAGTCACTCTCCATTTTCAGGAAAACCTTCGGGGTTTGATGAAGATCGTTTAAACGCATCAGTGCACAATGATTCACGTCAGTGTACTCGAGAACTGGCAAATATGATGAGCTGTGAGCATCGCAACATCGTGCGACATTTGCATGGGGAAGGTTCAAAAATCGGGTAAGTGGGTACCGCATGTTCAAAGCCAAAATCACAAAAATCAGCGGATGACCATAAATGCATATCTGGTTGCGTGTCGTCGAATGGTTCGTGAACAATATCGACTATTCCTATCATTTATCGCTACTGGTAACAAGAAATGGTGTCTTTACGCTGACGTATGGGAAAGGAAGGAGTGGTTGAGCCCTGCCAAAACAGCAGCTCTCCGTGGATCCACAAAAGATAGTCTTATGCATTTGGGGGAACATCGACGGTGTTGTGTAATACGAATTGCTTCCCCCAGGGGTACTCATCAGTGCTGACATTAATTGTCAGCCGGCCGCGGTGGTCTCGCGGTTCTAGGCGCGCAGTCCGGAACCGTGCGACTGCTACGGTCGCAGGTTCGAATCCTGCCTCGGGCATGGATGTGTGTGATGTCCTTAGGTTAGTTAGGTTTAAGTAGTTCTAAGTTCTAGGGGACTAATGACCACAGCAGTTGAGTCCCATAGTGCTCAGAGCCATTTGAACCATTAATTGTCAACAAATGAGACACCTTACAGACGCAGTCCAAGAACAACGACCAGGAAGAATGCGTGAAATTATGGTACCCCACCGTAACTCCCACCGACATTCTGCTATACTGACAAAAAACACTGTACAGAAGTTGGGTTGGGATTTCATTCCTGACGCGCTTTATTCTCCTGTTTTTGCGCCCTCGGATTTTCACGTTTTCCGCCCTCTATCGAACAGCCTTCAACGACCTTCCTTTCCGGTTGAAAATACACTCCGAACATGGCTCGACGAATTCTTCGCCTCAAAACCACGTGATTTCTAGAGTCGCGAGATCGAAAAGTTACCCAGCATTGGCAGGCTGTTGCAAGTATGAAGGAGAATATATTATTGATGACTCAAGTCTCTGTTATGTGTATCTGTTGTGTTTATTAATCTTATGAAAAAACGCTATGAACTTATGCACCTACGCAATACATACCGTGAATAGTAATCAGGTTATAATATTTCTTTGTGACATGCCCGTATCTACGTTTGCACGATGTATTCATGTTGAGGGCTGATGTGTCGGTCAGCCTCTATGTGGTTTTTAGGTGATTTCCCACCTCCGACTCGCTGAGTACCTGACTGGTATTCACGTCACTCCTCAGTTACAGTTAGAAAACGTTCACACACTTTCACAAGAAATAACAGTAAGCGCATAAGTGACCTGATATATGACAGAAACATTTGTAGTTAAGATGTTAAATAGATTGGCTTTGAATAGACTCCTTTGAAAATATGTCACATGTTTTTTGACATTAGCTCTCATTTGAAACGGGGGAAGAATATTGTTACTTTCACCACATCCAAATATGAAACTGTTATTCAAATTATTTGATCTTATTCTATGTTTATGTGTCCCAAGCTGTCAAGCGTTAGGCAACTAAAGTATAAAAAGGGTATTATTGTAAAAGATTTTTTTCTTTCGTCAGAAGATTTCCAGCCGTTTAATGTGAAACGCTTCCCTCGATGTCACTAATTCGCCTTCCAACAAACTTCCAAATTCTGTTAACAAAGTACATTGCTCTTTTATTGTGGGTATTTATTACTTATTAGAGTACAGTATAATATTCGTCACCAGCATGCTGTTACTTGTCAAAACCCTGTTTTTATCTCAGCTTTATGTACATGTCTACAGCGCAATCCATCTTACGGGCTGTGGTGGAGGATACTTCAAGTAGCACTATCTGTTTCCCCATTCCGTGTTCCATTCGCGAATGGCGCTTAGGAAGAACGGCTGTCGATAAAGCTCCATGCGACAGCTAATATCTCCGACTTTCTCGTCTTGATCAAGACGTATTCGGGAGGAGGTAACGTGTTGGTGGACTGTTCGTGGAATGCACGCTCACGAAATTCCAGTAGTAAACTTCTCCGTGATACACAACGCATCTCTTCTAGAGTCTGCCTCTGGAATTTGTTTGTTGATCGGCTCGGCAAACTCGGGCTCCTATTAAACTATCCGGTGACGAAATGCGCCTTTCTTCGTTGGGTCTTCTCTATATGTTCTCTTACTCCTACTAGATAAGTGTCCATAATGATGAACCACATTCAAGAATCGGTCGAACGTGTGTATTGTGAGTTACTTGTTTAGTGGACGAAATTACACTTCCTTAAAGTCTTCCCAATGAATCATAACCAAGAATAAAAAAGTAGTTTTCACGTTGTCGTCAAACTTATCCTGTATTTATCGAGAAAGATGCGAGCAACAGAACAGTTTAAAAAAGTTGAAAACAGGAACGAAATACTTCGTCTTCAGAGGATTCTCCTCTGGCCAGAACATGTTTTTGTCGGCGTTTATAAACCTCTCTGAAACTACCAGCAAATGCTTCTTTTGGAATCAATCTTAGCGCAGCTGTGACCTCAGAAAAATCATTGAACAGCCGACGAAACCTGACTCAAACCGCTGTGCATTGCAACCATGATAGTTAATTACCTTATTTTTTTGTAGAGTTGATAATACGTTGTGTGTAAAAGATAGATCTCAGTCACATATGTCAGTGACGTCTGCAGCAGTTATAGGTGTTCCCTACTGCACCTCATTCAATTTCTGTGTCAGGATTTAGGAACAGCTCTATTTGTATACAGGTCTTATCATTGTGCTCGCTGTTTTCCCGATTACTCCAATTTCAATGTCGGAGAAAATCGCCGATTCATGGGAATATTTTTCGCACTTCCTCGGTGTTGTATGTGATTATGGTTGTGCATGGTCGATCCAGACTGAGATGCATCAACAAGTTTTCTTTCCGTCCCAAAAGCGTTTGAATCATTGGCAAAATCATTTTATGGACATTGATTCTAATCAGCACTCTTGCACCCCCGTCAGCGTTCTCTACAATTTGTAACACAACTTTATGTTTATTAGTTCCCCCATTGTATTGCACTGTCAATTTTTCTTCTCAGTGCAGCCACAGCAGACATGCCTGCTTCAGTTTAGTGCGTTCCTCATTACATAGAGCTTCTTAACATTTGTATTCATGTATAAGAATAGGTTTCGAATAAATTTGGACAATTAGGTATTGATCAATTCACCATTCTCGTTAGGCATTACGTGTAACCAGCGGTGCTTGCTGAGGTATTTGCTAGTGTTGAGCGGTACTTAAAATAGGTAAATAAATTACTGAAATCAAAGTGAAGTGAAGTAGAAATTAGAAAATAAATGAAAAACTTAGTTTAATTTGGAAGAGTTACACACTGGCAAACAGCAGGCTGATCAGCAGTGGCAACGGCTGGCGCTTGCAAGTCGGCACGTTCAGGAGAAGCCATCGCCCGCCCCACATAGCGGAAGCTGTCGATTCATCCGTCAGGGCATCGCCCGACCGGCTCACGTGTTTCTCAATTGTCACGTGTGATCAAAGGCCCTCGCCTACATTCCAAGAGCCACAGACCGACGTTAAGAAGATTCTTCGAGAAGCTTTTCAACGTGACAGAAGAGGCAATGACCGTGAAGTCGTTCACCTCCAGTGAAGTGAAGTAAATAAATAAGCGAGACGCAGTGGACGCGACAGTGGTTTTCAGTTCAGTTTCGGTTTGAGTTCAGTTCAGGTACAGTCCAGTCGGTGCTGAAGACCGTCATGAAGGAAGAGCCTACACCGTACACAGAAGCACCAAGTCCGCCGCTGTAATGGAATGGCAAGCAGCAGCCTCGCCGACAGAAGTTAGAAGGTATATGAAGACTGATTTTTACGTACGTGGGTGACTCGTGAGGACGGGAAGGGGACGGCCTCACATCAGCAGTCACCTTTGAGCTGTTGATGAAGATCTGACAGCCAAAGACTGGCAAGCTGGAGTCTGTTGTTCGAGTCCGGGACACTGGCCTTTCCCCGCCACGCCGCTCTGCTGGCCGACGCACAACACTGTAACACTGTCAGAAGCGGCCGCATAGAGAAGAGAAACCCTGGACGCCACATGCAAGGTATCACCATCCGATTCACGACTTCGTTCTCAATAACTAAACGGGCCACCTCACGATGCGCGTCTCCAGTCAACTGGGCGAAACAGCGACACGAGATACACACCGCCAGGCGTAATCAGACGCCGCTGCTCACGCAGCAGAAGGCTTTGCAAACGACACATCTGCCGCTCTCCCACTCAGAACAATCCAGTAAGGAAACCATTGTACAAATCTTTCAATAAAAGTTAACTTATGTGAAAATGCTGTTTCATTCTACCTCATACCCTAGCCAAAGAAGAACCCACCTTGCCCACATGTTTGTTAAGAGAGAAAAAGTAATTTATTTAGTGTTTTTCACCCTGACATAATGCTTTAGAATCACATGCCCTTTGCAGTAATGCTCATCCTGACAACTGACTAGCATCAAAAGAGGTTACCCAGTTACACTAGCAACCAGTATGCTCCATCGCCTACATGACGTCCTATGTTGTCTTCTGACTGTTTGTTCCAGCCAAAATGTGTGTAGACGTTTAGTATACGCTGTGGCTCGTTTGGTGAGTCTCGGGTGCGGCGTGTCTAAGGTACGGCGAGGTGACGAGGTGGCGGCGTGTTGCAGGTGCCAGCGGCCTGCACCTGGCCATCGCGTACAACAACAACGAGCTGGTGCAGGACCTGGTGGAGGCGGGCGCCAGTGTGTCCCAGCGCGCCATTGGTAAGTGCTGCCCCAATAAGAGATCTGAAGGACGTCACGACATTCCGTACCGACGTGTAACTCCGTGCGATAAGGTCCGCACAGCATGCGGTGGCCGAAGCGCAATGACCAGTTTTCGTCCAAAGCGCTGAGCGAGGTCATCCGTTCGTTCAAAGGGGGAGTTCGATATCGTTTGTGCGGTTTCGGCCGGTTGGCGTCACGCTACGATGACAGAATTTCGGCGCGCACCCGCAATCTTTCTCCAACGGCTGTGCAGTAACCATTCGGAAAAAAAATCATTTTTCGTTGCTTACAGCCTTATACACGGTGCGTAAAAAAATGTATATACACTTTTGAAGCGTCATAGAAAATTTATTTCCCGTTCTACAATGTTAAATTTCTGGAAATGGAAAGTCCTATTGGAAAAATAAATGTACTTTGCAAATGTGATTAATGTTCAAACTGGTGGCCTTCAGCATCAATACATTTCTGAGTTCGAGTCACCACTGATTCCTTACATCGTACCAAAGTGTCCAATGATATTTCTGCGCACTCCCACTGAATCTCATTCCAGAGTGTGTCCAGGTTACGTGGTTTATGTTTGTACACCGCATCTGTGCCCCATAAGAAGAAATCCAGCGGCGTGAGGTCTGGAGAGCGTGCAGGAAACTCGATTGGTCCCCTGCGTCCTATCCACTGGCCTGGCACACTGTGATCCAGCTATGCTCGTACGTCCCTGTGATAGTGCGGCGGGGCGCCATCTTGTTGGAAATAAAACTCATCATTACCGTATAACGCACGAATGTTAGGGAACATGGAGTCAGCAAGCATTGTTAGATACGTTTCTCCAGTAACAGTACCTTCAAAGCGGAAAGGCCCAATGAGCCCCTTGCAGACAAACCACACCACACATTTACACCAGGCAAATTCACAGCCTTTTCAACTGTAATGTGAGGATTATCTTCAGCCCATTACACACAATTGTGCCTATTGACAGTTCCATTGAGTTTGAATTACGCTTCATTCGACCAAATTACACTACCCATAAATCCCGGTACACTTCTCACCATCTCCTGAACCCATTCACAAAATTCTAACCTTCGATCTGGATCGTCGTCACGTAGCTGTTGCACCAGCTTTGGAATGTACACACGAAACTTGCCTGTCTTCAGAATGCGTAGCACACTACTAGCACTTACATTACTCTCACGTGCCGCCTGCCTTGAAGATTTTTGAGGCCAACGCTGAAACAGTTCCAAGACCGCAGTTGTCGAATCATCACTTGTAGCTGTACGAGGTCACCCTGATCGACCTTTTGGCACATCACACACTGGTCCACGAATTTCGAATTTCTCTCGTAGACGTGTAATTGTTAACCTTGAAGGTGGTTCTGCACCATACTCACTTCTCCACTGTCTCCGAACCGCAGCTACATTCTCAAACTTCCAGTACCACTTAATTATCTCCTTCCGCGCTTCAAAGCTCAAACACACGTCCCCCATGTTGCAGTTACTTCCTTGCCACTGCTGCCACCTGTTGAAGAAACATAACATTACTTTCTCACAGATATTTAACCTTGCAGAACGGGAAATAAATTGTCTATGACAGCTCAAACTGTGTATACATTTTTTGGACGCACCCGGTATATCAGATGCCTGATGACATGCCTATCATTTCGGTAATAATCACAGCTATTGTTTGCACTTACGTCAAACTCTGCATGACATTAGAAAAAGTTTGCAATAAAAAATAGGTTTCATAATGATTTTATGCTTGGTGCATATTACTTAATATTTCAGTGCATATTAAATTTAACTAACATATCGAATTTTTCTTTAGAGTTTGGTGGGGCCTGTATCTCTCACCAATTTTGAGGAAGTTGATCTGATGTAGCACATTCATATCCGGTCGCGGATGCCAGCGATTAAGTCAGAATAAAATATTTACAACATTCTTCATATTTCATAAACGATCCGAGAAACCGAAATTAGATTTCGGCAAATGATAGCACGCAAAGAGGATAGTATTTTGCCATATGGTTGTTATGCAAAGCTTCATTATCTACCATGTTATTGCACTAACTATAAACTTTTTCGATGAAAGAATGTAATTTTGAAGGACCATAGACAGTCGGTGAAAAGAGAAATTGAATGGGTTTCGGAATGACATTAGTGAAAACATTATACTTTTATTTTTATATCGAGGATATGCCTTTTACAAGCTATTGACCTTACTTTTCCTCCATTTCTCGCTTAATAAAATCAATAAATCAGTATTTCACAATTGTCTCTCAGCTGCATCTGCACAACAAATTGGTGAGGTGACACTGTGTAAAATCCGCTGTGTTTTGCCAAAAGAAGCAAATTTTAGTATGGCAACAAGAAAAATGTAGGTCTTACCCAAAATTCGTCACTCATGACGCTTCTCTGTAAGTTACAAGTGATTAACAAGCCAGACGAAAATAAATTGCTGCTTTAGCTAAATTTTCAGCGAAGTTCTTTCTAGATACTAACCAAAGCAGAAATGACAGTAGATCTTTTTGAATGGTCACCATGCAAGTGTGGGCGTGGAGGGGCTCCACTTAACATTTACAAAACCCCTGCAGCGCTCGTCATTTCCCCTACGTCCCCTCCCTGCAACCTCCACAGCTACCGCTCGCCCCAGCTGTGCCCTGCCAACTGTGCACTTACCATCGACCTCATTCCGTGCGCTCTCTACACAGAGCAGTAGTCTGTGGACAGTGATTTCATGGAAAGTATTCACCCTCTGATAGTATAGTTTCCACTGCTGCTTAATTCTGAAGTCTCAAAATGACCATTAACAGTGACAATACAGAGACAACGCTGCTAAAAGGCTGTAAATGTGTCCCATGTGATGGTTGCGTATGACGTTTTGAAATGCTTTCGCAGCACTGGAAATAGGTCGCGAACTGGGATCACACTAAAGGAAAACATCCATGAGAGGACAGGGAGTAAAAAATCGAAAAGATGCTCTTTGGGGAGGACTGTCTACTTTCTTCGATTCCACCATGTAAATTAGTTCTTGGAGTTTTCTAAGTAGTTCCTCGTGAGATACTTAGTGCCTTCCTTCAAGCTTCAAAGATCCTTTCCGACTCACAGATAGCGACGTCAGTTCTTGTGTAGACATCGCACGTCTTGAAAACCGTACTTACAATGCGTACCTTTCACTCACGAGAATTTTGTACTAGGGGAGTCGTGCCAAGGAATTCCAAAAATTGGCAGCACCCTCAGTCTCGCTTCCAACTCACACTTACAAAGGATAGCACGTTTTTACACAATTTTTTACTGAGTAGAACAATGTGATGCCGATGTTGATCGTAGCAGTTTTAACTTACATATAAACTTAAGAACGCCTTTACACACACTCAGTACAGAAAATCGTAACGTCGAAATACTATTAATATTGTTTCATTACCATACAATACATTTCAGAAAAATTTGCTACTTTTCTTGAAACTGTGGTTTGAGAAACTATTACTAATACACAACATTGTACAACATACGCACATTCAGGGTTCATACGACGTTTGTACATTGGACTGTTTCTTACGTTAAGCCATAATATATTCTAAAAAAGATATTAATTTGAATTTAATATATCAAGACGCTTTCCCTTGTGTCCAGGTTGCGTCCATTTCGTGTCATGCCAAGAAACACATATATGTAAGAACACTACTATGGCGAGCGATCCCCTGCGTTTCCTCCCAGCGCTGCCTGGCTCTCGTGCTGTTATCAGAGGGCGTTCGCATTAGATACAGCTTTGCAAGTGCCTCAGCTGTCCCGTCTGCCACAGCTCTCTGCGCGACGTCCATTTGTCTTGTTATTTACATAAAATGAAATGACCAATAAAATAACCGTTGGGACCGGAAACGTCACAGAATACCTTCCACTCAGATTTCTTAATATTTGTATCACACTCTTTCGTTAGTGATCGAGCGCTCTATGTATATTTTTAAGAAACGCGTCAGCCTAACCTTTTTAGCGTCCTAGCCACCTGACCGACATAGTAGTACAATTAATCGAAGTTTGTTACCTATTGTAGCCATAACTGAGTACAAATACCGCTATTTCTTACTTTTAACTGAGTAGACAACTCTATTTCATCATTAAGCTCTAGTTGCGAACCGAAAGAACCTAAAAATGGAGGGCCTAT
Source organism: Schistocerca gregaria (assembly GCF_023897955.1). Lineage (NCBI taxonomy): Eukaryota > Metazoa > Arthropoda > Insecta > Orthoptera > Acrididae > Schistocerca > Schistocerca gregaria. Next base: position 470,207,015 of record NC_064920.1, read on the forward strand.
TTTTATTCAGTAAACGAGAAACGAAAAGATTCAGCTTTAACCGTGAGAAGCCTTGTCAGCAACGTGAAATAATTACATGTTACCTTACATTTACTTGTCCTCATCCTAAAAGTTGGTTTAAACAAGCAGTTCATTTCCAAGGCCTAGTACTTGTCTTCCTCCAACTTTTCAGCTCAATTATCCGCATAGCTCTAAGGAGAACTACAGTATACTGTGGACTGTGAACGATAGAGCAACTCGTCATTTTTCAGTTGCGTAGAGGCGCAAATAAATACCAGAAATGAAACAAGCGGAAGTGATGATATAAATCCCTGGGTCAATTGGCTACTGAAGCCTGGAACTTTGGAGTGACAAACTGACACTTGCTCACTGAGGCACCGAGACCAGTGACTGGAATACTGAGCACCAAATTCGCCAATCAGGCAGAACCAATGGAACCAAGCCCTCCGCCCACATCGACTGTTTCTGGCACACCATACAGACTCCTACTTGCTTGTTATCATTGTTACGTGTTTCCAAGCCGTTATACCACAGTATTCGCAGTACGCGATGATTTCTAGTGGGTGTAGAAGATCCCGTAGCTTTTGAATACTACTAATGAAGCACTATTTTTCGGACAAAATCAAAAATCATTTTCTTATAAGTATTCGAATGTAAAAATTCCACTTTGGTTCTGCATTGTCTTTTCATATAATCTCACCTACAAAAATATTAACTACACTTTTAAAACAAGCACAGCGGCCGCCTCGGAGTGCTGTAAATGGGCTGTGGGGAAACGGGAAAAGAAGAGAACCGAAGCGTTTGAGCTACTGTGCTGCAAACAGATTCTGAAAATTAGGAAGACTGATAAAAGAGGAAATGAGGAGATTCTCCGTAGAATCGTCGAGGAAAGAAATGTGTGAAAACACTGACAAGAAGGAGGGACAGGGTGACAGAATATATGTTAAGGCATCGGGAAGTTACTTCCATGAGACTGGAAGGAGCTGCAGAGGCTAAAAACTGTAGGGAAAGGCAGAGATTGGAATGTGTCCAACAAATAGCTCAGAACGTCGGGTGTAAGTGCTATTCAGAGCTGAAGAGGCTGGCACGGAAGAACTAGTTGTGGCAGGCCGCAACAAATCAGTCAGAAACTTGATGACAAAAAAATTAACCGATCGTGTGTAACTGGTTCGATATCAGCACAGTAATATAAGTCGACGTGGAGACGTGACGGATAGCAGGAAGGAGCTATCGTGTTTGGACGTGGCCATCACTAAAACCTGAAAAAAGTTACGCGATTTGTTGGTGTATTATTGCGGACTCTCCAGCATGTCTACAAGAAATAGTGTCCCTCTCGGAGCCATGTAAAACTGCGTAACAGCAGTGGTCGTAAAAATATTCAAAACGACAGGGACCAGAGACGGGTTCACGCCTTGTCTGTGACAATCGGCTTTGAAATCGACAGTAATTGCAATTATCAGTAAATGCAGGTCTATCTCAAACCAGTTTCCGAGAGAAAATTATGAAGGGAAGTGAATGGAATGGATATTTGGTACCGGACACTTGCTCATAGCAGCACATGAAGGTGCACTTCTTCAGTGAATGAAGCAGCACAGAAACTGGACAGTGGCTGACTGGAGGCGTGTAGTGCTGTCCACGAGTTGTGATTTTCCCTCTTTTCAGATGATGCAGAGTGTCGAGTACACCGACGAACTAATGAGGTGTTTCACCTGCAGTGTGTGGAGGATGAAGTTCAGATGGGAGGTGGTTCTGTGGTGTTTAGGAGGTGTTATTCGTACCATAACTTGGACCCAAACATCCAGGGTACTGTGAATATGATCCAGTGCGTTGACCTCAACATTCTCGTTGATCTAGAGCTGCCCTTTCTTCTACACATTCGCAGTGAGTATGTTGTGGACACTACGATCTACCAACATGGGAATAGTCTTGTTGACAGGACTGGACGCATACATTTACATAATGGTAAGACAGAGAGCTAGGAACCAGGTTTTACATTGCAGGACACTTCCAGGAGCAGATGTGGACTCTGACCACAATTTATTGGTTATGAACTGTAGATTAAACTAAAGAAACACCAAAAAGGTAGTAATTTAAGGAGATGCAAGTTGGATAAACTGAAAGAACCAGAGGTTGTAGAGAATTTCAGAGAGATCTTTGGGGAACTATTGACGAGAACAGGGTAAGGAAATACAGTAGAAGAAGAATGGGTAGCTTTGACAGATGAAATAGTGAAGGCAGCAGCTAAAAAGACGAGGGCTAGTAGAAATCCTTGGGTAGCAGAAGAGATACTGAATTTAATTGATGAAAAGGAAAAATATAAATATGCAGTAATTGAAGCAGGCGAAAAGGTATACAAACGTCTCAAAAATGAGATCGATAGGAAGTGCAAAATGACTAAGCAAGGATGGCTAGAGGGCAAATGTAATTTCCTGCCTACAGGAAAATTAAAGAGACCTTTGGAGAAAAGACAACCACCTTGATGACTATCAAGAGCTCAGATGGACAACCAGTCCTAAGCAGACAAGGGAAAGCAGAAAGGTGGAAGGAGCCAGCCATGAAAAACTCTATCTGGTGAGCAAGATGTATGAGATAGCTGAAATACTCTGAGACTCCAAGAACAATGTAAGATTTCCAATCCCAAAGAAAGCAGGTGTCGACAGGTGTCAAAATTACCAAACTGTCAGCTTAACAAGTCACAGCTGCAAAATACTAACAGGAATTCTTTACAGACAAATGGAAAAACTGGAAGAAGCTGACCTCGGGTAAAATCAGTTTGAAATCTGTAGAAATGTTGGAACACGCGAGACAATACTGACCCTACGACTTATATTAGAAGATAGGTTAAGGAAAGGCAAACCTACGTTTCAGCATTTGTAGACTTAGAGAGAGCTTTTAACAATGTTGATGGAATACTCTCTTTCAAGTTCTGAAGGTGGCAAGGGTAAAATACAGGGAGCGAAAGGCTATTTACAATTTGTGCAGAAACCAAATGGCAGTTATAAGTGCCAAGGAGCATAAGTGCCAAGGAGCATGAAATGGAAGCAGTGGTTGAGAAGAGGTTGAGCCAGGCTTGTAGCCTATTCCCGGTATTATTCAAAGTATATATTGAGGAATCAGTAAAAAGAAAAATTTGGAGTATAAATTAAAATCCGTAGAGAAGAAAAAAAATGGTTTAAATGGCTTTGAGTAATATGGGACTTAACTTCTGAGGTCATCAGCCCCCTAGAACTTAGAACTACTTAAACCTAACTAACCTAAGGATGTCACTCACATCCATGCCCGAGGCAGGATTCGAACCTGCGACCGTAGCGGCCTCGCGTTTCCAAACAATAGCGCCATATAGAAGAAACAGAAAATTTGAGCGTTGCGGATGACATTGTACTTCTCTGAGAGACAGCATAGGACCCTGAGAAGCAGTTGAACGGAATGGACAGTGTCTTGAAAGGAGGATATAAGATAAACGTCAACAAAAGCAAAACGAGGATAACGGAATGTAGTTGAATTAAATCAGGTGATGCTTAGGGAATTAGGTTAGAAAATGAGACACTTAAAATAGTAGATGAGTTTTGCTATTTGGGGAGCAAAATAACTGACGATGGGGTCGAAACTGAGAGGATACAAAATGTAGGCGTGCTACGAAAAGGAAGAAGAGAAATTTATTAACGCCGAATGTAGATTTAAGTGTCAGGAAGTATTTTCTGAAAGTATTTATATGGAGTGTGGACATGTATGGAAGTGAATCGTGTGCAATAAATAGTTTAGACAAGAAGAGAATAGAAGCTTTCAAAATGTGGTGCTACAGAAGAATGCTGAAGATTGGATGGGTAGATCATGTAACTAATGAGGAGGTACTGAACAGAATTGGGGAAAAGAGGAACTTGTGACACAACTTGACTAGAAGAAGAGATCGGTTGGTAGAACACTTTCTGGGGGATCAAGGGATCGCCAATTTAGTACTGGAGGGAAGTGTGGAGGGTAAAAGTCGGAGATCACTAAGCAGATTCAGAAGGATGTAGGTTGCAGTAGTTCTTCGGAAATGAAGAAGCCTGCACAGGATAGAGTAGCATGGAGAACTGCATCAAACCAGTCTCTGGACTGAAGACCACAACAACAACAGCATGACGGCATGTTCATTTGTGGACTAACCTTCCTGGGAACGATTGGCAGCCGTAGGGTTGTGTCTCTGCAATAAACGGGAGTGTTCCGATGAACTCATGTATCCTACAGTAACAGAATATGAGATGAAAAACCCCGTCACGGCTGAGGTATTCTCGATTTACTTGAAAAATTCTGTGACGGCGGAGATATCCTCGTGTTACTTGTGAACAGTGCACATTGAGAGGCCTACTAATGGAACATTAGGTCCGTGTGCCGGCTTTCCTCTCTAACTTGATCACGTCACTTTCGCGACCCGCGCCCACTGTACTGCAATACCCGAATTGGCCGTACGGATCGACAGAGTTTTAACTTGCTAAAGCGTCCTTTCGGTTTTTACCACACGCCATTTACTCTCCTTCAGGTTGTTGGAGGATCCATTTCATATGATTGCTAATTCCACAGATCTTGGTAGATGCTCCGTTTGTGGCAACCATCGATTGTACGAGGGCCGTTCCGACAGTAACGCCTACTATTTTTTGTGATGACTTTGGATGTCCGCACCGGGTGTAGTTAGTGTAGTGCTAGTACTTGAACCTTCCTCTTTCATTTGCAGGTTGTTCCGTTGTTCTGCGGTAGTTGGCGCCAGCAGAGGTGTGTTCCAAAATGCAGGTTCGAATCCTGCCTCGGGCATGGATGCGTGTGATGTCCTTGGGTTAGTTAAGGTTAAAGTAGTTCCAAGTTCTACGGGACTGATGAACTCACATGTTAAGTCCCATAGTGCTCAGAGCCATTTGAACCATTTGAACTACTGCTTGGGGCACTTTGTAGACAAGGAGCAATTATGGGGCCGTCATCTCATGCCACGTCTAGCGCTACCGCAGGATAACTGATGGAATACAGTGCAGGAAATGATAGCCACACGTGACACTGCTGCTGTTTTAACAAAGGAAGGAACGCTCGTGCCCGCATCTCGTGGTCGTGCGGTAGCGTTCTCGCTTCCCACGCCCGGGTTCCCGGGCTCGATTCCCGGCGGGGTCAGGGATTTTCTCTGCCTCGTGATGGCTGGGTGTTGTGTGCTGTCCTTAGGTTAGTTATGTTTAAGTAGTTCTAAGTTCTAGAGGACTATGGCCATAGATGTTAAGTCCCATAGTGCTCAGAGCCATTTGAACCATTTGAACGCTCGTGTTCTCAATGGCCGAGTAACAAAGTGACGAAACCTGACGCTCTTATACAACAGGATAGCATGTATCCCAGCACAAACCAGCAGCCCCCGTGAAAGGTATCAACGACCATTTCCTACAGCCCGACAAAGAAAGGACAATGAAATGTAATTATAATCTGAGTACAGATTATGACTGTAAGACAGAGGACGACGCGATGACAGTAACCACGGAAAGATAGCATGCCTAATTAGTGAGCTGATAAATTTGACTTGCAGTTTTCACTCCGACAATTTTTTTCTCGTCAGTGTCTTCCCAAGTTAAAGAAGGTTCTAAAAACTCAAGTAGTAACATAATCCCATGATGCCGCACCTGTTGAAAAGTCTAGATTTTAGCCGCAACATTCGCAGTCTGTTCACAGTAACGGTTCGGTGGAAGGTGACGCTGTTACACACAGGATGACCTGTTTAGCACCTTTTCAGAAAAACCAACGTGAAAGCTCTACGGATCGCCCACGCTTCTCGCCTGACTCGTCGCAGGAGGGACAGTGCCGCCTCCATAGTCAGACTGGCAGTATAGGAACACTTTTCTTCCTTTGTAGCAACACTTGTGTGTCGTCCCGGAGACGTTAAAACGCGGAGAATCTCGGTCCGAAGGCCCACACCGAAGCAGCTCCTGGACGCGATCGGTTGATTACATTTCCCTGGAAGGATGGCTTGACAGTCAGCAGCCATTTTAGTCCCATCACGTTCTGGACACCATTACTTTGAAGCCAGGTGTCTCCTATAAATAAGCGAGTAGAATCCGATTGCATTTTACGTCAATGCACGTTAGGATTGCAATCTCGGCCACAGCACTCACTCTGTGCCGGTCCTGCGAGCGACCGTTCGACTACTAATGGCAAGCCACGCGCTGAAGCCTTTGTCTTCTCATTTCCTCGTCTTAATACTATGACTCATTACTTCCGTAACTCATGTACCAACTGTCCACGGTTAGATTTCTCGGCCCTTTCTCTAATCCTTAATTGTGGATTCCTAGCTATTCCCATATTGTGGAGGTTGTCCCACGTTTTCACATTATTCATGAGACATACTGGTCTTCATTCAATTCCTAATATCTCGTTTACTTCTGTAGCCGTGTTCCCTATCCCTAAATAATTTTGACCACACTGCAGCCGAAACCACTGTTTCCGTTAGCGAGGTCTGATGCTAACGGTCAAGTTGACGAACAGTTTTACAAGTAAGGTCTGAATTATCTATGAAATTATAAGAAGGGGTAGCCGAGGAACATTTTGATCTGCCTTGTTGCATCTTTTCTCTTAATTCATCAGGTCACGAGGAGTGACGATTTCCTCCAAGGCTTCACAGGCCTGGACCTTCTCAAGCATTATAGCCACTGCTCAGATGCTCATTTATCAGTCAGATGTTTTGAAATATTGAAAATATATATATGAAACATACTTTCTTCAAGTCATTATGTATTTTCTGTTTGATATGAACCATGGACCTTGCCGTCGATCGGGAGGCTTTTGTGCCTCAGCGATACAGATAGCGATACTGTAGGCGCAACCACAACGGAAGGGTATCTGTTGAGAGGCCAGACGAACGTGGGGTTCCTGAAGAGAGGTAGCAGCCTTTCCAATAGTTGCAGGGGCAACAGTCTAGATGATTGATTGATCTGGCCTTGTAACATCAACCAAAATGGTCTCACTGTGCCAGTACTGCGAACATCTGAAAGCAAGGGGAACCTACAGCCGTAGTTGTTCCCGAGGACCTGCAGCTCTACTGCATGGTAAAATGGTGATGGCGTCCTCTGGTGTGAATTATTATGGAGGTAAAATAGTCCCACATACGCATCTCTGGGTTGGGACTACTTAAGATCATGTCGCGATCAGGAGAAACTAAACTGACATTCTACGGATTGCAGCGTGGAATGTTAGGTCCCTTAATTGGGCAGGTAGGTTAGAAAATTAAAAATGGGAATGGATCGGTTTAAGTTAGATATAGTGGGAATTATTGAAGTTCGGTGGCAGGAGGAACAAGACTTCTGGTTAGGTGAATATAGGGTTATAAATACAAAATCAAATTGGGGTAATGCAGGAGTAGGTTTAATAATGAATAAGTAAATAGCAATGTGGATACGCTACTATGAACATCATAGTGAACGCATTATTGTAGCCAAAAACGGACACGAAGCCTATACCCACCACAGTAGTACAAGTTTACACTGATGAGCCAAAACTTTATGACCACCTGATTAATAGCTTGTTTGCTCGTCTCCGGAACGAATACGTCACTGATTCTACGTATAAGGCATCCGACAGTTTGTTGGTAGGTTTGCGTAGGTATATGACATCAGATGAACACGAACAGGTCATGTAATTCGCGTTTCGTAGGATTTTCGTCAGATGAATTTGGTGGACGAGATATCAACGTGAGTTCACTATAATGCTCTTCAAACCGCTGTAGCACGGTTCTGTCTCCGAGACAGGACAATTATACTGATGATAGATGACATCGCCGTCAGGAAAGACATCAAAGCATGGAGGGATGCAGGTGGTTCTCAGCTGTCAGCGTGTCTTCGATTACTTCCACAGGTCCTATGCAAGCGCAGGAGAATATCTCCTATAGCATAATACTGCTCCTACCAGCCTGCATCTGTGGTGCACTGTACGTTTTGAGCTATCGTTCTTCGTTGTCCTTGGAGACGCCCATCGAGCTAGAGTAGCAAAAATGTGATTCACCCTAGGAGCCGACACGTTTCCATTAATTGACGGTAAAATCCCGATAGTGCCGTGCAATAGTAACTGACGATGTCCTTGGGTCAACATGGGAATACATAGGGGTGGTCTGCTGCAGAGCTCCCTATTCAACAATGCACGATAAACGGCGTGCTCCGAGACACTTTCAGCAGAGATGCCATAGGTCACCATCTATCCTACTTTACAGAGCAGCCAAGCCTCCGAACCCCACAACCTGTGAAGAGTTGTGGACGTCCAAGCATTTAGTGCCTAGTGATGGTTCGAGTGTCGTTCTACCTCTTTCTGTAGTTGCTCACAGCACTAGCACATGAACATTCGACCATCTTCGCCGTTTTCGAGATATTCGTTCACTGGCTCTGCATAATCATATGCCTTTCATCAAAGTCGCTTATCTCAATTTGTTTCCCCATTTGCAACCCAAGCCTTCGCTAGGGTGATCCCTGTCCATGTTTGCTCCCTCTTACATACTTTGTTTTACTGTGCCACATGCCCACAACACCACCAGGCGGCATCCAACATCGGTGTGGGCAGAGGTTGTAATGTTTTGGTTCAAATGGCTCTGAGCACTATGCGACTTAACATCTGTGGTCATCAGTCGCCTAGAACTTAGAACTAATTACACCTAACTAACCTAAGGACATCACACACATCCATGCCCGAGTCAGGATTCGAACCTGCGACCGTAGCAGTCGCGCGGTTTCGGACTGTGCGCCTAGAACCGCGCGACCACCGCAGCCGGCTGTAATGTTTTGGCTTATCAGTGAATTTACAAATTAGGTCGTTAGATGATGGAGACTTTGATGAAATGTATGACGATATAAAAGAAATTATTCAGATAGTTAATGGAGACTGTGCTGGCGTAAGCTGTCGCCAACACACCAGTTGGCAAAGATGTAGCATGGAGATCGATAGTAGGCGTTGGATCAAGCCCACCTACCAGGAGGGAGGCCAAAGACAGACTCGCAGGCAACACGCCGCCAATGCCCTCTTGACTGCAAGTAATTAGGTCGCCGCCGCTGTCCGGGGTACTCAGTCTCGGTCTCAGTCACTAGCTCAGTCTGTCACTCAGTCACTATCTCAGTCTCAGTCACTGGCGCACTAACTCGCACTCCAAGCTGGCATCTGTCAGTATATTGCGACTACATTGATGTTCATAGTGGGACTTGTACTTCTCACCAGTGAGGCTAAGTATTACTGTTATGGAAGAGCTTGTACCACAACACGTGGACTCTCTTAAAGATAAGTAGCTTCCTGTTTAAGTAAATAAAGAACTCTGTTAATACATGTGTGCAGTTGTGTTGCAGAAAGAGGACATCGGCCACCAAACCACATCCTCTCCCTTGATTCCTATGGTACAAGACCCGAAAATAAAATAGTGACAGGGGCTGGAATTTGGCGGTAATAAATGAAAGAGAAGGAAAAAATAGTGAGTGAATATGGTCTGGAGGAGAGGAATGAAAGAGGAAGCCGCCTGGTAGAGTTTTGCACAGAGCATTATTTAATCATCGCTGACGGTTTAAGAACCATGAAAGAAAGTTGTACACATGGATGATACCTTGAAGACACCGTAATGTTTCAGATTGATTTTCTAACGGTAAGACAGAGATTTCGGAAACAGATTTTATATTGTAAGATATTTCTAGTGAACAAGAGGACTCTGACCACAATTTGTTGGTTGTGAACTGTAGATCAAAACCGAAGAAACTGCAAAAAAGGTAGCAAATTAAGGGGATGGGAACTGGATATATTGAAAAAACCAGAAGTTGTTGAGAGTTTCAGACGGAGCATTAGGCATCGCTACACGAGAACAGGAGAAATGAATACAGTAGGAGACGAATGGGTAGCTGTGAGAACTGAAAGCCGGCCAGTGTGGACGAGCGTTTCTAGGCGCTTCAGACTGGAACCGCGCGACCACTACGGTCGCAGGTTCGGATCCTGCCTCGGGCATGGATGTGCGTGATGTCCTTAGGTTAGTTAGGTTTAAGCAGTTCTAAGTTCTAGGGGACTGATGACCTCAGATGTTAAGTCCCATAGTGCTCAAAGCCATTTGAACCATTTTGAGAAATGAAATAGTGAAAGCAACACAGGATGAAATAGGTAAAAAGACAAGGTCTAGTAGAAATCCTTGGATAACGTAGGAGACAGTGAATTTAATTGATGAAAGGACAAAATATAGAAATGCAGTAAATGAAGCGAACTAAACGGAATATAAGCGTCTACAAATGAGAATGACAGAAAGTGCAAAATGGCTAAGCAGGAATGGCTAGAGGACAAATGTAAGAATTAGTAGTATATTTCATTAAGGAAAATTAAAAAGATCTTTGGAGATAAGCAGTTGCATGAATTTCAAGAGCTCTTATGGAGAACCAGTCCTAACAAAGAGGGAAAAGCTGAACGGAGCAAGGAGTTTGTAGAGAATCTTTACAAGGGAGGTGTACTTGGGTGCTGTATTACAGAAATGGAAGGATAGGTACATGAAGATGAGATGGGAGATACGACACTGCGAGAAGAATTTGACAGAGCTCTGAAAGATCTAAACCGAAACAAGGGGCCGGGAGTAGATGAACTTCGTCATAACTTGGGAGATCCAGCCATGACAAAACTCTTCTGTCTGGTGTGCAAGATGTTTGAGTCAGGCGAAATATCCCAGACGTCAATAAGAATTTAATAATACCAATTCCAAACAAAGCAGGTGCTGACAGGTGTGAATATTACAGAACTATCAGTTTGATAAGTCATGGTCGTAAAATAACTAACACGAATTCTTTATAGAAGAATGGAAAAACTGATAGAAGCAGACTTCGGAGAAGATCAGTTTGGATTCCGTAGAAATGTAGAAAGACAGGAGGCAATAGTGACTCTACCACTTCCTTTATAAGATGGGTTAAGGAAATGCAAATATGTGTGTATACAGCACTTGTAGACTTAGAGAAAGCTTTTGACCCTGTTGACTGGAATACTGTCTTTGAAATTCTAAAGGTGGCAGGGGTAAAAGACAGAGAACGAGAGGATATAAACAATGTGAACAAAAAACAGACGGCAGTTACAAGAGCCGATGGCCATTAAATGGAAACAATAGCTGAGAAAGAAGAGAGATGGCGTTTTAGCCTATCGTCGATGTTATTCAATGTGTACACCGAGCAAGCGGGAAAGGGAACCAAATAAAAGTAAGAATTAAGGTCCAGGGAGAAGAAATGAAAACTCTGAGGTATGTCGATGGCCTTGTAATTATCTCAGAGACTGCAAAGGATATGGAAGAGCATGTGGACGGAATGGACAGGGCTTCAACGGAGAATGTACAGTGAAGTGCCAACGAAACTGGTATAGGCATGCGTATCCAAATACAGAGAGATGTAAACAGGCAGGATACGGCGCTGCGTCGGCAACGCCTATATAAGACAACAAGTGTCTGGCGCACTTGTTGGATCGGTTACTGCTGCTACAATGGCAGTTTATAAACATTTAAGTGAGTTTTAACATAGTATTATAGTCGGCGCACGAGCGATGGGACACAGCATCTCCGAGGTTGCGATAAAACGGTGATTTTCCTGTGCGACCATTTCACGAGTGTACCGTGAATATCAGCAGACCGGTAAAACTTCAGATCTCCGACATCTCTGCAACGGGAAACGATCCTGCAAGAACGGGACCAACGACGTCTGAAGAGAATCGTTCAACGTGACAGAAGTACAGCCCTTCTGCAAATTACTGCAGATTCAATGCTCGGCCATCAACGAGTGTCAACGTGCAAACCATTCGACGAAACATCATCGATATGGGCTTACGGAGCCGAAGGACCACTCGTGTACCCTTGATGACTGCCCGACACGAAGCTTTACGCCTCGCCTGGGCCCGTCAAATCGACATTGGACTGTTGATGACTGGAAACATGTTGCCTGGTTGGACGAGTCTAGTTTCAAATTTTATCGAGTGGGATGGACGTGCACGGGTATGGAGACAACCTCATGAATCCATGGACCTTGCATGTCAGCAGGGGACTGTTCAAGCTGGTGATATGTCTGTAATGGCGTGGTACATGTGCAGTTGGAATGTTATGGTACCCCTGGTACATGTGGATACGACTCTGACAGATGACATATACGTAAGCATCCTGTCTGATCACCTGCATCCATTAATGTCCATTGTGCATTCCGACGGACTTGGACAATTCCAGCAGGACAATGTGACACCGCACACGTCCAGAATTGCTACAGAGTGGCTCCAGGAATACTCTTCTGAGTTTAAACACTACCGCCGGCCACCAAACACCCCAGACATGAACATACTATCAGTGAGCGTGCTGTCCGTATGTAGGATGGGGAGGACGCGCGATCTGAGTGTGACTGGGAGCAGATTGTGATGGCCCAAAGGTTCAACGCTAGTATTTTGGAAACTGCACGACTTGTCGAGTGCTCGAGGAGTGTTGTAGTGAGTGTCTTCAACACGTGGCGGAACCAGACGTCTTGGTGTAGGGCGGCCACCCCTCATGACAGATGTCGGACATCGTAGGCTGGGCAGACTATTAAAACAGGACAGGCGCAAACGGTGGTGGAACTAACATCAGGTTTCAATGCTGAGCAGAGTACAAGTGAATCTGAACATGTAGTGCATTAAACATTCGTAAGGATGGGCATCCGCAGTCGACGACCCATGTATGTGCCAATGTTAGCATCGTCATCGTACACTGGTTGGTGACCATGTACACCCCACTATAGCGATCATGTTTCCCGGCGACAGCGGCATATTTTAGTGAGATAATACACCATCTCACAAGGCCAGGAGTGTGATGCAGTGGTTTGAAGAACACAGTGACGATTTCTAACTGATGTGCTGCCAAACCCAACTCGCCAGATCTGAAGCCGATCGAACACATCTGGGATATGTTTGAATGTGGTGTCAGAGTTTCTCGCCCCCGGGAATTATGTGACCTGTGAGTGCAGATGGGGGGGACAGCTGCCACCAGAGACCTACCAAGGCCTCACTGCAACCATACTTCGACGCGTCGTCGTTATTATCCATGCCAAATGTGGACATACAGGCTGTTAGATAGGACTTTATGAAATGTCATGACTGATTTAAAATGAAGACTGGCAATGGCCAGAAAATCATTTCTGAAGAAGGGAAGTTCGTTAACATCGAATTTACATTTAAGTGTCTGGAAATATTTTCTGAAAGTATTTGTATGGAGTGTAGGCATGTATGGAAGTGAAACATGAGCGGTAAACAATTTAGACAAAAAGCGAGTAGAAGGATTTGAAATGTGGTGCTACAGAATAATGCTGAAAATTTGATGTGTAGCTCACGTGACTAATGAGAGGTACTGAACAGAATTGGATACAAAAGAAATGTTCGGAACAACATGACTAGACGAGACGCATTCTGAGTCAAGAAGGGATCACCTATTTGGTACTGGAGGGAAGGGTGGACCGGGGGGGGGGGGGGGGGGGGGGGTTAAATCATATGGAAAGACCAAGAGATAGATACAGTATACAGTAGGGAGATTCAGCAGAAGGGTGCATGTTGCAGTATTTATTCGAAGAGGCTTGCACAGGACAGAGTATCATGGACAGCTGCATCAGTCCAGTCTCCGGACTGAAGACCATAACAACAATACATATATTTCTGAAACACTCTTACCTAGTTACCTTATCCGGCTTCAGCTGGGAAGAGATAAATTTGCTGCCAAATAATATAGATCGTTAGTTAATATTTAATAAAATATTATTCACTCTATTCTTCATACTTAATCATTCATTACAACGTGTGCTATGACAAAAGGTGTTAATCGGAGAGTTAATTCCGAAGCTAAGAGTTCACTGAGTGTCGTGCTGGACATTGGACACGTCAAGTCAGGACCTGGCAGAGACACAATTCCTGTACGGAAAGGCGGACGGCCCGATGTTTCTAGAAGGACTGGCATAGACAGCAATGATGTCCACATCAAATGACATTTGAACTTCTCCATCACCTTCCGTGCGCTCATGAGAATTTTACATCTCTGATTGTAGAGGAAGAGACTCTGGATTCTGTGCAACCTATTACTTCTCTCATTACACGAAGGTTAGTCTTGCAAGTGAATCTTCTTCCTAGGACTGTGTGGAGACTGTCGCAAGGGCAACAGTTGTGTCCTCATAATTTCCAGCGTGTACAGGCCCTGTCACCAGCAGATTACTCCACGCGATTTATAGTGTGCCAGCAGTTCGTGGAACAGTGTGCTACAAATCCGACCTTCCCTATTGTACCTTGGTATTATTCACGTATGAAGTACAGTTCAAGCGAGATGTCATTACAAACTTCCACAATCAACATGCATGGGTACTTGAAAAGGCACATATAATTAATTGTTCTGCATGTCACTAAGAGCGTTTCTCCATCGGAATATAAACTAGTATAATTGGTTATCGATTAGTTTGATGGAAAGCCAGTATTCAGGCAAGAAGAGGAGGGTGTTTTGATCATCTCTTTCGAAGGTTATATCTCAGAAACCAAGCATTTCTGGACACATATGAGGGATACGTACCTAAAATTACGCCCCGTATTTGTGAAACAACCTGTGTGATGTATTCGTTGTCACAGAGATATTGACTTTAATCTTTCAAGGAATCATGAACGAAACTACACTGTACTAAATTGCAATTCCTATGTGCTTCGACTCGCTAAAAGTGTTAATTCTTAATGCGTTTTGTACTTGTTGCTCTTCGTTTGATTCACTGTTTCGAAGTGAAGGTATTCTAATTCTCGCCTCTTCTCCAGTATCTTCACGTGGCTCTTCATTTCGATCCTCTCTTATTCGTTGCACTCCTTTCCGAACTATTGGTAAATCATCTTTCTCTTCCTTATTCTGGTTCGCACACTACCTTTCCTCTCCAACCTCCACCCCTCCCCACCACCTACAACCAACACCTCGAAGTTTTGGCGGTAACCAGGCCTTGGTGTCCCATCGATAATAAGAAAGTCTACTAGCAGCGGCTGCGCGTGGGCGGCAAAAATATGTGGCGATATGGAACCTATCTCTTTCTCTAATGTAAAGACAGAGAATATTTGAAATTGTTTTGGTTATCGAAGTGCGCGTAAGAATCAGAGATGTATGTATGCTATATAAAATGTGCGAAATAGAAGGCAGATGTTGAAGTAAGATAAAGTGCTCTAAGAAGTTCTATAGCTTCTCTGGATATTCTGGAACGGGAAATTGTAGACGTTATATCCCATAAATTTCAACCCTGGAAAGTATACAAGAGAAATTTTGAATGTGAATAAAAAACAATAATCTCTAGACCTTTAGAATTGTACACAAGTGTTGCGAAACCGAAAACTGTAGATGATATGCTCTATAATTTTCACTAGCGGAAGTTATAGAAGGCAAAATTCAGAGCGCGTGCGGCCACATTATTTAGCCACGAAAAATTAATGAATAAATAATGTTCGTATAATACACCGAGGTTACAAAAGTCATAGGATACATCCTAATATCGTGTCGGACCTCGTTTACCCGGTGTAGTGCAGCAGCTTCACGTGGCATGGACTCAACAAGTCGTTGAGAGTCCTCTGGAGAATTACGAAGGCTCTCTATAACTGCAAAAGTGTTGCCGGTGCACATGTTGTGTCCCATAATTTACGTTCGATAGGATTCATGTCGAGCGATCTGAGTGCCAAATCAAAAATGGTTCAAATGGCTCTTAGCACTATGGCACTTAACATCTGAGGTCATCAGGCCCCTAGACTTAGAACTACTGAAACCTAACTAACCTAAGGACATCACACATATCCATGCCCAAGGCAGGATTCAAACCTGCGACCAGAGCAGCAGCGCGGTTCCGGACTGAAGCACCGAGAACAGCATCATCATTCATTGGGTCGAATTATCCACAATGTTCTTAAATCCAATGGCAAACTATTCTAGCCCAGAGACATGACATTGTGGTTTGGGAACGTGAAATCTATGAATGGCTGCAAATGTTCTGCAAGTAGCCAAACACAACCATTTTCAGTCAATGATCAGTTCACTTGGACCAGAGAACCCAGTCCGTTCCATGCAAACACAGTCAACAACGAGCTTTCATAGTGCCAGGATGACAACCTGGGTCCGTGGCTTCGTAGGGTCTGCGCCACACTCTAACCCTTCCATCAGCTCTTACCAACTGAAACCGGAACTCGTCTAAAAATGTGCGTGAAATCTTATGGGACTTAACTGCTAAGGTCATCAGTCCCTAAGCTTACACACTACTTATCCTAAACTATCTTAAGGACAAACACACACACCCATTCCCGAGGGAGGACTCAAACCTCCACCCGGACCAGCAGCACAGTCCATGACTGCAGTGCCTGAGACCGCTCGGCTAATCCCGCGCGAAGGAACTCGTCCGATCAGACACTGTTTTTCAGTCGTCAAGCGTGTAACCGATATTGGCAACGCACCCAGGAGAGGCGCCGCAGGCGATATCGTGTTGTTAGCAAAGGTGCTTGTCGCCTGCTGCCATAGCTCATTAACGCCAAATTTCGTCGCACTACTCTAACGGATACGTGCCACATTTATTTATGCTTTTATTTCACGAAGTGTTGCTTGTCTGTTAGCACTGACAACTGTATGCAAACGCTGTTAAGTGAAGACCGTCAGCCACGGCGTTGTCTGTGGTGGGAGGCAAGGCCTGAAGTTTGGTATTCTCGGAACACTCTGGACACTACAGAATTTGGAATATTGAATTCCCTAACGATTTCCCAAATGGAATATTCTATGCGTTTAGCTCCCAACTACTATTTAGCGTTCATAGTCCCTTAATTCCCTAATCCATAACCACGTCGCAAATCTTTTCGCATAAATCACCTGAGTACAAACGACAGCGCTGTTTTTTTTTGTCTTTACTGTTAATTTCACACCCGATACAGGTAGGCCAGCAGCCGCAAACTATGCCACTCTTTGGCTACAGATAAAACTAATGATACAAAAGAAGACTATCGCAGAACAGACATGGTGGATATACAAACGCAGACATACAAAATTAAAACACACGGAGCCGTTCACGGGAGCAGAGTCCAAAATAAAAATGTTCAGACACGTGGACATGCACAGAGATGACAGATGACACACGCGAACGTTGGAGCACAAATGATTAAACATTGGAAAACTTGAGCACGAACACGATGGCACACACAAACACTAGGTGATGATCTCCAGCGCGTGAACGTTCACTGTACGTGTACGAGTCCAGGTACTTGCCAAAAGGGGAAAAAGGGGGGAGGAGTGAGTGTGTAGATGCCAGTAGCAGAGGAGATGGGAGGGGGAGGGAAGAAGGTAAGGGGGTAGGGGATGCCCAGTGGGAGGAGGGAAGGGGGAAGGGAGGGTGCCCTCATGAAAAAACACAGGGTGCGGTAGAGGAGGATCAAAGTTGATAGGAGGGGTAGATGGAAGGGATGAGGGTATCATCAGGGAGGAGGAGTTGGTGGAAGCCACCTTGGGTGAGGGTATGGACAGTGGAGAGATGTGGGATGTGGGAATGCAGGAGCGGAAGCAGACCCGGGTGGGAGAGGATGGGATAGACAAGCGGGTGAGGGGGATCAAGTTTGCAGGTGTAGAGGATCCATATCCGTTCGAGGAAGAGAAGGAGTTGCGTTAACGGAATAAGGTCATAAAGGATCCACGTGGGGGAGGGGAGACGGATGCGACAGGCAAGACGGATCACATGGCGTTCTAGGATTTGAAGGGATTTGTAAAATGTAGGACGGGCGGAGATCCAGGCGGGATGAAAGTAGCAGAGGATAGGGTGGATAAGGGATTTATAGGTGTGAAGGATGGTGGTGGTGGTGGGGGGGAGGGGTTCCAGACCTCATGTGCGGCCAGAAAGGAGCTTGAGGAGACGGAGTCAGGAGCGTGCCTTGGCTTGGATTGTCCAGAGAGGCTATGGTCAAGGGTGACGCCAAGGTACTTAAGGCTGGGGTGAGGGAGATAGGACGGCCATAAATGGTGAGATAGAAGTCGAGGAGACGGAAGGAAGGGGTGGTTTTGCCTACAATGATCGCCTGGGTCTTGGAAGGATTGATCTTGAGCAACCACTGGTTACACCAAGCAGTGAACAGGTCAAGATGGGATTGGAGAAGGTGTTGGGAGCGTTGCAGGGTGGAGGCGAGGGTAAGGAAGGCGGTGTCATCGGCGTACTGGAGAAGGTGGATGGGGAAGGAGGGCGGGGGGGAGAAAGGCCGTGGCATGTCCGCCGTATACAAAAGGTATAGAAGAGGGGAGAGGACGGAACCTTGGGGCACATCGGCGGAGGGGTAGAAGGTGTAGAAATCCATGTTATGGATGCTGACATAGAAAGGACTTTGGGAAAGAAAGGACCCGATCAGACGGACGTAGTTGATAGGAAGGGTGAAGGTTTGGAGCTTGAAGAGGAGACCTGAATGCCACACACGGTCGTAGGCGCGTTCTACGTCGAGGGAGAGGAAGATGGCGGAGCGACGGGAGTTGAGCTGTTCAGAGAGGAGATGAGTGAGGTGAAGGAGAAGGTCATCGGTAGAGAAGGACGGTCGATAGGTACAATGGGTAACGGGAAGGAGGCAGTGCTGGCGGAGATGCTGGTGGATGCGTCGGGTAAGGATGGATTCCAGGACATTGCTGAAGACCGAGGTAAGGCTGATGGGACGGTAGAAGGAGACAGCGGATGGCGGTTTGTCGGGTTTGAGGAACATCAGGATACGGGAGGTTTTCCATAGGCCGGGATAGCAACCGGTGGACAAGACTACATTATACAGTCTGGCCAGGGTGGAGAGTAGGGAGGCGGGAGATTCATGGAGGTGGCGATAGGTAACACGATCGTGCCCGGGAGCGGTGTTGCGTTTCGTGTGGAGTGTAGTGATGATATCCTGAGCAGTAATGGGGATATTGAGTCCGTTGGGTGTAATGTCGTCCAAGTACTGGAAGACAGGGTCGGGGGGAGGGACAGCGGTGTCAGCTCGATCGTGGACATCGGTGAAGAGGTCAGCTCCGCCAACTCACTGCCCTTTTATACCTTACGTACGCGATAATACCGCCATCTGTATATGTGCATACCGATATCCCGTGACTTTTGTTACCTCAGTTTGGCCGAACATTACAATGAGACACTCCCAGCTACCAACAACGCTCCTAGAGAGAGAAGTACTAGACGTGTCCCAACCAAAGCCACATGTGAGATGTTAGCGTGGGCAGGAGTGGCTGGAGTGAGTGGAGCGGCCGGTTGCAGGCAGCTTCTTCCTGCCGCGCGACCAGCAGCGGCCGCGGCCGGCGCGCCACACGGACTACGAGGGCCTTGCCTACCTGGGCGAGTTCCCGCTCGCCTGGGCCGCCTGCTGCGCCAACGAGAGCGTCTACAACCTGCTGCTCGACCACGGAGCCGACCCCGACGCCCAGGACTCCTTCGGCAACATGATCCTCCACATGGTCGTCGTCTGCGACAAGCTGGTCAGTCCCAAACGCCGCTCCGCCATTCATTACACATTAGCCCAGAAATACGAGACTCGCTTTGTGTTACGTTTGCTATGCCTATAAATACTGCATCTTACCATCAATACAGGGTGGTCCATTGATCGTGACTGGGCCAAATGTCTCACGAAATAATCGCCAAACGCAAACACTACAAAGCACGAAACTTGTCTAGCTTGAAGGGGGAAACCGGATGGCGCTATGGTTGGCCCGCTAGATGGCGCTGTCGTAGGTCAAACGGATATCAACTGCGTTTTTTAAAAATAGAAACCCCCTTTTTTGTTACATATTCGTGTAGTACGTAAAGAAATATGAATGTTTTAGTTGGACCACTTTTTTCGCTTTGTGTAACAGTCACAAACATATGGCTCACAATTTTAGACGAACAGTTGGTAACAGGTAGAAATACGTTGCGAAAGACTTCTTAGCCATATCGGTAACAGGTAGGTTTTTTAAAATTAAAATACAGAACGTAGATACGTTTGAACATTTTATTTCGGTTGTTCCAATCTGATACATGCACCTTTGTGAACTTGTCATTTCTGAGAACGCATGCTTTTACAAGGTTATTACCTGTAAATACCATATTAATGCAATAAATGCTCAATACGATGTCCGTCTGCCTCAATGCACTTGGCAGTGTAACGACGTTCCTCTCAACAGCGAGTAGTTCGCCTTCCGTAATGTTCGCACATGCATTGACAATGAGCTGACGCATGTTGTCAGGGTTGTCGGTGGATCACGATAGCAAATATCCAACTTTCCCCGCAGAAAGAAATCTGGGGACGTCAGATCCGGTGAACGTGGGGCCATGGTATGGTGCTTCGACGACCAATCCATCTCTCATGAAATATGTTATTCAATGCGGCTTCAACCGCACGCGAGCTATGTGCCAAACATCCATCATGTTGGAAGTACATCGCCATTCTGTCATGCAGTGAAACATCTTATGGTAACATTGGTAGAACATTACGTAGAAAATCGGCATAAATTCCACCAATTACATTGCAATATATAAAATGGGGTCCAATTATCCTTCCTCCCATAATGCCGCACCATACATTAACCCGCTAAGGTCGCTGATGCACCACTTGTCGCAGCCATCGTCGATTTTCCGTTGCCCAATAGTGCCGGTTTACGTTACCGCTGTTGGTGAATGAGGCTTCGTCACTAAATAGAACGCGTGCAAAAAACCTGTCATCATCCCATAATTTCTCTTGTATCCAGTGGCAGAATTGTACACGACGTTCAATGTCGTCGGCATGCAATTCCTGGTGCATAGAAACATGCTACGGGTGCAGTCGATGTTGATTTAGCATTCTCAACACCGACGTTTTTGATATTCCCAGTTCGTGCGCAATTTGTCTGCTACTGATGTGCGGATTAGCCGCGACAGCAACTGAAACACCTACTTGGACATCATCATTTGTTGCAGGTCGTGGTTGACATTTCACATGTGGCTGAACACTTCCTGTATTCTTAAATAACGTAACTATCCGGCGAACTATCCGGACACTTGGATGATGTCGTCCAGGATACCGAGCAGCATACATAGCACACGTCCGTTGGTCATTTTGATCACACTGACCATACGTCAGCACGATACGAACCTTTCCCGCAATTGGTAAACGGTCCACTTTAACACGGCTAATGTATCACGAAGCAAATACCGTCCGCACTGGCGGAATGTTACGTGATACCAGGTACTTATACGTTTGTGACTATTACAGCGCCATCTATCACAAAGCGGAAAAAGTGGTCCAGCTAAAAAATTCATATTTTTTTACGTACTACACCTATATGTAATACAAAAATGGAGGTTCCTGTGTAAAAAAAACTCAGTTGATACCCGTTTGACCTATGGCAGCGCCATCTAGCTGGCCAACCATAGAGCGATCTGGTTTTCCCCTTCAAGCTAGACGAGTTTCGTTCGTTGTAGTTTTTTCGTTTGATGCTTATTTCATGAGATATTTGGCGCAGTCACCATCAATGGACCACCCTGTGTATCCAGACAGTGTTATCTGGTAACATTCCGATCACACGAATTGCATCCACTTGTGCGATAACATTACTTCCCCGGTAATGTCTGTGGCTATACAGCTACATGTTGTTGTTGTTGTTGCGGTCTTCAGTCCTGAGACTGGTTTGCTGCAGCTCTCCATGCTACTCTAACCTGTGCAAGCTTCTTCATCTCCCAGTACCTACTGCAAACTACATCCTTCTGAATCTGCTTAGTGTATTCATCTCTTGGTCTCCCTCTACGATTTTTACCCTCCACGCTGCCCTCCAATACTAAATTTGTGATCCCTTGATGCCTCAGAACATGTCCTACCAACCGATCCCTTCTTCTGGTCACGTTGTGCCACAAACTTCACTTCTCCCCAATCCTATTCAATACTTACTCATTAGTTTTGTGATCTACCCATCTAATCCTCAGCATTCTTCTGTAGCAGCACATTTCGAAAGCTTCTATTCTCTTCTTGTAAAAACTATTTATCGTCCATATTTCACTTCCATACGTGGCTACACTCCATACAAATACTTTCAGAAATGACTTCCTGACACTTAAATCTATACTCGATGTTAACAAATTTCTCCTCTTCAGAAACGCTTTCCTTGCCATTGGCAGTCTACATTTTATATCCTCTCTACTTTGACCATCATCAGTTAATTTGCTCCCCAAATAGCAAAACTCCTTTACTACTTTAAGTGTCTCATTTCCTAATCTAATTCCCTCAGCATCACCCGACTTAATTTGACTACATTCCATTATCCTCGTTTTGCTTTTGTTAATGTTCATCTTATATCCTCCTTGCAAAACACTATCCATTCCGTTCAACTGCTCTTCCAAGTCCTTTGCTGTGCCTGACAGAATTACGATGTCATCGGCGATCCTCAAAGCTTTTATTTCTTCTCCATGGATTTTAATACGTGCTCCGAATTTTTTCTTTTGTTTCCTTCACTGCTTGCTCAATATACAGATTGAATAACATCGGGGAGAGACTACAACCCTCTCTCACTCCCTTCCCAACTACTGCTTCCCTTTCATGTCCCTCAACTCTTATTACTGCCCTGCTACCTTCAGAATTTGAAAGAGAGTATTCCAGTCAACATTGTCAAAAGCTTTCTCTAAGTCTACAAATGATAGGAACGTATGTTTGCCCTTCCTTAATGTAGCTTCTAAGATACGTCGTAGGGTCAGTATTGCCTCACGTGTTCCAACATTTCTACGGAATCCAAACTGATCTTCCCCGAGGTCGGCTTCTACTAGTTTTTCCATTCGTCTGTAAAGAATTCGCGGTAGTATTTTGCAGCTGTGACTTATTAAACTGATAGTTCGTTAATTTTCACATCTGCCAACACCTGCTTTCTTTGGGATTGGAATTATTATATTCTTCCTTAAGTATGAGGGTATTTCACCTGTCTCGTACATCTTGCTCACCAGATGGAAGAGTTTTGTCAGGACTGGCTCTCCCAAGGCCGTCAGTAGTTCTAATGGAATGTTGTCTACTCCGGGGGCCTTGTTTCGACTCAGGTCTTTCAGTGCTCTGTCAGACTCTTCACGCAGTATCGTATCTCCCATTTCATCTTCATCTACATCCTCTTCCATTTTCATAATATTGTCCTCAAGTACATCGCCCTTGTATAGACCCTCTATATACTCCTTCCACCTTTCTGCTTTCCCTTGTTTGCTTAGAACTGGGTTTCCATCTGAGCTCTTGATGTTCATACAAGTGGTTCTTTTACATCCTTACATTTGTCCTCTAGCCATCCCTGTTTAGCCATTTTGCACTTCCTGTCGATCTCATTTTTGAGACGTCTGTATTCCTTTTTGCCTGCTTCATTTACTGCATTTTTATATTTTCTCCTTTCATCAATTAAATTCAATATTTTTTCTGTTACCCAAGGATTTCTACTAACCCTCGTTTTTTTACCTACTTGATCCTCTGCTGCCTTCACTACTTCATCCCTCAAAGCTACCCATTCTTCTTCCACTGTATTTCTTTCCCCCATTCCTGTCAATTGTTCCCTTATGCTCTCCCTGAAACTCTGTACAACCTCTGGTTCTTTTAGTTTATCAAGGTCCCATATCCTTAAATTCCCTCCTTTTTGCAGTTTCTTCAGTTCAGTTCATAACCAATAGATTGTGATCAGAGTCTACATCTGCCCCTGGAAATGTCTTACAATTTAAAACCTGGTTCCTAAATTTCTGTCTTACCATTATATAATTTATCTGAAACCTATCTATAATCTATATGATACCTTTTAGCATCTCCAGGATTCTTCCGTGTATACAACCTTCTTTTATGATTCTTGAACCAAGTGTTAGCTATGATTAAGTTGTGCTGTGTGCAAAATTCTACCAGGCGGCTTCCTCTTTCATTTCTTTGCCCCAGTCCATATTCACCTACTACGTTTCCTTCTCTCCCTTTTCCTACTACCGAATTCCAGTCACCCATGACTATTAAATTTTCATCGTCCTTCACTATCTGAATAATTCTTTTATTTCATTATACATTTCTTCGTCATCTGCAGAGCTCGTTGGCATATAAACTTGTACTACTGTAGTAGGTGTGGGCTTCGTATCTATGTTGGCCACAAAAATGCGTTCGCTATGCTGTTTGTAGTAGCTTACCCGCATTCCTATTGTTTTATTCATTATTAAACCTACTCCTACATGACCTCTATTTGATTTTGTGTTTATAAACCTGTAGTCACCTGACCAGAAGTCTTGTTCCTCCTGCCTCCGAACTTCACTAATTCCCACTATATCTATCTTTAACCTATCCATTTCCCTTTTTAAATATTCTAACCTTCCTGCCCGATTCAGGGATCTGACATTCCACGCTCCGATCCGTAGAACGCCAGCTTTCTTTCTCCTGATAACGACATCCTCTTGAGCAGTTCCCGCCCGGAGATCCGAATGGGGGTCTATTTTACCTCCGGAATATTTTACCCAATAGGACGCCATCATCATTTAATCATACAGTAAAGCTGCATGTCCTCGGGAAAAATTACGGCCGTAGTTTCCCCTTGCTTTTAGCCGTTCGCAGTACCAGCACAGCAAGAACGTTTTGGTTATTGTTATAAGGCCAGATCAGTCAATCATCCAGACTGTTGCCCCTGCAACTACTGAAAAGGCTGCTGCCCCTCTTCAGGAACCACACGTTTGTCTGGCCTCTCAAAAGATACCCCTCCGTAGTGGTTGCACCTACGGTACGGCTATCTGTATCGCTGAGGCACGCAAGCCTCCCCACCAACGGCTAGGTCCATGGTTCATGGGGGGAGAACAGCTACATATAAGTGTTTATATGGGTGCCACACAACGCAGTGCGTGACTTTTTGTGTGCGCTACTTTTAAACAATTTTTCATCTCCATTTTACAGTCGCCCTCTTTTATTTGTCTATTGCCTTGCATGATGTCCCCCTTTTTTGTATTTATGTGCACCATATTCTCCCCTTTGTATATTTTTCACTATCTTCTATTGTTTGTTATATATCTTTCGGGTGAAGAGCAGCGCATATGCTGCTGCCAGCCCGCCCCGATTGGGAATTGAAATACAATAAAGAAAATAGAAAAGTGCCACACAATAGATTATTTTCCTATGTGATAAATATGGTTTGGATTGTTGTTATTCTGATTCATTATAGCATTTATGTTCAATATTCACTGCACAGGCTAGCAGCGTTACCCGAAGATACGAGGTTTTTGCGTCGTTTTCCTGCAAGCAGTCTAGCTCTTCAGTGATGAAAACCCCATCACCACTTTTAAGTAACAATAGAAAGTAATTTTGTGAATACTGATACTGGAATCATTGCCAAAGTTGATGCATTTGTGCTCCACCAATGTAGAACGGCGAAGTGTGCAACAACGGACATACACTCCTGGAAATGGAAAAAAGAACACATTGACACCGGTGTGTCAGACCCACCATACTTGCTCCGGACACTGCGGGAGGGCTGTACAAGCAATGATCACACTCACGGCACAGCGGACACACCAGGAACCGCGGTGTTGGCCGTCGAATGGCGCTAGCTGCGCAGCATTTGTGCACCGCCGCCGTCAGTGTCAGCCAGTTTGCCGTGGCATACGGAGCTCCATCGCAGTCTTTAACACTGGTAGCATGCCGCGACAGCGTGGACGTGAACCGTATGTGCAGTTGACGGACTTTGAGCGAGGGTGTATAGTGGGCATGCGGGAGGCCGGGTGGACGTACCGCCTAATTGCTCAACACGTGGGGCGTGAGGTCTGCACAGTACATCGATGTTGTCGCCAGTGGTCGGCGGAAGGTGCACGTGCCCGTCGACCTGGGACCGGACCGCAGCGACGCACGGATGCACGCCAAGACCGTAGGATCCTACGAAGTGCCGTAGGGGACCGCACCGCCACTTCCCAGCAAATTAGGGACACTGTTGCTCTTGGGGTATCGGCGAGGACCATTCGCAACCGTCTCCATCAAGCTGGGCTACGGTCCCGCACACCGTTAGGCCGTCTTCCGCTCACGCCCCAACATCGTGCAGCCCGCCTCCAGTGGTGTCGCGACAGGCGTGAATGGAGGGACGAATGGAGACGTGTCGTCTTCAGCGATGAGAGTCGCTTCTGCCTTGCTGCCAATGATGGTCGTATGCGTGTTTGGCGCCGTGCAGGTGAGCGCCACAATCAGGACTGCATACGACCGAGGCACACAGGGCCAACACCCGGCATCATGGTGTGGGGAGCGATCTCCTACACTGGCCGTACACCTCTGGTGATCGTCGAGGGGACACTGAATAGTGCAAGGTACATCCAAACCGTCATCGAACCCATCGTTCTACCATTCCTAGACCGGCAAGGGAACTTGCTGTTCCAACAGGACAATGCACGTCCGCATGTATCCCGTGCCACCCAACGTGCTCTAGAAGGTGTAAGTCAACTACCCTGTCCAGCAACATCTCTGGATCTGTCCCTCATTGAGCAGCTTTGGGACTGGATGAAGCGTCGTCTCACGCGGTCTGCACGTCCAGCACGAACGCTGGTCCAACTGAGGCGCCAGGTGGAAATGGCATGGCAAGCCGTTCCACAGGACTACATCCAGCATCTCTACGATCGTCTCCATGGGAGAATAGCAGCCTGCATTGCTGCGAAAGGTGGATATACACTGTACTAGTGCCGACATTGTGCATGCTCTATTGCCTGTGTCTATGTGCCTGTGGTTCTGTCAGTGTGATCATGTGATGTATCTGACCCCAGGAATGTGTCAATAAAGTTTCCCCTTCCTGGGACAATGAATTCACGGTGTTCTTATTTCAATTTCCAGGAGTGTAGTTTTCCTTGCTGCCTGCAAACACGCTCAAAACTCAGGAACTGCAGAACTTTTACAAATGGGTCTGTATATTATAACTAGATTGTTGACTGTCAGTCATGGTCTGCGATCCAAAGCACAGTGAAATTATTCTTGGCAAAACTTAGTGCCGATTTCTTCTCTAGAAGACACTTAGCAGAGATAACGCTGCCGGCAGGCTTTCGGTGGCGCAGCTGACAGCGCGTCCGATCGGAAATGACGTGGTCGTGTGTGCGGATCCTGAAATGGTCATATATTTTTAATTTTTTAACACAAAATACGCAAATAACGTTAGCAAGTACTGATTGTAGCAGTTGTTTCGATTTTGGGGTGCATTATATCTAGCTTCACATTAGTCTTAGTCTGAGAAATAGAAAACAGAGCATAAACGCATATACTTTGCGAACGAACTATTCCAGGTTTTCGGAAGCATTGCTAGTACTGAAGATACCACTTTATGCCAACAGTACAACGAGGTTTAGGACGACAAGGTTACACGGAGAGATATAAAGCGAGTACAACAGGCAAATGACACGAACGTAAGGGCTATTTTCCTTGTGAGTGTAAACTAACGTTAGCGTCTGGAGCAGACTTAGTTCGTATTTATGTGAGACTATGAAACTGCTAAAGTTTAAGCAATAAGAATTCCATATATATACATGTCCGAAAGAACAGATACCATCTTAGTATATATATAGTTAAGGCTCACCGGCCACTTGACCATCTTCTTCTTCTGTGCGAATGCACAAACAGTGCCCGAACTCTTACGAGAATCGGCAACGCGCCGCGAGTAATGAGTGTAACGGTCGGGGCACTACGAATGTGGTGCGGGACAATACGTTGAGAATGTGGGTTTCGCGGGAGGCGTGCCAGAGATAAATCCCTGCAGTCGCGCTATCCTCTGTGTCCTCAGTGGCTCAGATGGATAGAGCGTGTGCCATGTAAGCAGGAGATCCCGGGTTCGAGTCCCTGTCGGGGCACACATTTTCATCTGTCCCTGTTGACGCCTGTCAACGCCTGTCAGCAGCTAAGCGTGTTCATTTCATTGTACTCGTCCGCTTCTGGTGTGTACGTGTACGAAGTTACGCTGGCGTCCAACACATATTGCCAAACGAAGTATATAGCACATATACCTTATCCTGTGCACGTCTGAATCTGTACTGACAGTAGTACAGTATACAGCTTAATGGTAACTAGAGAACTTTTAATTGTCACGAGTTCAACATTTCTGGGTATGTTAAAGAAATGCACCTTACAACGTATTATGTAGGGAAGGGTAATGGCGCCTTGTCCAGTGAGTGTGTGCGTGGCGCGCCGCGGTGTTGCAGGACATGTTCGGGTACGCGCTGCGCCACCCCAAGCTGCCGGCGTGCAACGGCATCGCCAACCGCGCCGGCCTCACGCCGCTGACGCTCGCCTGCAAGCTGGGCCGCGCCGAGGTCTTCCGCGAGATGCTCGAGCTGAGCGCCAGGGAGTTCTGGCGCTACTCCAACATCACCTGCTCCGCCTACCCGCTCAACGCGCTCGACACGCTGCTGCCCGACGGCCGCACCAGTCAGTACCCAGAGCTACGCACAACGGCACACGTATTTCTAGTCAGGGTACAGAGTTAGTAGGCACCAATCCAGAAACGAAGATTACGAGAATATATTAAGAGACCCTTGGATAACACGAGAGATACTGAATTTAATTGGTGAAAGGATCACATTTTAAAATGCCGCGAATGAAGCAAGCCAAAGTTAATATAAACGTTTACAAAGTGAGATTGACAGGAAGCGCAAAATTGCTAAGCAAAAATGGCTGGAGGACAAATATAAGGAATTAGAATTATATGTCTCTAAGGGAAACGTAGAAGGTAGATACCGCTTACCGTAAAATTAAAAAGACTTTTGGAGATAAGAGAAGCAGCTGTAAGAATATTAAGAACTCAGGTGGCAAACCAGTCCTAAGCACAGAAGGGAAAGCTCAAAAACAGGAGGGCTATATACAATCTCTAAACAAGGGAAATGAACCTGGAAGCAGTATTATAGAAAGGGAAGTGGACACAGATGAAGATGACATGTGAGATATGATATTTCGAGAAGAATTCGACAAAGCTCGGAAAGATTTAAGGCGAAACATGACCCCGGGGACAAACGACATTGTGTCAAGACTGCTGACAGCTTTGGGAGAAGCAGCCATGACAAAATCATTCCATCTGGTGAGCAAGATGTATGAGACAGGGGAAATACTCTCAGACTACTACAAAAATTAGTTGCTGACATATGTGAAAATTACGAAAGTATCAGTTTAATAAGTCATGGTTGCAAAATACTAATACGAAATCGTTACAGAAGAATGGAATGACTGGTAGAAGCCAACATCTGGCAAGATCAGTTTGAACAGATGGGCGATAGTGACCCTTCGACTTATCTTAGAAAATAGGTTAGGAAAAGGCAAACCTACAATTACAGCATTTGTAAAGCTAGAGAAAGCTTTTGACAATGTTGATTGGAGTAATCTCTCTGAAATTCTGAAGGTTGCAGGGGTAAAATATAAGAAGCGAAAGGCTGTTAACAAGTTGTACAGAGTTACAAGAGTTACAAGTTACAAGAGTCGATGGGCACGAAAGGAAAGCAGTGGTTGAGAAGGCAGTGAGACAGGGCTGTAGTTAATTCCTGCTGTTATTCGATATGTGCGAGGGTTGGAACTTTAATAGTTGCAACTATTTATTTATAGCTCGTACAAAATGGATACGTGTTTAAAATTTTTGCCGATCTTCAAAGTAGTCGCCAGTATTGCGTATAACCCGTTGACAGCGATATGGAAGTCCAGTTGTGTTGACAGTTCGAGCAGCGCAGTCTATTGCCGACGAATTTGTAGGAGTTCTGGAGCGAATGCCGTGAAGTGTTTCCTTCAGTTTAGAAATCGAGTTGAACTCACGAGGGCTTAAGGCAAGGGAGTGCAGTATGTAGAATAGCACTTAACATCCCACCAGTCAAACAAATTAGTAACAACTTGCACTGTACGTGCTTGAGCGTTGTCCTGCAAATTCATGGTCAGGTGGTGCAGAAAGTGTCATTACTTCTGTCTCTAAGCTGGTCGTAGGCTGTGTTCCAAAAATGAACAGCTTAGAAACAGAAGTGGTGAAACTTTCTACAGGACCTGACCATCATTTTGCACGACAATGCTAAAGCACATACAGTGCAAGCTGTTACTGATTTGTTCGACTGATGGGGCTGCTAAGTGCTATACCACCTACTG
This sequence comes from Schistocerca gregaria, assembly GCF_023897955.1. Lineage (NCBI taxonomy): Eukaryota > Metazoa > Arthropoda > Insecta > Orthoptera > Acrididae > Schistocerca > Schistocerca gregaria. Next base: position 470,237,051 of record NC_064920.1, read on the forward strand.
CACTACCTCGACTTGAGCCCTCGAGAGTAAAGCCCAACTTCTAAACCGAAGGAAACACTTCACGGCATTCGCTTCAGAACTGTCAACTCAACTGGCACTGCTAAGAGTATCCTACGACTTCCACATCTCTGTCAACGGTTTATACGCAATGCTGGTGATTACATTGAAGGTCAGTAAAACTTCGAAACACGTATCTGTTTTGTACGAACTATAAATAAATAGTTGCCACTATTAAAGTTCCAACCCTCGTACACTGAACAAACAATAAAGAATACCGAACAAAAATTTGAAGTAGGAATTAATGTTCAGGGGCTTCGTCGATGACATTTTAATCCTGTCAGAGACAGAAAAGGCCTTGGAAGAACAATTAAACTGTATGGATAGTGTCTGGAAAGGAGGATATAAGATCAACAACAACAAAAGCAAAACAAGGATAACGAAATGTAGTCGAATGCTAAGAGAACCACATTAAGGAACGAGAAACTTTAGGTTGTATATGAGTTTTGCTATTTGGGCAAGCAACAAAATAACTGATGACAACAAATGTACATTTGTCGACTGATAATGACAAGGAAAGCATTGCTAAAGAAGACAAATTTGTTACCATCCAATATAGACATAAGTGTTATGAAGTGTCTGCTGGAGGTATTTGTCTGGAGTGTAGCCATACATGGAACTGAAACATGGACGGAGAGCATCTTAGATACAAAGAGAAGAGAACCTTTGGAAATGTTGTTGCTACAGAAGGATGTTGAAGAGTAGATGGGTGGATCACGTAACTGATGAGAAGGTACTGAATACGACTGGCCACATAAGAAATCTGTGGCGCAGCTTCACCGAAGGATGGGATCAACACACACATTCTGAGATGTCAAGGAATCACCAATTTAGTATTGGAGGGAAGTGTCGGAGTAAAACTCGTGGAGACAGACCAAGAGAGCCGGGCGGAGTGGCCGTGTGGTTCTAGGCGCTACAGTCTGGGGCCGAGCGACCGCTACGGTCGCAGGTTCGAATCCTGCCTCGGGCATGGATGTGTGTGATGTCCTTAGGTTAGTTAGGTTTAATTACTTCTAAGTTCTAGGTGACTGATGACCTCAGAAGTTAATTGGCATAGTGCTCAGAGCCATTTGAACCAAACCATTTTGAACAAGAGATGAATACAGTAGGCATATTCAGAAAGATGTAGATTGCCCGTAGTTACACTCCTGGAAATGGAAAAAAGAACACATGGACACCGGTGTGTCAGACCCACCATACTTGCTCCGGACACTGTGAGAGGGCTGTACAAACAATGATCACACGCACGGCACAGCGGACACACCAGAAACCGCGGTGTTGGCAGTCGAATGGCGCTAGCTGCGCAGCATTTGTGACCGCTGCCGTCAGTGTCAGCCAGTTTGCCGTGGCATACGGAGCTCCATCGCAGTCTTTAACACTGGTAGCATGCCGCGACAGCGTGGACGTGAACCGTATGTGCAGTTGACGGACTTTGAGCGAGGGCGTATAGTGGGCATGCGGGAGGCCGGGTGGACGTACCGCCTAATTGCTCAACACGTGGGGCGTGAGGTCTCCACAGAACATCGATGTTGTCGCCAGTGGTCGGCGGAAGGTGCACGTGCCCGTCGACCTGGGACCGGACCGCAGCGACGCACGGATGCACGCCAAGACCGTAGGATCCTACGAAGTGCCGTAGGGGACCGCACCGCCACTTCCAGGCAAATTAGGGACACTGTTGCTCCTGGGGTATCGGCGAGGACCATTCGCAACCGTCTCCATGAAGCTGAGCTACGGTCCCGCACACCGTTAGGCCGTCTTCCGCTCACGCCCCAACATCGTGCAGCCCGCCTTCAGTGGTGTCGCGACAGGCGTGAATGAAGGGACGAATGGAGACCTGTCGTCTTCAGCGATGAGAGTCGCTTCTGCCTTGGTGCCAATGATGGTCGTATGCGTGTTTGGCGCCGTGCAGGTGAGCGCCATAATCAGGACTGCATACGACCGAGGCACACAAGGGCCAACACCTGGCATCATGGTGTGGGGAGCGATCTCCTACACTGGCCGTACACCTCTGGTGATCGTCGAGGGGACACTGAATAATGCACGGTACATCCAAACCGTCATCGAACCCATCGTTCTACCATTCCTAGACCGGCAAGGGAACTTGCTGTTCCAACAGGACAATGCACGTCCGCATGTATCCCGTGCCACCCAACGTGCTCTAGAAGGTGTAAGTCAACTACCCTGGCCAGCAAGATCTCCGGATCTGTCCCCATTGAGCATGTTTGCGACTGGATGAATCGTCGTCTCACGCGGTCTGCACGTCCAGCACGAACGCTGGTCCAACTGAGGCGCCAGGTGGATATGGCATGGCAAGCCGTTCCACAGGACTACATCCAGCATCTCTACGATGGTCTCCATGGGAGAATAGCAGCCTGAATTGCTGCGAAAGGTGGATATACACTGTACTAGTGCCGACATTCTGCATGCTCTGTTGCCTGTGTCTATGTGCCTGTGGTTCTGTCAGTGTGATCATGTGATGTATCTGACCCCAGGAATGTGTCAATAAAGTTTCCCCTTCCTGGGACAATGATTTCACGGTGTTCTTATTTCAATTTCCAGGAGTGTATTTGGAGATGAAGAGCCTCACATAGAACAGAGCAGCATGGAGAGCTGCATCAAACCAGGCTTCGGACTGAAGGCCACAACAACTACATTAAGAAATACTGAGGAACCCCGAATCCAAGCAACCAAGTTGAGTATTTTAGTCCCAGGCTATAGGTACAAGTAACAAACGCTGTTATAGTTACGAAGAAATAAAAAAAAAAGAAAATTTAAAATGGACTGAGGGAGCTGTAAAAAATTTTCAAGGAACCTATAGGAGCAACAATATAGAATACACGTAGATTTAAATAATACTATTAGGAAATGTCAACTAGAGGATGTAGAGGATGCAATGAAAAGAGAAACAACCTTCAAAAACTATTATAATATCATGAACACAAAAAAATAATGGTTAGACATTATGTTTCGTCATTTAAGACTGCAGGTAACAGAGAATGCAACATCGGACAGAATATTGAATTAGGATTACAAAATTTTTCTATATAGTCGTCTGGTTCGAGAGATAAATCAGAAACTGATAGTTACTAACCAGAACTGAAGGACAAAATTTCCAAGGTTATTCAGAGACATTTTGTGAGTATTTTGATATAAGTGACCTCTGGCCTCTGGTATTTCATCTGATTTCCTATGCCGCTTGTTTTTGCATCTTTATTGCACTGGAAATATCTGTCGATGGTAAGCGCTTGTTTGTCTTGTTAGGAAACAAATCTGTTCAGTTCATTCAAGTACAACTCGATCACATTATCGCACATCGCCTCCCATGGCCATTGCCAGAAACACGCAGTGACATTACTTTAAACAAGTGCATTGGTGACTTAGGAAAGCGCGCCCCACTGTGAATGATTTCAAGAAAGTTTTGTGTATACTGTGAAGAAGTTCAGCGTGTCCTCCTGAAAAATCTCTATAAAAACTCGCGATTAACCGATAGAAGCGCCCTCGATCTCAGCTACAATAATATTGTGGTCGACTAGTGCTTGGTGTTGACAACACTAGCGACCACATCACTTTTCGCCCTCAGGCTCGCTTTCAGCACTGTTCGTTTCTGTATTTCTAGACGGTGTTACGTGTACTTTAAGAACATTCTGGACAGGCTTACTGATGAAAACCTTTTGTATGGGTTCACTAAATACAATGGAAGAGCGACACAACGACGCTCTGCCTGTAATGGGGCCGTACGAACATCCCGTATCCGATTTGATTCACACTGACAGGGTGTGTGCAAGTTACGACTAACGCTTCGACATATGCAAACAGGAAGACGTAACTCTCAAAAGGTTTCGAAAAAATGAAGTTTGACAATTTTTGGCACGCTTATATACGTTGTATGATCGTTATTAACAAAGGAGTCTGCAGCCGAGCGAGTAATCATCTACAAAAATATCATAAGCATGAGATCTCTGGAGAGAATTTCACTGCAGATATTTATTATGATTCTACAAATCATCAATATTGAGTGATTCGTTTGCGATTTTCATAACCTTTATCGTGGTAAAAGGAGAAAAAAACGTTTTTCACGAGGAGATTGGATATAAAAACGTTATGTATGACTTCGTACACAATGGTAAGGAGAGATAGGCTACTAAATGATGCGGTAACTGTCGTTGTAGGAAAGTTCGGCAGCAGCTGAAATGATTAGTGATCATGTAACACAGCAAACTACGCAAACCTGTGGTCTTTGGTTAGTAATCAATACATTCTTGGTCCTGGGTTCGAAACCCAGCTACTTAAATTTTGATTAATAACCAGCATTGGCGATCGAAGACTCCCGGCATAAGAAGTCACCCTCATTCTGCCACCGGCCTTGTCAAAGAGGGTGGAAGAGCGGATAAAGGTTCAGGGCACACTCTTGTGCTAGGGGTGGGAAACTGCACCTAAAGGCGGAAGAATCAGCGAAGATCAACACGGCACGAGGGTGCAGAAGGCAATGGAAACCACTGCATTAAAGACTCTTAACGTGTATCCACCGGACATGTGGCCTGTAACTGAAAAAGTGTCATGATGATCTCTCCATTGACAAAAGATTCAGGTATAGTCCCCCATTCAGATCTCTGGGAGGGGACTGCCGTGGGAGAGATGACCATGAGAAAAAGTTTCAATAATCAACGAAAGAGTAACGTTTTACGAGATGGGGTGAGGAATGTCAGAAGCTTGAACGTGGAAATGAAACTAGAAAATCTGAAATGGAAAATGCAAAGGCTCAATCTAGATGTAATAGGGGTCAGTAAAGTGAAATGGAAAGAAGACAAGGCTTTCTGGTCAGATGAGTCTAGAGTAATATCAACAAGAGCAGAAAATGGTGTAACGTGAGTAGGATTCGTTATGAATAGGAAGGTAGGGCAAAGAGCGTGTTACTGATCATCAGGATCGACAGCAAACCAATACCGACAACGATAGTTAAGGTATACATGCCGATGTCGCAAGCTCAAAATGAAGAGATATAGAAGGTATATGAGGATATTGAAAGGGTAATACATTACATAAAGGGAGTTAAAAATGTAATAGTCATGGGGGACTGGAATGCAGTTGTAGGGGAAGGAGTAGATGAATAGGTTACAGGAGAATTTGGGCTTGGGACAAGGAATGAGAGAGGGAAAAGACTAATTGAGTTCTGTATTAAATTTCAGCTAGTAATAGCGAATACTCTGTCAAGAATCGCAGGAGGAGGAGGTATACTTGGAAAACCCAGCCCGGATAGCCGCGCGGTCTGACGCGCTGCTTCCCGGGCGGGAAGGCGTGCAGGGCCCCGGCACGAATCCGCCCGGTGCATTAGTGTCGAGGTCCGGTGTGCCGGCCAGCCTGTGGATGGTTTTTAATGTGGTTTTCCATTTACCGCGGCGAATGTGGGCTGGTTTCCCTTATTCCGCCTCAATTACACTGTGTCGGCAACTGCTGTGTGAACACCGTTTCGACGTACGCGTATACTATCATTATTCTACCACGCAAACATTTGGGATTACACTCGTCTGGTATGAGACGTTCCCGGTGGTGGCCCCTGGCGGCCGAACCGCACAATAACCGTGGGTTCGGTGTGGGGCGGCGGTGGGGTGGATGGACTGCTGTGGCCTGTAGTGGGCTTGTGAAACACTCAGGGCTGCGGCAGAACGAAGCCTCTCCGTCGGTTATAGGTTCCCGGATGAATACATACATACACACGTGGAAAATGCCGCGTGATATGGGAAGATTTCAGTTAGATCACATCATGGTCAGACAGAGATTCTGAAATCAGATACTGGATTGTAAGGCGTACCCAGGAGCCGATATAGACTCATATCACAATGTAGTAGTGATGACAGTAGGCTGAAGTTCAGCAGATCAGTCAGGAAGAATCAATACGCAAAGAAGTGAGTCACGGAGGTACTAAGTAAAGACGAGATACGCTTGAAGTTCACTAAGGCTGCAGATACAGCGATAAGGAATAGCTCAGTAGGCAGTACAGTTGAACTGGAATGGACATCCAGAATGAGATTTTCACTCTGCAGCGGAGCGTGCGCTGATAGGAAACTTCCTGATGGATTAAAACTGTGTGCCGGTCCGAGACTCGAACTCGGGACCTTTGTCTTTCGCGGACAAGTGGTCTACCATCTGAGCTACCCAAGCACGACTCACGACCCGTCTTCACAGCTTTAATTCCGCCAGTACCTCGTCTCCTACCTTTTGGAATGGACATGACTAAAAAGGGCCATCATAGAAGTTGGCTCTGCAGTCATGGAATGTGCGGCTGGTCCCGGCGAAGGTTCGAGTCCTCCCTCGGGCATGAGTGTGTGTGTTTGTCCTTAGGATAATTTAGTTTAAGAAGTGTGTAAGCTTGGGGACTGATGACCTTAGCAGTTAAGTCCCATAAGATTTCACACACATGCCTGATGCGATAGAAGAAGAAACTGGATTTGGTTTAGAAGAGGCAGAGGATCTTCCATTACAATCATAATTTAAAAGAGCTACGAAGGACTTAAGATCAAATAAGGCAGAAAGGCTAGATAACATTCCATCACACTTTCTAAAATCATTGACAGAAGTGGCAACAAAACGACGATTCACTATTCTGTGTAGAATGCATGAGTATGGAAAAATATCATCCACACAATTCAGAAGACTGCAAGAGGTGACAAGTGCGAGAAATATCGCACAATCAGCTTAACAGCTCATGCATCCAAGTTACTGACAAGCATAATATACAGAAGGATGGAAAAGAAAATTGGGTATGTGCTAGATGACGATCAGTTGGCTTCAGAAATATTAAAGGCGCCAGAGAGACAATTCTGACGCTGCGGTTGATAATTGAAGCAAGACTGAAGAAAAATCAGGACACTTTCATAAAATTTGTTGATCTGGAAAAAAATTCGACAATGTAAAATGGTACAAAATGTTTGAAATTCTGAGGAAAACAGGGGCAAGCTATAGGGAGAGACAGGTAATATGCAATATGTACAAGAGTCAAGAGGGAATGACAATAGTGAACGACCGAGAACGAAGTGCTCGGATTAGAAAGGGTGTAAGACAGAGATGTAGTCTTTGGCCCCTACTGTTCAATCTGTACATTGATGAAGCAATTATGGAAATAAAAGAAAGGCTCAGGAGTGGAATGAAAATTCAAGGTGAACGGATATCAATGATATGATTTGCTGATGACATTACTATCCTGAATGAAAGTGAAGAAGAATTACGTAATCTGCTGAATGGAATGAACAATCTAAGGAGTACAGAATATGCACTGAGACTAGATCGAAGGAAGACGAAAGTAATGAGAAGTAGCAGAAATGAGAACAGCAAGAAACTTAAAATCAGGATTGGTGGTCATGAAGGAGATGAAATTAAGGAATTCTGCAACCTAGGCAGCAAAATAACCAATGACGGACTGAGCAAGGGGGACATCAGATGTAGGCTAGCACTGCCTAAGAGGGCATTCCTGGCCAAGAGAAGTCTACTAGTATCAAACATAGGCCTTAATATGAGGAAGAAATTTCTGAGAATGTACGTCTGGAGCACAGCTTTCTATGGTAATGAAACGTGGACTGTGGAAAACCGAAGCATCTGAGATGTGGTGCGACAAACAAATATTGAAAATTAGATGGGGCGCATCAAACTAGTAAGAAGAATGACGAACCAAAAAGAAAGCAAACAGAAGATTTACTTAAGTTGTTTTTCTCCAAACGTGCGAAGAGTCATTACAATAGTGCGGCGAGAAACAGTCGAGCTATCACAATATTCACCAGGAAGAGTCTGTCCGTACTGAGGCACGGACGACGAAAACGGAGCCGCGAGCAGTTTGCGTCTGCGTAGCATCACGTTGAAAAGCGGTTCCGAGCATGAGGGGAGCTGAGTCGATGCACTGGCCACCCTGTATTGTGGCGGCAGAGGGCTCTCGTAGGTAACGAGCCATCCGAGGTGTGGTTCGGCAGCCGTGCTCCATTTGGTCCGCTGGATCCCTCATGATCGCTACCGGTGTTGGGTAGAAACTTGCAGTTTCCTTTCCAACCGTGATACGTCGGTAGGGTGGCATCATTAGGTGATACTAAGAAAACAGGATACACAAGAGCTTTCAATCGTATCAGTATAGCCGATCATAACGGTATAGCCATTTCATTTATATTACTGAATCTACATTAGTTAAAAGTATAATGTATAACCTATGGATCTCATTGCGAATCAGCTTCATACTGACCATAGAAACACGAGAAAGAATAATTATCATGATATGCAGCACATGTAACGAAAGCCGAATTTTTTCGTGTGGATGTCTTTCAATGTGCGTACAGCAAAAGTAACTTGGTATACATCCATAAAACGTTCTCTCTTATTACACAATTTCGTCAAGTACCATGCATATCTGTTGCTGGAATTATAGTGAATGAAAAGTTCTGTAAGGGTGATTTGATCAAGAGGCCTCGCGATAGTAAAACTAAGCACTTATTCCTTTATCTTTGGACTCCTCCAATGCTAGCGACTATGCGAAGTATACAAGGACGTCCAAAATTTTCATCTTCGATTTTCTCGAAAATGGTTGAGAGTTGCGTCTTCCTGTTCGCACGGGTTGAAGTCATTGCGTGCCCTGCACGTGCTGTCAGTATTCATCAAACCGGTGAGGGGAAGTTCGCACGGTCTCATTGTGAGCGCTTCGTGCAGTGAAGGTAATTATATCACAGTTCTTTTGTATCGTCCGTCTTCGTAGGTGAGTGGTCAGCGAGGCTGGCTGCCACGAGGAGGACTCGGGTTCTATTCCCTGTACTGGCAGCGATTTTTCCTTAGTGGGAGGACTGGTGCATGGTGCGGTTAGCCAACTGAAGAGCCACTCGGCCCATTAGCAGCGGTTTCAATGTCAAGAAAGCCGGGAGAGCGGTTTGCTGACCAGATGCTCAGCCAAGCCGCATCAAATAACACCTTTGGCCGAGGATGAAACGGCGGTCTCGACTGTCTCGCCCAGGGGCACAACGCGAAACTTTCCATTTACTTTACTTTTGTATCGTCTGAGGGTTTGTGAGTGTTACGTGTATTTGTCTATAAATGTCTATTTGCCCTGGAATGGCGCCAGTGCATATTACCGTTCTCCGTCTGTCGCAACAATCACACTTTTGTGTTTGAAAATAATCTTGGAAAAGCATCGGGGCTGTCATGTCCCACCCTCGTCGTCACCATCGTCAAAATGAAACTGGATAGTACGCCAACACCCTTGGTTGACAGCATGTCGGCCATCATTCGTCTGGAACTCGTACCGAGGCTATACCAAAAATCACAGAGAACGGGAAAATAACAGCAGCAGCAACTGTCAATTTTTCTTAGTAGAAAAATATTCGAGCTCAGCGATATCCGGTATTGATCTTTTTAGTTCTTTATTTTTTGTGAAAACTTCCCTTTCTTAGTGATAGGAAACATTATCATCACAATTCAGTTCGTAAGATAATTCGTGAATTTACTGCATGATGTATTTTACCTATATGGCTATCTTTATAGGTACTCTGCACGATGCTCAAAATGGCAGCTGCATTGCTGTTGTTGGTACCATTGCATGTGGAAGGCGTACCGTTCACCCACCAACGTGCAACAGCTGCCAACAGCAGTTATCACGTCGGGTGTAGCATATTATCTCCGCTTCTCTCACATCGATTAAGGAACACGGAGAAGAATAACTGTATCCAGGGTGTACTGAAATTCACGTTATAAACTTCTAGGACTTGTAGAGAGGAGTGAGTACATAATGTTTTGAATGGGATCCTATGTCCGGAAACGTACCGTTTCCACGCTACAGCCGTTTGAAAACGTATTTGCTAGGTGTATGCAACAGGGTAGTCGTGGTGACGGGGGAGGGGATGGGGGAGTTATGTCAGAACGGCTGATGTCATTTGATGTCCGTCCTACCCCTCTGACCTGGTTCGAGCCTCATTCACGTATCTCTGAGTGTTAGAGCAACATGGCTGAGTACTCGTCTACAGCAGACACCGACGTCATCCTTCTGGATGGAGAAACTCACGGTAATGGCAGGTCCGCTTATCACGTATATCGAGATCGTTATCCACAACGTCTGACTCTATCACATACGATTTTCGCCACAATTACTCAACGGCTTCGAGAAAGGTTACCTCCGCTACCAACAGACGTGGCTTTGGTGCTCCAAGGAGAGGCCGCACGCCTGAATTGGAAGCGGCTGCACTGCGTCACGTTGAAGAAAACCCGTCAATGTGTACATGAGGAATTTCTTTGGCTATTCATGAGTTGAATTGTAAAACAAATGATTAATCACTTAATTGTAAAATTAGTCGTTACCAACACGTTTTCAAATCGTTGTAGCACGAAAACGGTACTTTTGCGGACGTGGGTTCTAGTTCAAAATGTTATCTACTCACTCCCTTCGACAAATCCTAGAACAATGTAACGGGAATTTCCGAACACCCTTTGTAGCACTTAATGCACACCTTTATTCTTGCGCTTCAGGGAATTGTGGAGTGCGAAGACAAGAACTGCGAATATCATTGGGAGGAGTACACTGGGATGTTCTCTCTCGCTCTTGCGTTATTGCCAAGTATTATACGGGATGCACTGAAAATGTTAATCTCGAGGACCAGATCAAAGAGAACTAGAGAGCTTAAAAGGAAAATTCCAGTTGTAGAATTAAGGATAGCATGAGCCGTCGCATTTGAAGTTCAACAACCTTTAAATTTTGTAACTGTATTTGAAGCAGTCTTCAATTACAACAGTTGCTGATAGTGATGAGCTGCTCCAGAGACTAAACGTACGCAAGGTGAAAATGCCGATAAAATAGTGTCCAGTTAAAAATCTATGACATACACGATATATTTCAATTTGTATTAGTTAGACTCATTCCTTATTTAGAGTTGCAGTTTATAAAATGACCAGCTATTTTAGTTTCCATTTCCATGTTACGCGTCTGCCGCACTCCGCATTTCATTTTGACAGAAAAGGACAGTCGTTATTTGTCACACTTGGTGTTGAAACATTCTCAAAATATATTACGCACTCACATGTTTCTATGAGTTGTAAAAGTGCGACGATGCTATCGAGGTGACCAGTATTTTCAAAAATCCACTGAAACATCTCCGAGGCAATGTTTACTTACTAGATGACTGCTTTCTCGCCTTTCAGATTGGAATTCTGCGCTTTTCATCATTCTAAATGGAACAAAAGAAGCGCATCTGGACATGCTGGACGGAGGCATCATTCAGAGGCTGCTGGAGGAGAAGTGGAAGACATTTGCTAGGGTATGACATAACACTAATGCCTTCTTTATGTAAATAAGAATTCTCATTTTATTTATTTTAGAAATATATATAAATGTTATATACACAGTTTTTCCTTTCGATAAACTGATAGCACTTGCAGCCGTTACATTTTGTCAATAAAGACATAAAATAAAGATTTACAAGTCGGTTTCTCTCGAGTTATTTACTGCTGTCCTCCTGGACGATTGTGACACCTAAGCGAAATGACAGTTATGCATATTCATATTGATTTTTCACATTTTAATTGCATTTTAGTCTTGGAACCACAAAATTGTGTAGTAAATTTCTTTATGCTTTAAATAGAAAGAAATGTATCGAAAAACTCAGGCAATAGCTTAGAATGTCGGAAAAGCTTATCAATTTGTGGGAAGAATTAAAGCGAAGCATGTACGTTAATGTTAAACTGCTGCGATTAACTTCCCATCAAATTTTCTATACGTTATAGGAGTACAACATACGGCTTATGAATCCTCTCTTAATTTTCTCTGATTCTATTAGATTTTGCTGTTGTAATACCAATCGTTCGAAATCATTATAGAATTCTCATTGCCACAGAAAAATAAAAGAACAGCCTATGAAATCTTTCCATTCTGTCTACTAATGCAAGTCGATAGAGATGACACAAATAAAAACAAATAATAATACTAGTCTGTAGCTTTTCTGTTCCTGTTGCAGCTATACTGGCGAGCGAGGACGTCCCACGAGGGAGTTTCCGGGACGTTTAACAGACTTTAGTCCTTAACGGAATTTTCCGTCGGTGATTTTAGTCGCACATACACGTGCGTATGGCTCATAGGAGACAAGATGCGCAAGAAACATTAGCTCTTCCTCTTCAGTACCCACCAATTCCATTAATGTACACTGAGATGGTAAAGATCATGCAATATCTCTTAATACTGCGTTCCGTTTGCCAGTGTAGTGCAGAACTCGACGTGGCATGGAGTCAACAAGTCGTTAGACGTCCCCTTCAGAAATGGTGACCCATGCTTCCTCTATAGCCGTCCATAGCTGCGAAAGTGTTGCCAGTGCAGGACGTTGTGCAACTGCCGATCTCTCGATTATGTCACATAAATATTCGATGGGATTCCTTTCGGGCGTTCTGTGTGGCCAAATCGTCCGCTCGAATTGTCCAGAATGTTTTTGAACCCCGTCGCCAACAACTGTGGCCTGACGACATGACATCATTGTTTGGGAACATAAAGTCTCTGAATGGCCCAAACTGGTCTCCAAGTAGGCCAACATAACCGTTTCCGGACAACGATCGGGTCAGTGGGACCAGAAGGCCCACTTCATTCCATGTAAACAGCATTATAGAGACACCACCAGCTTGCACGGTGCCTTTTTGAAAACTTGGGTCCGTGGCTTTATTGGGTCTGCGCCACACACGGACACTGCCATCAGCTGTTACCAACTGAAATCGCGACTCAGCTGACCAGGCCACCGTTTTCCAGTCGTCTAGCGTCCAACCAATATGGTCACGAGCCCAGAAGAAGTAGGCGATGTCGTACTATTAGCAAACGCCATCGCGTGGGTCGTCCGCTGCCATAACCCATTGACGCCAAATTCCGCCGCAATGTCCTAACAGACACTGTTCCCATTGATTTCTGCGGTTATTGCATGCAGTGTTGCTTGTCTGTTAGCACTGACAACTATACGCAGAAGCCGCTACTCTCGGTCGTTAAGTGAAGCCCGATGCGTCTAGCTCGAACTACCATTTCACGTTTAACGTATGTTAGTTGCCATTGTGCACCGTAATCACTTCGAAAACCTTTTCACATGACTCATCTGAGTACAAATGCCAGCTCCACCAACTCACTGCCCTCTTATACCTCGTGTACTCGACACTACCGCCATCTGTATATGTGCTTATCACTGTTCCATGTCTTTTGTCACCTGAGTGTAGAATGAGGAATATACCCAAACAACCGAACAGGCTTGGTGTGAGATTTGGGGTGCTTCTTACTGATGAGCTTTGAAACAGCGTGAAGTAATAACAATTCTTGAAACAGCAGGAAACTAATTCGAATGCATATTTGCGATTTTTTTTATTTATTTATTTTTGTCTACTTATAGTTGGCACGTAGTTCCTCCTTATTTTGTATGTAAAGTTTATCTGTTTATACAATATCTTGTCGGCGTAATACTCAGATTAACGACAGCGACGCAGTATAGGACAGTTCCCTAACAACTGTCAAGCAGTGTGGACAGTTTGATACTTGAATGAGGTTCCTGCCCCAGCCTTCATTTCTCTAAATCTGTTAAAAATGTTACCCTGACTAGACTGATACTCGATCCAAATTACTAGTATCTCCTGGTATTATCATTCAGGCCGTGTCGACGTAGGTTACTTTCACTTTAATGATGACATCACTGCAGTTGTGACCTTGCATAATGTGAGAAGGACCGAACATTCGCATATTTCTTTCGTGCAAACAGTCGAGAAGCAGTGGTGCAAAAGCACTATGTGAGAGATTAAGCCTGAAACCATCCGACGTCGAATCCTATCCAACGAATGACGTAACGTTATCACTGTGGAAACCAAATTTTGAAAAACTGGAAAATAAATGATCCCTTAAGCACACGCTATAAATCCTGTTGATTTGCCAGTTTTTTCTCTCGGACGGCACTGTGTATTTATTGCTTCTTGGCATCGTCCATCCAATACCGGTCGCTTATGGGTCTCTTTACTTCAGTGTAGATACGCAGGATTATCTATAGGAACCTACAACGAGGACTAAAAGTAATTAGATGGCAGTCGACCGCTGCTGAAGTCTAATTGGTGTACTGGTTCAGTACAGTACAACCTTGGCACAAAGTGCTTCCCATTCGAAACGGCAGCAATCTGACTTTACAATAGATCGTATTTCGCCACGTGTGGCTCTGATTGGGACCAACGAGATATAGCGAACCTGTGGCGTGCGTCGCAGATATTCACACTACGGGCTTACGTGTCCTAGCGATAGTCTCCCGCGGGAAGCTATTTACTGATTCATACAAGTTTAATAATACTTAACTATGAATTTAAATACGAGTAAGATCTCGATAACACATGGCAAAATTAAACCCTGTGGTGCGTACCTCATTACTGACATTCAGATTTCCCGTGGGCCCCAGACGGAGTCAACCTTTCGCGACGTACGTCAGGCGAGGAGATTAGCATGACGTCACAAGTCTCGTTGCGGGGTCCCGTATTTCTCGTGGGCCCCGGCTCTGAGAGGATGACGTGACGTCCGTTCGTCAAACGCTTGTCGCAGTTCTCTGCGTGAGCAAATATGTAGGATACATTCTAGACTGAAGACGTAGACGATAACCCTCAGTTACGTAATTTTCTATATGCCACGACCCATGTGTCTTGCACCAATATCGTTCTGTATTCAAAGTGGGTTAACTCGCAACCTGCTGTTTGGTGTCACTACACACCTTTCTGTAACAGACCGCTCAGGTATTGTGTCTACGCCTCATATAGACGCAACATTCTGGCATCATATACGCCACATATTCAGATGGGACAAACCTTACCGTCAATTTTGGAAAATCAGTTCGTTATAGGTACTGTTATTTATCTTACTCATTCTCGATGGTGATCACTGACTGTGGTTAAAATAGCGTATGACGGTATGGCAAGAGATGTACGTTATTCTTACACTTTCATTTGCCAATTAGCCACTTTTTGAGCCGCGGCAAGCCCTTCATCAGGTAGTAAATATTTACAGCCACTTTGTGTTTTGTATCAAGTGCAGGTAGTCGCTAGGATAGCGGCGCTATAAAAATATTTCGTTCTATGCTGAATTACGAACATAAATGAAATTGGTGTTATTTGTCTACCCGTAGGAGATGTAAACCAGTAATCTGTGAGTACGGCACTTTAAAGAGATCCATTATGTACCAGGATGGAAAAACACAGCAATTAGGTGTACACGGTTTAACAGGAAGAGAACAAGCCACCAACGTACGCACTAAGAGAAAGAAATATACGATGTTATGACCCTAAATGAATAGACTTCCAACGCGTGGATACGATTACTTCAAGCAATATAATAATGTTGTTAATAAACAGTTAAAAGGCGCCAGTATTTTGTGTACTGTCGTGGGCAGTACGTTCTGGTCCATCTTATGCATAACAGTCAAGGGGCGTCGACCCGACCAATTTTGAATTTATCTATCCATTAAAGTTTTTTAAATTTCTTTATTTTCAAGTTTTAAAACCGCAGTCTTTCAAGCAAGTGCGTAATTCCGTACAGAGTTCATAAATGTAGTTACATTCATCAGCGCAAGGATCGCATTGACTAGCTGCACTTGATACAATAACTACACCGCCTGTAAATATGGGTCATCTGATGCAGAGACTTTAGCCGCTGTAAAGGTTCCCAGTGCGCATTACAAAACTTGAAATAGGGCTTTTTCAAAAAATTCTGCCGAATTTCGTAAGACAATATCATCTACATCAGTGACGATGGAAAATTGCCGAAAATTTTAACTTACCTATAGGATTACTAATCCTTTAGTTTATAAAGAACTATCCGATATGACAAGCGTTAATCTTTTACGTTTATGCACATATATCGTTTAAAATCAAAGCTTTCAGCCAAATTTGACAGATGTCCAGCATGGACGCTCGAAAAACATTCAGACGATAATCAAACTCTTCCCATACTTTTCCGGGAATGTCATAGTTACTGCTTCCACTGCTACTTCTACGCATTCCGTACTCATGCAGCGCAGCTGTAAGTGGACTGCACCTGTTGAAACGGAGATGGCAAAACGCTTTTTGTGGTTGTGTTACCGCCACGCACGCACGCACGCAACCATGCACTGGGTAACGAACGTACCAAAGCGCGGCTGCATTGAGGAGACTCACAGCCAACCGCATGAACTGTGGCACTTTACATCTGACGCCAATAAAAGTTTTAATTTTGATGCGTAAGTTAAATTTTCCGTGATTTCCCTTAATTGTTTCAGGCAAATGCTGGGATGGTTCCTTTGGAAGGGCACGGCCGATTTCCTTCTCAATCCTTCCCTAACCCGAGCTTGTGCTCCGTCTCTAATGACTCCGCTGTTCAAGGCACGTTAAACACTGATATCCTCCTCCTCCGTAAGTTAAAATTTTCTTTCTTCACTTATGCAAAAGATATAGTCTAGTAAAATGATTGAATGTTTACGAAACATCCCGTACTTTAAAGCGACTGCTCGCAATTTTTATTCTACAATACGCTGTGGTGAGGTGGTAGTAACATGCAAAAACGAACATGTCCACTAAACGGAGTTTTTCAAAATCAACATAAAAGTTATTTCAGACATACATATGAATGAAAATAACAAGTTGCAATCCAAACAATACTTTCGTTCGTAAAGGCAGTTCATATCTGTAAATAAAATGTACAATTAAAATATTACTTTAAAAGTACATTAAAATAGGGACAGGTTCTCATTTGCATAACCACCTAGACATGTTTGGCTCTGAACGATTTTGAAAAGCGAATGTCTTCTTTTTAGGGATCCGTGTCTCAATCTGTAAAGGCGAAACCCTTATACGAGGGTCAATCCAAAAGAAATGCACACTATTTTTGTAAAATATACAATCTTCATTCTGCATGTGTGAAAGTTTTACAGTGTGTAGATACATCCTTTCCGCCTGTTTTCAAACTTAGTTCAACCTGTTCCCGTGAGTGGCGCCGTCACAGCATGTCTTCAAGATAACTGCTACACTTGACGTTCGTCAGAAGCAACGTGCTGTGGTATAATTCCTGTGCTGTGGAAACGAGACAGTGGGAAACATCCCAAAGAGGTTAAAAAAGGTGTATGGAGATGCTGCTATCGTTCGCAGTACCGTTAGTGAGTGGGCAAGCAGGTTACGTGATGAAAGCGGGCACGACAATATTGAGGATTGTCCTCGCAGCGGCAGGCCTCGTACTGCACACACTCCAGACAATGTGCAGAGAGTTAACGAATTGGTGACTGCTGACAGGCGCATCACAGTGAACGAACTGTCACGCTACGTTGGGATTTGGGAAGGAAGTGTTTGCAGAATACTGAAAGTGTTGGCGTTAAAAAAAAGTTTGTGCAAGGTGCGTTCCCAGGATGTCGACAGTGGCTCACAAAGAAACAAGAAAAACGGTATGCAGCGAAGTTTTGGAACAGTTCTCGAGAATGGTTGTGATGAATTTCTTGGAAGAATTGTGACAGGTGATGAAACATGGCTCCATCATTTTTCGCCAGAGACGAAGAGGCAATCAATGGAGTGGCATCATGCAAATTCACCCATCATCATCATCATCATCATCATCATTTAAGACTGATTATGCCTTTCAGCGTTCAGTCTGGAGCATAGTCCCCTTATAAAATTCATCCATGATCCCCTATTCAGTGCTAACATTGGTGCCTCTTCTGATGTTAAACCTATTAGTTCAAAATCATTCTTAACCGAATCCAGGTACCTTCTCCTTGGTCTGCCCCGACTCCTCCTACCCTTTACTGCTGAACCCATGAGTCTCTTGGGTAACCTTGCTTCTCCCATGCGTGTAACATGACCCCACCATCTAAGCCTGTTCGCCCTGACTGCTACATCTATAGAGTTCATTCCCAGTTTTTCTTTGATTTCCTCATTGTGGACACCCTCCTGCCATTGTTCCCATCAACTAGTACCTACAATCATCCTAGCTACTTTCATATCCGTAACCTCAACCTTGTTGATAAGGTAACCTGTATCCACCCAGCTTTCGCTCCCATACAACAAAGTTGGTCGAAAGATTGAACGGTGCACAGATAACTTAGTCTTGGTACTGACTTCCTTCTTGCAGAAGAGAGTAGATCGTAGCTGAGCGCTCACTGCATTAGCTTTGCTACACCTCGCTTCCAGTTCTTTCACTATGTTGCCATCCTGTGAGAATATGCATCCTAAGTACTTGAAACTGTCCACCTGTTCTAACTTCTTTCCTCCTATTTGGCAGTCAATCCGTTTATATTTCTTTCCCACTGACATTACTTTCGTTTTGGAGATGCTAATCTTCATACCATAGTCCTTACATTTCTGATCTAGCTCTGAAATATTACTTTGCAAACTTTCAGACGAATCTGCCATCACAACTAAGTCATCCGTATATGCAAGACTGCTTATTTTGTGTTCACATATCTTAATCTCACCTAGCCAGTCTATTGTTTTCAACATATGATCCATAAATAATATGAACAACAGTGGGGACAGGTTGCAGACTTGTCTTACCCCTGAAACTACTCTGAACCATGAACTCAATTTACCGTCAACTCTAACTGCTGCCTGACTATCCGTGTAAAGACCTTTAATTGCTTGCAAAAGTTTGCCTCCTATTCCATAATCTCGTAGAATAGACAATAACTTCCTCCTAGGAAACCTGTCATAAGCCTTTTCTAGATCTATAAAGCATAGATACAATTCCCTGTTCCACTCATAACACGTCTCCATTATTTGCCGTAAGCTAAAGATCTGGTCCTGACAACCTCTAAGAGGCCTAAACCCACACCGATTTTCATCCAATTGGTCCTCAACTAATACTCGCACTTTCCTTTCCACAATACCTGGGAAGATTTTACCCACAACGCTGATTAAAGAGATACCTCTGTAGTTGTTACAATCTTTTCTGTTTCCATGTTTAAAGATTGGTGTGATTACTGCTTTTGTCCAGTCTGATGGAACCTGTCCTGACTCCCAGGCCATTTCAATTATCCTGTGTAGCCATTTAAGACCTGACATTTCACTGTATTTGATGAGTTCCGACTTAATTTCACCCACCCCAGCTGCTTTATTGCACTGCAATCTATTGACCATTTTCTCCACTTCCTCAAATGTGATGCTATTTCCATCGTCATTCTTATCCCATTCTACCTCGAAATCTGAAACATTACTGATCGCATTTTAACCTACATTGAGCAACTCTTCAAAATATTCCCTCCATCTGCCCAAGGCATCCACAGGATTCACCATCAGTTTTCCTGACCTGTCAAAAAGAAAATAAATCAAAAACACACCTTCTGCTGGAAAAGTTATGGCTACGGTGTTTCTCGATTCCGAAGGACTCTTGCTTGTGGAGATCATGCCAAGTGGAACCACCATAAATTCTGATGCATATGTGACGACACTGAAGAAACTTCAAGCTCGACTGATTCGTGTTCGACCACATCGGCAAAAGTAGGATGTTTTGCTGTTGCACGTCAATGCACGGCCACGTGTCAGTCAAAAAACCATGGAAGCGATCGCAAAACTCGGATGGACAACACTGAAACACCCGCCTTACAGTCTTGACCTGGCTCCATGTGACTAACATGTCTTTGGGAAGCTGAAAGACTCTCTTCGTGGAACAAGGTTTGAAGATGATGAATCCCTTGTGCACGCTGCCAAACAGTGGCTCCAACAGGTTGGTCCAGTATACAGGCCCTGGTTCCAAGATGGCGTAAGGCAGTTGAGAGGGATGGAAATTATGTGGATAAATGAAAATATTGTTCCTAAAGGATGTATCTACACACTATAAAACTTTCAAACATGTAGAATAAAGCATGGATTTTAAAACAAATAGTGTGCGTTTCTTTTGGAGTGACCTCGTAGGATCGTTTTGTTGTCCGTTTGTCTGTCTGTCTGTTTGCCTCTCCGACTGTTAAGTAACCTGTTTCTCAGGAACAGGAAGACGTATCAAGTACAAATGTATGTCACACGTTAAGGTGAATGCTCCCTTGGTGCTGTATAAATTTTAATCTTTCAAGTCATTCCTATCAAAATATATGGACATTTATGTCACATATTTTGATACTCGAAAACTCACTCATCAAAACCTATAGGTTGCTTCCCTTTGACTTAAAATCATGAAAATTGTCAAGAAGTAAGATATCACAGTACAAGTAACGTAGAAAATCTGAAAGTTGTTAAACTGCAAGTATATCATATAAAACATACCTTTTCCCATTTGAACATACATTGCATTCATCATCGGTCAAAAGCATTATAGACGGACATTACTCCATTCCTTACTAAAAAAACTGTTTTATTAAATCTTCTCTTTCTACGTATGTGAAGCTAAGTTATCTTCTAGGATTTTTTGGTATATAGAGGCTTGTCTGAGGGACCATTGTAGAGCTTTTGATACGGTCTTGGAATTACCAAGACAAATATATTTCCATTATCGATATATCGATATCCATAACAGGCAAAAATTCTTGAGATTCTCAATTTCCATGATGGATGAATTATATGTACAGTATACACTCGTCTTGTCAAACACAGAATTAGAGAAAATAACTTTTGATTGTTTAGGTAGATCATTCTGCTAACAATTACCTCAAAGAACCTTTACAATATTGCGTTATGTCATTGTTACATCATTGTTTTCTGTCATGATGATTTGAAGTAATTGTAAAACAACAATAAAATCAGAGCGTCTAGTAAAACACTGAAAAGGAATATCAGTGTAACAGCTGTCAATTTACAATTTTTTTCTATAATATCACTTAGCAAATTGTTACAAATACATAATATAGTATAGCAAGGATCATACAATAAGACATTAGTTATTTTGAAACTACAGGCTAAGTTCAAGTTGGACACGCGCACTGAGGGTTCCATATATATATATATATATATATATATATATATATATATATATATAATTTTCGGTTAACCATCGACATCTATCTTCTTATCAGCTTACATCGGTTGGCTGGAAAGTACTTCAGCTCATGGCTGAGAAAAGAGTTTCATAATAGGCCATCCATGTTTCAGAAGAGACTTCCACTCTTGTACATATTGCTGGGATCTACAGAATGCAGTTGCTCCACATCGATACGAGTGTTTCCCATAGCTTTGTACTTGTATATGAAAATTCGTTTCATTTCACTTATGTGATTCTTCTTCCTCTCTCTGCAGTCTACACAAGACTACGTTCTTCGCCCATTTTATTGCTTCGGTACCACACTGGCACAACAGTTATTAATGTTAGTACTGTGCAACGATATTGCACAGAATGATGTTAACAGGCG
Organism: Schistocerca gregaria; assembly: GCF_023897955.1. Taxonomy (NCBI): domain Eukaryota; kingdom Metazoa; phylum Arthropoda; class Insecta; order Orthoptera; family Acrididae; genus Schistocerca; species Schistocerca gregaria. Next base: position 470,258,398 of record NC_064920.1, read on the forward strand.
CTATGTGTGGGAACCTCTGTCGGTGACTGGAATAGAAATCACGTGACTCGAATCATTGCCTCCTATTGGCCGTAAAGGGCAAGTTTTTCTCTGTGTTGACAGGATCGTGTTTGCTCTGAACGATGTATTTCTATAGGCTCGTATCTTGGGACATTCCATTTCAAATGGTGCACATGTTCGCCTATACGTGTCACCTCAGTTGTGTTTCCTCCAAGGGCTAAGTGAAGTGACTCAGGTAGAGCAAGTGCCAGAGGCTGAGGTGGTGCTGGCGTTCGGCAGATGCAGTTCCTGAAGCGGCTGGCGATCCTGGCGCTGCACCTGCTGTTCCTGAGCACGGCCATCTACCTGCGCCCCAAGGACCACGACGAGCCGCTGCTCGGGCCCACCGACTGGGGCAGCGTGGCGCGCTACTGTGCAGAGCTGGCCACCGTGGGCGGCGTGCTCTCCTACGTCATCCTGCAGCAGGGCGAGGAGATCAAGAACCAGGGCCTGCTCAGCTTCCTCAAGCAGCTGGTCAGTCCACGCCGCCTCTAGCAGTGGTATCGTGTGCACTTTAAAAGCCGGCCTAGTGTACAATGGTTTAGCGCATCCACCTCCACCATCTGCCAGCAGCCAGTAAAGTATAATCTCCTTCTGAGCAGCTTTCCGCGAGTAACGTTAGCCCACGCTAACTGCTCTCACCCATAATTTGCTTTGGCCATGCTTATGTCGTGCTAAAATTTCGTTTCTTGTCGTCCATATAAACACTTTATAAGGATGTAAAGACTGAAAATGACTGCATGTGCCATCCCTTCCCCTCCAAGTTTCCCTACCACTCTCTCTTCATATCTGTGGTGGCTCTAGTGAACCAATTCCGTATGAAATTTTCCTCGAGGCTGGCAAGTTTTGAGTATGGAATCGTTTTCTTTAACTTCAGTAGGAATGCATCTAGCCACACTATGTCGTAAGCAGCACTGAAGTCCATGGACACAACTACTGTTGTAAGTGACGTCAAGTCCACGAATATAACAACCGGTTTCGGTCCATTCTGATATTTTGATTCAATGTGGAATGTTAAAGACTAATTACTTCGCAACAACTACTGTTAGTTTTAAAATAATACAGACGACTTACTTGTCTAATCTATTATACAAGGTGTCCCAGAAATGTCGTAACAAACTTTGAGGGGCTTTAGAAGGTGTCGTCTGAACAAATTTAGGATAGGAACCCCTGTCCGGAAACGTCGCCCAAGGACGTCACAGAGCGCTAAAGTTACAGGTGCTGGCGCCTGTTACTAGGCCACCCCTCAGCGGCAAACGTGACTTTCTACGTTGATGGACCATAGGCGGAACGTCCCAGAGTTTGTTTGTTATTCAGTGATCGCGACTAATAGTGACAATCGCCGGTGCAGAAGATGGATCTAGCTGCTGCATAGACACTTTTTATCTCCCATGAATGTCACTTTGTGTTGCCTCGGCGGATGACAGTTTCAGACACGGGTTTCCCTCTGCAGCCTTTTTTCCTCGTGTATGCCGAAGAAAACTGGAGATCTTAGAGGGTTCCAGGAGAATAAATAAACTGCACTTGGAAAGCGAAGGTCAAAATCGTCATGCGCCGAGGCAACAGAGCGTCGCATTCATAGGAGGTAAGGACTTTCTACGCAGCAGCGAGCTCCATCTTCTCCGCTGGCGATGGTGGCGGTCAGTCGCCACCACTATCAAACAAAATTGTGAGACGTTCCATCTACGGTATTTCAGTGTACAAAGTCACGTTTGCTGCCGCAAAGGCGGCTTACTAGCAGGTGTGGCGGCTGTAACTTCCACAGCCTGTAGCGTCATTGGATGACGTTTTTGGACACAGTTTCCTATGTTCGATTTGTTCCTCAAGATACGCTCTACAGTCCCTCGTAGTTTGTCATAATATTTCTGGGACATCCTGTATACGAGCCTCTTTATAGCTTGTACTTGAGAGTGCTTTGGAGAGGTAACTTGATGAGTCATTGCTAGGCTTCCCTGGCGATAGTCTCTCCTATTTTATACTCGCTTGCGCATCTCTTCCGCTCTCAGAGTGTCAGTGTGGAATCATTTAAGCCAGTCTCAAGCAAGGTTTCCGATGTCTCATATAAACTCAGAACACAGAGGATCCATTACGGCAACCCATCTTCATTATCAGTGAATGTATAACCTTATTCATCTCTTCTTCAGGAAAGGGTACAGATAAAACAGGGTTTTCGGTGTTCCAGCTACTCTCTTCAATTCTTCCTTGACAGTTTTTGTACATTCTTCGTCGTTTGGGATTTTCTTTGTATGCTATTTAACCTGTTCTATTTGTTACAGGAATGTGGTACATTGGTTGTGTAGATAGGGGGTTGCAGCTAAGAGAAGTCTCAGCAGGATCCACTCTTTCCAGGTGTAATGTACGAAGTCTAGCTGCTCTACAGAGGTTTCCCATCATTTCCTCGTCTCCATATTAATTGACTACAGCAGTTAGTGGCGTATTTGATAGTTTCCTATTCTTTCATACAGTTGTCAAAGCTTCTCAGTTTCACCATTTGAGCATGCGATGTATTGCATTTAAAATCTCTCATGGTACGAAAATTATTCCAGCCATTGATATTGGAGACAGTAAAATCGAAATCGTCCAATAAATATTGACAGCACGTTACACTTCGAGCGGATTCTTCAACGTGGTAGACAGTTGCCAGCTGCAGCTGTTGAGCTTTTTTTACATGTATAAACACTAGCTCAGTTATCTTGTCGATTCACGTACGAAAGCTGGACAGGAAATGTCGCGGAAGGATAGCCTGTCTGTAAACTGAAAAGCGAGCAGCGCTCGTGGTAGGGAAACTCGCCTTACTTGTAAGAATGTCATGCTGGATGACTTAGAAACAATTTTCCCCTGTAGTAATGTGGAACAATGTGCACAGATTTACACAGTATCTTTCCATATGCCTTTCTTGCATTAGTATTATTGGTAATTCACGTCCGTATTCCATGTAATGTTAACACAGTTGGCGAGAAATAAATATTTGTTCTTAACCCAATTCATATAACAATAAACATTTTATGCATTTAAAATACTGTTTTTCATAACCTGCGATTTTTCCATCACCTGCTATCATAAGGGGCAGTCAAATGAAAACTAATAAAATGGAAAAAAAGTAAGTAAACTGTTTATTATTTCAAAAGTAATTGCCGTAGCTGTTAAAACATGTACCCCGCTGTGAGACGAGACGAGACGAGCAGTGCCTTCACGGTAAAATGTTTTCTGTTGCCTGCGGAATAGTGATCGTGCCCAGGCGTGCACCTCTTTGTCCGAAGCAAATCGACGGCCATAAACATCTCTCTACAAGGTTACAAGGCTCCATAAATATCGAAATCTTATGGGGAGACCTCGGTACTTCATGAACGATGTGTAAGGGTTACAACAAAACTTCTGCAGCGTATTCGAAACAACCTTGTAAACATGTGGGAGACCATTATCCTGCAACACTATGATGCCGTCCGTCAACATTCTTCCGTCCGTTTGGACTTGATGGCGGGCTTCAATTTTTGCAAAGTGGGTACGTACAGCTGTGCATTGAATGTGAGGCCGTGTTCCAGAAAATCAATGAGCTGCGGGGCCTTGCAGTCAAGGGAAACAATGGTCATCAGTTTCCCGGAGCTTGCGTGCCTGTTGTTTGCACTCCGCTGCAGCCCTTACACATCCTCCATACAGCCCCGACCTCTCAGCATGCAGTTTTCATATTTTTTGGAGCCCCATAAAAAAAACATTTGTGACCACTGACTCGAAGAAATAAGACATTGCTTCTGTGTAAAGGCAAGTCACCCATATGCGAGTCACTAAACCTTTTTCTGCGTATTTATGTGATTTGGTGGGGGACGCAGCCCACCATTCGTCAAAGTGGGGATGGTAACGCTCAGCCACATCGAGGCTACTGTACCTATCAGACTACATTACTGGCCATTAAAATTGCTACACCAAGAAGAAATGCAGATGATAAATGGATATTCATTAGACAAATATATTACACTAGAACTGATATGTTATTACATTTTCACGCAATTTGGGTGCATAGATCCTGAGAAATCAGTACCCCTCTCGCCCTAATAACGGCCTTGAAATGCCTGGGCATTGAGTCAAACAGAGCTTGGATGGCGTGTACAGGTATGGCTGCCCATGCAGCTTCAACACGACAACACAGTTGATCAAGACTGGCGTATTGTGACGAGCCAGTTGCTCGGCCACCATTGATCAGACGTTTTCAATTGGTGAGATATATGGAGAATGTGCTGGCCAGGCCAGCAATCGAACACTTTCTGTGACCAGAAAGGCCCGTACACGACCTGCAACATGCAGTAGTACATTATCCTGATGAAATGTAGGGTTTCGCAGGGATCGAATGAAGGGTAGAGCCACGGGTCGTAACACATCTTAAATGTAACGTCCACTGTTCAAAGGGCCGTCAATGCGAACAAGAGGTGACCGAGACGTGTAACCAATGGCATCCTGTACCATCTCGCCGGGTGATACGCCAGTCTGGCGATGACGAATACACGCTGCCAATGTGCGTTCACTGCGATGTCGCCAAACCATGATGCTGTAAACAGGACCTGGAGTCATCCGAAAAAATGACGTTTTGCCATTCGTTGTCCCAGGTTAGTCGTTGAGTACACCATCGCTAGCGTTCTTGTTTGTGATGCACCGTCATGGGTAACCGCAGCCATGGTCTCCTAGCTGATAGTCCATCCTGCTGCAAACGTCGTCGGACTGTTCGTGCAGATGGTTGTTGTCTTGCAACCGTCTCCATCTGTTGACTCAGGGATCGAGACGTGGCTGCACGATCCGTTACAGCCATGCGGATAAGGTGCCTGTCATCTCGACTGCTAGTGACACGAGGCTGTTGGGATCCAGCACGGCGTTCGGTGTTACCCCCCCTGAAACAACCGATTCCATATTCTGCTAACAGCCGACCTTTATCAAAGTCGGAAACGTGATGGTACGCATTTCTCCTCCTCACACGAGGCATCACAACAACGTTTCACCAGGCAACGCCGGTCAACTGCTGTTTGTGTATGAGAAATCGGTTGGAAACTTACCTCATGTCAGCACGTTGTAGGTGTCGCCACCGGCGCCAACCTCGTGTGAATGCTCTGAAAAGCTAATCATTGGCATATCACAGCATCTTCTTCCTATCGATTAAATTTTCGCGTCTGTAACACGTCATCTTCGTGGTGTAGCAATTTTAATGGCCAGTAGTGTACTTGAGCGGATTCCATCAAATACCGTGTCATGTCCCAGCCTCGCAAGTCACTCTATACTAGCTCGTCGGAATAGTTAATAGCGATTACTGCACAAATATCTTCTCACATTCAGTGCAAACTGGAAGCTCGGGAAAGAAGGATAAGTTGGCCTGATAGAGCACAGCAAAATTCAGGAGTGAGCACGTCATGTCGAGGAAACACTGCTTCTGTGAAGTGCTTCGCGCCATAGCTGCAGCAAGATCTGTTAAGCCGGAAGTTTACGGAATAGAAAAAGTAAGTTTTCGATCATCTGGGTGGCAGTCTACCTAATAAAATCTACATCGATGCGAGTCTGTTTACAGATAACTTGAGATCTGGTTTATCTAATGTATAGCACGAATGAGTGAATGAGCCAACGCGGCGGTGTTCCCGTGTTGCAGTCGCACGCCCCCGACAAGGCCATCTTCCTGGCGTCTAACCTGATGATCCTGGCGTGTATACCTCTGCGCGTCATGGGCGACAAGCGAACGGAGGAGGCCATCCTGCAGTTCGCAGTGCCCGGCTCCTGGTTTCTGCTCATGTTCTTCGCGGGGTGAGTCTCGTCCATCACAGCTTGTCCGAATGGTGACAGATGCGATGCGGCTTAATTTTCGATATCAGCACTAGCCTAATAAAGATATTTTATTCAAGTTACGTATTACAAGTTTTGGTTTGGCAGAGCGGTTCTAGGCGCTTCAGTCCGGAACAGCGCGTCTGCTACGGTCGAAGGTTCGAATCCTGCCTCGGGCATGGACGTGACTGATGTCCTTATGTTAGTTAGGTTTAAGTAGTTCTATGTTATAAGGGGACTGATGACCTCAGAAGTTGGGTTAGTTAGGTTTAAGTAGTTATAAGTTCTAGGAGACTGATGACCTCAAACGTTAAGTTCCATAGTGCTCAGAGCCAGCCATTTTACAAGTTTTATTTAATTCGGTTCGTAATAACCATTAAGTACACAGTTTTTAATCGTATCCAGTCGGCATACGTAATAATAACTGCGGTGTAATAATAACGAGCTACATGTGATTCGTCATATACCTACTGAATTGGCTCTATATGATGAAGCTTATTTGACTCTTTTTGTGACCGTACCATTTTTATACATGCCGAGTGGATATGATTAACACTCTGTGTACTTAGACCTGAACGTGGTTATTACCAATCGAAATTAATTATACGGCGTATTGAAAAAGTTTTGTGATCCGTTATTGGGTCGAAATATACAAGGTGTACCATAACTAATGATGTCAAAGTATACTGTTGAAAGTACACTAAACTAGAAGTAAAAAAAAAGAATTATCAGTTAACATGAGCTCTAAACTGCATACCTTAAGAGCTATGAGCACTTGTTCATCTTCGCTACAGCGGAACACATCTCTTCTGCTGAACAAGGGATTATAGCTTTTAGTAAGCACTTTAGATCCCCTGTCTACTGGACATTTTTTCTTGTATTGGTCCATATTACTTCCTCCGAAAATATGAAAAGTAACGAACTTGCAGTAACAGAGATTTCATTCACAGTATCGAAGATGAAGAAGTGTTCATGGTTCTTAAAGTATGCGTTTCAGAGCCCATATTTACTCAGACCTTTTTTTCTTCTTGTATCTCATACTCTCACCTGTGTGCGTTTACGCCGTTAATTATGATACACCCTGAATAAGTACATTCTTGCATCGCTGGACAAGTCTTGCTGCGACCACATCGCAACTCGAGAAGATCCATTGAATATGTCAGTTTCGATACAAGGAGGGGGGGGGCAAGGGGGGGGGGAGCAGCTTTTGGCCTTATAGAGTGATGTCTTTAGTACATAAGGAATGGGCAGCAAACACATCCTATACTCCATCTATTCTACTGGTTTTTCTCCTTACAATAGTGTTAGCTGACTTCTCAGAATAAAGAGGATGTTGGTGTGATACGTTACACAGACCGTAATTCGCATACGCGGGCACTGTTCAGTCCTGCATGGGGAAGCATACAAGTCACAAGGGAGATCTCTTTCATACAGCAAATTGCAGCCGCTGATATTAATGTCCACCAAGTATCGCTATTTTGTTGTGGAATTGTTGCAACGAGACAGATCAGCCGATAAGGATACCTTATAACAGCCCAGATACCACGCTGTTCGTTCAGCCTGTGAGAGGCGGGTTGCGGGAATGACCTCAACACTCCAACGTCCAGTCCTAAGAAAGTTGGAGCGTTAGGGTTTAACGTCCCGTCAACGACGAGGTCATTAGTAATAAAAGAAAGTTTAGAAAGACAGAAAAGTACAGAATAGTCCGCCATAACGTTAATAAATTCGTTACGCATTAGGAGTGATTTAAAATGGAATGATCATATAAAGTTGATCGTCGGTAAAGCAGATGCCAGATTGAGATTCATTGGCAGAATCCTAAGGAAATGCAATCCGACAACAAAGGAAGTAGGTTACAGTACGCTTGTTCGCCCACTGCTTGAATACTGCTCAGCAGTGTGGGATCCGCACCAGATAGGGTTGATAGAAGAGATAGAGAAGATCCAACGGAGAGCAGCGCGCTTCGTTACAGGATCATTTAGTAATCGCGAAAGCGTTACGGAGATGATAGATACACTCCAGTGGAAGACTCTGCAGGAGAGACGCTCAGTAGCTCGTACGGGCTTTTGTTAAAGTTTCGAGAACATACCTTCACCGAAGAGTGAAGCAGTATATTGCTCCCTCCTACGTATATCTCGCGGAGAGACCATGAGGATAAAATCAGAGAGATTAGAGCCCACACAGAAGCATACCGACAATCCTTCTTTCCACGTACAATACGAGACTGGAATAGAAGGGATAACCGATATAGGTACTCAGGGTACCCTCCGCCACACACCGTCAGGTGGCTTGCGGAGTATGGATGTAGATGTAGATGTAGATGTAGAATAGGTTGACTCCAGATGTTGAGAGATGACAGGGCTGCGCTTGATCAGAAACTAACGCGATGGAACCGTCCTGTAAATGTGAAAACATTTTTGTTGCTCCGTTGACGCCTGGTCTCTGTGACCTACGAGACCTCGTCTTCGCATTTTACAAATTAAGAAAATGTCGCGGAGACCCAGGAACAACATGAATCAGTTGATTCAACAGTTGAATGTTTCTGTCATAACAGTACCGCACTAAACAGTCATTCGAGAACCAGCGGCGCTGCAATCCGCATACAACTGCATATAGCAGAATACTATGTGTTAGAAAGGAGGATGGCAGCTGTTTATGAACTGTGAGAGATGTCAACAGTAATTGACAACTCTATCTAACATCTTGCAAATATCCTTTAGAAAACGTGCAGTTACGGTGGTTGGAACACAGTGACCAATTTTCGACCGAAGCACTGAGCGAGTTCATCCGTTTGTTCGGAAGGAGGGGTCAACACTGGCCTCTTTCGACCGGTTGGAGACACGCTGTGATGACAGAATCGAGGCGTACGCCCTGCAGTCTTTCTCAAACGATTTTATGAAACTATTCACTAAAAAAAATCATTTTTGCGGTACTTGTTGGTTTATATGCCGGCTTCATGATGACGTGCCCATCATTTCGTTGATGGTTTGGTAAAAGTTTCAATGAAAAATACGGGTCGCTATGACTTTTTGTTTAGTGCATAATACATAATACGTTGCTGTGTATGAAATTTAGCTAAAAGACTTAATTTTTCTTTAGGCTTGGGTAGAGCTCTCTATCTGCCACCAATCTCGAGGAAACTAATCTTATGTAGAGGACTCATTTCCGGTCGCAAGTGCAGCCAGAATGAAATACCCATAACATTCCTCGCATCTCATAAACTGTTTGAGATATCGAGAAGGGATTCTGGAAAATGATAGCACGCAAAGAAGAGAGTGTTTTGCCATATCTTCATCATCTGCTGTGTTGTTCCACTAACCGGAGATTTAATAAACTTAGTAAACTACTGTTTCAGAATTCTCTAGCAATCGCAGTTGTACACAATATTTGTGAGGAAACATTGTATAAAGTCCACTGTGCTATAGCATAAGAAGTAAATACACTCAAGATTCACCACTCTAGGTGTTTTTCTGAAAGGTACAAATGGCATCAGGAAAAAGTAAATCGCAGTTTTTGTTGCATTTTGAGATACTATTCATAGCAGAGGTGACAGTAGATCTTTTCGAATGGTCAGCATGTCAGTGTGGGCATGGAGAGACTCCAACTAAAAAATGTGAGTGTAGGCTTCAATATAGAACGGCACTTCCCCTCCAGCACTCAGCATTTCTCCTGTAGTGTGATGATTGCCTGCCTGCAACCCCCACCACTATCGGTCTCCCACGCTTGCCCTGCCGAATGCGCATCCACTGACCACGTTATTCTGCGTGCACTTTATGGGGCGAACTGTGATGAGGAACTACTGACAGATTCTACACAAGAAAACGAGAGACAGTACGTAAATTTCGATCCTACTGCCGTTCATATCCTACAGCTAAATTGGTAAGCACTTGTTCCACAACATCCAGAGGTTCATCAATGGGCGGTGAAGGACTCCGTATCTTAACCACTCTGCTACCTCTATCTGGGAAATTAAAAGCTATACCATCGATTAAAGGTTCTACTAATATCACATAGTGCTAATGGCGTCTATAGAAGTGACAGAACATTACGGTCTGTACCTTTCTCCAGGAAAAAATATGATAGGATGTCAAACGTTTTATTTCTTTACCAAAGTTTGAAACTTCTCACTTATGGAAAGATACTATAGATGGATTTGCATTTATAAGAATTTACTGTTATAAATGACTCTATTAATGTGTGTGGAAAGACTAAAGAATGTGTATACTAAATTTATTACAGCATGAGAGAATGGCTGTGCTAGTTGGCAGTTGCGATTTGATATGGTTGCAAGATACCGCAGTGTGTGAGACTGTGAAACCTATCAAAGAAATGAATCTACCTACATTCTGTGCTACTCCCCTGAAGACTCCATGTTAGCCGTAAATTACGCAACGGAATCGCTATCTTGAAATGCCCTAAAACAGAATCATAAGGTCAATAATTGAAATAATCCTACTATATAACTATCCACTCAATCAATAGAATAAATCAGTAAATTTAAAGGAACTACGTGCCCCTTCAACTAAAAGTGCAAGTGAAACATAAACCGATTATTTATTATAATAGCCAACTATAAAGTATTTGCATCAGCATACCACGAAAAATTAAGTTAACGGCCGATGACAACTAACAAGATAGGCAAGCGGAGGGATGGATACCGTATCCTAGCTGCACATCAAATCATTAACCCAATACAACCCAGCGATTAATTTAGAAACTCCAGTGGTCGACTGAATCTCACAACAAACAACACTAAGGAATGGTTCAAAAATGGTTCAAATGGCTCTAAGCACTATGAGACTTAATATCTGAGGTCATCAGTCCCATAGACTTAGAACTACTTAAACCTAACTAACGTAAGGACATCACACCCATCCATGCCCGAGGCAGGATTTGAACATGCGAGCGTAGCAGCAGTGCGCTTCCGGACTGAAGCGCCTAGTACCGCTCGGCCACAGAGGCCGTCTACTAAGGCATGAATCGGGTTTAGTAGAACTGTGGCAATGCTACGCTTCCTATATACCCTTAAACCCCACCTAGTGAGCCGTGCTGCTGTATACTCTCACCAATCTGCTGAGGCGCTGAGTTGGAGGACCGTGGTCGTAGAGGAGAATCAGAATCTCGCCCTTCATGACTCGAACACTTCCAAACGCCCCGACGTCTCCAGCCAGGGACCTGTCTCCATCCACCATCAAACCAATAGTGTGTCTTTTTCTTCCACCAGCTACTCATGCAGCAGGTTACATCAAACTGTCCGCAAACGCCAATCAGAAAAAATGTAACTGTTTCCGCCATTAATGTGTCAATGCCACGTTTAACAAATCCGCACCGCGGAATGTCGGTAGTTACGGGCCAGTCAGAACACATCTTCCTCGCCTAGAAATTCCCGTCTGACATCAGCCGGCAACGGGTGAATCAGAGCGTAGTTTAACACTTCCGAATTTGCCGAGACCAAACTACATTCCAAGACTTGTGCTTTTCCTTCGTAAATTGTGGTGTCCCAGCAAGCTGTAGAAACTGCTGTCTCAAGAGCCGAATCGTCACACAGGCCGCTAACGCCGACTTAGTAAAAAGGACAGGCAGCTTCGGTAAGCTACCCGCCGGTGGCCAGTTGACACGCGCAGGTCAGCAGGAAACCCTGAGTGCCCCTGACACACCTGCCGCATTCCGAGGAGTGCTCGAGCTGTGCAGTTCTCACGCATTCGCAGACTGGAACTACTAGCCCCTTTACCGAGGACGACTGAAATTTTCTAAAATACTTTTCCCTTTAAGAAGGACACTTTAAGAAGATGGAACTAAAGCGCCCTGCCCATCGCCAGTCATGACAACGGGCGGATAAATTTAGTGTAAATGGAAGGAGGCAAGACAGACTGCTTGCAACCTTCCACGGTACAGGGCAACTAGCGTGAAACAACCCGAAGACAGCTCATTAGCAGCCGCAGACGATCATTGTGATCAAAACCGTCCATAAACATCGTACGAAACTGCAGAAACTAATCTCCATATTTATCCATTACAAATTATAAACGATGTTGACTTTTGTGTGACCTTAAAATATCTGCACAATAGGAATTATTACATTGCCAAACCAAAGTTAACTCAGAACATTAAGACAAACATGACAGGAAAGCTGACAGCTGATCGTGATTAGTGTAGTTCTAGCAGTGTCCCGATCATATAAACAGAGTGGTCCGAAACAGTTTGAAAAGCTTGTTATTTTTTGCCAACATTATTTTTCCAGGACGTGGTATACTAGGCGTGTAGTCCAGAGACGTGATTTACTAACGTGGTTCCAGGGCCATCCGGCTGACTGGTCCGTTCGTGACGATGGTGTACTCCATGATCACCGGTGACATGTTGACGTTCGGCATCATCTACACGGTGGTGCTGTTCGGCTTCTCCCAGTCCTTCTACTTTCTGTACAAGGGCTTCCCCGGCGTGAAGACGTCGCTCTACCACTCCTACCCCACCACCTGGATGGCGCTCTTCCAGATCACCCTGGGAGACTACAACGTAAGTGACCCACGTCCTCTGACCGTCCCTAAAAGGAAAGGAAATGCGTAATTCATCTCTGTTTTCCATAGCTAAAGAGCATTAATTGTAACTCAACATATGTGGTGTCTGTTCTTTCGGACATGTGCGATAGAAGATAGACCAGATATATAATTCAGGTGAGGGCGGCTAATGATCTCTTTAGTGCGAATGCACACCAAGCTCGAGCTCTCACGGGAATCGCCGAAATGTCGCGAGTAATGAGAATAATGGCCAGGCGGCACCACATTTGTAGTCCGTGGATACGTTGAGAATTTGGATCTGGCGGGAGGCGCGCTAGGAAAGTCCGTGCACTTGCGATGACCACTGAGTAACGATTGCTTAGTCGTCACAGCATCTGCCTAGTAAGCGGGAGACCCGGGCTCAAATCCTGGTCCGACACAAATTTCCAGCTTTCCCCAGTGATGTCACTCAATACCCTCTTGCAGCCAAGGTCTGTGAATGTTTTCTGTCATAGTTCACAATGGCCACTGGATAAAAAGATGAAAATGGTGTCTGTTCTTTTGGAAAGAATATCCATGAGGGCCAGAACTTTATAGACACGTGTTTCAAAGTTTTACTGACCTTCAAAGTATTCACCAGCATTGTGTATATCGCGTTGCCAGGGCTGTGGAAGTCGTAGGATACTCTTAGCAGTGCCGGTTGTGTTGACACTTCGAGCGGCGCGGTCTACTGCCCCACGAATTTGTAGCAGTTCTGAAGCGAATGCCGTCAAGTGTTTCCTTCAGTTTAGAAATCGACTTGAACTCACGAGGGCTTAAGGCAGGGGAGTGCAGTCGGTGGTATAGCATTTAGCAGCCCCATCAGTCAGACAGATCAGTAAAAGCTTGCACTGAACGTGCCTCAGCACTGTCCTGCAAAATTAAGGTCAGGTCCTGCAGAAAGTGTCATCACTTCTGTCTCTATGCTGTTCATTTTTGGAACACAACCTCCGACCAGCTTAGTGAGAGAAGTGATGACACTTTCTGCAGGACCTGACCATCATTCTGCAGGACAATGCTTAAGCACGTACAATAAAAGCTGTTGCCGATCTGTCTGACTGATGGGGCTCCTAAGTGCTATACCATCTACTGCACTCCCCTGACTTAAGCCCTTGTGAGTTCAACTCGATTTCTAAACTCAAGGAAACACTTCACGGCATCCGCTTCAGAACTGCTACAAATTTGTCGGGCAGTAGACCGCGCCGTTAGAACTGTTAACACAACTGGCACTGCTAAGAGTATCCTACGACTTCCACATCCCTGGCAGCGCGTTATACACAATGCTGGTGAATACTTTGAAGGTTAGTAAAACGTTGAAACACGTATCTGTTTTGTACGAGCTGTAGATAAATAGTTGCCACGGTCTTCATATAATATTACATCCTTTTAATAACACTTATATCCGAAAAATGTTCTTCCTTTCACTCGTGGTCTGTATCTTCCTTCTTCAATATTATTTGGATTTAAAATTTACCTAATTAGACTTCTTTCTCTGTTTAATACGTGTGTGTCAACCCCAAAAGAACACTGGTTTGATAACTATGTTGTGTTGTGTCCGTCTTGTTACTTTAGGTACATTTTTAGTCATAAAAAGCTACTTCCAGATAAGTTTTTTGTGGTGAAAAACATGCGCTGTTGATCAGAAGGACTGTAAACATATAATCGAAGTAAACAAGAAAACCAAGATAAAACCCTTACAAGACGCCAAACAGAAAAAGCAAATAAATGGCATCTAAGAAAAAGAAAAGACATAAAGTGACAGAATAACTTCACTAACCAAGGAGCCCATTGCGAGGAAAAAAACATTCCGAATCGCCCAATAATATCATTCTACTGACATTACTGATTAGTCCCTTTTCGAGTGCAAGACCTTTTGATCTGAATCGCCTTCACTAAAAACTTAGAGATAAGTGTAACTATATATATTATATATATGCGAGGGGCCTTTGATAAGCAATGCAACTCAATTTTTATCAGCCAATTTCAGCTGAAAAAATGCGGAATTTGTTGTGGAACATCGTTGAATATTGCCGCTTTAGCCCCTGTAGTTTCGAGTAGTTCCCATTGGTTGCAGCGCTATACGCAGCCTACAAACAGTCGCCTGTAACGGAAGAGCGTTCCAGGCAGACAGCCGTCATTGAGTTTCTTTTGGCGATAAACAAGCACATCGCAGAGATCCATAGGCGCTTGCAGAATGTGTTCAGAGATGTGGTAGCGAAAAAAACCACGCTGAGTCATTAGGCGGGGCGTCTGACATCATCGCAGCAAGTTCGCGCAAACCGGTCTCATCTCCCGCGTGCCGGCCGGCCGCACACAGCTGTCACTGCTGGATGTCAGAACATGCGGACACTCTCGTTTTAGGTAGTCGACGGTTCACAATCAAGTAAACACATCGATGCTCGACTGGACGTCTCTGTTGGTAATGCCGACACACTCGTCCACCAGTTGGGGCGCTCAAAGTTGTGTACCCGTTGCTTTCCTCGCCGCCTAACAAAATTGTCGTGATTGCTTGCGTTTGAAGAGGCTGATCCTGAGTATTTTTTGTCGAACATTGTCACAGGCGATGAAACATGGGTACCTCACTTCGAATCGAAAATAAAACTGCAGTCCACGGAATCGCGACGTACCATCTCTCCTCAGAAGAAAAGCTTTGCAACTGCACCATCAGCCGGTAAAGTCATGGCGACGATCTTCTGGCACTCTAAAGAGGTTATTCTCTTTGATGTTCTCCCTCAAGGTGCAAAGAACAACTCTGAAGTATTTTGTGCTACCCGCAGGTAATTCAAGGAACGACTTCGCTGTATTCGTCGCCCCAAAAAATGCAAACGAACATCTCCTATTCCATAAGGTCCAACACAAAGCTGCACCCGAGAGACGTTCACAAGAGTTCACTGGAGTGTTCTTCCTCATCCACCCTACAGCCCGGATCTCGCACCTTCCTACTGCCATCAGTTTGGCCCTTTGAAGGATGCACTCCGCGGGAAGCAGTACGTGGATGATGGGGAGGTTACTTATGCACCAAGACGTTGGCTCCGACGTCGACCAATAGAGAGGTACCGTGCCGTCTTCCAGGCAGTCGCACTGAGCGGAGATTATATTGAAAAATAGGTTTTTGTAGCCAACATAGTGGGGGATAATATGATGTATTGGAATCCTGAATAAAACCAATCTTTTTTCAGAAAATAATGTGTTGCATTACTTTCTGAACGCCCCTCGTAAAGTCTCCAAGCCCCAAGTTAAGGCTAAAGTTAAGACTGCACACAAATATAGCCAATGTATATCATGTAAGACACGTTCGTCTAAAATAGAGGAAAACTCTCTATTTAATATGAGGTGACTTTCCTGAGTGTAAATTGCAAACGTAATTAATGAAACCATTCACCAGCGTTTCACGCATGATGTGAAACTTTATATATAATAATACAATAATACAATTGTTTACAATTATTTGTCTGGCCGGGCACAAGCAGGAAGACCTTATGTTAATAGCACCAGGGAAGTCTCAGAAAACAAATGTTGCTCTGTTGTCGCTGATTTACCATACACTATAAAACTTGAAAATGATCGTCCCGATGCCTTTGATCTGTAGATCGTTAGCTACATAGTTGCAACACTAATTTCTTTTATCTAGGCCACTTACTGCCTTCTATTAGTTGATGTCTAGAATATAAACCAAACAGATACTTCCCGTCTTCTAATGAATAATGAAACCCTTCTGCACTAATACAGGCATGGGCATAAATTGAATTATAATTTGGCCTACAGATACAATTAATGTCAGTGTATTTTCCACTGAAAAGCTGTCATATCTTCGTCACTCTCGAAAAATAGAACTACATTTATTAGCAAACAATCAGGTCGTCGTAGTTATGAAGCTGTCACACTTCAGTAGTGTTACATGATAGCGTAAAGTTTTAAATGACCAACGTACATAAATCTCTGTTCCAATGTTGATTAAGATGAGTAGTGTAAATTAACTTGAAGGACACGTCAATCTATTTATCCTGCTATGAAACAAACCATTCAATTTGCGAAACTTTGTACTAAAGAATGGTGGCTTTCGAAGCTACATGTATTATATGTTACATAAATTTTGTTTCATTGTTGCAATTATTTTACGCTACTTCGAGTACTTCCAACTTTTCAACGTGTCTTGTGAACGAATGTCGATTAATGTGTTGGGCCCTGTTGTTCCGCAGTACCCAGAACTGAGCCACACGACATATCCAACGCTGGCCAAGACAGTGTTCGCCATTTTCATGGTGCTGGTGCCCATCCTGCTGCTCAACATGCTGATCGCCATGATGGGAAACACGTACGCGCACGTCATCGAGCAGAGCGAGAAGGAGTGGATGAAGCAGGTCAGTGTTTTAAACATTCTTTAACATTTATCAGCTTCAAGATGCCCTGTTCAGATGATTATAGTCGTTAAAACAGTACCTAACAATTCAGTCTTCAATTAGAAACAGCTTTATTTCCAACCACGAACAATGACCTATCGAATCCTGTGGTGTCCATCTTCAGGCGCTGTGGTGTCTTCATCACACGTACGTGCTAGAGTCCGGCAGCTGCCCAGTGATGAGTACGGAGTCGTCTTGCACTGGCAAGGCCCACTTACAGATTCTTCCGTCTTGCCGTTGTAGCACGATCACGGCGGTCTGTGGGCGATAGCCGACTCGAAGTTGGTTTCAATCCGGACCGCGGAAGAAATTCAGGGTGAATCCAAAATGAACGTTTCATCAAAAACACGTGCTTTTTGAAGTACTTTGATGGTGTGATGTGATGGGAAAAGAATCCTATTCATAATGATGCGTCACCCCATAAACATTACAGTCACGGTCGCTTTAGTTTTGGGTCTCTCTGCTAGGAGCATCGTGACGATGCGAACAGCGAACGTAAATAAGTACGTCACTCAGGCCCACGGATAACAAAAGGTTGACAGTGTTTGATATAGGGGGTAGATGCCTCAGGGTTTTGAATCTGTTGATTGACTATAAATGGGCTTTTATGTCAAATAATGAATTCCGATGGTAGGCTCCCGAGGAGTGGTTCTATTGTCAATATTTGTGTTTTTACATCGACATCGTTCGAATCAATTTGTTTACTTCTGAAAAAATAAGCATATCTACTTGTAAAACATTTCTAACGAAAGAAGCAAAGTATCATTAAAAACTGAATTTACAAACAACGGAAGAAATGTTACTTTTGAGAAGAAATGGGAACAATGATTAGAGAGCTAATATATTTAGATAACAATGGGCACTGAGGCCTCATTGACCGGGCACTTCCATTAGAATCATTTATTACATTTTTACTTTAAATGAATGACGAAATGTACAAAATTATACACTAACTAATACATGTACGGGTACTGTATTCTGACATCCTGCCTAGTGGCAGAGATAACAGCTAAGATTGGGTGGGATTACTCTTAGTTGAGAACTCCAACGTTAGGCACGTTATGGGGCCCCTTAGGGACATGGTTGCCAAGAAGGGAAAGAAAACCAATGTGCGCTCCGTGTGCATACCGGGTGGAGTCATTCCTGATGTGGAAAGGGTCCTCCCGGACGCCATGAAGAGCACAGCGTGCAGCCAACTGCAGGTGGTTGCTCACGTCGCTACTAACGATGTGTGTCACTTTCGATCAGAAGAGAGTCTCTCTGGTTACGAGCGGCTAACAGATTGCCTGCAAGATGGAAGCACAGCTGACCATTTGCAGCTTAGTGGACAGGACCGATTGCGGACCTCTGGTACACAGCCGAGTGGCTGAATCAGAGGCAGAATCTCAGACGGCTCTGCGACCGTGTGGGCTGCAGATTCCTCGACTTGGACCAATGGGTGGTTGGGTTCCGGGTCCCGCTGAATAGGTCAGGTGTCCACTATACGCAGGAGGCAGCTACACGGGTAGCAGGAACTGTGTGGCGTGGACTGGGCGGTTTTTTAGGTTAGAGGGTCTCAGGAAAACACAAGGAGGGCTTCAGTCACAGAGGGTACAGGCTGAACACAGGAAGAACGTAGGTAGATACAGGAACCATTGGTATAACAGTTGTAAATTGAAGTAGCTGTGTTGGGAAAGTACCAGACCTCAGCCGAAATTTTTGCGAAGAACCTAACAGTGTTCCGAAAGGACAGGCTAAACACGGTTGGCGGTGGGGTGTTTGTTGCTGTTAGAAGTATTTTAACTTGTCGTGAAATTGAATTAGATAGCTCCTGTGAGTTAGTGTGGGCAGAGGTCATTGTTGGAAACCGGAATAAAATAACAATTAGATCCTTTTACCGACCTCCCTGTTCAGATGATACAGTTGCTGAAAGGTTCAAAGAAGATTTGAGTTTGATTTAAAACACATACCCGACTCATACAATTATAGTTGGTGGTGATTTTAATTTACCCACGATATGATGGCGAAAATACATGTTTAATTCCGGAGGTACTCATAAAACATCATCCGAAATTCTAAACACATTCTCTGAAAATTACTTCGAGCAGTTAGTTCATGAGCCCACCCGAGTAATAAACACACTTGACCTTCTAGAAACAAATAATCCTGAGTTAATAACGAGCATCAATCATTACGGTTACAGGGATTAGTGAACACAGGGTTGTCGTATCGAGATTGAATATTGTAACCCACAAGTGCTCCAAAAATAAACGAAAAATATACCTATTCAAAAAAGTATATAAAAATTCACTGAACGCCTTCCTGAGAGACAATCTCCACTCCTTCCAAGTTCATAATATAAGTGTAGACCGGATGTGGCTTAAATTCAGAGTAACAGTATCGGCAGTAATTGAGAGATTTATACCAAATAAATTAAAAACGATGCAGCTGATCCTCCTTGGCACACAAAACGGGTCAGAACACTGTTGCAGAAACAACGAAAAAAACATGCCAAATTTAAACAGACGTAAACTCCCCAACATCGGCGATCTTTGGCACAAGCTCGAAATTTAGCGCGGACGTCAATGCGAGATGCTTACAACAGTTTCCACAACGAACTTTGTCTCGAAACCTGGCAGAAATTCCAAAGAGCTTCTGGTCGTACGTGAAGTATGTTAGTGGCAAGAAACAATCAAAGCCTTCTCTGAGCGATATCAATGGAGATACTATCGAAGACAGTGTTGCGAAAGCAGAGTTAGTAAACACAGCCTTCCGAAATGCCTTCACAAAAGAAGACGAAGTAAATGTTCTAGAATTTGAATCAAGAACATCTGCCAGCACGAGTAACGTAGAAGTAAATATCCTCGGAGTAGTGAAGCAACTTAAACCACTTAATAAAAGCAAGTCTTCTGGTCCAGACTGTATAACAATCATATACAACCGTTCTCTCGACGGAAGATCCGTACCCAAAGACTGGAAAGTTGCGTAGGTCACACCAATATTTAAGAAAAGTACTAGGAGTAATCCACTAAATTACAGGCCCATATCATTAACATCGATATGCACAATGGTTCTGGAACATATATTGTGTACCAACATTATGAATTACCTAGAAGAGAATGTATATTGACACACAGTCAACATGGGTTTAGAAAACATCGTTCTTATGAAACACAACTAGCTCTTTATTCGCTTGAAGTGTCGAGTGCTATTGACAAGGGATTTCAGATCGATTCCGTACTTCTGGATTTCCGGAAGGCTTTTGACACTATGCCGCACAAGCGGCTTGTAGTGAGATTGCGTGTTTATGGAATATCGTCTCAGTTATGTGACTGGATTTGTGACTTCCTGTCAGAGAGGTCAAAATTCGTAGTAATTGACGGAAAGTCATCGAATAAAACAGAAGAGATTTCTGGCGTTCCCCAGTGTAGTGTTATAGGCCCTTTGCTGTTCCTTATCTATATAAAATAGTAGCTGCCTTAGGTAGTTTGCAGATAACGCTGTCGTTTATCGATTAATAAAGTCATCAGAAGATCAAAAAAAAAATTGCAAAAAGATTTAGAAAAAATATCTGAATGTTGCGAAAATTGGCAGTTGACCCTAAAAAACGAATAGTGTGAGGCCATCCACATGACAGCTAAAAGTGATCCCTTAAACTTTGGTTACACGATAAATCAGTCAGATCTATAGGCCGTAAATTCAACGAAATACCTAAGAATTACAATTTTGAACAACTTAAATTGGAAGGAACACATAGAAAATGTTGTGGGGAAGGCTACCCAAAGACTGAGTTTTATTGGCAGGACACTTCGAAAATGTAGCAGATCTACTAAGGAGACTGCCTACACTACGCTTATCCGTCTTGTTTTAGAATACTGCTGCGCGGTGTGGGATCCTTACCAGATAGGACTGACGGAGTGTATCGAAAAAGTTCAAAGAAGGGCAGCACGTTTTGTATTATCGCGAAATATGGGAGAGAGTGTCACTGAAATGATACAGAATTTGGGCTGGACAGCATTAAAAGAAAGGCGTTTTTCGTTTCGACGGAATCTTCTCACAAAATTCCAATCAACTTCCTCCTCCGAATGCGAAACTATTTTGTTGACACCGACATACATAGAGAGAAACGATCACCACGATAAAATAAGGGAAATCAGAGCTCGTACCGAAAGATATAGGTGTTCGTTCTTTCCACGTGCTATACGAGACTGGAATAATAGAGAATTGTGAAGGTGGTTCGATGAACCCTCTGCCAGGCACTTAAATGTGATTTGCAGAGTATCCATGTAGATTTAGATGTAGATATAGGCCTGTATCACTCAAAATTTCTAACAGCGATCACTGCTTCTTTATGATTAGCTGCCGAGATCAGCAGCGATGCGTTTGGTCTTGCTCCTTATGATTTCGTCGTCGTAGCAATGCTATAGCGGAAATTTCAGTGCTTCAAAAAGTGTCACTTCACACGACTTGTTGTACCTGACGTCAGTTGGTATCAGGTACCCGAGATCGTATGAAACGAAGCCTGTACACCAAGTTCATATGCCTCAAATAGCTTACCTCGCTTGTACTTACAGTACCACTTTTTATTTCCTATTTTTGATTCCCCGCAATCGATGCTATTATTGTTAAAAATTTGAGTCGCAGAGCATTAACAAATTATTGCAAGTCAAATTCTAGATTTGATATTAAAAAGAATATTCACATCTTTAATGTGACAGTACAGTAAAGGAAACTTCGATAAATTTAAGCACTGTAAGCAGCAGACGAAGTCATCCGGTTTTTTTCAGCAATGTGTAAACAGAGACTGTTCAGAAGATAGACAAATGAAAAAAATGAAATGAGCGTATGGCATCGTTGGCCGGGAAGCCCCATCCGGAGAAGTTCGGCCGCCAAGTGCAAGTCTTATTTCAGACAGCGGATTTCTTCTGAGCAAGAAGGGAACCAGAGGATTTCAGAGAGCTTAGCGCACAAGACAACCGTTTGCACAGGAGCTCATTCAAAATAACTGAGTATGTCTGCTTATACATTTCATATGAGAACCTTACTGCAATAGGGAGAAGGAAAAGTCATAAAATTCAACGACTGTCGATTTGTCAAACCATAGCAAAGAAACCAAGAGGAGCTGGGAAAAGAAATCTGCCGATAGGTAACATTACAGTTTTGCCTATCTTGTGGGATATAATTCTGCCAGTTCAAAGTGCCAAGAAGAAAACTTTACTTGACGTGTGGCAGTATATCTCAGCTGAAAAACAGACTTTCTAAGAGCAAGTACCGAGTGACTAGTGGATTTGCCGTTCTGTCCGGCAAAAACCATTGCCCGAGGGCAGCAAACGCAGCGCTCAGTGTACATGTTTGGCGTAACTGCAACAGGAATAGTGTTAAATTTTTCCTTAGCCTCTTCTTCCGCTCCTGCTTCTGCTTGTGCAGATTTGTATTGTAGTAAACATTATGTGTTTTGACCTGTATGATTGCACTTTCTGAAAATAAGGTTTCTACCTCACCAATAAGTAATACAGAAAAACCAGAGTTTTTCAACATCAGAACGTTGTCACTGCAGACATTCAATGTTATTCATCCAGGAAAATAAATAAAAAATGACATTTTCCAAAGATAACGTATGTATTTGTGCAATAACTGTTAGAAAATGGCGTTTTAACTCATATACAATGCCTGCGTCAAGAAATACCAACTCTATAAGCCTCAAATAGGTGAGCAAATAGGCAAGCGTAGACCAGACAAAATACACGATACTTTAGCAGAATCCCATTTCTCATTCATTGCTCGCTGGAACACCCGCTATTTGTTCGACACTGTGTGAATCAAATTAGTTATTTAATATTTCCTGAATGAAACTATTAGTGTGGACAAGAAAAATTTACGTATAAGTACATAGCTAAAACTGCAGCTGGATCATTGACTGTCTACTTCTCGTTTTAAAATGAAAATAACTCTTAGTGCAATATGAACTTAACATGCGATCACAATTAACATCATAAACCACATATTCTACAGGCTTTAAAAACAATTTCAGTATGTTAACTACACTCCTGGAAATGGAAAAAAGAACACATTGACACCGGTGTGTCAGACCCACCATACTTGCTCCGGACACTGCGAGAGGGCTGTACAAGCAATGATCACACGCACGGCACAGCGGACACACCAGGAACCGCGGTGTTGGCCGTCGAATGGCGCTAGCTGCGCAGCATTTGTGCAACGCCGCCGTCAGTGTCAGCCAGTTAGCCGTGGCATACGGAGCTCCATCGCAGTCTTTAACACTGGTAGCATGCCGCGACAGCGTGGACGTGAACCGTATGTGCAGTTGACGGACTTTGAGCGAGGGCGTATAGTGGGCATGCGGGAGGCCAGGTGGACGTACCGCCGAATTGCTCAACACGTGGGGCGTGAGGTGTCCACAGTACATCGATGTTGTCGCCAGTGGTCGGCGGAAGGTGCACGTGCCCGTCGACCTGGGACCGGACCGCAGCGACGCACGGATGCACGACAAGACCGTAGGATCCTACGCAGTGCCGTAGAGGACCTCACCGCCACTTCCCAGCAAATAAGGGACACCGTTGCTCCTGGGGTATCGGCGAGGACCATTCGCAGCCCTATTCATGAAGCTGGGCTACGGTCCCGCACACCGTTAGGCCGTCTTCCGCTCACGCCCCAACATCGTGCAGCCCGCCTCCAGTGGTGTCGCGACAGGCGTGAATGGAGGGACGAATGGAGACGTGTCGTCTTCAGCGATGAGAGTCGCTTCTGCCTTGGTGCCAATGATGGTCGTATGCATGTTTGGCGCCGTGCAGGTTAGCGCCACAATCAGGACTGCATACGACCGAGGCATACAGGGCCAACACCCGGCATCATGGTGTGGGGAGCGATCTCCTACACTGGCCGTACACCTCTGGTGATCGTCGAGGAGACACTGAATAGTGCACGGTACATCCAAACCGTCATCGAACCCATCGTTCTACCATTCCTAGACCGGCAAGGGAACTTGCTGTTCCAACAGGACAATGCACGTCCGCATGTATCCCGTGCCACCCAACGTGCTCTAGAAGGTGTAAGTCAACTACCCTGGCCAGCAATATCTCCGGATCTGTCCACCATTGAGCATGTTTGGGACTGGATGAAGCGTCGTCTCACGCGGTCTGCACGTCCAGCACGAACGCTGGTCCAACTGAGGCGCCAGGTGGAAATGGCATGGCAAGCCGTTCCACAGGACTGCATCCAGCATCTCCACGATCATCTCCATGGGAGAACAGCAGCCTGCATTGCTGCGAAAGGTGAATATACACTGTACTAGTGCCGACATTGTGCATGCTCGGTTGCCTGTGTCTATGTGCCTGTGGTTCTGTCAGTGTGATCATGTGATGTATCTGACCCCAGGAATGTGTCAATAAAGTTTCCCCTTGCTGGGACAATGAATTCACGGTGTTCTTATTTCAATTTCCAGGAGTGTATATTTCATACGCAGGAACCTATTTCCTTCTTCAGGGTACCAAACGTAAACTGGCCAGCGACTACATTTTTCGTTGCAAAGTTTTCGAAATATGCCCGGTACTTATTTGGGAATTATCACAATAATTAAGGCCAATAAGGAAAATAAAACCAATTCACTATCATACGACGTGCACTCATGACTGCCACGGTGAATTTCACAATGTCTGAACTTCGTATGACCCAATAAAATACAACAAGCTCTTCATTAGCGCTGTATGATCGAAACATTCAGTTTATTATATTTTCCCAGTTATGTTAGTTTTAACGGTATAAATGTATTTTACGACTACTGAACCCCAGTTTTTCTGCCGCCAGTACGTCCCAAGTCCCTTCTTTGTGTACAGATATTATACTTTGGTTGATTTTGTATTACCTGTCCACGTTCCCTCGGTATGTAGTTCACAAGAAACGGAAACTTGAATGAATTTATGTCTAATGAATGACCAGATGAAGACTTACAACCGACGACATGTGGGCAAGCAGTCTTCGTGTTACTGATATGACGGCCATCTAGGACACAAACAGCTTACTCACGTAGCGATTAAGTGAGACGTGTTGGTGTGACAAGGGCTGCAAATTCTCCATGGCAGTGCTCTAACTGCTTTTCCTTTTGACGATGAGAAGAAAACGGTACTTAGATATGCGAATTCGATATTTCCGCTTGTTACGCCATTGAGGTCTTTTAGAGCGCAGCGTTTGATTGACAGTGGCCCCATTCTCTCCGCTATCTGATCTGATACCAGCTTTACTGATTTCAAAGTAACACCTGTGCTAGATGCCACAAGAAGCAAATACTGACAAAGTCCACACAGGACTATCGTCTGAAGTGTAAACTGTAGCCATCGATATACGAGTGGTCCCTAAGAGTCGTCAGGGGCATTTTCTCCCGTGTTTATGCAGATATCTGCTGTTTCGTATTTGTGAAAGATAGCTGGAATCAGTTCAAATATTTGCTCATCACTTCTTCATTGTGACGCCCGGCGTCGGCGGAAAGCGTCGGTTCGTTTCGTGTTACGAAGAAAATGATTTTAAAATCGTAATTTTACGTGTCCACTCGACAGAGGCGTCCCAAATGAGTCTAATGCGATATTCGTTGTATCGACCTGTGTTAGCAGGAGCAGTAAAACACAAAGGACGCCCACTACTCGAGCAGCGGTCCCACCACCCCGGCTCGCGCTAGCTGCTGCCGCGTCGCAGAAGCGCTGCTCAGTCACTGCTGGAATACTGTCATCCTTCGTGATTCACTGCCCCTGTTGACACGTATAGATAAAAGAATGTGGCAGTAGACAAAATTAGGACTGCGTTGTCAAGCGGGAAAGTGATATTGTCATTTAAAACTTATTTTGTTTATAACTGCAAACAAACGGACGCTTTCCGTCTAAATTGGACGTCACTTGAGAGACGTAATGATCTTCATTTGTTTTGGCTGACTCCAGCTACACACTGCAAGAACGAAACTGCAAATGTCTGCTGGAACACCAAAGAAAAGGCGCCTTACGACCCGTAGGAGAGACACTTGGTGTGTCAGTTTTCTGAGCGCATGACTTCAAAGATAGTATAATTGTGGGACGAAAGCATGGAAGGATCAAATATTTTCTGGTGGACAGTGTCTTAAAGAAGACATATGCTTAATATTGCCATCATGTACACTACTGGCCATTAAAATTACTACACCAGGAAGAAATGCAGATGATAAACGGGTATTCATTGGACAAATATGTTATACTAGAACTGACATGTGATTACATTTTCACGCAATTTGGGTGCATAGATCCTGAGAAATCAGTACCCAGAACAACTACCTCTGGCCGTAATAAAGGCCTTGATATGCCTGGGCATTGAGTCAAACAGAGCTTGGATGACGTGCAAGTTACAGCTGCTCATGCAGCTTTCTACACGATACCACGATACCCCAGTGGTACCCCATACCATCACGCCGTGTGGCACACCAGCATGCCTGTACAGGACCTGCTACATGCAGTTGTGCATTATCCTGCTGAAATGTAGGATTTCGCAGGGATCGAATGAAGGGTAGAGCCACGGGTCGTAACACATCTGAAATGAAGCGTCCACTGTTCAAAGTACCGTCAGTGCGAACAAGAGGTGACCGAGACGTGTAACCAGTGGCACACCATGCCATCACGCCGGATGATACGCCATTATGGCGATGCCGAATACACGCTTCCAATGAGCGTTCACCGCGATGTCGCCAAACACGGATGCGATCATCATGATACAGTAAACAGAACCAGGATTCGTCCGAAAAAATGACGTTTTGCCATTCGTGCACCCAGGTTCGTCGTTTGAGTACACCATCGCAGGCGCTCTTGTCTGTGATGCAGCGTCAAGTGTAACCGCAGCCATGGTCTCCGAGTTGATAGTCCATGCTGCTGCAAACGTCGTCAAACTGTTCGTGCAGATGGTTGTTGTCTTGCAAACGTTTCCATGTGTTGACTCAAGGTTCGAGACGTGACTGTGCGATCCGTTACAGCCATGTGGATGAGATGCCTGTCATCTCAACTGCTAGTGATACTAGGCCGTTGGAATCCAGCACAGCGTTCCGTATTACACTCCTGAACCCACCGATTGCATACGGTCATTGGATCTCGACCAACGCGAGCAGCAATGTAGCGAAACGATAAACCGCAATCGCGATAGGCTACAATCCGACCTCTATCAAAGTGGGAAACGTGATGGTACGCATTTCTCCTCTTTACACGAGGCATGACAAGAACGTTTCACCAGGCAAATCTAGTCAACTGCTGTATGTGTATGAGAAATCGGTTGGAAACTTTCCTCATGTCAGCACGTTGTAGGTGTCGCCACCGGCACCAACCTTATGTGAAGGCTCTGAAAAGCTAAAAATTTGCAAATCACAACATCTTCTCCCAGTCGCTTAAATTTCTCTTCTGTAGCACGTCATCTTCGTGGCGTAACAATTTTAATGGCCAGTAGTGTACGTAAAAGATTACGTTGTCTCCTTGAAGGCGGTAGGTGCAAACTTTACAACGGGAATTTTTGTATTTTGTGGATGAGCGGACGAAAGTGAATCTTAGAGCTTTTCAGTAAAAAAAAATGCCTAAAACACCATAAATTGCTGACTATTATTTGACGCCATTCGTTGGGGAGATGATGTTATGTCTGATAGTGTGAATTAATTAAGTTAAAAACTAGATAGGTTTTAAAAAAATTACCTAGGTCGTTGTTTAATCAGGCAAAACTAATTTTTCCTACTTTCTGTAAAGCTAAAAAAAACTACCTAGGTCGCCATTGAACCAACTAAAACTAATTTTTCCTACTTTCTGTGAAGCGAATACAGTTTGGAAACCACCGTTTATTCCTATAAACTTTTTGAGTCTTGAGGGCTGCGACAGAACCATTACCGTAAATTTTTGTTTCGTCTTGCATAGGATAGCAAAATTTACTTATTATCTGTAAATTAGCAGAAGGCAGTGAAACATTTACTTTTATCATTCAAATATTAAGTTGGGCATAGGTTCGTAGAGTTTTTCCATACGTTAAATAAACACAACAAGTACACATAGCAGACATTTTAGTCACCAATAATACACTGAAGACCCAAAGAAAGTGGTACACCCGCCTAATATCGTGTAGGGTCCCCGCGAACACCAGAAGTGCCGCAACACGACGTGACATGGACTCAACTAATGTCTGAAGTAGTGCTGGAGGGAATTGACACCATGAATCCTGCAGGGATGCCCATAAATCCGTAAGAGTATGAGGGCGTGAGGGTTTCTTCTGAACAACACGTTGCAAGGCATCCCAGATATGGTCAATAATGTTTATGTCTGGGGAGTTTGATGGCCAGCGGAAGTGTTTAAACACAGAAGAGTGTTTCTAGAGCCACTCTGAAGCAATTCTGGACGTGTGGGGTGTCGCATTGTCCTGCTGGAATTGCCCAAGTCCGTCGGAATGCGAAATGGACATGAATGGATGCAGGTGATCAGACAGTATACTTATGTATGTGTCACATGTCAGAATCGTATCTAGATGTATTAGAGGTACCATATCATTCCAACTGCACACACCCCGCACCATTACAGACCCTCCACAACTTGAACAGTCCCCTGCTGACATGAAGGTTCCATGAATTCATGTGGGTGCCTCCACAACCGTACACGTCTATCCGATCGATACAATTTGAAACGAGACTCGTCCGACCAGACAACATGTTCCCAGTCATCAACAGTCCAATGTCAGTGTTGACGGGCCCAGGCGAGGCTTAAAGCTTTGTGTCGTGCAGTCATCAAGGGCACACAAGTGGATGATGTTTCATTGAATGGCTTGCACGCTGACACTTGTTGATGGCCCAGCAACGAGTGCTTGTGTTTCGTTGAACGATTCTCTTCAGTCGTCGTTGGTCCTGTTCTTGCAGGATCTTTCTCCGGTCGCAGCGATGTCCGAAATTTGATTGCTGATATTCACGGTACACTCGTAGAATGGTCGTACGGGAAAATCCCCTCTTGATCGCTACGCTCGGAGATGCTGCGCCCCATCGCTCGTGCTCCGACTGTAATACCACGTTCAAATGGTTCAAATGGCTCTGAGCACTATGGGACTTAACTGCTGAGGTCATCAGTTCCCTAGAACTTAGAACTACTTAAACCTAACTAACACAAGGACATCACACACATCTATGCCCGAGGCAGGATTCGAACCTGCGACCGTTGCGGTCGCGCGGTTCCAGACTGTAGCGCCTAGAACCGCTCGGCCACTCCGGCCGGCCCAAGTTCAAACTCACTTAAATGTTGATAATAACCTGCCATCGTAGCAGCAGTAATCGATCTAACAACTGCGCCAGACACTTGTTTTATATAGGCGTTGCCGACCGCAGCGCCGTATTCTGCCTGTTTACATATCTCCGTATTTCAATACGCATGCTTATACCAGTTTCTTTGACGCTTCAGTGTATGTTCCCCTTTACGTTTACAAGAGTCTGGCGGTGCTGGGATAACCTTTCGATTCCGTGACTGTAGAAATCACGTGGCTTCGAGGCGAAGAACTCGTCGAGCCATGGTTGGAGCGCATTTTCATCCGGATAGAAAATCCCATGAAAGTTGTTCGATACAGAGCGGAAAACGTGAAAAATCTTTGCTCACAACATCATACGAATGAGGTGGGTGCGAAATGACTTCCCAACTCAACTCCTGTATACTGTTTTTTGTCAGTCTAGCAGAATGCAGCAAGACCTTACCGTGGATTAGCATCACTTTACGCAGTCTTCCTAGTCACTGTTCTTGCACTGCGCCTGCAAGATGCCTCAGTTTTTGACAATAAATGTCAGCAGCGATGGTAACACCTCAGGGAAGCAATTCGTAGTGCACCGCACCGTCGCTGTCCCACCAGACACATAACATTATCTTTTGTGGACGCGCGCAGCTCTCTGTACGGGAGTTGCTGCTTTGTTTGGGCTCTACCATTCCTTTCGATCCCTTATGTTAACATAAAGACACAATTTCTCGCCACCAGCACCGATACAGGCTAGCAGTGGGTGGTGCTGTTCACGAGCTAATTGACGACGAGCGAGCAGAGTTGCACATATGGCCAACCGCTGATTTTTTGTGATTTTGGTTTAGACTAACCGGGAGCCGTAAACCCGATTTTTGAGGCTTCCCTATTGTACGCGAATGTCGCACGGTGGTGGAATGATCACAGTTCATCACTTTTGCCAATTCTGTAGTGCAGTGACGTGGGTCATCGTGGATTAATGCGTTTAAACGATCTTCATCAAACGCAGAGGTCTCCCTGAACATGGAGACTCACTAATGTCAGAACGATCCTCCTTAAAACGAGTAATCCATTTTCTTACCGTGCCCTGTCCAGGGGCATTATTACCATACGCGGCGCAAATGTTTCTGGCTGCCTCTGCTGCTGTCACCTTTCCGCTGAACTCAAACAGGAGAATATGTCGAAAATATTCCGATTTCTCCACTCGGCACTCCATTTTCTAGCGTCCACAGGTACACTCCATCTCCAAATGACAATGTGTAAACTCAAATAGCAACAGTGAACTATAAATGAAAATGGCATATAAACCTATAGAAACCGCTATACCTTCATACAAAACAAAGGCGTTATAAACTTATGCACCAACCTATAACTATTAATAGTTTGTTCACAAAAAGAAGGAGGGGCCCAAGTGCTGAGTCGGCAGAAGTCGTTCGGCTTCGGCTCGCCCTTTTTTTGTGTCCGTCCGTTGCCAGTCTCCGCGCTCTAATCCAGAATATTCCTTGTGTAGCCGCTGCAAAGTGATTGTTATTCCCTACTGTACTGTGTTGCGCATTAAGACATCTACTGACGAGTGACGAAGCCATCCCTTGCCCGTGACGGCCAGCAGCAGATACACTATCCACTCGTCGGAAGAGGGCAAGCGGTAGTACGTTACGGAGTGGCGCAAGTAGATAATACTGTCAGTGAATGTTGCGAGCAGGAGGGTAAAAATAGTTGTTCCACTCTCTCTTCAGCACTGTGAGAAGAATACAGAAATTTTGCAAAGATAATCGTCGGAAATTACCATAAACTCCCAGCAAAAATAGCTTCATTTCAGTCAGATTATTCTGTTCGACAGTGTTTTGAATCTGCATTCTCTTTTGTCTGAATTACTTTAAAGCGGTAATTTTATTTGCGTGTGTAAAATTACCGTTATTGATTGCAATATTGTTTCCCTAAGAAGGAGATTTATTGAAACCAATATGCAGTTGTGTAGGTTACGTTCCCAGGTATTATCACATCTTGAAATCGTGTACCCTGCTGGGCAGTCGTTTACGACTGATACAACAGAATTTCTTATGATCCACTACATGATTAAAGCCGCAGTAACAATGGCTAATATCACCACAACATAAGTTTAACTACTGACTCTTTTTAATTTAGAGTTGTCTATGAAAACTGACACGCCATTACTAACAACAACCATCATTATTCAATATGAAACTATCACTTGACGCAGTTAAAACCAAAGGACGTAAGCGACAAAATCATTCTGTGTCCATTTGTTACATTGTCTACAGTAACCATCAGATGCAGTGGCTATTATTGAAGCTATGTATACAATATCTGTGAGTTAAATTCAGAATGTAATGCTCCGCAACGATTCTATCAATAATCTAGTCAGTATTTATGACCCTCTACCTCCAAGGGTGTCATTGCATCCCTTCGACTTTCAGTAAGGTCGGGTTTGGAATGATCCACTACAATACCATACATAATTGCAATATCTCCCACGGGGATCTGCTTGGTAAGGAATAATAATACACAGGTAAACAAGAACAAGGGTTTATTACGACTACAGTGGAGAGATTTAATGACAAAGGAAGATTCAACTAAAAAAAATAATACAAATGTTCAGCTACTAACAGGCATACACCAGGAAGACACAGTGAATGAATGTAATAGGACGTGAAGACTATGCCACTTATAATCCCTAACGGCGGGAGTTGAACGTTCTATAGAGTTGGGCAACAGGTACGTCTCTGGATTTCGCTAGAAAGTTGCAGGTCCCACTACGGTGGCTTCCATTGGGCTCTGACTGACGTGCTGTTAAGAGCAGCGCATGAATTGGTCCAGGGTTCCAGCGGAGCGAACTGCCGACGCATTAGCTTGCATCGCCCTGTGTAGCCGGTGCACGAGGGAATTCGTGCCGACCCACTTCCACACACGTGACACGGCGGAGGAAATACGTTCCTGGCACGGAGGACCTCTGGTGCCTTTTGCCCTGCGTCTGTCTTTCTTCTTGTGATCAACGCATTCCGGAGAGGCAACGCCTTGTATATAGGCAGACCTGTGATACTTCAGTGTCTGAGGGGTTGCCGATTCCGTAGGCGAATAGCGGACACTTTGCAACTACTGTATTTTGTCCCATTTTCATGTATTACGTAAATACATGCACATAAATTTTATTAATTTCACATTTAATGGATTGGACAAGGCAAGTGAGTGAACAATGTTACATCCATAAACATATATTTGGAAGCAAGCTCTTAGCATATACACATACTAACACTCGCATTTGTTTTTGCTATGGGAAACGTCTATTCCGACTGTCACATAGCATCATCAGTAGGTACGAGCCCCACATAGCATCATCAGAAGGCACCACATCATTAGCTGTGTGCTTGGTGGTCTACTTGCAGGTAAGCTCCTATATGGTTTGGAAACGGATGTTTTTGATTTGCGCTTAAGATTTCTATAGAATGGATGGTAAATTGGAGGCACAAAGGAGTAACTGCTGCAGATGCCGTTATTTCACTGTTGTGGAAGTTCGTGACAGTTCATTCAGTAGTATTCACGCTAAACTTCGGCTCGCATCTTAAGTCAGTGGAATCAAAATACATCTCATCATTGAGGTAGTCTTATACAAAACATTTCATAAAGGAGTGGCCTGATTTAGAAACTTGTAGTCAATGATCTTCAGTGAGGTGTACTTCCTGATGTACACCCAAAACTTAAAGTAGTTTTTGTTTTAGCCTTGTCGCTAAAGGGAATAGGTTATTTACAGTCTGAGGAAGTTGTTGCTCATACTTCAACTAACCATCTGTGGTAGCATTTTCTCTGACTGTTGATCATTATTTCCGTTCTTCTTATTATCTCCATCTTCTTCTTCTGTTTTGAATGCAGAAAACAGCTTCTAATCTGCCAGATTCGAATGCATCAAATCGCCCGATCACAACAGTGAGCAAAACATTTGGAAGCATAGAGTATAAATGTCCATGACGTGAGCATTAATATACACAGAACGAGAAATCTGTCCCCGACATCTCCTGCAACGCAATTTTGCAATGGCGCCTTTTTGACCGTATAGCGTTTAGCTTATTTTGAGTGTTATTACTTCGCTGCTGCAGATAGATTACCTTGGGAAGTACCGTGAAACTTTGTATATGCCTATACGTTTTACAGATATCTCAGCAATTCGATACCAGAAACTGAAGTTGGCTTGAAGATGTGAAGAGCAATGTAATTGTACTTTTTCGCCACAGTACCATAGCTCAGATTCCTCTTTATCTACGTTTTTCGGTAACAGGATAAGAAATGACAGCCAACAATATTTTTTGTGTTTTCTATTCCACTTATTCGTATTGTCGAACCTCTATTCTAATTAAGTATAATACAGTGACCTGTAGACGGAGCCGAAATGTCACGCAAAACGAATGCATTTGGACCTTTGAAATTGTTACAGTAAATACGGTAAGCGACTTGTACCACCCGCTTGTCCATTGTTATTTTCAATCTTTTTTTATTTACCCTTCCGCTTTTTATAAACTATCTATAACATTTTTTCGCCATCTCATCAGAAAAGTAAACCTAAAACTTTGAAGTAATAAAAGAGGTGACAGCCAATAATACTTTTTTTTAGGTTTCGCCTTTTCACTGATTCATATTGTCAATTGTGTTCTAATTAATCACGTTACAATGAGACTGTACAGGAAACTGTCTCATACAGAAATAGATACCCACAAGAATTTGGGAACCTACATAAATTGGAGAAAATTAATCAGACTATCATGTAAAAATTTTATCTGCATATGAACATAGCACGAATATATATACACTGACTGGCAATTTACTTAAACTTACTTGCAAATTTATCTATGACCTGTCTCGCAAACATATGGCCTTAAATTTACATTTGTTGTACCTACTTATGAAAAGCAACGGATCCTCCGTTCACATACTTCTTTTTACATCATTAGCAGCGACAATATCGGACCATAGCTGTTACTAAAATTCAAACGTGCAGAAACGTATATAAAACGAGGCGAATACGTGTATCATTCAAGTTTCGCAGATACAACAAGTTGTAGCCAAGCAGCATCGTCCCAAAATCGCGTGACTAGCTCAGTTTTATGTTTAGAACATGCGCAGTAGACTATGCTCACTCCGTAGATCTATATAATTTATGTTTGGAAACAAAGACATACATATGGACTTGCAGCAGAAAACACTAGTTCTTCAGATAACGGCTAGGAAACAGTTCAGATTACCTGATACACCTATACCCCTTTGCCACCAAGTAGATTGGTTCTTCAGCTACAATATGGTCCACATACCTCCAAACATTCGGTTTTGTCACTTAATCGGCTTTTTTCTAAGCGCCTCAATTTCAATTTCACAAGTCCTGTAAGCTTTTGTTACGCCAATGTCTCAGTTTTTACTTTCGTAGACATTCAATACATAACGGCTGACAGCTGTTATAGCGGTCAATAGATGGCACTGTCACTCCGCTTGGAGCAAAAGGGTAAGCCAGCATTGCGTGACGTAAAAGCAATTCGTCCCCCCCCCCCCAACCGCTGTAGAAATAACATTACAGGTCAGAATGATGTCAAATTGCAACGGAATATTATCAGAGAAGGGGGAAACGTATGGCAGAAGAAAAACAAGTAGTTACAAAATGTAGCAATAATGGTGCTGTAAGCATAATAATTTAATAGTGGTCGATTACAAATGACAAATGAATCATACAACAACGGCTAAGGTGTACGTCTGACGTTAAACAAACTGTATTACTCAGTGTGCACGGATGTACAGGTGTAATACTGTTGGTTACGTAAGGTCATCCACCACGGCACGGTCATATCACATCGGATGGGAAAAATCGATTTTTAATTGTCCTAAGGGCCAAAAGCCACATAATAAGCATCAATCACTTGGGTTTTTAGTTTCCCTGAGGCCAAAAACCGCATAAAAAGCACCAATCAAATTCAAATAGGATTATTAATTTCCGTGTGACTGGCGCAAAACATGTTCAATATGCTGTCCACCGTTTTCTGTAACAAGTAGAAACAGTATGTTCCACAGTTTATCGAAATGTTTCTTGGGTCACGTTCAGAATGCGTTGCGTAATGTGCGCCTTCAATGCAGCTAAGTTTGGAATCGGGACACTGAACACAACATCTTTCAGATAGCCCCACAGCCAGAAGTTACACGGATTAAGATCAGGTGATCGGGACGGCCTGGCTGTAGGGAAATGGCGGCTATAATTGTAGCATTTCCGAAATGGCGCTTCAGCAGCTGCTCAACTGGATTTGCAATGTGTGGATGCGGGCCACCTTGCATAAAAATGATCCCATCCACAGCTGGAATGACGTGGTTGTGCAAAAGACACTCATAGTGCTTACCAGTGACGATACAAGTAACAGGGCCGGAAGCACCTGTCTCTTCGAAAAAATATGGCCCGATGACAAATGATGCCGTAAACCCGGGACACAAAGGACCTTTTCAGTACGAAATGGTACCGGTTGCTTTGCGTGTGGATTTTCCGTTGCCCGTATTCCACAATTCTGTGTATTGACATACGTATCCTGTCAGATGGAAGTAGGCTTCGCCTGTCCATAAAATCTTCCACGGCCTATCATTATCCACTTCCATACGAGCAAGAAATTCTGAAGCAAAGGTCTCTCTTGCTGGCAGGTCAACAGGAAATAACTCGTGCACGTGGGTCATTTTGAATGGATAGCAAAGGATGTTTCATAGGATTTTAAGCACCGTGCTGACGGGTATGTCTAATGTTAGGGTAATTCCCCGTTCACTACACGTTTGCACACCACCACTCGTCTCCTCCTGCACTGCTGTGGCCATTGCTTCCACTGACGTCGAATCAATTCGTTTCCTCCCTCTACCAGACCAAAAGAACCCTTTTTTTCTAATTTCCGAATCATTTTCTCTAGACCACGGCAGTCTTCGGACCAAAGCCTTTTTTCAAACACTTCAGCAAAGAATATCACCATTATATATATCGCTATATTTTAGGAGCAGTATCGATAAATCGAGATTTTATCAACAGCTCTAGTATGCATTCGGCCCTGATAGCATTTTTATGGTTGACACTGAGTGACCGCATCGAACGGCGCAGGTGGATTTCTTCGAAAGAGAGGATATTCGGCGAGTGGGTCGGCCTGCCCGTCACCCCGACTTAAATCCCATAGATTGTGTGTAGAACTGCAGTACGGCCACATGCACCAACAACCATAGAGCAACTTTCGACGGTGCTGTAGGAGGAACGGTACGCCGTGCCACAGCAACTCCTTACCAGCCTCGCCGCCAGCGTAGGAACACGTTGCAGAGCATACGCTGCCGTCCGTGCAGACCACATACGCGAATAAGAACCACGTCCCGCCTTTTGTAATGTCTACGGGACCATAATAAATCACGGTGATTTCAATGTAATTATTGTCTTCGAATAAAAGTATAATTTCTATACGTCTTACTGCAAATTTCTTTCAGCTACGTTCTGCACCCTACTTTTAACAGTTATTTCTGTGCATGGTTCAAGTTTCATCGAGCTGTATTAGTTGGCAGTGGCATATCATACGAAAGTTACTTTTGTCCTTAAGTTTTGCACATCAATACATGGAAATTAAGGTACCAGGAGCGTTTCGCCTGTTATTTTAAGGTATCTTCTGTGGATTTAATGTCGACGAAAATACGAAACACTTCTGGAACATAGATAAATATAGACTGTAGCAAGAAAAAGGCGTTTAAATTTATAAAACGAATATTTATGTACTTGCTACAGATAATGGCCACACTAACAAACTTGTTCAACACCATTAAAAATACGAATAATATTTGTAATTTTCATCCCCCTGTGACAGTTTTTGAATACATTGAATAGTAACTTATTTGCTAAATGAAATACCACAGCTCAGTTTAATTAAATGTTCTTATTTTTGAGTCACATAATTATCTTAAAAATCTGCATCTCTTTTGACGTAACACTACAGGCTGACGGTCCTGCCCCATTTCTGCACACTCTGAAATTGATGTAAGAGAGTTTTGTATGACATACAACATGTCGCGCACTGTTAACTTTTAATATTACAGAAGAGTAAATTCCTATACATCTTTGAGAATTACAAGATATTGTGTGTTACAGTATCTTTGTACTGAAAATTAGTAATAATTTCGAACATTTCCCGAATATATTGATGGCAGTTGTGTCTTATATCTAAAGAAAATTTACAGTGACATATTCTCTGATGAATCCAATGAAAAGCTCTGACAGATTTTTAGTAATGCCAACGCTGATTCGTAGTAACCATGCCAGCGTTGGCTTAGCTGCTGCTAATATTGCATTTGAACTCAGGCTCCGGCCTGGAATTAGTGAATGCTACTGTACCGAGGCCATTGGTTATACAGGATGAGTCTGAATTCTATTAACTGAGTTACAGTGGTTCATGAGGGTTCTTTGATAAGTGTTTTGATATAAGGCAACCTACATCTACAAGGAGAAGTCCGTTCTGTTTGTCAGTTAATTATCTTTGTGGCTGAGTTGGACTG
The DNA here is from genome assembly GCF_023897955.1 of Schistocerca gregaria. Lineage (NCBI taxonomy): Eukaryota > Metazoa > Arthropoda > Insecta > Orthoptera > Acrididae > Schistocerca > Schistocerca gregaria. The sequence continues at coordinate 470,295,944 of NC_064920.1, forward strand.
AGAATGCATACAAACAGATGGAAATGCGTGTCTATAAAGAAAACGTTCAGTTAATTCCGCGCTATTGGATATTAGAAATCTGGCTATCGGAAACCGTGTGTGAGTTCGATACCGCACAAATTGTGTCACCATCACAAAATCTGGCGACTCCGCGCAGCCTCGTAATTTCCCCTGTGCTTCCACTAAGAGGAAGAGGAGATACTGAACAAACGTGTGACAGGATTTGAGGCATTGAAGTTTTTCAACAATGAGTAAAAACAAACTCACAATCAACATATCAAATGCAGAATTACTACACAAATATGCAAAGAGGTCCAAGCGCACCCCCAGGACACAAGCCTGACAAACTCCGGAGTTTGAAGAGAGGTTTTATTTATTGGATTAATGAAACTTGGGTCGAGGACCATGGCTGCCTCGCTGAGAAACTCATGCCAGAAAAAGCCGAAAATGAATGTTGTCATCTGGTGTTACCCACCACACCGCTAATATTCAAAAAATGGTTCAAATGGCTCTGAGTACTATGGGACTTAACTGCTAAGGTCATCAGTCCCCGAGAACTTAGAACTACTTAAACTTTACTAACCTAAGGACATCACAAACATCCATGCCCGAGGCAGGATTCGAACCTGCGACCGTAGCGGTCCCTCGGTTCCAGACTGTAGCTCCTAGAACTGCTCGCCACCCCAGCTGGCCGCTAATGTTCGTCCTCCGACTATAGAAGCAACGGAATATCTCCTGCAGAATATGAAATGGCAGAATTATGATCTTCCGCCTCACAGTCGGAGTTGATTTTCATGTTCTTAATGAAACGAAGAGGGCATTAACACTGGAGCATTTCAAATAATACTGGAAGCATCAGACCATTGCGAGTAACTGACTGAACAGCCATGCAGACGTTTTCTGTGGTGCTATCTGTTCGACTACATTCCTTTATCTTTATTTTATTGTTTACTAATATTCATCTTTCAAGACGCTGTCTATTGCGTTCAGCTGTATTTTAAGTACTTAGTCGTCTCTGACAGAATTACAATGTCATAGGCAACCCCCAAAGTTTTAATTACTTCTTCCAGAAATCTAATTCCCTTTCCAAATTTGTCATTGCTTTCCTTCACAGCTCTCTTCTCTACCACTGCTTCCCTTTCATGTCTTTCGTAAGTGTAGCTTGGTCTTTGCGTAAGTTGCAGATATTTTTTCTCTCCGTAAAATCTCTGCTACCATCTGAATTTCAACCAGTGTATCTCATGCACCGTAGCCAAAAGCTTTTTTTAAATCTACAAATGTTATTAAGGATGGTTTATCTTTATTTCGTCTATCATCGAAGATACGTCATTAATACCAGTATTGCCTCATGTGTACCTACATTTCTCCGGAACCCGAAGTGATCTTCCACTATGTGTGCTTCCACCAGCCTTTCCAATCTCCTGTAAGTATAACGATTGGTAAAAATATGGACACATCATAAACACAACATAGTACCAAGGCTAATAATGTAGTAACCCTGTTGGCATTCAAAACAACTCCCAGTGGTCTCGCAGCGTAAAAATACAGGTCCTTTATGGTTTTTGATGGACTCTTAAACCATTGTTCTTGCAAAATAGTGACACGTTCAGGAAACGACGATGGAGTTGGATAGCGATCACGTATTCTCCCGTGCGGTCTAAGGCGCTGCAGTCATGGACTGTGCGGCTGGTGCAGGCGGAGGTTCGAGTCCTCCCTCGGGCATGGGTATGTGTGTTTGTCCTTAGGATAGTTTAGCTTAAGTAGTGTGTAAGCTTACGGACTGATGACCTTAGCAGTTAAGTCCCATGAGATTTCACACACATTTCAACATTTTTGAACGTATACTCTACAAATTATACCACAAAGGCTGAATAACATTGAGATCTACTGACTGTCGTGTCCAGGGGAAATGCGACAATTTAGCCTCGTGTTCACAAAACCAGTCCTGAACAGTACGAGCTGTGTGAAAAGGGATCCTGTCGCATCACCACTGTTGTTCAAACATTGTACCACGGAATGGACCTGAACAGCCAAAACGGTCACTTAATCCTATGCAGAGATACCATGGGCCCCATATAATACTATAATATGGCTGCCCAAATCATCATCGAACCTGCAACGTGTCCCATTCCTGTGACGCAGACAGAAGTTGGAGACAGTGTGAACCAAGACTCATCCGACCAAAGACATTGTTTCACTTTTCTGTAGTCCAGGTTTTATGGCTTCGGCACCACGTTTTCCTGTTAGAGCCATTTGCAACGCTCAGGTGTTTTTCCAGTATTGCAGCTCGCCCTGCTGTTCCCTGCTTTTAGAGTTCCCTTCGTGTTGTTTTGGTGCTGACAGGGATCGCGAGTGCGACATTCAGTGCTGCAGTGACTTTTACAGCCGCCGGGCCCTTATTTCTCGTCACAGTCCTCTTCAGTGACCGTCCGTCACGGCCACTCAAAATACACTTTGGTCCGCGTTGTGACTTAGCGAATGAAGTTTTTCCGCTTACCCTGTTGCCGGTATAAATCTTCGATACGATTTCTCTTGAGACACTTAACACTTCAGCTCCCTTAGTTGCGGAAGCATCGACCATACCAACGCTAAGTAATTTTCACATTTGTCAGCATCAGCCTTTTTTGCAAGTTTTTTGCAAGGGCATTTCGTCTGTCTCAGATATCTTGGCTTCCACACGGAATAGTTTCATTATGAGATGTGTGATGTCGTCCAACGAACGAGGTCCCAAAACAAAGTTGGTACCTTGCAACGCAACTACAAAGGAAGATAATCGTCTTCTAGCAGGCCAGCAGTGTGCCAAAAATATTAGGCAGAACCCTACCTGAAAGTTATTGTTAAATTTACTTTCACTGAGGTGAGATGCGTAGCAAGTCATACATTAATGCTCAGAGACAGTGGTAAATATTCACGACATTGTGGAATTAAGTAATTCTTCTTTTCTATTTTATGATAAAGTGAACTAACATTTCATATGATATACTATCCACTCAGTCTTCTCCCGGAACAAAGTAAAGAACCCACTATGTGCTGACGAGTGTACTTTCGTCCGGTACAACAGTAGCTGCTCCCAAGGATCTCAACAATTATGGAAGAATACCAGCTACCATAGCTCCCATGTCCCGACTTCGGGCTTTCAGAGCTCTGTCATATTCTTCTCACAGTATAATATCTTTCATGTCATCTTCTTCTACTTCCTCTTCCTTTTCCACAATGCGTGTGCAACAGCACATCACTCCGTTCAGTAACCCATACATACTCACCCAACATATACTGTGTGATCAAAAATATCCGGACACCTGGGTGAAAATTACTTACAAGTTCGTGACGCCCTCCATCGGTAATGCTGGAATTCATTATGGTGTTGGTCCACCCTTAGCCTTGACGACAGCTTCCACTCTCGCAGTCATATGTTCAATCAGGTGCTGGAAGGTTTCTTCGGGAATGCCAGCGCGTTCTTCAAGCACTGCTGCACTAAGGAGAGGTGTCGGACCAGTCCATTACAGGGATGTGTATCCACTCCGCCACAGGCCGTGCATTATGAACAGGTGCTCGATCGTGTTGAAAGATGCAGTCGCCACCCCCGAATTGCCCTTAACAGTGGGAAGCAAGAAGGTGCTTAAAACATCAATGTAGACCTGTGCTGTGATAGCCCTACACGGGCTGGCAGATGACGTTCACCGGGCATTCGCCATACCCACATCCTGCCATCGGATCGCCACATTATGTACCGTGATTCGTCACTCCCCCAACGTTTTTCCATTGTTCAATCGTCCAATGTTTACGCTCCTTACACCAAGCGAGGAGTCGTTTGGCATTTAGTGGCGTGATGTGTGGGTTATGAGTAGCCGCTCGCCTCTCGCCTAACTGTCATAGTACTTGCAGTGGATCCTGATGCAGTTTGGAATTCCTGTATGATGGTCTGGATAGATGTCTGCCTATTACACATTACGACCCTCCTCAACTGTCGGAGGTCTCTCTCAGTCAGCAGAGGAGGACGGCCTGTACGCTTTTGTGTTGTACGTGTCCCTTCACGTTTCCACTTCACTATCAAATCAGAAACAGTGGACCTAGGGATGTTTAGGAGTGTGGAAATCTCGCATACAGACGTATGACACAAGTCACACCCAATCACTTGACCACGTTCGAAGTCCGTGAGTTCCTCAGAGTGCCCCATTTTGCTCTCTCACGATGTCTAATGACTACTGAGGTCGCTGATTTGGAGTACCTGGCAGTAGGTGGCAACACAATGCGGGATACTTTTGATCACATACTGTACACACACGTCACACATACACAACATTTTAATATTTGGTTGGGACAACGTTCTCGTGGGAGAAAGTTGTCCCAGAAATAAATTAATATGGTTCCATTCCGCTATTCCGACCAAGATTTTCGGGAGATTTCCCTTGGTTGTAAGGTATATGACGAAACTGGCAAGCCCCACCAATTTATTCCCAGTTGGAGTCCCTAATTTTCCCTATTATCAGCCTTTCTGGCATTTGTCTGAATAGAACGGCGACTCTCCAGTGGGCCGTATCTCGAACAGCCTGCCCCACTGCTATCATTGGAGAATGAAAAGAGTAAAAAAAATCCACATTATCGTCTTGAAGTTGGTTTCCTTTGTATAGCCCTTCTATATATTAAGTCCAGCTTCCAGCCTTTCGTTCTTTGGTTAGTACTAGCTTGTCGCCTGAGCTCACGATGTTCCTCCAGCTCTTTCTCTTTCTCCAAAGGGTTACTTAATTTTGCTGTATGTGGCATTTATCATTCCCATAGTTACGCAGACTGTTAGGGGTTCTACCACCATTGCTTGCATGATCAATTGTATCCTTACGCGTCGCTGGTCCTCTGGAACATTCTGAGCTGAGTGCGTCTTTTCTGACAGGAGGCAGTGTCTTGCTGTTTCGTTCAACAATGCCCAAGCGCTACCGCTTATGCAAAATGAGATCAGTAGTTCAGGTCTCGCGTAGAGCGATCGTATGAAACCGAGTCGCGACAGAAAATAAGAACAGTTTGCAGTTCTGAGTTCGGAAATTTTCCATCCAACGGTAGGGCAGCAGAGAATGACTAATAGGTTTATTCGCGGATGGTGCGTGTAATTACACACGAAATGTGGACAAATCAGTGACGTCATTCTCAGTCAGTAGCGGGCTATATAACGAAGGGTGATCAAAAAGTTTCCGTCTGAGGGTGTTTGCTGCAACGTATATGCAACATAGCGCTACTCCAATGCTGGTATACAGGGTGTTACAAAAAGGAAAAACTAGTAGAAGCCGACCTCGGAGAAGATCAGTTTGGATTCCGTAGAAATACTGGAACACGTGAGGCAATACTGACCTTACGACTTGTCTTAGAAGAAAGATCAAGGAAAGGCAAACCTACCTTTCTAGCATTTGTAGACTTGGAGAAAGCTTTTGACAATGTTGACTGGAATACTCTCTTTCAAATTGTAAAGGTGGCAGGGGTAAAATACAGGAAGCGAAAGCCTATTTACAATTTGTACAGAAACCAGATGGCAGTCATAAGAGTCGAGGGGCATGAAAGGGAAGCAGTGGTTGGGAAGGGAGTGAGACAGGATTGTAGCCTATCCCCGATGTTATTCAATCTGTATATTGAGCAAGCAGTGAAGGAAACAAAAGAAAATTTCGGAGTAGGTATTAAAGTCCATGGAGAAGAAATAAAAACTTTGAGGTTCGCCGATGACATTGTAATTTTGTCAGAGATAGTAAAGGACTTGGAAGAGCTGTTGAACGGAATGGACAGTGTCTTGAAAGGAGGATATAAGATGAGCATCAACAAAAATTAAGTCGGGTGATGTTGAGGGTATTAGATTAGGAAATGAGACACTTAATGTAGTAAAGGAGTTTTGCTATTTGGGGAGCAAAATAATTGATGATGGTCAAAGTAGAGAGGGTATAAAATGTGGACTGGCAATGGCAAGGAAAGCGTTGCTGAAGAAGAGAAATTTGTTAACATCGAGTATAGATTTAAGTGTCAGGAAGTCTTTTCTGAAAGTATATGTATGGAGTGTAGCCATGTATGGAAGTGAAATATGGACGATAAATAGTTTGGACAAGAAGAGAAATGTGGTGCTACAGAAGAATGCTGAAGATTATATGGGTAGATCGCATAACTAATGAGGAAGTATTGAATAGGATTGGGGAGGAGAGAAGTTTGTGGCACAACTTGACCAGAAGAAGGGACCAGTTGGTAGTACATGTTCTGAGGCATCAAGGGATCACCAATTTAGTATTCGAGGGCAGCGTGGAGGGTAAAAATCGTAGAGGTAGACCAAGAGATGAATACACCAAGCAGATTCAGAAGAATGTAGGTTGCAGTAGGTACTGGGAGATGAAGCTTGCACAGGATAGAGTAGCACGGAGAGCTGCATCAAACCAGTCTCACGACTGGAGACCACAACAACAAGAACACGAAAAGGTACGGCCAAACTTTCAGGAAACATTCCTCGCACGCAAATAAAGAAAAGATGTTATGTGGACATGTGTCCGGAAACGCTTCATTTCCATGTTAGAGCTTATTTTAGTTTCGTCAGTATGTACTGTACTTCCTCCATTCACCGCCAGTTGGCCCAATTGAAGGAAGGTAATGTTGACCTCGGTGCTTGTGTTGACATGCGACTCATTGCTCTACAGTACTAGCATCAAGCACATCAGTACGTAGCATCAACAGGTTGGTGTTCATCACGAACGTGATTTTGCAGTCAGTGCAATGTTTACAAATGCGGAGTTGGCAGATGCCCATTTGATGTATGGATTAGCACGGGGCAATAGCCGTGGCGCGGTACGTTTGTATCGAGACAGATTTCCAGAACGAAGGTGTCCCGGCAGGAAGACGTTCGAAGCAATTGATCGGCGTCTTAGGGAGCACGGAACATTCCAGCCTATGACTCGCGACAGGGGAAGATCTAGAACGACGAGGACATCAGCAATGGACGAGGCAATTCTTCGTGCAGTTGACGATAACCCTAATGTCAGTGTCAGAGAAGTTGCTGTTGTACAAGGTAACGTTGACCACGTCACTGTATGGAGAGTGCTACGGGAGAACCAATTGTTTCCGTACCATGTACAGCGTGTGCAGGCACTATCAGCAGCTGATTGGCCTACAGGGGTACACTTATACCAATGGTTCATCCAACAACGTGTCAATCCTTCATTTCAGTGCAAATGTTCTCTTTATGGATAAGGCTTCGTTCCAACGTGATCAAATTGTAAATTTTCACAATCAACATGTGTGGGCTGACGAGAATCCGCACGCAATTGTGCAATCACGTCATCAACACAGATTTTCTGTGAACATTTGGGCAGGCATTGTTGGTGATGTCTTGATTGGGCCCCATGTTCTTCCACCTACGCTCAATGGAGCACGTTATCATGATTTCATACGGGATACTCTACCTGTGCTGCAAGAACATGTGCCTTTACAAGTACGACACAACATGTGGTTCATGCACGATGGAGCTCCTGCACATTTCAGTCGAAGTGTTCGTACGCTTCTCAACAACAGATTCGGTGACCGATGGATTGGTAGAGGCGGATCAATTCCATGGCTTACACGCTCTCCTGACCTCAACCCTCTTGACTTTCATTTATGGGTGCATTTGAAAGCTCTTGTCTACGCAACCCCGGTACCAATGTAGAGACTCTTCGTGCTCGTATTGGTGACGGCTGTGATACAATACGCCATTCTCCAGGGCTGCATCAGCGCATCAGGTATTCCATGCGACGGAGGGTGGATGCATGTATCCTCGCTAACGGAGGACATTTTGAACATTTCCTGTAACAAAGTGTTTGAAGTCACGCTGGTACGTTCTGTTGCTGTGTGTTTCCATTCCATGATTAATGTGATTTGAAGAGAAGCAATAAAATGAGCTCTAACATGGGAAGTTCTTCGTGTGTGAGGAATGTTTCCTGAAACTTTGGCCGTACCTTTTTGTAACACCCTGCATAGGCACCGACACATAGGCATGGGATTATTGTGACATCTCTGTGAACTGTGATGACGTTATTACCAAACGCGTTCAGACAGGACCAATGTGCTGTAATTCTTTTTTTGGTTGCCGAAACACAATCACAGGTAGACATCCATCGGAGTATGAAGAATGTGTAAGGGGCAGCATATCTGTCGGAAACCACCGTTGTGGAATGGTACGCGAAGGGACGCTGCTGCTTCATGATAATAACCTCCCTATACAGATATGTCGTAAAGTGGGAGACCTCGAGCACCCGTCCTATAGTCTTGATCAAGCCTTCAGTCTCCTAAAAAAGGTCATGAAGGGTCGACGATTTGTCGGACGAAGATGTGCAGCAGGCAGTTACAGACTTCTTTACGCAGCAGGACACGGTGTTTTACCAAATGGCTATCTTCAACCTGGTGCATGGATGGGATGATTGTCTCACAAGGGCACCCTGCATACTGTAAATCACTGATTTTGATGCACTTCAAATATGTTGCAGAGGCCCCTACCCCGAGTATCTGGCCATCCGATTTTTTAGCGTTGGGCCTTGATTTTGGAGAAAATCGATTCTGAAGCTTATTGCGCGCTTTGTACATCCGTAACATTAGATGTACTTCGAGCAAGTCAGCGCAGAGCAGCGGTAAAAGTTCACGGCTACCGCGTTGGTGGTACTGTGTTCGAATCCTGCTCGTGTACTTTTTTTTCAAATCGACCGAAAGATATATTCAGTTATTATTTTTTTCAAATATTCATTCAGTTTGTGGTTCGCATCATATTCTCCCAATTCATCTTCTTCGTTGAAATCTATCAGTTCATCATGAATAATCATCTGTCTTTCGACCAAGAGATCCTGTATTGCGATACATATCTCATTCCCAGTTGCAATGGAATTGGCAGAGATCACGCTAGGTGGTGTATTCGTTACGAGATTCAAATGGCGGAATAGATTTTCAGTGTATTTAATGGCGTTTGTGAATCCGCCTTTTGATTCTTCGTTCAACTCCTCTACTTGAGGAACGTCTTCTGGCTGTACTGCTGAAGAAACACTTTGTTCTTCCATTTCACAGAATTTCTCTAACACACGGCACTAGAGACGCTTTGCGAGCAACTGGCGCTGTAGTTAGATGCGAACGTAAAGGAATGCAACTCGCATCCTCATTGGCCTAGGAGCTGGAGTTCCCGTTACGGCTAACGGCATTCACGGGAGAGGGGACGATAATGGGTGGAGATCGATTTTTGTGATACTAGAGGGCGCTGATGACCACGCTGTTTAGCGCCCGTAAACCTCAAACACACACACACACACACTTGGTGATACTAGAAGCGACCGTTGTACGAACATTTGGAACTTCAACTGCGAACCACAAACGGAATGAATATTTGAAAAAATAAATAACTGAATATATCTTTACAATATCGCACACCTTACACTGTTTGTTGATATTCTTTGAAATAAAATTGATAAATTCGGTCGATTTTGGAAAAAAAAGTACACGAGCAGGATTCGAAGACAATAATTTCAGAGCGGTAGCCATCAACCTTTATCGCTGCGCTACGCTGACTTATTCGAAATATGTGTAATATTACGGATATACAAAGCGCGCAATGAACTTCAAAACCGATTATCTCAAAAATTAAGGCCTGTCACTAAAAAACAGGATAGCCAGATACTCAGGGTAAGTGCCTCTACAACGTATTTGAAGCGCATCAAAATCCGTGATTTACAGTATGGAGGGTTCCCTTGTCAGTGTTCACGACGCTTTTGCCAAATTGGCATACCGATTCTGGACTGTACTGTCTTCAAAAAATTGTTCAAATGGCTGTGAGCACAATGGGACTTAACTTCTGAGGGCATCAGTCCCCTAGAACTTAGAACTGTTAAACCTAACTAACCTAAGGACGTCACACACATCCATGCCCGAGGCAGGATTCGAACCTGCGACCGCAGCGGTACAGTCTTCGAATGGAAACTTTTCGATCGCCCCTTCTATTACTTGGACGCTTATTAATATTAAAGATAAGTTTTATTGTGTCGTAGTTTAATTCACAGAAAGAATACAACAATGGCAATCCTCAGTATGACAGTCGAACTTAATTTTACAGCTAATATTAAAAGTTGGGGTTTAACTGTTGTTAGGAAGTGCGTTAAGTACCAGCTCAATAAACGAAGTAAATTGTATGAATTGTTAACCTTTGGGAGCAAACGTTCCATTTAAATTTCACTTCAATATTAGTAAGGAAAAGAGGCAGAGTTCCGTGTTAGGAAACACGACCAAATTTCATACGAAGCGTGGTCTCTCTTTTAACCAACCCTTACCAATGTTCGATCGCCGCAAAGAAAACCGTAGGTTAAGCATCAGCAAAATACAACGACAGGGAGATTACAGTGCCTCTACAGTTTGGCTATTTTCCATTAGCCATGATTGCTTGGGCATTTGGCATTTCCTATCAAATTTATATTCTGATATTTGCATTTTGTGTGTGAATAAGTAGCCACTGGTACAAGTCTGTGAAGCATCTCGTGCAGAGGCGTCCGTTCCTAATAAAACACGACATCTTAGAAACTGTGTCTAGTTTTACTGCTATTGCGGGGAGCCTCAGCTTGTACCGTGACTCGTTTTGCAGTGGGCGAAGATCGTGGTGTCGCTGGAGCGTGCGGTGAACCAGGCGGCGGCGCACCAGTACCTGCAGGAGTACAGCATCTCTCTGGGGCCCAGCGACGACCCCAGCCAGGAGCAGCGCGGAGTCATGGTCATCAAGACCAAGAGTAAGACGCGCGCGCGACAGCGCAAGGGCGCCGTCATGAACTGGAAGGTACGTCGCACAGGCGAGCCTCTGCTGCGTCGCTGGGCCGTACTCACCTGATACCAGGAGTCTAGCTGATGCGTCCACTTTGGAGAATCGTTGTGTCTGTGGAAACAGAAGGGCCCCAGCGAAAAACGTCAGTATTGTGACCATTGGTCGCAGGAAACACCACTAGCACCCTCACACGACGACTAAAAATAATCACTCAGAGACACGATCCCGTGAACGATCCAAACGACTCTGTGCAGACAGAATATCTACACTACTGGCCATTAAAATTGCTGCACCACGAAGATGACGTGCTACAGATACGTAATTTAACCGACAGGAAGAAAGTGCTGTGATATGCAAATGATTAGCTTTTCAGAGCATTCACACAAGGTTGGCGCCGGTGGCGACAACTACAACGTGCTGACATGAGGAAAATATCCAACCGATTTCTCATACACAAACAGCAGTTGACCGCCGTTGCGTGGTGAAACGTTGTTGTGATGCCTCGTGTAAGGAGGAGAAATGCGTACCATCACGTTTCCGACTTTGATAAAGGTCGGATTGTAGGCTATCGCGATTGCAGTATATCGTATCGCGACATTGCTGCTCGCGTTGGTCGAGATCCAATGACTGTTAGCAGAATATGGAATCGGTGGGTTCAGGAGTGCAATACGGAACGCCGTGCTGGAGCCCAACGGCCTCGTATCCCTAGCAGTCGAGATGTCCGGCATCTTACCGGCATGGCTGTAACGGATCGTGCAGCTACGACTCGATCCCTGAGTCAATAGATGGGAATGTTTGCAAGACAACAACCATCTGCACGAACAGTTCGACAACGTTTGCAGCAGCATGAACTATCAGCTCGGAGACCGTGGCTGCGGTTACCCTTGACGCTGCATCACAGACAAGAGCGCCAGCGATGGTGTACTCAACGACGAACCTGGGCGCACGAATAGCAAAACGTCATTTTTTCGGATGAATCTAGGTTCTCTTTACAGCATCATGATGGTCGCATCCGTGTTTCGCGACATCGCGGTGAACTCACATTGGAAGCGTGTATTCGCCATCGCCATACTGGCGTATCACCCGGCGTGATGGTATCGGGTGCCATTGGTTACACGTCTCGGTCACCTCTTGTTCGCACTGACGGCACTTTGAACAGTGGACGTTACGTTTCAGACGTGCTACGACCCGTGGCTCTACCCTTCATTCGATCCCTCCGAAACGCTACATTTTAGCAGGATAATCCACGACCGCATGTTGCTGGTCCTGTATGGGCCTTTCTGGATACAGAAAATGTTCGACTTCTGCCCTGGTCAGCACATTCTCCAGATCTCTCGCCAATTGAAAACGTCTGTTCAATGGTGGCCGAGCAACTGGCTCGTCGGAATACGCCAGTTACTACTATTGATGAACTGTGGTATCGTGTTGAAGCTGCGTGGGCAGCTGTACCTGTACACACCATCCAACCTCTGTTTGACTCTCAGGATCTATGCACCCAAATTCCGTGAAAATGAAATCACAAGTCAATTCTAGTATAATATATTTGTCCAATGAATACCCGTTTATCATCTGCATTTCTCCTTGGTGTAGCAGTTCTAATGGCCAGTAGTGTAGATCGCTACATAGACACTTGTAGGTACGAGAGTACAAGGGACGAGCTCATGCGACGAATGAGTCTACGGACGGTAGTAACGAGACAGACAAGGGTAGTAGTGACAGCAGATCAGACAACTGCGGCGCAATTGAAGATAAGTCAATAAAGAATGGTTAATTGTAAAGTACTAACATAGGCTCGGTGATGTGTTAGAATAGTTAGCTACTGATGGAAATGAATCCTATATACCTAGGTGTGGAACGCTTATGCATACAAAAAGCCATGGTATATTTCTAAAGAATCTAGACTAGTAAAACTACGAATAGTATCATACTGAATCTAAACTGATGATTATCAGCAGAGTGTCATGAAAACTAGTGTACGGTAGACAGTAATACTACATTGAACACAAATGTAGAATCAGAAGATAGCATGTGCTGACATGTAGAGCACACACTAGACAGAAACTAAACTAGATGAAGGATCACACCATTTAAGTGAAAGTAGATGAAAGAATCGCCCTCGAATGGCGAGTGGTAGTAGATCGGGTTGTGGCTGCCCGGAAGTGACACCCCGTGGACAAAATCGGTGGTGGTATTCTACGATTCTTAACTCTCTTTCGCTCTATTTTCTTTAACATAAATTGTTAATTTTTTCTTTTACATAATTAGTTTTAAGTTTCCAAGCACATAAAACTGCAACTTTGTTATATCACTAAGAAACTAAATAAACTTCATTTTATGGATATGTACAATTTAATATGGTGAAAACACGACCTTTCTTAGTCACTGAGAGTCATTTTAAATGTAAATGACAGCAAATAAATAAGTACATGAAAATCCATTTCCTGCAGAGTTGTCGTGAGCAAGAGAAACTACTAAAGAGCTAGCGAACCAGTCACAATCAAACCATAATACCAAAGCCGTTGTAAGCTACTTACCGAGAGGACGGTTGTAACCAAAGAAATACGAAAGAACGCAAGGTCGCAGTCGTAGACGGTCCGATGGCGTGGTACTAATGGCTGGGCCTTATCGCAAGGAGCGCGTCGCAGTGAACAACTTTTCTATTTTTAATGCGATTTACTCTGGCTCATAGCCTCCGAGCTATGGCGTGAACCGACTTCTCCTTATTTGCACGATTTTCTGTTTATTCTCTGGATCCAAGCTACAGAGGATTATTTTTTTTAGTTATTACCCACGCCTGGGTCCTACGGGACCAAGCGATGTACATCGAAGGATATTTTAGAATTTTCTCATAGTCTTTTTGTGCGCATATTATTTTCATTATCTCAGATTGTATTCTTTTGCTATCCTCAGATTAACTATTCCGGTTTTCTTACGTTTTTAAGCCTGGCCGACTGTCTAGTCGTGTATTTCATATTATACTATCCCTGCTTCTGTCAGCTCTTCTTTTACCACCTACGATCCCTTTAACGATTCCTGTCTCTGTTTGTAGCTTTACTATGAGTTTCATAGAATTTCACAGCTTGTATAGTTAGTCTGATTGGTTCCATTATTTTAATATGACCATAAAATCTTTGCATGGGTGATTTTATATCACAATAAATGCTGGAATACTTTTGAACTTCCTTATTCAGATTTGTCTGTATGTTTCTCGTCTTTGGCGTTATGGTATGATTGTGACTGGTTCGCTAGCTCTTTAGTAGCTTCGCTTGCTTACGACAATTCTGATCGAAATGGACTTACATGTATTTTTTTTCTTTTTTGATGTAAAATTTCCCTGGTTACTCTTTTGGCTGTAGAGCACAGTGTTGCACCAATGCTATCAAACTCTCACATCCAATAAGCAACCTTTAAGTGTTAAAAGAATGAAAATACAATAAAGGAAAAAAAAAATATTGTTTTGGTAGCAGTGACTGTTTGATCGTAAAATTTTACATTTGTCATCACATGCCGGAATCCCTATTGTAAACCAAACTGGGCGCGCCCAATTGTACTCCGAATAATGAATAAATATCCTTTTTGTCGATAAAAACTCTGCACCTTTCGTTTACGCCGGCAGCTGATGTCCACGCTTAGACTGTATTAACCAGGCCCATTCCGTACCTCCACTTGACTGTTACTCCCCTTAGTTAAAGTATTCAACAACATAGTACTACTGCCAAATTTTAATTTCATGTCAAATAGAGCCACCTGAAGATAGGAGCTTGCAGCTATATAACTTGTTTATGGATTGTTTGGCGGAATACTAGCCGGCCTTACATTTTAAAAAGGTTAGCAGCATACATATCTCTTGATTAAGAAAAACCCGATATGTACTGAAGTTGCGTCTCTTTGGATGGGTACAACTAGACAGTCTTTCTTTCTGCGCACCACTTGTTAATGGAACAAGATAGGTGAGGAGGGGAGCGGGGGAGGGGGGGATGATAGTGGTGCCACGAGCACATTCCACCACACTCCCACACCTTAAGGTGGCTTGCGGAGTACAGATGTAGTTAATACATTCTAAGACAAAGAAAAAGAAATGACGCACCACGAATAATTTATCCAAATGAGAGGGGAATCGGTAGATGTAATGTACCTGTACAGAGAAACAAATGATTACAGTTTGAGAAAAAAATGAGGATTTATTCAAGAGGAAGAGCTTCAGAAGTTGAGCAATTTAATAAAGCGTTGGTTCACTGCTGACCCTTATGCAAGCACTTATTCAGCTTGGCATTAATTGACAGAGTTGTTGGATGTCCTCCTGAGGGATATCGACCCAAATTCTGTCCCATTGGCGTGTTAGACCGTTAGAAGACCGAGCTGATGAAAGGCCCAGCCCATAATACCCCAAACGATTGCAACTGAAGAGAAGTCCGGCGACCTTTCTGGCCAAGGGCGTAGAGTATGGTCGACGTAGGGCTGTCCTGTAAGGGCGCCGCGAACACCGAACCAAAGGGATCCTGCTGTGCGATGAAATGGCACCCGAAACCATGAGTCCTGGTCGTGGGGCCGTGTGCGGACGACAGTCAGGCTGCTACCGCACCACTGTCCAGGGCCTCTCCAGACACGTCCTCGCTGGCGATCAGCGATCAGTTCATCACTGAAGACAGTTCTACTCCAGCCATTGAGATTCCAGTCTCTGTTGATCCAAGTGGACGTGGGACAGCGCCTGGTCAAAAAGAAATCCGTCCACCAGCCGAGTAAATTGAGAAGTTCTTTTATTTCATTTCCACTCCCAGTTTCGGCAGTTTTTTATGCCTTCTTTAGGCCCCGTATGCACCTATCAAAAAGAATCTGTTTCGCCACACTGGGGCCATATACACTCCTGGAAATTGAAATAAGAACACCGTGAATTCATTGTCCCAGGAAGGGGAAACTTTATTGACACATTCCTGGGGTCAGATACATGATCACACTGACAGAACCACAGGCACATAGACACAGGCAACAGAGCATGCACAATGTCGGCACTAGTACACTGTATATCCACCTTTCGCAGCAATGCAGGCTGCTATTCTCCCATGGAGACGATCGTAGAGATGCTGGATGTAGTCCTGTGGAACGGCTTGCCATGCCATTTCCACCTGGCGCCTCAGTTGGACCAGCGTTCGTGCAGGACGTGCAGACCGCGTGAGACGACGCTTCATCCAGTCCCAAACATGCTCAATGGGGTACAGATCCGGAGATCTTGCTGGCCAGGGTAGTTGACTTACACCTTCTAGAGCACGCTGGGTGGCACGGGATACATGCGGACGTGCATTGTCCTGTTGGAACAGCAAGTTCCCTTGCCGGTCTAGGAATGGTAGAACGATGGGTTCGATGACGGTTTGGATGTACCGTGCACTATTCAGTGTCCCCTCGACGATCACCAGAGGTGTACGGCCAGTGTAGGAGATCGCTCCCCACGCCATGATGCCGGGTGTTGGCCCTGCGTGCCTCGGTCGTATACAGTCCTGATTGTGGCGCTCACCTGCACGGCGCCAAACACGCATACGACCATCATTGGCACCAAGGCATAAGCGACTCTCATCGCTGAAGACGACACGTCTCCATTCGTCCCTCCATTCACGCCTGTCGCGACACCACTGGAGGCGGGCTGCACGATGTTGGGGCGTGAGTGGAAGACGGCCTAACGGTGTGCGGGACCGTAGCCCAGCTTCATGGAGACGGTTGCGAATGGTCCTCGCCGATAGCCCAGGAGCAACAGTGTCCCTAATTTGCTGGGAAGTGGCGGTGCGGTGCGCTACGGCACTGCGTAGGATCCTACGGTCTTGGCGTGCATCCGTGCGTCGCTGCGGTCCGGTCCCAGGTCGACGGGCACGTGCACCTTCCGCCGACCACTGGCGACAACATCGATGTACTGTGGAGACCTCACGCCCCACGTGTTGAGCAATTCGGCGGTACGTCCACCCGGCCTCCCGCATGCCCACTATATGCCCTCGCTCAAAGTCCGTCAACTGCACATACGGTTCACGTCCACGCTGTCGCGGCATGCTACCAGTGTTAAAGACTGCGATGGAGCTCCGTATGCCACGGCAAACTGGCTGACACTGACGGCGGCGGTGCAGCTAGCGCCATTCGACGGCCAACACCGCGGTTCCTGGTGTGTCCGCTGTGCCGTGCGTGTGATCATTGCTTGTACAGCCCTCTCGCAGTGTCCGGAACAAGTATGGTGGGAATGACACACCGGTGTCAATGTGTTCTTTTTTCCATTTCCAGGAGTGTATTTCTGGATGTCGTGAATTCTCAAGTGCTTCCTTCGTAGTCTAGGAACTGATCTACAGAGGTCAATAATATTACCATGAGTTCAGCATCCTTTCTTTGACCCTCCTACTAAGTGGTCACTGAAGGACCACTCGAATGTCGGATGGATGATAATGATGAATCCGGCGCTCTGAGTGCCTCTCCGACGATTGCTCGGTCCTCTCGTTCCGTCGTCTCTCTAGGTCGACCGCTTCCTTACTGACGCTGTGGTCGAACAGTATCATCGTTCCTATTCAAATGTCGTGCGACTTGAGCTCATCTATACATTCTCACTCAAATGCAGACTTCTGCGTATATTGTCCACACGCCTGTCTGCGAGGCTTAGTCGCTGTCCAACTGAGTACACGAAATGAAATTCGCAAAGACTTCATGCCCGAGTATCGACATTTCTCCTGTTTACTATGCCTGGCAGCTGTTTGGCAATACTGCGCTACAGCAGTACACATTCATACCGGGTGATCAAAAAGTCAGCATAAATTTGAAAACTGAATAAATCACGGAATAATGTAGACAGAGAGGTACAAATTGACACACGTGCTTGGAATGGCATGGGGTTTTATTAGAACCAAAAAAATACAAAAGTGCAAAAAAATGTCCGACAGATGGCGCTTCATCTGAACAGAATAGCAATAACTGGCGTAACAAAGTGAGACAAAGCAAAGATGATCTACTTTACAGGAAATGCTCAATATGTCCACCATCGTTTCTAAACAATAGCTGTAGTCGAGAAATAATCTTGTGAACCGCACTGTAAAGCATGTCCGGAGATATGGTGAGGCATTGGCGTCGGATGTTGTCTTTCAGCATCCCTAGAGATGTCGGTCGATCACGATACACTTGCGACTTCAGGTAACCCCAAAGCCAATAATAGCACGGACTGAGGTCTGGGGACCTGGGAGGCCAAGCATGACGAAAGTGGCGGCTGAGCACACTATCATCACCAAATGACGCGCGCAAGAGATCTTTCAAGCGTCTAGCAATATTTGTTTCTTTTTTGTTGTTGTAATAAAACCCAATGTCATTCCAAGCATGTGTGTCAATTTTTACCTCTCTATCTACATTATTCCGTGGTTTATTAACTTTTCAAATTTATGGTGACTTTTTGATCACCCGTTACATTGACCGCCAAAGTTTACAGTTTCGTATTTTCATATTACGGTTTTGTATTTTCGGACGATACTTGTGTGAATATCAATTTGTGACCAATTTCCACAGCTCCTTCGCGGTGCGTCGTTTTTTTTGTTCTTTTTTTTTTGTCTTAGAGTGTATATCTTAAACACGTCCTAAATTCCAAAAGCCACGAAGCAGGTAAAACCCAGCCGAGTATGACTCAACTGAAAAATCTGCTTCAGGTAAATGTGTTTGAAGCTTCATGGAGATTATCGACAACATCTCTCTCCATGTGCGTCGGCTAAAAATCACTATGTAAAATGCAAAACCGAAACAGAAACACCGGAGACATTGTCAATCTATGTAGGTATGCATTTAAGTATTCCGAGTGTGAGGTCTACAGAGAAACCATGTTAGCAGCTATATTCATGCTCCCTAATAATGGTTACAAAATATGCCTGTGAACAATCTTGTAGTGGCCAAATAAGCCTACGAATTACCAGCGACACATTTCCCAGTAAATGTACTATAAGTTGTTCAAACTACAGGGTCATCAAAAAGTCAGTATAAATTTGAAAACTTAATAAACCACGGAATAATGTAGATAGAGAGGTAAAAATTGACACACATGCTTGGAATGACATGGGGTTTTATTAGAACCAAAAGAAACAAAGTATTGCTAGACGCGTGAAAGATCTCTTGCGCGCGTCATTTGCTGATGATCGTGTGCTCAGCCACCACTTCCGTCATGCTTGGCCTGCCAGGTCCCCAGACCTCAGTCCGTGCGATTATTGGCTTTGGGGTTACCTGAAGTCGCAAGTGTATCGTGATCAACCGACATCTCTAGGGATGCTGAAACACAACATCCGACGCCAATGCCTCACCATAACTTCGGACATGCTTTACAGTGCTGTTCACAACCTTATTCCTCGACTAGAGCTATTGTTGAGGAATGATGGTTGACATATTGAGCATTTCCTGTAAAGAACATCATCTTTGCTTTGTCTTACTTTGTTATGCTAATTATTGCTATTCTGATCAGATGAAGCACCATCTGTCGGACATTTTTTTGAACTTTTATATTCTTTTTTTGTTCTAATAAAGCCCCATGTCATTCCAAGCATGTGTGTCAATTTGTACCTCTCTATCTACATTATTCCGTGATTTATTAAATTTTCAAATTTATACTGACTTTTTGAACACCCGATATATTGTTCGGATTCGTTAGCGATCAGTATTTCGGAATTTTCAATTGCTTTCTCCAACCATTCAGAAAACATGAATATACCGTCTCTGATAACTCATATCTGCTGTGCATGTATTTCAGTAGTAGAGAAGGTCTGGTGTGTTGTTTCAGCGCGTGGGCAAGGTGACGATCCGCGAGCTGAAGAAGCGCAACATGACGGGCGACCAGCTGAGGAGGCTCATGTGGGAGCGCGCCTCCATCTCGACGCCCATTCGCGTGCCCGACACGTGAGTGCTCTGCCCTCCAGCTCACCATGTTTCTTCTTTCATCGACTTGTCACTTTTCGCCATTCAGGATACTACCCAAATTCACAGTAGTGAAGCTATGGCATAGGGAATGTTTAAATAACTTAGGAGAATATCTTCGAATAACATAATCGACATTACTCGTCTGCATTCCCGTACATCATTTGTAAATTTACAGTTGTTACCTAAGTGTCTCATACCTTCACATTAATCGTCTGAAACTACACTACTGGCCATTAAAATGGCAACACCACGAAGACGACGTGCTACAGACGCCAAATTTAACTGACAGGAAGAAGATGCTGTGATATGCAAATGACTAGCTTTTCAGAGCATTCACACAAGGTTGGCGCCGGTGGCGACACCTACAACGTGCTCACATGAGAAAGTTTCCAACCGATTCCTCATACACAAACAGCACTTGACAGGCGTTGCCTGGTGAACGTTATTACGGTGCCTCGTGTAAGGAGGAGAAGTGCGTACCATCACGTTTCCGACTTTGATAAAGGTCGGATTCTAGCCTATCGCGATTGCGGTTTATCGTATCGCGACATTGCTGCTCACGTTGGTCGAGATCCAATGACTGTTAGCAGAATATGGAATCGGTGGGTTCAGAGGGGTAATACGGAACGCCGTGCTGGATCCCAACGGCCTCGTATCACTAGCAGTCGAGATGTCAGGCATCTTATCGGCATGGCTGTAACGGATCGTGCAGCCACGTCTCGATCCCTGAGTCAATAGATGGGGATGTTTGCAAGACAACAACCATCTGCACGAACAGTTCGACAACGTTTGCAGCTGCATGGACTATCAGCTCGGAGACCGTGGCTGCGGTTACCCTTGACGCTGCATCACAGACAGGAGCGCCTGCGATGGTATACTCAACGACGAACCTGGGCGCACGAATGGCAAAACGTCATTTGTTCGGATGAATCCAGGTTCTGTTTACAGCACCATGATAGTCGAATCTGTGTTTGACGACATCGCAGTGAACGCACATTGGAAGCGTGTATTCGTCATCGCCATACTGGCGTATCATCCGGCGTGATGATATGGCGTGACATTGGTTACACGTCTCGGTCACCTCTTGTTCGCATTGACGGCACTGTGAACAGTGGACGCTTCATTTCAGATGTGTTACGACCCGTGGCTCTACCCTTCATTCGATCCCTGCGAAATCCTACATTTCAGCAGGATAATGCACAACTGCATGTAGCAGGTCCTGTACGGGCTTTTCTAGGTTCAAAAATGTTCGACTGGTGCCCTGGCCAGCACATTCTCCAGATCTCTCACCAATTGAAAACGTCTGCTCAATGGTGGCCGAGCAACTGGCTCGTCACAATACGCAAGTCACTACTATTGAAGCAGTGTTCTGTATTTACTCTTGTCAGCAACTTGGACGCATGAACTGTTAAGCTGTTTGTACTAAGGTTCACTTACCTCCTCTTGCTGTATTCGAAACTGTGTGGATAATTTTTATCAAAAAGTAGTATGGTATGTCGTTCGTCTCACTGATTCTACACACCAATTTGAATAGCCGTTCGATTGCCACTGCCCCAGCAGTTTGAGAAATTCCTATGGAATGTTATCCATCCCTTCGGCCTTATGTAATCGATGTCTCCCAAAGCTATATTAAACTAACTGTCATACTTGGTTCCCTATTTCTTTCGTAATAACTACCATTCCTACTTCAACCATGTAATCAGACAAGTTCTCCCCCTTGCAGAAGCTTTCGTTTTAGTTTCTCGACATATATGTTCTTTCGTCTCCGCTTAACAGTTAAGAGTCCCATCGCACTCTTAATGTTGCCTCCCTTGCTTTTTATTTCACCAGATTCTTTTGAATTTTCTATGTACTGAATCATTCCTTCATATCTTTTTAGATTTTTTCATACTTTTCTTTCAGCCATTCCGCTTTGGCTACCCTGCACTTCCTAAATCTCATTCCTAAGATATATATATATATATATATATATATATATATATATATATATATATATATATATATATTTGTATGTTCCTAACTTTCCCTGAACATTTTTATACTTACTTTTTTCGTGGAACAACTGAAGTGTTTCTCCTATTATCCAAGGTTTCTTTGCACTTGTCTTCGTTGTAGCTATGTTTCTCTATCTAACATCTATTACTGCTCGTTTTAGAGATGCCCAGTCCTCTTCACTTGAACTGCCTTCTGTGGTATTTTCTATTACAGTATCCACATCTTTACCAACCCTCAAACGCATCTCATCGTTTCTCAGTACTTCTATATCCTACTTCCTTCCTCACTGGTTATATCGGACGATCTTTTAAATTTCAATTAATTCTTCATCATTAGTATGTTGTGGTATGAGTCTATATCTGCTACTGGGCACGCCTTACAACCCGACAGTTGATTTCGGAATCTCAATCTGACCATGATGTAATCCAGCTGGAATCTTCCAGTGCCTGGGAATTTTCAAATAACGCTTTCTCCTCTTGCAAGTCTTGAACGAAATGTTCGCTATTAATAGCTGAAAGTTACTGCAGGACTTTCTCCCTTCTCATTCTTAATTGCAAGCTCATATTGTCCTTTAACTCCTTCCCCTACAACTACATTCTAATCCCCCATGTCCATTACATTATCATCTCCCTTTACATACTTAATCAACCTTTCGATATCCTCACTTACTTTCCTTATCTCTTCATCTTTGGTTCCGATGTCGGCTTGTATACATCGAGTATAGTTGTCGGCGTAGGTTTGCTATTTAAACTGACGATAACAGTCCCATCACTGAAATGTTCACAGTAACTCACTGTCTGCCCTACCTTACTGTTAATAATAAATCGTATTCCCATTACACGATTCTAAGCTTACATCACATAATGGTGGCATTTCTCTGTCCTTACTGATATTTTTACTCAGTGACGTGCAGTGAGCAGCGAAATATGTACGTGATTTTGGCATCCAGAATATGGAGAGGGAATAATTTTAAATGAATCGCCGCCGTCTCTGTTATGAGGCCGTGCCTTACCACTTCATCCTCTGGAGCCAATGTCAGTCTCACTCCACACATTGGTGCTCGCAGCAAATACTCTGTGGTGAGGTGGAGGGTGTTTTCTCCTGTCGAGGTATTTGACACTGTGGCCAGTGAAGAGACCAGTGCGTATTATTAGCCTTGGAATAGCACCAGGCACACATGATCTGGCTGTGATCAAACTCCCTGATATCACGCGTCTAAGTCATCCTGTGCTTGAAGACTACTGTTGAACAGAGTACACTCACGTTGCAAAAACCGAGACTATTAGTGAATTAAAGGGTAGTACGATTCGTTTCTAGCATTGTGCTTTCGGATGGAGACTTAGCACTCACTGGCTTTTCCTCTGAAATTGCTTCCAAACCCCTCTGTTGCAGGATTATTGACAACCTCTCTGCGCTGGGTGCTGGGCAGAAGAGGAGTAGACAGTTCTGCCCCGACAGAGTTAGTTCATTGTACACCAGTTATGCACACACAGGGAGGGGGGGGGAGACATACCCCCTTTCTAATCACCAGGAGATGAGAGGTACTAGGCTCTTATGCTTTGCCCTTAACAGACTAAGACCGTGAGAGACCCTGAGGTCGTTTTGGGTCTGGGAATTGAGACCACAAAACTCTTTTCTGACGTTGAGAGACCCAGACTCTACAGCAGTTAGGGCCGACCAACTGGAGCCCACATCTTCTCTCAGTTTGCCTGTCGTAGGCCATAATACTCATTACGGACTGAAATCACTATGAAGAAGCTGCTGTTTTCTGATTTATGGTAGGAGAGGACCGCTGACACGCGAGCACGAATGTCGTTCCCTGTAGGCAGTGGCTAGTGGGCTGAAAACCCTGGTTGCCATTGACTGAAGTGTCTCCTCCTTAGAGGCTCAGAATGTACCAAGAGCTTCGTCCTGGTGGTGATCTGTAGAGCCAAGCAGTAGACTAACCAGTGTAGGGTGCTTGAGAACAATATGTACGATTGGTCCTACGGATGCTGTACATAATCAAATCACCTTAAATACCTTTCATATCCACCAAAACTCAGTACCATTTAGTGGTGTCTGATTTACTGTAGTTTCATTTCAAATTAGTTAATTGATATAATTCCTCTGATCCATATAGACACTAAAACCCCCGTTCGGTGTATAGTTGTTGGCTGAACCACAAGATTGCTACCAGCTTTTTATTTCTACTGCCACTTGAAGTCGCTATTGTGTAACACGTTACTGGAGAACTAAATGGTTTTCAGTAGGTGCCAGATACACATTTCTATTTACTTAACTATGAACAGATGGTTGTGTAGATCATGACTTTTCCATTCAAACGAAACTGGTTTGCAAAATGTAACTAAAGTTCTCAGTTAATGGTATCAACAAACCAAGACAGCAGTATAAAGAAAAGGATTCTTAATTTTACTTAAAATTAATCTCCACCCATCGCAATATACTTTTACCATCATTTGTAGTTCTGCTGAGAAAAAAAATCAGCGAAGTCCTCTTTTGGAAAGAGAAAAAAACTTCATCCGAGCAGGCCTCGAAAGGCCCAGCGAAACCGACCGACCACCGTGTCATCCTTAGCTATATGCATCAGTGGACGGCGGATATCGAGGGGCATGTGATAAGCACACCACTCTGCTGGCCGCTGTCAATTTTCGTGACCGGTGGCCCTGCTTCTCAGTCAAGTAGCTTCTCAGTTGGCCTCACAACTGAGTGTACTCCACTTGCCATCAGCGCTCGGCAGATCAGGATGGTGACACATCCAAGTGCTAAGAAATCCCGACAGCGCTTAACTTCTGTGATCTGATGGAAAAGGTGTTGCAACTGCGACTAGGTCTTTGTCACAATTGGAAACAGGGTTATAATTACTCTTTCATTTCCGTGAGACAGTGTACACGACAAAATGTTCACCGTACGCGTAGCCAACTTTACAGGAATGATGTTCAGATTGTGCACAGCAGTATGGGCGTTGCTAGTCTCGTTAGTGTCACGACCTGCCGTTAGGTTGGGAGATAAGCATCATTTGCATTGTATTTGCCGACAGTCAACATGATAGTGGACAAGATGAGCAATGCACTACTCGTAAACCTGTTTCGGCAAAGAAACAACAGAAATAGTGGGGCTGCATTAAAGCAATACGGAGAGGCTCCTTTTACGCACAGGGGTCGAAGAACGTTACTCAGAAGTTTTAATTAACTGGCAGCTGTACCTGTACACGCCATCCAAGCTTTGTTTGACCTCAAGGCCCAGGCGTATCAAGGCCGTTATTACGGCCAGAGGTGGTTGCTCTGGGTACTCATTTCTCAGGATCTAAGCACCCAAATCGGGTGAAAATATAATCACATGTCAGTTCTAGTATAACATATTTATCCAATGAATACCCGTTTATCATCTGCATTTCTTCTTGGTGTAGTTTCTTTAATGGCCAGTAGTGTAGTTCTCTGATTATGATTATCAAAAATGGTTGAAATGGCTCTGAGCACTACGGGACTTAACATCTTAGGGCATTAGTCCCCTAGAACTTAGAACTACTTAAACATAACTAACCTAAGGACATCACACACATCCATGCCCAAGGCAGGATTCGAACCTGCGACCGAAGCGGTCGCGCGGTTCCAGACTGAAGCGCCTAGAACCGCTCGTCCACAACGGCCGGTGGTAGAAGTTTGCACGTGATCAGAAGAAATACCCCTTTTCAGATATGAAACTTAATTATCGATTGTCGTCTGTGAAAGACAAAAGTTACATATCGATTCTCTCGAGATACTGTCCGTATATCACTCATCATCATCATCATCATCATCATCATCATTTAAGACTGATTATGCCTTTCAGGGTTCAGTCTGGAGCAAAGCCCCCTTATAAAATTCCTCCATGATCCCCTATTGAGTGCTAACATTGGTGCCTCTTCTGATGTTAAACCTATTAGTTCAAAATCATTCTTAACCGAATCCAGGTACCTGCTCCTTGGTCTGCCCCGATTCCTTTCCTACCCTCTACTGCTGAACCCATGAGTCTCTTGGGTACCCTTGCTTCTCCCATGCGTCTAACATGTCCCCACCATCTAAGCCTGTTCATCCTGACTGCTACATCTATAGAGTTCATTCCCAGTTTTTCTTTGATTTCCTCATTGTGGACACCCTCCTGCCATTGTTCCCATCTACTAGTACCTGCAATCATCCTAGTTACTTTCATATCCGTAACCTCAACCTTGTTGATAAGGTAACCTGAATCCACCCAGCTTTCGCTCAAATATGAGTACAACAAAGTTGGTCGGAAGATTGAACGTTGCACAGATAACTTAGTTGGTACTGACTTCCTTCTTGCAGAAGAGAGCAGATCGTAGCTGAGGGCTCACTGCATTAGCTTTGCTACACCTCGCTTCCAGTTCTTTCACTATGTTGTCATCCTCTGAGAATATGCATCCTAAGTACTTGAAACCTGTTCTAACTTTGTTCCTCCTATTTGGCAGTCAATCCGTTTGTATTTCTTTCCCACTGACATTACTTTCGTTTTGGAGATGCTAATCTTCATACCATAGTCCTTACATTTCTGATCTAGCTCTGAAATATTACTTTGCAAACTTTCAATCGAATCTGCCATCACAACTAACAGGGGCAAAACTTCGCATCGCACCTCCCCTGTATTTAGTGGTAACATAGCCCAGTGGATAGCCCGTCAAAAACGGAACACTGATCAAGCATGAAAACAGGAAGAAGGATAGTAACTATGAAAAAAGAAGCAGAACAGAAACGGTGAACGGGCCACGAGTAAGATACAGTAGACGTGGCGTCGTGATTCTGTGGTCGTGGTGATAGACTGAGAATGTTCAAATCTCCGTCGTGCTCCATCTTTTATTTCCACAAAATTAGAAGTTGTCCGTCCGGTCATTGACTTGTCTCTTCGCTTTATCAGCTTTGTGTCAATGTCGTGGAGAAACGTCCGTTTGCAACAGCGTGGTATAAGGAAAGGACCTCCAAACGTACGTACCTCCTACCTTTTCTACACAAGTACTACATGGTATGACTCATACATTTCGTTTAAGTTTTAACTGTTGAATTCCTTTGTCGTAACTTAGTTCAACCCGTTTATCTTTTGTCCTGTGAGAGATGTCACTGTCCATCTCGTTTACTTGCAACAGTAGTATATTTTTATCACATGATTCATATTCCACTGTATAACGAGCGTATAGTATGACAGTTGCCAAGACTACAGAGGGACAACAAATTCGCCAATGACCGCATAAGTTCATAGTGTGTATAATATTGTGTGTTTGTGGCGGGGGTGGGGTGGGGGGTGGGGGTGGGGGAAATCGAGGAAGGACGAAAATGGATCTCCTCGTTCGCACTGAAACACTGTGACCACACAACCACGAAGCCATGGCTATTTACATTTGCTCGATGTTGCATATCTTGAACGTGGCCCTTTCGATGGTTCTATTTTGCTTCTTTTCTCACAATTCAGTACACGTTCTTCCAGTTTTCATGTTTACTCTACGTTCAGTTTTTGACAGGCTATCCACAGGGGGCCATTATACCACTAAGTCTGAGGGGGGGTGCGATGGGAACTTTCCCTTGTAAGTTCCATGGTTTGTTCTTTCAGAATCATCCCCACGTTTCTACATTATCGTGGCCTCTCATTACTTAGGGTTACCTTCAGTCAGGAAACCATGAAGTGATGCTTCCTTTAACCAAAATATTATCGCCACGGCGAATGATTACCCATTAGAGAAGCCATTGAAACACAAGGAGTGGACAGAAAACACCACTGACACAGTATGTTACCATGCCTAATACGGTTTAAGAAAATAGTATTCATTCAAAACAGCTTGCAGTTATATCGAAATGGACAGTTACAGGTCCTGTATGGTTTCAAAGGGAATATGCCATTTGTTGTGACTTAAAATTCACAAACACTACTTTTATTATGTAAGTTACAAGGTTGATGACTGAACAACAAAAGAAAGGTAACAATAACGATGCCAGTTAAAGTCTACTAACTGAGGCAAACAAAAGTTCAGTTCTAATTTTCCACAAAAGTTATTGTTACCACACACGCTAGTAAAAGTCCAATTCAGAGACGTAGACGTAATCTTCATCAGTCGAAGTCCATGAGGTCGGCATCCGGAGTGAACTGAACTTCGGGGCTGGCTGTAGCCCTTAAATAGCTCTCTCTAGCCAATCAGGTTTTGGCGTAGTAATACTTCCTGCAGCCGTGGCTCGAGCTCCCCCTGCAGGAAGTAGTGCTCGGAATGTCTGTTTCCATTATCTTGTTTGTAAATAGCCGGTGTTTACCATGCTGCTTTTCGTACGACTTGGACATAGATAACACCTTGCTCTGTGGTGTAATATGGGTTGCCGGCCCTCTGGGGCTGCCTTGGCTCCAGCATAACACCATTCTTCTTGCAAAATACTGCCAAGTTTAGGTAATGCTGGTGTACGTGGATCACAAACCCTTCTCTTCAAAGTAAACCACAAAGGCTCCACAATATTCAGGTGTTGTGACTGTGACGCACAGGGGAGATGCGACAATTCATCCTCGGACCCACAGAACCACTCCTGGACAATGTGATCTGTGTGAACAGGAATCATTCGTCTTGGAAGACAGTATCACCATTGTACCATGTGATGGACTTCATCAAGCAGAATGGTTACATAGTCCTTGGCAGTAACGCGACTTTGCAGAGTAACCACGAAGCCCATGGAATACTGCGTTGTGGCTGCCCAAATCGCCACCGAACACCCGCACTGTTTCAGTGTTGGGACGTAAACTCGGTCAGGAATTGGAGACAGTGTGAAACAAGACTCATCCGACCAAATAACATACTTCCATTGCTCCAAATTCTTGGTTTTATAGCTTCGGTACCACGTTTCCCTGATACGAGTATCTCCAACACTGATGAATCATTTTGGAGTTGCAGCTCAGCCTGCATGGGGTAAGGTCTTCAATCGGTACCTCTAGAAACGTAAAACACTTGGGCTACATTCGATACGGAAGCACGCATCGTATGAGCACCAATAATTTGTGCACTTTCGAATGCAATGAGCTCCGATATAATACACTCCCAACTACACAGAACACTGTTCTGACCACGGCTGACACTTGCAACGTATTGAGGATATTACACAGGTGCCGTTCTTGGTCAGCTATTGCAGTGCATCCTGCAAGCTAGCATTTGCATTTATGTTCAAGCGTGCATTTCTCGCGGTCTTTTCATATTTTTGTCCGGCCCCCGTATATAAACTTGAGGGTAATTTCAGCAGAACCATGAAACAGTAGCAATTTTGTAATTGACAAACGAAAATCGATGGTTAAGTTTTATCTCTGACAAGAGTTATGTCTACTGATGAAATGTAAACTTCTACCAAGCAACTTTTTCGCGATATTTACATTCATCAGTCAGAACATTACGACTATCGACTTACTGTTGATATAAACCCCTCCAGGCGATAGCAGAGCCACTGGGCGAGGACCGAGCGATGTGGTGCAGTGGTTAGCACACGTGAGGATGACGGTTCATATACGTGTCTGACTATCCTGATTTAGGTTTTCAGTGACTTCCCGAAATGGATTCAGGCAAATGGCGGAATCGTTCCTTTGAAATACCGTGGCCAACTTCGTTCCCCATTCTTCCCTAATCCGATGGGACCGATGACCTAGCTGTTTGGTCTCCTTCCTCTCCCAAATCAACAAACCAACCAAGCAACCAAACAACCTTACGACGCATGACTGGTAGTGAGACACACGCACGGTGCGTGTAGTATCACTGATCGCACTATTCGTGTGTAGAATGGGGTAGGTACACAATCTATCTGAGCTTGACCGAGGGCAAATTGTGATGGTCCAGAAGCTAAGCACGTGCATTTCGGAAAATGGACAACTTGTCGGGTATTCGAGGAGTGCTGTAGTGAGAGTCTTCAATACGTGGCGGAAACCAGGTGAAACCAAATCCAGGTGTCATGGGATGGAGTAACGACCCCTCATTACAGATGTCGGACGTCATAGGTTGGTCAGACTGGTAAAAAAGCGTAGGCGGCGAACTGCGGCGGAACTAACATCAGACTTTAATGCTGGGCTTAGTACGAATGTGTCTGAACTTAGAACTACTTATGAAGTCGTGGAAATTTGTGTCGAAGAAAATTTTTATGTTAGTCTACAACATTTATTTTATTATGAAACTTGTCACACAACTCAAATGGTTCAAATGGCTCTGAGCACTATGGGACTCAACTGCTGTGGTCATAAGTCCCCTAGAACTTAGAACTACTTAAACCTAACTAACCTAAGGACGTCACACACATCCATGCCCGAGGCAGGAATCTAACCTGCGACCATAGCAGTCGCGCGGTTCGGGACTGAGCGACTAGAACCGCTAGACCACCGCGGCTGGCGGAGATACTCAACAAACTGCAGTGGCAGACGCTGCAAGAGAGGCACTGTATATCACGAAGAGGTTTACAGTTGACATTCTGAGAGCGTGTGATCCATATTATTGCCTCCCAGCTATGTCCCACGAAATGATCAATATTTATAGACAGAGAATATGACAGTGGTTCCAGATGTACCCTTCGTTTGTGAACATTAATGTAGGCAGACATACACGAACAATTCAAAAAGCTACCAACGACCTAAAAGACGGGCGCGAATGTTTCAAATGAAAAATCTTTAGCTAGATGTGTCTGAAATTTCACGGGTATTTTCGACTGTTCTCTCCATGTGTGTGGGTTGTCACGTAGTTTTAACACAATTTAAGCTCATGTCAGCCCATCCACCGATATTCATACTCTCTACTTGTAAAACACATTAAACTACTTCGTATTTTCTCCCAAGTCTTTGATGAAAACCGTTATCCGGATCCCGATTTGCAGGCCGGATCCGGCAGAGGTGGAGGCCGCGATGGACAGCCAGGGCAACGCACTGAAGGAGGCGCTGGAGGTAATAGCGTTCCAGCACGACCTGGACCTGGACCTGAGCGGCGGGCCGCCCTCCACCCCCGGCTCCGCCCCCAGCCTCGCGCCGGCCCCCGCGGCACAGGCGCCGCCTGTCGCGCCTACGGCCCCCGCCGTGCCGCCCGCCTTCGGCAGAGCTCTGGGCGTGGTCGCGCCGCTGTCCTCACCCGCACCCGGTGCAGCAGCTGCCGGTGCAACAGCTCCGCCTCCGGCCACGGCGCTGCCAGCTGCAGCCAGCATCGTCTCCAGTGCAGCTGCTGCCGCCGCCGCCTTCGCACCTGCCGCGAACGCCGTGCAGACGCCTCCCATCGGATGGGTCATTCCTCCACCACACCGTAAGTGTCGTCACAAGATAAGTCGTCGGTCAACGCTAAAACAATACGACTCTTTAGTCCACATCTGATCTCGTCCTAGCATCTCCTAACCTCGATAGGTATATTGCCACAATGGAATTGTAGTTTTAACCATCGATAAATTCCTACCAGCTGTAGAACGCAGCACAAAGAAATTGGTTTATTATGTGAATCCTTCATCGAAGTGGAAGTAGCCACATACTGTCATATACACTATTCTATTCACACCACTGCATGACCACATCTCATTCCCAACGCGCATGAAATACACAACTGGCCATTAAAATTCATACACCATGAAGATGATGTGCTACAGACTTGAAATTTAACCGACAGGAAGAAGATGCTGCGATATGCAAGTGATTAGCTATTCAGAGCATTCACACTATGTTGGCGACACCTACAACGTGCTGACATGAGGAAAGTTTCCAACCGATTTCTCATACACAAACAGCAGTTGAACGGCGTTGCCTGGTGAAACGTTGTTGTGATGCCTTGTGTAAGGAGAAGAAGTGCGTACCATCACGTTTCCGACTTTGATAAAGGTCGGATTGTAGCCTATCGCGATCGCGGTTTATCGTATCGCGACATTGCTGCTCGCGTGGGTCGAGATCCAATTACTGTTAGCAGAATATCGAATCGGTGGGTTGAGGAGGGTAATACGGAACGCCGTGCTGGATCCCAACGGCCTCGTACCACTAGCATTTGACATGACAGGCATCTTATCCGCATGGCTGCAACGGATCGTGCAGCCACGTCTTGATCCCTGAGTCAACAGATGGGGACGTTTGCAAGACAACAACCATCTGCACGAACAGTTCCACGACGTTTGCAGCATGGACTATCAGCTCGGAGACCATGGCTGCTGTTACCCTTGACGCTGCATCACAGACAGGAGCGCCTGCGATGGTATACTCAACGACGAACCTGGGTGCACGAATGGCAAAACGTCATTTTTTCGGATGAATCATGACGGTCGCATCCGTGTTTGGCGACATCGCGGTGAACGCACATTGGAAGCGTGTATTCGTCATTCCCACACTGTCGTATCACCCGGCGTGATTGTATGGGGTGCCATTGGTTACACGTCTCAGTCACCTCTCATTTGCATTGACTGCACTTTGAACAGTGGGCGTTACATTTAAGATGTGTTACGACCCATGACTCTACCCTTCATTCGATCCCTACGAAACCCTACATTTCAGCAGGATAATGCACGACTGCATGATGCAGGTCCTGTACGGGCCTTTCTCGATACAGAAAATGTTCGATACTGTCCTGGCCAGCACATACTCCAAATCTCTCACCAACTGAAAACGTTTGGTCAATGGTGGCCGAGCAACTGGCTCGTCACAATAAGCCAGTCACTACTCTTGATGAACTGTGGTATCGTGTAGAAAGCTGCATGGGCAGCTGTACCTGTACAGGCCATCGAAGCTCTGTTTGACTCAGTGCCGAGGCGTATCAATGCCGTTATTACGGCCACAGGTGGTTGTTCTCGGTACTGACTTCTCAGGATCTATGCACCCAAATTGCGTGAAAATGAAGTCACATGTCAGTTCTAGTATAATATATTTGTCCTAAGAATACTCGTTTATCATCTGCATTTCTTCTTGGTGTAGCAATTTTAATGGCCAGTAGTGTAGTTATCCAAGACTAGCGCCACATCAGATGAAATGCCTTCAGGTGTTCCATAGGTACACATAAATAAAGCCAGGCACTTAAGTTCCAACACGCTTCACTATCCATCAGATCACCTCATTTCTGCAAACTGGACAAGGTAGCGCAGTGGTAAGACATTGGATTTGCGTTCAGGAGAATAGTGGTTCCATTTCCTGTCCTGCCAGACCTGGTTTGATTGCCAATCCTTCTCCAATTCGAGATTGTTCTCCATCTGTAATGACGTCGTCGTTAACGGGATGTTAAATTTTAATCTTCTTTCCTTCCTTACTTCATGCAACAGTTTTTATTGATTCTTATAATCACCCACATTTCACGCAATTTAATCCTGACTGATCCACGCTCCCTCTACAGTCTCTACTCCACCTCAATACGTACCATATTGTTTCTTATCCTCCCCGTACACTCTCCACTGAAATTTTACACACTGATAACCAAAAAGGTATCACAAGTATGCTTAAGGCAGCAAAAAAATGCCGGTTTGTTGCCAAATATGTACCAAAGTGTACGAAACACAGCCCATAACGTCCTCTAAGCATTTCAGTGTCCTATTGGCGATAATTCCACCCCCTACTATCTGCTCCATCTACCCAACAACCTCAGGAAGATAGTCACTTTGCATTCTTTTCTCTCGAACATTTTCGCAATTTCTGATCAGTCATTTCGACTATTCTATATTTGAAAGTCTATGAACGTGCAGATAATCTCTGTCCCACCCACTGATACAATATTTTAGTCGTTGCACAATAAAACACAAACTGGGCTAGCCACAGCAACAACAGCAAATCAGTAATGTTTGTTATTTAGATAAGAATAACTAGATAAGAATGAATATTGACTGCCTTTTGCAACTGAATGTTAAGTTTGCTTTTAATCAAACATATTTTATCTGCTCGCATTACACGTCATCAGTGGTTTTCATGTTTCTCATTCTTTTCATGCACATTGGCTCCTGTGTAGGAGAAAACATATAAAAACCACTGATTATGCCTAATACAAAAAAATTTAAAATGTTTGGTTTAAAATAAATTTCACGTTCACTTGTAAAGTACGGATTATGTGTATTCTTATTAACATAGTAACATAACTAAAGTAGCACCTGAGGAAGAATGACAGGGAATGTTAACTACATCACATCTGTTAAACAAATACTTCACAAAAACGCACCCTGATCCTGGTCACAACATCTAAATGAATGCAGTTTCTGCATAGAAATCCCTGCAGTCTGCTCAACTTTATCTTGATTACTACACTGAGTTGAAGAAAGCATCAATGACTATAATTTTTCTCAAACCGACTAAAACCTTTAGTAACATCACCTCGTACAGTCCCATTAGGTTTATATACGAATGCATGCACCACGACGAAATTCATTAATAAAATATTCTCAGGTTTCAAGCCGTGTCAAGTGGCTAATTACTCAAGAGCTTTCGGTAGAGATCTCCTCTGCCATAGTCAATTGGTTGACTGTAGTGTGGAAGCTACTGCCATGCCTTTGTAGCCACGTCTTTGCCACTGACGTCATCGGTGCTTGATCACACACCGTAAATGTTAATGTTTTGGTGGGGCGCCCGCCGCGCCCGCTTCAGTTCCCCAATTACAGGATCCCTGGCCGTTCTCAGCTATTGAGGGTGTTGTACGATATTTTTAACACCATTGCTTCGTTTCTCATGCTGTCCGTGAAGCCGTTGGTCCGTTTAATAACAGAAGTTTCATGCAATGAAATTCGTTCAAATTGGTTCAAATGGCTCTGAGCACTATGGGATTTAACATCTATGGTCATCAGTCCCCTAGAACTTAGAACTACTTAAACCTAACTAACCTAAGGACAGCACACAACGCCCAGTCATCACGAGGCAGAGAGTCCTTTTTTCAAAGCACGTTCCGCTACAGCTGGTTTTTCGGGAGAGCGTAGGTGGAAACATCTTTCAGGCTCTAAGCGCGCTGTTCAGCGATGCGGGAAGTCTGTCAGACGTAAAACTGCCTACACGCACTCGGTATTTTGTATATTCCAAGTGTTCTGAGACATGCAATGACCCCCCCCCCCCTGCCCCCCCAGAGCCCATCTTACGTTACACTCACCATGACATACTGTTCCACTCACTCCATTACTAAACCCCCCTCCCGCCTTTCATCATCAGAAAACTCAACTTCCACTAGTGAGACTTATATTCTCCTCGCACAGATCTTTCCTATCCAGCTCATAGAAGTACATCAGCAGCTTATGTTTCATCTGCTTGTTTTAAATACAATGATCAGCCGTAAGTATGTAAAATTCAAACAGTTAAGTTCTTTTTATCTTAGGGCAACACATGCGCAAAAATATTCACCATGGAGTTTTAACCAAGAAAGAACATGTAAGCTATCTCATGATTTTATTGTAATTTGAAAGAAAATTGTGGCTGGTTACTGATTTCCAATAAAAATGTTCTCAATTTCATATGAGTCAAATTACCAAACACATCGTTACTTGAAGAAATGAAGAAATGGTGTTAGGGCCGTATTAATTGCTTTTAATATCAATTTAAGAAACCTTTCAATGATTTTTTTAAAAAGTCAGCTTTTTGAATATATTAAAATGATTTCTGTGTTTTAGTATTCTTCTGGCTGCAAAGTGTTAGACTGTACCATTGCTAAGAAGCTCTTACCTCTATGGAGCAGCCACTAACGAGTGAAGAATTGAAAATACAATAAAGGAAAAAAAGAAATTTTTTCTTAGCAGCGAGTTTTGGAATCTTATAATTTCTCATGCACAATACTGGCGATTAAAATTGTCACACCATAAAGGTGGCATCTTACACTAATTAAATTAGCATGAAATGTACAAATTCTGGATATGCGAGTAATTAGCATTTCAACGCAACCGAGTGTAGTAGCTGGAATTATCATTGTGTACGTAGGGGGATATTAAATAGTGGGTTTCTAATTTAGATATCTCATTCGAATGTTGGTTTGTTGTAAGATCGTGTCATGCCACGTGCAAGAAAGAGAAACGTCCGTCAGCACATGTCGGAATTCGACAGAAGAAAGACTGTACACTGCCGAGACTGATGTTTACCATTCCGCGATGGTGTTCCTCGCATGGTATTGGGGCTGTCATCAAATATGGAATCGGTAGCTTCAGAGGGGCCACACATTGTGCCATTCAGGATCTCAACGGGACCCACGAAGCTAGCCACGCTTCTTCGGATGCCATTTTTCTGGTAAAGGCTCAACACTACCACATACACTTCGTTCATAAAGAAGTCACAATGCCTGAAAGTGCTTTTCAGTTGTTCACGGTTTTGAATTTTGTCTCATTCATATTATTGTTACAGTTTCTAGACTTGGAGAAATTTCGACTGAATTTATGCGTTTGGGTCCGTCTCTGTAGCTGAACGGTCGGCTTGAGTGCCATACGGAGACCCAAGTTCGATTTCTGGTACTGTGCAGGACTTTCCTTAGATTGAACGGCTGTAACAACACACACTCAGCTTTGCGTGTACAAGTAGGGAGCTACCTGAAGGCGATATAGAATGTATCTGTGACTGTGTGACTCTACATATGATCTATCCTCAGATGATAGGCGGTAATGACAGAAAATGGTTCGTCAACAAAGATTTGAATAAATAGAAGAAAATTAAGACAAGCATCTTTCGTCGTTACCTATGTGTCCAAAATGACTTTCATCGCGTAACTGCACAGCACCCAAGCTTCGAAGGCATACAAGCTCTCCTTCTATAACCGGCAATAGCGATCGGGAGATCATACACCTCTCTAAACATGTCCAGTGACGACATTGGTGGAGGATGACAGCAGCTCGTTGTCCACCCATAGCCTCTGGGTCTGATTGAAGATTATTATTATCACATGATCATTAGTTAAAATGTAAATGAATGTACTAGTATCATTTAAATGTTAAATATGCTATGTTATTTATATTTTTTAGTACTGATGTGTGATGATATTAAATTACTCGAATAAAGAATGCAGTGGAGTAGCACATTGTTGATTTTGTGAGTTGTACCTGTACAGCAAATGTGATGGACTTGGAGCATAAACGAGGATTGAGCGAAATAATTTGGAAGGTAGTGTGAGCTGCAGAAGTGCAGTGGCAGTTTCATGTGCAGGTATCAGGGGGATTTTGATGATGGAGAGATAAGTGCCACATTTAAGAATGGAACATTGAGACCAGAAGCTCTAACATGGAGAAGAAATATCTTCTGTTATATTTTGTTGGGGAGACAGATTTTAGAACACTTTTCGTAGTTTGATGATGGAAGCTGTATGTAACTCCAGTCCAAGAATGTGTGAAGATGGTTTGCGCATCACGTTCAAGTACTTTGTGGTGCAGATAGGGCAGAGTACCAGAATCATCAGATATCGCAAAAATACTCGTATAAAGTAGTTTTAGGAGAGGGAATATTATTCTGTCGATTAACGTGTGGGCTCAGCAGGCTTGGAATGTGTGCTTGGATGTAATGGGTTAGAGTTAGCCATAGGGCTTTGTAGTAGAAGTAGTATTTGGCGGCAGGAAGGATTTTAGGCCAATAACATGAAAAGGAAAGGAAATGAAAGCAGATGAGAGTTCTGATGTGGATAAGGATGGAGCGTAAGTAAGACCCAATGATGAGGGAAGATGATGAGCCAGATTTCATGGTCTTGCGTTGGAAGTCTTTGAACTTTTATTACCAGAGTGTTTGCAGGTACAGTTTCTGGATATTTGTATGCCTTTTGCTGTGGCAGAGTACTAAGATTGAATGTTAGGTAGAAAATGGGGTTGGTGAATAATGTTTCTGGGATGGGTGTGTGTATATAGAAAGCAAGACAGAGAAACTTGTATTTGAGGGTTTGGAGGGAGTTATGGAAGTTCGTTGCAATCATAATAAGTCGATGCTGACATAGGAAAGTATAAGACAGATAAGGGCTTTAAAGCTGTGAGCCGTGGTTTCCAAATATATTCCAAATGTTCTGCCAGTTTAGTTTTAATAATTTGAATCGATTCTTGGCTTTTATTGGATGCTTCCATCTGAGTTTAAGATCGAGGTTTAGTTAGAGTAATCTACTTCATTACTTAATTGGATAGCACTATTATAAATGATAAGGTAGAAGTCATGGGGCACAAGGTACAGGTGGTTTGTCCTATTGTATACATTCTGGAATGGTTTGTTTTAAAGGTCTTTGATTGCGTCAGGGAATAAACTAGATGAAATGTAGTTGGTGTGATATTAGTTCTGAAGAGTTAGGTTCAAGGCTGACATTGAAGGAGGTGGAAAGGATAAAGTAGTATAGGTGTATTGTATGAGAAAAACGAAGAATGGGAATAGAGAGAAAACAGGCCCTTTGGGTACAACATGATTGACTGGAAGATTTATGAATTTACACTACTGGTCATTAAAGTTGCTACGCCAAGAAGAACTGCAGATGATAAACGGGTATTCATTGGACAAATATATTACACTAGAACTGACATGTGATTACACTTTCACGCAATTTGGGTGCATAGATCCTGAGAAGTCAGTACCCAGAACAACCACCTCTGGCTGTAATAACGGCCTTGATACGCCTGGGCATTGAGTCAAACAGAGATTGGATGGTGTGTGCAGGTACAGTTGCCCATGCAGCTTCAACACAATACCACAGTTCATCAAGAGTAGTGACTGGCGTATTGCGACGAGCCAGTTCCTCAGCCACCATTGACCAGACGTTTTTAATTGGTGAATGATCTGGAGAATGTGCTGGCCAGGGCAGCAGTCGAACATTTTCTGTATCCAGAAAGGTCTGTACAGGACCTGCAACATGCGGTCGTGCATTATCCTGCTGAAATGTAGGGTTTCGCAGGGATCGAATGAAGGGTAGAGCCACGGGTCGAAACACATCTGAAACGTAACGTCCACTGTTCAAAGTGCCGTAAATGCGAACAAGAGGTGACCGAGACGTGTAACCAATGGCACTCCATGCCATCACGCCAGGTGATACCCCAACATGGCGATGACGAATTCAAGCTTCCAATGTGCATTCACCGCGATGTCGCCAAACACGGAAGCGACCATGATGATGCTGTACACAGAACCTGGATTCATCCGAACAAATGATGTTTTGCCATTCGTGCGCCCAGGTTCGTCGTTGAGTACACCATCGCAGGCGCTCTTGTCTGTGATGCAGCGTCGAGGGTAACCGCAGCTCCTCCGAGCTGATAGTCCATGCTGCTGCAAACGTCGTGGAACTGTTCGTGCAGATGTTTGTTGTCTTGCAAACGTCCCCATCTGTTGACTCAGGGATCAAGACGTGGCTGCACGATCCGTTGCAGCCATGCGGATAAGATGCCTGTCATGTCTACTGCTAGTGATACGAGCCGTTGGGATCCAGCACGGCGTTCTGTATTACCCTCCTCAACCCACCGATTCGATATTCTGCTAACAGTAATTAGATCTCGACCAACGCTAGCAGCAATGTCGCGATACGATAAACCGCAATCGCGATAGGCTACAATCCGACCTTTATCAAAGTCGGAAATGGTATGGTACGCATTTCTCCTCCTTACACAAGGCATCACAACAACGTTTCACCTGGCAACGCCGTTCAACTGCTGTTTGTGTATGAGAAATCGACTGGAAACTTTCCTCATCTCAGCACGTTGTAGGTTTCACCACTGGCGCCAACCTTGTGTGAATGCTCTGAAAAGCTATTCATTTCCATGTCGCAGCATCTTCTTCCTGTTGGTTAAATTTCGCCTCTGTAGCACATCATCTTCGTGGTGTAGCAATTTTAATGGCCGGTAGTGTATTTTAGTGATGGTTACAAAGCATGAGGCGTTTGGACTCATTTGGATATGGATTCCGTCTCATCTGTGGTACACACTTATTTTCAGGTAGTTAGAGTCAGCTTTTTCTCAGTGAGGTATCTGGTACATAATGAGAAAAGTAGCTGTGGAAGGTAAGTGAAAACAGGGCGAACACAGCAGCAACGTGGGAGGACGGAATGGTACAGCATGTGTGGTGTAGTCTGTAGAGCTGCTTCCTGGAGACACACCGCTGATGACAGCTACACAGCTGGTATGCCAGCACCAACCGGTAACTGCCGCTTGTGACTGCAGGTAGCAGCAGCGTCGACGCGCCGCCTCCGTGGGAAGGCGACGCGATGCAGCAGCTGGTGGCGCTGTCTGAGGTGCTGCCCAGCGAGGACCCGCAGCTGGCGGTGATCGCGCAGCTGGCCTACCAGCAGCAGCTGGACGCCCAGATGGTGCCGCCCGCCGAGCAGCACCGCTACTGCTGCGCCAGGCGCCTGCACGCCCTGGAGGCCGCCAACGCCTCCGCCCCCAGCCTCGAGCCCAGTGACAGCGACGAATTTGGAGGTGACTCTAACGACAGAAACACCAACTCTGGCGCCATAAAGTACTAAACAGCGATTCCAAAGTGGAACGAGTAAACTAGAAAGAATTTCCATTTAAATATAATCCTATCAGTAATACAGGCTGAACATGAACTCTACTAGATTATTTTGAGGGGGTTGTTCACTGATGTCTGCAAAGTGATTTGATACTGCTAACTTATCTGGTCCATGATGATTCATAATTTAGAACGATTACAAATATTATTTGCATTGGCTACAAATATGACCGGGAGAGGAAGTGAAGGGGAATGAAGACGAAACTCCCTTCACAGTGCTGCATAACCAGTCAGGATTAATATACAACAAAGAACTAAAACAATACACTTCATAACACGAAGCACCCTGATGTGTACTTGAGGCCAATCACTGTATTAGCCAACAGACAGAATAAATCTACGCAAAGACTACGATATGTCAAGTACGTCCGTTACATAAAATTTTCCTTTGCCAGAAAAAAGTAGCCTTTTGAAACAGCAGCTATTGCCCTTAGTACAAGATAACATTGTGACTGGGAGGTCTAATCGAAGCGTGGCGCCATTGGCTACCAAAGATCGAACTGCTTCCACTTTTTGTGTAAGAAGTAGGAAATGTTTGTACAAGACATTATGTACAGACCTATTTGTCTTCCGAATACCACAAGAACCGAACACATTATTTGTTCTGACTTTTCATAAAGTGTTGTCTCACTCTTACACTCGTTTAGCTAGGATTGCAGGTCGACCTGTCCTTGGTAAGTCACCAACGGGTGAGTTGTCACTTCGTAAGGTAAAACTCCTGTTAAACTGGAACATCTTCACACATATTACCTGAAATTTGCTGAGCACTGTTAGCCGTGATTAAATCCAATGATAGAAAGGAAGAAACTGACATTTTCGTGAACTACGTAGTGAGGCCGCGGTAGTTGAGACACGGACTCGATTCCGGAGGACTGGCGTTCAAATTCCATATTTATGTTTTCAGTTATTCCCTTATGTAGCTTAAATTGAACGCCGCCATAGTTAGTTTGAAACGAGGACGCTTGTTCGCTGCCCCATACTCGCTCTTTCTGAGCTGGTGTTCTATTTCTAACGACCTCAACGTTGATGGGACATTAAACCAAAAACATCCTTCCTGTTTCTTCGTTTCAGATTTGTAACCATTTCCTGTTTCTTGAACACTGCCGCTACCTGCACCAAACGCACAAGCAGCAAAACTGAGTGTTTATTCCAAAATTCCTGCCACCACCTCCGCACCTCTAAGCAGTATACTCTTGTAGCTATAAATACAGTTTTTAAACATTTACGTACAGTTTTAATTGGGTGTACGTTTACTTCTAGGATGCCCTGTGTAATCACTCACTACCATAAACTGCACAAGCATGTTAACAGTGAACTCGCACACTTTTTCATGAGCTACCTCGTTCCTAGAAACCATGCCCTTGTAATCGTCAACTACAGTCTTATGAATGAGGTTCATTACTTTTCCTCGTAAAAATAATTTCATTGACATCAAACGCAGTGAACGAGCTAGTCACTGAACAAAATTGTCATGATCAAATGATGTTTCATCATAATCCATGCTAAGTTCATCCTTGGCACTACGTTTAAGTTATACCGATACCACGTCAGCTTATCCGCACCTCTAATGGCACTAGACCAAAGAACGGGGCCAAAAAGTTGTAGAAATGTTGTATCGACAGTTATATCTAATTTATCCGGAAGCATACTATGTTCTATCAACAAGATTGTGTACCATTCCACTCAATATACTGGTAAAAGTGTCTGTTGGATGATGTGGAATTCAACTGAGTAAATGATTTCGTACATCCACATGTAACACATATAAAAAGTATTTAGGCAGCTAGGTAATATGGTCCTGAAATTTAATTAGTTCCTTACATAAAAAGCAGTATTCAACGGTTCGGAGTAACACATTTAAGTCTGTGCACGGAGCTCCAGACCTCATTGTTCATAGCAGATAAGGTAATTCGATTACTTTGGAGAAAATGACGTAACGACACAAATACGTGAGCTATTTACAGTGGTAGTAATAAAGGAGAAGTCCACTCTTTTAGAATGGTTTACTTTCGCTGACTGTAAGTAGCGGGAAATTTTGGTTTATGTTCACAAAATGCTGGCAAAACACTAAGTGATATAATGAAAATAAACAATTTTAGATTTTAATGTATTGGCGAGATCGAAATCATGGAAAGTAAGGCTGTTACTCGACCGTGGCTGTATTGGAGGGCTTGTTTGAAGTGATTTATATGAAATATGTACATCCTATATCAGGACTGAGACCTTGAGGAACACACATGCATCTTTACCAGAACGCCACATTGTTTTGGAAAAGGAAATGCAACAAGGTGGACACAGTTAATTCTGTGCTACAATTAGTCGGAGTCGTTATCTTGCATATCAATGGGCAAAGCAGTTAACTGTTTCTTAACTCGATTTGAGCGGAGTTCAAGTCGTCGTTCGGTCTTCTAGTTTTTATCTGTGATCTCCTTAAATTGCTTCAAACGATACGAATAGTGGGATGGCTCATTTGATGAGGCCATGGCCTATACCTTCTTCCATCCTTGCCCATCTTAACAACACCAGTGACCCTGCTCTAGTGAAAGTTACCAAATTTCATGAATCAGGTTGCACCAACGTTCCAATAATTAACTCTGTGAAAAGCGTTGCTTACAACATATTTAAGAAATTATTTATGTTTAGTTTTACTGAAATGAAAAATGTCAAAATAATTATTCCAAAAAGAACAACAGAGGACGTACTTGTAGCACAAATAACCAGTTTCTAAATAGTGACAAATTTTTATCACTTGGTATTGTTAACCAATAAGCATAATTACATGCCAGAGATACACAAATAGATAATAAAAGGCAATATATCGAACTGGAAGTAGGACATAACAATGTTCAGTAGTCTAATCGGGTTGCAAAGGTAACCCTTAACGCGAATACCACGGAAACTACTTGGGTTAAGACAACATTATGTACATTACTATAATATTCGCATCCATCATACAACAGTGCAGTTGAACATGTCAGAAAAAGCATTAAGTACATCAGGTCTGGACATCAGAACAATACGCAAAAACATTCAGCTCCAACTTAAAACTTAATATATAAAGACAGAACTTTCTTGGGATTAGCCATTTTCCGTGCAAATGCCAAAGGCAGTTTTTAAATTCAAAGGAAAGTCATCGCCACGGGGGTCACAATAGCAATACTTTTCATCATCAGACAGAACATAAAACAGCAATCATTGTTATACAATTTCGAATCACCTGTGTGGAATCCAACTCCACCAAAACGATAATTATTCAAATTAATAGCAATTTTCAGTGGCGCGGCTCTTGAGTGTACATTCTGGGTGTTCACAAATTTTTAAATTCAGATAAATTTGAGAGTG
Source organism: Schistocerca gregaria (assembly GCF_023897955.1). NCBI lineage: Eukaryota > Metazoa > Arthropoda > Insecta > Orthoptera > Acrididae > Schistocerca > Schistocerca gregaria. Next base: position 470,339,370 of record NC_064920.1, read on the forward strand.
TGAAATTAACAGCATCTGATATATAACAGTATGCTTATCAGCAAGTTTACACTACTACAGCCACTGTTAGTAATAATAACAACAGTAATAATAATAATAATAATAATAATAATAATAAGATGCATAACGTATATGACAAAAGAAACAATTGTTTTTATTGAATTTTCTTGTTTTATACTTAATTAAGTACAGTTTAGGGCAATAACGAAATAACGTGTAAGCTTTCACAACTCTCCATTTCGCATTTTTGTGTAAATGGGAGTTCTCGTGCTTTTCCATTTTTTCCGACAAATGTACAAGATCCCTAACAGATGTAATAGTTCGCTAATTTACTTCCAGGCGGAAAATGAGATATCCTTACACTGCACCCACACAACAAGTTGTGATAACTATACATTTCCTTGTTACATGTTCGCTTGTGATTTCGTCACTCTCTCACTCAAAGGCTCTGTTCAGGGAGGCCCATTCCCATACAACTAACTTTTTCCGGTAGCTTCTGTTCCCAGAATGAGATCTACACTCTGCAACGGAGTGTGCGCTGATATGAAACTTCCTGGCAGTCTAAAGCTGTGTGCCGGACCTTTGCCTTTCGCGGGCAAGTGCTGTACCTACTGAGCTACCCAAGCACGACTCACGACCCTTCCTCACAGCTTTACTTTTCTGTTAGCATTTAAAATAGTTTCAACGGTGTTCATGTTTACACTGCCTACGAAAGCCGATTCCCGCAAAGTAAACAACCAACTCCCAACACAAGTGCCGTTTGTGAATTTGATTAAATTCAAGTGGTGATGTCTACCAACGTGGTCACTTAACTGGAATACAAATGAGGTGCTAAGATCCATAAGGGTCTAGAGCACTCCGCCATGAATCCAATATTTAAACTGAAAACCAGAGGAACCATTGATAACAGGTATCCGTGAATTTTCATGTATACAGTGTGAGCCTACAGCACAGATAAACCTGGCTCAACATAAGATCAACAGATTTGAGAAGGATGAATAAATGCTACAATCTCACGATGGAAGGTGACATGCTTTAGGCCCTTATGATTCCACACAGGAAATTTCCCATCGCACCCCCCTCAGATTTAGTTTTAAGATGGCCCAGTGGGTATCCCGTCATAATCTAACACAGATCAAGCACGAAAACAGGAAGAAGTTCTACTGAACTGCGAAAAGAAAAGCAAAACAGAAACAGTAAACGGTGCAAGCTTAACAAATGCAATATAGAGGGTACATAAACACCCACAGCGTCGTGCTTAAGTGATCACGCTGTTGGAGTCTGAAGCGGAAGAGCTGTGTTCAAAACTCCTCGTGCCATTTGTTTTTATTTATTTTTTCACGACATTATGAACTGTCCGTCCGGTCTCCGAAATGTTTGTTCTCTTTCTGTAATCTTGGCTGTTGTCATACTATGCACTGCTTATAGAATGTGAGCCATGTGATAAGAATCGTTACCGCCACAAGTAAACGTGGTGAGAAGTGACAGCAGGCGAGATACCACATAGACGACTCACAGAAATGAAAACAACAAATGAAAGGTGTGAACTATGTTACAACAAAGGAATTCGAGAGTCAAAAGTTCCAAAACGGAACACAACTTCAAAAACGTTAAAAACGTATGTCTCGAGAGAGCACAGAGAAACTGTGTGATTATGAAACTGTTCCGTTAATTTTTGCAGCTTATATGACACATATTATGTTTTCGTCATTTCCTTGGGAGTGATCGCACTTACATTCATATGAAGACCCAAATCGGGCAAGGAGGCGTGTCTCACACGGTTAGGAGGCGTACAAATTACTTGAGTCGGTAAGAGATTTGTATCATATGACATACGTACTGTCTCTATTCCGGTGGAGGATTCGGTTGATTTGTCGCCTTGTCATCAGAAGTTTGCGGTTCCCATTCGAAAGCCCCTTCCTTTCGGCTACTAACAGAGTAGTTGTACAGGATCAGCTGCCGTTACAGGTCGCTGTTCCTTACGGCTCACTGATGCAAACAGATGTTACACCACGTTACAGACACAAATTTGAATACAGAGAAAAAAATTATTAGAATCAGAAAGATCTGAATACGGCTCTGCCCCGTGGCAATCGTGACCACGTAACCACAACACCCCTACTGTTTAAAACTGCTATATATCACACTTCTTGTCTTTGGGTCGTTCATTGCTCCTATTTTTCTTTCTTTTTTTCACAGTTGAATACACCTACTTCCAGTTTTTATACTTGATCTGTGTTCAGTTTTTGATGGGTTGTCCATTGAGCCCTCTTACCACTAAATCTGAAGAGGGTGCGTGGGGAGTTTCCCTTTGCAGCGCCTCAAATGGACTACTGTATGATAAAAATCGTAACTTAATATACCATAACTCATTCAGAAACCCATAAAGGAGGTTAATACAACTTTAACATGCACTGACGTCCGATGTAATTTTTCTACATTATATATTGAGTGAATTAGGATATCTGAGGAGTGTGCTATCGTTTAGCAGGATTTATGTCAAGCGAACTGGGTGTCTACCACATGGTGGCACTGACATAAACTTCCAATTGAGTGGCAAGGGCTAGCTGTGCACATCGTGCCCCGTGCAGGTTTTTTTTAATTAATTTATTTTTTATCAGATCGATATGTATTTGGTCCCTAAAGCAATTACGTCATGCGAGCCGCGCATGCTCAGAAGCTCGTTAAAACGTGTACAACTTTAGATGTGCTCATGACGCTGATGCCAAATATCACGGAGTCTAGAGGAACCGCAGCGAGTTAGATTTAAGTGCCGTATCATTCAGATTGCTGCATCAATGCTACGTTTAACAGCATTCAAAGGAAAATGAACAATAATTCCGCAAGGTGTCAAAAGTTGGGGTGTTCACGTGCTCTTGTGCTCTTACATAGCAGACACTACTGGCAATTAGACATTCCACACTGACAAATTATGCGGCTTTAATTCACACCAACCATCCCCAAAGATACCGTTATCGACAAAATTACTTAGCTGCCAGACAATATCAGCTTTCAAAAAATCTTGTTCCTTCTGACAGAGTGATGTTAACTCAGTTTCAACACGAACAGTGACTTAGAAGATAAAACGCAGAAGGAAACAATCGCTCATCTAATAACACTAGGCTTGCGTAATTTATTCTGTTACAGCGGCCTCACAGATTTCAAACGCGATTCCAACGTCTGGTGGGTACACATAGATTCAAGAACTGTAGTAGCTCCATCTTCTTAAAAATTTCACATTACGCAAAGAAGAGTAAAAAAACGGACTTACTGGAGGTCGCGATTACAATGCATCTGCATCATTTCCGGAATGGTCAGCTTAAGTGTCAAATAAAATTTTCCAATAAACTTAAGAAAAAAACAGTAAAATCATATATTAGTTACAGGAACGCTAAAGAATCTGTATTGAGAAATCCTATAAAACGACACCGATTTTTTGAAATGAGGTCACGAAATACACTGAACTTTTTTTTAGTAAGGGAGATGGTAGTATTTCAATGACCGTGCAACCGTACAATACAGGCAGCCGATCAGGTTACTTCCGACTGCATTTCAAATTATACGAAAAGTGCTTGTATCATAATCCATTACCATATTCTTCATCATGATACATTACACACCGACCAAAATGACTTTGTGGTTGACAGATTGCAGGTGATAGACTGCAGTGGCGGGAGGCAGTGTTGCCGGGAAACAGCCAGCCACGTTGAGCGAGGCTCTGCACGTATGTAGAAAACTGACAACACAGTGAGAATGTGACGCTCGAGAAAGACCTACGCTTGACTTGTGTCCGCTTCACTCGACTGGCTGAAACGTCAATCGGAAAGTAATTTCAATCGGAGCATATACACTTATCTCACAATTTACTTAGCAAAAAATTACTGAGGAGCACAGGCAAAGGATTTCCATCCCTTTAAGCATGTCACATGGGAAGGCCACGGCGTTGGGACACATATTTGCTTCAAACTTTGCGCACTTTTAGCCCAGGACATTAAAACAACATAATGTGCAAATAGTAAGCTGCACTACTCTGGCAATTCTGAGAAAGTCGCAAGAATAGTTTTACGCGTCTATTATGTAACTGATGTATCTGTGCGAAAGCACCGACCTTAAGAAGTCATTGTCGGCAAGTCGTGAGTCCGCTGGACTTGGTCTTGCACTGAGGCTGATCGCTCTGTGAGTGGAATCCATGTGCAACGGTAAAAATGTAGTTTCAAATTTATACAGCAAATGCTGGATTTTGCTATACTTGTTGCGCCATCGTCGTGCATAATTTTCCTAAATCTATATTTTTTCATCACTGGTCACATTATTTAATTTATATGACTTTTGAGAGGTAATATAATGAAAAAAAACATGTGCACTTTCAAGACGTTTAGTGAAATTGTCTATTTACTGTTTTCAATTTGTGAAGGACGAGGGACAGGCTTGGAAAGCCCAACTCAGATCTCGATAAATAATGATGCGAATGACGTTATTCACAATCAGTAATATAGTAAGACACAATGTGCGAGACCGCAAGAGTAATGAACAAATACTCGTCGGATATGCTCTCGACATGGCGCACTGAGGATGACATTTGTCATATAGATATGGAAAACATAAACTGAAACGCCAAACTACATCGTATGAATACATTTTTCCACATTTACAGGGAATGTTCGGCGTTTCTAAGGAAATAGACTTAGTCGAAATTTTGAAAAATTTCTCTTTCTTCCGATAGTTTGGATGCAAACCACTCTGCGTAACGCAACATTTTGGCGAATGTAGGTGCTGACAGTTGGTGATATACGATAGAATGGATTTTAATAGCATCTTCACAAGAAGCAATTTTTCGTTCACTGTCAATCATAAATAAATAGTTCTGAAGGCCCTTAATCAAGTTTTCAGCTTGCCGATAGAAATAAACGTCGCATGGCTGGCAGATCGGAGTACATTTTGGCGTTTGGGGGTACGACTTTATGTGTGCAAGTTGGAAGACCTCTGTCGTCGCTAAAGATGTCATGGTATAAAGCACAATGCGTTTCTTCGTTTGCTAGTCGATAGTTATAAATATGTTTGTTCTAGTAATTAAATTTAATTAAAAATAGTAAGTAGTCTACTTAAAAATCACTAAAACTTCATGCAAAGACATGTCATTTTTTGGTTATATTACTTCTTAAATGTCATACAAATTAAAAATTTGACCAGTGATGAAAAAAACATAGATTAACAATTAATTCTAAGCGGTAGTCAAATCGTCGCTTCATATTCTCGTAATCGCCAGAGCAGTCCACCTTACCACTTGTTGTTTTCATGGCGTACTAAAGGCGTACAAAGTTTGAACTGAACCTGTGATGCCAGTCATAGCCTCCCCTTGTCAGATTAGGCCGTAGAGCTTGATGCAGCAGGCATCTCAGAAAAATTCTTGCCGGATGCGAGGAAGCAGTTCTTCCCTCGCTCCATTCCACCCTGGGGTTGCAAACGTCCAGTGATATTGGCCGTCGAGAAAATATTGACCAACTACAGCGCGATCAGAATAACAACATTGATTGACAGTCGACCGTGGAAAGGGGTGAGGCTGTCGTATCACGTTTGTCTCCACACACGTATGGTAGCGGCAGCAAAATCAGGGCTACATTCAAACGCTGCACATTAATGTCTAATATTGAGTTTGATTAACAGGTTGGTAATAGTTGTATCACTTTTCTGCACATTTTGGAGGCTAGATTTGGACACCCTGTGACGAAAAATAAATAGGTAACAATGATACACAATTCAAACAACGAAAACGAATCACAGTTAATACGTTACTGGACACAAGATACGCGTGAAACTAACTATTGCAATTGTCATATGAGGTAACAGAGTGGTAGCTGTCAATCACTTTTCCATTAGGATCTAGCTGTAGTAGACTGGTTTGTCATGATTCGCTGTTAGTATTGAGCTAGTACGAGGGCCATTCAGTATGTAACACAATACACTTTTTTCTGAAACCAAGTTGGTTTTGTTCAGGATTCTAATACACTATATTATTCTCCACTCTTTTGGCTTCAAAGCCTGCGTTTCAGAATTATCTCCGGTCAATGAGACGGCCTTACGCCACCATACTGGGAGGGTCTGTATATCCGCACGATACTTCTCTACTGGTCGACGTCGGAGCCAACGTGTTGCTACATCAATAACCTCCCTGTCAGCTACGTACTGCTCCCGCGGACTGCCTTCTTCATTGGTCCAGACAGACGGAAGTCGGAAGGTTCGAGATTCGGGCTGTGGATGAGGAAGAACAGTCCAATGAAGTTTTGTGAACTCCTCTCAGGTGCGCGGACTTGCGTGAGGCCTTGAGTTGACATACAGAAACAGAAGTTCGTTTGCATTTTTGTGGCTATGAACACGCTGAAGACGTTCCTTCAGTTTCCGGAGGGTTGCACAATACACTTCAGAGCTAATCCTTGCACCATGAGGGAGAACATCATGCAGAATAACCCGTTCAGAGTCCTAGAACACCGTCGTCATGACTTTACCAGCTAAGGGTGCAGCTTCGAACTTTTTCTTCGGAGGACAGACTCCGTGAAGTGCCGTTTTGTTTTGGTTTCGAAATGATGTTCCCATGTTTCACCGCCTGTGACGATGTTCGACCAAAAATTTCACGGTCAGTCTCCTAACGCGCAAGCAATTCCACACAGACGGCCCCTCGTTGCTCTTTACGGTCTGTTAAACGGCGAGGAAACCAGCATGCATACAACTTCCAGTAACTAAAATGGTGGACGACTGCGTCAGCATTTCCAAGAGAGACACCCGTTTGTGCAGTGAGATGTTTGATTATGATACGTCGATCACATCGAATGAGAGTGTTCACAAATTCCAACATTCCACGAGTCACAGATGTGTATGGCCGGAAGGCACGCTGGAGAAAGTATAGGTCTGCGCTGCCTTGTTGCGATGATGACAGACGCCTCGCCTAACAAGTCTCCGTGCTTTTGTTCACTACCAGGTCTCCTTAAGCATTCCGAAAGCGCCTACGAATATCTGCAATGCTCTGTTTTTTCTGCCCAAAGAAACTCAATGACAGGTCTGTTTAAAAGCACCTCCGTTACAGACGCCAATTTGAAGGCTACGTATAGGGCCGCTCCCTTTGGGTGAGAGCAAAATGTGTTGCACTACTTATCGAAGGCCCCTCGTATATATTTATAGATGTGGGTCACTGTATATTCTGCTCGTACGGATATGAGCGCAAATACTAAAAAGCGCTTTTTTTTTGTCTTCAATCACTTTTCACGTTACTCACTTAAAACCTGGTGTAGGCATTCTGACTTCTGTTTCTGTGTTAGAAAGAGAGGTGTTGCTGCTCACTTATTACACATGTTTTAACTGTCACCCTGCTTTCGTTACTTGCTTTCTTAACGTGATCAGTCCCAATGGTTCAAATGGTTCAAATGGCTCTGAGCACTATGGGACTTAACATCTATGGTCATCAGTCCCCTAGAGCTTAGAACTACTTAAACCTAACTAACCTAAGGACATCACACAACACCCAGTCATCACGAGGCAGAGAAAATCCCTGACCCCGCCGGGAATCCAACCCGGGAACCCGGGCGCGGGAAGCGGGATCGCAACCGCACGACCACGAGCTGCGGACTCAGTCCCAATGGATCGCTCGCTGCTTTCATAGATTACCTCCACTTCAGCCTGTCTCCGGCTCCTTCCATCCTTCCTGCAGTCCCACTCTCTGAAGGTTTTTGGAAGGATACGCAGTCATTCCATTGAGTTCTAGGTCTTCCTACAGGCCTTCTGCCGGTTGGCTTGGTGTTGAGTACAGTTTTCGGCCATCAGTTGTCCTACATTCGAGCAACATGCCCTGCCCAATGGAGTCGTCGTGTCTTCATTATAGCCACGATGCTCGGCTCTTTGTATACATCATACAACTCTATATTGTGACGAATCCTCCATTTTTAACTCTCATTAACGCAAACTGGTTTTGTTGTTTTATTTATAACATGAGAACCAAAAGTGAAAATTCTTTTGAAATACGCATCCAGAGATCAAATATTCATTGCAACCAAGGAGCAGTCATGGTGTTTCACACTGGACTCGCAATCGGGAGGACGATGGTTCAATCGCGCGTCCGGCCATCCTGATTTGGGTTTTCCGTGATTTCCCTAAGTCGCTTCAGGAAAATTTCGCGATGGTTCCTTTCGCAGGGCACGGCCGACGTCCTTCCCCATCCTTCCCTAATCCGATGAGACCGATGACCTCGCTGTTTGGTCTCTCCCCCAAATCAATCCAATCCGTGGTGTTTGAGCTGCATCAGATAAAACATTTGTCATGAAATACAAATGTATCTCAGCTGTTGCAACAACAATACAAAATCTAATAAACTATTTGTGCAGCAGCTACCGATAATCACGGATAACCAATAAACAGTTGAAGCATTATTACTCCAGGCATATCAGGATCCTGAGTAAGTGTGATGATATAACATATTTATGTGCTTGTAAATACGTCAGTTGCACAATGTTCAAGCAGTTGCGCTGGCAATAATGTTTTTATAATGGCACATACTGTTGTGCTGTAGACTGCTTCACAATTTACTCTCGACGGGCTACTGCATCCGTCTCGCACGTGTTATTCTTCCCTGCCGATGCTAAATTCTTTACTATCGATTTTACGGTACTTAAATTTCCAAACAATACTATTACGCTTGAAATAAAAATGGGCCTAATCCAACGTAAAACGTACCTCGTTTTGGAAGCTTCGAGAGCGGTTATAAATTTTACTGTTACTTGTCTTGCGTTTAGCACAGTGTGGAAGGTGTAAAAGTGAACATCGTCTATCGTAAGTGAAGTAATGAATGACATTGTTGACAGTTCTTGGCTTCAGATCTAATCTATTGACTGTGTCTCGTTAGGTTCGCGAGTCCTACAGATGCACCATTCACCGAATTCTTCGAATCATCTTGTCCGACAGCTCTGCTGGTAACTTCAAACCAGGAAATATCTGTGACTGGGGACTGGGTTGCCAGAGACATCTTCGCCATCAGACAATTTTCATGGCTGTTTCATCACTGTACGAAATCATGTGAACAAAAGGACCATGACGTGCATGTCTCAATGTTGATACATTTTCGTCGCCCTGTACATTACTATCCATAAGTAACTTGGCGGTTTCAGAGGGCGACTGTTCGAAAATTACAAGACATACCGAAATCACACATGTCTGCATCACCCTCAAGTTGAGCGATCTGCAGCTACGCCACGTACTACGAATCGAAATTTAGGGAGTCGCTCTTTCCACTGATATGTGTCATTTTTTCTGTACTTGTTGTAGCTTTCTTGCGGTTGTATTCTGTAAGCTTGGAAGCACATAAAATAACCTTGTATAAAGTTCAGTCTTCTGAATACTGTGCTACTTTGATGCCTATTTTCTGTGACGATGACTGAAAAGTTTTTCGCCGAACTAGCGGCGAAAGAAATAACAGCATGCTGTCAGCGTTCTCAAAGAGTGACATTGATCTACCGTCACACAAACCAAACGTTACAGAAGACCTGAAATTGCCAGTGCTCAGATAGCTGAATCATCAGCGAAAAGAGTCGCAAATTTACTAGGGATATTTGGAGACAGCGTATCAAGTGCCACAACAGCAACAGTCTTCATGTGATGAATTACTCTGCCGGACAGCACGGTGGGCGAAAGGCGTAACTTACCTCTGAATGCATGGGGATACGAGTGTGTGTCGTTTCTCCTACTGAAAATATCAGCCTCCGAATGTGATTGTTAAGCGTAATACGCGTCCACAGAACAGTCATCGAAACCAGTGGGACGAGAGCTGAATGAATACAAACATTAGTGGTAATGCTGTTATTACCCAAGCCAGTCGTTGGTCAGCCACTGGACTGAGAAGCTAGCGATTTCAATGTGTTTTTGGGAGCTAAGATCATGTTTTCGAATACCACTTCCACAAACAAGATTTCGCATTTTATGTTGCAGATCGGCTCATGTCGGCAGCCCCGGAACAAGAAGGAGCGCAAGAAAAGTTGTTAGCAGCTCTGTATTTGTTCACAGTTCTGTTAGAATCGCTTCCGAACGAATGCGAGGCAAAGAAATCTCTCCAATCCAAAAAAAATGTGGTTTATTTTCATACAAAAAATAAAGCTTTAAACGAAAAACTAACTTCAGAATCAGAAATTTCTTTGCTTCTTCTTATAAAATTATTCTTTTTAGAATCGCAGCAAATGTGAAATCACACATTATGGACACAGTTACACAGTAAACATCCGAAAACCAGTAACTTCGCCGTTACTGTCGACTGTGTGGCTAAAGAGTATGGTTCCTGTAGCAGTTAGGCTGTACTGTTAAACGTTCTCAGATCTGTATTTGATTCCTTTCGGTTCTCCAGAGCGGTCTCGATTCGTTGTAGATCTTAATTCTGATCATCATTAGCTCAGGCAAGTGGCAAGAAGATTTCATTTGTGCAATGAGTACTAAACGTAGGTTATTGACCAATGAAAATGTGCAATATCGTTCGTCAACATAACTTTGACAATGTTACCTAAACCTACATAGTACAGCTCGTGTTTAAGTAATAAGAACTGAAGACGCCCATCGTCAATGACGTCTTGTTACAAGTCAACGTGGAGCTTTTGTATTGGTAGGTTCAGTCATACCGTGGTTCTGGTGACAATGAAACAAAAAGTGAGTGGGAAGGATTATAAAACTACTTTAGGTAACTATCTTCTTTCAGTAGAACATGAATTATTCCCAGTAGAGAATTTAAACTTTGAAGAAGACAAAGCCTCACTTATACAGCCGGAAGTGTAAAAACTGGGTTGATCAAATTTAAACAGGATGTTATCGCTGGTTTTCACAGTGCTCAGTTTTGATTATTACAGTGTCATGTAGTATGCACTGCAAACGTTATCAGCGCCCTCTGACCGTCCTGTAGTGCCTTCCGTCGAATTGGAACAGTTTCTTTGCGAGGAATGATACAAAGTCCCATTGATCTCTGTTTAGGATCTATAAGAATTGACCTCCAAGAGAAATTAAAGTACGCTGGGTGCTAAAAGCGTACGTACACCGTATACTTACGGAAACTTTGGAAGCCCTCCATAACAACCTCGTTGAGGTGTTCAGAAGTCGGAGAATGTTAAGGGAACGTGGACGTGAACAGAGAGCGCTTCCATCCCGTAGTCAAGAGAGCACATTACTCCTTCCTTATCTATAACAGAACGGTGAGGTTCTATGCCAAAACTGAATGGTATAACATCACTAGGTATTAAAAGAAGTATTTATTTATCTACAATGATGCAGTTATTACAATAATTGGTTTACGAGATTAATTCTGTAAGTAAGTTTAATTTTCGGTTCCATTATCTAGGGCATCATCCGTCTAATGTCATGTAAACTGGACAGATTTTTCTCAACATCCATACAATTTTATACTGCCTTACATGTTGCTTTTTGGACGGTGTATGACAAGATAACAAAAACTTATAAGAACTTCCACCAGTAACGATTAGCACTATACCGACAGCAGTACATTCCGGGGATGTTCTAGGAATAATATAAAGACAACATCATAATTTTCATGTGGCAGAAGTTTGTGTAGGTATCGATACCTTGACGGGGTAGCCCTCTTTGATCGGATTAAAAATAGGAGGTTTTCCGTGATTTTTTTGGATAAAATAAAAGGTAATGCCGAATCTGATGATATAATTTTATTCATTCACTTTTGTCTTTAAGAAATCTTTTTCCTATATTGGACGCTACCTGTAACAGCTGCACCAAGGGGAAGGACCTCTAGCATCGAGAACATTGGTCATTAAAGGCCCCCTAATGGACAACAAACTAATTTTGTATAAGTCATTTTGCATATATTTCCTATCAGCATACATAGGATAACTGAAAAATTCTAACAAAATGGTGACGTATTGAAACAAAGGTCATGTTTTTCGCCCAAAACATTGACACAAAAGCATTCACCGGAAAAGGACTTTTGAAGTTATCGCAATACGGCTACGTATACTGATAGAGAATTCAAATTGGAATGCTGGCGTAAATTCCGATCAAACCGTATGTGCTTTTCCCAAGTTATATTTCCAATTTTGGTTACAATTTTTTTTGTAGTTAAGTTAAACATACCTCTGTTCAGCGATCCTTGGAACGTCGAATAATCCGAAATCTTCGTCGCAGTCTTGATGGTCTTGCGGCTCTCTTTGGCAATTCGTGTCATCCACTGCTCTGGTTACCGGACGCTCTTTTGGTCCACTTTTGTACAGAAGCTGTAACAGGATGGTCTGATCTTAGATTCAAGCACGTTCATAATTCCCATAATGCCCGTTAGGCCGTCATTAAAATCATATGCTGCTACACTGGCCGCGATGCCGACTATTTTTCCCGCTTTGAATGTTTTTCGAGACACTTTAAAAAATCGCCTTGTAAGTCGACAACAGAGTTCCTGGCGGACTGCAGATGAACACTTCAATAAAGTAGACATATGGAGAACATTTTAAGTAAAAAGACAAAAAAGATTTCTGAAATTTTCAAAGAGAACTGCCCCATTAAGTACGGACAATACAGTTTCAGGGAAATGAGAAAAGAAGTAACATTCAGATCATAGGGTTCTTTCACTACCCCCTAGCTCTCTAATCTTGTTGAGTAGCCGATTTTCTGTCTTCTGTACTCATTTTCAAGAAACTTTTCCGTACTCCGGGTTCCCGGAGTTGTTTTGTTGCATGTTGAAACATCTTGTTGCAATTCCAACTTACAATGTTGTCACATGCTGCAGCGTTACGTAGTCCTTCTAGGTATACTTTCCTTGTGCTATTGATTTTACCAAACTGTCGAATTATTGGTTCTGTATCAGCGCCGTAACGCTTGGTGTCGTATGACAAACGATGTCAAATACATCAAGAGTACACTTTTTAGAGGGAGAGACACAATATTCGACAACAGTAATAATTAATAACTGGTTACTTTTAGCAACACCTGACTCAGATGATATAGTTGCTGGAAGGTCCAAGGAAAATTAGAGTCTCATTTCGAACAGGTACAGGTTCTCAAGTTAGTCGGTGATGTCTTCAATCAATATGTTGGCGAAAAAGGTTGGCATGGCGAAATTTACTACCACGACATCCTAATACAAAACTCTTAATACAGCAGATAAAAATTCGCTCAACGTCTTCCTGAGATGGTCTCCATTCTTCGCACAATAAATATGTAACCCGTCGACCAAATGTGGCTTGAAATCAAACAAGTTATTATTGGTGGCAGTTGTGAGTTTTAGACAAGCAAATTGATAAGAGATGTAAGCGATCCAGTATGGTGCGCAAAACAAATCAGAAAGCAGGAAAAGAAGCATACCAGATTTAAAAGAACCTAAATTCAGCAAGATTTGTGACAATTTACCGATGCTTGAAACTTAGCACGAACTTCAGTGCGAGAGGCTTTGAATAATTTCCCTCAACAAAACTCTGTCTACATATCTGGAAACACATCCAAAGAGATTCTTATCGTACGTAAAGTATACCAGCGACAAGACATAGTACCTTCGTTGAGTGGTAGGAATGATAATGCGTCACTAAACTGGAAATAGTAAGTACGATTGCCTGAAATTCCTTCAGCAAACAACCTGCAGTGAATATTCCAGTATTCGAATAAAGAACATTTGGCAACAGTAACAGTTTGGAAGAAGATTGCGTCGGTGTAACAAAGAAACTGAAGCTGTTTCATGTAACTTGTTTGTAATTTGTTCTTGTATCTTTTGCTTCTCATTGCGGTATACTTCTTTTACAGAATGCGTGAACTTAACTGTGAACCTGGTTCTGCAAAGCTAACACAATACTGAATTATAAAGGAGAACGTATGAACGCACTCAATGCGGAACTCCAGAGCTGCTGCTACGGGACCCACACTGCACTTGTGCGTAATGGTGGATCGACAACATCCCCCACTTCGGTGTTCAGCTTCCACGCACTACGATACAGTTACATATTTGTTGCCGGTTGCATCACTCAACCATCTGAGCGCGAGGCCTCACCTTTTGGGCACAGTTCATGCTGCGTGCTTTGGTTTGTAGAAATTATAGGGCCCAAGTTGCCCGAGCATTTTTTTTTTCAATTTATACAAATCAAATCTCGCCCCGCCATTCTCTTTTTATTAATAATGTGTCAGATTATATATTTCACTCTAAGTGAGATGACCAGAGGCCCTTACACGGGGTGTTTCAAAACTAGACGACAAATTTCAGGAACAGATTCCTCATATAAGAAGAAGTAAAAAAGCCTAGGTCAACATGGGTTGAATGCATAGCTACCGAGTTATTCGAGCATGTTTCTGTTACACAATGCGCACTAGCAAGTGACGTTTGTCGGAGGAAAATGTACGACAACTGTTACAAGAGTTGCACAATTAATCAATTTGCGAATAAATGTGATACGGGACTAAATGTCATTCAGCACGCGCAAAGGAAGTACAGGGTGGAGAAAAAGTCACTAGACACTGGGCACTGATTTAAATAAAAGACTGAATTTATGTTGCATTAGAAATGCAGACAATAAATACAATATTTTTTTTATTAAAACTGTTTTCCGACTTGTTTAATATACACTCCTGGAAATGGAAAAAAGAACACATTGACACCGGTGTGTCAGACCCACCATACTTGCTCCGGACACTGCACGGCACAGCGGACACACCAGGATCCGCGGTGTTGGCCGTCGAATGGCGCTAGCTGCACCGCCGCCGTCAGTGTCAGCCAGTTTGCCGTGACATACGGAGCTCCATCGCAGTCTTTAACACTGGTAGCATGCCGCGACAGCGTGGACGTGAACCGTATGTGCAGTTGACGGACTTTGAGCGAGGGCGTATAGTGGGCATGCGGGAGGCCGGGTGGACGTACCGCCGAATTGCTCAACACGTGGGGCATGAGGTCTCCACAGTACATCGATATTGTCGCCAGTGGTCGGCGAAAGGTGCACGTACCCGTCGACCTGGGACCGGACCGCAGCGACGCACGGATGCACGCCAAGACCGTAGGATCCTACGCAGTGCCGTAGCGCACCGCACCGCCACTTCCCAGCAAATTAGGGACACTGTTGCTCCTGGGGTATCGGCGAGGACCATTCGCAACCGTCTCCATGAAGCTGGGCTACGGTCCCGCACACCGTTAGGCCGTCTTCCACTCACGCACCAACGTCGTGCAGCCCGCCTCCAGTGGTGTCGCGACAGGCGTGAATGGAGGGCCGAATGGAGACGTGTCGTCTTCAACGATGAGAGTCGCTTCTGCCTTGGTGCCAATGATGGTCGTATGCGTGTTTGGCGCCGTGTAGGTGAGCGCCACAATCAGGACTGCATACGACCGAGGCACACAGGGCCAACACCCGGCATCATGGTCTGGGGAGCGATCTCCTACACTGGCCGTACACCTCTGGTGATCGTCGAGGGGACATTGAATAGTGCACGGTACATCCAAACCGTCATCGAACCCATCGTTCTACCATTCCTAGACCGGCAAGGGAACTTGCTGTTCCAACAGGACAATGCACGTCCGCATGTATCCCGTGCCACCCAACGTGCTCTAGAAGGTGTAAGTCAACTACCCTGGCCAGCAAGATCTCCGGATCTGTCCCCATTGAGCATGTTTGGGACTGGATGAAGCGTCGTCTCACGCGGTGTGCACGTCCAGCACGAACGCTGGTCCAACTGAGGCGCCAGGTGGAAATGGCATGGCAAGCCGTTCCATAGGACTACATCCAGCATCTCTACGATCGTCTCCATGGGAGAATAGCAGCCTGCATTGCTGCGAAAGGTCGATATACAGTGTACTAGTGCCGACATTGTGCATGCTCTGTTGCCTGTGTCTATGTGCCTGTGGTTCTGTCAGTGTGATCATGTGATGTATCTGACCCCAGGAATGTGTCAATAAAGTTTCCCCTTCCTAGGACAATGAATTCACGGTGTTCTTATTTCAATTTCCAGGAGTGTATGTTTGAAGTATTATTGTAGCATTGTTACATACTCTATGGCATAGTGTGATTTCACTATCCAAATCATGAAATGCGTCGTGTATGCAGTGCTCTGGTTCAGCGATGGCCCGAGACTTCCGAGAACAAACAGAGTCCTTGACGACGCCTCATAGGGAAAAAAATCCATGGATGTGATATCTCGTGAATGCGGAGGCATGTCAATATCTGCCCTTCGACCAGTCACTTTTCTTTGAAAAGTTTCTTTTAAATAGTCGCGAACGGCAGTGGCATAATGTGGTGGGGCGCCATCGTGTTAAAATTAAATTTCTTGAAAGTTTTCACCACACGTCATAACTCCTGGTACCACGTAATTCTGAACTATATCCAAATGGTTATCTCCTGACACTGTTCCCTCAAAAAATATGATCCAAGTACGCCAAATGATGACGTTGCACCCCAAACACTCACACCATGTTGATTTAGTGGTTGTTCTAAGATCATGTTTCCGTTGGTCAAGCATCAATTCACAGAACTGAAGACGTGGACCTGCATCATCTTCAAGTTACCCATGTCGTAAATGTGGAATATAAACTTTAAACTTCTGTTTGTATAAAATTCTTTGCTCTGACATTAGTGATAAATCCAGCTCAATTGCTAATCGTCTGGTTGATTTTCGCGGACTTTGGGTCATTTTCCTCAGTTGTGACTGTTTGGCAGCCAGATCTTGGTGCATCCATAGCAAATCCATGTTCTTCAAATCTATCTCATATGTCGTACACTGTTTGTCTAGACGGTGTTTTTGATCTAAAGTGTCTTCCCCATTCATTAACAACAGCAGTAGCACCACTTTTGTAAATGTTTTTAACGCGAAAATAGTTTTTCCTTTCGTTAACATCGTGGCAATTCAGAAAACTACAGCTGTAAACGCTTCTCACAGCTCTCGCTTTCAGCAGTTCACTAATTTGATTATTGTGTTTGTTCTGTTTGTTATTGCTTTGCATACCAACTTGACAAGGCGTAATTATCACCAACTGGTAATAACAACATAACGGGTTAAAACTTCCTACTTACGTCTTGCTGTTACATTTTATTTCATTTAACCATCTGTCCAGTGCCACGCTATATGGTGGTGGCCAGTTAAATATGTAGCTGTCGGCATATCCATTGTTAGAAACTGTAGCGTGCACTCTGCTCTGAAGTGACACGTAAGTACTACAAACGTTGAATGTATCAATAGCTAGTGGCAAAGGTGTGTATGGTGTGTTTGTAATTGCCTGTGTCGTTTGCAACCTGGAAATGTACACTTACCAAGAGCTCGCGACCACGCATTACACGTATGGTTTGGCAGATGGCAATACATTTGAGGCACGTCGCGTGTATCAGGACGTGACGAGGACGCTACCCATTACGCCCATTAGCAACCCGTAAGACATTCGTAGGAATTCATCGGCGTCTGTGTGAATACGGGAGTTTAACACGCCCATGAGGCAGCGGGGGCGGGGTTTCGCCCAAGAAATACAGCGCCAGTGTATGAGGAAGATCTATTCAACGCTGTGGAGGAAAGTTCTGGAATCAGCATAAAGCGGTTGGGCTTGCAGATGAATGCCCCGAATTTGACGATCTGGAAACGTTTACGTGAAGACGTGATGTATCCATACCATATACAACGTGTACAAGACTTGTCTCCTGCGGATTGTCCTCCAAGGTCCTCCAGTGGTTCCCGCAACAATGTGTTATGACGCTCAACTTCGCAGCTGTTGTTTTATTCATAGATGAAGCGAAGCTTACAAGAGAGTGAATCCAGAAAGTGAATAACCAGCACGTGTGGGCGGACACAAATCCCCTTGCACTATCCAACCGTCTCACAGCTTCTCCAATTAAGATCTGGGCAGCCATTGTTAGAGAGCTTGTTGGGACCGTCCTTTCAAGAAAACTTACTGGATAAATTTGCTGCGTACTGCATTGCCTGTATTTCATGTGCGATGATGCTCCCTTTGAGGCTGTCTGCACGGGGATGGGTAGAGGTGGACCGATTGCTTGACCACACGGTTCGCCTGACTTAAACCCCCCGGACGTAAAGTCTCCCTCGCATTCCACTGCTTTTGTGGATGAACCTGCTCCCATGCACGCATTGTGGCCACCTTTCGGACACTACACACTGCACCTGGCATTTTTGATCGTGAGTGGAAATCAGTGAGGCGACGAATGGAGGCTTGTATCCAGGCATAAGGAGGTCACTCTGAACGTTTCCTCGGAGTGTACTAGCTGGCGTTACAAAAGTACAGCGCAGTTTGTGGGAGCTGACCGTCGAATAAATCTGTAACGATGCATTTTCGGACCGATGTTTATAGTCTTTTTTTTATAATTCTTGTTGTATGAGGAATCCACAAGTGAAGTTTGGTGCTGAGTTTTAAAAGTCCCTGTACATTATTCATCTGTAAGTTTCTTCCAATTGAAGTTTTGAGATAACTTCCTCAAGCTTGGCTTCCATTCCTACTGGAAATATCCTACCCGACCCTGCTCCTGTATTTTAACATTATAGCACCTTTTGTCATTAAGTGCACTTGAATTACCTTTGCAATCCCCATGTACATGAAAGTTTACGTTGGCGTCACTGCCAGGTGTTGCTCTTATTGTACACATGAATCGTTCATTGTGTCCCTGATAACTGCTACAATTTTTGATCGCTTTCGCTAAAACTCAGGTCTAGTATTAAAGTTTGAACACTACAAAAGAGATATCACTTTTGGCACCAGTAGTTACTGTATCGCAGTCCAACACATATAGTCGCGACACACTCTACTACGAAAGCTGCTATTGTTTGGCAACTGGAACGATAGTAGCACTCCAAGCGGTAAGAAGGTAGACTTTATCATGCGTCGAAAAGATAATATTTGTTTTTAGTTATTTTTCTACTTACGTAACGAAAAGTTATTACATTTTTGCGTTCCATTCATTAGTAAATAACTAGACACAGGAATTGTCGTGAAATAAAAGTACACCTCCGAATCTCAATGATTCAATGACACAAGCCACAGCTTGTTCATGAAGAAATACTTTCGGTTGGTTGGTTGATTTAGGTGAGGGGGCCAAACAGTGAGGTCAGCGGTCCCATCGGATTAGGAAAGGCTGGAGAAGGAAGTCTGCCGTGCCCTTTAAAAGGAACCATCACGGCATTCGCCTGAAGCGATTCAGGAAAATCGCGGAAAACCTAACTCAGGACGGCCGGAAGTGGGTTTGAATCCTCGTCCTCGCGAATGCGAGACCAGTGTGCTAACCATAGCGCCACCTCACTGGATAAATACTTTCGATTATAACTGCAGCTGACTCCGCTGAAAGGTATAGAGTATAGATACAGAAATTCGTGCTTGAGAAGCATATATTTCTGCTACTGTCTGTTATTATGATAGCGACTTCTCTTGGCACATAACAATTTTGTATGGAATCTAATTAGATTCTTACTTCCTTACACAAAATATTTTTGTAAGTGTAATTACTTTTTCTTCAAAAGGTTGGGTCTTCTGCTTTTTACCAGCCTTTTTTGTTCTTAAAGAAAAATGACATTATTCGGTAATTAACTGTACGTTACGAGAGAGTAGTAAAGAAACTACTTTGTACTGTACCGTTTCATACCTTCCAGGGTCCTCAGGAAACTAAAAATGGCCAATTTCCTGTTATTTTTTAGCTATTGTCGATTTTTATGGCACTTCATTCGCTCCTTGTTGTACGAGGGTCAGTCAAAAAGTAATGCCTCCTATTTTTTTTCTATGTTTAATTGTCCGGAAATTTAAATGCAATTACATAGGTTGAAAACCACAACATTGAGGATCATTTTGTCATTTTTCAATGTAATCTCCGCCCATCTCTACAGTTTTGGTCCATCTTTGAACAAGGGCATGTATCCCAGCACGGTAAAAATCACAGCTCTGCTTCCTAAGCCATTGACGCACGGATGTTTTGACGGCCTCCTCATCTTCAAAATGAATCCCACGATGAGCTTCTTTTAGTGGCCCGAACAGATGGAAGTCTGATGGTGCCAGGTCAGGGCTGTATGGGGGATGAGGCAAAACTTCCCATCCAATTTTGACAATCTCGTCAGAGGTGTGACGACTGGTGTGTGGTCTTGCATTGTCATGCAAAAGAAGAACATCTGCCATTGATTTTGTTGGGCGAACTCGCTGAAGACGTGCTTTAAGTTTTTTGAGGGTTGTGACGTATTGAACAGAATTTATTGTGCATCCCTGCTCCAAAAAATCAACCAGAAGCACACCCTCTGTATCCCAGAAAACTGTTGCCATAACTTTCCCTGCCGATCGCACAGTTTTGAATTTTTTCTTCCTCGGCGAGCTTGTGTGACGCCACTCCATTGACTGCCTCTTTGATTCGGGTTCAAAAAAATGCACCCATGTTTCGTCCCGGGTCACATTTTTTTTTCAGAAACTCATCTCCCTCCAAACGGAAGCGCTGCAAGTGTTGGGAGGCTATTGTTTTCCTTGCCTCTTTATTCTGATCGGTTAACATTCTTGGAACCCACCGTGCACAAACTTTTGAGTACCCCAATTGTTTAATAATCGTGATCACACTGCCTTTACTAAGAGAAATAATGCGACACACTTCATCTGCAGTCACCCGACGGTCACCACGAATGATGTCATGAACTTGCTGAATGTTGTGTGGAGTCACTGCACTCACCGGCCTGCCGCTCCGCTTTTCGTCAGTCAACGGTGTTTGCCCTTCAGCTTCCTTACAACGACGAACCCATCGTCTAACAGTGCTGACATCCACTGTCACAACACCATACACCTTCTTCAGTCTTTCTTGAATGCGTATGGGCGTTTCACCTTCTGCATTCAAGAATTCAATCACACAACGCTGTCTCAAACGAACATCGATGTCGGCCATCTTACAAACTTCTGCTGTGCTGCCACCTGTTGACACAGAAAGTTACTACTGCAGTGGATTGCAGAAGAAGGTTTGAGGAATGGCCCCAAATTCAAATTTTTCACTTAACTTAATTTTTTTAAGTAGAAAAAAAATGGGAGGCATTACTTTTTGACCGACCCTCGTAATAAGCTACGTTGAAACTCAATATGGACTATTCGCACTCCTCCGATATTGCATTAGGAAGTGTACCTTGCTAGTCTCTTAGTGCGCTGCTGTCGCAGTCAGTAACAAAAACGAAACGAAGTGCTGTGAATTTGACTGTACCTTAAAGAGTAAAATGGACCATTATAAAACCCGTTACCCGTCGCCGCCTTCTTGAATACGTTTGTGGAAACTTAGTGACCATGTGCCTCCCAGAACCATTAAAATCATTTCTTCTTTTTGCCCTACATCTTGCCGAACTGAAAGGGGCTGTGGCCGATATTGAAAACGGCTTCAAGACCAAAAAAATGGTGCAAATTTTAGTAAACGATCCTTTACAAAATCTCGTGGGTGGTGAAACGAGAAATTGCTTTATGTCTTTAACAGATTAACAGCCGTATTTGAAATGTGCGTAGTGAAGCGACAGGCGGCGGTTGCACGTTGCTGGTGACGAGGCCGGGTGCGGCGGCGTGTTGCAGACGGCGGCGCGATGCTGGGCCGCGGGTCGCGGGCGCGGAGGGCGCGCTCCGCCAGGTGGCGGCCGCCCACCAGCGCCTCCAACGGCGGCGCGCGGCGGACGCTCTTCCAGCACCACGGCCGCTCCTCCACCTCCAGCTCCAGCGGCTCCGGCACGGGGCTCGGCATCATCAACCCTGCCTTCATCGCCGATAACCTCCAAATGGTACGCTCTCAATGTCGCGTCTGGTTCGGAACACTAGAATACGAGAACGGACACAGTGTTTAGATTAGATTACATCAGATTAGTTTTTCGTTCTATAGATCCGTGCTGAGGAGATCCTAGTGGATGTGGAACACGTCATTTTTTTATTAAAAGCTGAAATAACAATACTAATAGTATGAATATATACAATACATCATTTGTTTCTATTAAAACATTCGTCAGTGGAGTAGGAGGTGGCCACTAGTAAGTCTTTCATGCTCCTTTTAAACTTATCTTTATTTGTAACTAAATTTTTTGTTTGCTGGCAAATTATTGAAGATGAGTGTTTCTGAGTAGTGGACCCCTTCTTGAACTAAAGTAAGCGCTTTTAAGTCCTTGTGCAGATCATTTTTGTTCCTGGTATTGTATGTATGAACTGAGCTGTTTGTTGGAAAAAGAGATATATTATTTAGAACAAATTTCATTAAGGAGTAAATATACTGAAAGGAACTTAAACAATAATAACGATGCCAGTAGTCTTGCACAGTAATCTGGACAAACTCACCGATATCTAATTCTAATCGCATTCCAAATCAGAGAGTTGTCAACGGCAAAGCAAGTGAAAACCCACCCGGTACCAGTCACAACGTTTTACCACCGCTGTAAATAATGACTGAGCACAGGGTAATGAAACTGCTTTTCATGCCTAATTTACTTGCTGTCCCGTGAATGTTATTTTCATCACTATATTTAGATGTCAGCGAAAATAATATTTTCATGTCTTTGCGTGATATACAGTACTCTGAAACGTAAGATGCATCCAGAGACCCTGGCGGACTCATATTAATCTGTGCTAGTGGCATCGGTGGATACAGTATGGAGGGTTGTGGGGGGCCAGACTCTTTTCGTGACCTGAAGCCACTACTGCAGTGCCACGCAATTCTACAATTGGCCCCACGAGGTTGCGAGAACCTTATTTCATTCCTCCCACCAATGAGTAGTCCTTCGCAGTTCCGGGATTCGCACATGGACCCTCTGCATGGAGCTCAGCTACACTATCCACTGTGCTATAAAGGCGAAAGATATACTATGTACACACATATGTTGTAATACGCGTTCAAAAGAAAACGGAACAAACGTATTTTGCACCATATAGTAAATCTACCGGGCGAGCAAAAAGTCACTATAAATTTGAAAACTGAATAAATCACGGAATAATGTAAATAGAGAGGTACAAATTGACACACATGCTTGGAATGACAGCGGTTTATTAGCACCAAAAAAATACAAAAGTTCAAAAAATGTCCGACAGATGGCGCTTCATGTGATCAGAATAGCAATAATTAGCATAACAAAGTACGACAAAGCAATGATGATGTTCCTTACAGAAAATGCTCAATATGTCCACCATCATTCCTCAACAACAACTGTAGTCGAGGAATATTGTTGTGAACAGCACTGTAAAGCATGTCCAGAGTTATGGTGAGGCATTGGCGTCGGATGTTGTCTTTCAGCATCCCTCACGATACACTTGCGACTTCAGGTAACCCCAAAGCCAATAATCGCACGGACTGAGGTCTGGGGACCTGGGAGGCCAAGCATGACGAAAGTGGCGGCTGAGCACACGATCATCACCAAACGACGCGCGCAAGAGATCTTTCACGCGTCTAGCAATATGGGGTGGAGCGCCATCCTGCATAAACATCGTAAGTTCCAGCAGATGTTTATCAGCCAGGTTACGATGATGCGATTCTCTAATATATCGATGTACCTCTCACCCGTCACGGTAGCAGTTACAAAACCAGAATCACGCATTTCCTCGAAGAAAAAGGCCCGATAACGGTATATGTAAATCCAATCCATACCGTGAGATTCTCGTCGTGCAATGAAGTTTCAGGATTTTCGGTAGCCCAAATTCTGCAGTTGTGGGCGTTGACAGACCCTCGGAGCGTGAAATGAGCTTCGTCGATTCACAACACGTTATTCAACCAATCGTCATCTTTCGCCATCTTTTGAAACGCTCACACTGCAGATGCCTTCCGCTTCACTAAATCGCCAGTTAACAGTTAATGTTGCCGATGGATTTTGTACGGATAGCATCGGAGGGTACGCCTCATTGCCCACCAAACAGTAGTGTATGGAATGCCGGTGCGACGTGCGACTGCACGAGCGCTGACTTCCCCGTGCATAGACGAAACCGCTACAGTCTCCATATCTTCCTGAACTGTCTCAACAGCATTACGCTTTGTGCTCGGTCGGCCGCTACGGGGTATATCGTCTAAATGGTTTCGAACTTCGAAATCATTTTCGCCACAGCTGCATTTGTCAACGGACCTTTACCCGTGCGAATCCCCTTCCTATGGCGATAGGACCGTAACGCTGAACTAGCATATTCCCCATTCTGATAATACAGCTTCACTAAAAGCGCCTTTTCAGGTAACGTCAACATGCTGCGTCTGCTGGCGCATCTGATTCTCTCTCCTTTTTTTCCTTTATTGCTATTTTAATACCTATACAATCAGGTAGGCTGTCAGCGGCATGCTACGCCGCTCTTCAGCCGTAGTGTTGACAATGACAGAACAGAGATTGGAGAAACAGAATGAACATAGTGACGATCTAAAAAATAGTGGTCACAGATACACAAAAAACACGGAGCCGTCCACACTCGACGATAACGACACTGGAAACACGTTGACACAGCGCACAGAACAGTGATGAATCCGACGGCACAAGTGAACGTAGAAGTGTGACGGCGGACACTAAAAACACAAAACGACGTCACACACACGAGACACAGATGGCGATGATCTCCGGCGCGCGAAAGTCCACGTAGCGTGTGCGAGTCCAGGGACCTGCCAAGAGGGGAAGAAATGTGAGGGGGTAGAGGGTGGGGAGGAGAGAATAAAGATGCCAATGGCTGAGGAGATGGGAGGAGGGGCAGAGGGGAGGGGAGGCCTGGGGGAGGGGTGGAGAGAAAGGGAGGAGGGAGGGAGGGTGTCCAAAGGAACAGACAGAGGAAGAGGGTGGGAAGATCAAAGTTGGTAGGAGGGGTATATGGATGGGAGAAGGGCATCATCAGGGAGGGTGAGCTGGCGGAAGCCATCTTGGGAGAGAGTAAGGAGGGTGGAGAGATGGAGACCGGGTGGGACGTGGGAATACAGGCGCAGCAGCAGGTGGGGGCGGGAGAGGATGGGCGAGACAAGTGGGTGAGGAGGATCAAGTTTGTGGGAGGTGTACAGGAACCATATCCTCTCAAGAAAAAGGAGGAGGTGGGGCAATGGTATGAGATCGACAGGATCCGCATGGGGGAGGGGAGACAGATGCGATAGGCGAGGCAGAGAGCATGGCGTTCAAGGATTTGGAGCGATTTATAAAAGGTAGGGGGGGGGGGGCAGAGATCCAGGCCGGATGGGCGTAACGAAGGATAGGGCGCATGAGGGATTTATAGGTGTGGGGCCGGAAAGGAGCTTGAGGAGACGGAGTCGGGAGCGTGCCTTGGCTTGGATTGTCCGGAGATGGAGGGTCCAGGAGAGTCGACGGCTGAGGGTGACGCCAATGTACTTAAGGGTGGGGGTGAGGGCGATAGGACGGCCATAGACGGTGAGATAGAAATCAAGGAGGCGGAAGGAAGGGGTGGTTTTGCCTACAATGATCACCTGGGTTTTGGAGGAATTGACCTTGAGCAACCACTGGTTGCACCAAGCGGTGAACCGGTCAAGATGGGATTGGAGAAGGTGTTGGGAGCGCTGCAGGGTGGGGGCAAGGGCAAGGAAGGTGGTGTCAACGGAAAACTGGAGAAGGTGGATGGGGGGTGACGGCGGCGGCATGTCCGCCGTATATAAAAAGTACAGAAGGGGAGAGAGGACAGAGGGAAAAAAGGTGTAGGAATCCGTGTTATGGATCGTGACGTAGAAGGACGGTGGGAGAGAAAGGAGCCGACCAGACGGACGTAATTAATGGGAAGGGCGAAGGTTTGGAGCTTGAAGAGGAGACCGGAATGCCATACGCGGTCATAAGCACGTTCGAGGTCCAGGGAGAGGAAGATTGCGGAGCGACGGGAATTAAGCTGTTCGGAAAGGAGATGAGTGAGGTGAAGGAGAAGGTCGTCAGAAGAGAAGCCGAAAGCCACACTGGGGAACGGGAAGAAGGCGGTGCTGGCGGAGATGCTGGTGGATGCGGCGGCTGAGGATAGATTCCAGGACCTTGCTGAAGACCGAGGTAAGGCTGATGGGACGGTAGGAAGAGACGGCGGTTTACCAGGTTTAAGGAACATCAGGATACGGGAGGTTTTCCACAGGTCGGAGTAGTAACTAGTGGACAGGACTACATTGTAGAGCCTGGCCACGGTGGAGAGGAAAGAGACAGGAGCTTCGCGAAGGTGACGGTAGGTGACACTATTGTGACCAGGAGCGGTGTTGCGTTTTGTGCGGAGTGTAGCGATGAGATCCTGTGTAGTGATAGGGGCATTGAGTTCCGTGTGTGCGATGTTGTCCAAGTACTGGAAACCAGGTGCGAGTGGAGGGACAGAGGTGTCAGTTCAATCGCGGACATCCGGGAAGAGTGTTTCTCTTTCTCATTACAGCTCCTTTTATACACGGTTGTCATGCGAGGTCACTGACGTATTGCTGTCCAGCGCCATCTGTCGCACATTTTGTGAACTTTCCTTTTTTTGTTCTAATAAAACCCCATGTCATTCCAAGCATGTGTGTCAATTTTTACCTCTCTATCTACATTATTCAGTGGTTTATTAAATTTTCAAATTTATACTGATTTTTTGATCGCCCGGTATAAAATTTTTGTCTGTGTTCTCAAACATGCTTCCTTATACATCAGTTTCTCAATTCCATCTGACAATTCCAAGTTCTTGCACTGTTCCTTCTCTACACCCAGGGGTCCTAACCCTCCGTAAAGTCGTTAATGTCGCCAAAAAACTCTTACTGATATTATCGGAAGAATACTAATTCCAATAAGCAAATCAGGAAACTATTAAATCTAGCCAAGTTCCTGCCTGTGGCCACAAGTAGACAAAAAAACAGCTGGCGTAGGGGCAGTCAGACAGCCGGGCCGTCGCTTATGCAGCTTACTGCCGTGACAAACCTGATGCACATAAGGGTGGTCAAAAGGCTCACACATGTGAAATTGGGCTGCCTGCGGGCTAGTCTATATTAACTGTGCCTGTCCGCGAGTGAGCTGGGAGGATGGGGGAGGGGGGGGGGGGGGAACAGCGGGCATCAAGCCATTCTTTGTCATATACTGAAGTTTTTCATGGATTTTATAGATCCGAATTTATACCACAGGAATCTGTTTTAAATCTGTTCAATACTTCGGAGTCATCGAAATTAAAAAAAGATGCTTTTTTTCAACTAAAATGGATAATAGTGAATTCAAACATAAATATTTAGTTTCTTCTTTAGCCACTTCTTTGAATTCAGTGCAAAATCGAAATATATTAAAGCTGTATCAAACATTCCTAGAGTGGATTTAATGCTGTATCCTCCAAGAGCCCTATAAGCTCGTTTTTGCTATTAAGCCCTCAGAATATTTACTATAAAATATTTCATAAAACTCACTTCAGTTAACAACTTAATAAACGCATTCCAAACATTTACTTACATTGGTGTGGGTACTTGCACAATTTAATTGCATCTATTTTAGTAAAATATAATGGTCAAAGAAATGAACCTACGCTACACAACATAACAAATATTGAGCTGTACCTCATAAGATGATCGATCTGTACTCTTTTGAAGTTTTGAATTACGCACTGCAACTACATCAGGTAATAGCAAATCCCAGTCACTGTAATGATTGACTCTTGAGAGAGTGACTCGACATCTTCCCTAGCATCCTGTAACCAGGTTCGATTCTGACATTTCCTTGTGAGTGTAATGCATGTGTTCTTAGTTATCGAACTCATAATAAATGACCAAGTTGCTTCATCAGATCTGATATCAAGTGAGTAACTTCGTCCATAGTCAAAATCTCTTGAGTACCAACCTTTAATACCCAGCTATTATCCTTGGTTTGTCTCACTGTGTCAACGTGTTGTCTTGGAAGAGCTATCATTTCTATAATGCGTGAGAAATGGTTTTGTTATCGTTTACACTTACCAATTCCTTGCTGGCATCTGTCCAAAAGTACCTAAGATATACAAACCGAACATCTGAAATAGTTTGTTGGCCTCCTAGTAAACTCTGTGGAAGACTACATTGGTGACGTAATTTGGTTCATTGTACAAATGGTAAACAGTTTTTATATAATGGCTCAAATGGCTCTGAACACTATGGAACTTAACATCTGAGTTTATCTGTCCCCTAGAACTTAGAACTACCTAAACCTAACTAACCTAGAGACAACACACACATCCATGCCAGAGGCAGGATTCAAACCCGCTACCGTAGCAGTCGCGCGGTTCCGGATTGAAGCGCCTAGAACCGATCGGACACCGCGGCCGGGTTTTTATATTGTTTTACATCCTGCTTACATGTTTGCCACCACTATTATTTGTTCACACATCATTCTGCCGGCCGCTGTGACCGAGCGGTTCTAGGCACTTCAGTCCGGAACCGCGCTGCTGCTACGGTCGCAAGTTCGAATCCTGCCTCGGGCATGAATGTGTGTGATGTCCTTAGGTTAGTTAGGTTTAAGTAGTTCTAAGCCTAGGGTACTGATGACCGCCGATGTTAAGTCCCATAGTGCTTAGAGCCATCTGAACCACTTGAACCACATCATTCTGTTGGTCTACAGCCTTCATGTCCTGCTAATAGATGATCATGCATCAGTTTTAGCACTTTATTTCGCATTGTAGCACAATAAATTGTGGCTCGTAGTTTTCATAAGCAGCTTGCACCTTCCGCCACTATGGAATTGGAACCTACTCATCGTACTGGACATAAGTTCCGACTCAGGCCATTGGCATTTCTGTGAGAGTTAGCAGGTCGATAAATTACCACAAACTCTAATTGATTGAGTTTCAATGCCCACTGCATTAACCAGGTCGATGGATCGTTTAAAGTTAACAGCCACCTCAGTCCTGCATGATTCGTTATGACCTTGAAGTTTCTCCCAAACAGATAACATAAAAATATGTTGTATATGAGACTCAGCATCTCTTTCTCTGTTCTAGGGTAGTATTTTTCTGCTCTGTTCAACTATAGTAAGGTGTAGATGACGTCCTGCCCTCTCCATTCCCTGACTTTATACACAGCCTTGTGCATAAGTGCTTGTGTCACATGAAATCACAAATTCCTTCTCATAATTTGGGAAAACTAATATAGGTCCAGTTTTTAATAATTCTCTCAAATGACTGAATGCATATTCCCACTCGACTGACCAGTGGAACTTTATTTTTTCTTCAGTGAATGAGTCAGTGGCTATAGTGCTGCAAATTTTGGTACAAACTTCCAACTGTAATTCAGCAGGTCCAAGAAGGATTGAAACTTTTTTCCATATGTTGTGCTCGAAAATCCTGTAGAGCTTTTATTATACAGGTATCGACCTGGACTCCCTCATGGCTAACTACATGGCCTAAATACTGTACTTCTTCTACTAAAATGTAGACTTTCACGGCCGGAAATATAATGTCCATTCTACTTGTCCGGGCTGTTATGCCGTGGTCGGTTGATGAATTTTGTCTCAATTCCCAACGTTTCGTCTCCGACTGCGGGAGACATCTTCAAGGGGGTCCGTAGGTCGATAGAAGGTCGAACACACCCACTGGCTCGCTACTGACTGCCGCTAAATTCCGTCTCCGCGAGCCCCCGCGCCGCGGTGTGACGTCACGTGTTTTGAAAACGTCAGTGCAATTGGCCGCTGTCCGTCGCCGTCGATCGCCGTTGCCATCACCCACTAGTGGACGGGTGGTACACATCTTCTGTAACACCGGCATCCATATACCGTTTAATTTCACGCCCTCCTCCTTTCGTTTGAAATTATTTGGGTGTTTAGCGATTTCGATTGCCTCCCTGTAGAGCCTTTCGTAGTATCCGCTTGTGGCCGCTAGTACTTGCGTCTCCTCGAAAAGAATATTGTGGTTCCCTGGCTGGAAAGCATGCTCCGCAACAGCTGATCATTCCGTTTCTCCTCTTCTACAGTTTCCCTTGTGCTCTTCCAAACGTTTAGAAACCGTTCTTTTAGTTGTACCCACATAAACATCACCACAGCTGCATGGGATCCTATACACTCCAGCTTTTTCCAAAGGTTTGCGAGCGTCCTTGGGAGGCTTAATGTATTCCTGTATCTTCCTGGTGGGCTTATGTGGGTACAACTAAAAGAACGGTTTCTAAACGTTTGGAAGAGCACAAGGGAAACTGTAGAAGAGGAGAAACGGAACGATCAGCTATTGCGGAGCATGCTTTCCAGCCAGAGAATATTCGTTTCGAGGAGACGCAAGTACTAGCGGCCACAAGCGGATACTACGAAAGGCTCTACAGGGAGGCAATCGAAATCGCTAAACACCCAAATAATTTCAAACGAAAGGAGGAGGGCGTGAAATTAAACGGTATATGGATGCCGGTGTTACAGAAGATGTGTACCACCCGTCCACTACTGGGTGATGGCAACGGCGATCGACGGCGACGGACAGCGGCCAATTGCACTGACGTTTTCAAAACACGTGACGTCACACCGCGGCGCGGGGGCTCGCGGAGACGGAATTTAGCGGCAGTCAGTAGCGAGCCAGTGGGTGTGTTCGACCTTCTATCGACCTACGGACACCCTTGAAGAGGTCTCCCGCAGTCGGAGACGAAACGTTGGGAATTGAGACAAAATTCATCAACCGACCACGGCATAACAGCCCGGACAAGTAGAATGGACATGTACTTCTTCTGTCACAAACTTTTCTAAACCAAGTGTTACGTGCGCCATGTGTAACCTTACCCACAATCTATGCTCTTCCAAACTCTTCATAAAGGCGATTCCGTCATCTAAATACACTGTACGTTGTCTAGCTTCAATTCAGCACTACCCCAGCTAAGAGGTGCTGAAATGTACCTGGTGCGTTTTCAGTTCAAGCAGCATATACCAACAGTGATAATCTCATGACGCAACCATAAATTCTGCCCTTTGGCGATCCTCTGGTGCCACCTCCAATTGATGATAACCACTGCACAGATGAAGGGTAAAAAATACCTGCATTTCTCCAGATTATCCGAAGTATCTGTTACACTTGAGGCAGGATAATCTATAAATAAACACATATTGAGGTACCGATAGTCGCAACAAAAGCTGTATGCCTTCATCCCATCTGCATTTTCTTCAGGATAATTTCCACTGGCAGTTCTCGGGGACTGTACTTTTCTCTATAACACCATCTCGTAGTTGCTGGTTAATAAATTCATCCATCACTGGCTGCAGGTAATGTGGTACGCGGTAAAATTTACGGTACATTGGCAGTTCATTATATGTTGAGATTCTGTACTGTGTGACTGGGGACACTGGTAAAGACCAATGAGGATTAAGCAGACCCTCATATTCTGACCATAACTGCTTACTGCTATGCTACACAGTACTACGCCAGCATCATTGTAGTGTCTAGCTGCAGAACTGCATTGCTGACTGCCCCACGTATCCCTTAGCTCATTGTAGGCATGTGTGTAGCTGATGCTGCAACCATATTGATACTATCAGGGAGAGATGTAGGGTCTATGAAAACTAGTCTCGAAACGGACTGGACTGTCACATTTTTCAATGGATCATGAACTAAATCAGTACCTATATCACAAGCCACGGATGCAACAAAAAGCCTATCATCATTTGATTGAGTCCTTCCCTTGTAGTTCCGTGATGCTTCATCATTACTTTATCTTCAACTGGCTATATTTAATAACACAGATCTCCATTTCATTTTCTAATTTTTTAGGTGGTATGTGTGATTTTTCAGCAAGTTACTGGTGCAATATCACACAACTATTTTGAGACTTTATATGCATCGTATCTGAGAAGGAGCAGGCATGCAGTTGCACACAGAGTTTTCTTTGTTTTTCAGTTTTTGTTATTTTCACTGTTAGAGTTGGAAGATCATTTGAATGGAGCATGTCGCAACACCATTGGCTACATCAGCTAAAACACTTTATCACTATATACTTTGTCATGGAAGTCAACACTGGCTTATTTGTTGGAGAAATACTGACCATGATTTGACACTGTTGACAGTCTATCGTGGGTCTAGTTGTAATGGTAGCGATTATCTAATCACACTGTGCTCAGGGTATTTCTTCATCCTATTTTATCAAGACCCACTTCTTTGGATCAGGAGTGGCACATCTATTATGGTGTTGTGTCGCCTGTGCATAGCGAAACAATCATCATATACTTAACGTGTTATCCAATCACAGCTTGACTAGGTGGACATGTTCCATTACTTTCCAGTATTTAGGTAGCCTTGACCACAGTACAACTTGCTATCCAGTGAATGTATTCATGCCAGTAAACACATCTTCCCCTTATTTGCACCATAATTGGAGAAATAAAAATCTCTAATGGGTATATTAGTTGGTAGCATGATAAAGTAGGGAATACTGCATTATCCTACATTGGGCACTGCTGCTGACCATCTCTCAATTCCATACATTGCCATGGCCCAAATGGCAGTCTTGTATTTATTGGCTTTGGGTGTATAGGCATTTGTTTGTCATACAGCACTCTAGTGAGCCCCTGCCTCAGGATCCAGACTGCTTTGATTCTATCCTTTTCATCAGTACTGTTGCTGGCATCATGGTCTATATATAAGCTGAGGAAACAAAATACGCACCGTATAAAAAATTGGTCATTCCCAGGAGATATGACACTGCAGTGCAACACGGTCTCTAGCACTGAGATTGGCCTCAGTTCGAAGACAAAGAGAGCCAACAGGTTTCTTCAGGTATGCCACATAGAGCTGAAGCCACTCAATGATGTTCAGATGCTGCAGAGCTGTTCCACATCGTTACAGACATTTTCTATGGGCCTAGGCTCGGGTGATTTAGTGCACCAGTCGAGGTGCGATAGCTACCTGAGCTGTCGACAGACCAGGAGGGTATCTCAGAAGATGGAGCTGTCTACGGCATTCTTATGATGAAATTGTGGATGAAAAGAGTTTCTTACTGAGAATGTTGAAATAAATGTCCTAGATTATTTTCGCAGATATCTGAAAGAGTAGGCCCAAGTCATGGCACAAGAAACATCTCCCGACTGATCTATTTGGACCGTGTATTCGACACCTAGCATCCGTTTTTTTTTTTAAAAAAAAAGGAAAATATCGACTTGTCAGTCTACACTGCATGCCTCTAGTCAGCTACTGACCAGTTTCTGTGGTTAGCCCATTGAAGACGTGGATGTTTATGTTGTAAGATGGCAAAAACTATCCCCCTTACATGAAGTCATTAAAGATCACCTAACTCACATTGAGCGAACAGTAGGGCTGAACAAAAATTATTGACAAGGCACAATGCATCTTGTAGAGGGTACAGTATGGACGTATTGGAATAATTAATGTCGGGTGATGGTTGTAAAGTAATTCTCACAACATGAAAACTTTGTGGAAATGCATCGATCTACTGCAGGCTACTTTATCACAGCGAAGTATTCAGAATTGACTGTGGTCGGCTGGGGAGCGGTGAAGGGAAGTTACAATAGGCAGCTTAGGGTGGCTCAAGCTCTGAGAAAGCGGTAAGGGGGTGCAGCCTCCAGCTGCCTTAAGATGAGTGACAGTCAGTGGGTGGTTGACCCCATGCTGGTGTACCAGGAAGCAGACGGAGAACTTGTATGCCTGTTGATAAATGTCTGTCGTCCCATTTTCAGTGAAACATGCGAGAAAGCCATGCAAAGCTACGGCGGAGCGGTCAACAGAGGCCAAAATATGCGTGTTCGTGACTATAGCAACTTCACGCTGAATTCACGATCTGCAGAGTCTGAAGTAAATCAGGTGAAGAGCGACAGAATGAAATACACTGACCTCCAATGGGAATGTTGGACCAAGGAATTTGAAGTACTCTCCTGGAAGTCAGAACTCAGGAAAAACTGGTGTTTTGTGCAAACACTAACCTTGATGGGTGGCCTGGGAGGAGCTAAATAGCAGAAGCTGAGACGAAGGGAAATTTTGTGGGAATTTGTTCACTTCTCAGAGCAGGCATTGGTCAGTGCTGGGAAGAGACGCATAATTAACACGACTTGCACTGCAATTGGCGTAAGTGATTTTGCTGGAGGGGAAACTGTGGCGACGAGTGGACTGGGAGAAGTCTCCATAGTGGTCTTCCGTTCCCAGCTTGCCTAGAGTGTGGATGTGGCGTTCTTTACTCAGCTTGCCTGAGAGAGAGTGAGCATCTCTGCAGTTTACATCGTAGCAAACGGAACGATTGAGCTTGGAGATAGAAAGTTTTCGTTCAGCTATGTACTGAGCAACATAGCTAGAAGTGAATAGACGAGCGCAGCCTTGCACCACCACGAGGTCGGCAGACGTCCGCACAACGACGACGCCCCGCCACGCTGAATTCGGTGATATTGCGCCCGCTCCGGACACTGATTAATTTGTTGGATCACGTCGGCAAAGTTTCCACGAGGGTTTCATGGGCCGTGTATTGTAGAATTCTTCTTGGACTTCGCATTACGCCTGGGTCAGTCGATAGGAAATACTTTTGATTTATCGCGCTTTACTCCACGCAAACCCAAGTTATTACCACTACCTGTTAGGAGAGTCATGTAATGTGATTATTTAAGGTCGTGAGTTAAAATAAGTCTGTGCTAATGGAGTACATCTGTTTTCAATCAAGTAGTTGAAATCCCAAGTCACTTTCTTAATTAATTTTATGTTCAAGATTTGTATCTGGTGTTCAATAGCTGAATATAACATCAATGTGCACCCATTTTTAATTCAAAGGGATCAATTCTGAATCAATTAATGTCAACACTGCCACTGCACTTCAATCAGGAATCACAGGGCCTTATTACTTTCTTTGCGCTATCCGACATTGCGGCAGTTTTGCACTCTCTTTTGATCTGTTAGTGAATTACCTGGGGTGAACACACGCCAAAACCAGATAAGTGATGGGTGGGGTGTTACAATGTGCTCCTGTGGGAATAGGCGTTTTGCACAGTATTTGACCTCAAATATCTATTGCACGCGACTCGCTTCGCAATGTTCGCTGGGAAACTAGTTGAAATGGCCCTGCATTTACGGATAGCAGTAATCCATGTCGGATTTGAAAGAGATCCTCGTGGACAAGGCGTTAACGATCGTCTCAGGTCTGTGTCTTTCTTTGTACGAGTAATGTTCTTGCGGCTTATTACGTGGCTGCTAGTGGTACACCTTTCCTTGTAGACACGGTCGTCAGTCTGCATTGATATACCAACAAACTGGGCAACTTTTTTCAGTGTTTTAATGGGCTCATCCAAAAACGACAGCTGCTTTCTGCCATTCTGTCATGTCTCCAAGTACCTTACTGCGCTGATTCCATACAGCAGCCTGGCACATACCTTGCCCACATCTTCACTGCCATGACTTATTTCAGCTGTGATGGGTGTCATGGCTGCCCCGTACCAGATCGATAGTATCGATAGCGCTACAGAGCGACGAGTGTTCCCCCTTAAGAGGTTGACTAATATAGTGTCTGGCTGAGTTTACGTCGATCACGAAATCATCACTCTAGAGCGATATAAAATGAATGTTTTTCTGCTTCTGTCTGTTGTAGTGGTGTCCGTTACCAATATTATCAACAGTAGAGACAGCGCTGACTACCGAAGGTCCCCTTTGGTTTTGATAAGCAAGTGCAGACAGGGTTGTTGTTGTTTTTGCAGAGTCCTCCTGAGAGGGCCGCGGAAACTCCCCCGCCCCCGGCAGCCGCGCAGCCGCCGCTGCCAAACGCCCACGGAGCCGTTGGCCGCTTCAGCATCGACAGGGACAAGACTGCCGCCAGGCCTCGGCCGAAAACCGCCAGAGTGAACAGGTCTGTTCTGCAAAGTCGACTTTCTACGATCTGCTACAAAGAAAATGGATGAGCGGTCCTAACATCCTCAGATGTCGTGTTATTCGTCGAATTATGTTTCATGTCGGTCTTCCTCATGAAGTTTAAACTTAGCATACTATTAAAATTCTCCCACACCATTCAGATAAATAAAGTTTCTTCTCCATTTCCAAATTATTTCTCAGGCTCTTTAAACAAATTGTTCAAATTACAGTGTAAATTCTTTTGTATCGAGTTTCATGTTCTTCAAGATGGTTCAAATGGCTCTGAGCACTATGGGACTTAACTTCTCAGGTCATCAGTCCCCTAGAACTTAGAACTACTTAAACCTAACTAACCTAAGGACACCACACAAATCCATGACCGAGGCAGTATTCGAACCTGCGACCGTAGCGGTCGCGCGTTTCCAGACTGTAGCGCCTAGAACCCTTTCGGCCAGTTCTTCAAGAGAACTAGTGAATTTGAAGGGGTGGGTGAGTCAGTACGAAATGTTTGCAAATAGATATGGGAGAAGAAAAAGGTTATGGAAGATAGCTACAAATCACAGAGGATAACCACGTCAGTTTGTTCAAAGTATTAGGTTTTGACTAAAAAATGGGTTGAAATGACCACAGGCTTATCTCCTTTTCCAGATTAGCTCCTATCAGTCGCAATGAATCCGGCAAAGACGCTCACTAGTCTGACAGATGCTTTGAGATCTACCAAAATTAAAATGCACCGAGGCTCAGGGGGCTCATGAACGATTTATTTCGCAACACAACTTTGAGATATGCGTACTTTTGGACTTCATTTTACCTGCAAAATCAAATGGAGACTTCTCGTGTTCGGGGGTGATGAAAAGTTGCAGATAGAAACTGTTCAGGATGTTTCTGCGGAAAAGATAAAATGTAGGAAGCGGAGCTACAAGAAACACCAGAGACGAACGTTACGAATCCAAACATGTTGTGAGACAATTCAGTTAACGGAATACAGTGTAATAAACTGATTTATTATACTGTAGGGTATGAACTGTAGGGTAGGCAAACTGGACCAAATATAGATGTACAGCGCAAGTTGTTGGAGCATGAAACTCCACTAGAAAACTGCGGATGACTTGCTCTTAGTGCATGGGTGTGTTTCCAACATGATGAGGCAAATTCAGTTTGCGCCTCCTCCCCCTCCGCCTCCCTTGCTCGTGGAAACCTCCGTCAGAAGTCGAATGAAAGAGCCGGCGGCTGAGGCCGAGCGGTTCTAGCCGCTTCAGTCCAGAACCGCGCTGCTGCTACGTTCGCAGGTCCGAATCCTGCCTTGGGCATGGCTGTGTGTGATGTCCTAAGGTTAGTTAGGTTTCAGTAGTTCTAAGTGTCGGGGACTGATGACCTCAGATGATACGTCCCAAAGTGCTTAGGGCTCTCCAATGAAAGATAAACAGGTAGAGAAAATTTTGTTTTGTGGACAGGTCATTCATCCTCTTGACTTCTGCTTGTGGGGTCGCGTGAAAGGTCTTGGGTGCAAGACACCTGAGATGCCTGAAAACAGTAAAACAAAAATCAAGAAATGATCCACAGTACTACCAATCTATATCACTCGTTCCTATTAGTGGCAGAATACTATGATATATCCTGAGTTCAAATGTAATGACTGAAGGATTCGTCACTGAAATTGACTAAGATGCTAATTTATTCATCGCGTTGAAACAATAGTCACAGTACAACGACTATAACAGTTCGTAATTTATCTATGACGGGTCAAAGTAAACTAGAGTCCAAAACAGAACAGGATAATTAAGCCAGAATGTCCAGGGATCAAAAGTAAAGCCGTTATAAGCAATAGGAATGTCATGTAATGTAGAGATCCCAGCCCACTGACGAAGGCAGGGTTTCACGATAGATTCTTGCGCTATCGCTAGGTGCTGAAACATCTTGCACGGCCGATACCGGTCCCTATAAACTGGCCATACGTTGCAGTCGAGGGCACAATTGGATATGACAAGTGCCTCATAGCGCAAGCCACAGTGTGTCAGCATTTGTGCTATGCCTTTATCAATGTCTGAGTCGGTGCCTACTCAGGCGAGAATGCAATTCGAGTGGTGTAATCGAAAACGTCCTGGCCGGTGAGAGTGATGTTGGCGGTGGCAGCACACCGGGAAGGGGGACGTGGTGACGGGTAGCTTTACAAAAGGCTCTGACTGGAGGAGTGCTGACGTCTGAAAGACTCCTCTGTGACTTTTCTGTGCTGAGTTCACGTCCTGAAGATGGGAGCGGTGACCGGGGACAACAGTAGTAAGAGACACACAGGTTCCACATCCATGGGTTCCCCGGTGTCTGCTGAAGAATAACAGGAGTGGGAGACGTGTTTAAATGAAGATATTCCAGGACGAAATCTAAGATTATACTGTAGAAGCGGAGTGGGAGACTGGTCTCAGACCAGAGGATAGGGTGAACTGCGGGGGCAAAGCTGATTGGCCCTCCAAAAGCATTTTACTGCTTGCGCCCAGTACTTACCCCTGCATCTGGGCAAAGGTGTGGACGTACACTGGGAATCCCCAAGCTGACCGAGCTCATGGATATGTCGTGGGACGCTAGAGATGTAAGCAGGAGCACTGGTGGTGGCTATGGGTATTTCGGTCTTGGACTGACCAAGAATTGGAGTGGTTCACTACGAAGAAAGGAATTTCCTCTATTATTGTATCCTCTTTGGACACCCACTCATTACAGTGGTTCAGTACGAAGAGAGGAATCGCATCATGGCGTCCTCTTTGTTGGTGTCTATGGACATTCTCAAGCTGTTTGTTGAAGGTGTGTGTTAAGTGTTCTGCCTCGCCTTTCGAGGCTGGGTAGAAGGGTGGTGGGAAAATCAATGCCAGTGGTATGGCAAAAGGAAGGGAATTCAGCACATGCACATGACGGGCCGTTGTCTGACACGAAGGCCTGAAGAACGCCTTTAATAGAAGAGATAACTTTGAGTGACGACATGGTGCTGCAAGCACTGATTGCATGCGCGCCACTTGTTGGAATTTAGAGAGTTACTTAGTCAATTAGTTGGTTGCATGTTCCATAGTTCATCTGAATGATTCTTTTATGGACATTATGTGGAATGAGTCAGCTTACAGATTATGTGTAAATGAGTCCCTTATTTTTTTAATTCTACTCAAGCAACAACACTTAAAAATAAGCCCTTTCTATCCCCCTTTTCTTCAGTCTACCAGTTTATAAATTGAAACTCGCACAAGAAATGGAAGGAGTTGTCCAGGTTCAAAATGGTTCAAATGGCTCTGAGCACTATGGGACTTAACATCTGAGGTCATCAGTCCCGTAGAACTTAGAACTACTTAAACTTAACTAACCTAAGGACGTGACACACATCCATGCATGAGGCAGGATTCGAATCTGCGATCGTAGCAGCAACGCGGTTCCGGACTGAAGCGCCTAGAACCGCGCGGCCACAGCGGCCGGCTGTGTTTGTCTCAATGTACTTATAATATGTAAACATGGCTGACATAATGAAAGTGTTCTGTGTTCTAAATAAAGAATGATTATGCATTGAGGCACTTCATAGCGATCTGTCACTTGGGAATATATACACTGCGACCATTTCACTAACACGTCCGAGAGGAATATTTTGCTCGTTGTAAGAACGAAGCCGCTGTGCATTACGTTTGATGGGAGGCGTACCCATCGCTTTGGTTAATGGGACAGTGGCACCCGTTTCCAGATGGAACTGAACAGGAGTCTTGTTGTCTTCGGCTGGAGGAGTATCTACTTAAGTATTTCTGTGAACTGGTGAAGCTATGTTAAAGACTTCTTTACAAGTTTACGCTGCGGTATTCGAAGATATTTCTGGTGAGTATGAACTGGCTGTGGCCGTTTGACTAAGCGATCGACGATCAGTCCTTGGAATCAACCACAAGCTTCAAATATCCAGCGCTTTCACTCGGGATCTGTGCGGGCTTTGAGGATGTGAGGAAGGGAATGTTTCAATGTTTGTCTTCCAGCAGTGACAGCCCACGGGCGTGTGTGACTCATAGCGTTCAAAAAAAAATGTTCAGATGTGTGTTAAATCTTATGGGACTTAACTGCTAAGGTCATCAGTCCCCTAAGCTTACACACTACTTAACCTAAATTATCCTAAGGGCAAACACACACACCCATGCCCGAGGGAGGACTCGAATATCCGCCGGGACCAGTCGCACAGTCCATGACTGCAGCGCCCGAGAGCGCTCGGCTAACCGCGTGCGGTCATAGCGTTCAGCTGCTATAATGTAAATTTTTACGCGTTCAGAGGCAGTCATCTTCAAATATGATACTTATTTGAAGCAAGGAACATTAAATTAATTAAGGCTATTGTAATATAGTGCAATGAGTAGGAGGCAAACGACATTCAAAACATTGCCATCTGAGCTACCCAAGCACGACTCACGCCCCGCCCCACAGCTTTACTTCTGCCAGTACCTCGTCTCCTACCTTCCAAACTTTACAGAATATTTGTGATCATATCCCGTATTGCACAATGCAGGTAAATATAAATGTAACTACTGTTATTAGTCAATGTATCATCAGCACACACAGACAATAACAATGTCGCGTAATGACCTCGATGACTCTGAGGATTGCAGCATTCTGAAACAGAGAACCGGTGTTTCGAATGTTGCCGACTTTCACCGATCATCACTAAAGTCTGTTCGGGGCTCACAACATGCTAATTTATGTATGTTACCAATTAATAACAAAATCTGTACATATGCGCCCCGATGTGCTGTCCCACAACTACGGTTTTGGCTCTTTAGCGGAAAACTTTGACAACCACTGTCTTAGGTACCGTACGGGGTGTTTATAATTAAAGCACAGCTACTCGCGAGGTACCAGTGTGGACCGTAATTATCGTACGGCAGCGAAGTTTCATAGATATGAAAATGCGTTAATTTACCCTGGAAAAAATTCAGTTCCAGTTTTGGGCACCAGATACAAATTTTGCGCTCTTCACTGTTTGTACGACGATATGACATCCACGCTGTCATTTTAAAACCAATAACGTGAGTGAACAGTATGGTTATTGAGAAGAGAGACCGGGCGCTGTTAGGGAAAGTGTTTTATATAAACGGCAACAATACAGTGCTGCATTGAGAGAGTATGGGCGACTGGAAGACCTGAAGAGAAGACCGATGTCGTTAAGTGGATAAGAAGATGATAATGAAATTCGAATACACGAGTGAACTTATTGAGGCTCCTGGAAGAGGAAGGTGTCCTATCCCGGTAGGAGTTACTGACGAGATTGCTGTTGTTCGAACCGACCATGCAGCACGTGTCGAAGCTAGTGCTATTGCTCCTGCATTATCTATCACATAGTCAACGGTGCGCCAAGTTTCACGGTCTACATTAGACTGGTACCCGAACAAGATCCAGACGGTGCAGCAACTGAAACCTCTCGATCTGCAGCAACATTCTGAATTTGCTCTTAGGTTTCTGACACGAATTGAAGCTTATCTACATCGACGAAATTACTCTGCAATTCACAATTAAGTGCCTGACGGAGTTTTATCGAACTCGCTTCAAGCTAATTCGCTAACTTTCCACTCCGAAAACCGCACGGGAAAAACGAACACTTAAGTCTTTCCGTGTGAGCTGTGATTTCCTCTATTTTATTACGATGGTCATTTCTCCATGTGCACGTGGGCGCCAACATTCTGAGAAGAAAGTTGATGATCTAAATTTCATGAGAAGGTTCTCCACAGTTAAAAACGCCTTTGTTTTAATGACTGCCACCCCAATTCGTGTGTCATATCCGTGGCACTCTCTCCACTATTTTGCGATAATATAAAAAGAGCTGCCCTTATACGAATTTTTTCGATGTCCTCCGTCAATCCTATCTGATGCGGATCCCATACAGCACAACAGTTCTCCAGAAGATGGTGGAAAAGCGCAATCTAAGCAGTCGCTTTAGTAGAACTGTTGCGTTTTCTAAGTGTTCTGCCAACAAATCGCAGTCTTTGGTTTGCTTTCCCTGCAAAATCATCTATGTGATCGTTCCAAAGTAAGTTTTCATAATTGTAATCCCTTAGTATTTAGTTGAGTTTACAGCCTTTAGATATGTGTGATTTATCGTGTAACCGACATTTAACGGATTCCTTTTAGTATTCATGTGGGTGACTTCACACCCTTCATTATTTACAGTCAAATGCCACTTTTGCACTATACGTGTATGAGGTCTAAATCATTTTGCAATTAATTTTGATCATGTGATGTTTTTACAAGACAATAAATGAAAGTATCATATGCAAAAAATCTAAGAGTGTTGTTCAGATCGTCTCCTAAATCGTTTACGCAGATCAGGAAGGCAACACTTCCATGGGGAACGCCAGATATTACTTCTGTTTTACTAGGTGACTTTCCGTCAGTTATCACGAACTGTGACCTATGGCAGAAAATCACGAATCCAGTCACGCAACAGAGACGACACTCTACAGGAACGCAATTCGATTAGGACTCGCTTGTCAAAAGCCTTTTGTAAATCTACGCATATGCAATCAGTTTGACGTCCCCCTGTCGACAGTATTCATTACTTGGTGAGAATAAAAAGCTAGTTGTGTTTCACAAGAACGATATTTTCTGAATCCGTTTTGGCTATTCATCAATAAATCGTTTCCGTTTGAGCATGATATATGTATCAAAACCTACTGTAAATCGACATTAGTGATATTGGTCTGTATTCGAAGGATTACTCCTGTTTCCTTTCTTGGATATTGGTATGACTTATGGAACTTTCCAGTCTTTGGGCACGGAAATTTTACGAGTGAGGGATTCTATATGATTCTTAGGAATGGAGCTGTTGTATCAATATATTCTGAAAGGAACGTGAGGGATGTGCAGTTTGGAACGGAAGCCTTGCCTTTATTAAGCGTTTCAACCTGCTTCGCTACACCGAGGATATCTACTTCCAAGTGACTCTTTTTGACAGTTGTTCTTGATTATAGTCCTGGAATATTTACTTCGTCTTCTAGTGTGAAGGAATTCCGGGAAACGGTGTTTAGTAACACTGGTTTAGTAGCACTGTACTGTCATCGACAACATCACCATGGTTATCGCGCAGTTTTGTCGTTGCCGCAGTTTTGCCGCTGGCGTACTTTACACACGACCAAAATCTCTTTAGGTTTTTTTGTCAGATTTCGAAAGAGTTTCGTTGTGGAAACTATTAAAAGCGCCTCGCATTGGAGCTCGTG
This sequence comes from Schistocerca gregaria, assembly GCF_023897955.1. Taxonomy (NCBI): domain Eukaryota; kingdom Metazoa; phylum Arthropoda; class Insecta; order Orthoptera; family Acrididae; genus Schistocerca; species Schistocerca gregaria. The sequence goes on from NC_064920.1 coordinate 470,382,189, forward strand.
CTAAATTTCGAGCTTCGGTAAAATTTCGCCAATCTTGTGGGACTTCCATTCTTTACAAATTTGGCATGCTTATTTCGTTGCTCCTGCAACAGTGTTCTATGTGCCATGTTTGATCACTACCATTTCGTATTAATTTATTTGGTATATATCTCCCAACTGCTGTCCATAATATTTCTTTGAATTTAAACCATATCAGGTCTACACTTCATTATCATATTGGAAGAAGTTATCTGCTTTTTTTAGATAGATGCATTTTGCGTTTACTTTTCGTGGCTTTTGATGTTCCGGTATTTAGCCCAGCTACAACAACCTTGTGGTCACTAATCCCCGTAACTGTCATGATTCTCCCTTTCTGGTCAGGATTATTTGTTACTAAGAGGTCAAGTGATGATTGCTCAAAATAATTATCTGAGAAAGAGGTCAGTACGATTTCAGGCGACATTGATGACATGTGACCGGGCAATATTTTATGGAATCATTACAGAGTGCTTTGAATACACAGAACTGCCGACTTTGGAGCACTGTTAAATACGTGCTGTGCAGAAGGAGCCACTGCTCTTACCTTATGTGACTGTGTGGTGCGGACTCACAGGCACGATTATTGTCGGTCCGTCCTTCTATGAAGAGAATACACCGAGACGTCCTGTCACATGTACCGTGACGTCTGCAAGTTATTGAGACCTTCCTGTACAGTAATTGATCCCTGCTTTGGAAACCACTGTTTTCATGGAAGGTGTTTAATAGGAAAATCAGGATTATGCCTTTCTCACTTGTTTGACCTTTTCTGTTCACGTTCCGTTCCGAATTCATTACACATGGGAACATTTCTGTATGTCTGTCTGGCATTCAAAGCGCTAGATTTGCACCTGGTGGCCAAAATTGGAACTAATTTTTTCCAGCGTAAATGGGTTGCACATTAACGCAGCCTACCAAGCTTCGCCGCGAAACGATTATTACAGCCCACACTGGACCTTCGTGAGCAGCTGCACTTGAATTATAAACACCCGGTACACACAGACTGCGCACTTTCCTATCTTTGCCGCATTGAGCTTTGAAACCATGTGACAGAAGCCGGATTTCTGTCATTACGTTCTACTCAAAGGGGTCTGACTTTTACAGTTCTTTTCATATATGGCTGAAATCAAGCACTGATTTTAACAAATGAACGATTTGTTGTATTAGTATTAAACATGTAGTGATACACCCAGCCTAATTTCTCCGAAAGTACCGCTGTTTATCTGATGATTGTTGTTATTAATTTGGCTGAGCGAAAGGGTAAGAAAAATCTTGAAAATAGTACTGACTTTTTTTTAATGTGTAGCAGAATTTGTTGTTTAGTGTTTTCCTGTATTTGTAGCACGCCGAGTCATTCAGTTCACCGTTTCCACAAGACTACAAGAAAAAAATATCAGCTGGGCCGTAGTATATAGATCAGCATTTATATGTTAGGAGCTTTTTCTTAATCCAATACAGGCATCGAAACAATATTAACATAAGAACGTTACAGTAATATATTAGAAAACGTTTGTGTAGAGAAAACTCTTATAGTGTGTTAGGCATTAACATTCTGTCGTCTCATAATTTTTTCAATTATCGGGTCTGAGATGTGACAACCGCACTATTTTCAAGAGATAATTGACCAATATCGTACAATTCGTATTATTTAGTCTGAAACAAATAAACTCAAATAGACAAGCCTCCCCACCTGCTTAGTAACGACATCATTCCTTAGTTTGAGCCGGCCGGAATGGCCGAGCGGTTCCAGGCGCTTCAGTCCGGAACTGCGCTGCTGCTACGGTCGCAGGTTCGAATCCTGCCTCGGGCATGGATGTGTGTGGTGTCCTTACGTTAGTTAGGTTTAAGTAGTTCTAAGTTCTAGGGGACTGATGACCTCAGAAGTTAAGTCGCTTAGTGCTCAGAGCCATTTGAACCATTTTGAACCTTAGTTTGATCCTGTAAATTGACTGATTTCTTCCGAAGAAAAAGTTCGAAATTTTCTTTTGTCAAAAACAATTTTCCCTGTGGAACGATTTATTACTCCCTACCACACATCTTCTGGTTCGAGGAAATGCAGCACAAAATTTCACCTGTGTAATAAAAAGCCTGTACTGAGAAAACTAGAGTGAAGATAAAAATTAACTGAGCAGCTTTCGAGAAGTCACGTGCAAATGGACTCTGCCACTTGTTCCCTGATCGAGATGTTGGCTCCAGCGAATGACGTCATGCGCGGGTCTATATTCCATAATATTTATACAGCCCCTTCCCTTTTTTCCAAAGGTTTCTTTAATTCTCCCACAAGCAGCATCTGTCTTTCAAAAATGGTTCAAATGACTCTGAGCACTATGGGACTTGTCATCTGAGGTCCCCTAGAACTTAGAACTACTTAAACATAACTAACCTAAGGACACCACACACATCCATGCCCAAGGCAGGATTCGAACTTGCGACCGTAGCAGTCTCGCGGTTCCGGACTGAAGCGCCTAGAACCGCACGGCCACCGCGGCCGGCCGCATCTGTCTTTCCCGCTGTTACTGCAGCGAGAGTGTGGTTGCAGGGTGGCGCCGGCGGCGGCGACTCCGTCGAGGCGCGGGACGTCCGCGCAGGCGGCGCCGGTGTCGCAGTCGGTGGCGGCGGAGCAGCGCCGCCTGGAGGAGGCGCCGGACCCGCTGGACGCCTGGAGCACGCGCTCCATCGCCAACATGAACACCCTGCTGGCCTGGGACCGCCAGGAGGACGAGAGCCTCTGAGGCCGGCGCAGCCAGCGGCCGCCTGCCACAGCCTGAAACAGTGGCAGCCCTCTCATCCGCGGTGCAAAACCTCCGAATAAGTGTGTCATCTTTGCTCACTGCTGATGCCTGTTAATGACGATCATCCGTCACGATCCTGCATGTTCTGTGAACTGCGAGGAGTCAAATTCCCTAGTGATGAGCAATAACAGATAAGATTCTGTGGAAGTACTTATTTATTCTATTTAATTTATTTTTGTTTACCTACTATATTGCATTTCATCGGGACGTCGCGTAAAGTAGCATTCCATTCCTAGCCAATGTCTGTTGTAATGTAAAGACTAAGATCTATGGAAAATAAACTACAATAGTTATTGATAATACCAACACCAATAGGCAAGGACGGAGGCACCATTGAATATGAAAGTAGAGCGATACCACAGATAGTTAAGGAAAGACCTATTGTAAAATACCCTCTGTTTTCACGTGACTAAACGAGATGGCGGCGTGTTAAGATACTGCACTCCGACTGGGGAGGTCAACAGTTCAAATCCCCGTCCGGGTATTCAGATTTAAATGATTTCCCTAAATTGCGTAAGGCTAGAGGGTTCCTTTGAAAGGACGTGGCACATTTCATTTCCCATCCTTTCCCAATACGTGCTGCGTCTCTGATGACCTCGTCGTCGATACTGATCTTTCTTCCTTCATATTACTTGTTGAATAAATCACGAATCTTAAATCTATCCTTTCTCATCTAGAATTCATAATTAAGGAATTCGTAGTGATTTTCGTAGATCATTAGAAGGTGGATCGATGTAACTGTCAAACCACATATTTTACCGCAGACAAGCGCGCACACAACGTGAGACAACAGTCTAAAGTGTTAGGTCCCTCGTGTGCTACTAACAGTGAGCGAGCGCCCTCTGACGAGTTCATGGGTCTGTCAGTCCTTAAATGATCACTGCCTATTGAGGGCGAAGACATGGAGTCTGCTGTCAAAACACACAAAAGTCCAAATCGAAATCCTATTCATATAACACACCCCTTCTTGCAAGCTGATAAGCGAGCGACTTGGGGCGGGGGGAGTGAATTTGCATCAGTTTCGTAACATCACCAAACGGTAACGCAGATTCTCTTGCGTTGTTTGGTCCCGACATACGCGACTGATCGAGATACCGTGGCTCAAATTCTGAAATAATTGTGTTTGAACTATAAAACAACAACAGTTATTTAACACAACCCCAAAGTAAACTTAAGTCATTCTATACAGCTTTGAAATTAGAAGAGCGGGTAAGACTAGAACATCGACTCTCATCTCTCTTCTTCAACTGCGCTCTAGGTAATGTTTTTCGAGAGTGGTGAAAAGAACTGTGTAGAGAATAATGGAGTTAATTTACTGAGTTGACACCCAGCTTTTTGCGTGAGTTGACACTCAGCTTTCACTGTAATTGACGCTGAATTCTGTGTTACCACTTACAAATTTCGATCTGCTGGTGACAGTAGCCGAGACGTTTTAAATATGAAAATATTTTAAGCGATCTAGAATGCTTTATTCGCAAAAATCCGTTTTGGGTATTTGCTTTATTAATATAGAGTCAGATTAGATTGTAAGACCAAGTTACTGTTTATCTTTCACCAATTATCTTGTAACTTTTGTTCAAAGTCTCTTCACACAGCTGATAAAAACATTGCCCTAATTCAGATGGAAGCAACAAAAGATGCAACGGGCCAACGGAAAAAAATGGCTGATAAATAACATAATGAAACGGCAGGAAGAACAGATGGGCATATAATACGACGTGAGCCTTTAGTGAAAACAGAAGCTCAAAAGATGATGTATTCATACTTTACATTTCAACATTCTGAGGCAGTACTTATTTATTCTTTTTAATTTTTTTTTTGTTCACCTAGTATATTGCACTTCATCAGGACGTCATGTAAACTAGTATTCTATTCCTGTACTGTCTGATTCCGAAATACACTACCAGCAAAAAAAATTAGTACACGCTTATAGAGGTTTCCAATTGTTGCAACAGTGCATATGGAATACATGAAATGATTACATTTACGGATCAATAACACAAGCGGGTCTGAGAGTTACCAGGTATCGACTCATGCTGAAATACCTAAATTAGTACTATATGTAGCCTCCACAGGTGGCAATACAGGCGCTGATCAGGTATCCAGGGGACTGTGCAGATGCTGAATACTGTCCTGGGGTACGTTATTCGACGGCTCTCAGCCTGTACGCGTTGTTATGTAACAGTTGTTGGTTGGCGAGTTGCACGAGTCACTTCTCGACCCATCATGTCCCACAAGTCCGGAGATAGTGCTGGCCAGGGAAGTTTCTGCACGTCTTACAGAGCACGTTGAGCTTCACGGGCAGTGTGTGGGCGAGAATTGTCCTGTTGGAACTTTACATAAGGTGATTGCAAGAACGGCAACAGAACGGTTCTAACAACGTTCTGTACGTTTAGGGTTCTGGTTAGCGTCCTCTCCAAAAACACCAAAGGTGAAGAAGGTTTGCAGCCTATCGCAACCTAGACAGAAAGGCCTTGGATGCGCCCAGCGTATCTTGGACGAAGGCACGCACTCTAGGTGACAGCGCTCAGCAGGTCTACACAATACGCGCGACAAAAATCACTTCGTTTAGGAAGAATTTGCTTTGATCGCTGAAGATCATGGTGAGCCATTCTATCTTCCAAGTGATGATGCTCTGGCAGCTATGCCGCTACGTTATATCGACCCTGAAACATTATCAGTACATCCCCAGGTGGCACATGCTGTCGTCGGATCAAACTCGACGTCGTCTTTCCAGGTGTACTAATTTTTTTCCCTGGCAGTGAAAATTCTTTATATACCGGATGCCTTTTTGAGCTATATCCCTTCTTTTGAGATTTTCCATAAGTTTTGATGTTGTATTCTACCAAAGGCTTTTTCATAATCAATAAAACGAAGGACTACATTTTTGACCTGATCATAGAAGTTTTACACTAGAACTTGTGATGCAGTTATTGCTTCTCTTGTACCTAAGCCTTTTATTAAGTAATTGTGTTTTACCCGTGAGTTTCTCACATTTTTCATGTGACCTTAGATGGATGGCTTTCAGAAATGTTTTTAAGGAACGGATCACAAGACCAGTGAGTCTGTGATCTTCACATTTTCGCACATACTCACTTTTCGGTAAGTGGGTGAAAGATGATAACAGTCATTGGAGTAGGTAATGACCTGTGTCATAAATTTTGTTAAAAACTTTGTGTAAGGCTCTGATACCTTCTTCATCAAGAAATACTAGTAAATGTCTTTGTGAAACCGTATTTATTTGTTCTCTGAATCATTAGACTATTCATTCATAATTCCAGTTCAAAATAAATAAACCGTTAAGGAATATTTTCAACAATAAATTTAGCATTCACTTTATTCAAGAAAACATGTTTTTATTTTGAATTCACGAAAATTCCTGATCTGCCTTCGGAAATCATTTTTTATCACGTAATAAATGTGTATAGTACTGCGCAATTAAATTTATATCGTACTGATTTATAATACAATTCTTCCATCAATTCCATACATACCTACTAAATTTCAGTTTAGTAGGATAATACGAAGTGAGCTACACATTAATGAAAGGATTTTAACAATGAATAGACACACGAAAACTTCTAAAGTTAACGAACTACAGCAAAAAAAGGGACTACGGTGATTTTCTGCCTGAGCAAATGGAGGCGTAGGTCAAAATAGTTTGGTAAGTTCAACTGCACACTTATCAAATATACAATACCGAGCTGAACTAAAGAAGTACGCTATACCGCCAAGAACTTCACAGAATCAGTTTACAGGTAACAACAGAACGAGCGGTCTCAGAACTTCTTTATTTGCATGGTTGATACCGTGAGATTAGGCGTACAATTCTGAATGACCTACACTATTTCCACTGGTAAATTAACAAAGTCTCTAGAGGCGCTAGGATCTGCACACCAAAAGCTTTCGGCATGTCGCCTAGTGAATGTGTAAACATCCTGCCTTGGTGTACGGCTACAGAAGTCGTTATCTGAAAACCGACAGAAGTTGTTGAGGGCTAAAGTCTACATCATGCCCAGCACCAGTCACAGCGGTGTTACTCTTTTGTTCATGGGTTGGCGAAGCGACAGCTTCTCTTAGCTTGTGAGACGATATTTTCACGTAACCAATGAGAGACGTGAATGTACCAATTAATTTCTAGCGTCGAAACTGAAACCATTCTCTTCTTCACCGCTGCCACATATATTTCACTGGTTTTCTCCCAATATGTTAGACATCATTAGATTGTGATTAGATTGGGACCTGATAGCACAGCTCAAGTTGTGCGAGTAAAACGAGCAGGAGTTAAATTTGTAATCTCGGTTATCTCAAATATTTGGCTGTTTCTTATTTCTAAAGTTGTGGTATACTGACGTGCGATTCGTCTCTCGCTTCGAAACACGTCTTCTGTCCGCTTACCTCTCAATGACTGCGGAGAACCAGCGACAGGCGCCGTCCCTTTCTTCCCACCATACGTCACAGCGAGAGCCGACAACGCTATTGCACGAAACACGTAAGTACGTCACTGGACTTGATCGACACTTTTACCGAAGTTGACAGAAGTGAAAGAAGACATGAGGCTAGAATTCCAAATGTGGACGTTGCACAAGCGTCCTCAAATGCATTGAAGACAATGTCCAGTGAAGTTATGCTCCATTCTCATCCGTCCCACGGCGGGTACATTGAATATAATAGTCACATCATTCAGGCACCTGTAACAAAAGAATTCTGTGCAGACTCCTTGGACCGGATAGAAGACGTTCTCAGAATTTGGCAAGGAACAGCTACTTTTTATTATGTGACAATTCTCCTGCTCATCAGTCCTCCCCATAATAACTAATATGACTAGGGAAACACGTATCCCATTCACCGGGCGTCTCACCCTAGGGTTTCCATCAGTTCTAGCGGCCACAAATGAAAATGAGGAGTGCTTCATGTAGTCTGCGAAATTCGTAAAAGTGCGGCGTGGCAACTAAAAGCACTTTCTTTTAAATGGTTCAGAAATGTTTTTAACAGTTCTACAAATACTGGTAGTAAATTATGAATGTATGAGGGGTATCAATCGAGAAATTGAAGTGTAAAACGATACATAAACATTTCATTTTTAACTTATTCTGGACAGTTTTACTCTGTGATAAGGAGAAACAACCTGGAGATGAACCAAAATGTACAGAAAATATATTGTTGTAAATTTTATTTATCATTATTATTCATTATGTAATTTATAATTTGTGAACGAATGAGCGTGAACAGAGAAACAAAATAAATGTTTCTGTCATTCAGGAAAACTTGATTCCAACCGTTGTGTAAGACTTTTCAATTCAGAGCCGTTTCGAAAATTTACCCGTCGATTTCGCCTCTTATTTAAGTCAAACAGCTTGGCCCCTTGATGCTGACTGGACTCACTTTCTGCCGTTCTCATTCCAAAACAAAACATGTGAGGTGGTCGCCAGGAATCAGTCTGCGTCAGTAGTCAACTATATTAACCATTTATTAATTAAACTTATATTTATTTCACATAAAGCAATTCTGTTTTAAGAGAAAACAGACAATCAACACAGCTCACTTGCGTTTCTTTTAATTGCTTTATTCATGCAGACTTTACGGCAGTGACAATTGTGCAATAGATAGCGGATAAATTATGTGAGCCTTGCATACGTTGGCAAGCTCTAGATCGAGCTCATCTGCTTCTGCGTCTCATCTGTGTCATCCGATAATTACAGCAACTTGTGCCATGTAGTTTCTGTCAGTCTGATTCCTATATTTCCTGTTCTATTCACTTCCTTGGTATTGTGTGTTGTCCAGATATTCTTTCCTTCTGGATTCATGCAAATTAGCAACTGCCATTTGTACTCATCATTACCAGAACCAACGTCTTCCCTTCCTCCACCATTATTTTTACCATTAGAAACTGAACTGACACAGACGCTCTTGCTCCGTTTAGAAAATGATGGATTCACATCATCAGGTGCAAAATCGGAAGATGAGCAATCTTCATCCTTCCTCTTATTCTGATTGTTATCTTAGGATCATAAGCCACTCAAAAGTACAAACTGCAATCTGATCATTAAACCACAGGTACTTCGTGTACAGTACTAGATAAAAAGGCAACAGTTATACGGATCACAGAGGTAAGAAACGAATATCAAAGAATCGGGAAGCACTGAAGTAATTTTTTTTTATCAAACAATCTAACATAAAATACTAAATCTCGAGGGCAAGAAAAGAACAAATCAGGAACAACGGGGGCAAAAGACGTTGCTTAACAGGCGACGAGTTAGGTGAGTCAGATCCGGATCGGGTCCGCATGGCGGATTCACGATCGCTGGTCAGGCATACAGATCAGCACGCGAGTAATTTCTTAATCTTCCAGGAAGTTTCAATTTCTTACACAGTTTTCCTTCCTCGTTTCGGCAAATGCTACAGTGGTCCCCACAATCCACATCGGAAAATACGATATGCAAACAGTTAAAACACGATGACACACATAACAAAGTTTACACGGTTCACACGACTTCTCTCAATCCTCAGCTGACGGCTGTGATGACAGGAAGGGCAACCGGCCACAGAGTGCTGTACATCGTTCTAGGTCATTACAGTCGGAATCGATCCCGTTCAGGATCAAACATCCTTCACACTTTTGGCAGAAAAGCCTCCAAGAAGGTCTTTCTGTAAATACTGCATCATTTTGCAATAGCTAGCTGTAGCGGCAAGTGGTGGTGCAGGTTATGGGTCATAAGTGTCGTACAATAAGCTTAGGCTTTTGTAAACATAACGCCATCAAAAAATTACTCATTTTGTGATTGCATCACAAAGTTATTGTAGATTGAATATGTCAACTTACGAGTCAACTCTCGTCATTTGCGGGAAGCTACAATTTTCTGCGTTAACGTGAAGAAATCTGTGGTTGAGGTTCATAAAATGCTGTATAAAACCTATGGTGAGGCAGTTTAAAAGTGAAAGAAAGTGCTCAGAATGGTTTCAACGTCGAAGACCGGCATGCCGGTGAAAGAGAGAAGGTTTTCTTAGCTGCTGGCTGAAACCGACAGAAACAATCACAGGAGATCGTTAGAGAAAGCAATTGGTGCTTTTGAATTGAGCTCTGAAAGGCAGGCTGCCACAATACAGCGTTAGAAATGAAAAGACTTTGCAGCGTGACAGTGCTCTAGCCAATGTCACAAAAAACGTCAAAAAATACGTGGAAACGATGAAATGGGAAGTCATTCCACATCCGCCTTTCTCCCTCGGACTACTAAAAATTTTTACTGGATCAAGTAAAAACCAGTATGAGCTACAAAGAAAAAATTGATTTTGGTACGTTTTTCAAAGTTACCCTTCTTATTCGTTACATGCATCAGAAATTTCAGAAAACTTTCAAATTCCTGTGCTGCTGATACAAATTAAATCTACCAGATCTCCTGCACACAAACGTTATTGTTCCTTCAGCTAGTCTTTTCATTAACGAATTCTACTTACTGGATATAGCAGTGGAAGAAGTGACAGCCAAGTGTGTTGTAGTAGTTCAAATTAAAGGACAGCGTTTATATCCACGAAACCAACACTTCCTTGAAATGTGCAATATACTTACTAAGAACGATTTTTTACGTGTTAGTCTTTATGCAAAAAAACACGTCATTTTTAGGATTCCGAATGTCACACATTAAAAAAGCAACTCTTAGGCCAGTTGCACACAAGGCGGACTAATTTTTTTCGCCGCCGTCAACCGGCCGCAGCTGCTCACAGAAACATGGCGTTTGCACATACGACAGTAAAATTTCCGTCGCCGTCGTACGAGTCTGCCAGTTGTCGGTAGTGTACTTTCATCATCAGACCAGTTCACTTCATTTTACGGTGTTATTTAAATTATTTATTGCTTTTAAGGGCTCAGTGTTGTTTAAAATGAATAGCGAAAAATTCCTGGTTTATTGTTATTACGTCGACGAATGGAAAGGAGAAGAAAAAATCGCCTAATTGGGGTTCGTCCAAGTAATGAAAGAACAATGGGGACTCGAGTTTCTACATGTTCTTTGGAGAGTTGAGGCAGGATGACATGAAATTCTTCAGTTACTTCCCAATGTCGGTGACTTTCTTTGACAGACTTCACGGGCGTCTTAAATTGACACTATTCACAGCAAAAGTCCCAAAAGGAGGAATTTGATTCAACTGGTAGAAATGCTGGCAGTAACAATGAGGTAAGTGTAGGACAACCTTTCTCAGACTACGGCGCTTTTAAAGGTAACAATATTTATATTTATTGAAACAATTCTGAAAACATACAAAATACCTATATTGAACAAATACATTTTTATACTCAGTTTCTGTACTACTACTATTAAACACAAGTCGTAATTTAAAGTTGCTATCAAAAATCTCGAAAAGTTCTTGACCGACTTACTTCAGATTTATACACGATACTCTTGCCTCAGCGATACAGATGGCCGTACCGTAGGTTCAACCACAACGGAGGGGTATCTGTTGAGAGGCCAGACAAACATGCGGTTCCTGAAGAGGAGCAGCAGCCTTTTCAGTAGTTGCAGGGGCAACAGTCTGGATGATTGGCTGATCTGGCCTTGCAACATTAACCAAAACGGCCTTGCTGTGCTGGTACTGCGAACGGCTGAAAGCAAGGGGAAACTACAGCCATTATTTTTCCCGAGGACATGCAGCTTTACTGTATTATTAAATGATGATGGCGTCCTCTTGGGTAAAATATTCCGGAGGTAAAATAGTCCCCCATTCGGATCTCCGGGCGGGGACTACTCAGGAGGACGTCGTTATCAGGAGAAAGAAAACTGGCGTTCTACGGATCGGAGCGTGGAATGTCAGATCCCTTAATCCGGCAGGTAGGTTAGAAAATTTAAAAAGGGAAATGGATAGGTTAAAGTTAGATATAGTGGGAATTAGTGAAGTTCGGTGGCAGGAGAAACAAGACTTTTGGTCAGGTGACTACAGGGTTATAAACACAAAATCAAATAGGGGTAATGCAGGAGTAGGTTTAATAATGAATAGGAAAATAGGAATGCGGGTAAGCTACTACAAACAGCATAGTGAACGCATTATTGCAGCCAAGATAGATACCAAGCCCACACCCACTACAGTAGTACAAGTTTATATGCCAACTAGCTTTGCAGATGACGAAGAAATTGAAGAAATGTATGATCAAATAAAAGAAATTATTCAGATAGTGAAGGGAGACGAAAATTTAATAGTCATGGGTGACTGGAATTCGTCAGTAGGAAAAGGGAGAGAAGGAAACATAGTAGGTGATTATGGATTGGGGCTAAGAAATGAAAGAGAAAGCCGTCTGGAAGAATTTTGCACAGAGCATAACTTAATCATAGCTAACACTTGGTTCAAGAATCATAAAAGAAGGTTGTATACAGGGAAGAAGCCTGGAGATACTAAAAGGTATCAGATAGATTATATAATGGTAAGGCAGAGATTTAGGAACCAGGTTTTAAACTGTAGGACATTTCCAGGGGCAGATGTAGACTCTGACCACAATCTATTGGTTATGACCTGTAGATTAAAACTGAAGAAACCGCAAAAAGGTGGAAATTTAAGGACATGGGATCTGGATAAGCTGAAAGAACCAGAGGTTGTACAGAGTTTCAGGGAGAGCATAAGGGAACAATTGACAGGAATGGGGGAAAGAAACACAGTAGAAGAAGAATGGGTAGCTCTGAGGGATGATGTCGTGAAGGCAGCAGAGGATAAAGTAGGTAAAAAGACGAGGGCTAGTAGAAATCCTTAGGTAACTGAAGAAATATTGAATTTAATTGATGAAAGGAGAAAATATAAAAATGCAGTAAATCAAGCAGGCAAAAAGGAATACAAACGTCTCAAAAATGAGATTGACAGGAAGTGCAAAATGGCTAAGCAGGGATGGCTAGAGGACAAATGTAAGGATGTAGAAGCTTATCTCACTAGGGGTAAGATAGATACTGCCTACAGGAGAATTAAAGAGACGTTTGGAGAGAAGATAACCACGTGTATGAATATCAAGAGCTCAGATGGCAACCCAGTTCTAAGCAAAGAAGGGAAGGCAGAAAGGTGGAAGGAGTATATAGAAGGTTTATACAGGGGCGATGTACTTGAGGACAACATTATGGAAATGGAAAAGGTTGTAGATGAAGATGAAATGGGAGATAAGATACTGCGTGAAGAGTTTGACAGAGCACTGAAAGACCTGAGTCGAAACAAGGCCCCCGGAGTAGACAACATTCCATTAGAACTACTGACGGCCTTGGGAGAGCCAGTCCTGACAAAACTCTACCGTCTGGTGAGCAAGATATATGAGACAGGCAAAATAACCTCATACTTCAAGAATAATATAATAATTCCAATCCCAAAGGTAGCAGGTGTTGACAGATGTGAAAATTACCGAACTATCAGTTTAATAAGTCACATCTGCAAAATACTAACGCGAATTCTTTACAGACGAATGGAAAAACTGGTAGATGCGGACCTCGGGGAGGATCAGATTGGTTTCCGTAGAAATGTTGGAACACGTGAGGCAATACTGACCTTACGACTTATCTTAGAAGAAAGATTAAGAAAAGGCAAACCTACGTTTCTAGCATTTGTAGACTTAGAGAAAGCTTTTGACAATGTTGACTGGGATACTCTCTTTCAAATTCTGAAGGTGGCAGGGGTAAAACACAGAGAGCGAAAGCTATTTACAATTTGTACAGAAACCAGATGTCAGTTATAGGAGTCGAGGGACATGAAAGAGAAGCAGTGGTTGGGACGGGAGTGAAACAGGGTTGTAGCCTCTCCCCGATGTTATTCAATCTGTATATTGAGCAAGCAGTGAAGCAAACAAGAAAATTTCGGAGTAGGTATTAAAATCCATGGAGAAGAAATAAAAACTTTGAGGTTAGCCGATGACATTGTAATTCTGTCAGAGACAGCAAAGGACTTGGAAGAGCAGTTGAACGGAATGGATAGTATCTTGAAAGTGCGATATAAGATGAACATCAACAAAAGCAAAACGAGGATAATGGAATGTAGTCGATTAAGTCGGGTGATGCTGAGGGTATTAGACTAGAAAATGAGACACTTAAAGTAGTAAAGGAGTTTTGCTATTTGGGGAGCAAAATAACTGATGATGGTCGAAGTAGAGAGGATATAAAATATAGACTGGCAATGGCAAGGAAAGCGTTTCTGAAAAAGAGAAATTTGTTAACATCGAATATAGATTTATGTATCAGGAAGTCGTTTCTGAAAGTATTTGTTTGGAGTGTAGCCATCTATGGAAGTGAAACATGGACGATAATTAGTTTGGACAAGGAGAGAATAGATGCTTTCGAAATGTGGTGCTGCAGAAGAATGCTGTAGATAAGGTGGATAGATCACGTAACTAATGAGGAGGTATTGTATAGGATTGGGGAGAAGAGAAGTTTGTGGCACAACTTGACTAGCAGAAGGGATCGGTTGGTAGGACATGTTTTGAGGCATCAAGGGATCACAAATTTAGCATTGGAGGGCAGCGTGGAGGGTAAAAATCGTAGAGGGAGACCAAGAGATGAATACACTAAGGAGATTCAGAAGGATGTGGGTTGCAGTAGGTACTGGGAGATGAAGAAGCTTGCACAGGATAGAGTAGCATGGAGAGCTGCATCAAACCAGTTTCAGGACTGAAGACAACAACACCAACAAATCTGATAAAACTTTTGATCAGAAATAGGTTCCACAAACACACATTGTACTTCAGTAGACTGTGCCAGTGAATACCTCTACTAATGGCATGTTGGCTTCAGCGTTAAAAAATCTGTTGTGTCAAGATGATAATTTTCGGTCTACGTGAAGTCTTGTGATGGCTGTACTTCGTCCACAAGCTATTAGTCTTTGCTTGCTTGTATTTGGTCGTGTAAGAAACGTGAACGCATTTTCAAAGACAACAAGACCAATGTTACTGTTAAGTAATAATTGAAATTATAGTGTTAATTACTTCCGTGGAGGAAACATGAAAAATGTCTTTCTTGCAATAGCAAAATTTTCGTAGTACGACGTCTGTTGCTTTTCGGGATATAACCAGTGATTACACTTGCGTTGCGAAGTCCATGTCGTTTCGCCCTTCTCCATACCACACGTCGTCTGCAGCTCGTGGTCTCGAGGTCTCGTTCTCGCTCCCCGAGCACGGGGTCCCGTCCTCCACTCCCGGCGGGGTCAGGGGTTTTCACCTGCCTCGAGATGACTGGGTGTTTGTGTTGTCCTCATCATTCATGGAAGTGGCGAGATTGGACTAAGCAAAGGTTGGGAAATTGTACGGGCGCTGTTAACACGCGCAGTTGAGCGCCCCACAAACCAAACATCTTACCGATAGACCGCCTCCGTAGCGCAGCGGTAGCGTTACCGCCTACTACGCAAGGGGACCTGGTTTCGAATTCCGAGCAAGGCACTAGTTGGCACGCAAGATGCCAAGTGGTGTCAACTTCGGTGGCCGAACCTCGAAGGGGATATACCGCCCAATAAATGCCATACGATCATTTCATTACTTTATCAATTGTTAAAATACGATGTTTCTGTTCATAAAGAGGCATTTACAAATAAAAACAATATCTAGCAACTCAAACACGTTTTTTATGTCTTTCTGAGCTATATTATTGAGACTAGCGAATAAATAAACACGAACTTGAAACCAACTATCTTGGAATGAAAGTGACATGAAATCTCCCAACAATGCCGTTAGGAAAAGGTTGGTGACAACAGAAGTAAAGCAGACACTCGGGCGATTTCGGACCGTATGCATTCAGCATCTTGAAAAGAAAAAGCTAGTCCGTCATAGTTTAGACGATGCACCCAAATTTTTGAATTAGCCTGCACTGGCATTCGACACCTGACAAATGAGCTGATTAAACGAATGAGCACTGATTGTACTTCTAATGTTAGTAGTTAAATCGTTGGGGAAGACTGGTTGGTACATTTCCACTAGCGTTATCTTGGAATAAGTCTTTGGCTGCCACAAGAAACGTCTGCATGGTCAACAAAGACGTTTCATAACGCACAGATCTTGAAATTTTACTCTCTGCTGATCACATTAGTCGAAGAACAGAATATTCTGCCACCTAAACGAATGATATTAATGAATCAGATTTTACACCAGTTGACAACCAACCAAAATATTTTTGTGCAAAAGGAAAATAACACGCTTTTTCCCTTAACAGGCTCTGAGAACAGCGCTCGTATCACTTTGGTAATGTGCGGCATTGCCAGTGAACAATATATCCCAACTGCGTCAGTATTTCCTCGGCAGAAACTGAATCCAACGCTCTACATCGCAACTCCACGGGCCACCTTCCCTCTGTATAGTAAAACTGGCTCCGCGACTGCAGAATTATTTTTGAGATGGCAGCAGCATATTATTTCCGTAGCGAAAGCAACAGTATAAAAAGCTAGCGAACCCGAAAATGCTTCGCAATAGTTAAATATGTTTGGGAATCGGATGTATGTCCTAAACTACTTCCCTAGTTATCTCTGCCCATCTTCTCTTCTCCCTCTCTTTGCCTATCTCTTTCTCCTCCCCCCTCGCTCTATTTCTGCCCACCTTCTCTTCCTTCCTCCCCCTCTCTCTCTCCATCACTTCCCTCTCTCCGTTCATCAACCTCTCCACCTTTCCTTGCCCATCTCATCCTTCCCATCCCTGTGCCCCTTCCTTCCTCCACTCACTGTCCATCTCATCTGCTCATCCACCTCCGTAAACAAAGCATTGATTTCGAAATGAAGTCGCTTAACATTGATAGATAAATCGGTTGGTATCACTATAGCCTGCGCCATGTAGGCTTGCACTTCCGCGCATAGAGGGGGAGCGATAGGAAAGCGTGGAGAGGATGAGGTCTGCGCATGTGTTGTGGCAGAGATCGGGCAAACGAAATCCATGTTGCTGAACTGTGCTGCTGCGGACAACAATCGAGTTTTATTGGCCTTCAGTACATCGCATTATACGTTCAAAACTGTGATGGAGTAACACATCTTAAAACCGATTTCGGTAAGTGTCTACAGGAGAGAAATCTTACTTCAAGTCTATAGGTTGAGTCCACTGCTCTACAGCAATCGTCTGGATGACGTCGGAACAGCTGCCGCAGCTATGTGAAGATGTTGTGGCGATGTAAGCGCTGTATCATTTGAGACACACAGAGGCGACGGGGTGTGCCGGGGCTTGCCCAAGTTCACTGCTACTAGTGCCACGTCATCATAACGCGCCTGTGCTTAGCATACGAGTATTGCACCATAATACAAGGACGAAATTAAGATTAAAGTAACTTTTCCAAACTTTGTCAATATATTCTTTGGTATATTAATGTTAAAATTGTTAAATCTCAAGATCATCAGATGAATATAATTCGCTAAATATATGGTTTTAAGTGAAAAACAAACGGCACTAAATAACGAAGCTAGAAAGCCAAAAATGGTGCAGAATGTGCACGTCTATTCAAAAATCAAGTGTTACAAGTCTCAATTTGATCGGAGCAATATTTTTGTCAAATTATATGTTTTTAAGAGAAATTGAAAGCGTTAAATATTAGACTCAGAAATACGAAAATTGATATGAAGCTTCAGTTTGATATAAAGACCTTAACTATGTGACCCCATTACGCTATCTCTAATAGTTTTCAACTAATGCACTGAAAACTAGATTTCGAACAAAAAGTCCCTATTTGTAGTAGATTAAGAATCATTTATATCAACGATAGAAAGTTTTGATTGCATCACTTAATTACATCCATTAAATAGTAAAGCCATAAACAGTTTCAACACCTTAACGCAAATAACAATCAATGCAAGGTCTCTTAGAGACGTAGTCCATAGGTCGTTTTCTACTGTCGGTTCCGTTCTAAAAATTCTAGCCGGCAGAGTCTAAACGTAGTCGAGCTAACTCCATTCGTATAAAAATGACGAAGATTGTAAATTGATTCATGGCTGATTTATTAAATAATACGTCTCCTATAAAGCGAACATTTAGCTGTTGCTACCTGGGCTTAGAGCAGACTACGGTAGATGTTCCGTTTGGCAATCCGCTGCGCCCATATAAAAATAAGGCCTGAGAGCCTGTGACACACACACACGTTGCACCAACCCATCAGTCTGTCCGCCTCAGTCTAACGTTGGCTTACGCGCTGTCTCGGTTTTCGGTACACATAGGACACTACACCTCCCTGTATCGCTTAGATTTCACCAAAGTAACTGTTTGTATGCCGCCCGTATTGTGGACAAAACAGCGTGGCAGATGGTGAGATTATTTTCACTTTTGTGGCGAGCTATTAACTATGTTGATCAGAATTCAAGGTAGTTTGTTGTTGTGGTCTTCAGTCCTGAGACTGGTTTGATGCAGCTCTCCATGCTACTCCATCCTGTGGAAGCCTCTTCATCCCCCAGTACCCACTGCAACCTACATCCTTCTGTATCTGCGTAGTGTAGTCATCTCTTGGTCTCCCTCTAAGATTTTTACCCTCCACCCTGCCCTCCAATACTAAATTGGTGATACCTTTGATGCCTCAGAACATGTCCTACCAACCGATCCCTTCTTCTAGTCAATTGTGCCCCAAACTTCTCTTCTCCCCAATCCTATTCAATACTTCCTCATTAGTTATGTGATCTACCCATCTAACCTTCAGCATTCTTCTGTAGCACCACATTTCGAAAGCTTCTATTCTCTTCTTGTCCAAACTATTTATCGTCCATGTTTCACTTCCATACATGGCTACACTCCATACAAATAGTTTCAGAAACGACTTCCTGATACATAAATCTATATTCGATGTTAACAAATTTCTCTTCTTCAGAAACGCTTTCCTTGCCATTGCCAGTCTACATTTTATATCCTCTCTACTTCGACCATCATCAGTTATTTTGCTCCCCAAATAGTAAAACTCCTTTACTGATTTAAGTGTCTCATTTCCTAATCTAATTCCCTCAACATCACCCGACTTAATTCGACTACATTCCATTATCCTCGTTTTGCTTTTGTTGATGTTCATCTTATATCCTCCTTTCAAGACACTATCCATTCCGTTCAACTGCTCTTCCAAGTCCTTTGCTGTCTCTGACAGAATTACAAAGTCATCGGCGAACCTAAAAGTTTTTATTACTTCTCCATGGATTTTAATACCTACTCCAAACTTTTCTTTTGTTTCCTTCACTGCTTGCTCAATATGCAGATTGAATAACATCGGGGAGAGGCTACAACCCTGTCTCACTCCCTTCCCAACCACTGCTTCCCTTTCATGCCTCTCGACTCTTACAACTGCCATCTGGTTTCTGTACAAATTGTAAATAGTCTTTCGCTCCCTGTATTTTACCCATGCCACCTTCAGAATTTGAAAGAGAGTAGTCCAGTCAACATTGTCAAAAGCTTTCTCTAAGTCTACAAATGCTAGAAACGTAGGTTTGCCCTTTCTTAATCTAGCTTCTAAGATAAGTCGTAGGGTCAGTATTGCCTCACGTGTTCGGTAATTTTCACATCTGTCAACACGTGCTTTCTTTGGGATTGGAATTATTATATTCTTCTTGAAGTCTGAGGGTATTTCGCCTGTCTCATACATCTTGCTCACCAGATGGTAGAGTTTTGTCAGGACTGGCTCTCCTAAGGCCTACAGTAGTTCCAATGGAATGTTGTCTACTCCGGGGGCCTTGTTTCGACTCAGGTCTTTCAGTGCTGTGTCAAACTCTTAACGCAGTATCGTATCTCCCATTTCATCTTCATCTACATCCTCTTCCATTTCCATAATATTGTCCTCAAGTACATCGCCCTTGTATAGACCCTCTATATACTCCTTCCACCTTTCTGCTTTCCCTTGTTTGCTTAGAACTGGGTTGCCATCTGAGCTCTTGGTGTTCATACAAGTGGTTCTTTTATCTCCAAAGGTCTGTTTAATTTTCCTGTAGGCAGTATCTATTTTACCCCTAATGAGATAAGCCTCTACATCCTTACATTTGTCCTCTAGCCATCTCTGCTTAGCCATTTTGCACTTCCTGTCGATCTCATTTTTGAGACGTCTGTATTCCTTTTTGCCTGCTTGATTTATTGCATTTTTATATTTTCTCCTTTCATCAATTAAATTCAATATTTCTTCTGTTAACCAAGGATTTCTACTAGCCCTCGTCTTTTTACCTGCTTTATCCTCTGCTGACTTCACTACGTCATCCCTCAAGGCTACCCATTCTTCTTCTACTGTATTTCTTTCTCCAATTCCTGTCAATTACTCCCTTATGCTCTCCCTGAAACTCTGTACAACCTCTGGTTCTTTCAGTTTATCCAGGTCCCATCTTCTTAAATTTCCACCTTTTTGCAGTTTCTTCAGTTTTAATCTACAA
This sequence comes from Schistocerca gregaria, assembly GCF_023897955.1. Classification (NCBI taxonomy): domain Eukaryota; kingdom Metazoa; phylum Arthropoda; class Insecta; order Orthoptera; family Acrididae; genus Schistocerca; species Schistocerca gregaria. Next base: position 470,402,291 of record NC_064920.1, read on the forward strand.
GTCATAACCAATAGATTGTGGTCAGAGTCCACATCTGCCCCTGGAAATGTCTTACAATTTAAAACCTGGTTCCTAAATCTCTGTCTTACCATTATATAATCTATATGATACCTGTCAGTATCTCCAGGCTTCTTCCATGTATACAGCCTTCTTTTATGATTCTTGAACCAAGTGTTAGCTATGATTAAGTTGTGCTCTGTGCAAAATTCTACCAAGCGGCTTCCTCTTTCATTTCTTTGCCCCAGTCCATATTCACCTACTACGTTACCTTCTCTCCCTTTTCCTACTACCGAATTCCAGTCACCCATGACTATTAAATTTTCATCTCCCTTCACTATCTGAATAATTTATTTTATTTGATCATACATTGCTTCAATTTCATCGTCATCTGCAGAGCTAGTTGGCATATAAACTTGTACTACTGTAGTAGGTGTGGCATTCGTATCTATCTTGGCAACAATAATGCGTTCACTATGCTGTTTGTAGTAGCTTACCCGCATTCCTATTTTCCTATTCATTATTAAACCTACTCCTGCATTACCCCTATTTGATTTTGTGTTTATAACCCTGTAGTCACCTGACCAAAAGTCTTGTTCCTCCTGCCACCGAACTTCACTAATTCCCACTATATCTAACTTTAACTTATCGATTTCCCTTTTTAAATTTTCTAACCTATCTGCCCGATTAAGGGATCTGACATTCCACGCTCCGATCCGTAGAATGCCAGTTTTCTTTCTCCTGATAACGACATCCTCTTGAGTAGTCCCCGCCCGGAGATCCGAATGGGGGACTATTTTACCTCCGGAATATTTTACCCAAGACGACGCCATCATCATTTAATCACACAGTAAAGCTGCATGCCCTCGGGAAAAATTACGGCCGTAGTTTCCCCTTGCTTTCAGCCGTTCGCAGTACCAGCACAGCAAGGCCATTTTGGTTATTGTTACAAGGCCAGATCAGCCAATCATCCAGACTGTTGCCCCTGCAACTACTGAAAAGTCTGATGCCCCTCTTCAGGAACCACACATTTGTCTGGCCTCTCAACAGATACCCCTCCGTTGTGGTTGAACCTACGGTATGGCTATCTGTATCGCTGAGGCACTCAAGCCTCCCCGCCAACGGCAAGGTCCATGGTTCATGGGGGGGGGGGGGGGGGGGGGGGGGGGGGGAATTCAAGGTGAAATATCATTTTAATTGGAACTTAGCGTAGAAGTCGCCTTTGAGCTGCGCATTGTGCTGTTTATGATAGAGACATCATTATTATCAGAAATGTAACTATATTTGCGTGTATCATACGTTTACTTAATATCAGTTGGAACTCAAAGCTTTTGTTTATAACCATAGTTCCTGACACCGCTGAGTAAACAAAGAATAGAAACATTTCTTTCAATGAGCACAAGAAGAATGTGGACTTGCAGGCTGGAAATTACGTTCAGTATATTCTCGATCGTTTTCTGGCTGACCGCAAAAATAGTTTACAGGCTCTTGCAAACGACGGCGAATCTTATCTTATTGTCATCCCACTGCCCCACAACGTCAGGTACAATTTTTCTCAAAACGACGATTGTCTAACGACGAGATCATCGACAATGGTTGCAATAATTGCCGTTTATTGTGATTTGGACTGTATTATAAGTAAAAATGTGATACACAACAAAGCAGACTCAAACTCGAACCGGAACCATTATATTTGTTTGACAGCTGCTTCTACTACATGTAACTTTTTAAAATGAGTATGATGCGTGTATGTGGGTGTGTTTCACTGCGTAAAAGGGAGTTACTGGAAGCAAAAACTAATGCAAAAGAATGTCGCAAAATTGTCAGTATGTTATATTTTCGGTGTCAATAGGCATTATGAGTTTAATTCGGTCGACACTGCAGTGGGAGAACGCATTTGTGATCCACTGAATAAGCGAGCAACTAACTATCTCCTGTGAATAACTTGACGGAATGCTTACAGATAACGTCGAAAACCACAGATATCTCAACAGGTAATCCTCCCTTTCATTTTAAAGCATTTTCCAGTTCGCGCCTTCATAAAAAATGTGTGTTTACTTGTCGATATATTGGGTTTTTTGATGAATTTATGCTGGTGCATTCTCGGGAGTAATTAGAGCATACAACCCATGTCCGAACCATCTGATTGTAAAGTTAGGATGATAGGTTCAGGGCTTTCATCCATCTTCACCTCCCTGTCAAAGTCTTATTTCTGAAACTTTGCAGCGTACCCCACACAGTTTTGCTACACGCTACCTCTTGCTTCATGTACAAGCGTCTCAGTGTTTTGTTATCTTGAATGTTTTTTTTCCCACATAGCTTGTAACATGTGCTCAAATTAATTCTATCGGACTATATTGGCATTGATATGCGGGTAAACGCAAAACCGTGAGACCACATTCACATGCAAAAAAGTCAGATTTTTACATTCCGCCGCGTGACTTTTATAAATTAACGAGCTGCAGGAGTTCAGCACGAGTCTGGCTTTCGAACTCGTTAAGTCATTTCTGAAGCAATACCTATAAATAAAACAAGTTGTAAAAGTACGGTACAAAATATGGAATGTTAGGTTACAAACATTAGGGTACAAGTATGGAATACTAGCATTTCATAGTTAGTGACACAGCCATCTCGATATTCAGAAACACAAATTAAATCAAAAATAAAATTTAAATAGGCAACAAACATACCATCTTAATTTATGTACTGTTGCAAGAATGAAAGTGAAAACCACCAACCTGCAACAATTATTCCTCCTACCGAATTCGTTAAAACAGCTTCACCCACTAGCAATGAGTGCCAACTGCAATATGAATGCATCCGAAAGCAGTGTACAGATGCTGAACGTAGTTTTCAAGCACCTCACCGAAGTAGCATTCACAAGGCGACAATCCATAGTATTTTATATTACTGCCCCTATACCACATTTGTACCTCTTCCTCTATAAATAGTATTACATGTTCACTCAGTCAACCTAAAGGAAACTGGGCGTTCGTTGTATGTAGGGCCTAAACCACATTCATAAAAGAGCACCGTTGTGGTTTTCGGTGCCACAAAATTACAGCCTGTTTGCCACAGTTCGAAGAATTTTGTGTTAATGTTTGTTATGTCGTTATTTTCATTCATTGTAGTCCTGATTTTTTCACTTTTCCGTTTTTCTTGCAATTTTTTTAAATTCCAGTTTTTCGTTGTCTGTTAGCAGAGTGATTAACAAACGAGCAATACCCGTTCCTATACATTGTTTTGATTGAAATATCGGTCATTTTTAGTCTCTTTGATTCTTTTCACTTGTTTAAAAGTAGCTGCTCGAGGCCAGAGATCACTGCACTAGGCTAGAGAGCCTGTATACAGAGACTCTACGCTATCAGTTATTTCGTCATCGTATTGTTCGCAACACGAAATTTGTCACCTGCTCGATACGGCACTAAACCAATTTTTTTTTTCGTAGTAAAGTCAGACTATAGCAACCAAAATGGCTGGAGCTGCCAAGGTTATTGGGAGACCAATGCTTAACCAGGAACTCATGGGCGAGAGATTCAAAAAGGACAAGCAGTATTTCCGCATCCGAACTGTGTTCACTCCGAATCTGAAGAGTAAGTAGCAGCAAGCGAGAATTATGCAAAGTTTTTAATTGATCTCTTTATATACAGTAACTTTATTTATAGTTCATCAACTCAAATTCACAAATCACATAACATCTAGCTATTATCGGCAGGCAATCTATCCTCCACGTAAAAATAAAGTGTCAAGTCCACAAACATCTGGGCTGGATTGCTAATGGTCAGCAGTTCGATTCTTTTTTCTGATATTTGCTTTCCATATCTTTAAAAACCACTCTACGTATTATCTGCGTGATTTCACAGTGAGAACTTAATTCATCACCTCTCCAGCCCATGCACAGCCTTTGCAAATCCCTCGACTCTAACGATGGAGTGATGACTGTAATAAAAATATTTATTGCACAAGGCATGTTGCATAGTCTATGTCATATTTCCGATTTCGGATGATAGATAAATACAGTTGTCCATTGTATGTTTCTGTGCTTCTTCACAGTGACATAGGTCCCATTTGTATATGAAAGATATCAAGGACGATCGAAATTTCTATTCTAGATTTACAGAACTTGCGTTACTAGTAAGTTCACAATTGGTATGACACTTGGTTTCCTACAAAAGTGTTCCGTTTTATTTTGTTACAGTCACCGTGATAAGGGGGTTCAAGTTAACTGTCTGAAATAATGTCTGTTTTCACTGATGTCGCATTTCCCCATTAACTTGAAACATTAAGACATCTTGGTGTAACAGTGAAGCGATTAAATTTTCACAGGTGTATCCAAAGAAAACTTATAAAGTAACCGCCATTATACACGGTCAATATTCAGAGATAAGACAGAAACGAGCATTCGAAGCCAAAAACGTCTAATAAACATGGGTTCTAAATTCATACTTTGAGAGCCATGAGCACTTGCTGTGTAGAAGAGATGCGTTTCACAGTAGCGAAGATGAACGAGGGCGCATAGTTTTTGGGGTACGCGCTTTAGAGCCCATTTTTAATAGACTTTTTTTGGTTCTAATGATCGGTCCTGTTATATCCTTTAATATTAACCATTCCTCCTGGGAAGCCTTGTATAGTTCAAACCAAACAATTCGTTTGAAGTGGACGGTTATGTTTCGGGGGAAAAGGCGATATTCGTTTTACGAAAAATAAATTAGCTAGCCCGTATTCGTCACTAATGTCATCTTAACGCATTCATTTGCTTTTAATTTATTCATTTTTTAAAACTGTGTATGAGTACATTAAAAAGAATTTGCTATCTTTGGTGTACTCTTTATCTCTTTCAAATCGTTGCTACTTTCTACATGATGCTTACGCGAATTTTTCGCCGGAGTCGTAAGAGATACATTTTATTGTAGAGCTGCAATTTAAGCAAAACTGATCTATAGACCCGTTAACTGACAACATTTGTACCTTGTAGTGTTCCACTTTTCGGGCCGCTAGTTGACAAAATAAGAAAATCTAAGGCTTTTTTTTTTAATTTCGGCTGTATCGTGTTCCGTATTTGAACTATGCATCTCAAGTCTAAAATAAGATATGTAATTATCCGTTGGGTTTTTAAATTCGTTCTTGTTCTTCGTCCTCGATACGTGAGACGCAAAGAAGGATTGGTTTCATTGACATATGATGGAATGGCTCAATGAAATTTTGAAACTGTCGAATTCTACGCTAGTGCATGTTTGTGACTTTTTTTTCTTTCCTTTGCTGTTTACCGGAGTAGCAGCTTTACCTTAAGCATTTGATAAGGCCTTTATAAGTACCTAAATCTAGTGACCGTGTGAGTAGATTGTTTTTCCTTTTAAAATAAGGTACTACACCGTAACAGCAATAAATTTCTCCATCTTATCTCAATGTTAAAAACTACGAGAAGAAACAATTCACTTCCATTTGAGGTAATTCCTGAAATCTTTAAAGACTTTGTTGACAAAAAAATTAATAGAAAAACTGACGCTGTGAAAGCATACGATAACAGAAGCAAGAGCGTTCTAGTAAACATTTGTTCGGAAACAAGCCGTTTGCGGCATGATTGCGAATGTGTAGTTTCAGGCCACCACTGACTTCAACATGAAATATTGTCCTAGTTTGTACAAATGTTTTTGAAATGTAAACTTTTTGATTGCACCCCATCTAATTGGACTTAAATTTTACCCATGGCTTACCTTACCTAGCGCAGCGTGGAAAAAGCGATAGGATACATGCATGATGGGGCACAAGCACATTTTGCTGCTAATATGACAGGATATGACAGGACATCTAACACGTCAGTACAGTCATGATAGACAGGGAAGGCATACCGGGTACCTTGGTCACCAAGGTCACCTTACCTCGGTTCTTTGGATTTTTCATTCCGGACTCATCTCAAAAGTGAAGTTTACGGAACTACCGCTGTCACCTTGCAGAAATGGAACAGTGAATTGTAAAATTACGATCGGGGGTGCGGGTGGGGGGGTGACAGGGAGGGGGAGGTGCTTGGAACACCTCTGTCAACAACAGGTACGCATGTAAAGTAATTTGTAACGTGTAGTTTGCTGGAGCAGTATTGTATTTCTTGATAAGGTAGACGTCGAAAAAAAATTTGAGCCAAAATTGGTGTGGGCTTGTCGAATGTTTACATTTCGAATGCACTCATTTTGACTAGAACAATATTTCAAACTGATGTCCGTGGCGGCTCGTAATTACATTTCGTTATTGCCTCACACACGGATCGTATTTGCTTCTATGTTGGAAAATTTTTTATCCGTGTCAGTCTCCGCAAGTCAATTTTTTTTCACCCTGTACAAAAATTTTGCACCCGGGCGCCTGAAGTACTAAACTTGAAGCTCCGAACGGGTCGCTTGGGCCTTAATCCGCCGCTGGCTGTATCTCTACTGCTGTCTACGCTTGAGCTCTATACTGAAGTAAGAGAAGTCATGGGATACATCCTAATATCGGGTTGGACCTCCTTTTTTCCGGAATAGTGCAGCAACTCGTAGTGGCATGGACTCAACAAGTTGCTGGAAGTCCCTACAGAAATATTGAGCTGTGGTGTCACCACCAGACACCTACGCTTGCTAGGTGGTAGCCTTTAAATAGGCCGCGGTCCGGTAGTATACGTCGGACCCGCGTGTCGCCACTATCAGTGATTGCAGACCGAGCGCCGCCACACGGCAGGTCTAGAGAGACTTCCTAGCACTTACCCCAGTTGTACAGCCAACTTGCTAGCGATAGTTCACTGACAAATTACGCTCTCATTTGCCGAGACGATATTTAGCATAGCCTTCAGCTACGTTATTTGCTATGACCTAGCAAGGCGCCAGTATCCGTACTATTGATATTGTGAATCATGTACCATAAAGAGCGACGTTCTCCATGAATGGATTAAAGTTAAGTATTCCACCAGCTACGTCCGTTTTTCTCAATTCTAATTCCCTTGTCATGTTCCAGACCTCACACCAGCGTACTGAGACGCCTGCATTTCGGCCTCCTTTAGAAAAACACGGTTGGCTCTCCTGCCAACCACAACATGAGCCATGCTGCCTCCATAGCTGTCCATAAATTCGAAAGCGTTGCCGACGCAGGATACTGTGCACGAACTGACCTCTCGATTATGTCCCTTTATTATTCGATGGATTCACGTCAGACGATGTGCCCAAATCATTCGCTCGAATTGTCCAGGATGCTCTTCAAGCCAATTGCGAAACACAAAAATTCCATCAATGAATGGCTGCAAATGGCCACGAATTAGCCGAAGATAACCATTTCCAGTCAATGATCGGTTCAAACCATTGTGGAGCCGCCATCAGTTTGCACAACGCGTGTTGAAAACGGACCCATTGCTTCGTGGGGTCTGCGGCACACTCGAACTCTACCTCAGCTCTGACCAACTGAAATCTGGGCCCATTTGAACAGGCAGCAGTTCTCCAATCGTCTAGGTTCCAACCGGAATTGTCACGAGACCAGGAGAGGCGCTGCAGGCGATGTCGCGCTGTTAACAAAGGCGTCTACTGCCACAATCGATTAACTACAAATTTCGTCGCACTGTCCTAACGGATACGTTCGTCATACGTCCCACAATGATTTCTGATGCAGGATTACTTATCTGTTAGCAATAAAAACTCTTCCCGAACGCCGCTGTTTTGGGTGGTTAAGTGGAGGACGTCGGTCACTGCGTTATCCGTGGCGAGAGGTAATGCCAGAAATTTGGTATTCTCAGCACACACTTGACACTGTGAATCTCAGAACACTGATTTTCCTAACGATTTCCGAGATGAAATTTCCGATTTGTGTAGCTCCATCTACCATTCCGCGTTCAAAGTCTGTTAATTCCAGTCTTGCGGCGATAATCACGTCGGAAACCTTTTCATGTTAATCACCTGAGCACAAATGAACGCCCAGTCAATGCAGTGTCTTTCTATATAGCATATGTACTCGACACTACCGCCATCTGCATTACGTATATCGCTATCCCATGACATTGGTCACGTCACTGTATAGAGTAATGTTGATTGTGATACAGTTTGAGTGTTTCTCACGCTTTTCTTCAACATAAAAATATTTTTAAAATCGTTTTTGGCCGTTAGGAAGCAGTTCAACCCAAATTAAGGACAAGGACTCAACAAGAAACAGATACAAGGGCACCCAGCTTGTTTTAAATTGGCGCGTGACAGTTTATTCTAGTATCTCTCCGACGGTAACTGTACAATCGGTAATTGTCTCCCACCACTTTTGTTTTTACGGGTACTATACGTTTCTATAAACGGGAAAATATTACAGAGTTGTTATCGTATGAGCATACTGTTGTTTGGAAAGGAGCGTATGTTTTACAACTCATTCTACACATACATTCAGAAAAATCGCAAAAGATACAAAGCAAAAAAATTTTCGATTTCTTAAAATTTTGCGATATATCGGCCAAAGTACAACAAGAATTACGGAGTTTAAAAGCATATGCATAAATCAGAAAAACTGAAAATGAAATGGCATGGAAAACGCAGGGCCCAGGCCCAAAATCACTGCACAGTACTGCCGTTGGGCTATGCAATAAGTGACATCTGACGTGCCTGGATCTAGCAATGCATGCGGATTTCGTCATTACTGAGATGTAAAGTGAAGTGGAAATGTACCTAGACCCATCGCAGCCATTAGGCACATCCCATAAGATGACATTATCCCACAACAGGGCTTGTACCTGAACATTCCTAAATGTTGATTGAGTTCAAGGTACTATATATGATTCACGTTTTCTCTTAAATATCTGTGGCAATGTGCAAAGCTGCTTCCGTATTTTTCCTCTCCATATCCCCGACTCCTAAGAGTGGTCCTGATAGGCGCATAGTGTTTGTAATTATATGTTGTCTTTGTAGCAGATATTGCAATATAATTTTTTCGAATACAGTATTCAAAGACACGCCGATCCCAAACGTGGTTGTCAGACATCTTGATCGCATGACGTCAACGTCACCAACTGGGGGCTATGATAAAAAAGAATACCTGTAGACATGCATCCATATTTGACGCTAAGTAGAAAACACTAGAAGTTTGTAACAAAATATTTGAAACACATGGTAAAACAAACAGAAAAATCTTTTCAGTCTTCCAGTGAGTAGTGTGGCTTTTAAGATGAGTATTTTTTTCCGTCCACAGGTTGGTTTTCCCAAAGCCTTATCAGCAGAATTATTGTTAACCATCTCCGGTTCATCAGGCGTTTACTGATACATTGTCTTCTGAAACTCTGTGACCCTACATACATGAGCTGCGTTGAAGAAATCTGTGGTAGAAACTGAGCTACTGCTGAGTTAACAACAGAAAGCCTCACGCAAGGTTCCAATGCCACACAAACGCCGCTGAATTAGGGAACTTCCGTTCGCAAGTCGAACTTATAAAATTCTTGACTATATTTCTATTTGTGAGGACCTATAACACTGGATTCCTAAGCTATGGTCCTTAAGTGGTTTAACCTTTCGAGTTACACGTCTGCTTCCAGCATCCCTTCCACGAAAGCTTATGTACAACATGTACCGTTTAGTCGTGTCTTAGGCTGTTCTGTAGAAATGAGAATCGCATTTAACACAAGAATCTTCCGTCACAGACACAATTTTTGCTCATTGCTAGTCTGTCGTTCTGTAGTCGCTTCTTGAATGTACGGCCTACATTTTCTTGTGTTTTGTAGGTCGCAGAACATTAGAAACATACAGACAAGTTCCAGTTAAATCACATTCGTTAATTAATTTAGTTCAGAGTTTATATTACATCATTTGTCTCAAACTGACAACAATGAAGTTAGCAAGAATAAAATAAGTGAGAGAGAGGAAAAGATATCTAGCACAGAAAGCAATATTATCTGTCCACAAAACGTTTAGCTGTGACGTACCAATCGCTACAGTTGTGGCATCCGGGAAATCTTGGCTGTAACGCAGCATATAGCTCGAACTGCTCCAAGGATACACAGGCAGCGGAGAAGGATGACGGACACTCATGTCCTGTTAGGCTCCGAACTCTCTCAACAGCTCTTCTTCCGGTCACTTCTGGGAGTCCAGGTTGTTCAGCTCCTTTCCGAGACTTAACCTTTATTCATAGCCCCAGATCAGCTAGGAATGTTATTATCCTTCGAGAATGAACAATGTCAGCTTTTCTGGAGTACGAGATTGTACTGACTTCGGCTTTTGAATAACGTATTTTTGTTTCTTTCTTCCCTACAATTCCACAGTGGAATAGTACCCATTGCAAGCAGATGTCATATAGTTTTCTGCAGTTTTTTTCTGGAAAGGAGTCAGTCACAATTACCGTGACGGTCCATACACTTCGAGATTGTTAATGTTACTGCTTTGAGTCACGTGTCTCAGCAAATGACGGTAATCCGTAAGTGAATTGAGCTAGAGCAGGTGTAATGGCTGTAAGATGTGTGTTCATTTCCTATAATAAAGCATACTATGAAGTCAGTGTATTCCAGTTCCAGAGGCTAAAAGTAGACGTACCTCTTCACGGCATGCCCTGCAACATCTTTCAAATCGCTACGTTCTAAAATGTAGTTCTGCTTTCATAAGATACGAAAGGAACCGAACGCAATAATGAACCAACCATATGCTGTTTTATATAGTGCTGTCAGAAGTATGTGATTAACGAACTTTCAAATCCATTGTGTATGTTGGCCTGTGACGGCCAGAGGATGGTACAAAACGGGCCGTTCACCTGATATAGATTCCACTTGCATTAACCATTCTGACAACAGAACTCGATGGTTTCAAGATGACGGACGTAGTAGCGGCCGTATTGCTTTGAATTCGTAACATGAAATTGTAGACATACACTTCTGAGCAAAACCATTACGACCACTCTCCGCGATAGAGACTGAATGCTGCTAGCGGCGATGCTGACACATTGCGAGGTAAAGAAAGTATATAAGCGAACCAGAGACGAATCCTCGATGGACCACAAACCTGACACGAGCTGGAATACGTTTCTTCTTTTTAACCCTGCCGCTGTCTAATACCGATACGTCTTGGAAGATGCATGTTCATTTTATTCGAGATAAGACACAATCTCCTCACAAACAAACAATATTCAATGGAGATCTCTGAATGCAAAACCAATGTGTGTATTTCCTTACGAGGGTTGAAACTTTAAAGTGTTCATTTTTGGAACACAGCCTGCGACCAGCTTAGAGAAAAAAGTGGCAGCATTTTGTGCAAGACATTCCCACCATTTTACAGGGCAGTTCTCCGATGCATATGCCGCAATTGCGACTGATTTGTTGGACTGATGACTGGGGAGTGCTGCACCACAACGCTATCCGAACATAGCGCTTGTGACTTCAACTTGATTCCTAAGATCAATGCACTTCATAACACTCGCTTCAGAACTATTACAGAGTTGAATCGGGTAACAGACCTTTGCACTCGATCTACGAGGTGTGATCAAAAAATATGGAGAATAAATTTATTGTAAACAAAGTAACGAGCTTACTTGAAATTTGATTTAATCTCTGTCAAAGTACTGTCCTTGGCTAGCAACGCACTTATCCCACAGTTGAATCCATAACTGGAAGCAATTATGGAAGACTTCTTTTGAAATCACAGTAAGCTGCTCTGTCATGACCCTTTCAATGTCAGGAATGGTGTCAAAACGTTTTCTATTTAAAAATAGTTTTAATTTTTGGGAAGAGCTAGAAGTGGCATAGTATTAAATCTGGCGACTAAGGCGAATGTGGAAAGGCAGGAACACTTTTTCAGGCCAAAAACTCGTGAATAAAAAGCGAGGTGTGGCAGGGCGCGTTATTGCGATGAAGAAAGGAAGCCATTGACCCATTTTTCCCTTGTAAAGTTCGGCGTTTACAATTGTTCCCCACTGAATGAACTCTGACACACTATGCCCTCGAAATCGCAAAAAAAAGAGAGCGTGGCTGTGATATTTGATTTTAACTGATGTGTCTTATTGGGGCGAGGAAATCCGCAGGTTTTTCATTGGGAACTCTGAGTTTTCGTCTCATGGTCATACCCAAAGACCCACGTTTCATCTTCAATAACAAAGTCGAACATGAAAGCCTGATCTGAATGAAGTTGATCCTTCTACTCCTTGCTAACTGACACACGGTTTTCCTTCTGTTCATCACTCAAATGTCTGGGAACAAATTTTGCATTCAATCTTCTCATTTGCAAATGATCGCTTACAATGCTTTGCACGGACACGTTCGAGATGTTGCGACTTTTGGTACCTCTCGAATAGTTATTCGCCTGTTTGAACGAACAGTTTTTGGCACGTTTGGCATATTTGCTTCTATTTTTGAGGTTATGGCCGACCTGAACTTTATTCGTCTTCTACGACTTATTTTCGCTATTAAATCGCTCATTCCACTTGTAAATAGTCTTCAGAGTTAGAATATTATCACCGTATGCCAATTTCAACATTTTATGAATTTCTTTGGCACTTTTTTCAACTTGAAATAGAACTTAATGTCCTCGCATTGCTCGAAGTCCATGATGCGCAACAGACGCGATAAACACAGTCTTACTCTAGCCTCCCTGTACGCAGATGGACGTGTCACAACATATTCCAACTTAACGCTTCCTGTTTCAATAGATCAGGCTATCGGACGAATTGCATTAAAAGGTTGTAGCGTCAGCATTTGCTGCTAAAAAAATTCATTCACAGTATTTTTGAATCACTTTTCGTGTCAACACAAGAGGCGTTGGCGGTGGGTTATACACAGTGCCTGTGACTACTTTGAAGATCAGCAAAACTTTCAAACATGTATCTGTTTTGTATAAGTTGTAAATAAGAGGGAGGACCGAAAAGTAACGCACAATATTTTTTCTGCCCTGGTACTGCAACTGGAACGTTGAAATTTCTCGGCGATGTAGATTGAAGTTGGCGCTATAGAGGGTGTTTTGTTTTCATGTGCAGCTCTAGCGAGAGAAGCCTGAACTACGAAACAAACATGGCATACATCTTACTGTCGTCAACTTGTGAAGAGCAGCGAAATGTAATTAGATATTTGAGGTGCAAAAGGCATGAACCCAGTGAAATTCACACGGACACGCGCAGCTTGTATGGAGACGACTTTCTAGATAGTAGCAATCTCTCCACATTGTGTGCATTCCTCCAAGAGGGTCGTGTGACGCTCCTGGCGACTGGTAACAGCTGCAACCCCACAGAATGTCCAAGTCATTGAGGGGGCAATTTTGAACGACTGGCGTGTGTAAGTGCAAACGTTATCGTAACAGTTCAACACTTCCTATGGTGCGGTATACCATCTTATTCATCACACATAGAAATTTTGTAAGGTTAGTGCTCGCTGGGTACCTAAAACCCTGACAGACAACCACAAGTGTCCACAAATGATGACACGCTTGGCTCGTTCAAAGCGTTACACTGCAGAAGGTCACAACTTTCTGAAAGGAATTGTCACTGGCCATGAGTCGTGGACGTACCGCTACTCGTCCAAAACCGTGCACGCCTCTATGGAGTAAAAACATGTTGGTTCTCCATTGCGAAAAATGTTCAAAGTGTCCAATCCTAGAAAAGAGCTTTTGACAGTGTCCTAGGATATTAATGGTGTGTTATTTCTGGAATTTGCTGAGCATGGGACCAGTGTGAATTGTGCAGCCTGCACTAAAACTTCGGCTAAGTTGCATCTTGCCCTTGACAAAAGCCACAATACTAATATTGACCGTGTCAAACTTCGTAACAATGCTCGCCCCCATGTTGCTGTCCTGTTCGTGAGAAAGTCTCCAAAAGGTGTGTGGGAGGTGCTCCAATATCCACGGTACAGTCTGGACTCTGCACAGACTGACTTTCATCTTTTGGCCCTATGAAGAAATTCCCGGCAGGCCAACGCTTTGCGACAGATGCAGAAGTGAAGTCAGCAGTCAGCAGAGGGCTATACCCCAACCAGATGGACTTCTACGAACAGTGCACATTGAAACTGAATGGACTTCTACGAACAGTGCACATTGAAACTGATATCCATTGAAACTCATACAACAGTGGGAGACAGTTCCGGTTTAAGCAAGCGCGGGGCCCGTAGCAAATTCTGACGGGGGCCCTTGGTTTGTTTAGGTCGTGTGATTTAGGATATAAATAAAACAGGATTGTTACAAATAAACTTTTCTCGATTTAATTTCGGAAAATTTAGAAATAATACAAATTAGATCAATGTCTCTGAGCAAATCGTATCCAGTGTTCATTATACTGATGTCTTTTAGACGTTCCTGCCCCATCGTATTTCTTAATTCACTTTTAAAGCGATTTGACGTTGAGAAAGAACGTTCTCCTTTGCAGGTGGTGACCATTAAGGAAAAGTAAGTGCGTAAGGCTATCTCTACATTTGGAAAACACGATCCTAACGAATTTTCCATTAAAAATGTGTAAATTTGTAGTTCCAAAGCTTCGTTCTTTTTTCTGTCAGTCGCAGCAGCGATATCTGTTTTCAGCAGCTCAGCGAACTGTACCAGTTCGTCACCTAGCGATGCTTCTAAATCACCTGGGTAAGCATTCACGATATTAGGAGTTCTTTTCAAGATCTCTTCTGCTGTAAGAGATGTAAAGTCCCATAATATTCCAAAAACAGTAGTCAGATGATGGTATTTTGCCAGGTGTTTAGCTAATGCCAGCCAGTACACTGTCAATTATCACAATAAACACCCGAAATTCAAAGTGTTCTCCAGGTTTTTGATTTTCTATAACTTCATCGAGTGCAGTTGACCCACTAAAACGGTCATACTTTGTATTTCGCTTGTCTTCTTTACGCTTGACGTTTGTTGCTGATATTCTTCACAGCTAGTCAGGGATTTGCCTTTTGCCTCAATTTCTGAAAATGTGAACCTCATTGTCTGGATACATTCATGTAACGGTTTACAAAATGCATATCCGGTGCTCAGATCTCGATTAGATGACTGCAGTTACACGCTAGTCGCTTCTGTTCCATGCGACACACATTATTCCTGCTTCCAATTTACTCACTTTCAAAGCCAGTCCATAAGCCTCATTGCGGAACTCCTTTTGATGCATATTAGTAGATATGTCGTTCAAAACTTGTTTGATCGTATGAAAACCAGATAAAAGCGCCTTTGTAGCATAAATTCTGGCCGACTACCTAGTGTCCGATAACCTTTTCAAAATCGGAATTTTAGTACTATCATTTTTCAGTGCTTTCAAAAGAAGGTCCCATCGACAGCTAGAAACGGAACAAAATGTATAGAGGCTTTTAAGGAAATCAAAGAAAATTGATGCTTCTGTACAACATTCTGCAGCACGCTTGGCGACCAAATTTATCGGATGTGAAAAACAGGGAATACATCCAGCGTACTTAATTCGTGCTTCTAAGCCGGTGTACCTGCCACTAATGTTACTGACACTGTCATAGTTTTTCCCACGACAATCTGTGATATTAGTGCCACTCTCTGTTAATAAAGAAAGTAAGCTTTGGGAGAGTTGTTCAGCAGTATGACCTTCCATATCCAAAAACTTCACAAATCTTTTCACTGGTCCGGATGGTAGGACATAGCGTACCATCAGAGTCAGTTGATCCAAGTGAGACATATCAGAAGTAGAATCCAGTGAGACTGAATAGTATTTGAATCTCTTAATTTCACAAATAATATTATCTAGTATGTCTGATGCAGTTAAATGAACAAATTCCCTGCGCATTGTTTTTGACAAATACGACGTATGTCCCTTTCCTTTATTTGCATGAATACGTGTATGTCGGGCCAGAAACACATCAAATTTGACTAGTAATTCTCATAACCCTAAATAATTTCCATTTTGATGTGAACCAACAATTTCTTCACTATCCTCACTCAGCTAAAAGACTTATAGCTGCAACAATTCGTTCTAAGAGTGTTCGCCTATACTTTCGTTCGCTCTCAATTTGGCTTACAAGTTGAGAATCGACACGTGCATCCTCGTTTTTTAGAACACAGAAATTATCGCTTTTGTATGCGAACTGCTTTCTTCACGTCTCTTCAGCAAAATGTTTGCATTCTTCCTTTCATCTGATCCGTCTTTCGTAAACCGCGGCGAACCGTCAGAATCTGCCACTCTGCAAACAAAACAGAACAGTCGACCTTTGTTTTCTGAATAGCACAACCAATCTCTCATGTAAGTTTTATTCGTTAGTTTATGTGTGAAGAATGAGTTTCTACAGAATCTTACATTTTCCTTGAAGACAAAAAACTACTGTTCATATGCTGAACTTTACTACTTCCTTTCATAATCCAATAATCTCTGTCAAAGTTGTTTGGCCACTCACCAATATCGTTAGAATACATTTTACTTTCAGTTTGTGTCCCACTTGCACAAGATGCATTAACATCAGAAGCCTGTAACTTTTTTCGACTTCTCTTTGTCTTGACGGTGAAGTCTCTGGCCCGATAGGACTTCCTGTGCTTTTCAATTCACTTTGGCTTGGAGACGATATGGCTGATCTGGGAACACTTGCCGTCTGTTCAACTGCTGCATCACTTGTGTAAAACGTAACAACATAGGAAAAAGTTGCATATTCTGATGAATCTTCTGAAGTATAACTATCATCCTTACAATCAACCACAACTTTTGTATTTTGTACTTCATTTTCTGTGAATTCGGCAAAATAATTCTGAACATTAAGAAACTCAGTGTACGTGTTTTAGATATAACAGCATGAGTCACTCTTTCCTTTTCATCTCTTGCTTTACGCTTTGCACTTCCAGAAGCATAGTGGCGTCCATTATCTCTCTGTCTGCTGCTCATGGTCGTTAGCTCGATCTGTGCTGAAGGGAAATTAAGGTACAAAACAAAATGGAGCACTTCTATTTAACAGGATTGCGTAAAGCGTAAGTATCATAAATAATATACGTCCATATTCTACAGAAGCGCCGGCCGCGGTGGCCGAGCGGTTCTAGGCGCTTCAGTCGGAAACCACGCGGCTGCTGCGGTTGCAGGTTCGAATCCTACCTCGGGCATGGATGTGTGTGATGTCCTTAGTTTACTTAGGTTTAAGTAGTTCTAAGTCTAGGGGAATGATGGCCCTCAGATGAAAAGTCCCATAGTGCTCAGAGCCATTTGAACCATTATTTTCTGCAGAAGCTAGTGCCAGTTGACTGCGCAAATGTTAAACTATATTATGAGAGTTTTTCATCCATAGAGCTCTTGCGAATGATACCTGTCGTGCAAGCAGAAGCGAGAGTCTGCTCACTAGCACTATAGGAGAGTAGAGCGAAATCGACAGTCGCCTTCCAAGAGTTTAGACCACTACAGCTTCCCGCCTATCGAGATCTATTGAATCTCTACCCATAAAAATTATGCAGGAAGAAGAAGAAAACGAGTTGAGAGTGAGTCCTCAGCTGTTATCTACCCATCAATACAAACTCTGGCACAGCTTTAAATTATTCGCTGTTAGCGCTCTCAACAAAACATCAACCACTTGGTTTTATGCTTTATATTTAATAAGGAAAGCACGCTGGTAAAATGTCGGCTACCAGAAACGACGTAGCTTGAGAATGTGGGCCATATACTGAAAGTATGCATTCAAGACCTGACTCTTCGTGCACACTGGTTGTTCGTCAATCGCTCTGCCACACTGCAGCGATTTTCAGCCTAAGCGCGAATTGCATACGTAACCTCGACTTACCGGCTACCCACGAGCTACAGTGCGGCAGTTCCTGGATCAGAATGGAACGACGGTCAAATGTAAATGGCTGAATGTTAAATAGCAAGACCTAATAAAGATATGACTGACAAAAATCATTATTTTCCGGCTATTTCGCATGCAAATGGAAATGTATGGGCTACGCTTTTATTTATACATTTCAGTTTCGTTGCTGATATCATACACAACTTTCCAAATGAAGATGCAAATAATGGACTGACGTTCGACGCTTCTTTACAACCTCCAATGGTGGTAAGGACAATGGACGGTAAAATGAGAAACTAAGTGATAATGAAGACTTCTGAAAATTTAAAATCATCAGTATCAAGTCGAGATGACAGCGAAGGAGTATACGAAACAGTCTGTCACTTTCTGGAAGGCTAAAAAGAAGAAAATGTTTCAGCGCCGTTTAGAAGATTTTTTTAATCATTACAACAAAAACGATCTGTAAGTTAACAGTAAATATGGTAGAAAGCACTGTAGGCATTCGCAAATGTTTTCAGAACTCAACATAATCGATCTACATAAATTTAATATCGTTGTTGTTGTGGTCTTCAGTCCTAAGACTGGTTTGATGCAGCTCTCCCTGTTACTCTATCCTGTACAAGCTTCTTCATCTCCCAGTAGCTACTGCAACCTACATTCTTCTGTATCTGTTTGGTGTATTCATCTCTTGGTCTCCCTCTACGATTTTTACCCTCCATGCTGCCCTCCAATACCAAATTGGTGATCCCTTGATGCCACAGAACATGTCCTACCAACCGATCCCTTCTTCTAGTTAAGTTGTTCCACAAACTTCTCGTCTCCCCAATCCTATTCAGTACTTCCTCATTAGTTATGTGATCTACCCATCTAATCTTCAGCATTCTTCTGTAGCACCACATTTTGAAAGCTTCTATTCTCTTCTTTTCCAAACTATTTATTGTCCATGTTTCACTTCCACACATGGCTACACTCCATACAAATACTTTCAGAAACGACTTCCTAGCACTTAAATCTATTCTCGATTCCCTTCTTCAGAAACCCTTTCCTTGCCATTGTCACTCTACACTTACATCTTCTCTACTTCGACCATCATCAGTTATTTTGCTCCCCAAAGAGCAAAACTCCTTTACTACTTTAAGTGTCTCATTCCCTAATCTAATTCCCTCAGCATCACCTGACTTAATTTGACTACATTCCATTATGCTAGTTTTGCTTTTGTTGATGTTCATCTTATACCCTCCTTTCAAGACACTGTCCATTCCGTTCAGCTGCTCTTCCAAGTCCTTTGCTGTCTCTGACAGAATTACAATGTCAATTTCTTCTCCATGGATTTTAAAGCTTCTCCGAATTTTTCTTTTGATTCCTTCACTGCTTGCTCAATATAGAGATTGAATAACATCGGGGAGATGCTACAACCTTGTCTCACTCCCTTCCCAACCACTGCTTCCCTTTCATGTCCCCGGACTCTTATAACTGCCATCTGGTTTCTGTACAAATTGTAAATAGCTTTTCGCTTCATGTATTTTACCCCTGCCACCTTCAGAATTTGGAAGAGACTATTCAAATAGTTCAAATGGCTCTGAGCACTATGGGACTTAACATCTATGGTCATCAGTCCCCTAGAACTTAGAACTACTTAAACCTAACCAACCTAAGGACAACACACAACACCCAGCCATCACGAGGCAGAGAAAATCTCTGACCCCGCCGGGAATCGAAGCCGGGAACCCGGGCGTGGGAAGCGAGAACTCTACCGCGCGATCACTAGATGCGGGCAAGAGAGTTTTCCAGTCAACATTGTCAAAAGCTTTCTCAAAGTCTACAAATGCTAGAAACGTAGGTTTGCCTTTCCTTAATCTAGCTTCTAAGATAAGTCACAGGGTCAGTATTGCCTCACGTGTTGCTATATTTCTACGGAATCCAAACCGATCTTCCCCGAGGTCAGCTTCTACCAGTTTTTCCAATAGTCTGTAAAGAATTCGCGTTAGTATTTTGCAGCTGTGACTTATTAAACTGATAGTTCGGTCATTTTCATATCTTTCAACACCTGCTTTCTTTGGGATTGCAATTATTATATTCTTCTTAAAGTCTGAGGGTATTTCCCCTGTCTCATACATCTTGCTCACCAGATGGTAGAGTTTTGTCATGACTGGCTCTCCAAATGTTGTCAGTAGTTCTAACGGAATGTTGTCTACTCCCGAGGCCTTGTTTCGACTCAGATCTTTCAGTGCTCTGTCAAACTCTTCGCGCAGTATCATATCTCCCATTTCATCTTCATCTACATCCTCTTCCGTTTCCATAATACTGTCCTCAAGTACATCGCCCTTATATAGACCCCCTAGATACTCCTTCCACCTTTCCCTTCTTTGCTTAGAACTGGGTTTCCATCTGAGCTCTTGATATTCATACATGTGGTTCTCTTTTCTCCAAAGGTCTCTTTAATTTTCCTGTAGGCAGTAATTATCTCACCCCTAGTGAGATAAGCCTCTACCTCCTTACATTTGTCCTCTAGCCATCCCTGCTTAGCCATTTTGCACTTCCAGTCGATCTCATTTTTGAGACGTTTGTATTCCTTTTTGCCTGCTTCGTTTACTGCATTTTTATATTTTCTCCTTTCATCAATTAAATTCAATATTTCTTCTGTTACGCAAGGATTTTTACTAGCTCTCGTCTTTTTATCTATTTGATCCTCTGCTGTCTTCACTACTTCATCCCTCAAAGCAACCCATTCTTCTTCTACTCTATATCGTATGCTACAAGAACTTGACGATACGCGACGTTAACGTATTGAGCATTGGGACGTTATAGCCACAATATAAATGGGACCAATTTTTTGAAATAATCTGTTACGTGGGTATACGTATTCACTAAGAGCTCCATTGTGGTGCGAAAGGTAACCCATTTTACTACAACAAAAACTAGGTTCCGTTACGAAAGTCATATTTACTATGTGTGAAGAATTTTTCAACTTCTACTAAGCCTACATGAGTTTTCAATAGACAGAATATGTATAATCGTATTTTCATTCTGGAAATCACGTCTGGTCATCCTCCTATCAAAAATGGACGAAAGGCGATACACTCGTGCAATCTGTGCGTCAGTAATACTACTTACAGCTACACAGCAAGCCAACGGTATCTGCAAATCGGCACTTGCTGTCGCCTCTCTTTTTAATTTTAAAAGAAGCGGGGTGCGTTCACGGGGCACGAGATGAGCAAAGTTTGTTTTATGGGAATCAAATTTTAGCACACATGTCTTTTTATAGACAAGGAATACTGACGGATGTTCCGACAAGACGTGTTTTCTAAAATCATACAAAATTACAGTAGATTAGTTTTCATTGTGTAATAGTTTTCAGGTCACAAAACCCTGTCAATGAATGAAGTACATGGAACTAAAGGGTCTGCCGTTTCCGGAATGACGATAAAACCAGATGGAAGAAGATTACCTACTGGTTTAGAGTTGTCACAAGTCTGGCTTTCTTCGGATTTGTCTTCACATTGACCGCATCCAAGGCTGTCCAGTCCGCAGCACGTGGTCGTGCGGTAGCGTTCTCGCTTCCCACGCCCGGGTTCCCGGGTTCTATTTCCGGCGAGGTCAGGGATTTTCTCTGCTTCGTGATGACTGGGTGTTGTGTGCTGTCTTTAGGTTGGTTAGGTTTAAGTAGTTCTAAGTTCTAGGGGACTGATGACCACGCCGGCCGCGGTGGTCTCGCGGTTCTAGGCGCGCAGTCAGGAACCGTGCGACTGCTACGGTCGCAGGTTCGAACCCTGCCTCGGGCATGGGTGTGTGTGATGTCCTGAGGTTAGTTAGGTTTAAGTAGTTCTAAGTTCTAGGGGACTGATGACCACAGCAGTTGAGTCCCATACTGCTCAGAGCCATTTGAACCATTTGAACTGATGACCATAAATGTTAAGTCCCATACTGCTCTGAGCCATTTGAACCAAGGCTGTCAATTTCGGGGAGGGACTGTCTGAGACAAGCCCGGACTTGTTTCTGTTGTCGGAGAAATTAGAATGAAAACAACACATTAATCAACACTCTTTGCTAAAAGCTTACTATATGGTGACTGTTGTGTTCGTAGATTCGTTCAACGGACATTAAAAAAAGCCAGTACCACGCACACCTAACCGCTCTCCTGTACACGTATTGTTTTCGCCACTTGCCGCGAAATATGATTTTGAGACTTCACGTGCTTTATTAGTCTGTAACTGGTGCCAGACACATGTTTGCTTTGAACATTTTTATACTGCGACGAGCTTTTACCCGTGACTTTGTAAGGTGTCAGGCAAATCCAACACCTTACATGAAAATCCTGACATGATAAGCAAATCCAGTAGTATGTCACATAGCTCGGAATAAATCGTGACATTAAATTAACCAAAGTAATACGAGTAACGAGTGAGCAAATGGAATACCACAGACTAACACAAGAATGCCTAAATGCATGTCGTACCTTCCCACCGTGAGGCAGACGCAGTTCCGAGGGGAGAAACGTGGTAAGGGAGGGGCTGGGCACCCACGCCGCGAGCCTACCTGTACGACTATACAACCCGCACGTTTTAGCGTGAGGCTTTTTCGCGTCTCAGGTACGTCAAGGATCACCCCTAGCCCATGTTAAAAGCTAGAGCCCTCCAGAAAAGCAGTATAGATCTTACGATAACACAAAAAGGGCCACTACCACCCGCAAGTTTTAGCGTGAGACTTTTTCGCGTGTCTGTTACATTAGGATCACTCCCCAGCCAATGTTAAAAGATAGAGCCCTCCAGAAGAGCAGTATAGATCTTACGATAACGCTAAAAGGACCACACTAGCTGCAGGTTTTAGCGTGAGACTTTTTAGCGTCTCTGTTACGTTGCAAACTTTAAAAACATTGCCCCACCACGAGAAGTATAACGTTTCTCATTGGATAGACAGAATGTTTGTAGGCGGAGCTTAAGGTTAACATTGAGACCCTGATTGGACAGATGAAAACACAGCCAGATAGTTTTTTTAAACTAACTTCGGTAAATTGTAGTAAGGAGAAGTTAGTGGGTTAGTTCCGAGACGGCGGGCTGGATGGCTGCTGCGCCGGCCGCTGCCGCCCTGACGCTGCTTAAAAACCGACACGGTAATGAACGCACGCGATGCCGCAATTTTGAGCGCATAAGGCTCCACTCAGAACTGCAGAAATCTCATCTGTTACATCCCGTTTTTGCGTAATACTAATGTCGATCGTTAATTAAAACTCATGGTGTTCACATTTGCCACTTGAAGAACAGATCTGAAACGCGATGATTTTTCTTTTATATAGTTATTGAGAAGCCACATCAGCCACTGTAATTTACGACATGTTAAATAAGTAATTGAAGATAATTGAGGGTCACTGTGGACCATTTTGATAGTTTTCTCTTTTGTACAACTTAAATTAAACCTAGATTATAGATGTGATATGGCATAGGTCATCCTTCGATCGATTGTAGAACTTGGAAACCCATTTAGGGAATATTCGTTCACATTTTTGTTGAAGGCAGTTGGTTTTTACCATCCAGTATTAAAACATTTCCTTTTATCAATAGTGCAATTTATAAACGATGTTTTGTGATTAGAATAAATTTCCAATGGTAAACTTAACTGCTTTTTCGACGTTATTTTACCAGCTAACTAAAAATAGGAAAGCCTTGAACCCTTTCCACTATATTTAGTTAGAATTAAGATTCTTTTACAGGGAGTGCAGTGGAGCTGACGCTGAGATCATTTAGTATTTGGTTATATCATCGCTAGTCTCACTGAACTCTTCTGAATTCTACATGTCATGTGTGGTCTGGCGTCTCCTTACCAGCAACAGGTCCCAGGTTCAAACTAGTTAATTCCCTAAAAAAACACGCTCAGAGCGTCGTTGCGCGAAAGTGGTTGCGAGACACGATATAGTACAATCAGACACCACCATGAATGTTTAGAAAATGGCGACCCTGCCAGGATGGTAAAATACCATGATTGAAGGTCGACCGCATGCCTAACTAGGTCAGAAAAATATCCTGCTAAAAAATGTTCGTAGTAAAAAAAAAGTTTTTTCCTTAACTTATACTTAGTCGAAAACAGTAGCTGCAGTGATAGATAGTAAGAAAGTATTCAATGACATTCTAGCAGAGACAATAGCATAATTAAGTTATGAATTTTGAAAATTGTTAGAATTAAGTTTTATCTCCAATGCAAGCGCGCAGGTGGCGTGTACATCGTTGACAAGTTGGTTCTGTCCCAACAAGTAAGTGAATGGATTGTCAGTCTTGGTAGTGTCAAGTCGTGTGAACAAAAAATTTATGAAATTCGTGAGATAGATTGAGCGCCCTGTGAACAAAAAGTTTATGAAACGTGTGAGATCGTATGAGCGCATTTTGACGCGAAGTAGGGCGCGTGAATTGCTTTTAAAACAGAAAATAAGGGATTCGGAAAGATTAGCAATGGCAGATCGAGACCTTGACCGAATTGAGGTAGAGACCCAGCATGAAAATGGACAGAGAATAGAGGACAGTACAACAGACGATGCAGTATCGCGAGAAATAGGACAGATAACGCACCATAACGAGGATAATGTACGCCAAGGCACAGAAAACCTAGGTCAGCATACGACAGAGGAGCAGGAAAGTAGAGAGACAGTCGATGAGGATTCTAACTTGCGTCTTGAATATGTAGAACCCATAGTACAAGTAATCAGAGCTCCCTCACCACAGAGTACAAGGAATGCGAGCAGAAACGTGTCACAGCACAGTTCAATGCAATCGGTTGCGAACCAACACTTGGGCGAAAACACAGAGCGTAGGACGTCGGAAGAAAACGCAATAGGACCCACCAATCTGGCAGAATTGTTACAACAAATTACGGAAACCATGACAAGGCAAAATAAAGAAATTGCGAACCAAATTAAAATTCAAAATGCGGAAACCACGAGACAAATACGCGAGATTAAAGAACAAAACAAAAAAATTCAGTTACACCTAAGTCATATTGAAGATGAGGCAAAAGAATCTCGAGAAGTGATAGGAAATTTAATAACAGGTTTCAATCAATTGAGAACAGACATTGACAAGGTACAAGTGGACGTACGACGTACAAACATTGCGTAATGACACTCAGGACGAGATCAAAACATTACGTAACAACACCCAGGGAGAAGTCAAGAAACTAAAGAAACAGATAAACGTAATTACTAGTCAAGCAGCAGGTACAGCGCGTGAAATTGTTGAAAAAAGTGTGTTACACAAACGTATCACAAAAGCAGCGCTGAAAAGATATGATAACCGCATAGTCAAAATAGAAGCGCAAACGAAGCGACAATTTCAGAAATTGCGAACAGAGTTGTTGCAAACCATTGAAGAGCGTAGTGAACAGGATCGAACAAGCACAGAGTCTGCAAACACATCCATATCTGTAACAGCACAGGAAAAACAAGTAATTAAGGAAGACATTATGCATTTGCGATTCCAATCACAAGCGGAAAGTTGCATATGTGAAATCAGACAGACAGCACCGCGGGTAGGCGAAAGTTACCGTGGACAATGTCCAATGGATCTACCACAACCGGAAAGAACGACGGGAGAAATGATCAGAAACAAAAGTGACGAAGAATCGCGAATTTCATATGGAACTATGACGAAGTACGACTACGATCATTTTCTCACAGTCAGAAAATTCCAACAATTTCGAGAAGGAAACTCATTACATCCACGAACTTTTATTGATCAATTCCGAGTAAGATTACCAGAACACTGGACGCTAGCACACAAATTAGACTTTATATGTGCACACATGACAGGAACAGACGCAGAAACCATGCAGAATGTTGCAGCGACATGCCGATCGTACGAAGATTTCAGAGAGAAGTTTCTCTCACGATATTGTTCCAGCGAAGCACAGAACAGAGTGAAGTACGAATTATTACAGAATCCATATTTTGAAAATTCAGGAGAGAAGAGTCCCGTGAAATTTTTCGAAGTAATGGCAAACAAAAATCAATTCTTAGATGTACCATACAGTGACGGAGAGTTGATTAAATTATGCGCGATGAAGCTACCATTGAAATACCATCAATCATTAGTAGGTCGCGGAGGCAATGACGTCGAAGCATTTAAAGGTATTCTAAGGGAACTAGAGTTCATATTTTCGGAAGATGATGCAAGAAAAAGACGAAGCGCACGTGAAAACGAAAGCAAAAAGCAGTGGAATCCACAAGACACAGTACGAAGAAACAATAATTACGAACCACGTGATAACTTCGCACCAAGAAACGACAATAGATTTCAACAAAGAACCGGTTATGGATTTAGAAGAGAATATGGCAATAACTATAATTCACCCAGGAACGGCAACAACTATTGCAGAGGGAATAACGACCACTGGAACGGGTACTGGCGAACCAATAGACCGACAAATTATCAACCAAGAAACCACTATCAACAAGCTGACCAAGAAAAGCGAATACAGACAGAAGAGGTTGCGGTAAGACCACCAAAACCCGAAAAACGTTCGAATTGACAACTAAGCGCTCATGCCAAAGAGAATGACGCACCGACCCAGGACAATTGCAGCACCTTGAACAGAGAAGTAAAAATCTTATCACGAGAAGAGAAGAAGGACGAAACAAATCCGCAGGGACCAGATGAGAACGAAGACAGAAAAATAAGAATATCGTGTTGGGACGAAATTAATTGGGAGAATACTGACGAGGAAGATGAATTACCAGAGGCATGCACAACGAATGTAGGACGAAAGGACGAAGTAATGGGTATTGCAGAGCTATTTGAGATGGAAACCAGGGAAAGCGAATTCAATGAGGATAATGCGCAGTCGACTGAAGTTGAAAATAAGTTACAAGTGGGCACACAACCCAACGTATATAATGAAGGAAGTTATGAAGCGATAATTAGAGCATTTAGATGCCATTATGTGGAAGGAGCGACGAAAAAGGAGAAAATAGACGAGGATGAGGAAAAAGTAGAAGATGTTGAAGAAAGCGTAAATGATGGAAGAAATAGAGAAGAGGAAATAAAAGAGAGAGAAGTAGCAGTCGAAGCTTATCCTACAGAAAGTTCGAATTCACAAGGGAAATTCCTAAAAAGACTCGTGTATGATTCAGTGGAGAATTCGTTGATGCAAGAGGAAGAAGAACAGAACCAACCCTTTGAAATTCAACCAATTGTGAATGCCATGGTAAAGCATATCCCAGTCAATATTGTAATTGATAGCGGAAGTGAACTGACTGCGATCTCAGAAAATTTATTCATGCAGTGTAATGCCAATGAGGAATTGCCAGTTCTGAAAACACGTAAGATTAAAGTAAGAGGTCCTATTAGAAACAATGCTGCGGAAGTTACGAGACAAACAAGGTTAACTCTTTCGTGCCAAGGTCAAAAGATAGAAGCCAACTTCGTGATTATACCTAAACTAACTGTAGATTTGATTATAGGTGCAGATTTTTTTAAATGAGAGACTAGCGATAATAGATATGGGGAAAGGTAGCGTATCATTCGGGAATGTCACACTTCTCTTTGAGCAAAAGCTAAAATTAGAAGAAATACCAGTTATAAACAAACAATTAAGAATGATGCGAGAAAAGGAGGATGAAGAATTAGAATGGTATGCACAAAAGGGGGAATCGCCTCAACTCATGTTAGAAGTCCATAAAGAAATCGACGAAAAATTGCAAGAAGTTCAAGGTATTTCGGAACACAGTAAAAGAGAATTAGAAGGTATTTTACGAGAGAAAGCAGATGTATTTTTACCTAAGACTGGTAGTATTACACACTTTCAGTACAAGTTTGAAGATTAATTTTATTACTGGTAAATAATCAGCACAATATTTCAAGATTATGTTGCAGATAAGATCGTCAGGTGAAAGAAGAATGAAGAGAGAGGAAGGTGGGAAAAAGAAAGTAGTTTCAATAATAACACAATAGTACCATAGCTTAAGGTGAAGGGATAAAGCGTAGATAGTCTAACAGCATGAAATACTAAAATTCCATACACCACGACACTACACAAAAATAAAAAACGAATTTGAGGATTCTTGAGTAGACGTTAAGACTCCAAATATCTTAGAATTATAACATGGAAAGGGCGCCGAAATTTGTGAAGCTTTTTAAGTAGGCGCAAAACAAGTAGATAATAGATATATGTTAGATGATTATAAGTAAAACTTTTTGTAAGAACAATTGTAAAAAACTCCAACAAAGACCAGATGCAACGACCCACAAGTTGCAACGCGAAATGTATCAAGAAAGAAAAGGACGTAATTAGCAAGACACGATTCCTACATAGCAGGAGCGGCGAGAGAAGGAAAAGGACAGCGAACTAACAGAATGCCCTTGTAGCGAAAGTGGGCAATAAATTTGCCCACTAGGAGGAATCATGCTGGGGTGGAACACCGAGCCGCACAGTGACAGACCCATGCTGAGACGCGGCGGGCGGCGCTGGGACGGCGAACGCCGGAAGGGTCTCCGAGCCTCGAATGAACGGAGCGAGCAAAAAACGACCGGACGAGAAGACCGCTTGGGCAAACCACCGCTGGCAAAAAATATGCGTAAAAGTCACACTACTGCTATTAAACCGCACGCTGATGCACGAAACTGAAGAAGGACTTCCACAAAGTAAAAATGACGCGCCCAAACAATTTATCAAACTGTTACTAGGAGGAGAACTTCAAAGCGACTAGTTATCAATAAATATTTCCATATCCTGCCCAGAGAAGAACCAAGAAGCAAGTAAGAAGCAGAGAAAAAGCCGGAAGAACAGAAGTTGAAGATTCGCAAGATTGAGACCAAGAAAGAAGATGGGTGAAGAATAGACGACATACCTTCCCAAATCCCTATCCTATTGTAAACTAGTCGTCTGCGAAGTATTATAAACGAAAAAACGACCGCATTCAGCGACACATAACGATGACTTTCACGCATACAAAGCCAGTAAACCACGAGATTCTGCACTCACAGCTCCATTCCATTATGGGACCTCCGCAACAGCAACACACACTTGCAAAACCATCAAGGAACGACGAACGAAGCTGTACATCAAATACTTGCCCAGATCCATCCCGCTCAAGTCCATCACCTTCGTGCAAAAACATTCGCCAACCTCATGCTTGAACATTCATAGGATTGTGTGAACGTGTGAAATCAAATTATATGATGTAGGAATTGTGCAAAAGAAACGTGTGAAAAACTAAATACGTTAAGCACACCAGACAGCTAATAAACTACAAAATAACAGTTATTGACTATGGACTTAAGTAAAAAAATAGACTGTCGATAAAAACAAGTCATTAGTTCTGAAATGGACAGTATATAAAGAAACAATATGCCACTTATTTTCTCCTCACAAAAATGAAAGAATAACTATATTTTACTTAGTTTCTCCTTATAAAAACAAAGAATAAAAAATTATCTTGTTGGATGTTTTCCCTTTCTTTAACATTTGTACCATTTATTAGGATAATACCTCAATACGTGTGTATGTATATTTCTTTGTCAAAGCAATTTTTTTAACATTTGTACCATTTGTTAGGATAATATTTGAATACTTGTGCATGTATATTTCTTTGTCAAAGCAATTCTAGGAAATAATTCTTATTTGTTAGTATAACAATGTTGAAATGAGTGTCTAGAAACAAAAGCATTTTACTTGTACATGATATTTAGAAAATGTGTTAGGAATAGATTTTACTTTATTACTAAATTTACAAAAACAATATTTCTAAGAAAATCGATGTGAAAGACTCCTCACTTTCGATAACAAACTTCTTAAAAAACAAACATCACACTTAAATAAAGAAAGAAAATAAATAAAAACTAATAATAGTATAAAAATATTCTTCTCTTGTCATTTTTAATTATAATGTGGAAGAATATAAAAATATAAATTAGTAATACCTAGCATAGAACAGAATAACGTGGCTGAACAGTAGGCAACAAAATTTAGACACCAGAATAATTTTTGACTGATTTAGACAACGATTCAATCATTGCCTAACTTCAGTGGAAATATTAAGTTCGAAGGGTGGTGATATGTAAGGTGTCAGGCAAATCCAACACCTTACATGAAAATCCTGACATGATAAGCAAATCCAGTAGTATGTCACATAGCTCGGAATAAATCGTGACATTAAATTAACCAAAGTAATACGAGTAACGAGTGAGCAAATGGAATACCACAGACTAACACAAGAATGCCTAAATGCATGTCGTACCTTCCCACCGTGAGGCAGACGCAGTTCCGATGGGGGAAACGTGTTAAGGGAGGGGCTGGGCACCCACGCTGTGAGCCTACCTGCACGACTATACAAGCCGCACGTTTTAGCGTGAGGCTTTTTCGCGTCTCAGGTACGTCAAGGATCACCCCCAGCCCATGTTAAAAGCTAGAGCCCTCCAGAAAAGCAGTATAGATCTTACGATAACACAAAAAGGGCCACTACCACCCGCAAGTTTTAGCGTGAGACTTTTTCGCGTGTCTGTTACATTAGGATCACTCCCCAGCCAATGTTAAAAGATAGAGCCCTCCAGAAGAGCAGTATAGATCTTACGATAACGCTAAAAGGACCACACTAGCTGCAGGTTTTAGCGTGAGACTTTTTAGCGTCTCTGTTACGTTGCAAACTTTAAAATCATTGCCCCACAACGAGAAGTATAACGTTTCTCATTGGATAGACAGAATGTTTGTAGGCGGAGCTTAAGGTTAACATTGAGACCCTGATTGGTCAGATGAAAACACAGCCAGATAGTTTTTTTTTAAACTACCTTCGGTAAATTGTAGAAAGGAGAAGTTAGTGGGTTAGTTCCGAGACGGCGGGCTGGATGGCTGCTGCGCCGGCCGCTGCCGCCCTGACGCTGCTTAAGCACCGACAAGGTAATGAACGCACGCGATGCCGCATTTTTGAGCGCATAAGGCTCCACTCAGAACTGCAGAAGTCTCATCTGTTACATCCCGTTTTTGCGTAGTACTAATGTCGATCGTTAATTAAAACTCATGGTGTTCACATTTGCCACTTGAAGAACAGATCTGAAACGCGATGATTTTTCTTTTATATAGTTATTGAGAAGCCACATCAGCCACTGTAATTTACGACATGTTAAATAAGTAATTGAAGATAATTGAGGGTCACTGTGGACCATTTTGATAGTTTTCTCTTTTGTACAACTTAAATTAAACCTAGATTATAGATGTGATATGGCATAGGTCATCCTTCGATCGATTGTAGAACTTGGAAACCCATTTAGGGAATATTCGTTCACATTTTTGTTGAAGGCAGTTGGTTTTTACCATCCAGTATTAAAACATTTCCTTTTATCAATAGTGCAATTTATAAACGATGTTTTGTGATTAGAATAAATTTGCAATGGTAAACTTAACTGCTTTTTCGACGTTATTTTACCAGCTAACTAAAAATAGGAAAGCCTTGAACCCTTTCCACTATATTTAGTTAGAATTAAGATCTTTTACAGGGAGTGCAGTGGAGCTGACGCTGAGATCATTTAGTATTTGGTTATATCATCGCTAGTCTCACTGAACTCTTCTGAATTCTACATGTCATGTGTGGTCTGGCGTCTCCTTACCAGCAACAGGTCCCAGGTTCAAACTAGTTAATTCCCTAAAAAACACGCTCAGAGCGTCGTTGCGCGAAATTGGTTGGGAGACACGATACAGTACAATCAGACACCACCATGAATGTTTAGAACTTCATCCGCTCATGAAAGACGCCGGCGCGGGCGGCGGCTGACAAAGCTTTGCCATCCTGCCGTCACATTTGATTGTTTGCAGCAAGCGACTGTGTCCTGTGGTGTGTAACAGCACATACAGCACTTTAACGGCAAATTGGGATAACTTTGGTTCTATGCGACGTGTCAAAATGAAATCGCAGTTTAAGTTAGACCGCCAAAAATACAACAGAAAATCGCATCCAATTCAGTGCATTAGTTTTTGCATCGTGCGCGTACAGACATACAAAAATTCTAAAAATAATTTTTTCGCTTCGATAGCTATTATAAAAAACACACTCATATTTAGTTTTCTTACTAATTCTTACTAATGGTGAACAAATTCTGAGCGCTAAATAAATGTCTACTGTATTCGAAATCATCTAAATAAAGACCACAGTGTTTTATGGTGATATCAAACACAAATAGCTGATTAGTACATAGTTACATACCGAGAGCCAACATACTTTTTAATTGTTTAAACTTCGGGGTATATATGAACAAACAGTAATCGCTGTTGCCAACGCCAACACTCCGGCGCTTTTACATTTCAATTGTTCTGCTGTGTGGCGTTGGTTGCATGCAAGAGGTTTGTTGCATAAACTAAATGTCACTAAGAAGCTGTTGCTGGCAATCCGACACACCGATTACCCTGTTCTTCATCGTGACGTCAGAAATATTATTAATCAGTTTACAGAATGTTGCGAACTTAGCCAAATGGTGAGATAATTCGCGTTTTTCGCTAGTCTACTTGCAAAAAATAAATGTTATACTTGAAATTACTGTCAAAAAAACTCTAACTTTATAAGAGTTTTCGCGCCAGGCGCGGCGTCTGTAGCATTTGCTGACTCCTGCTACATGGCTAATCCGGCACTGGTGGGAGACATGTGGTGATAACGTTAGTGACT
Source organism: Schistocerca gregaria (assembly GCF_023897955.1). Classification (NCBI taxonomy): domain Eukaryota; kingdom Metazoa; phylum Arthropoda; class Insecta; order Orthoptera; family Acrididae; genus Schistocerca; species Schistocerca gregaria. Next base: position 470,434,561 of record NC_064920.1, read on the forward strand.
ATGTAGAAAAGTATGTAAAAGATGTAAGCTCATTAGCGATTTTTTTGCTTTCTTACTTACTAAACTTTTTGGTAATAAATTATTGTGCGTTACTTTCCGATCTTACTTCGTAAATAGTTGAATTTGCATATCCAAGAATGTAGGACATTTCACGACAGTTTTATGTTTGTTGCATGTCGCCTTCCTGGTGCTGCAGTTTTAATTGCCAGCAGTGTACCTTCCTGAGCCGGGCCAAATATATCTCTTGTATGTGCAGTGCCACCTCTGGCAGGCAAGTTCTACGCGCCGGATGAAGGTACCAAACAGGTGGACCCTGCGTTCATTGCCATGATCGAAGAAGGGAGCCGCAAGGGCCCCAAGGACAAGTGGGATGCGCCGCAGACCGGAAATCAGTGGTAAGGTTAAAAGACGTCTGTCTACTCTAGACAGGAACCGGTACCTCTAGGTTACTTGTTCAGCTATTACATACCTCCGTAGCAGAGGTCGCTAACCTATATTTTTGCTGTATCATTCAACTCACAGGTAGTCGGCTTGAATACAGTACATTTCCCCACTCGGCGTACACTGATGCCACAAAACTCGTGGGATACCGATATGCAGGTATACAGTTGGTGGGCACAAGGTATAAAAGGGCAGTGAATTGGCGGAGCTGTCATTTGTACTCAGGCGATTCATTTGAATAGGTTTCAGACGGAGTTATTGCCGCACGACGGGACTATGTCAATAGCTGCACTTAGCTCAAACGTCAGAAGTGTGCTTCCTCCCTCCAGCCAAAGTTCGGTGGGCCGTGGGCTCTCAGTTTATCTGACGTGGTACACACGCACCGTTTATTTTACATTTTATGCGAGTCTTTGGCCCTTTTGGGCGTTCTGTATTAGTATTGGACCATGCCTCTTTAGGCAGTTTGTAGTTTTAGTTTGTTCCGAAGACGGCGTGATTACGCGCCGAAACCTAGGTCAACATCCGGTTTCAATTTGCAATTCGGGCGGATTCTCTATAATCATTAAATTATTCACTGTTGCTGACGCGCTGCAATGTTAAAAGTTCTCACGATACATTTATACTTTTCCATCATCCTATAAAGTCTGTAATAAAATCACAGAATCACCCTGTATACATATACATTTACAGGCGCCGACGCACATAACTTTTACACTCAGTAGTGTCGTTTGTGACGTTTCCGGACATGGGTTCCTATGCAAAACGTGATCTACAAGTCCCCTCCAAAAGCTCTAGAAGTGTGTAACATGAACTGTGATACACCCGGTATATGTACACATGGTGTATCATAGCTAGTACCGAAAACTAGCACAGGTAAAAGCATATAATAACAGAAGAAAAATGTTACAAGTAGACATGAGTTCGAAAACGAGCTGTTTACGAGATAACTTCGAATATGAGGTTACGAGTCCCCACTGACCTCAGTACATGATAACAGAAGCAAAACTGTTCCAAGTAGACATGAGTTCGAAAATGAGCTGTTTGCGAGATAACTTCGAATGTGTGGTTACGAGTCGCCACTGACCTCAGCATGAAGTAGTTGTCATAGTTCACACAAACTTATTTGAAGTGTAAACTTATAGATTAGATTAAGTCCCCATCTACTTGAGCTCAAATATCGCTCTTGATAGGACAACGATAAATTTTGCTGCTGATGCATAACTGCTTATACTGCAGCAATACGGTCCCAAAATCGAGCAAGGCCTGTTTTTTGGCCTCCAAACATCACATGACCTCATTCCTCTATATGTTTCTGTCTGGGATCACCACAAAAGAGAACTGTACATCACGCCCATTGATTAGATTGAAGAACTGGGCAGGGGGGGGGGGAACTGAATTGTACAGTCATGTCACGATTTACAGTCATGGCCAGCCGATGTGGCCGAGCGGTTCTAGGCGCTTTAGTCTGGAACCGCGCGACCGCTACGGTCGCAGGTTCGAATCCTGCCTCGGGCCTGGATGTGTGTGACGTCCTTAGGTTAGTTAGGTTTAAGTACTTCTAAGTTCTAGGGAACTTATGACCACAGATGTTAAGTCCCATAGTGCTCAGAGCCATTTGAATCATTTTTTCGCTTTTTTTTTTTGTTTTACACTCATGTCAGAATTCTGAACACTCCCAGGAGTGTAAGTGACCACATTAAGCTACCTCTATAGTTTTCGAGTAATTTAATGAAAACTAAGTTTGTAACTAAAACACCCCCCATCTGTAAATTTAATGCCAGAAAATTTTGGTCATAGCACATGATAAAACCTGTTAAATAATAGAGCTATAACAAGTTTTAGTACTGTACTTTAATTACAACCTATGCAAGGTCTCTTAGAGGTAAGTTCAGCGGTAACAATCTACTATCGGTTTCACTCTAAAAATTCTAGAAGGCAGAGTTTTTATGCAAGCGAGCTGAGACTCTTTCTGTGATTTCAAGTAACATGTATACATACCTGTAAAAATTAAGATGATTCTAAATTAATTCATAACTTGGTTATTAAATATTGTGTGTACGAGAAAGCGCCCGTTTAGTGACTGCTGTAGTGTGCAGAAGGCGGTTGACAGCAGGTGTTCCCTTGGCCGTCCGCTGCGCCACATACACTCCTGGAAATGGAAAAAAGAACACATTAACACCGGTGTGTCAGACCCACCATACTTGCTCCGGACACTGCGAGAGGGCTGTACAAGCAATGATCACACGCATGGCACAGCGGACACACCAGGAACCGCGGTGTTGGCCGTCGAATGGCGCTAGCTGCGCAGCATTTGTGCACCGCCGCCGTCAGTGTCAGCCAGTTTGCCGTGGCATACGGAGCTCCATCGCAGTCTTTAACACTGGTAGCATGCCGCGACAGCGTGGACGTGAACCGTATGTGCAGTTGACGGACTTTGAGCGAGGGAGTATAGTGGGCATGCGGGAGGCCGGGTGGACGTACCACCGAATTGCTCAACACGTGGGGCGTGAGGTCTCCACAGTACATCGATGTTGTCACCAGTGGTCGGCGGAAGGTGCACGTGCCCGTCGACCTGGGACCGGACCGCAGCGACGCACGGATGCACGCCAAGACCGTAGGATCCTACGCAGTGCCGTAGGGGACCGCACCGCCACTTCCCAGCAAATTAGGGCCACTGTTGCTCCTGGGGTATCGGCGAGGACCATTCGCAACCGTCTCCATGAAGGTGGGCTACGGTCCCGCACACCGTTAGGCCGTCTTCCGCTCACGCCCCAACATCGTGCAGCCCACCTCCAGTGGTGTCGCGACAGGTGTGAATGGAGGGACGAATGGAGACGTGTCGTCTTCAGCGATGAGAGTCGCTTCTGCCCTGGTGTCAATGATGGTCGTATGCGTGTTTGGCTCCGTGCAGGTGAGCGCCACAATCAGGACTGCATACGACCGATGCACAAAGGGCCAACACCCGGCATCACGGTGTGGGGAGCGATCTTCTACACTGGCCGTACACCTCTGGTGATCGTCGAGGGGACACTGAATAGTGCACGGTACATCCAAACCGTCATCGAACCCATCGTTCTACCATTCCTAGACCGGCAAGGGAACTTGCTGTTCCAACAGGACAATGCACGTCAGCATGTATCCCGTGCCACCCAATGTGCTCTAGAAGGTGTAAGTCAACTACCCTGGCCAGCAAGATCTCGGATCTTTCCCCCATTGAGCATGTTTGGGACTGGATGAAGCATCGTCTCACGCGGTCTGCACGTCCAGCACGGACGCTGGTCCAACTGAGGCGCCAGGTGGAAATGGCATGGCAAGCCGTTCCACAGGACTACATCAGCATCTCTACGATCGTCTCCATGGGAGAATAGCAGCCTGCATTGCTGCGAAAGGTGGATATACACTACTAGTGCCGACATTGTGCATGCTCTGTTGCCTGTGTCTATGTGTCTGTGGTTCTGTCAGTGTGATCATGTGATGTATCTGACCCCAGGAATGTGTCAATAAAGTTTCCCCTTCCTGGGACAATGAATTCACGGTGTTCTTATTTCAATTTCCAGGAGTGTATATGGCCGAAAGAGTCAGGCTTCAGGAATTGTGAAACGAACCCTATCGTCCAGGACCGTGTGCCACAGAGTGCCGATTCGTCACGAGATGGAAAATTCTAGGCGTCTATTGTGCTGTAGGTGTAGATGTAAGCGCTGTAGTGTGTGAGTGAGACAGATAAGAGAACCTAGGTCGTAGGAAACCCCGTATAAACCTTTTGTGGCCAGGGAGACGTAGCAGTGTTAAATATGGAGGACCTAAGATCGGCCATAAAGGGAAACATTTATGAAAACTATTTAATTCTGTAGTAATTCAGGGAATGAAGCCACAGTAATTTTAATCTACAATCCTTCATAAATTTTCATGGTGATCCCAATAAAACTTGAATACTGATCATACCTGTAATAGTTTACCGAGCGGGGTGGCGCAGTGGTTAGACACTGCACTCGCATTCGGGAGGACGACGGTTCAATCCCACGTCCGGCCATCCTGATTTAGGTTTTCCGTGATTTCCCTAAATCACTCCAGGCAAATGCTGGGATGGTTCCTCTGAAAGGACGCGGCCGACTTCCTTCCCCATCCTTCCCTAATCCGATGAGACCGATGACCACGCTGTCTGGTCTCCTTCCCCGAACAACCAAACCAAACCTATAATAGTTTAGGATTTACTGTTACAGTGAAATTCACAAGTTTTGTAACAGAGACCTGAATGCTAAAATCTGAACGCTTTGGTCGATCTTAACGGTCGACATTTCATATAGAAGCGCATCATTAAAATGATGTTTGTTGTAAATATCAACTCTCTAACTTGTTTAAAATATATAGTAAATTTAAATTACCAGTATTTTCATCAGATCATCATTTCCTCCACACAAAACGCATTGAATGATGACAGCATGACAACTTTTTGAATTGTTAGGTAATAGAATATTTGTTGTAAAGTTTAGTGCATAATAGTTACTTTTGTTCTTCATTTATTTATCAGAAACCACATTGGTGCAAGGCTACTGGACATGGCATTCAAAGCTAAGAAGGAAATTGTATCGGTTTTATGTAAAAGAATTTAACCTTTATTATGTAATGGCTATTATTGTTACTTTATTTAGACTGTGAAAGTCGTCAAGCTTTGATTATTTAAATGTGCTAAAATGTAGAATAAGCTGTAGCCAATCAGATAGACGGTTTCAGGAAAAGGACCTGTCCTAGTCAGTTGAGCGACGATGTTCGGCACGTGGGAGATGCGGCCGGAGACGGGCAGAGGGACAGTTCTCGTCTATATACCAAAGGTACAGTGATTCTAGAGATGCGAAAGCGAACGGTCGGTCTATAGGTAGTTAGGAAGTGAAAAGACTTAGAAAATTCCGCGTTGTGTGGTATCGCGGGACGCAGACTCTGTGCTGTGAGCAGCCGCAAGCCTGGTGTGAACTCTTTTTAACTTTTCGTGAAGATAACGAGGTCGAGTATTGGACTTGTATTTCACGATGAGGTTGTGAATGATCGAACTGTGTAGCAGTAACTCTAAATACAGCCACTTTCGTTATTAGTTCACTTTCTAAATAAACATAATTCTAAACAAATCGCAACAGTATGGCCTACATCATTATGGGTCGTAAATTTAGTTCTTGATATTATTATTATTATTGTTACTATTGTTATATGTTATATATAGTTATATGTTTCATACAACTTCGCAAACTTGCCATCAGCCAGACAATTTAACCAAAGGGTCACAAGTGTCTAATTAAGGGCGTGTAATGCGACACATGCGGTTCAACCTCAAGATGAGTTTGAGCCGAGACATTTCGTCGAAGAGGAACCTCATGTGAGCCTGAACATCTCTGGGATGTTAGCTCGCAAGATGAGAATAGTACAGGGTCTTTGTGATTTACTTATGCGAAAGTAACCTTTCATTGAGGAAAAGGTAAACAACTGACAGAAATGTTTGATACAGTACTGAATGCAGTATATCTTCAAGTTTCATTTACGAATGTTCAGTGTGGCTACCTTTTGTAACACGACAAATATCCCACCTTACATAATTTTTTTATTTTGTTTTAGTCATCATCCAAAGGATATCATTTGTCCTTAGAATATTTGCATGTAACATATGATAACAATGCATATCATAATAAACAAGCAAAGCAAATTACATACCCAAAGTACATAAATAGAGGACAAGAACGTAGTACAAGAAAAAGACTTGCTCATAACAAACTATTTAGGGCATTAACTGCGCCTTACACACAGATATGTTGGGGGAATTTAACAGAATCTTTTAAGTATTATATAATTTGAAAATAAATTTAAATTCCTTTAAATTATTGAAAGCAAGTAAAGGTTTCAATTTATTATCTGACAAGACATTCATTGACACTGTAGAAGTATTTATCCATCAGGTATTTTTTTACTTCATGCTGGAATTTACTTTTGTCTTCCAGCTCTTTAATTTGTGATGGAAGTGCATTTAAAAAATACATTCCTGAGTGGGTCACATGGTTCTAACTTCTGGTGCTTGCTGTGTAGGAAATGTAGAAGTCTTTGCAATGCCTTGTATTGTGCTTATGGTAGCTAGAGTTGGTTTGAAGATTACAGTCATTTTTACTGGTCATTACCAGCCATTTTAAAAATCAGTTTCATACCAAATTCTTTGAAACAAGTCTTGATGCTCGTGTAATCCATTATCGCAGCTTGTCGACGTTTCACGGAAGCGAAGTGACAAACACTCTTGTCTTTAATGTAGCCTCATACACAAAAGTCCATTGGGGTAAATGAGATGATCGTGGTGGTTAGTGTGGGGCGGCGGGTTACATTTGGTGGTGGTTCGTCGTCTTTTTACGAGAGCCAGGCAACTATTTATGTGGTCAGTCAGAATGCGATGGAATACGTACTGACCATAGTTTCCAGTCTGCACGTCCACATTCTTGCCAGCCCACTGAAAGAAATGTTTCTGTTCTCGTTTTGCTTAGCGGGATCAAGACTATGATTATAAATGAAGATTTAGAGTTCTAATTCATACATATATTTGGTAAAGTTTCACACGCACATCATTGTGAAAGTCATTATGTTCATACTGACAGTAAATCTTTTTGTACTAAACAGCACTATTAGCAGTTCAGATGCCACAAAAGTGGAAAATAATGGTCACCACTTGCCATGCGGATTTGTAAATATCACGGACGGCACACTCACAGTTACTTTAGCGGAAATCTAAGCTATCGAGGACGGTGTACAGTCCTCGCGAGTTCACTATCAGGTATTACAGAAAATCAGCGTTTTGCCACAGACCGTCTCTGACGCCATCCGAGACAGTGCGCAATCCGGCCTTTGACAGACGCGGATCTTACAGTGGCTGGGTGCGAACTGAAGCCTAGTCTTGCGTCTCGGGCTGTATTTATATACACTCCTGGAAATTGAAATAAGAACACCGTGAATTCATTGTCCCAGGAAGGGGAAACTTTATTGACACATTCCTGGGGTCAGATATATCATATGATCACACTGACAGAACCACAGGCACATAGACACAGGCAACAGAGCATGCACAATGTCGGCACTAGTACATTTATATCCACCTTTCGCAGCAATGCAGGCTGCTATTCTCCCATGGAGACGATCGTAGAGATGCTGGATGTAGTCCTGTGGAACGGCTTGCCATGCCATTTCCACCTGGCGCCTCAGTTGGACCAGCGTCCGTGCTGGACGTGCAGACCGCGTGAGACGACGCTTCATCCAGTCCCAAACATGCTCAATGGGGGACAGATCCGGAGATCTTGCTGGCCAGGGTAGTTGACTTACACCTTCTAGAGCACATTGGGTGGCACGGGATACATGCGGACGTGCATTGTCCTGTTGGAACAGCAAGTTCCCTTGCCGGTCTAGGAATGGTAGAACGATGGGTTCGATGACGGTTTGGATGTACCGTGCACTATTCAGTGTACCCTCGACGATCACCAGAGGTGTACGGCCAGTGTAGGAGATCGCTCCCCACACCATGATGCTGTGTGCCTCGGTCGTATGCAGTCCTGATTGTGGCGCTCACCTGCACGGCGCCAACCACGCATACGACCATCATTGGCACCAAGGCAGAAGCGACTCTCATCTTTGAAGACGACACGTCTCCATTCGTCCCTCCATTCACGCCTGTCGCGACACCACTGGAGGCGGGCTGCACGATGTTGGGGCGTGAGCGGAAGACGGCCTAACGGTGTGCGGGACCGTAGCCCACCTTCATGGAGACGGTTGCGAATGGTCCTCGCCGATACCCCAGGAGCAACAGCGTCCCTAATTTGCTGGGAAGTGGCGGTGTGGTCCCCTACGGCACTGCGTAGGATCCTACTGTCTTGGCGTGCATCCGTGCGTCGCTGCGGTCCGGTCCCAGGTCGACGGGCACGTGCACCTTCCGCCGACCACTGGTGACAACATCGATGTACTGTGGAGACCTCACGCCCCACGTGTTGAGCAATTCGGCGGTACGTCCACCTGGCCTCCCGCATGCCCACTATACGCCCTCGCTCAAAGTCCGTCAACTGTACATACGGTTCACGTCCACGCTGTCGCGGCATGCTACCAGTGTTAAAGACTGCGATGGAGCTCCGTATGCCACGGCAAACTGGCTGACACTGACGGCGGCGGTGCACAAATGCTGCGCAGCTAGCGCCATTCGACGGCCAACACCGCGGTTCCTGGTGTGTCCGCTGTGCCATGCGTGTGATCTTTGCTTGTACAGCCCTCTCGCAGTTTCCGGAGCATTTATGGTGGGTCTGACACACCGGTGTTAATGTGTTCTTTTTTCCATTTCCAGGAGTGTATGTGGCGCAGCGGACGGCCAAGGGAACACCTGCTGTCATCCGCCTTCTGCACACTACAGCAGTCACTAAACGGGCGCTTTCTCGTACACACAATATTTAATAACCAAGTTATGAATTAATTTAGAATCATCTTAATTTTTACAGGTATGTATACATGTTACTTGAAATCACAGAAAGAGTCTCAGCTCGCTTGCATAAAAACTTTGCCTTCTAGAATTTTTAGAGTGAAACCGGTAGTAGATTGTTACCGCTGAACTTACCTCTAAGAGACCTTGCATAGGTTGTAATTAAAGTACAGTACTAAAACTTGTTATAGCTCTATTATTTAACAGGTTTTATCATGTGCTATGACCAAAATTTTCTGGCATTAAATTTACAGATGGGGGGTGTTTTAGTGACAAATTTAGTTTTCATTAAATTACTTGAAAACTATAGAGGTAGCTTAATGTGTTCACTTAGTTATTATATTTAAAGTTGAACTGAAGCATCATACGAATTTTTACATTTCTAAGTCTAATATTTAGCGCCTTCAATTTTTCTTAAAAACGTTGATTCTGACCACAGTTTTTATTTTATCATGTTGAGACTTGCACCAGTTAATTTTGACATACATTGGAATATTATGACCTATTTCTGGCTTTCTAGCTTTATCATTATTTTCTTTAAACGATGTATCTATGAAAACCTTTAATCTAATCACTCTTAAGACTTGACATTTAAAACATTATTTCATTAAAGTATATGTTGAAAAAGTTTGAAAAAGCAATTTTAACCCAGACGCGTTATGGTGACATGGCGCTACTAGCAGTGAACTGGGGTATGGTTCAAATCTCTCTGAGCACTATGGGACGTAACTGCCGTGGTCATCAATCCCCTAGAACTTAGAACTACTTAAAGCTAAGTAACCTAAGGACATCAAACACGTTCATGCCCGAGGCAGGATTCGAACCTGCGACCGTAGTCGTCGCGCGGTTCCAGACTGTAGCGGCTAGAACCGCTCGGCCACCCCGGCTGGCTGGGGTCAAGTCGCGGCACACTCAGTCGCCTCTGTACCTCACAAATGATGCAGCGCTTGTTCCGCCACATCACGACATTGTTCAAGCACGAGAAGTCCAAGTCGGCCCACATTCCTACGGAGACACGCAACAGTTCGAATTTCTAGGATTTGAATGACGAGTATTTAGAGGTCTGCGCGGGTGTGGGTATCCACCGTATTTGTTACTTGGCTGATAAAATCGCGACAGGCGCAGATATCCGCAGGTCATCTGCCGATAATGAGCAAGGCATCTTCTCAGTACGTATGTTGCAATGTTAGTTGAAACAGTTTAAAACCATCGTCATTTTCAGCTGCCTTAGCACAAGATCAGAGAAATATAATTGATTCTACACACGTATTTTCATCATTTAATACTATTACATTGATTTTTTTTTTTTTTTTTTTTTTTTTTTTTTTTTGAATAGCGTTTCCAATCTCACGAGATCCGAGCCGCTACTGTGTGTGCTCCGGAGCGCCAATGCTTTCCTGTTTGGAATGGGCTGCTTTAGAGTAGGTATAGAGCATTTCCTGTGATTTAAGAAGTCGAAAGTAGTTAAGTTGTCGCGGCAATGGCAGCCTAACAATAACTATGTCATTACATACGATAATTCTAAGTACTGCTGTCTATTACTACTAATCACTCATTCAAAAGTTAAGTATATGCGGATGCGGATTAGGAACTTGCGGATGCGGTGCGGATGCAGATTGCATTTTTCTTATCGGCGCAGACCTCTAAAAATATTTCCTAATACCCTCCACGCTCTCAGTTCTAAGCTGGCACATGTCGTTGATTCACCCTGACTACGAATTAAGACTGCCGAACGTGTTCAGTTGTTGCATCGCGGACTGCTGGCCGACTCTGACCCGGCGTCTTATACGATACACAGCCAATTTCTGTGAAACGATTGTACCAATTAATAACAGTTTGTCTCTGAGGTGGTGGCTTGTGGTATTTAGTCCTGAATTGTCTCTGAACTATAGTAGCGGATTTGGATTCATGAAACCATGAACAACACTGCGCACGCTCTGCGCCGTTATTCGACTTCATGATGACTGTTGGAATAACTAGTTCGTGCATGTTCACGTCTTAGGCGGGAACAGAATGGAAATGAGCGTGTGGCATCACTGGCCGGGAGGTCCCATTCGGGGAAGTCCGGCCGCCAAGTGCAAGTCTTATTTCAGTCGACGCCACATTGGGGGACTTGCGCGCCGGTGATGAGGATGAAATGATGATAAGGACAACACAACACCCAGTTCATGAGCGGAGAAAATCTCCAACACGACAGGGAATCGAACCCGGGCCCGCTTGCATGGGAAGCAAGCACGTTACCACCCAGCTAAGCAGGCTGAAGATACGTAGCCCGATCTACAGTGGTGTACACGTCGCAGCGGTCCAAGCAAAGTGGTGCCAACGCAAATGTTCGCGATTTTCAAGATTCCGATTAACATCACACAGGGAAGATCCGTTCGTACGTGAAGAGAGTAAACGACAGTGGACTCGTACTGCACCAGAGATTCGTGAGGAAATACGGGTAAATACTATGCGAGCAGCTGCAATCTCTGTCTCAACAGTGCAACGCTGTCTCCGTGAAGAAGCTCTAAAGGAGTGAATAGCTGCCGAAAAGTCATCACTACTCAAATAAAGTAAGGTGAAATGATTGCAGTGGGTACAGAAACAGAAAAACTGGAGTGTGCAGCAGTGCTCCAAAGTGTTGTTCACGGACGAATCCAAGTTTGAAGTGTTTATAAGCCATCGTCGAATGTTTGTTCGTCAACTTACTGGAAAGGGTATGAAGAGGGCATCATGGTGGAGAGTCACTCATGCACGGGGATGTTTTTCGGGTGATCTAGTGACAATTAATAGAACATTAAGGAAGGAAAGGTACCACAAGCTGCTGATCAACAGTGCAGTTCCATCTGGACTCATTAGTCACGGGTTTGCTCTGCAACAGAACAGTTACACCAAATATGCTTCTGAAATGTGCAGAGGATATTTCAAGGGAAAAGAGAAATGTGGGAAACTGAAGAATACGAATTCTCCAAGTCAGTCATCTGATTTAAATCCCATTGATTTCTTATGGCAGTGGGGTCATAACATTGAGATCATCTAACGTTGAAGATTTTTGGAATAATTTAGAGACACGTTGGACTGCAATATCTAAAAAAAAAAAAGCATTACAAAATACTATCTGCAGAATGTCAAGACTTTGTGCAGTTGTGTCGACACTTTGAAAAGACTAGAATCTAAAGCATATTGTATTTTACTCGATGAGTGTTTCTACACTGAAATAAAGTATATAACTTTTTTTCATGAGTGAGCTAAAACTTTTGACTGGTAGTGTATTATGCGGGCTTACAAAAAAAAATTGTAGCCGTCGACTAAGTACCCTCAGACTCAGAGCTGAAATGTTAAATTTTGACTGGTTTCGTTTCTAGGGGCTGGGACGCGTAATTGCCGCATTACAAGCCAAATACTTCTGAGTCTATAGTACACAATATAAATATACACATGAATCGAATGGTCGAAGGTTCCTATCACTCGGCAATTGCGAATTTTGAATGTATGATGGAAATTTATAAATGAAAGATTGCATTTAAATAAAATCTGCAGGTACTATTTTAACGACTTTAAATGATGAGTACGATAGCAGAAGTACCTTTAAGAATGCCATTTATCACTGAAAAACATTATTGGTGTCGATGGTCCAGCAATTAAATGAAATATAAGTTGAAAAAAAGGAAAAACAATAGATTCCTACCTCACGTAATTAGTTTTGAGCAACAACGTAGCTCGCGAGATATTCAATTCTAAACGCATGCCAGGTCTTCACTGTAGAAGCCATGGAAATCTCACAAGTGCACCAGTCAGCACTACGAACTGCCCAACACTCTCCAAGTATTTCCTGTGACTATCCGTCACGCCCTCCCATCCAGAACTCCCTGTCTCCTGTGCACACCCAATCCTCCCCCACTTCCATACAGTCTCTCCATTGACTTCGGTAGTCATCTACCACAGTAACGAGCGCTATGACTGGCTAAAGCACTCCCGTCATGTCTCCAAGTTGAAGCACACTCACAAACATATTGAAACACATATTAAATACTGGATTTATATTTAAATAACTTGAAATTAAATAAATATTCCTATGGCTGGACCATAATCACGCTCTAATTCCCATATTAAGTACATAAACAATTAAATAAACATATATCAAAGGAATAGAAAAAAAGTAGGCCAGTAGCCTGTTCTTTCTAAAACACAGTAAATATTTGACCAATTTCTTCATGAATAGTATATATCGGCTATAAACAAAGACATAGATGAATAAATATATTTATAAGCATGCTGTTACAGTTGTTTCTTGTAACTGTGGAGTACTTTTGGCCTGACACAATCAATAGTAATCGGCCATTTTGACCTCCAATAACTCATGTGATATTCAAGTTACATGCCTGTAATTCATGCCAATTTAGGTTTAGAGTAATAGCTTTCTAAAGACACGTCGATCGACAAAATCGGATGAACCACTTACGATTTGGAAATTCATTTCTGTGCGTTACTTGTATAATTTACAGTCAGATACTAAACTTTAAACTAATAAAGATATAATGATAATGTACTTATTTCTTTTTAAGGTATCACGATTCCTCCAGCTGTTATTAATCTCTACATGAACTGTGATATGTCTGCCATTATGGTTTCATAAAGTCCGCCATCTTTGGCACTCCCGGCGTACAAATCTCCTTCATCGACACGAAGAACAGTCCTCGACACAGCACCAACATGGAGTTTCCAGCCACGCGGTCGGCCTGGACCGCTCCGCCTAATGTTCAGCTCCACGCGGGTGCTGACGAGCCCTGGCTTGCCGAGTGGCTTTTGCGGCCACGCCAACGCCGAGCTTACAATATTTTCAGGGCGCCACAACTCGCCTGTTACCTCATAATTAGTATTGAAAAAGAGCTTAATCATGCATGCAAAGAAGCCAATACCATCCAGTCGGCATTTGCGTGAGTGGTTCTCTCAAAATGAGCGTATGCTCGTGAACAACTAACCTGTGGTCCATTCAAGAACTGAAGGTAAAGAACTTCGTGAATTTGTAGAGGTTAAACTCAATAAAACACACGCCTTGAGATTATCTTAAAAGGTATCGTCACTTTGAAAAGGAGCTCTTACCGTCTGAAGAGTCGAACATGTTACGAATCAGCGTCGTCTCCCATCAGGAACTGTCTTCCTCCAAGACCAACTCCCAAACCTAGATGACTCCTCATATCAACATAACCAGGTCGGCTTTCATCAGAGTGTAACACCAGAAGTAAATATTGTGTCTACCTCCAAACCTGCTGTTAGAATGAGTACTTTGATAAAACTCCTGCTTCCTTTCGCGACCAACACCAGTGTGATTCTTCCACTTAGGCTGCATAAGAAAATGCCTACGCTAAGTGGGGGGGGGGGGGGGTTCAATAAGTGATGCAACACATTTTTTTCCGAAAGCAGGTTGGTTTGTTTCGGAATTACAATGCATTATATTATTCCCCAACCTTTGGACTACACAATCATATTTTTCAACATAATAACCGTTCAATGCGACAGCCTTATGCAACCTTACTGGGTGGCACCGTATGCCTGCATGATACTACTCTGCTGATCAATGTCGGAGCCAACGTCTGGCTGCATTAATAACCTCCACATCATCCGCGCACTGCTTCCCGCTTAGTGCGTCCTTCATTGGGCCAGACAGACAGTAGTCGGAAGATGCGAGATCCGGGCTGTAGAGTGGATGAGGAAGAATCATCCAGTGAAGTTTTGAAAGTGTGTCAGCACTACCGACAGGAACGTCCAATTTGAGCAGTGAGCAGTTTGTGAACTGTGGATCACCTCGAATGAGAGTGTCTGCACGTTCCAACGCTCCAGGAGTCACATATGTGTGCAGCCACCCAACAAGCGTGAGATCAGACAGGTTACCGCGACCTTGTAGCTTTGATGACTGACGCCCCGTCAACGACTCACCGTGCTTTTGTTCACTGCCAGGTTTCCGTAAACATTCCGTAAGTACCACGAATATCTGCGATGCTCTGGTTTTCCGCCAAAAGAAACTCAATGACAGCTCTCTGCTTGGAACACACCTCCGTTACAGACGCCATTGGGAGGGCTGCGTATAGAACCGCGGAAATATTCCACAAAAAATGCATTTTCTCAAGCGAAATTGAGCGAGAAAAAATGTGTTGCGTTACATATTGAACACCCCTCATATAGTTTGCTAGCCAATCATGTACAAACAATTTGTTGTTCCGCCAATCAGCTGAGAGGTTGTTTTCAGTTTGTTTCACTGCAACGTTATATTTAAGAGACTAATCATGTAACAAAGAGAGGAAAACTTTACGTCATCTCCTCCCAGCAAAATTGAGCGGAAAATTTCCAGGAAAGATTAGGGAGAGAAGAAGAAAAGATGCGAGGGAAGATTGTTCGTTTTTGCACAACCAACTCCCTGCCGCCAGCTTCTCATAGAATTTGGAAGCTATTAGAAAGTATCCTGTTGTTAGACTCGTGTCATAAACTAGAAAGAGGGCTTCTCTTTCCACTTTTTCACCCCTGACGAGTCGAGCATCTACCAAGCAGAGGCAGTCCCTCGGCACCGCCTCTTCAGGCGCTACCGGGCCAGACCGTGTAAGAAGCACCCACTGTGGCGTGTCTTCCGTGGTGGATGTTGTGAAGAATTAAAACATTATTATTATCATTTCTTTTTTTCCTCTCGTTCTTTTCAAAAAGAATACCACAACTTTAGGAATTTAAAACTCTGCAACGACAAAAGGCAGAGCTAAGCACTATCTGTCGGCGAATTAAGGGAGCTATAAAGTTTCATTTAGTTGTACATTTGTTCGCTTGAGGCGCTGTTGACTAGGCGTCAGCGTTAGTTGATGCTAAGATGGCGACTTCTCAACAGAAACCTTTTGGGTTATTGAGTACGGCAGAAGTGAATCGACGACAGTTGTTCAGCGTGCATTTCGAACGAAGTATGGTGTTAAACCTGCTGATAGGTGGTGTATTAAACGTTAGTATAAACAGTTTACAGAGAATGGGTGTTTGTGCAAAGGGAAAAGTTCTGGACGGCCGAGAACGAGTGATGAAAATGTAGCACGCATCCAGCAAGCATTTGTTCGCAGCCCAGGAAAATCAACTCGCAGAGCTAGCAGAGAGCTGCAAATTCCACAACAATTCATATTTCAGCAGGATGAAGCGCCACCACATTGGCACTTATCTGTCCGTAACTACCTGAACGTCAACTACCCGAGGCGATGGATCGGCCGCCAGGCAGCCCGTGACAGAGCACTTCAACACTGGCCTCCAAGAAGCCCTGATCTTACCCCCTGCGATTTTTTCTTATGGGGATATGTTAAGGATATGGTGTTTCGGCCACCTCTCCCAGCCACCATTGATGATTTGAAACGAGAAATAACAGCAGCTATCCAAACTGTTACGCCTGATATGCTACAGAGAGTGTGGAACGAGTTGGAGTATCGGGTTGAAATTGCTCGAGTGTCTGGAGAGGGCCATATTGAACATCTCTGAACTTGTTTTTGAGTGAAAAAAAAGTTTTTAAGTACTCTTTGTAATGATGTATAACAGAAGGTTATATTATGTTTCTTTCATTAAATACACGTTTTTAAAGTTGTGGTATTCTTTTTGAATCACCCTGTATATATGTATACGAGTCTAACCACAGGATACTTTCTAATAGCTTCCAAGTTCTGTGAGAAGCTGGCGACAGGGAGTGGGTGTGCAAAAACGCACTATCTTCCCTCGCATCTTTTCTCCTTCTCTCTCTGATCTTTCCTGGAAATTGTCCAGTTAATTTTGCTAGGAAGAGATACAGGCAAATGAATCTAAAGCAATAAAAAGAAGTATATAGCATTGACAAACAAACAAAAGAGATAGAGAGATGCTCTTCAATTTATTTTTATTGCTTTAGATTCATCTGCCTGTATCTATACGTGATATGGGGTGGACATATTGCGAGTTCCGCCGAATTAATATTGTTAAAAAAAATCTGTTTCTATAAGTGGTATCGGGTGGACGTGTGACGAGTTCCTCCGCATTTGTATTGTTCAAAAGTGTGTTTTCCAACTGTGCGTTAGAAAGTGTTAAAGACACTTACCGAGATAACGAAGTTTATTCTTTCACTCATGGCGACGGTACCTGTTCATCTCTCCGCAACTCGCCGAGAATCCAGCATCGAGAGGATCGAAGATAGCAAGAAGAATTCGCCTGAGCAGAGGAGGGCCGATCCGGAACCAGTATTGTCATACCAATTTTCATGCACAATATCGGTAACGAGAAAAGGATATACGTAAATTTACGAGTGTTAAATACTGAATGTATGTATTGAAGCCGGCCGTTGTGGCCGAGCGGTTCTAGGCGCTTCAGACCGGAACCGCGCTGTTGCTACGGTGGCAGGTTCGAATCCTGCCTAGGACATGCATGTGTGTTGTGTCCTTAGGTTGGTTAGGTTTAAGTAGTTCTAAGTCTAGGGGACTGATGGCCTCAGAGGTTAAGTCCCATAGCGCTCAGAGTCATTTGAACCATTTGTATTGAATATTGAAGGTCTGCTTATATTAGATCCAGTTGAAATTCACTCAGGATGGGTGTACCTTTCAATTTTTTTCAGTAATTCTTTCAAAATTTTCCTTTTAATTATTTAAATATAAAATTTTTATTCTGTTTCCAATATGTATATTACATTCTTTGTCCCACCCGCCACTATTCAGTGCGTCCTCCCTGCACTACGGGCTTGTCGGCCGTTGACTAAATCAGGGCTGAGGCCGACTACAAAGATTACATTACTAGTTAAGATTTCGTTCTCTCGTCCCTGGTAGCAGAAAACTGCTCATACTCTACCTGTACCATAAATTGCAATTACATCATAATTGCAAGCTGGAAGAACGGAGTTCTTACTTATTGACCTTCTGCAGAGTTTTGAAATAGACTAATGTCTTTCTCATTCCCATCCTATGAGAGGAGGAGGAAATTAGCTTAATGAGCAGTCGTAGATATCGATTTTAATGAAACTACCCAGCCAGCGAGTGGCGATCACCTTCTCAAGTTTACATTTCAAATTTTTTGTACTAACCTGGGCAATATTTCATACTACCAGCCAGCTGCGTTTCTTAACAACACCTTCACATTTATCTCGCAAAAGTCTCGTTCGTGGACACATGTTTACTGGATCGTTTTCGCTCCTACTACCACCCATTCAATTTTCGTTATTAACTGTGATACACCTTGAGACCTAAATTCCTTCTGCCGCATACAGTGCTCAAATAACTTACGGGAATGCAAGCGGGTGACGTCGTCGTCGTGCAAGTGAATTTAAAACAGTCAGTGAAAGATACATGAGACGTACGTTGCGCTATCGACCAACACTGCACCGGGTGAGTCACGATAATACCGAGTTGGCACCAAGGTCTGTGGACTTCCGGAGTCGCACAGGGAGCACCTCCAACAACATCTGTCGTATTTTGTCGAAATATGCTGTGAAATATTTTTTCCGACCTCCATCTAAGATTAAATCATTTTAGGTTCTGTTGAGGCTGATCCTTCGCATTTCTTAGTTATGGCCTGTTTATACTTGCCAGAGTATCAGGACCATGGAGGACCAGTGTACCAAGCTGAAGCGTCACACACGCTTACAACAGCCGAGCAAATCTGCTATACCAAAGCATTGTCTTGACACCGGGCACCCTATGGAATGTAACAACACGAGGATTCTGGTATGCGCTTCCAGATTTGGAGTAGTGTTATTAAGGAAGCAGCTGAAATTAAATTATCAGGTAATTATATGTATAGAGGTGGAGGTTTTTGCTTAAATTAATTGTGAAATCCAGCTCTGCCCCATGTCAAAAATCAATTTGTTTCTTGCTGACGTTCAGCCTTGACACTGATAGGGCGATCACCTGTCAGGATGTCGGCGGTTGACAACGACGTCACCCTGCCGCATTCCCCTAAGTTTTTTGAAAAATATATACCGTGTATGTAGTTTGGTGGTTGTATCACTTATTTTGTACTTCCAATACATGTGCAGGAATTAATTTATGTCTTTACAGAACTGTATGTGGTAAAATAATACAACTGTGAAAGGAGTTCTTTGATAAACCACCTCTTTCATGTGTTACATTCGTCCTCAGAAATCAGATTGTTAGAATAAAACTATTGGTTTCCCCAGACATTACGTGACGGTTGTTTAGCCACATTCATGTAAGGAGACGCGATAGTATTCGGATTGCAGTTGTTGTCGTACGAGTTTTACAGGTTCGTGTGGCATACTCGGCTAACTGCCGTAAGCAAAACCTGAAATGCATCTTGAATGTCAAGTAGTAGCATGCCAGCGAGATTACGTGGCGGAAAGCATGCTTTTCGATTTTCTGCGCAGACTGTTTACTATCCCTGTCGATATAGAAGAATGTTGTTGGTAGCGAAAGTCGTCGTTCAATGTAGCAAAGCTTTTGTATGTAAAACGCAGAACGATACTAAAATACAGACTGATACTGCTCGTGGCAAACGGCTTCATACAAGAAAGCTAACTGCGTACCCATCGCTCCAAATGTGTATTGTCGAGACCCCCGTGAGAAACTTGGTCAACACTCCTTTATATCTCTGCTTTACCACAGCAACAGTGTCGATGCCGATGTTAGTTGTTGATCAACAGCTAATACAAAAAACAAACGACGCACCACGAAGGAATTATCCGAATGGGATGGAAATCGGTAAATGTGAAGTACCCGTACATACAAACAAACGATTACAATTTCAGGAAATTGAGTGATATAATCAAGAGAGTGTGCTCCTTGCCGCCGTTGGATAACCAGCTGCCAGCAGCAAGTCGTATAACCCTAGCTTACTTATTTATTAGATAGTTTAATTAATTTCTTTGCGTGTTTTTGGGTACTTGCATTGTTTAATTCATATATTTCGGGCGTATTATAGTATTTGACAGTTGTAGCATCGCGCTTTAGTGTTTACTTGGTAGATTCTTACTTAAATTGCGTGTGAGTTTCGTATAGGAGGTGCAATTTCGAGTTTTAGTTACTGTAATCGTAAATTCAGGCAGATTGTAGCGCAGTCGTTAGGCATTTGTACAGGTTAGTTGATACATTCTTTGCGTGTTTCGCTTGCGTTATCTATGCACCGACTCGTGTTTCAGTAACTGTTGTTCAACATCGATTAGAATGGACAGGGACTGCGATTGCTGTGTTCAGATGAGGGCTGAGCTGGCATCCCTTCGCTCACAGCTGCAAACGGCGCTGACTTCCGTCGCGCAGCTGGAGGCTGTTGCCAATGGGCACCACTGTAGGGAGCCGGACTTGGGTATCACGGGGATGTCAACCTCGTCCCGTCTGTCCCCAGATCGGTCCGCCGCTGTGGTTGCCCCGGTTGCTGCCCGCAGTGGGGCTGAGCCCTCGCCTGTGGTTGATTGGGAGGTCGTTCCAAGGCGTGGCAGGCAGCGAAAGGCGTCCCCGGAAGCTGATCAGAAAGCCTCCCCGGTGCGTCTGACAAACCGGTTTCAGGCACTGTCTCTGGCTGAGCCAGAGGCAGCTGCCTGCCCTGTTTCAGAGGATCATTCTCAGCCTTCAAGGTCCGGGCAATCGCAGAGGGTGGGCTTACTCGTAGTTGGGAGCTCCAGTGTTAGGCGCGTAATGGGGCCCCTTATGGATATGGCGGCTAAGGAGAGGAAGAAATCCAGTGTGCATTCCGGGAGGAGTCATTCCTGATGTGGAAAGGGTCCTTCCGGATGACATGAGGAGCACAGGGTGCAGCCAGCTGCAGGTGGTGGCACATGTCGGCACTAATGACTTGTGTCGCTTTGGATCTGAAGAAATACTCTCTGGATTCCAGCGGCTGTCTGATTTGGTGAAGGCTGCCGGTCATGCTTACGAGATGAAGGCAGAGCTCACCATCTGCAGCATCGTCGACAGAACCGACTGCAGACCTTTGGTGCAGAGCCGGGTGGAGGCTCAGACAGTTTTGCGACAGTGTTGGCTGCAGATTCCTTGACTTGCGCCATCGGGTGGTGGGGTTTCGGGTTCCGCTGAATAGGTCAGGAGTTCACTGCACTCAGCTGGCGGCTACACGGGTAGCGGAGGCTGTGTGGCGTGGACTAGGCGGTTTTTTAGGTTAGAAGGCCTCAGGAAAGTGCGGGATGGGCTGCAATGTCAAAGGGTGCATGGCAAATAGAGGACGTGCTTGGATCAAGGAACAGTCGGAATTATAGTTGTAAATTGTTGTAGTTGTGCTGGAAAAGTCCCTGAGCTTCAAGCGCTAACAGAAAGCACAGAAGCTGTTATCGTTATAGGTACAGAAAGCTGGCTAAAGCCTGAAATAAGTTCTGCAGAAATTTTTACGAAGTCTCAGATGGTGTTCAGGAAAGATAGATTAGGCAGAATTGGTGGTGGAGTGTTTGTGTCTGTCAGTAGTGGTTTATCGTGTAGTGAAGTCGAAGCAGATACTCCGTGCGAATTGGTATGGGTGGAGGTTATACTTAACCGCCGAACTAAGTTAATAATTGACTCCTTCTACCGACCCCCAGACTCCGATGATATGGTTGCGGAACAGTTCAGAGAAAATTTGAGTCTCGTAACAAATAAATACCCCACTCATACGGTTATAGTTTGTGGGGACTTCAACCTTCCCTCGATATGTTGGCAAAAATACTTGTTCATAACCGGTGGTATGCAGAAAACATCTTCCGAGATTGTCCTAAATGCTTTCTCCGAAAATTATTTCGAGCAGTTAGTCCACGAACCCACGCGAATTGTAAATGGTTGCGAAAACACACTTGACCTCTTAGCCACAAACTATCCAGAGCTTATAGAGAGAATCATGACTGATACAGGGATTAGTGATCACAAGGTCGTTGTAGCTAGGTTCAATACAGTTTCATCCAAATCCATAAGAAACAAACGCAAAATAATTTTATTTAAAAAAGCGGATAAAGTGTCACTAGAAGCCTTCCTAAAAGACAATCTCCATTCATTCCGAACTGACTATGCAAATGTAGACGAGATGTGGCTCAAATTCAAAGATATAGTAGCAACAGCAATTGAGAGATTCATACCTCATAAATTGGTAATAGATGGAACGGATCCCCCGTGGTACACAAAAAAGGTCCAAACGCTGTTGCAGAGGCAACGGAAAAAGCATGCGAAATTCAGAAGAACGCGAAATCCCGAAGATTGGCTAAAATTTACAGACTCGCGAAATTTGGAACTGACTTCGATGCGAGATGCCTTTAATAGGTTCCACAACGAAACATTGTCTCGAAATTTGGTAGAAAATCCGAAGAAATTCTGGTCGTATGTAAAGTACACAAGCGGCAAGACGCAGTCAATACCTTCGCTGCGCAGTGCCGATGGTACTGTTACCGACGACTGTGCCGCTAAAGCGGAGTTATTGAACGCAGTTTTCCGAAATTCCTTCACCAGGGAAGACGAATGGAATATTCCAGAATTTGAAACACAAACATCTGCTAGCATGAGTTTCTTAGAAGTAGATACCTTAGGAGTTGCGAAGCAACTCAAATCTCTTGATACGGGCAAGTCTTCAGGTCCAGATTGTATACCGATTAGGTTCCTTTCAGATTACGCTGATACTATAGCTCCCTACTTAGCACTCATATACAACCGCTCGCTCACCGATAGATCTGTACCTACAGATTGGAAAATTGCGCAGGTCGCACCAGTGTTCAAGAAGGGTAGTAGGAGTAATCCATTTAACTACAGACCTATATCATTGACGTCGGTTTGCAGTAGGGTTTTGGAGGATATACTGTATTCAAACATTATGAATCACCTCGAAGGGAACGATCTATTGACACGTAATCAGCATGGCTTCAGAAAACATCGCTCTTGTGCAACGCAGCTAGCTCTTTATTCGCACGAAGTAATGGCCGCTGTCGACAGGGGATCTCAAGTTGATTCCGTATTTCTAGATTTCCGGAAAGCTTTTGACACCGTTCCTCACAAGCGACTTCTAATCAAGCTGCGGAGCTATGGGGTATCTTCTTAGTTGTGCGACTGGATTCGTGATTTCCTGTCAGGAAGGTCGCAGTTCGTAGTAATAGACGGCAAATCATCGAGTAAAACTGAAGTTATATCAGGTGTTCCCCAGGGAAGCGTCCTGGGACCTCTGCTGTTCCTGATCTATATAAATGACCTGGGTGACAATCTGAGCAGTTCTCTTAGATTGTTCGCAGATGATGCTGTAATTTACCGTCTAGTAAGGTCATCCGAAGACCAGTATCAGCTGCAAAGCGATTTAGAAAAGATTGCTGTATGGTGTGTCAGGTGGCAGTTGACGCTAAATAACGAAAAGTGTGAGATGATCCACATGAGTTCCAAAAGAAATCCGTTGGAATTCGATTACTCGATAAATAGTACAATTCTCAAGGCTATCAATTCAACTAAGTACCTCGGTGTTAAAATTACGAACAACTTCAGTTGGAAGGACCACATAGATAATATTGTGGGGAAGGCGAGCCAAAGGTTGCGTTTCATTGGCAGGACACTTAGAAGATGCAACAAGTCCACTAAAGAGACAGCTTACACTACACTCGTTCGTCCTCTGTTAGAATATTGCTGCGCGGTGTGGGATCCTTACCAGGTGGGATTGACGGAGGACATCGAAAGGGTGCAAAAAAGGGCAGCTCGTTTTGTATTATCGAGTTATAGGAGAGAGAGTGTGGCAGATATGATACGCGAGTTGGGATGGAGGTCATTACAGCAAAGACGTTTTTCGTCGCGGCGAGACCTTTTTACGAAATTTCAGTCACCAACTTTCTCTTCCGAATGCGAAAATATTTTGTTGAGCCCAACCTACATAGGTAGGAATGATCATCAAAATAAAATAAGAGAAATCAGAGCTCGAACAGAAAGGTTTAGGTGTTCGTTTTTCCCGCTCGCTGTTCGGGAGTGGAATAGAAGAGAGATAGTATGATTGTGGTTCGATGAACCCTCTGCCAAGCACTTAAATGTGAATTGCAGAGTAGTCATGTAGATGTAGAAGAGAAAGAGTTTCACAAATTGACGAAGTCAGTAACGCACTAGACCATCCCTGGACCATGAAGCAATTTTTCGACTTGGCATTGATTGATAGAGTTGTCCAACTGGCGTGTGAAATCGTCAAAATCCCGAGCTCCAAACATTCTCAATTGGGGAGAAATCGGGCGTCCTTGCTGGCCAGGGCATGGCTTGGAAAGCACGAAAATAAGCTCTAAAGTTAGCGTGCAGGCGGGCATTATCTTGCTGCTATGAGACACTGAATGACTTATCATGCTATGAAGAGAAATGACACCCAGACCATTACTCCTGGTTGTTGGGCCATATAGCATGCAACAGTCAGCGTGGTATCCCGTCGCCGCATGGAGCGTCTCCAGACATTTCTTCGCTGGTCATAGAGGCTCAGTTCGAAGAGGGACTCAACACTGAACACAGTTCTAAAGTAAACTGCACCCGACAGGCCGTGAAGGCCCAGCGGTACCGACCGGCTGCCGTGTCATCCTCAGCCCACAGGCATCAGTGGATGCGTATATGGACGGGCAATCGGTCAGCACATCACTCTCCCTGCTCAATGTCAGCTTACGACAACAGAGCCGCTACTTCTCAATCAAGTAGCTCCTCAGTTTGCCTCACAAGAGCTAAGTACACACCGCTTGCCAACAGCGCCTGACAGACAGGATAGTCACCTATCCAAATTGTAGCTCAGCCTGATAGCGCTTAACGTCAGTGATCTGACTGAAACCAGTGTTACGAATGTGGCAAGGCTGTTGGCTGAAGACAATTCTACTCCAGTCAAAGAGATTTCAGGCTGAAGACATGCACGGCATGGTGGTGGGATACCACCCCGACTGTCGCTCGCCATATGGCCCGACAACCTAGAGTGATGGTCTGGGTGTCATTTCTTTCCGTAGCAGAAACCGTTTGGTTGCATCCCTGGCACCGTTATAGCAAATCGGTACATCGACAATGTTCTACACCTTGTTTTGTTGCCCTTCATTGCAATCCATCCTGGACTTATATTTCAGCAAAACCGTGCCCGCCTGCACATGGCGAGAGCTTCTACTGCTTGTCTACGTGTTTGTACAACCCACCTTGGTCAAGAGGATCGATGGATCTCTTCCCAGTTGAGAACGTTTGGAGCATCATGGTCAGGGCTCCTCAACAAGTTCGAGATTTTGACGATGTAATGCTGCAGATGGATAGAATTTAGCACGATATCCCTCAGGAAGACACCCAAAAACACTATCGATCAATGTCAAGCCGAATAACTGATTCAATAATGGCCAGTGTGGACCAACACGTTATTGACTTAGTCAATTTGTGTAGGTGTTTCTTTTTAATATATCACCCATTTTTTCTGAAACTGAATCATTTGTTTGTCTGTTCATGTACATCACATCTACCGATTTCCATCCCATTACAATAATTCCTTCGTTTAGCGTCGCTTTGTTTGGTATAGAATGTGCGTAAAATATGCACTATAATAATAAAAAATATGATCTGAAATTTGATGCTTTGATGTGTGCAGTCTAGAAATACTTAATGGTCGTGTGGCTGTGGACTCCTGGTAGAATTTGCTAGGTGAGGGACGTCAATGCAGATGGAGTGGAAATGACATGATAAAATATATGGGGTGAATATTAGGAAGTGTTAGGATACAGGATTCAGGTGTTAAGTAGCAGTTATAGAAGGAAAGCTTGGGTTTGAGCCTTCATTTGGACTAGAAATGGTAGGGCAAGTTAATGCTGGTAGGATGTATAGATCTCAAGAACGATACATGATCTTGGGTGAAAAGGTGGTTGAAGCTACATCGGGAAAGGACACTGAGTGTACAAAGATGTAAAAAAAAGGTGGACATGGTTAGAAGGACCAACATTCTCGAGAATACTGAATACAGACAGTGCTGCCATTATGTTTTGCAAGAGACATAGGACTGACGAGGGTAGTCTAAGTGTTGAGGAGATGTGGGAACATTACCATCTGTTACAGAATACAGGTGAGGGACTTTATGGGATCTGGATGGAGTGGTAAAACATGGGAACTACAGGGATCCTTGCAACAATTACGTAGGTGCAGATGGCACAGGTGAGGTTCTTGTTGGTGTATATAATAGTCAAAGGATTTAGTCTCCATATCCATCTGCTTAGTAGATTTTGTCTGTTGTGGGCTCTCTCTTTGATGATTATTAGGTGAGGTGTCGAACTAGCTTTTGATTCAGTGTTAGTCAAGTTTTTGGTCCAGTAAAGTAGAGCGTTTGGCCAAGTAAATCAGAAGACTGTGGACTGAAACTGAGGTCTAGGGAAGGGAAACAATTAATGCCTAATACTGTTGGCATCAAGTGGATGATTCTGCTGGGAATAGATAGAGGAGCCAGCCAGGTGGATGGGAACAGCCAATTCACATTGGTGCACTGACATGCTGTTTCACTGTTGTAGTAGTAGATTCAGTATTATAAAATGGTATCGCAGTGGAAGCTTACGCTAGTACATTGGTGTTGGGCAGCTACGGGTGGCACCTGCAGCGACTGGTGGACACAGACCCCAACGACCGTCGGCTGCGCTTCCCACGCTGCTCCACTGAGGTCTCCCGCTGGGGTGCTGTACTGCTGCGCTTCAAAAACATGCTGCGGTAGTCAACCGTGTGCTCAACCTTTTCATTTCAGCTGCTGTAGTCACATGCAAGACGCTCAATTCTTTTTGATAATCAATTTTTGTGTGTGTAGTTCGATTTTTAAATATATATATTTACATCCGTGGCACATTTTAACCGCTCCATTTATTTCCTTATATTACTCCTGCAGATAAAAACTTTATTAACTACTCATTTTGTTATTTTCGTGTTTCATTTCGTTCCCAAAGTGAGCATGTTGCATTGTTTAGAGTTTTTGTGAGGTGATTACGAGTTACGCCATTTGCGTTATTGAAAAGGAAGCATTTCGAAAACTGTATGGAACCAGGAGTAAGTGTTACAATTATAACAGAATGAAGAATCTACATTGCGTATTTACATGGTGTCACAGGAGGAATGGTCTATATCCGAGGATTTGGTAGGAATGATCACTTCACACAAACAACTTCATATGGACATAGGAACTACTCTGATTGGTTTGCAAGATATAACACATTTAATATAGTTTGTTACTTATTTTATTATTAAATAGATTGTCAGGTTTACATATGTACAATAGCTAGTAATCATTACAATATGCGTTTTAATAGCTATTAACCGACAAATAAGTCCTCGATGCGATCAAGCATTTGATCTCATGCGTTCACCTTTCGTTTGTACACCTCAGGCTTTAGCAAAACCTCATGAACAAATGTCTAAAGGAGTAATATTTGGCGATCTTGCTGGCCAGTTAATTGTACTACCAAGGCAAATCCAGCGGTTAGGGTAAGCGCAGTTGAGACATTCCCCCAAACATCTGGTAAAATGTGACTTCGCCATGTTTTAAGAACACTGTAGGCCGTGTGGCCAAAGGAACGATCACAAGGCACTCAGGAAACGAATTCTCCAAAAAATGAAAGTGATTCTATACCGTCATTCTCTCTTCCAAAATGGCTAGATAAATCAACATGTTTCTGATCATGCAGCACCAAAAACGAACTTGGAAATTGCTTTTCACTGTAGTGTGTGCCTTCGATAAAACAGTTGATAAAAATAAATTTTCTGTGGCATAAATTTACGGAGTCTATTTAGTTAGCCTATAAATGATTTTGTTTGCATAGGCTGGTTCTCATGACAATTCGTTATATAGAAAATTCACTTTGTTCACTATGTAAGTAGGTTGTTTAGGTTTTTTTATTGGTAACGCCGCAGCCACGTAGCGCTCTGTATGAAAATCACTGGCTGTGCCGTGTGCAGTCTGTGGCTGGTTTGCATTGTGGTCTGCCATTGTAGTGTTGGGCTGCGGCAGCTGGATGCTAACAGCGCGTAGCGTTGCGCAGTTGGAGGTGAGCCGCCAGCAGTGGTGGACGTGGGGAGAGAGATGGCGGAGTTTTGAAATTTGTAAGAATTGGTGTCATGAACTGATATATATATTATGACTATAAAGGTAAATACATTGTTTGTTCTCTATTAAAATCTTTCATTTGCTAACTGTGCCTATCAGTAGTTAGTGACTTCCGTAGTTTGAATCTTTTATTTAGCTGGCAGTAGTGGCGCTCGCTGTATTGCAGTAGTTCGAGTAACGAAGATTTTTGGTGAGGTAAGTGATTTGTGAAAGGTATAGGTTAATGTTAGTCAGGGCCATTCTTTTGTAGGGATTATTGAAAGTCAGATTGCGTTGCGCCAAGAATATTGTGTGTCAGCTTAAGCACAGCCTTCTTTAAATTTTTCTGAGGGGACGTTTCATATGTCGACCCTTAGCCGAGGATACCTCACTGGAATCTTCTGATTTTTTCTTGTAGTTTGTGTAATTACTGTAGATTTTGTTTATTGCTAGCTCGTAATTGTAGAGAGAATCTCCTTTGTAGTTGCAGTCTTTCATTGTTGTACAGTAAAACAGGTGTAGCACGCATGTAAATTTGCACAAAGTATTTCGCAGCTGCGCTTGCAATTAACTGGTTATTATTTACAGTGCTATGTTAACGTGTTTTCTTATTTTACTCTTCAAATTGTGCTTTTCTGTGTTGTCGTGTGAAATATTGTGACTATAATGGCGTGTGAAAAACGTAACACTAGGCTCCAAAGTAAACTGAGAAATAATAGTGACGACGAGCGTGGCTTACCAGCACCACTGTGTAATGAATTAACAGACATTCTAAGTAGTAATTTGGTAACTATGCATAGGGAAATGGAGCGGGCGTCAAATAATGGTGTAGACAGTGAAACAGGTAGTGAACAGGGAAGCATTATCGATCGATCGGTCGGCAACAGCTCGCGTCAGGAATCCGAAATGACAGGACACAATCTTGCAAATACTGTAGATTCAGGTTTTGCGCCCTCACCGTTTTCTCAAATAAGTCAAGACACATTTTCTGTTTTTCAAACTGCGAATATTGCCGGTTCAAATGCATTGCCGAATAGCAGTGAGGAACATGTTTCAGACACCAGTGCATTGTTATTACAATTAATGCAACAAATGGGACAAAAGCTTCAAAAGGTAGACACAATGGAACAAAATCAGAGACAAACACAGCAAAAGCTTCAAAAGTTAGACACAATGGAACAACGCCACAGACAAACACAGCAACAGTTGGACACAATGGAACATAATCTTCAAAAGTTAGACACAATGGAACAAAATCTTCGTAAGTTAGACACCACTCTTGAACAAACACGTGAAGATTTAACTACTGAATTACATAACATTGAATCGAAATGTCAAAAAATCTGTAATGACGTAAAAACACAAATTTGTTAGCATTTCCAACCTATTTTTTCGCGGCATGAAAATGCATTACAGAATCACGAAGCAGCCATAAAAGAACTGCAAACTATTGTTCGTGAAAATCACGACACCTTGCAAGCTAAAATGGATTCAGTTGCATCCACCGATTCGGTTACGCAACTTGCAAGAACTCAGGAAAACTTAAATGACACAGTAGATTAGATTTCAACACAAATGGACACTCTGAAACTTGGTTCAGAAAAACACACTGAGGAAATGTGTTCACTATCGGCGAAAGTAGCCGAACTTCCGGATCAGTTAACTAATTTATCTGCAAAGGTAGATGATGATCTGAATGACACAAGACCTGTAGCCATCACTGACACAGAAGAGTATGAACAAATTAAGAAATTCAAACAAAATCAGAATTAAATTAATACGCAATACAAAAGAGAAATCCAGGAAGTACAAGATCAGTTGACGCAGGTAATACAAAAATTACATATTTCAGAGGACACTCGAGCTCCAACACGGGAAGAGGGACTTAGAAATACGAAAAAGCCACAAAATAATAACACAGGGCATTTCGGCAATCATGAAAGAAATTGGCAAGGTGCACCGAATTTTGAGATGGAATCGCCGACACGACGTAACAATGACCGATATGCTACTCGCCGAGACGATGATTTTCACTATAAGCTGTTCATTACTGCACGTAAATTCAAAACATTTAAGAATTCTGGCAATGACATTCATCCACAAGCGTGGCTCCATCAATTCTCTCATTGTTTTCCTCCCAACTGGTCATTAGAGCACAGATTAGAATTTATTTGTGGCTACTTGGAGAATGAACCAGCTGTAAGAATGCGATCGGTCATTCACGATTGTCACAGTGAAGGAGAATTTTATCATGACTTCCTCTCAGCATATTGGTCTCAAGCTACACAAGACCGAGTAAAACATAGCATCATGATGATGAAACACTTTGAACAATCTGAATTTTCCAGTCTCGTCAAATATTTTGAAGACATGTTACATAAGAATCAATATCTTTCAAACCAGTATAGCCCTTCAGAACTCATCCGCATTTGCATAATGAAATTGCCTGAACATTTAAGGAATATTATTTTGGCAGGGCGTTGCAAAGACGACATTGAAGCCTTTCAGGGACTCTTACAAGAATTAGAAATTGACACAGACAGTCACAGGATGCGAAAACAGGAAAACAATCACTACAGTTCACATCCGTCACAATTCCGTGACGACAGAAACAATAACTGGACACGACAAGGCTATTCTCACAACACAAATCGTGACCAAAACAGACACCACCCGTATGACAACCGTTGGAATAATAATAGTAACAGAGAAAGATCGTTTTTCCAAAGTAATCACGACGCTACTAATGAGTGACAATTTACAATGTTGCTTTTGCACTGTATCTGTTTTATATCTGCACAGTTTTTCTGTATTATTCTGGAAAGTAAAACATGTTTTAGTAGTAACTTTGTGGTATAGCTACAATGAGATAGCCTTTTCTGTAGCACAACAATACATTACAGTACAGTACTTACTTCATCACGGCAATAAGCGTAGTAACGACGATATCTATACGCAAAGCATTTCACTTTTGTTTATCATGAGGTAAGTACATTGACTTCTGTAGAACTTAGCTTTCGGAAGACAATAACTACGACACTTCCACAGAGATTATCTTACAACACGACGCACAGTTTAGCGCTACAGTACGCGTATTTGCGTGACTAATTTTGTACTTAAAACATTTATTTTTAAAGATATTTGAAATACAATGATATAAAGGTTTTCCGTGATACATTTCATTCCATTGCTGTAATCTGTAACATCTGAGGATATAATTACATTAATCCTCAGGGGGGTACACTCTTACTTTGTGTACCACGTGTGTGGCAAGCACAAGGAGCCCTAGCTAATATGGTATTTGCTTATACAACTTTACACATTGGTGCCATATTTCTCTAACACGGAATTACACAGATATGTGATCAATTAACTGAGAGAGACAAATATTTATTTTACTACATTAGTGACTGATGTTTACGTAATTGCACAGTTGGATAACTTCAGACTTATGTAATTGTGTTTTGTCTGTACTTTTTGAAATGTTCATATTTTTTCGGAACCGTTGTGATACAAGGAGAGCTTTGGATGATGTATTTGGTATGAGACCATGATTTTTAAAGTACGTTTAAGGTAGATGACACTTTTGACATGAGCAGAGAATTTTTTTTAGGTTTTGAAATTATTAGAAGAAGCTACAACGATTTTGAGATTTGGCTGAGGTTTTATGATGTTATGATGACGATGTGTATTACGCTGTTGCGGTATGTTTATGATCAATAAGCTGATGCTATATGAGTTATTTGATTATGCTACATATCTGTTGTGATGAAATATTGAAGAAGTGTCGACGAATAAGGTAAGGAATAATGAGTAGTGGTTAGGGACTCTGGTTTGTGAAAAAGGTGGTTGGAAACCAAGAATCGTACTTTAAGAGTTATGAAATGTATGTAAATGCGTGAATGTATTACAATGCCGACGAAAATTTTTTGGACACTGTTATATTCATAGGATTTTATTTTCTACACATTTGTAACACAAACTCTCAACCTGTGAAAATATTTTTATGTGAGACTGCCACTGTAGCGGAAACTGGTGTCAATATTTCGTTAAGAAAGTTAAGTGACCATGTGCACGTAATGCGTCGTGGGCACCCAGCTGCGTGACAGCCACCTGGAAACAAGCCATTAGTGTGTGCCTTTCAGAGGCACAAGAAAAAAAAGGAGGCCATTATCCTCGCTATTGACATTCCTTTGTAGAAAGCATCGCAAAAACGACACACTCATTACTTGGGAAAGATACTTTCTTACATCTGCACAACTGCTAATGACAAGCTTCTTTCTACGAGAGTTGAGAGAATTTGTACTAACTTATGAAATGTAACATGACAATTGAATGATATTTTTATGAATGATATTTTTATGCTTTGCCTTATTTCATTTGATATCTGGTTTCCAGCTGTGTTGCAGCATTGGTTTTATAAAATAAAATTAAATGCATTTGCTAATGTGAACACTTTCTGTCAACAGATCTATTAAATAATCATTTTATGATCCACGTTCTTCGAAAGGAAATAACAATTACAAGGGATTAATAAGTCACTGCACACTTAATTTTCTTTTCAACTACTTGGTAATTTTTTATAGAATTAGCTTTTGTGGTGCACCACTTTCATTATTTAGACATTAAGATGTAAATAGACATCTCCCTTATCTGCATTGTTGTCTTTAGTGTATTATTTTTTCTGCTTGAGCTTTGTCATGTTTAGATATAAGTTATTGCATTTGCTGCTGCTGTTTGCACAGGCATAGTGTTACTGAATTTCACTTTGTATTACTCTATTAAGCCAGTTTTACTACTGATTTATTTTTCTTGTTGCTGCTCATTGCTTCATATTAGTTGTAATGTTGCATTTGCTAAGTCCTTTATTGCTGCCTTTTTCCTGCCAATTTGCATTTTTTTTGTCATTGCTGTTTGTGTTAATTGTTTTGTGCTGCTGCATTGAGTCGTCCATTAGTTTAGCATCTGAGCTCAGTAGGTTTAAGTTAGCTTAAGAGGGGGTAGACTATATAAGAAACTAACTATGATGAATTGAAAGAAAAACATTGAGAAGCTATAAGAAAATGGTTTGGCCAAAGAAGTAGTGTACAGTGAAGAAAAACTATTTTGAAAGAGGATAGGAACAAAAAAAGTAGGGTTTAGGGACAACAGGTTTAGGTAGGATTTTCTTGGAAATAAATGATGAGGTAAGAAATATGTGAACATATAAATACAAAAAGCATGCTTGGATAGAATTTTTTGGTGGAAACAAATGTTGAAATAAGACGAAAGATCCATGGAATGAAATTTTGGGTTGGACTGCAGTACCAAATGTTATACTGAAAACAAACCCTGTCCTTTCCTTTTGTGTATCCCACTAGGTGTTTGTGTACCCTTGTGTATTTATTTTCTTCCTGTCTCTGTGTACTGTTTCATAGAATTTTTTCTCTTCTAATACTGAGCTACATACACTATGATGAGGAATATTATTATCCTCAAAAATAATTTGCATTAATAACATGTTATTTACTTCATAAAGATGTTTACACATTATTTATTCTGTTTTGTTCTAATGCTCATGTGTGAAGTTGATGTTTCAAAAGTTATTCTGAACTTTTATGTATGTACTTATGTCATAATTCTTGTAACACTGATGTATTTGTTATTTCGATTCTTTTCTAAAGCCTGTGTTACTACAAATGTTATCTGTATTTTTATGTTCTTTAATGATGTTATTGTATTCTTATGTTATAAAATTGTAATTGACACCAGTTCATCAAATTAAGTAACTAGTAAGTAACATTTCACTGCACACGTTTCTGTTGGTCATAGTATATGGACAATATGTGCGAAGTAGGGACTGATAGTGTTTGCATGTGTGTTAATAATTCAGCAAGGGACTGGTTAACAGCATTGCTCATTCTAAGGACATTTCCAAAAACTTTGTGAGTGCTATATTCTCCGCAAGACTCATCGATGGTGATTGTGCATGTGCACAGTCGCAACAGTTGGCTGCTGGCCGTCTCTACAAGGACTACAGTTGGTCTGCATCTTTGATGACTCACCCATACCATTACTTCTACAAGGACTGCAGTGGTTCTGCACCTTTGATGACTCACCAATACCATAATCTCTACCAGGACAACAATGGATCCACTCTGTGACGACCTACCTACCAATATTCTTTAAAACTTCGACTGACTCTGCTGCTCTGTTGTGGCCCATTACCTGTCTGCATGTCAAGAGTCAGCACTGTCTTTCCGTTGGAAGGTCAACACTACTTCTTCAAGACTGCATGGAAATCCACTACTTCCGTGTGCATTTTCTTTTACTACTCAGACTTTGAGAAAAACACTGCAATTTTACTTTGATGAATGATCAGGACTGTCTTTATGGACTGTGAGAAAATTTTAGCTTTTGACCAACATTGTATCGATAAGTGTGTGCATTTCATTTCTTTGTTATTGTAATTATGAAAAAAATTTTCAAATCTGTATTGGTCATTGCCCAAAACAATTTGTAATTTTTTTGTGGGGAGCATGGGGGCTATGTAAGTAGGCTGTTTAAGTTTTTTTATTCGTAAAGGCACATAGCGCTCTGTATGAAAATCACTGGCTGTGCCGTGTGCAGTCTGTGGCTGGTTTGCGTTGTTGTCTGCCATTGTAGTGTTGGGCAGCGGCAGCTGGATGCTAACAGCGCGTAGCGTTGCGCAGTTGGAGGTGAGCCGCCAGCAGTGGTGGACGTGGGGAGAGAGATGGCGGAGTTTTGAAATTTGTAAGAATTGGTGTCATGAACTGATATATATATATTATGACTATAAAGGTAAATACATTGTTTGTTCTCTATTAAAATCTTTCATTTGCTAACTGTGCCTATCAGTAGTTAGTGACTTCCGTAGTTTGAATCTTTTATTTAGCTGGCAGTAGTGGCGCTCGCTGTATTGCAGTAGTTCGAGTAACAAAGATTTTTGGTGAGGTAAGTCATTTGTGAAAGGTATAGGTTAATGTTAATCAGGGCCATTCTTTTGTAGGGATTATTGAAAGTCAGATTGCGTTACGCCAAAAATATTGTGTGTCAGCTTAAGCACAGCCTTCTTTAAATTTTTCTGAGGGGACGTTTCAACTATTCTATCCTCATTAAGTTTCTTTCTCAAAATAAGGTAACTGTACTCAGTTTGGCCAGTGCAGAGGCGAGCACTAATCAGCTGAACGAGCAGCGCTCCTATTTAGTCAGGAAAAAGAGCAGAGTTTGGAACTGAAACATGTAGTTGCGTGCACAGCTTGCCGTAACTGGAGAAGGGGCCGCGTATCAAACCATATGTAAACTTGTAACATTGTTGTGGTGTCTAATGCCTCTTCTATTCAGTGAATTGGATTATGTTGGTAAATAAATCCGTTTAGTTATATTCATTTCATCAGATTGTGCATAGGAAACAAAAGTAATTACTTTGACATCTGATAACTAAATACTCCTTTGACTACTACTTATATTGATGCAAATGTAGTAGGCCAACGCAAAACCTTATTTAGAATACAACATGAGCAATGAACGACTAACTAGCTCTAGGTTAAGCACAGAAATAGGTAAATGAATAAATATTATAAACCACAAACAAAACATAGGCTTATGTGTTCTTATATGTCTGAAATGCCATTCAGCAGATGATGTGGAGGTGGCGTCTCTTTTTGCTGAAGAAGACGAGTTAATTTGGTGCAATCGATCTCGCACTTGATGTGCATCAGTTACAGTGGCTCTTCGTGGAGATTTATTTGTCTTCATTAGAGGGAACATTTTTTTCACACAGATATGTTGACCCGAACACTGAGAGCAGTTTGAAAGCCATTTTGTGCATACTTGGGAACTCAGATTGCAGAAAAGTACACAAAAATGTGATAGGCTTGTTAGTGAATCATATTTAGCCTCAATTCACTATCACATCGAATTTGAGCAACTCGCTCTGTAGAGCAGATGGAACGTCATCAATTATTATTGTAGTTGAAAAGGATACAGCAAGCACTTTGAGATCCATCGATAAATCTTCCAGATCTCTAAATCGGATAGAAAATTCCTTCACAAGACCCGCAAGAGTACCTGAAAATATCTGCAACTGATCTTGCGTTGAAATAGAGCTTCGCACAGACAATTTGGAAAAGTGTTTTTTCAACATCTGACGCTCCCAAAGCTCCAACATTTGCTTGAAAATAGTAATAATGCCTACAAAATGTTGCTTCATGTGGGAAAAATGCGAACTCATTAATCCATTTAGGATCAGTGAATTGATGGATGGGACGCCCCTTCATTTCCATGAATAAAACTATTTCGTCCAACAAACTTCACAAAAGTACGCAATATCATTGTATTCAGACTCAGTATCCTCTAGTAGAGTTTTAAATTGTCTGTGGTTCAGTCAATGACTCTTAATAAAGTTAACTGCTCCCACTACTACGGTCATTACACTTGCCATTCTGACGTTTTCTGCGCGCAGGTTTTGTTGATGAATCAAACAATGCACAGGTATGAATCTCACTTCACAGACGATCTATAAGCCCTGCTCTACAGCCAACCATGAGGCGTGCTCCATCAGTTGCAACGGAAGTAAACTTTCCCCACAGTAGACCAAACTTGATAAATACGTCTCCCACACACTTTAGTATGCCATCACTGGTCGTAATGTCATTGAGAGGACATAAATCAAGGAGTTCCTCCCTTACTACTAAGTCTGTATCAATACTTATAAAAAAATGCCAGTGGGCTGTGTCCAACAAGTCGGTAATGGAACAGAAAACACTTACACATTCGAAATGACTTCCATTAATTGTTCCACAATATCACTTGACATAGTTATACTGCTCCGCAATAGACTCAAACTTTCGAAACAACGTGATAAGGACATACATAGTTCGTCAGCTACGACTTCCAAACTCTGCTCCACGAATTCGCCGTCATAAAATGGTCGGGAAGAACAGGCGATCAGCAAAGCTATTCTGTAACTAGAACAAACAGTTCCATCGGAAGAGGAGGCATCACTTTCCTATGTAAGAAATTCGCTGATTTGTCATTTCGAAGGAAAATTTGTTTATTAAGCATCATAATTAAGTTATATGGTATGTAGGTGCAACATTGTACGAGTAATACATATCTCCACTTTACTTCCTTCCTCGCGTAGCTTATTAAGAACATTAAGTCGCATTTTACCCTCTACACTTCCATAAGGGTTGAAATGATGTGTTCTGTAGTGACCTTCTAAATTGTACTTTTTTATGCCTAATAATTCACCACATACCGAACATTGCGCTCCTCCTTCGCTTTAGTTGAACAAGTGAAAACACCCCCAACAAGAGTCGAACTGTAAAAGAGAACTCCACTTTACCGCATTGCTTTGACTAGCGATTTCAACTACACAACGCACTGTACTGTGACATAATATACTGAGCCAGGTACATTGCCCCTTGACTGAGTACATCGTCATCGAGTCTTCACAGGACAAACTATTAGACGTTAGCTGCTGTTGGACTCTAGGGTCTGTCCGCGCACATGTGGGTAGCTCAGGGAGCGCGACTCTTTGATTGCCCGCCTATGGCTCAGTGCCTTTATCTTGGTAACTATGACTAGGATCCGACAGATGGCACCTCATACCCATTTGGCAAACTACTTTAACTATCTCTGCTTCTCACAGAGAGCTCCGTGACTATCAGCCATTTCACAGGTGAGCTATTATTCTTTGCCATTCATTCATTATTTTGTTCAGGTAAGCTTCTGGCGTTACTCATTCGTTATAATTATTCTATAACGGTGATACTGTGTCAGTTACTTCATGCAATTGTTCTGTTTCGGCGTTTGTATTACAGAAAGTATGAGCTCTTCGCGGAAGAAACTCCGACGATTTGTGCTACATTTGAGGTAAATATTGTCAAGGAAAGCAGTGACGGAATATAAATGATTTTGTAAAACAAAGCTATCGGCCATGTTTTGAAAAACAACTTGGGCAGCGAGATAAATGTTGGATGCCCACACAACGTTTGTGAAATTTGCATGGAGTCTCTTCGACATTTGAGTCATGTAGGACGAAATGGGCTTCCGTTTGGAATAGGGATGACATGGACAAAGATAAGAAATCACCTCGATGATTGCTATTTATGTGCTGTGGATGTAAAAGGTATGAAACGATGCAAAAAGCGCTCTTGGTTGCATCCAAATGTACAATCCGCCAAGCCACTAATCTTGCATAGTGAATGCCGGTATTTAATTCCTTATCAGAAGACTACTGTGATGACGCACTCAGACTAAAAGCAATAGTGATAGCGAATTCGAAAAATGCAGTCTTACACTGCAAGGCTGTTCTCAGGGTGAGCTAAACGACTTGATCTGAGATTTAAACTTAACCAAGAAATCAGCTGAGCTTCTTGTGTTAAGGCTAAAAGAAATACATTGTCAACCTGGCGTACCTGTAACAGCCTATCGAACTAGAGAGCTTGACATTCTTCCATATTTAACGAGATCAGTCATATCTATATTTCACAATATTTTTGGGCTTTTAAACTTAATGGATCTTTCAACATATCAACCAAAAAACTGGCGACTTTACCTACGTAGCAAAAATAAAAGTTTTAAATGTATGTTACTACATAACGGAAATAAATTAGCTTCGATCCCGATTCTAATGAAGAATATCCAAATGTTAAACTTGTTTTAGAGACAATTTCATTTCATCAAGATCAGTGGTCAGTGTGTGTAGATTTAAAAATGGTGAACTTTTTATCGATTCAGCAAAGTGGATATACTAAATATACTGTTTTCTTTGTCTTTGGGTCAGTCGTGCGATTAATGGACACTTTAGCAGGAAATCCTGACCTCTGAGAACGAACGTGACTATAGGAAAAGATTACTCTCTTCATGAACTGTTGGTCAGTCGGGAAAAAATCATTCTTCCGGCACTACATATTAAACTTGGTCTTATAAAACAGTCTATTAAAGCTTTAGGAGTGGCGATTGCTTTAAATATATTTCCAGTCATTTCCTGGTCTCAGTATAGAAAATTTAAAAGCAGGAGTTTTTGATGGTCCACAAATCCGTATTCTTATAAAGAACGATGATTTCACAAACCACATGACTTGAATTGAAAGCATGGACAAGCTATCTATCAGTTGTCAAAAATTTTTTGCGGCCTCAAAACGCCGAAGAATGTCCCGAAATAGTAGACAAAAGTCCCAGAATTACCGAAAACTAGACACTAATATGAGTGGCAAACTGCATTTATTGCACAGTCAAACAGGTAAATTTCCTGACAAGTTGGGCAATTACAGCGAAAGACACCAAGACCATGGAGGAAAAATATCAAGGCCGTTGGGATCGCCATGTGGTGGCAGACTACTGCTGGAACTTGCAGAGGGACCGTCCGGACCAAAAACACCGAAGAAAATCCCACACTAAACGTTTTTCTTAATTCTTATCAATATGTTTTTGTTGTTATGATTAATTTTATTATTGTTTGTATCATTAATAGCATTTTGTTTGTTTGAAATCATCTGGTAAGTTTGAGTTTTAAAAATATTCTCCTCTTTTTTATTAATTTCCAATATAAGTGGATTGACTTTATCTCAAAAAGTAGAGTCACCAAAAAAATATTACTAGTTTCGGTTTCGACAGACCATATTTTCCTGAAATTGGTCAATTAATCCCATGCTGCAGTGTCAGTGTTACCCCGTGTAATTATTACGTGTGTTCTTGTTTCTCTTCTGTGTGAACGTGGCATCATCAATGAATAGTATTAATGGAAGAAAGTGACGTCGTCATTTAAGCAGTGAAAAAATGTGTTTTATCTCAACAAAGCATTTTGAATGGTCATATGTCCATACGAAGGTTTTTGCTTCAAATAAGCGTCCCTGTCGTATGTCTGTACACTGACCATTCCTCCTGGGACATCCATATGTAAAGTATGTAAGTGTGTGTGTGTGTGTGTGTGTGTGTGTGTGTGTGTGTGTGTGTGTGTGTGTGTTTGCAGAAAAACAAATCTGGCGCTGTGAAAGGAAGTAAGACTTACAGAAATGCTTCAATAAGTAATTCATTAGGAACGGGACGTTGGAAGAAAAGGCCAAACAAGTAAGAAAAGCACTACACAATTCGTTCAACATGAGTCATATACCACGAGTGGGATGGCTATTCGTACACAACATGCTGTTTGACAGTACGCTAAATTCGGCAGCTGTGTATTCACTGCACTCTGTGGCATAAAATGTGACTAGTCACTCCACGTAATATTGGCTGGTCACATGTCAACAACTTCAGTAGGCATCAGAAACCGAAGAGCAAATTCAGAACATTCCTGTGGATCGTGAGGTTTTAGTTGCTGCACCGTCTGGATCTTGTACGGATAGACAGAATAGACAGCAAAACTTTCTGCAGTGTTGACCGTGGGATGGACAGTTCTCGTGACACTGCATGAGCACTAGTGTGCGTATTGTGTGTTGAACTGGGGACCTACAAACGACGGCGACGCTTCGTCCAGCCGTAGCTCTCAGTGGTTCACAACCCCACAATAGGCCACAGCAGTCCACCCAACCCACCGCCGCCTCACACCGAACCCAGGGTTATTTTGCGGTTCGGCCCCCTGTGGATCCTTCTGGGAATGTCTCTTACCACACAATGGTACCCCAAATGTTCGCGTGGTAGAGTGATTATGGTGTCCGCGTACGTGGAGAGCGTTGGCGCAGCAATCGCCGACATAGTGTAACTGAGACGGAATAGGGGGAACCAGACCGCATTCGCTGAGGCTGATGGAAAACCGCCTAAAAACCATCCACAGGCTGGTCAGCACACCGGACCTCAAGACACCAATCCGCCGGGCGGATTCCTGCAGGGGACTGGCACACCTTCCCTGCAGACTGGGGTGGCCGAGCGGTTCTAGCCGCTACAGTCTCGAACAGCGCGACCGCTACGGTCGCAGGTTCGAATCCTGCCTCGGGCATGGATGTGTGTGATGTCCTTAGGTTGGTTACGTTTAAGTAGTTCTAAGTTCTAGGGGACTGATGACCTTAGAAGTTAAGTCCCATAGTGCTCAGAGCCATTTGAGCCAACACCTTCCCGCTTGGGAAGCAGCGTATTAGACCGCGCCTTCCTTATCCAGGAGCCACACCAAGCTCACTCGTGATTTCGGATTTCATTATCACCTTCTTTAAGCCGTTCTTTAAACCATTTAACTCCGTCGGCCCTGTGCTCAAATCTTTCAGAAGCCGATAGTCTCTCAATATAGTATATAGCATCATAATTGCTGCCGTTCACATTAAGCAGTCTCACTAACAGTGCTCAGTCTCTCTTCTCGATAGGCATACTGTACATTCACCTTACGGTTTGTCAAATAACAGCCTGGATGCCACCAGTGGTGCTAAGTTCCTATGGGACCAAACTGCTGAGGTCATCGGTCCCTAGGCTTATACACGATTGAATCTAACTTAAATTAACTTACGCTAAGATAACACACACACCCATGCCCGAGAGAGGACTCGAACCTCCGACGGGGGAGGGGGCGCACCAACCGTGGCAAGTCGCCTCAGACCTCGAGATTACCCCGCGCTGAGTAGATGTCATCCATCATATAGTTTTGCATGTGGTAGTGAAATTGGAACTAATTTTTCAGACGTGGATAGGTTTCGCATAACCAATTAGCATATCTACCAAGTTGCGCTGGCACGCGATAATTACAGACCTCACTGGGGCTCCGTAAGTAGCTGTAATTATTACAATACACCACGAGGGTCAAAAGTAATCGTATGACCTTACTAGCCCATTTCAGCAGCCAGAACTCAACTATGCTATCAAGGCCAGCAGAGTTTGTAAAGCGGCCGGCTTAGATTACATCCG
The DNA here is from genome assembly GCF_023897955.1 of Schistocerca gregaria. Lineage (NCBI taxonomy): Eukaryota > Metazoa > Arthropoda > Insecta > Orthoptera > Acrididae > Schistocerca > Schistocerca gregaria. The sequence goes on from NC_064920.1 coordinate 470,476,262, forward strand.
AATGGAGCGAATAAAGAATTTTAAGCCATCAGCAAGAGAAAGGATCCTACAACTGCATGATCTGCTACTAAATACTAAAGACATGGTGAAAAATTGGAGTGCCTGTTCATCTTAAAGCAGACAAGGAAGTAAACCATCCCAAAAGTTTAAGGGTGGCCAGTCCCTTAAGACACCTCTACTTATACACGAGCTTGCGTCTTCGTAAAAAATCGTTCTGCTGGTATGCGTTCAACATAGCAAAAGAAATTGAAATATTTCCGCTTCATATAGTACATGTTTCCGGCACAGTAGTGACTGTCCGCAAAGACCGTCCTCTACACGTAAAAGAGAACAGTGGAGTCTCGTTGGTCGGATTAGACAGAACACAGAATGTTTCGACTGGTATTATTTTCAAATTTACATTCCTCATAAGATCGTTGAAGAGATACATGGTTCGTTTGATGGAAATACATTTCTTAAATTCAAGTTGGGGCGAAATAAGAACACGGTTTTTACAACAATGCCGCAACATTTCTTGAGCAATTACCTTCTCCAAAAACAAAAGAAAACAAAGCCGGTAGTCTAGTGTTCAATAATTATTTATGATTTCCAGTTCATCTAGATAAGATTTAAAATTAGTTCTCGCATTAATTGCACGACAGTTGTAAGGTGTCAGGCAAATGCAACACCTTCCATGAAAACCCTGACACAATAAGCAAATCTAGTAGTATGTCACATAGCACCAAATAAATCGTGACATTAAATCAACCAAAGTAATACGAGTAACGAGTGAGCAAATGGAATACCACAGACTAACACAAGAATACCTAAATGCATGTCGTACCTTCCCACCGAGAGACCGACGCAGTTCCGAAGGGAGAAACGGGGACAGAAGCCGAGAGCAGAACCGTGTTAAGCTAGAAGGCCCTACGATAAGGGACGGACTGGACACCCACATCAGCAGCCTACCTCTAAGACTACCACCCGCACGTTTTAGCGTGAGACTTTTTCACGTCCCTGTTACGTCAAGGACCACCCCCCATCCCAGCCCATGTTAAAAGCTAGAACCCTCCAGAAAAACAGTATAGATCTTACGATAACACAAAAAGGGCCACTACCACGCACAAGTTTTAGCTTGAGACTTTTTCGCGTCTCAGACACGTCAAGGACCACCCCCCAGCCCATGTTAGAAGATAGAGCCCTCCATAAGAACAGTATAGATCTTACGATAACGCTAAAAGGACCACACCAGCTGCAGGTTTTAGCGTGAGACTTTTTAGCGTCTCTGTTACGTTGCAAACTTTAAAAACATTGCCCCACCACAAAAGTATAACGTTTTTCATTGGATAGACAGAATCTTTGTAGGCGGAGCTTAAGGTTAACATTGAGACCCTGATTGGTCAGATGAAAACACAGCCAGATAGCTTTTCTAAATCTACTTCAGTAAATCATAGTAAGGAGAAGTTAGGAGAGTTAGTTCCGAGACGGTGAGTTGGATGGCTGCTGCGCCGGCCGCCACCCCCCTGACAAACACTGACAAGGTAATGAACGCACGCGATGCCACATAGCAGCGCATAAAGCTTCACTCAGAACTGCAGAAGTCTCATCCGTTACGCCCCCTTTTTGCGTAATACTAGTGTCGATCGTTAATTAAAACTCATGGTGCTCACATTTGCCACTTGAAGAAAAGATCTGAAACGCGATGATTTTTCTTTTATATACACTCCTGGAAATGGAAAAAAGAACACATTGACACCGGTGTGTCAGACCCACCATACTTGCTCCGGACACTGCGAGAGGGCTGTACAAGCAATGATCACACGCACGGCACAGCGGACACACCAGGAACCGCGGTGTTGGCCATCGAATGGCGCTAGCTGCGCAGCATTTGTGCACCACCGCCGTCAGTGTCAGCCAGTTTGCCGTGGCATATGGAGCTCCATCGCAGTCTTTAACACTGGTAGCATGCCGTGACAGCGTGGACGTGAACCGTATGTGCAGTTGACGGACTTTGAGCGAGGGCGTATAGTGGGCATGCGGGAGGCCGGGTGGACGTACCGCTGAATTGCTCAACACGTGGAGCGTGAGGTCTCCACAGTACATCGATGTTGTCGCCAGTGGTCAGAGGAAGGTGCACGTGCCCGTCGACCTGGGACCGGACCGCAGCGACGCACGGATGCACGCCAAGACCGTAGGATCCTACGCAGTGCCGTAGGGGACCGCACCGCCACTTCCCAGCAAATTAGGGACACTGTTGCTCCTGGGGTATCGGCGAGGACCATTCGCAACCGTCTCCATGAAGCTGGGCTACGGTCCCGCACACCGTTAGGCCGTCTTCCGCTCACGCCCCAACATCGTGCAGCCCGCCTCCAGTGGTGTCGCGACAGGCGTGAATGGAGGGACGAATGGAGACGTGTCGTCTTCAGCGATGAGAGTCGCTTCTGCCTTGGTGTCAATGATGGTCGTATGCGTGTTTGGCTCCGTGCAGGTGAGCGCCACAATCAGGACTGCAAACGACCGAGGCACATAGGGCCAACACCCAGCATCATGGTGTGGGGAGCGATCTCCTACACTGGCTGTACACCGCTGGTGATCGTCAAAGGGACACTGAATAGTGCACGGTACATCCAAACCGTCATCGAACCCATGGTTCTACCATTCCTAGACTGGCAAGGGAACGTGCTGTTCCAACAGGACAATGCACGTCCGCATGTATCCCGTGCCACCCAACGTGCTCTAGAAGGTGTAAGTCAACTACCCTGGCCAGCAAGATCTCCGGATCTGTTCCCCATTGAGCATGTTTGGGACTGGATGAAGCGTCGTCTCACGCGGTCTGCACGTCCAGCACGAACGCTGGTCCAACTGAGGCGCCAGGTGGAAATGGCATGGCAAGCCGTTCCACAGGACTAAATCCAGCATCTCTACGATCGTCTCCATGGGAGAATATCAGCCTGCATTGCTGCGAAAGGTGGATATACACTGTACTAGTGCCGACATTGTGCATGCTCTGTTGCCTGTGTCTATGTGCCTGTGGTTCTGTCAGTGTGATCATGTGATGTATCTGACCCCAGTTTCCCCTTCCTGGGACAAGGAATGCACGGTGTTCTTATTTCAATTTCCAGCAGTGTAGTTATTGAGAAGCCACATCAGCCACTGTAATTTACGACAAGTTAAATAAGTAATTAAAGATAATTGAGGGTCACTGTAGACCATTTTGATAGTTTTCTCTTTTCTGAAACTTATATTAAACCTAGATTATAGATGTGATATGGCATAGGTCATCCTTCGATCGATTGTAGAACTTGGAAACCCATTCAGGGAATATTCGTTCACATTTTTGTTGAACGCAGTTGGTTTTTACCATCCTGTATTAAAACATTTCCTTTTATCAATAGTGCGATTTATAAATGATGTTTTGTGAGTAGAATAAAATTTTCAATGGTAAACTTAACTGCTTTTTCGACTTTATTTTACCAGCTAACTAAAAAATAGGAAAGCCTTGAACCCCTTCCACTAAATTTAGTTAGTATTAAGATTCTTTTACAGGGAGTGCAGTGGAGCTGACGCTGAGATCATTAAGTATTTGGTTATATCATCGCTAGTCTCACTGAACTCTTCTGAATTCTACATGTCATGTGATGTCTGGCGTCTCCTTACCAGCAACAGGTCCCAGGTTCAAACTAGTCAATTCCCTAAAAAAACACGCTGAGAGCGTCGTTGCGCGAAAGTGGTAGGGAGACACGATATAGAACAAACAGACACCACCATGAATGTTTAGACAGTATACTAACATGCTGACTAAATTTTTACTGAAATAATGGAATGATAAACTTTTCCTACAGTACGACAATGCATTTATTCACATATCTTGAGCCGTGCAACAAGTTTTGCTGGGTGTTTGTAAACTTCCTTGGATTGGAAGGTCATCACGTTCGAAAAATCAGGGCAGTCTGCACTGATATCTCCTCCCGCTAAATGCCTTTGTAAATGACGGTCGTTGTTCCCTTACTGAAAGCTGTTTCTATGAGTGAATAATAAGGAAAATTCTTTAAACCTCTGAATGTCCTTGTTGCACTTTGGAAACCTATTTTTTCCAAAAGAAGGCAAGTTGTCTTCAACCACGAGTTTAACAAAAATGAAACAATTAATTGCAATCTATTCATAACGTACAGCAGGTACTCTAGTTGAATTCAAGTGAATATATCCGAAATAATTTCAGTATGCAAGTTACTTTCAGAAATTTTCATTACCAGTTCACTGGTATAAAACAATAAGATGTGCAATCCCCAAAGCATTTCTTCAAAACTGAACTCTCCTCATTTTTTTTTTTTTTAGATAACAGTTAAAGGTACCATATGAGCGACGCAGACTCACCCCCTTCTGCTCGACAGAACATATGTAATATAGAAAAGGAAACACGCTACGTTCAGTTACATGGTACACAAAAAATACTTAATTAGAGAGAAAGACTTGTGTGGGGAGCATCCTCTTCCAAGAGTGATAGTCTTGCATATTTTGCAGGAGAAATTTTGGGAAGTAGGAGAGGTGTGAAGGCTAAGTCGTGGATCGAGCCTGCACTAATTCCATTTCAGCACAATAAAAACTCATTTTGCAGAAATAGCTTAACCAGTAAGAGGATTGATCGTAAAAGGCAACGTTTCAAATTCCGATTAGACACAAAGTTTATAACTGCCAAGAAGTCTTAGTATTTGCTTACAGCACATGGAATTACAACACAGCAAAAAGGTTCTGATTTATTTTTTATAAACTGATTGTGCAATGACTTCATTGTACAGTTTGAAATGATTAATCTTTTCACCTCTCATACTCTTCGCCTTGGGCTTGGGGCCAGCATTTTCAGATATCAGCAAAAAATAAAATTCTTCCCATTTTGGTAATTCCGAGAATTATTAAAACTTCAGATGATTAAAACACAACTGCCTGTGGCTACCTATCAGACGTACCCTGACAGAAAAGCACTAGGAAACCAAAGCTAGGATGAAGTGTTTAGAGAAACCATTGTAAATGTGAAATTCTCTAAATTATCAACATTACTTAAACTGAACTTTGACTAGATATGTCCAAAAGCACCCAGACCAGTACCAATGTATTACAAGCCCAACTAAACCGAGTCATAATGAGCCAGAGTTTTTAAATTTCCATCATGGGTATGGAAAGATTTATACGTAGGTGCAGATATGCCAAAAAATCATTTAATGACAAAAGATATAAAACGCAGATAATAAGTGCAGTGCAATGTGGGGTGTCATAAAAATGGAAACAGAAAGAGGCAAACAAACTCATACTGGAGGGGTATAAGGTAATAATGAGCTACATCATCTAGCAAACTACGTGAATGAACATTTCTGAAGTATTGCAAAGAAGTTACAACAAAAAATGCCAAAAGCAAATATAGCATCTGTAAATAATTACTTATCAGGCACAATGATGTTACTACCAACCACACAAAATGAAGTCAGTGAACTGCACAAAAACTAAAAAATAAAAAGGCCAGTAGGCTTGGATAAAGTACCAATGTGTGAACTGAAACAATGTATATAGAATATAAAAGCTCCCTTAACAAACCTAATAAATAAATCCTTCAAATCACGGAAATACCCAGAGTATTTAAAACAGGCAAGAGTTGTATCTCTGCAAAAGAAACGTAATGCATAATACATACAAAATTACTGGCCCATTTCCCTGCTGTCGCCACTTTCAGAAATAATAGAATCAGTTATGAAAGACAGATCAGTGAATTACTTGAGTAAATACACCTTTTAAATGAATCACAGTTTGGTTTCCAAAGTAGTAGAAGTACAGAATCACCCATAGTAGAGTTTACAAAGATAGTATTTGATGCTCTTGACAAAGATATTTGCGTTAGCTCTTTCTAAGGGTTTTGATCCTGCTGACCTTTAGATTCTACTAAGTAAGCTAGAAGCATTAGCAATTAATGGTTACGACGGAGAGTGAAGCGAATACAGAACTGAGAACTTTACAATTCAACCCTACATATTCAAGAAAAATGAAACTCACAAAAAATTTCTTGAAAGAATAAATCTCTTACTGTTACACAGTGTCTACTGTACTGTACACAGCAATCTAGACAGTTTTAACGCGTCGTGTCATACTATAACAGTTAGTAAGTCGAAATGTGTTCCTGGTTAATGAATGTCTGTAAAAGGTAGTGGGCTTTGAAGATCACATTCACTACGTTTACATCTCATACGTGTCCCGAATGACAACAATCGAATTTCAGGAATCGTTTTTCGCTGATGTGTTTATATAATAAGCCTAAATAGATATTGCTAACCAGATCAAATATAAATATTCTAAACGTCAGTTGTTATATATGAATGGTATCTCTAAAATAGAAGTTCATTTTCTTCGTCCCAATGAACTGAAATTATCAGTACTTTGATAATGTTTTTGTTGGAGAAACTGTAAGATTTCATTAGAGATGTCACTCAACTCCTAAGGAAGACGAGAACGAGATTTTACAGGAAGAGTTCTTAAAAATCTCGTCCACGTTCAATTGCTGCGTTCGAAAATGTTTTATTATACCCACTTAGATAACGCGCATTGTAGAAAAAATGGAAAGCTATCACTGGTGGAATGTTATTGTCGTCCAGTGCAAACTAAGTAATAGTAAACACACAGTCGTATTCATATTCCAGCGCAGAGAAATAATAAATGTTTCGTCAGTAGCTAGTGATTGTGTACCAAAGTCCTTGCTACTACAAGACAGAGTAGTTATCGTAATTCATATAGCCAGCTTTGATGAATATAGTGCTGTTGCCGATCAGTTGGGTTTTCTAATGCAGCAAATATATTATTATTTATTTTTCTCATTCCATCTAATATATATAGAATGTGCTCTTCTTTAATTAAATAAAGCAAATGATCAATTTCGTGTACTGTCAAATACTACTACTCTCTTTCATTATACGTAAAACCCCTCTGCCCATAAACCAACATTCTTGGAACCATGTACGTACCTGACAACCCAAGCACACTTCAAAGACGCTTATTCTTTTATATAGGAACGAATATCTATTGTGAAAGATGAAACGTATTTCCAGAATCGATAATCGAGTGTTACATGACTTGCCAGAAGGGTTACTGGGTACTCGGTTCAAGAAAACCAGATTTGGGAGCACCATTAAAATCTTATACTCTTGGGCTACAGAGAAAATCTTTAATTTTCGTTTGATTCCGGGGAATTGAGGAGGAAAAAGTGATTAAGCTGGCATAGATATTGCGAATGGCCAACAGCAACCTCTCTTGTGTGAACAGAAAGATTATTGTCACGCAAAGTTCAATCACCGAAGAATCTTCAAACGTAATGGAAACGATAAAGCAAGTGGCAAATAAAATTATTCGAAGTAAGATGTGTCAGTATCAGCGTGTTATTGAATGACTCTAGAATTAGGCATAATTATCTGTTTACAGGACATATATTTGTCATGCCGAGACATGTTGTGATGAAGGTGACAGGTGAATGGAGCCAGTGGACAAAAGAGGGTCGTACACAGTGACGAGCCAGTACCACATCGCCCAATGTGAGCGAAGCATGCGCTGACACCAAACTTCCCGCAGGCTGCATTCGACCGTCCAGTTCTGTCCACATTGTATAAATGCGCACGGAGGCTCCGTAGTAACAGTTGCCCGTCATTTTAATAAAGACAATGTTATGGTCTTCGGTCCAAATACTGGTTTAATTGAGCTGTCCACGCTACTCCCATGTTTTAAGACTCTACACCTCTGCGTAACTACTGCAACCTACAGTCACTTGAACCGACTTGTGTGGTTAAGCCTTGGTCTCTCTCTACAACACCCCACCTTCTCTTCCCACGCTTTACTCTGTTATCAACAAGGTATTCCTTGATATGTCGGGATATGCCGATCCCTTCTTTTACTCAATTTATGTCATAAATTTCTCTTCTCCCCACTTCGATTCAGTAACTTACCTTCGGAATTCTTCTGTAACACCACGTTTTAACATGTACCGTTCTCCTCTTTTCTGAAACGTTGATAGTCCACATTTCACTTCTGTGGCAGACTACACTCCAGACAACGACTCTCAGAAAATATTTCCTATCACTTAAATTTATAATATTACATTTAAAGATATTTCCCGCTAATATTTTGTTGCTGAAATAGCAAACCTTTTGTTGACATTTCCTAGTTTAATTCTCTCTGAATTTAATTATTTAATACGACTACCAGCATTACCCTTGTTTCGCTATTAACAGGATCTCTCATAACCTCTTTCCAAAACACTGTCCATTCGATTCAACTGGTGTTCCAAGTCCTTGGCTGTTCATTTATTTTATTTTTATTTACACGTCAAACAAATTCCGTAGGACTAAATTGAGGAGCAAATTTCCCAGGTCATAGAATGTGTCGGTACATGAAATTACAACATAAAAGTAATAAAAGGTAAAAATAAAATGTTCATGAACCCGAAAAGAGTCAAGTCGTAAGTTTCAGTAAATCCAATCAACAACACAACAAAAATAAGCTTAATTTTTCAAGGAACTCCTCGACAGAGTAGAAGGAGTAATCCATGAGGAAACTCTTCAGTTTCGATTTGAAAGCGCGTGTATTATTGCTAAGATATTTGAATTCTAGTGGTCGGTTATTGAAAATGGATACAGCAGTATATTATACACCTTTCTGCACAAGGGTTAAGGAAGTGCGATCCAAATGGAGGCTTGGTTTCTGCCAAGTATTAACTGAGTGTAAGCTGCTCGTGGGAATAAGCTAATACTGTTAACAAGAAATGACAGTAAGGAATACATATATTGAGAGGTCAATGTCAAAATACCCAGATTCGTGAAAAGTGGTTGAGAAAAGATTCGTGAACTTACGCCACTTATTGCCCGAACCGCCCGTTTCTGAGCCAAAAATATGCTTTTAGAATGGGAATAGGTTCCCAAAAATATAATACAATAGACATAAAAGAACGAAAATAAGAAAAATAGACTAATTTTCGCGTCGAACGATCACTTACTCCAGATACCGTTCGAATAGGAAAAATGGCTGCATTAAGTCTTTGAACAAGAGCCTAAATGTGAGCTTTCCACGACAGCTTACTATCTATCTGAACACCTAGAAGTTTGAACAGTTCAATTTCACTAATCATATGCCCGTCCTGTGAAATTAAAACGTCAGCTTTTGTTGAATTGTGTGTTAGAAAGTGTAAAGATTGAGTCTTACTGTGATTTAGCGTTAGTTTATTTTCTACAAGACATGAGTGTATGTCGTGAACTGCACTATTTGAAATCGAGCCTTTACTACCAAGCTAGTGTTATCAGTAAACAGAAATATTTTAGAGTTGCCTGTAATAATAGAGGGCATATCAATTATATAAATAAGGAACAGGAGTGGCCCCAACACTGATACCTGGGGAACCCCCCCCCCTCCCCACTTAATTGTACCCCACTCAGACCCTACATCACAGCCATTCTCAGTACTGTGAGTAATGACCTTATGCTGTCTGTTGCTGAAGTAAGAGGTGAACCAATTGGAGCTACTCCCCTTATTCTTTAATGGTCCAACATCTGGAGCAATATTTTGTGATCAACAAAATCAAACGCCTTAGTTAAATTAAAAATGGAGAAAAGAGAATATAGCATTTTCAGTTGTTAAACGACTTTTAAAGTCGAACTGTACATTTGATAGCAAACTGTGTGATATAAAATGACCAATTATCCTTACATACACAGCCTTTTCAATAATTTTAGCAAACAATGATGGGACACAAATAGGTCTAAAATTGTGTACATTAGCTCTTTCTTCCTATTTATAAAGCGGCCTTCCTACTGTGTACTTTAGTCATTCAGGAAACTGACTGTCCCGAAAGGAAAAATTACAAATATGACTAAATACAGGGCTAACATGTGCAGCACAGTGTTTTAATATTCTGCTAGGTACTCCATCATATCCATGAGAGTCCTTGGTCTTCAGTGATTTAATTATTGACTCAATCTCCCCCTCGTCAGTATCACAGAGGAGTATTTCAAACATCAATCTTGAAAAGGAATTTGCGAAGAGTGTTACATGATTCCCTGTGGAAAATAAAGTTTTATTTACTTCACCAGCAATGCTCAGAAAATTATTGTTAAACACAGTACATATATCTGATTTATCGGTAACAGAAATATTTTTTTCTATGAACTGACTTCATGTCGTCAACCTTGTGCTGCTGACCAGACACTTCCTTCACAACTGACCATATGGGTTTAATTTTGTCATGTGAATTGGCTATTCTATTTGCATACCACATACTCTTTGCCTTCTTAATGACATTTTAAACACATTACAGTACTGTGCGTAATGGGCTACTGTAGCTTGATTGCGACTACTTTTAACATTTTGATATAATCCCCACTTTGTTCTACATGATATCCTTACCCCAATAGTCAACCACCTGAACTGCATTTCACTGCCAGTACCCCGTTTAGAACTTTCTAATGGAAAGCAACTCTCAAACAGCATGAGAAATGTTTAAGGAAAGCATTATTTTTGTCATTTATGTTATCGGCACTATAAACACCCTGCCACTCTTGTTCCTTGATGAGGTTTAAAAAACTCTCTAGTAATTATATGGGACATTTGTTTGAGTGTAAAAGCCTTTTAGCGTTAAAATTTGTGCATCATGGTCCGAAAGACCATTAACCCTTTTACTAACAGAATGCCCATCTAGTAATTAAGAATGAATAAAAATATTTTCTATGGCTGTGCTACTGTTCCTCTGCAGAAAAAATGCAGTCTGCATCAGATCATATAAGTTTAGGAGATCTACCAACATCCTTTTTCTTGTACCATCATATACAAAATTTGTATTGAAGTCACCACATGTAACTAATTTCTGGTACTTCCAATAAAGTGAATCAAGAACCCTCTCTAGCTTGAGCACAAATTCTCTGAAGTCAGAGTTAGGGGACCCATAAACTACAACAATTAGAAGTTTAGTTTCACTAAATTTAACTGCCCGTGCACAACATTTAAATATCTGTTCAGTGCAGTGCCGTGATACGTCTATGGAATACTGTTTTTTACGTAAATGGCCACTCCCTAACCCTGCAAGGAACTTCTTGAAAAACAGCCAGCTAATCTGTATCCTGGGGTAAAGGAAGCCTCTGAATTGCCAAATTATTTAATTGGTGCTCTGCTATACCAATATGATGAAATATGCTAATTCATTCTCTGCTTCGATACATGACGTCCTCTAAAAGTGAGCCCTTAGTTAGAGGGACTTCCTTTCAGCAGGAATGTCTATCAGCTGACTTAAATCTAAAAAAGGTGCAGCCCTAACATGAATTACTACAGGAATTTTTCCATGAGTGATCCCACCACCACCCACTACACTGTTACCTACAAGCTTTACCAGCCTCCTTTCCCCATACCTACTGAGGTGCAGGCCATGTATAGAGAAACCCGATCTACTGATAGACTCAACTGGCACCACTGAAACGTGGCCCATGCCTTCTGCCATCAATGCCTTCTCTAGCCACATGTTAATGCGATTAACAGCTGCATTACGATGAGGCCGATCATGACGCTGAAACAGTTGCATGAAATGCACATTAGTGCCACCAGTTTGAGTAGCTATCTTTGCCAGGTCACCACCTGCATCATATTTCCCACCCCTATCAAGGCTGTTCCCTGCTCCACCCACTATCAACTACCTGATACTCCTTCGTAAAATTCTTACATAACTCCCCTATGCTGTCAGTCACCTCAGCCAAACCTGAACTAGGCTTCACAATGCTCGTGACCTGGTACTCGCTCCCCAACACTTCCTGCAACTGCTGGACCACACCTCTACCGTGCGAACTACGTAGCAGCAGAACTTTCTTCTTCCTGTTAGAATTTCCAACTGTGCTAGACCTTCTAACTGCTGACGACTGCTGCATGTTCCTTACACCTACAGCTTCAAGAGGCTCCTCTCCACCACTCAACTCTGACAGTTGGTCTTCCCATTCCCAAGCACCCTTCACCCTCCTCAAACTATCTAGTTCCTCCTTTGCGTGTTGTAACTGAACGGCACAGATCTTACGCTCCTGCTCCACTATCAACCAATTCTGCATTTTCAGCAGAGGATCTCGCTAGAGTGCCCACTGGCTTCCCCACAGCATTCCCCCCAATGAAAATACTTGGAACAAATCCCACACCGCAACTCACTACTGACAAACCAACGACAGAACCCACACTTCTCACTCATGGTAAAATTTTACAGCTACTGAAAAAAACTATACGTCTACGTTACCTAAGTTCAGTTACACCAGTAGAACTATTTACAGAACGAACAATAGCGGTCTCGAAATTCTCTCTCTACTAAGAAAGCAAGTACTTGTATTAATACTACTAAACCACAACTAGTTCCAATACCAACAACACTTCACAAAATTATTAGCTAAAACCAAAACCTCAAGCGGCCACTGAAACACTCAACGAAGTTAAAACAGTGACAGAAAATTTTGCTGAAATATTTCGCTAGAAACAATAAGAAACGGCAGCTGAAAACTAATGCACGAAATTTACTAAACAACTCTAGAAAACTCTAAAAAACAGTGCGAACGTTTCCAAAAGTTTATTAAATCGTTATTTCGCCACAAACAGCATGAAACACCGCTGAAACTATTATTTAATAACTGTGTAACACTGCACAAATAACTGTCAGTACTTAGCTTTATAACCGCTACAGCTGCAACTGTACGCCGCAAAATATGAACACAGTACTGAGGCGCGAGGCTTGGCCGAACGACGTAAGCACACTCATGAATTGTCTGTGCCAGAATTACAGTTCACAGCAAATCTCGAAGTTTTTATTTCTTCATTGTGAACTTTAATTCACTTTCTACATTTTTCCTTGCTTTCCTTTACTGCCTCCCCAACGCTGTATCAGGGATAGGCTAATAACTCCGTCTCACACCATCCTCAACTACTACTTCCCTTGCAAGTCCTTCGAGTCTTATAACTGCAGTCGGGCTCCAGTATAAGCCGCACGTATTTTACCCTTGATAATTTCAGACTTTCAAAGAGTGCATTCCATTTAACACTAAGTAAATCTTAGCGTTTCCATTTTTCGCAGTCTACTCCTTAAACACTCTCACAAATGTGGCGTGACTGATTTGTGGATTACAAAATTGGGAATTCGTGGTAAGGTCTTATGGGTCTCTAAGCTTACACACTATTTAATCTAACTTAGAACGACACAAACACCCATGCCCGAGAGAGGACTCGAACCTCTGACGGGGAAGCCGCGCGGACCGTGCAAAATGCTTCAGACATCGCGGCCATCCCGCGCGGGCTGTGGATTACAGCTCAGTGACTAACAGACAACCATCATTCAAGTTAGCAAAGTTTGCAAAAACTGGATCAACTGAATCGTTAAAAATTATTTATTCAAAAATACTAGAAGCTTACACGTATGTCCTAGAGGAGCTACAAGAAACTGTTTAAAAGTTGTGAAGGGGGTTATTGATACACTTAATGAACATTTAGTGCGGCAGCTCACTTTCAAGCAGTGCATTCACAGAACGGGATTCCACTTGAAATGTGTTTACGAAGTGCGATAACGTTGCGCTATTTCGTGAATTTACGACCTGTCCATTACAAGGTAAGAGGTAAACTGTGGACGATGCTTCATTTTATAATATCTCTCATTAGCAATTTTAATAACAATTTTAGATCATAAACGGAGTTGTCACTGTTTTAAGATACATAGAAAACAAGTTCGATTTGTGTAAGTAGGTAAAGAAAGCGTGTTTCTGTTGGAGAGGAGTAATTTTGTGGCTTTAGAGGTACGAGAAGATCTCTGTGGTAATATTCAGTGAGGTGTCAGTTCTCTTCCTGATGCGGTTCCGGTGGTTTGCTCTCACCGGCGGCTTCCTTCTTGGCGCAGAAGAGCAGCCGCCACCAGGGCCCGCGCCGGCGGTGCGCGCGCGGGGGCGAAGAGCCCTCGGCAGGCATCTGGTGCTCGTCGACGCTGCCCAGCTCTTGCAGCGCCGCGGCGACGCGCCGCCGGGTGCGTGTACCGGGGCTGGCGCTCGCCGCCGTCTCCTCCTGCGCCTCCTGAGCCTCCTCCTCCGTGGCTGCGGCACTTGCCTTCGTCGGCTCCTGAATCTCCTGCGCGTCATCAAATCAATGCACACCTGTGGCTCCGTCAACGCCAGCACAACATTACATTGCACTTGAAATGCTGCAATGTTGGGCAGGTCATACCAAAGGAAACAGAAGTAACCCACTGAATTATAGATCCTGATCACTGACATCAAAATGACGCACTGACAAACGTAAGAGCGTAAAGCATAGACACAAAATTTTGAGAATAATAGATGTTCGCGAAATACAATTTCGTAGGCGAACCACCAGCTTTCCAGTCTCTTCTGTAAGTAGACTGTTTAGGTTTTTATATTGGTAACGCCACGTAGCGCTCTGTATGAAAATCACTGGCTGTGCTGTGTGCAGTCTGTGGCTGGTTGGCATTGTTGAAATATTCGCTATTGTAGTGTTGGGCAGTTGGATGTGAACAGCGTGAAGCGTTGCGCAGTTGAATGTGAGCCGCCAGCAGTGGTGGATGTGGGGAGAGAGATGGCGGAGTTTTGAGAGCGGATGATCTGGACGTGTGTCCATCAGAGACAGTGAATTTGTAAGACTGGATGTCATGAACTGATATATATATTATGACTTTAGAACACTATTAAGGTAAATACATTGTTTGTTCTCTATCAATATCTTTCGTTTGCTAACTATGCCTGTCAGTTGTTAGTGCCTTCAGTTGTTAGAATATTTTATTTAGCTGGCAGTATTGGCGCTCGCTGTATTGCAGTAGTTCGGGCAACGAAGATTTTTGTGAGGTAAGTAACTCATGAAAGATATAGGTTATTGTTAGTCAGGGCCATTCTTTTGTAGGGATTATTGAAAGTCAGATTGCGTTGCGTTAAAAATATTGTGTGTCAGTGTAAGGATGATTAGAATAAGAAAAGAGAGAAATGTCTGAGTACGTTGAGTTTTGCTCAGCTGTTTGAAAATCAAATAACGTAAGGGGTTTACCAGCACAGTAATTCATTAATTTTTCTAAGGGGACGTTTCAGTTCGTGTAGTACGTAAAGAAATATGAATGTTTTAGTCGGACCACTTTTTTCGCTTTGTGATAGGTGGCGCTGTGATAGTCACAAACATATGGCTCACAATTTTAGACGAACAATTGGTCACAAGTAGGTTTTTTAAATTAAAATAAAGGACGTAGGTACGTTTGAACATTTGATTTAGGTTGTTCCAATGTGATACATGTACCTTTGTGAACTTATCATTTCTGAGAACGCATGCTGTTACAGCGTGATTACCTGTAAATCCCACATTAATGCAATAAATGCTCAAAATGATATCCGTCAATCTCAATGCATTTGGCAATACGTGTAACGACATTCCTCTCAACAGCGAGTAGTTCGCCTTCCGTAATGTTCGCACGTGAATTGACAATGCGCTGACGCATGTTGTCAGGCGTTGTCGGTGGATCACGACAGCAAATATCCTTCAACTTTCCCCACAGAAAGGACTCCGGGGACGTCAGTTCCGGTGAACGTGCGGGCCATGGTATGGTGCTTCGATGACCAATCCACCTGTCATGATATATGCTGTTCCATACCGCTTCAACCGCACGCGAGCTATGTGCCAGACATCAATCATGTTGGAAGTACATCGCCATTCTGTCATGCAGTGGAACATCTTATAGTAACATTGGTAGAACATTACGTAGGAAATCGGCATACATTCCACCATTTAGATTGCCATCGATAAAATGGGGGCCAATTATCCTTCCACCCATAATGCCGCACCATACACTAACCCGTCAAGGTCGCTGATGTTCCACTTGTAGCAGCCATCGTGGATTTTCCGTTGCCCAATAGTGCATATTATGCCGGTTTACGTTACTGCTGCTGGTGAATGACGCTTCGTCGCTAAATAGAACGCCTGCAAAAAATCTGTCATCGTCCCGTAATTTCTCTAGTGCCCAGTGGCAGAACTGTACACGACGTTCAAAGTAGTCGCCATGCAATTCCTAGTGCATAGAAATATGGTACGGGTGCAATCGATGTTTATGTAGCATTCTCAACACTGACGTTTTTGAGATTTCCTATTCTCGCGCAATTTGTCTGCTACTGATGTGCGCATTAGCCGAGACAGCAGCTAAAACACCTACTTGGGCATCATCATTTGTTGCAGGTCGTGGCTGACGTTTCACATGTGGCTGAACACTTACTGTTTCCTTAAATAAAGTAACTATCCTGCGAACGGTCCGGACACTTGGATGATGTCGTCCAGGATATCGAGCAGCATACATGCCCGTTGGGCATTTTGATCACAATAGCCATACATCAACACGATATCGACCTTTTCCGCAATTGGTAAAGGTTCCATTTTAACACGGGTAATGTATCACGAAGCAAATACCGTCTGCACTGGCGGAATGTTACGTCATACGTTTGTAACTATCACAATGCGAAAAAAGTGGTCCAACTAAAACATTCATCTACATCTACATCTACATGACTACTCTGCAATTCACATTTAAGTGCTTGGCAGAGGGTTCATCGAACCACAATCATACTATCTCTCTACTATTCCACTCCCGAACAGCGAGCGGGAAAAACGAACACCTAAACCTTTCTGTTCGAGCTCTGATTTCTCTTATTTTATTTTGATGATCATTCCTACCTATGTAGGTTGGGCTCAACAAAATATTTTCGCATTCGGAAGAGAAAGTTGGTGACTGAAATTTCTTAAAAAGGTCTCGCCGCGACGAAAAACGTCTATGCTGTAATGACTTCCATCCCAACTCGTGTATCATATCTGCCACACTCTCTCCCCTATAACGCGATAATACAAAACGAGCTGCCCTTTTTTGCACCCTTTCGATGTCCTCCGTCAATCCCACCTGGTAAGGATCCCACACCGCGCAGCAATATTCTAACAGAGGACGAACGAGTGTAGTGTAAGCTGTCTCTTTAGTGGACTTGTTGCATCTTCTAAGTGTCCTGCCAATGAAACGCAACCTTTGGCTCGCCTTCCCGACAATATGATCTATGTGGTCCTTCCAACTGAAGTTGTTCGTAATTTTAACACCCAGGTACTTAGTTGAATTGACAGCCTTGAGAATTGTACTATTTATCGAGTAATCGAATTCCAACGGATTTCTTTTGGAACTCATGTGGATCATCTCACACTTTTCGTTATTTAGCGTCAACTGCCACCTGACACACCATACAGCAATCTTTTCTAAATCGCTTTGCAGCTGATACTGGTCTTCGGATGACCTTACTAGACGGTAAATTACAGCATCATCTGCGAACAGTCTAAGAGAACTGCTCAGATTGTCACCCAGGTCATTTATACAGATCAGGAACAGTAGAGGTCCCAGGACGCTTCCCTGGGGAACACCTGATATAACTTCAGTTTTACTCGATGATTTGCCGTCTATTACTACGAACTGCGACCTTCCTGACAGGAAATCACGAATCCAGTCGCACAACTGAGACGATACCCCATAGCTCCGCAGCTTGATTAGAAGTCGCTTGTGAGGAACGGTGTCAAAAGCTTTCCGGAAATCTAGAAATACGGAATCAGCTTGAGATCTCCTGTCGATAGCGGCCATTACTTCGTGCGAATAAAGAGCTAGCTGCGTTACACAAGAGCGATGTTTTCTGAAGCCATGCTGATTACGTGTCAATAGATCGTTCCCTTCGAGGTGATTCATAATGTTTGAATACAGTATATCCTCCAAAACCCTACTGCAAACCGACGTCAATGATATAGGTCTGTAGTTAAATGGATTACTCCTACTACCCTTCTTGAACACTGGTGCGACCTGCGCAATTTTCCAATCTGTAGGTACAGATCTATCGGTGAGCGAGCGGTTGTATATGAGTGCTAAGTAGGGAGCTATAGTATCAGCGTAATCTGAAAGGAACCTAATCGGTATACAATCTGGACCTGAAGACTTGCCCGTATCAAGCGATTTGAGTTGCTTCGCAACCCCTAAGGTATCTACTTCTAAGAAACTCATGGTAGCAGCTGTTCGTGTTTCAAATTCTGGAATATTCCATTCGTCTTCCCTGGTGAAGGAATTTCGGAAAACTGCGTTCAATAACTCCGCTTTAGCGGCACAGTCGTCGATAACAGTACCATCGGCACTGCGCAGCGAAGGTATTGACTGCGTCTTGCCGCTTGTGTACTTTACATACGACCAGAATTTCTTCGGATTTTCTACCAAATTTCGAGACAATGTTTCGTTGTGGAACCTATTAAAGGCATCTCGCATCGAAGTACGTGCCAAATTTCGCGCGTCTGTAAATTTTAGCCCATCTTCGGGATTTCGCGTTCTTCTGAACTTCGCATGCTTCTTTACGTACTACACGAATATGTAATAAAAAATGGGGGTTCCTATTTTAAAAAAACGCAGTTGATATCCGTTTGACCTATGGCAGCACCATCTAGCGGGCCAACCATAGCACCATCTGGTCTCCCTTCAAGCTAGACGAGTTTCGTTTTTTGTAGTTTTTTCGTTTGATACTTATTTCGTGAGATATTTGGCCCGGTCACTATCAATGGACCACCCTGCACACTGAGGTGGGAGAGGTCACGGAATAGTGGTATGCAAATGGCAGAAGGCAGTAACATCGCGTACCCAATATATAAAAGGGCAGTGCATCGGTGGAAGCTGTCATTTGTACTCAGGTGATTCATGTGGAAAGGTTTCCGACGTGATTATGGGTGCACTGTGGGAATTAATAGATTTTAACGCGGAATGGTAATTGGAGCTAGATGGATGGGACATTCCATTTAGGAAATCGTTTGGGAATTCACTATATCGAGACGCACAATGTCAAGAGTGCACCTTGGAATACTAAATTTCAGGCATAACCTCTCACCACGGACAATGCAGTGGCCGACGGCCTTCTCATAACGACCGAGAGCAGCAAGGTTTGCGTAGAGTTGTCAGTGCAACAGACATGCAACACTGCAGTCACATAACCGCAGACGTATGACGAACGTATCTGTTAGAACAGTGCGGCGAAACTTGGCGTTAATGGGCTAAGGCAGCAGACGACCCACGTGATTGCATTAGCTTACAGCACGACATCGCCTGCAGCTCCTCTCCTGAGCTCGTGACCTCATAGACCGGAGCCTAAACGACTGGAAAACCGTGTTCTGGTCAGATGAGTGTCTATTTCTGATGGCAGGGTTCGAGCGTGGAGCAGACCTCACGAAGCCATGGACCCAAGTTGTCCACAAGGCATGGTGGAAGCTGCTGGCGGCTCCATACTGATGTGGGCTGTGTTTACATGGAATAGACTGGGTTCTCTGATCCAGCTGAACCGGTCATTGACTGGAAAATGGTTATGTTCGGCTATCTGGAGACCATTTGTAGCCATTCATGGACTTCATATTCCCAAACAACGATGGAATTTTTAGTGATGACAATCCGCCATGTCATCGGACCACAATGGTTCGCGACTGATTTGCAAAACATTTTGGACAATTCGAGCGAATGATTTGGTCACCCAGAGCGCCTGAAATGAATCCCATTGAACATTTATGGGAAATAATCAAGATATCATCAGTTCGTGCACAAAATCTCGCACCGGCAACACTTTCGTAGTTATGGACGGCCACAGACGCAGCATGGCTCAGTATTTCTGCAGGGCACTCCCAACGACTTGTTGGATCCATGCCATGTTGGGTTGCTGTACTGCGCTAGGGAAAAGAAGTGTATAATGTGCCAACTTTATGTTCTGAAATTTTAATTAATATTTGCGATTATCGTTATTAATATTAATTTACAGAATTTCCGTACATAGACTAGCGATAACAGGGGCTTTTTCAAAGTTGTAATGTTTGTAATTAATGTAAGACTAATATCACAAAATAAAGAACAGATGCTAAATGCACCACGCATATAATTTTGACCTATTCCAACAGTTCATGATCCTCATAATCGTCATTTTCCTAAAGCACATTCTTAGCTTGAAATTCAGACAAAACCGTTCACTTCAGGCATGAAATCTAAAATTTTGTAATGTATTTGTGTTTCAAGGTTGATATTTGCCTTCCAGCTACGTATTTGGCCAATAGATTCAGGAAATCATCTACAAAACTTGAGGAACGGACAATTTGTGGCCTCCCTCGATCGGACTAGTAGAAAATTCTAACCTCCCAAGACTCTAATAAAGAAAGTGTTACTTTAAACAACATCTCCTGGCAACCTGCACGATACTTCATCACAATGAAATTTCAAAAACGTATATTATTGCCATGTACACCAATTTTGGTTTGGTAGCGATCTCGGTAACACTCTTAAAGGTTTTGTAATCCTCAGCATCCATTTTAAAGACCATAAAACGTTCAGCTAACCTTGCTCTTTGTGTAAATTGACTCCAGTGACCAGGTAAGAAAATCTACCCTCGAATACGAAGTATTACTACGTTCGCAATGTAGACACTAAATTATGTTGTGTTGGCAAGCGTAGTTAACAACTGAGGACTGCAGATAAACAAAGTTATACTTTGTGCTTTGAGCCGAAATGGAAATGGATATCAGAGGGATCGGACAGACAGATTTTTGTGGGAATCGGACAGATAGATTTTTGTGACTATTCGTACATACAATGTGCGTCTACAGTACAGATAAAGCTGTTCACCATAGTATCAACACAAGTGAGGCCCATGTATACACGATACAATCTCAAAAGGATGCCCTTATGCTTCTCAGCGCCTCTAATGCGTAATGATTTTGGAACATGTACTGTGTTCTATCACCATGAAATACCTCAAAGAAAACAATCTATTGACTTAAAGCTAACTACGATTAAAGAAAATATCCTACTTGTGAAACACAACTGACTCTTTATTCACAAGAAGTAATGAATGCTATCAACAAGGCATCTCAAGTTGATTCCACATTTCAAGATTGCCGAAGGCGTTTGAAAGTTTTTCACAGCTCTTCTAATCAAATTGGGTGTCTATGGCGTATTGTCTTTGTTGTGTGGCTCGATTCGTGACGTCCTGTCTGAGAAGTCACCGTACATAGTAAATGATGTGAAGTCATCTAGTGAAACCGCTGTTCTACACTACCTAGTCAAAGGTACACCAACGACTTTAAGTGGTCATTAATATGGGGTGTGTCCAATTGGCCTGCTGTTTCCCCAGACCTCAATCCTCTAGCCTTTCGGTTATAGGGACACTTGAAGGAGTTGGCCCACGCCAAGCCAATCAACGATGTGCAGATACTATAGGGTCGCGTTTTCAATGCATGGCAGCAGATACTGCAACAAACGGGTATACTTCAAAGGATGTGTAATCCCTTATGCCGCAGGCCAGAGGGGTGCATTGTCATGAATGGACGCCATGTTGAACACCTCGTGCTTATCACAGAAAGTTTGTATTTCCGGATTCACGTTTACTGGACTATTTTTTTTCTTGTTTCGATGAGTACTAGCACCTCTTAAAGTACTCGACACTTTTATTTGAACACTCTGTGTATGTGACATCCAATGACTGCTCCACTTTCGATGTACTGATCTTTACTTACCGACCCATTCTCCCTCTGCTGGGTCCACAGCTCGTGGTCTAGTGGCTAGAGTTGCAACCTCTGGATGACGCGGTTGTGGGTTCGATTCCAGGCCGGGTTTGGGATTTTCTCTGCCCGCGGACTGGGTGTTTGTGTTGCCCTTATCATTTCATCATCATCATCATCATCATCATCATCATCATCATTGGTGATACTGGCTAGATTCGACTGTGAAAAAAATTGGACTGTGTAAAAATTTGGACTTTGTATGGGCGCTTATGATCGCGCAGTTGAGCTCCCCACAAACCAAACATCGTTATCATCATCCCTCTACTGGCACTGAAGTACTTCCTGCCTGTTCTTACTTACACTCACGCGTATACTTCTCGTGATATTTAGTGGACAATTTTGCTTTACACAGATGTGTCTGGGCACTTTAAATCAGATTGTATAACTATATAAACGATTTAGGAGGCAATCTGAGCAGCTCTCTCGCAGATAATGCTGTCATTTTCGGTCAAAAAAGTCATCTGAAGATCAAAACGTATTGGAACATGATTTAGACAAGATGTCTGTATAGTGTGAAGCGCGGAAATTGACCCTAAACAATGAAAAGTGTACACGAGTACTAAAAAAATCCGTTTAATTTCGGTTACACAATAAATCATACAAATCTGAAGAATGTCAATTCAATTAAATACCCAGGGACTGTAATTACGAACAGCTTAAACTGGAACTCACATAAAGAAAACGTTACGGAGGAAGCGAATCAAAGAGTGTAATTCATTGACAGAACAGAAGATGTAACAAATCTAAAGAGCCTGCCTCTCCGTCATTCATCTGGACTATTCCTGCGCGGTATGGCGTCGTTCCCTGATAGGATTCACGGAAGACATCGAAAAAGTTCAAAGAAAGGCAGCTCGTTTTGTATAAGAGGCATTAAAATGAAAACGAGAAAGAGTGAGAAAAGTAAATAAAATGCTCATTATTTCAAAAGCAATCGCCGTAAATACTAATACATTTATCCTTCTGTGAGATAAGATGGTCATTGACTTTATGTGAAAGTGTTTGCGAGGCCATTAGTGTCACCTAAACATGGAAATAGCATAGGGAGAGATTGGGACTGCAAGGAGAATGTGTAAGGCCTTCCCAGCGAAACTTCTACAGTGCAGTCAAAACAACTTTGGCAACATGTAGGCGGGCATTATCTTGCAACATAATGATTCCGCCGGTCAATATTCCTGGGCGTTTCAACTTGATGGCACGTTTCAATTCACGCACAACGGTATGTGGAAACTCTGCAAAAACTTAAGCATGCCATTAAGTCCAACCGCGCAGGAATGTTGACGGATTGAATCATTCTGTTGCACTATAATGCTAGCTCACATGTTACCGAGGTTGTTTCAACTACGCCCCAGATGTTACGCTGGGAAGCTCGTACACATCGTCCATACAGTCCCGATCTCTCCACATGCGATTTCCACATTTTTGGTGCCCTGAACAATGACATCCATGGTCATCAAGTAGTTCCAGACGAAGAGGTGCAGACCAGGGTACAAACATGATTCCGCAGGCAATCGCAAACGTTTATCATGAAGATATCTAAGTCGCCACAGTGCTTTCGGTATCCATTTGATAGAATTCGCTTAAAAAAGAATATCCCAATTGATTTCCCTCTCATGTCTACGTAGGAAGATGATGAGAGGAATTCTCGTCAACAAGTCACACTTATTCGATCAACTTGCTTGTCTGTACACCAGAATGTTTTGTATCACACCAACAAATGTAATGCTGCCATTAAGCCGAGTTTGGACACCACATAACTTTACTAAATTAGTGTTAAAATTAAACTACTGGTGCTCCGAGTCCTGCAGTGCAGGCTGTATCCATTGCAGCGTGCTGAAACATCGTAGGTATGTCCATTAATCTGTGCACACACGGAGCATGCTGAAAAAATAATAGTTCCACTTTTCACCACCAGGTCAATGTATGATGCTACAAGCAGTTAGAATGTGCTGTGGGGGCAGGAAAAGGGGATGAACGATCAAACACATGATAATGGTGGTTCTGACTCGTTTATTAGGATATGGTCATAAGTTTCAACGTTTGTTCAATATGGAATCACAACTCACCAACATGCTGCATCCATACCACAGCTTGGTCGACAGTTCCTTGTAACAAATCCAGTGTAAGCAGAGTAATATGTTGTTGTACGCTATCCTTCCAGTTAGGAAGAGTCTGGATACATCCCTGTTAGACGCGAACTTTCAGATATCCCCACAACCAGAAGTCGCGTTAATGTAGGTCGTGGGATCTAGGAGGCTACATACCTCGAAAGTGTCTAGAGATGACGCAGTCATTACTGGAGATATATCAAAAAATGGTTCAAATGGCTCTGATGACAATGGGACTTAACATCTGAGGTCATCGGTCCCCTAGAAATCAACTCGTGCAGCCAAATGACAAACAGTAATCTAACGTCGAAACAGGAAACATTACTCATGTTGACCGGTTTCAGAGCCATATTTTCACCTGATGGTGCAAAGTGGAACTCTTCTTTTTCTCAGACTACTACACAAGCCCACCAATTAACATACCTACGATATTTCAGCGTCCTTCAATGTATACAGCCCACATTGCAGCACTTGTGACACCGTCAGTTTAATTATAACCCCCTGGTACGTACACACAACGCCACGCCAATTTTGACAGCCAATAATGGGAAAATCGTTTACTTATATACAGTAGAGATATAGTGGCTTTGTGTAGCGTATGGAGGACAACTACGGTACATCATTTCACAACAAGAAATTCACATTTGTTTGCTGTGTAATGATTAGAGTTAGAAATTCTTCCTATGTCAACATTGAACAATGATAAACTTACACGTATATATTTAATTTTTGATATTTGTTTTCAATAATCAACTCATACACACAAATTTAAATTGTGACACTTATGTTACAAGTCAATATTTCTGTTGTAACTAAATGAACTTTGGGTTGAGAAGAAACTTTTTAAATATATCTCACTTTCAGTTTTCCAGTTTATGATTATTTTATGTATTACATCATTAATAGAAACATCACACTACTCTAAAAAACCCTGCTTATTCATTTTGTTCTTCTGTGAAGTACACAAAAACCACTATTTAAATATTAGAAAAATGGGAATTTTTCAATTTTACACTAACAATCAAAATGAAAGGGCTGCTCCATTAATAAAATTTGTGTAATATTATGCAACTGGGCCATTAGTAAAACAGAAAAGGCAAAGCCTTACTATAATACAGATAGTTCTTTGGTGTCCTTAAAGTGAAAACATTACAATTCAGAAATAAAACTCATAGTGATATTATTAAGAACTTTAAATGTAGCATTTTATTCGATTGTTAAAAAAGGTCAAAACGATAGAAAAAACACACTGAAGAATTATATACAGGATAGGACGAAATATTAGAGGTATTTCAGGTTAGTATCTGAAGCAGAAGAAATATGGAAATGAATTCATAAGACCATCACTTGCCAGTTCAACGTTGGTTTATCCAACATGAACAACAGTGAAACAGATTAGCAAACAATACCTCAGCTCAGTAATCAAAGAATGTAGAAACATGAAATTATTTTACCATATTTTAATAAATCCAGATTAAAAGCTAAGATCGAGTGACATTTACGAAAAGTTAGCTTTGGGCTTAGGAGAGCAAAAGTAAGACGAGAACCTATGAAAGTCTTCACCTATAAAAGTTATCGCTAAAGGATACAAATCTAAGTGAACGAAAGAGTAAATACAATATTTCTGCATGAAATAAACCAGTACCTGAGTAAAAGTGAAAAGTTCCGGAAAAATCATGAAAATGATAGAATCGATTTTGGCGTCGTAGTCTGAAAGTTACGTGCATGATCAAAACTCTACATATTGAAAAAAAAAGCACCATCCAAACAGGCCATCAAGACCCAACGGTACCGACCGACCGCTGTGTCATCCTGAGACCTTTGCCATCACTGGTGATATGGAAGGACATGCGGTCAGCACACTGCTCTCCCAGCCGTCGTCAGTTATTGTGAACAGTGTCGCTATTTCTCAATCAAGTAGCTCCTCAATTGGCCTCACAAGGGCTGAGTGCACTCCACTCGCCTACAGCACTCGGCAAACCCCGACAGCGCTAAACTTTCGTGATCTGACGGAGACCGGTGTTCCCACTGCGGCAAGCCTTTGGTACAAATTGTAAAAGAACCTTTCCAAAATTCACATGGGAGAATGTAGGAGAGTCAAGGTGCTTACGTGCTCAGTGACTTCCTTTATTTCATACGCCATCCGCCTGTTCAGCCGCAGGGCAGAACTGACGACCTTCTTGATGGCCGGCAGCTCCTGCAAGGTGAGCACGACCTTGTGCTTGGCTGTGGTGGCCGTGACGGGCTCCAGGGGAGGCGCAGAAGGCTCAACAGTAGGCGTGCTGTCGGTAGCGGCAGCGTCCGCTCCAGCTTCCGCTTCTGACCCTGCAACCTCCTGCTGCTGCTCCTCGAAGTGTCCTCGCGGCCGCTCTTCCTCCTCCTCTTCCTGACCCCTGCAGCAAACATATCGCATCCAAACAGTCTACAGTAGCTAGTTCCTATTAATCTACCTATACAAATCAACATAGCTGGAGCCATAACGATGGCGGCCAAGTTTAGTCTATTTCTTCGCGGCACCCATACGATACATGGGCCCTGTTGCGTACGTCATAGCACATGAAACGACAGGTTTTCCCAGTTGCAGTAACTGTCTCCAGTTGGGAGTGAGTTGCTATTTGAGCCTGCTGTAGTACTTCGCAGCTGCACATTTAAACAGGTTCACGCTCTCGATAACATATGAGAAAGTTTAGGAATTTAACAGGTACCTTTTCATTGACGTACTGATTTCCCGCCTGTAGTAGATCGTAGCCGAGTGTTCGTAATGTATGACGGGCAAGGCAACTAGTGCGACGTCAGAAGTTCGTTGCAGCACTCTTACTTCCCGTGGGCCACAGTTCTGAGCGCCTGACATCACACATATTCCGTCAGCCAATAACCATTCGGTACTTTTCTGAGCGCTCTGCTTTGAACCTCTTGGCCAGTGCTAGTATTAAACGAAATTTTAGTGGATGATTTGGTGGATTTTTACTCCATGTATTCCAAGTCGTTATGGCTGATAGTGGTGGCATGCGACAAATTCTCCATAAACAAGCGAAAGGTATCAGGAAATCACTGAGGAAGCGAGTGGCGCCAGCTTGAGAACCCTTCAGCGGATTGCCTGTGCAGGTAATTTATCTCTCCAGACCCGTGGAAATCTTGCTTTCAGATCGCCATCGGAACATCGTAGCCGTGAGAAACCCATTACGAAACTACACGATTTCGACAAAGACGTTCTAAGGCAAGTTGTGCTCAATATTTGTAAGACAGGCAAATTTCCTACTGTCAAGACATTTCGTTGAAAATGCGTGAAACCATAAATTTTAAATGCAGTGTTACCTTCATGCGATGTACAATGAAAACTGTTGGATTCAGATATGCATGTACAAACTTTTAATGGAACGTACTGATACCGCAGCTTCAATCGCATATTTTTTTAAGAAAGTATTCTTGAAATAAGATTCATACGACGAAAGCTTGTTGGAAAATTACTGATGGTTCGGATGGCTTTAAAGAACCAGTTGATAAAGATGGACGAATAATTGTGTTTAACGCTGAAATGCTTCCGTATTCATTCCAGAAAGCAAATTAGTGTTCTGGGCAAAAAAGAGCAATTCTGATATTCATTCTGAAATAAACTCAAGGCACATTTGAGTTATGACTTGACTTGAGTTATTAGTTGTCGACAAACTCGGTGATTGTTATGGAGAACGCCGAGTTAAAAGTCAGTTCTTGGCAGCATCGACAACAAATACAAAAAGCCAATATCATCAAGGACCTCCCTCACGATAGTTTGTAGGGGGCATAGACCTGGGGATATGGAATATTTTTAATATTTTGGAAGATGAATAGCCATGAAGCCATGAAAAAGTTCTGTTCCGCTCCTGTTAAAAACCTGCGTAATACCGACATTTACACCATTTTCTTGAGAGAAAATCATGTGACTACGCTACGTTTTTTTCCTTTGCCTGGCAGCTAGGGGTGAGGTGCCGTGGGCCCACTTGCCACTGGCTATGGTATATCAAACTGTAGCTTGCAAATAAAAAGATATTGGCAACTAAACTCGTGCTGGATTGTTGAATTTTGTAGTGCTTCATAAGCCTCGAGTAAAAGTTTATGAAATCGATTGTGTTGCACAGGAACAGGAAATCTAGTTTTGCGTTTGTGACAATAACATTGCCACTACAAACCGACAGTGCTCACATGGCCACAAGTGAACGAAATTCGGCATTTAAAATACCTGACACAGAAGGGCTTTTGCACGAAGCGCTTGGCCCAGAACCGTGTGCAACCTATCGTATACTCACCTCAGGATTGTGCGCTACAGCAGCCAAAGTAGCACTTTCGTTGTCATTGGTAGTTGCTGTGTTTGTTATGTTGACGCTTTCTGGCTGCCCTGCAGCCTGTTTCCATTAGACTTGTGCAGATATTGCAAGTGATTCGACGTGAAGGATGCCATCTATATGGGTAGCGTACGCTGATACAGCTGTGATTGTATTTCTGACATATTCGCCATAAGTTATCATATCTAGTTTTTCTTCATTACTGAAGACGGAAGATATCGACGACACGACTACAAATGCCACAAGCCACACCAAAGCAGAGAAAGCACTGTCCGAAATGGACGTATAATGCGTTAAGAGTACTTTCCTGTGTGACACCGATAACAATGCAGCAGGCCTGAGCAGGAGACACTAATAGAGTGAGCAGTGTAGGCAGAAAGTGTGCGCTGATGGTCTGTTTACAGTAGGCTGCAGGACATTGCAGGCAGCCTTGCCGTGCGTGCTACGGCAGAAACCGCGGTGCCATTGCCATTCTTTAAAGTCTTATATTTCAGAATGTATGAGGCTTGCCCCCCCCCCCCCCCATGAACCATGGACCTTGCCGTTGGTGGGGGGGCTTGCGTGCCTCAGCGATACAGATGGCCGTACCGTAGGTGCAACCACAACGGAGGGGTATCTGTTGAGAGGCCAGACAAACGTGTGGTTCCTGAAGAGGGGCAGCAGCCTTTTCAGTAGTTGTAGGGGCAACAGTCTGGATGATTGACTGATCTGGCCTTGAAACATTAACCAAAACGGCCTTGCTGTGCTGGTACTGCGAACGGCTGAAAGCAAGGGGAAACTACAGCCGTAATTTTTCCCGAGGACATGCAGCTTTACTGTATGATTAAATAAATGATGATGGCATCCTCTTGGGTAAAATATTCCGGAGGTAAAATAGTCCCCCATTCGGATCTCCGGGCGGGGACTACTCAGGAGGATGTCGTTATCAGGAGAAAGAAATCTGGCGTTCTACGGATCGGAGCGTGGAATGTCGGATCCCTTAATCGGGCAGGTAGGTTAGAAAATTTAAAAAGGGAAATGGATAGGTTAAAGTTAGATATAGTGGGAATTAGTGAAGTTCGGTGGCAGGAGGAACAAGACTTCTGGTCAGGTGACTACAGGGTTATAAACACAAAATCAAATAGGGGTAATGCAGGAGTATGTTTAATAATGAATAGGAAAATAGGAATGCGGGTAAGCTACTACAAACAGCATAGTGAACGCATAAATTGTGGCCAAGATAGATACGAAGCCCACACCTACTACAGTAGTAGAAGTTTATATGCCAACTAGCTCTGCAGATGACGAAGAAATTGAAGAAATGTACGATGAAATAAAAGAAATTATTCAGATAGTGAAGGGAGACGAAAATTTAATAGTAATGGGTGACTGGAATTCGAGTATGGGGAAAGGGAGAGAAGGAAACATAGTAGGTGAATATGGATTGGGGCAAAGAAATGAAAGAGGAAGCCGCCTAGTAGAATTTTGCACAGAGCACAACTTAATCATAGGTAACACTTGGTTTAAGAATCATGAAAGAAGGTTGTATACGTGGAAGAATCCTGGAGATACTAAAAGGTATCAGATAGATTATATAATGGTAAGACAGAGATTTAGGAACCAGGTTTTAAGTTGTAAGACATTTCCAGGGGCAGATGTGGACTCTGACCACAATCTATTGGTTATGACCTGTAGATTAAAACTGAAGAAACTGCAAAAATGTGGGAAATTAAGGAGATGGGACCTGGATAAACTGAAAGAACCAGAGGTTGTACAGAGTTTCAGAGAGAGCATAAGGGAACAATTGACAGGAATAGGGGAAAGAAATACAGTAGAAGAAGAATGGGTAGCTCTGAGGGATGTAGTAGTGAAGGCAGCAGAGGATAAAGTAGGTACAAAGACGAGGGCTGCTAGAAATCCTTGGGTAACAGAAGAAATATTGAATTTAATTGATGAAAGGAGAAAATATAAAAATGCAGTAAAAGAAGCAGGCAAAAAGGAATACAAACGTCTCAAAAATGAGATCGAAAGGAAGTGCAAAATGGCTAAACAGGGATGGCTAGAGGACAAATGTAAGGATGTAGAAGCTTATCTCACTAGGGGTAAGATAGATACTGCCTACAGGAAAATTAAAGAGACCTTTGGAGAGAAGAGAACCACGTGTATGAATATCAAGAGCTCCGATGGCAGCCCAGTTCTAAGCAAAGAAGGGAAGGCAGAAAGGTGGAAGGAGTATATAGAAGGTTTATACAAGGGCGATGTACTTGAGGACAATATTATGGAAATAGAAGAGGATGTAGATGAAGACGAAATGGGAGATACGATACCGCGTGAAGAGTTTGACAGAGCACTGAAAGACCTGAGTCGAAACAAGGCCCCCGGAGTAGACAACATTCCATTAGAACTACTGACGGCCTTGGGAGAGCCAGTCATGACAAAACTCTACCAGCTGGTGAGCAAGATGTATGAGACAGGCGAAATACCATCAGACTTCAAGAAGAATATAAAACTTCCAATCCCAAAGAAAGCAGGTGCTGACAGATGTGAAAATTACCGAACTATCAGTTTAATAAGTCACAGCAGAAAAAAAAACTAACGCGAATTCTTTACAGACGAATGGAAAAACTGGTAGATGCGGACCTCGGGGAGGATCAGTTTGGATTCCGTCGAAATGTTGGAACACGTGAGGCAATACTGACCTTACGACTTATCTTAGAAGAAAGATTAAGAAAAGGCAAACCTACGTTTCTAGCATTTGTAGACTTAGAGAAAGCTTTTGACAATGTTGACTGGAATACTCTTTTTCAAATTCTAAAGGTGGCAGGGGTAAAATACAGGGAGCGAAAGGCTATTTACAATTTGTACAGAAACCAGATGGCAGTCATAAGAGTCGAGGGGCATGAAAGGGAAGCAGTGGTTGGGAAAGGAGTGAGACAGGGTTGTAGCCTCTCCCCGATGTTATTCAATCTGTATATTGAGCAAGCAGTAAAGGAACCAAAAGAAAAATTTGGAGTAGGTATTAAAATTCATGGAGACGAAGTAAAAACTTTGAGGTTCGCCGATGACATTGTAATTCTGTCAGAGACGGCAAAGGACCTGGAAGAACAGTTGAACGGAATGGACCGTGTCTTGAAAGGAAGGTATAAGATGATCAACAAAAGCAAAACGAGGATAATGGAATGTAGTCAAATTATATCGGGCGATACTGAGGAAATTAGATTAGAAAATTAGACGTTTAGATTAGTAAAGGAGTTTTGCTATTTGGGGAGCAAAATAACTCACGATGGTCGAAGTAGAGAGGATATAAAATGTAGACTGGCAATGGCAAGGAAAGCGTTTCTGAAGAAGAGAAATTTGTTAACATCGAATATAGACTTAAATGTCAGGAAATCATTTCTGAAAATATTTGTTTGGAGTGTAGCCATATATGGAAGTGAAACATGGACGATAACTAGTTTGGACAAGAAGAGAATAGAAGCTTTTGAAATGTGGTGCTACAGAAGAATGCTGAAGATAAGGTGGATAGATCACGTAACTAATGAGGAGGTATTGAATAGGATTGGGGAGAAGAGAAGTTTGTGGCACAACTTGACTAGAAGAAGGGATCGGTTGGTAGGACATGTTTTGAGGCATCAAGGGATCACAAATTTAGTATTGGAGGGCAGCGTGGAGGGTAAAAATCGTAGAGCGAGACCAAGAGATGAATACACTAAGCAGATTCAGAAGGATGTAGGTTGTAGTAGGTACTGGGAGATGAAGCAGCTTGCACAGGATAGAGTAGCATGGAGAGCTGCATCAAACCAGTCTCAGGACTGAAGACAACAACAACATGAGGCTTGGCTGGTTCAAATGGCTCTGAGCACTATGGGACTTAACAGCTGAGGTCATCAGTGCCCCAGAACTTAGAACTACTTAAACCGAACTAACCTAAGGCCATCACACACATCCATGCCCAAGGCGGGATTCGAACCTGCGACTGTAGCGGTTGCCCTTGCAATTCCAGCTCTCAGACTTAAGGATTCAGTGGAGCAGTTACAATTGTGGGGTTCATGTTGGTTACTTTCCTATTGGGTTTTTCCTTTGGCTTTGCAATGAACGAACCAAAGGCTTGAGAACATTACCACTGTAGATGCAGTGCAGTCTTATTGATGCAATTGGTACAAATCCAGGCAGACAATACAAAGCTGCAAAAGCATTTGGATGCACTAACAGAGGATATGAGACATTAGTTCTCAACCTGTATCTATGACACTTGTACCACTGCCTCTCTCCTTTTTCAGGTAAGGCAGGCGGTAACATGTAAGGAGTCATAGACAACATGTAGAGCCGCTAAGGTGGGATTATCTTTGGAGGAAAAGCTTTTACATACATTTAGATTACGTCTGATGAGAGACGCTAAAGCACACATAAAATTTTATGAGGAGTTAAGGAATACACCAACATGAGGGCTGGGTGCGTGCAGTGATGAAGAAGAAAAAAACTGCAGGTTTTTGTGACACTGTGTCACAAAAACTAGAGGAATACATGGAAAACTTTGAAGAGAGGACCAAAAAGCTTAACGTTCATAGTATAAGTTGTGGGTTAATGTAGGAACTAATTTGCTGATAAACATATTATGTGTAGTGAAGCTACTAAAGGAAAACGAGGAATTGGATAAAGCACAGTATTTTGTATAAAGGATCATTGCACACATATAGGAGTTATATGGTGACCAGATAGTGTGCAACGCAATAAATAATTTTGAGGCTGCAGATGTGGCATTGTCCTAGTGACTCACGGTCGCTAATTTGGAGATCGTGCAAGAAGATGATTTAGACAGATCATGTCTGGATCCTAAGTTTGAGCAAACCGCCAGTTTATCTGCAATACAGGAGAAGGTAACATAATTGGAAGAACTAGTGAAGACTGCAAAATGGAGTAGCTATTTTTAGAATATGCGTATCTCTTTAGTCCATGTGGGTCTTTGTGAAAGGGAAGGCCGAAGGGGCAGAAGAAGCAGCAGTAAAGGAATCATTTCCATGCAAAGAGATGGCCATAGAAGAACGGCCAGAGTTCTGGACCCGTATGCGTTTCATTTGCATAGCGTTCACCCTGATACCACCCGCTCCGACCATGGGCCCTCCCCACGGTCGCCACCCAGCTACAGCAAGGGCCGTCTGGCACAGCGGCCACTGCCAGGAGTTCAGATGCTCCAGGGTGACAAGCAACCACTCCTAGGCTTACATCGGGAGTTAACAGCACAGGCATCAGCAGAGCGATCACTATGTTGTCAGGAGGCCACAACCAAAAGGGTACACGGCAGCCCCACCACAATGGTCTGGCTTCATGGTGGATATGAGGTGTAAAGAAGTCCACAGTCTTCATCAATGCAGAAAGCGACACTGCGTAGTCCATGGTGGAAAACACACCCAGGAAGGCATCCTAGCCCAAGAAATGGAGAATGAGCTGGACCACAGTGCAACGATGAGAAAGTAGGCTGAAGATCTCAAGGCACAATAGACACAATGGACCATGTAAGTCACCCTTCCCCAATTGGCTCGCTGTTCAGGATAATTTTAAAAACGGAGGTCAGTCCCTACAGGGGACCATCACATAAAGGCCGAAATGTGAGAGACTCCTGTTAGTTGCCTCTTACAACAGGCAGGAATACCTCAGCCCTATTCTAATCCCCAGACCCGCAGAGGGGGATACATATTGGCTCAAGTCGGTAGTCTTCATGACTATGACAGCATGTTTCCAAATGCTGCCAGCCACAACCTTCAAGCAGCTGCTATGCACGTGCTCAGTGAACATGTGTCTGGTACTACGTAATAGGAATTAACTGCCAGTATATTGCATACGGTCGCTAATTTGGAGATCGTGCAAGAAGATGATTTAGACAGATCATGTCTGGATCCTAAGTTTGAGCAAACCGCCAGTTTATCTGCAATACAGGAGAAGGTAACATAATTGGAAGAACTAGTGAAGACTGCAAAATGGAGTAGCTATTTTTAGAATATGCGTATCTCTTTAGTCCATGTGGGGACACACATTAGACCCCCCAATGCCAACTTGTTTATGGGGCATCTAGATAGAGGAAACCTTCCTAACCTTCCAAAACCCCAAACCTCTGGTCTACTCCATGTTTATTGATGATATCTTCGTGATTTGGACTCAAGGCGAAGACATCCTATCCTCATTACTCCACAATCTCAATACCTTCTCTCTCGTCCATTTCACCTGGTCCTCCTCAACCCAGCATGCCACCTTGTTGGACTTTGGCCTCCTCCTTTAGGCTGGCTCCACCTGCACCTCTGTCCACATTACACCCACCAATCACCAACTGTATCTACATTTCTCATTTCTGCAGCTGCAATCCCTTCTACATAAAAAGATCTCTCCCATACAGCCTAGGCCACCTGGGGATGGTATATCTGTAGTGAAAAGAAATCCATTGCTCAGTATTCTGAAGGTCTCACGAAGGCCTTCACAGACAGGCACCATTCCACAGATCTAGTCTGCAAACACATTTCCTGTGCCGTGTCCTCACACACCCCAAACCTCCCATCGTACCTAAGATCCAGCTACAAAGGAGTGCCCTCTTCGTCATCCAGTACCACCCAGACTGAAACAAATGAACTATATCCTTCGTCTGGTTTATGATTGTCTAGCGTCAGGTCCTGAAAAGAGGGCCATCCTACCTGAGATCCTTCCCACAGCTCCTAGAAAAGTGTTCCATCCCCTACCCAATGTGAACAACATCCTAGTCCATGCATATCACACTCCCAATCCCAACACCTTGCCACAAGGATCATGTACTTGTGAAAGACACAGGTGCAAGACCTGTGCAATCCACCCACCCAGCACTTCATATTGTAGCCTTGTAACAGACTTATCCTACTCCAGTGGTGGCAGAGTCACCTGTAGAAGCAGCCATGTCATATACCAACTTCGCTGCAATCATTGTACAGCTTTTAATATTCGTATGACTACCGACATGCTGTCCATCAGGATGAACGGGCACCGCCATACAGTGTCCAAGAGCATGCTTGGCATGCAGCTAAAATAACGTGCTTGATTGCAATGACTGCTTCATGTCCTGGGCCATGTGGATCCTCCCCTCCATCACCAGCTTATCGAAATTGCGCACATGGGAGTTACCCTTCCAACACATTCTCCGCTCTTGAAATTATTCTTGCCTCACTTACGGTAACCTACTGTTCCCACATCCTCCACCCAACAGTTTCCACCCCCTCTGTTCTATCATCTTCTCCTAATTCATGTCCCCTGACCCCAACTATGCGTTGCTCTCTGCCAACACATTCACTGGTTTTTTACCCTTTCTTTGCCCCTCTCCTTTTCCACTCTCCGATCTCCCCCCCTCCCCCCTCACACCATCTCAGTCTCCTGACGCTACGCCTGCAGACTTGTCCTCCTGCCTTCTTTCTCCACCACAAACAGCTTTTCTCTTTTTCTCCCCCGCCCCCCCCCCCCCATCTCCTGTACGCTGCTATCCCTCCCCCTTCCTCACCCCACTCTGGGTTGCTGCTTTCGTTCAATGTGAAAAATGCATTCTGACTATAGCAGCCAGAGATCGTAGTCATGTGTGCGTGAGGTGTGCTTGCTTGTGTGAAAGTGAGCGTGTTTTCCTTTCTCAGGAAGGCTTTGGTCAAACTTTTGTCTTTTCGTTGAGCCTGTTTGCAACTCAACATCTAATCTTTTCGTGAGTAGCAATTTATCCCTTTCATAATATTTTTGGTATTCGAAGACAGATATACACCAGTCAAAGAACGCCATATTTCCCACAGTTGCTACAGTTTTGCAGCACCAATCATTTGGTCAAGTTACGTCAAATACTTAGATGTCATCATGGACAGTAAACTAACATGGCAGAGACGAACATCTGAAGTTCGACAGTAGGTCACCCAACGAGTGGTTGCCCTGTAGTCAGTTACTGGGGTGCTACAGCGAAGACTCACTTATAGCAGTTACAGAACAAAGTGCTATGATACGTTCTGCACGTGCCAACTAACTTTCTAGCTAAATGCCTTTATGACGCGGCACAGGACTCAAAAGTCCTGTACCATTTCAGAATATTGTCAAATATTGCCAATATGCCAGAACACTGCTCTTTCTAAAAACAGAGGTGTCTAAGAACCGACTAATTAGGAGCTTTGGCGTACTCCGCGACGATGAAGACCTTTTCTGACAGCCAATACCTGTACGTCATAAACAGTAAAGCTGCGGTTCACCGAGGTAACTACTCAATCAAGAAAAATATCGTTACAAAGATGACAAAATAAGGCCTAAAATCATACCCCTGCCATTCTCTTTCGGATTAATAGTCTTCTTAGTAGTTTGTTACGTCCAGTAACGAGTTTCTCTCCTGCACTAATGTCTTCATCTCAGAGTAGCATTTGATCCCAACGTTCTCAATTATTTGTTACAAAGATTCCAATATCTGTCTCTGCCATTTTACCCACTACAGCTCACTCTATTACCTCGAAAGTTATTCCCTGATCTCTTAACAGGTGTTCTATCATTCTGTCCCTTCTTCTTCTCAGTGCTCTCCGTATGTTACAATCCTCGAGAATGCTGCAAAGAAACTCCTTATTCTTTATCTTATCAGTTCATCAGTTTTCAACATCCTTCTATACCACTACAACTCAGATGCTTCTATTCTCGTCCATGATCCACTTCCATACAAAGCAGTGCTCCAAACGTACATTCTCGGAAATTTCTTGCTCAAATTAAGGCCAATGTTTAATAATAGACACTTCTTTTGGTCGGGAAGTCCTCTTTGCTTGTGCTACTCTGCTTTCTATATCCCCCTTGCCTTCGCCCACCATGTGTTATTTTGCTTCCAAGGTAGTAGAATTCCTTCGCTTCGCCCACTTCATGGACCCCAGTACTGAATTTCTGTATATCGCTAATCTCAGTTCTGCAACGCGCCATTGCTCTCGTCTTTCTTCGATTTACCCCAAAACAGTATCATGTACACGTTAGACTTAATTCCATTCAACAAGTATCGTAATTCTCCTTCATTTTCACTGAGGACAGCAATGTCATCAGTGAATCTTGTCACTGATATCTTTTCACCACGAATTTTAACTCTACTCTTGACCTTTCTTTTATTTCCGCCATTACTTCTTCGATATACCGACTGAACAGCAGGAGCACTTTTTAATCCAAACACTTCGTCTTGGTGTCTATTCATACTGCTCCCTCTTAGTTTTTGCACATATTGGATATTTACCCGTATTTCCCTATGGCCAGTATTACCTTTATTAGTTCGCCGCGCGGGGCGCCGCGTGGTCTCAGGCACCTTGACACAATTGCGCGGCTCCCTCTGTCGGAGGTTCGAGTCCTCCCTCGGGCACGGGTGTGTGTGTTGTCCTTAGCGAAATTTAGTTTAAGTTAGACTAAATAGTGTGTAGGCTTAGGGACTGATGACCTCAGCAGTTTGGTCCCATAAGATCTTACCACAAATTTCCAAAAAACTTTATAAGTTCACAGTTAGTATCATTCACTCACAGTGTCTCTATACACACTCAGATCAATTTAGTAGTATTAGTCATCTCAAAATTATTATTTCTTGGGTAACTATGGTGTAAAAAAGACAGTGGCTTTGTGAAAAATGGTTCAAATGGCTCTGAGCACTATGGGACTTAACATCTGTGGTCATCAGTCCCCTAGAACTTAGAATTACTTAAACCTAACTAACCTAAGGACATCATACACATCCATGCCCGAGACAGGATTCGAACCTGCGACAGTAGCGGTTACGCGGTTCCAGACTGAAGCGCCTAGAACCGCACGGCCACACCGGCCGGCGCCTTTGTGAAACTCTGGTCTGTGTAAGAGACGGCGTGATGACCCTTATCAGATCAAGTTAAATGAATAAATAAACTAATAAATAAATTTATCCTAGAATTTTGTACATCTTGTTCAAGGCCTTTTCTCGATCGACAGGTTTCATGATCATCTCTTAATTTTTCTTAAGTTTTGCTACCACCGATTTAAGTGTCAAAACAGTACCTTTCCTATGGCCAAACTCATCATCTTCTAACAGAGCCTGAGTTTTCTGATCCATTCTTCTCTATATTGTTCTTGCCAGTAACATAGAGACATGAGCTGTTAAGCTGATTGTAAGATAGTTTTTACACATGTCTGCCCCTACTATCTTCGGTGTTGTGTGTATGATATTTTTACGAAAATGTGATGCTATGTCTCCTGTCTCTTATTTCTACATATCAACTCGAATAGTCATTTCGTTGCCACTTCCCCCAAGTGGTTTTAAAAACTCGAAGGAGTTCTATCTATGACTTCTGCCTCATTTGATCACAAGTCTCTATTAAACTCTGAACATCCTCCCATTTCTTCTTCTGTCACATCATCAGACGGTTCCTCCCCCTCGTAGCGTCTTTGACGTGCTATTCCACCTATCCGCTCACTCCTCTGAGTTGATGGCTTTGTTTTTAATTTCACTGAAGATTGTTTCGAATTCTCTGTAGACTGAATTTGTCCTTACCGACGACCATTTTGTCCCGTTTCTGCAACATTATTCCTACATGCGTTTCACCTTGACTTCCCTAGACTTCCT
The DNA here is from genome assembly GCF_023897955.1 of Schistocerca gregaria. Classification (NCBI taxonomy): domain Eukaryota; kingdom Metazoa; phylum Arthropoda; class Insecta; order Orthoptera; family Acrididae; genus Schistocerca; species Schistocerca gregaria. Next base: position 470,514,880 of record NC_064920.1, read on the forward strand.
ATTTATTTAATTCCTAAGTGGCTTACATTACTGTATTCCTCTTTTCTCCTGAGAAGTTTTGTAGTTATTTCGTTCGTAGATATTAATTCTGTTAGCAAAGGTTTCTCTGCAGTTATACAGAACGTACCAAAAAGAATCATCCGATGGAGAAGAATCATAACTATTATGATATTTGAGATATGCGCATGAACGACGTACTGTTGGAAAGAGCAAACTCTCGAGTTTAACATGGGTCCCACTAGCTAGCAGCACTGTGGGCCCACTTCAAATTTTATAAAACTGGTGCCGGGACAACAGAAAGCGTTTTGTGTTCTATGCTTTGCGCAATGCAGGTCAGTAATAACTTTTCAGCGTGACTTTAGTGCTAGGTATGGTGTGAATCCTCCTACAGTACAGAGCATTAGATGATGACATGAACAATTCCGAGAAACAAGTTGTTTGCGTAAAGGCAAATCGTCGAGCCCCCGTGTGTCTGCCACAGACATCGAACGCATCCGCAATGATTTCACAAGGAGTATGCAGAAATCCGTTCGCCATGCAGCTCGTCAGGTCAACATGCACCCGATGTCCGTCTGGGGTGTTGCGTCGACGTTTACACATGAAAACATACAAAATTCAGCTACTGCAAGTTCTTTGTGAAGGTGACGAACAACAACGTGTGGAGTTCTGTGATTTCCTTCTTGGCAAGATGAAGGATGACTGTTTTCTTCCACGGTTCGTGTTTAGTGACGAGGCAACTTTCCATTTAAATGGAAAGGTTAACCGTCATAAAATGAGAAGATGAGGTACGGAACAACTACACGAAGTTGTACATTAGAGGGACTATCCAGAATTTAATGTGTTTTGAGCAGTTTCACGGGAAAAGGTGTATGGTCCATTTTTCTTTGCAGAGACCACTATTACAGGAAGCACATATCTCGATATGCATGAGAACTTTCTTTTCCCACAGCTTGAGACTGATTCGGAGGACTTCATTTACCAACAGGATGGGGCACTGCCACACTGGCATCCGGAAGTGCGGGAATTTTTAAATCACAGGATTACTGAACGATGGGTCGCTCGCACTGGACCAAATGATTCAGCTTTACATTACTGTCCTCCAAGGTCACCGGACCTGCCTGTAAGTGTAAGTGATTATTTCTTGTGGGGGTTTGTAAAAGCCTCTGTTTATGTGCCTCCGTTGCCGACAACAATCAGTGAACTGAGACACATCATAACAGCAGCTATGGAAGCTTTAAGTCAAGACTTGCTGCAATGTGGGAACAATTTGCATACCGTGCGTCTCAGGCGGGGCATATTGAACACCTACGAAAAGGTACGGCCGGCCGCCCAGGCCTAGCGGCTTTAGGCGCTTCAGTGCGGAACCGCGCTGCTGCTACGGTCGTAGGTTCGAATCCTGCCTCGAGAATGGATGTGTGTGATGTCCTTAGGTTAGTTAGGTTTAAGTAGTCATAAGTCTAGGGGACTGATGACCTCAGATGTTAAGTCCCATAGTACTTAGAGCCATTTGAATCATTTTTTAAAATGAACGAAAAAAAACTTTTTGAGTTTTCCGTTCATCAGAAAACAAAATTGACTGCATGCGTTTATTAGTTTCGGAAATACAGACATTCCACATCGGATGATTCTTTTTGATACACCCTGTATTTGTCTGTCCACCTTTCACGACTACCTTTTTACGGGTTTGAATCTTGCCTCGGGCATGGATGTCTGTGATGTCCTTAGGTTAGTTAGGTTTCGGGCATGGATGTCTGTGATGTCCTTAGGTTAGTTAGGTTTAAGTAGTTCTAAGTTCTAGGGGACTGATGACCTCAGATGTTAAGTGCCATAGTGCTCAGAGCCATTTGAACCATTTAGAGACAAATACCTAAACTTGAGAAAGCAGACAGCAGTGTTATAGAAGTAGGTGCGATTTTGGAAAATACGAACAGAATCATAGAACGTCGTAAAGAAGAAAGTTTTATTCCACTCAAAGTGACATTTCTCTTCCAGAACAGCGAGGTTGCATTAACTACTGAAATTCAAAAATTTCATGTCGATGTAGAACAGTTTATCCATTTTTAAATGGATGTTGCTAGACGGAGAACCTGAGTGGAGCAATGTGACAAGGACAGTAACATTTGTACAAGGGGGAGGATTGCCAGTAGATGATAGTTTATTGGTTGAACAGTTTTCTTTACTCAGGCAGTTCACTGAATCAGAAGTCAACAAAAATAGCGATAACTGGGGTAGTAAATCATGTCAGGAGAAATGGACCTATTTATTTCGACAGACTGGATGCGAAGAACAGTGCTGTCAGTTGCTGAACCTGTGTTAAGTCGTCATCAGTATTCCAGGGCATAATGCAAAAGTAGAACGAGTATTTTCTCTCATGAATGTGCAATGGGCTGAGGAACGAAACAGATTAGAAGTACCAACGGTCGAAGCCATAATTAAATGTGTTTTTAATTATCAAATGAGTTGCTCTAAGTTTTATTAACACATCATACAGCGGAAAGATCTTCTCACCAAAGCTCGGAATTCAGATACATATGAGACGAAGGGTAACAAATTATGTGAACTTCGCACTTCAACATACAAATTTTCAACAGAAAATTTTTATCTCGGATTAATGTTTCAAAATAAAAAATTTGTTGTGTTGCCAGTACTAATATTGTAAAATGTTATTACCATCTGAATGCCCTCACTTGGGTTTTATTAAATTCATTACAGTATACAGTGTTACTAAATCAATTGAATACAGCAGTAATTTACAAAAATATTTCACTTTTTTAATGTAAAAAAAGTGTCCCGAAATGTCCCGGTTTATGATTCACAAATTATGACCGTTTTTAGTTAATTTTAGAGGAACGTCCCGGTTTGCTAGGAACAAATTCTGACAACCCTAGGTAGGAGATGACGTACTGGCGGATGTAAAGCTGCGATGAGGTGTTGTGAGCCGTGTTGGATAGGTCGGCTGGTAGAGCACTTGCCGACCAAATACAAAGGTCCCGAGTCCGAGTCGCGGTACGGCACACCGTTTTAATCTGCCAGGAAGTTTCATACCAGCGAAAATTTCCCTCCAGAGTGAAAAATTCGTTCTGTTTCTGCTTCTTGCCGCCACACGACGCCTCGCTCCAGTCCTCAGTCAGCACAAATCGGAAGCGTTCGGGCAAATAGCATACTTGCTTCACCTTCCACTCGCTGGCTGAGAACCTACGATACGGACCTTGCAATACTAGATCTACCGTACGTCCGCAAAGTCTCCACAGCCTCGAGCCTCGCATGTCTCGCCTTGTAGGGCACGTGGTTGGCAGCTAATTCAAGTCTCTCCAGGACGTGTTCCGTGGTGCAGTGGTAGGTTCGGATAGTACCGTTGCGTGTGCGTTGCAGCTGTTAGTTGTGTTATTGTCTAGTTCTAGTGTCACATGAGTGAAGTGGAGCTGCTTACTATTGCAGAGAAAGCCTTTATAGTGGAAGAGGTTTTTCGTGCACGAGGGAACTTTACGGAGCATTTAGGCGGCAATTTAGATTGCGCTTTCCTGCTTTGTGGTGTCCACATCCTGACACTGGACGTGGTTTGATTCGTAATTCCAGACAACAGGTCCAGTTCATGGACTGGTAGATCCCAGTTTTAACAGAACGAAAGCTAGATGACATTTCGGACACCATCTTGTGGAGTCCAACATTATCAGTGAGGTGATTATCGCAAGGACTACAAGTATCTCGTACGTCAGAACGTAAGACTGTAACCAAGGAAATGGTGATGTATCAGCATAAAATTTCCGCTGTACAACACTTACATTGTATGGACCATGCGAAACGAATAGCGTACTGTGAATGGTTTCAGCGACTTTTTACCGACATGGAGCTGGTGTTTTAGATCGAATCTTTTCCACTGATGAGGCTCGATTTCAGCTATCTGATTACATTAATTCCCACAATTCACCAATTTTGACATCATAAAATCTACATGCCTGAAGAGAAACGCCACTGTTTATATAGAAAATCGGAGTGTGGGTTGTCAGAAAGCGAGCACGAATTATAGGGCCGATCTTTTTCGATTACCATCACTTCCGATGGTTATTTTTCCCAAATAGTTCACTCATTTATCGACCTGCTGAATGAAAATGAGGTCAATCAATCATTCTTCCAACAAGACAACGCTACTGCTCATACGGCTCACCAGTCCCTACGACTTTTAGATGAAATTTTTGGAAACAGAGTAATTACGAAAGGTCTCTGGCCCCCTCGTGCACCGGATCTGTCTCCGCCCGACTATTTACGGTGCTGCTAAAACATAATAACCCGAACTATGCCTTTAAGAATGAGGAAAACATTTCCTACATCTACTGTGATATTGGTGATCACAGTGTATTTAATTGTAGTTCATATAGTTAATTAATTTCATTGTTTTAATTGCAATAATGTTGAATCCCATCTCCCAATATAACTGCAGCCACTAGCAGTGAATCCTGACCCTAGCTTACATAGCGACATGAATGTGCTGCCAACCTTACCGGCCCCGCAAGGCGAAACATGTGGAGCTCGCCGCTGCCAAGAGACGTTGCGGACGCACTGTTGCAGCAGGAACTCCATTGTTCAAATAACTCACGGGTTTGCTGCCGGGTGACATCGTCGAACACCGCCGATATTTCGACAGGAGCACACCCTGCCATTCTCAAGGCACAAATGCAAGGAAGAAGAAATGTGCAAGCAAATTTAATACCTCGTTTCACAGAGGAGAAACAAGGAAGACACCACACACAGAACAAGTGTCAACACAAACAAAGATAACCAACATCAGAAATATCGATAGTTACTATTAATCAACAGGTGAGGCTACACCAATTCTGTCCCTCTGTTTCTTGATCAGATATAGAGCCGGATTCCAAGCAGCATTTAAACAAAATCCACCATCTCTGTTAATAAGGTTGCTTGATAGTATGATTTCAACAGCTTCCTTAATAACACTATCCCAATAGCTGGACGTGCAAGCCAGAATCTCCCTGTTGTTGTATTCCATAGGATGACCGGTGTCAAGACAATGTTCTGCAATAGCGGATTTGCTCGACTGTTGTAAGCGTGTGTGACGCTTATGTTCAGTACACCGGTCTTCCACAGTCCTGATTGTCTGACTAATATATGACATACCACAACTGCAAGGAATACGATAGACCCAGCCTTACGCAAACCAAGATCATCTTTTACGGACGCCAATTGGACCTTAATCTTAGAAGGTGGTCGAAAAACACATTTCACATCATATTTCTACAAAATACGGCCAATCCTGTTGGAAATGTTTCTTGCATAAGACAAAAAGGCCGTAGACTTTGGTGTCACTTCGTTGCTATCGTCACTCACCCGCTGCACAGAAGGCTGATGGCGCAACGCACGTTTGATCTGCCTCTTGCTAGTGCTGCCTCACCTGTTGATTAATAGCAACTATCGATATTTCTGATGTTGCTTATCTTTGTTTGTGTTGACACTTGTTCTGTGTGTGGTGTCTTCCTTGTTTCTCCTCTGTGAACCGAGGTATTAAATTTGCTTGCACAACTCTTCTTCCTTGCATTTGTGCCTTGAGAACGGCAGGGTGTGCTCCAGTCGAAATACCGGCGGTGTTCGACGACGTCACCCGGCAGCAAACCCGTAAGTTATTTGAACATTCAATTCGCCGGGAAAAGTTAAGGTCTCACAGGAACTCCATTGTTCAACACGAGCAAGCTGTGAATGTGGCAGCTGTATGAACCAAGAGCATTGTTGCCAAGCAGACCATGGTAGCCGCAGCAATCGATTCTTTAATATTACGCGACGAAATGATACTGCAGAAATAATACTGCATCAACAGCGTGCAGGCGGAGGAAAAGGCTTCTTCGTATAGCCAAAAGACAGGAACTCGAAGGGTTGGAGAACTCACGTAGCTAAGCTGGTTAATTCTTTAAGCGTTTATCTTTCTTGCTTTTTGTTGTTAGTCCTGCCTCCCCCCTCCTCTGTGCCTACGCACTTGGCAGATGCCGATCTGGCCTCCGTACCCATAACATTACAGCTACAATCAGTAAATCAGATTTATTCAAAATTTTGCCTACAGAGTGAAAATTTCATTCAGTCTCTCCGTCTGTTTGAGACACTTTTAACTCAGAAAGTGGTAGACGTATCAAGTTGACATTTATGTCACATACTGAGATCTAAGCTCCCTTGACGGAGTAACACGTTTAAGCTCGTAAGTTACTGCCATTCATGTCGCAAATTTTGATACACGCAAACTCACTCATCACAACCTGTGGATAAACTAACTATACACATAATTGAGTTTGTATAGAACCCACAAAACGCGAGTCCTACTCACACGTGATGGTTTTTATAGTGTATATTCGTATTAATTTAATAGCCGGGAGGTCAACTTTAATAAACTGAACGTGTTACGTTGAGTAATAGAAATACGCTCAAATACCTATCGTTTTCAGAAGATCAACTCTTAAATGTTCTATGATATCGAAACTGAAATCTCCTTATGATTTTACAGATCCGCTTAATGGTTTACGGTTGTTACAAGTACCTACCATCTTTGTTCGACGCGTGCTGTAAACTGTGGACTGAGGGAAAACAATCTGATGCCGCAGCTGTACTTGTTTAAGGGAATTTATTAGTAAATTTGGGTCAAGTAAAAAACACTGTAGTAAATTGCAAAACGCTGGCTATTATTCAAACATGTGAAGAATGGTTTGAGAATGACGCTATGGGATGCCAGACTTCGAACCACAGGGCAACCCGGCACTATATTTAGATTCATCAAAGGCGAAAGTCACGATAGACAGAAAAAGAATCGTCCGATGGCCTGGGTCCTTCGAGTTTTCGGTAATTTCCAAGAATGTTTGCCTATCGCAGCCGCGGGCTCCAAACAAGATATCGAACGTGCGATTCTAAATCGATCACGCGGCTGTGGTGGCGGGCGTTATGAGCATGTTTATAGTAGGCACTACAGCAACGACAAAAGAAGAGCGTTACTAAATTAGTTGTTATTATAAAGGAAACGACTTACCTCACTCGTCGTCATGAGAAAGTCAATTTGATGTGTATGCTGCGGGAAGCATTCCCTTTTTACGATAACCTGGAGAGACTCTGCCAATGTCACGCAAAAATATGGGTATAATGTAACATTTCCGACAAAAATTCAAATAAATTTCTACTTTGCGTAAGCGTGGAATTAGATTCTTCTACGTGAGGCAATCGGACGAAGAAATGTCTACAATACCAGACATCCCACTCACTACCGTCAGAAATCGTTTGGGTTTTCCTAGCGTCTCACAAATAATTTATCATGCCCGCCACCACAGTCACGTTATCGATTTGGAATCACACGTTCGATATATATCGTTTGCAGCCCGTGCCTTCGATAGGCAAACATTCTTGGAAATTACCGAGTTTTCTATCAGATGAGACAGAAAAGTTTGTAAACGCAAAATGTGTGCGCGGGCAACAATGACAACAGTGTGTTCCATGTTCACATCTCTTCTTAATATGAGCATTGTAAGTGAGAAAATCTGTAACAGTACAATCTGTAGGCAGAGACATCAGCTTAATCTATAGCTTGGTAACATACATATTTATTATATCTATTCCTGTCTTAAACCATGATAAGGAATATGCTATTAAAAGTACCAGTAGGCCCTACCTAGTACTACGTGTGTTGCCAATCAACGATGGCTGTGTTAGTCAAGACATGTGACGAGAATGCAAAATAATGTTAACAGCTTGTTGTAAGTATCAAATGAGAGCTACAAACCGACGACGAATGACGTACCAACGAAATGAAGTAATTGTGCAAAATTCTGACGTGAATTCCATGGACTTTGTAGTGCACTCGAAAAAAATTGGTCGTAATCCCAAAAGTTCGCAAAATATGCGCATAACAACTAAATAATTTTGTAGGACTTCAACTGTTCAGTAAGTGGAAGCGAACTTCCACTCACACCAGTGACAGTAGATTTCTCTCATGGTACCTTATACGTTGTTTTGGCCATCTAACAAAACTATTACCTAGATCTATGATCATGCTGCAATGAAGTCTGTCACCACTACCATCATCCCCCCCAAAAAAGTAAAACAAAAGTATATGAAAGTTGTCGTGACGGAATTTAAGGCAATCCTAATAAGCCAGGTAATCAAGAATACTCTGCGAAGATATCGAAAGGTTTCCAGTTAGACGCTCAGAACACATCACCATAGCTAAAATTCACAGACTGCAGATACAGGAATAAGGAAAACTTAAACTGTATAAGCAATGCCTGTGAAACCATTATTTGATTTTCGGAGTGTTTCTAAGGAATTTAAATCATAGGACAACCAAAATACTTTGTTACTAAAATGAAAATATCTCATTTAAAGTGTTGTGGCAAGGCGTGCACTAGAAAGATCCAATACATAAAGACTATTAGCCATATTAACACAGTTGATTATTGACGATGTTACAACAAAGTTCAACAGAATTTACTTAGCTACAGTGAATTGTAAAATCTCTCGTATTTTAAACGCTTACCTCACATCAGTTTCCATATTAGCTGGAAAGATATCAAGCCGTATCCGCGAGTCACATCAATTTCCTTTGGATTACACCAGCTGGAAACACATTGCTTAATGCGTTCGAATTTCATATGTTAGTCGCCATCCCACGGATTACGTTTAACGATTTCCAAAGTATTTAAAACTGCAAGTTACGTCTTCGCGTAATTTTTTAGGTAAATGAAAGTTGTCCGCTTGTAATCAATGATCACCGAAAGAAATTAAAAATAACTTGAATTTTTTTCTCATGCGTTGGAAAATATGTTTAGCGTCTAACATGTGTCACAGGCATATATAAGCTTCACTAAGCGATAAAACGTTACTAGGGTGGAACAGACAAATATAGACAACGACTTCTACAATGAAATGTTGTGTTTATGGAAACAGAGAGTGAGATTTAGATAAATTGTAATTTGCGTTACGAAACTCCTGTTTACCCACAGTGATTCAACTCACTTAAGAAGTAAGAGCATTGTGGAATTACCGGACTGACGTGGAATAGACAAGTATCAAGTAACTTTTCCTTTGATAATTTAAAGGTCATGGCAGAGAGTCTACGTGGCAAATGCTTCTCGTGAGGATATCTTATGAGAAAATTGACATTTTCTACAAGTAAGAGTGCTGAAGGTTTGTAATTAAGCAAATTGCATCCCTATTAGTTCTGCCTACGTACTTATTCAAGTAGACAGACATTTCCAAAGCGCGCTATTTCTCGATTACGTAAGAAGGGATCAGAGTAATTAAACAAAATACTTTTACGGAGTGACTGCAACTGCTTCTGATTCATTATTTTATTTTCTTACAAGTATGAAAACGTAAGTTTAATCACAAAATTTAATTAATGTCTTTATCCTAAATTACATACTATGTGTTGATGAATAGGTCCAGAACAGCTGAGAACAATAACGAGGAAACACTTTCGCCATATTTTATTTCTAGGGAACGTTAAATCAAACTCCGTCAAGTAATAAATTTGTGCGACTTGTAAAAAACTGAACAATTTTATTGAGTGGTAAAAAGTTAGTTATGGGATAGGTAAAGTTTAAGTATCGCGCAAAATCTACTGATTCTAAGTCTATCTCTTACAATTTAAAACAGGAGTTACAGTTATCAGTACTGCTAATGACAACATTTCTATAGAAACATCGAGAGTGCAAAATAGACTGTGTAGACACTTGCAGACTGACTATAATACACTCCTGGAAATTGAAATAAGAACACCGTGAATTCATTGTCCCAGGAAGGGGAAACTTTATTGACACATTCCTAGGGTCAGATACATCACATGATCACACTGACAGAACCACAGGCACATAGACACAGGCAACAGAGCATGCACAATGTCGGCACTAGTACACTGTATATCCACCTTTCGCAGCAATGCAGGCTGCTATTCTCCCATGGAGACGATCGTAGAGATGCTGGATGTAGTCCTGTGGAACGGCTTGCCATGCCATTTCCACCTGGCGCCTCAGTTGGACCAGCGTTCGTGCTGGACGTGCAGACCGCGTGAGACGACGCTTCATCCAGTCCCAAACATGCTCAATGGGGGACAGATCCGGAGATCTTGCTGGTCAGGGTAGTTGACTTACACCTTCTAGAGCACATTGGGTGGCACGGGATACATGCGAACGTGCATTGTCCTGTTGGAACAGCAAGTTCCCTTGCCGGTCTAGGAATGGTAGAACAATGGGTTCGATGACGGTTTGGATGTACCGTGCACTATTCAGTGTCCCCTCGACGATCACCAGAGGTGTACGGCCAGTGTAGGATATCGCTCCCCACACCATGATGCCGGGTGTTGGCCCTGTGTGCCTCGGTCGTATGCAGTCCTGATTGTGGCGCTCACCTGCACGGCGCCAAACACGCATACGACCATCATTGGCACCAAGGCAGAAGCGACTCTCATCGCTGAAGACGACACGTCTCCATGCGTCCCTCCATTCACGCCTGTCGCGACACCACTGGAGGCGGGCTGCACGATGTTGGGGCGTGAGCGGAAGACGGCCTAACGGTGTGCGGGACCGTAGCCCAGCTTCATGGAGACGGTTGCGAATGCTCCTCGCCGATACCCCAGGAGCAACAGTGTCCCTAATTTGCTGGGAAGTGGCGGTGCGGTCCCCTACGGCACTGCGTAGGATCCTACGGTCTTGGCGTGCATCCGTGCGTCGCTGCGGTCCGGTCCCAGATCGACGGGCACGTGCACCTTCAGCCGACCACTGGCGACAACATCTATGTACTGTGGAGACCTCACGCCCCACGTGTTGAGCAATTCGGCGGTACGTCCACCCGGCCTCCCGCATGCCCACTATACGCCCTCGCTCAAAGTCCGTCAGCTGCACATACGGTTCACGTCCACGCTGTCGCGGCATGCTACCAGTATTAAAGACTGCGATTGAGCTCCGTATGCCACGGCAAACTGGCTGACACTGACGGCGGAGGTGCACAAACGCTGCGCAGCTAGCGCCATTCGACGGCCAACACCGCGGTTCCTGGTGTGTCCGCTGTGCCGTGCGTGTGATCATTGCTTGTACAGCCCTCTCGCAGTGTCCGGAGCAAGTATGGTGGGTCTGACACACCGGTGTCAATGTGTTCTTTTTTGCATTTCCAGGAGTGTATTAATGAATGTACATGAAACTGAGTACTAAAAAGAAAAAACGGGTTGTATTGACACACTGTAAAGATGTAAGCAATCCACAATGAGTAAGTGAAAAAGGCAAATGTTTATGATGTTGAGGCAGCAACCAGTCACAAATTTATTTTAAGTTCCTTTATTCAAAAGGTACTGTTACCGGTTTCGAATCATTACAATTCATCATCAGACTGCTTTCACGACTTCATTAGACCATGTGGTGCTTTTTTTATTGATTAGTTGTCGTAAAATAGCAGTAATACATAATTATAATCACGCCACACAGATAGTTGCAGATTTGCATTGGGATGTAACTTACGTGAAATGTATGTTTGGAGTATTTGTTTTCATAATTTTCGTCCAACAGATGATGTTCGTAGTTTCCGCCAAAATCTTATTGTTGTACACATAAATTTGTATAACTTAGTGGTGAAAACTACGAACATCATCTGATGGACGAAAACTATGAATACAAATACTCCAAACCGGCATTTCACGAAAGTCACATCTCAATGCAAATCTGTAACGCAACCATCTGTGTAGCGTACTTATAATTATGTATTATTTATATTTTAGGACAACTAATCAATAAAAAACGCACCACATGTTCTAATGAAAGTATGAAAGCCGTCTGACGATGAATTGTAATGATTCGAAACCGGTAACGGTACCTTTTGAATACAGGAACATCAAATAAATTTGTGGCTAGTTGCTGTCTCAACACCATCAACATTTGTCTTCAAATAACAGCCACGATCTCCCACCATGTCATCATATGACAAAATTGCTAAAATGAAAAAGGATTATATTCTGTAACGCAACTTAACAATTCCCAAGAAAAGCGTTTCAAAATAATTTTAATAATTGCAATTTCCATTTTCTATTAATTATTCGTGGAGATACGGAGATCATAAAGTCACTACTAAACATAAGAGTTCATTTTCCAATGCAGAACTTCTCAACTCAATGACGTTCGCAGTAATGGTTGAAATTGATTGGTGAGTCGTGTCGAAGCAACCGACCACGTACAGACGATATCGCTGTCGAGTGTGGAGCTCGTTAACACATAATTCAACATTTGGAACGTTTGGAACATGTTTTGTGATATTATTTCAGTCTGTAGACAAAATATGGTTTTAATGCGTCCTAACACTGTGGTAGCTATCTACAAAATGCGTCAAAAGTAAAGATAATGAACAAAGACGTTGTTTATGCTCATTGGTTTCATCATTTCTAACAAAATGACGCCGAACCGTTCTAATATCTGATCCATTTAAAGCTTATACTAGCCACGGGACTTATTCCCTCCGCCTTAAACCAATTTCCTAACGTTTCAATCAAAATATTTTCCATGTATCTCCCTATGTACATATTGCCGCTTGCAGGTTGTTCAGTTTAAATCGCTGAACATTTCAAGGCGTGTTCAGCTGTAAGCATAGAGGTATAACACCTCCATGAATGTAAACCTATAGGTAACCGTTTTAGAAATACGGTCTAGAGTTAACCCAGAGATATTTAGTAAAGATCACTGAGAAGGGTCCAAAACGTTTGTTGTCGACCAGCTGAGTAAGTAGCTTCTTATTCCGTGGATTTGATGACGTTCATCTGCTCTTTCACCAGTAACGCAACGCGGAAAATAGGTGTCTGTTGACACACTGTCCCATGAACGTGCACTTCCAATCGACAATAGCTACTAGAGAAATTCGCCAAGATCAGGTATTTTTAATATTTAAAAGAATTTCATATAATTTATGTTGCAGTGAGAGATAAGAGTTTGAGAATGTTACATTATTTAGTTCTGATTACGAAAAACTTAGAATTGTAGTGTTACTACGCCATATGATTTGGTTCGTTACTGTTCAGACGTAGGAACTGCATCGGACAGCCAAATCGATATCCAACTTGGAAAATGTCTCTTACACCTGAACATATGAAGCACTTGCCCCTCTCCTCGAATCCAAAGTATATAGTTTTTACTCGTTTCAGAATTCTCATGTACTTCTAGAAGAGAGTGGATAAGCAACAGCTCTCCGTGAAATAATGTTTTTCGTGTCACCCCCAAAATTTAGTCGTTGTGGCATGACACGTCTCGAAACTGACCAACCTTTTTATATCAGAATGGTAATTTCAGAATATTGCTCTCCCCCCCCCCCCCTCCCCCCTCCCCCGCCCCTCCCCCGTAAAAATATCTACAGACGCCCATTATTACAACCTTATTACAATCGATGTATCCAGGAATAGCATTGAAGTCGGTAGAATGCTAAAATTGTGACATTATTGTATTCTCATTGCAAATACTATATTCGCCTTTTCAGTTCGTGATGTACTGTTAGGTAGCGGCATCTGTATCCTACATATTTAAATAGAAATTACCGATGATGAGTATAGGAGCGGAACTAATTTAAAATATTTAACATTTTATCATAATTAAGTGATCCCAACTGCAGCATACAATTTTTTAGTACAGATTCTACTGTGCCAGGTGATATTTGCTACACAATCCGTCGTATTTGACCGTTGACACTGCCAATATAAGAATACTGACGCAAACTTCTCCATGCATATATCAACACGACCGCGCATACACATTTCAGAAATCGTGGCGTCATTAAATTTTCATAGTTTACTCGTTACTGCACGGACCTTCACAGTGTATGTGTTTCTCCTCGGAATGGTTTGATTCGTTAACAGTGGAATGGTAATAGAAGAATATTATAGTCATTGTGTGGATCTCGTTCAGCGCCAGAGTGCAGATTCGAAGGTGTCGGGTTCGATTCCACATCAGTTCTAGAGTTGTGTTCTCCTCTGGCAATTCGTGTTGATGTGGAACATACCGCGTTGCAGCCAGAGTCACAGTACACATTAAGCTGTACACTCTCTGATAATTGCCTGGCCAAGTCAGGGGTAAGGGAAGGACATACAACTTCCAATAGGACTATGCGTAGTGTAATACTGTGATGTTTAAACTACCCTTCATGCTGACGATATTTTACTTACTATATGTTCAAGGCTATGTTAAGCAGTTGTTCTTAATAGGAATTTTTTTCGAAAAGTGACCCGTGAATACAAGCTGTTACAACCAGTCATATGCAATCGATCTCTTTCTATTCGTTCTTAATTTCTAGATTAGATGCTAACTAGATGTTTGAGTACACATTCATATCGGGTGTATTTTAATTTTATATGTCAACTGCGGTCAGAGCGAAGCTGTTGTATCAGCAGACGATGGAAAAAGGTAGACTTTCACTTAGTGAACTTTTGCAGAAATTATTATCAAATAAATTTGATTGCGTTGTGCTCTGTGCTTTAATTACGAAGCTCAAGTAGAGAACGCCATACGCCGCTAACTGCCACTTTTTGTCGACAAGATAGGTCCTGTCTCTTTCTGATTGCCCTGTTTTTTCCATACCTGACGCATTCCGTGTCTGTTATCGTCGTAGGCATGGCGTCTGCAGAAATTCATCCAGGAGAGAGGACAAGACTCTAAAATTGACAATTTCTCTGTAAATGACATGGTCAGTTTCGAGACGTGTCATGCCACAAGAAAAAGATTTTGGGCATACGGCTACAATTGGCTACAGGAGAAGTTTAGCCGAAAACGGGAAATCACTTCCAGGAGTGTAGAAAAATTAACGCATATACGAGATTCCTGGCCAGGGGGCGGGGGGGGGGGGGGGGGCGACGAACAAGAAGCAAGTACCCCTCTTCCACAACCCCCCTTTACGGGCGCCTATGGACGCAACTGACCTTTCTAATATGCTACTTGTGTTTTCAAAACTCAGGTGAACTGTAGCGGCAAAGGCGACAATGCCACTTTGATCGGGTCAACTCTCAAAGCTCACGATACCATTGTTTACTTACATACTACACGTGATGTTTCTATACTATAGTTGTATTAAGTTACAGGAATCATTACTAAAAGTGAGAGCGTAACGTACTAAGCAATAATATAAATTACTGAATAATGACAGACTGTCCAACTCTGCTCTCCATGCAGCAGCGATCTGACATCACAGTATTGTCAAAATAGAACGTCTGATGATTCGCTATCTCATAGCTTTGGACGTTCTATTTTGAATGTTTCCTCAGTCAGTTGGTAGTTGCTGGTTCCAGACAAAAAATTGCTGTTACAGTAGTCTACGGTAACCATTTCATGGATGTTGGCCACTGATGGGATCGTATATATGACTGGAGTTCGCCCCATCAGCGTCAGCCAAGGGCTGAAGATAGTGTACTGAATTACCGCAACTGGTAGCTATATAAAAAATAACATCTAAAGGACTACTGCAGGTGTTCCATTGTGTTGCATAAGCGAGTGGCCGAAGTCCCTCAAACCTTCAGTCAGAAGGACGGACATACAAAAGTTTATTTTAAGGGTCTACAACACATATCCATCTGAAATTGTGTGGAGACCTCGGCTTGGAAAAGTAGAGTTGCGGGCGACAATTGAAATGTGTCGTTCTGCATTCCTGTTTGATGTGCATGCCACCAACAATAATAAAGAGTTTAAACGCAAATGCTTGAATGAGAGTCTCTGACTCGGGTAGAAGGCGGTATTGTGTTCTACATTTGTGCAACAAAAAATACTGTGAGCTTTTATAATCTGTGACTTCTAAAACATCCGAAAGTAATAATATGACACAGACGAAAAGGAAGTGTGTTTTTAACAGTGACGTACTAAAGGTTTACCCATACATTAAAAAAAACGATTTCAGATTCAGATGTTCGATGCAATAATTGTGCAATATAAGCCACGGGGAGCGATCGGATACATCGCGACATATAAACAGTGAAAAAGATAAAGGAATGGTGCATGCAAGTTCTTCTTCTATCGTGTTGACTTTCTTTTAAACTGAAAGTTATTGTGATAAAGATATGAAATTAGCAGCAGCTGATGGACCGTTCGTGTACCGTACTGTCCACCACAACCAATTTTTCACATCATTGAACTGTAATGCTAAACTTGCCCAATGTACCTTTGAACCAAAATTTATTTGTGGGCGTAGCAAAACCAAGGTAATTACCTTAAACGTTTTAAGGCCGTTTTCTATTTCTCAAGGAGAATCTATCTTACAGAAACCTGATTTTATTTCGATATTCATGGGTGCGTCAAACGTATTTTCGTTGGTTGTTGCGTACTTCAACCCAACTGAAGAGATTAAAGTTAAAATACTGGATTTGAAATCCTTATCTGGAAACACTTCAGACATCATTGCTACACTTTTGAGTGAGTGCTTGAAAAATAACTTAAAGGGAAAGATAATCGCTCGTTGTGAAGATAATACGAACTGCAATTTTACTCGTGTAGATAGAAAGGGCGACAACAACGTCTTCACACAATTGAAAGCAAATTAGGTCATGAATTACCTAAGGTTGGTATTCTGCTCATATAATCTACAATACTATTCAGATGGCTGCCGATGCCCCTCCCATTGATATTGAAGCCATTGTTCCTGACACATATTCGCACTGCTATGTGTGTACTGTAAGAATTGAAACTCTGCAAGAATTTTGTAAATTTGTAGACCAGGAGCACAAACAAGTTTTAGGCTATGGCAAAACAAGGTGGCTAGCTTTACTCCCTGCGGTCGAATGGTTTCTGACTACGTTTGTTCCTAGGAAATCATATTTTGAATCTGAAAATAAATGGCCATTTGTTATTAAACGATCGCTTGAAAATCCTTTATCTAAAGCTTGTCCGTACTTTCTTCACAACCAAACATCAACGTTTGGCATTGTAGTACTCGATGAATAGACGGAAAACAATTAGATTTTGAAGCAATTTCTGTGCTAAATGATTTAAAAGTTAATTTAGACTCCACAGGTGAAGAGTTTTTCGTAATATCGGCTTTCAAATCAGTTCTTGATAAATTGGAAAATGAGGGAATTGCAAAATTTGAACAGTATATCCATACTTTTTATCAAGCTGTAGCTGAATATTTAAATAAATGGTTTGAACCCATTGAGAGTTTGCGTCAGCGCTCCCAACACAGAAAATTTATTCTGTTAAACTGAGCTTAAAACTCTCCTAAACGCTTATTATTGTTATTTACCATCCCAAAAATGAAATTTCGGTGTACTGATAACTTACGAAGAATTATTTTCTCGTTGTCATAGCATATTATTATTATTATTATTAGTAATATTAATCTCATTACTATTAGCACCACTTATAGAACTCAGTTTACTACGTTTAGATCCCGCTCACCACATTAATGCAGTCTAAGCAACAGTATTTCACTTTCCTCCTCATCATAATGTAAGATGCCTTGCGTGTCCACTGCTAAGGTGCTGGGGCCAGAAGGAGAAATGTCTCTGAAAAAATTCTCCGATATCTCGCAATCGCACTTTCAACACGATTTAAGACCCGCTCTTATTGTATTAGAGGCGTTCACCATAACAGTAGTTAGTCTGTTCTGGAGGGCCTTTTGTTATCATATTTAGTTGGCTAAAGGCCCTTTCCACCTCTGCATCATACCATGATAGAACCAAAAGTATAATGGACAGATCTAAAAGTTCTTGGAAATTACTTAAGTCGACATTTCTGTATGACCTGATCTCGTTCCAGAACGCCGCAGCATTGTATATTTCTTTCCATTGTACACTAGTGGGCTTCGACCACTAAAAATCAATTTGTGTTATTATACTTTAAGACAAACTCCTTTCGATGGCCAGCGATACTAAAGGTTCTTTTATCACTTGCAAGCATTCTCTTGAAGCATACACGTTCTCCAGTACTTTCACATTTTGGGGCAAGCGGCCTTGCAGCTTACTCCAGTAGCAACGGAAACGAGAAAATGTCCCCATCTTTTCTTATGCCATTTTCAACCTCGGGTGAAATTTTATTGAAGGTATTCACATCTTATAGTTAGATTTCGACTTCATGACCTAAGTATAATCTTCGGCGACTTGTGTTTGGGAACGCGTCCTGTTAAAAGATCACGTCTGTATTCTGGTACCACAAATCTCATTACAAGCCCACTGATTAGTAAAATAAAATCGTTTAGGAGTCGTGACTGATCTGCAGAACTTGACTGAAATGCTTTATTTACCAGTTGACATTCTGTGCCTTATTTATCAGCTGACATTCTCCCAGATGAGATTTCAGAAAAGTAAGTTAAATTTAGGATAAAATTTGTTCATGTCGTCACTGTACATCCACTCTAAGACAAAGAAAACGACGTACCACGAAGGTATTATCCGAATGGGACGGAAGTCTGTAGATGTGATGTAAATGTACACAAATAAATGATAACAATTTCAGAAAAATTGCACTATTTAATCAACAATAAGAGCTTAACAAAGTGGGCAATTTAATAACGCTTTGATCCATCTCTGTCTCTTATACACGCACACATTCGACTTGGCAATGACTGATAGTGTTGTTCGTTGTCCGCCTGAGCAATGTTGTGCCAAATTCTGTGCAATTGACGCGTCAGATGGTCAGAATCCCGAGATAGTTGAAGAGCACTGACCATAATGTTCCAAACAGAAAAATATTGCTATAGGCAACAATCCGCAAATCCCTTAAGAAACTCGTTGACCGCTAAACGCAAATTATCACCCATTGACAATGTGTAAAATCCGTCAAATTTAGCGGAAATTCCGTTAACTTGGCAACACTGGTTTGCGTGACTGCAGTTGAGTACTTTTAAGGCAGGACTACCCCAATGGAAAAATATACAAAACTTTAGATTTAATTCGTGAAGGCCGGCCGGTGTGCCCGAGCGGTTCTAGGTGCTTCAGTCTGGAACCGCGTGACCGCTACGGTCGCAGGTTCGAATCCTGTCTCGGGCATGGATGTGTGTGGTGTCCTTAGGTTAGTAAGGTTTAAGTAGATCTAAGTTCTAGGGGACTGATGACCTCAGATATTGAGTCCCATAGCGCTCACAGCCATTTGAATCATTTAATTCGTGAAATGGCTCCTTCAACTATAATAGAAGATACTGGTTCATATGCTGAGAATGTGCATATTAAACAGTATATATCACAGAAAATATTAGAAAAACGGAAACTGGAAAGAACATCAGCGACTGTGGGTAGAAATTATTTCACATTGTAATACGAACTCTTTGTTTTCCTGTAACTAGTCCCTTCACTGGACGAATGTTATCTCACATCCACGGTTTGTGGACACATGGCAAAATGCTGTTTCAGTATAGACTTTGAAAGCTTTGTCAATTAATGATGTGAACTTTAACCACACATCTAAATATTTACAAAATGTGTGGTAAAGTGCGCTTACTGAAGAAAATCAGTTCATCAGCAAAATACATGTGAGGAATGACTTCTGCACTAATAGCCGCTTGGAGTGGCCGCACAGTTCTAGGCGCCATGTCACAGATTGCGCGGCGCCTCCCGCCTGAGGTTTGAATCCTCCCTAGGGCATGGTGTATGTGTTGTTCTTAACATTGTTGTTGTTGTTGATGTCTTCAGTCCTGAGACTGGTTTGATGCAGATCTCCATGCTACTCTATCCTGTGCAAGCTTCTTCATCTCCCAGTACCTACTGCAATCTACATCCTTCTGAATCTGTTTAGTGTATTCATCTCTTGGTCTCCCTCTACGATTTTACCCTCCACGCTGCCCTCCAATACTAAATTGGTGATCCCTTGATGCCTTAGAACATGTCCTACCAACCAGTCCTTTCTTCTAGTCACGTTGTGCTACAAACTCCTCTTCTCCCCAATTCTATTCCAAATCACCTCATTACTTATGTGATCTACCCATCTAATCTTCAGCATTCTTCTGTACACCACATTTCGAAAGCTTCTATTCTCTTCTTGACCAAACTATTTATCGTCCATGTTTCACTTCCAAACATGGCTACACTCCATACAAATACTTTCAGAAACGACTTCCTGACACCTAAATCTATACTCAATGTTAACAAATTTCTCTTCTTCAGAAACGCTTTCCTTGTCATAGCCAGTCTACATTTGATATCCTCTTTACTTCGACCATGAACAGTTATTTTGCTCCCCAGTTAACAAAACTCCTGTCCATTCCGTTCAACTGCTTTTCCAAGTCCTTTGCTGTCTGTGACAGAATTACAATGTCACCGGCGAACCTCAAAGTTTTTATTTCTTCTCCATGGATTTTAATACCTACTCCGAATTTTTCTTTTGTTTTCTTTACTGCTTGTTCAATATACAGACTGAATAACATCGGGAAAAGCTACAACCCTGTCTCACTCCCTTCCCAACCACTGCTTCCCTTTCATGTCCCTCGACTCCTATAACTGCCATCTGGTTTCTGTACAAATTGTAAATAGCCTTTCGCTCCCTGTATTTTACCCCTGCCACCTTCAGAATTTGAAAGAGAGTATTCCAGTCAACATTGTCAAAAGCTTTCTCTAAGTCTACAAATGCTAGAAACGTAGGTTTGCCCTTCCTTAATCTATTTTCTAAGATAAGACGTAAGGTCACTATTGCCTCACGTGTTCCAACATTTCTACGGAATCCAAACTGATCTTCCCCGAGGTTGGCTTCTACCAGTATTTCCGTTCGTCTGTAGAGAATTCGCGTTAGTACTTTTCAGCCGTGACTTATTAAACTGATAGTTCGGTAATTTTCACATCTGTCAACATCTGCTATATTTGGAATTGGAATTATTATATTCTTTTTGAAGTCTGAGGGTATTTCGCCTGTCTCATACATCTTGCTCACCAGATGGTAGCGTTTCGTGAGGACTGGCTCTCCCAAGGCTGTCAGTAGTTCTGATGGATTGTTGTCTACTCCGGGTGGCCTTGTTTCGACTCAGGTCTTCCAATGTAATGTCAAACTGTTCACGCACTGTCATATCTCCCATTTCATCTTCATCTACGTCCTCTTCCATTTCCATAATATTGTACTCAAGTACATCGCCCTTGTATAGACCCTTTATATACTCCTCCCACATTTCTGCTTTCCCTTCTTTGCTTAGAACTGGGTTTCCATCTGAGCTCTTGATATTCATTCAAGTGGTTCTCTTTTCTCCAAAGGTCTCTTTAATTTTCCTGTAGGCAGTATCTATTTTACCACTAGTGACATAAGTCTCTCCATCCTCACATTTGTCCTCTAGCCATCCCTACTTAGCCATTTTGCACTTCCTGTCGATCTCATTTTTGAGACGTTTGCGTTACTTTTTGACTGCTTCATTTACTGCATTTTTGTATTTTCTCCTTTCATCAATTAAATTCAATATCTCTTCTGTTACCCAAGGATTTCTACTAGTCCTTGTCTTTTTACCTACTTGATCCTCTGCTGCCTTCACTACTTCACCCCTTAAAGCTACCCATTCTTCTTCTACTGTATTTCTTTCCCCCATTCTTATCAATCGTTCCCTAATGCTTTCCCTGAAACTCTCCACAACCTCTGGTTCTGTCAGTTTATCCAGGTCGCATCTCCTTAAATTCCCATCTTTTTGCAGTTTCTTCAGTTTTAATCTACAGTTCGTAACCAATAGATTGTGGTCAGAGTCCACATCTGCCCCTGGAAATGTCTTACAATTTAAAACCTGGTTCCTAAATCTCTGTCTTACCATTATATAATCTATCTGATACCTTCTAGCATCTCCAGGGTTTTTCCATGTATACAACCTTCTCTTATTGTTCTTGAACAAGTGTTAGCTATGATTAAGTTATGCTCTGTGCAAAATTCTACCAGACGGCTTCCTCTTTCATTTCTCTCCCCCAATCCATATTCACCCACTATGTTTCCTTCTCTCCGTTTTCCTACTCTCGAATTCCAGTCACCCATGACTATAAAATTTTCGTCTCCCTTCACTATCTGAATAATTTCTTTTATCTCGTCATACATTTTATCAATTTCTTCGTCATCTGCAGAGATAGTTGGCATATAAACTTGTACTACTGTAGTAGGCGTGGGCTTCGTGTCTATCTTGGCCACCATAATGCGTTCACTATGCTGTTTGTAGTAGCTTACCAGCACTCCTATTTCTTTATTCATTATTAAACCTACTCCTGGATTACCCCTATTTGATTTTGTATTTATAACCCTGTATTCACCTGACTAAAAGTCGTGTCCCTCCTGCCACCGAACTTCTCTAATTCCTTCTATATCTAACTTCAACCTATCCATTTCCCTTTTTAAATTTTCTAACCGACCTGCCCGATTAAGGGATCTGACAATCCACGCTCCGATCCGTAGAACGCCAGTTTTCTCTCTCCTGAAAACGACGTTCTCTTGAGTAGTCCCCGCCTGGAGATCCGAATGGGGGACTATTTTACCTCCAGAATATTTTAGCCAAGAGGACGCCATCATCATTTAACCATACAGTAAAGCCGCATGCCCTCGGGAAAAATTAGCGTAATTTAGTTTAAATAGTGTGTAAGTCAAGGAACCGATGACTTCTGCAGTTTGGTACCTTAGGAATTTACACACATTTGAACAGTTTTGCACTAATAATTCTACGGAATTGTGTAATTAGAGTGAATCCAGATCATGTCCAAAAACGAACTTTTTGAGCTAATACCACCTTGCTCTTCTCTGTCACCACATCTATTTCATGGCGGAATGTATTTTGGCAAAAACACATGCAGATCCAAAGAAATATTCATTTAAAAGTCTTGCTCTTCTACAAAAGCTGGATAAGTCCAGGATTCGCAAGTTTCCTATTCTCAACTTGCTGGACTGGTTACTATTCACCAAATTCACAGGAAGCGTCTCACGATTTCAGATGAAAAGGCGCGTCGTAATCTTGCACCTGTATTTTCCTACAAGTGGAAAACTGAAGGTAGGGATGTCCCAATTTTTAAAGTAGCATAACTTAGCTTTCAAGGAATATCTAAGCATAGAGTGTACAGAATCCAGAATAGTATTGTAATGTATAGGTGGTCTCCAAATGGCAAAAGAGATTCCCATAAAAAAAGACCAAAAAAGATAACATAGCCGATTGTTAAGTTGACTGAATGTCATATTCCTTAAAAGCAAGGCAGTCACGTTGCTTTCTGCATGATAACCTAAATCGAAAATATCTGCCAAAAGATTTGACCGTGTGTGATATATATCTTGAATTTTTACACAAGTACCATATCAATATTCCTTATAAAACTTAAACATAATTTTGGATGTCCCAGGTCTCATGTATATACTATATGTGAGTCATTATAGAGCTGAATAAAAGCTGACAAAAGAAATTTTGGGAAAAGTCAGTTAATACCGCAAAAGAATTGTACCTGAAAAGGGCAGAAGCTTTTGTAAGCACGTAATGAAACCATATTCTAAAAACAAGACAACTGCTCGTTAACTTTGTTTTATTTCGTTATATGTAAAACTTGCAGTCAAATGCCATTTACTATGGAAGGCAATTATGGTGCAAAGTATTTGGGATTCACAGTCTGGCAGATGACTCAGATTCATTTTACCGCTATCTTGAACATGAAGGATGGAAAACGTCTAGTGAAGTCACACGTATGATTTCCAAAAACATAAATAACATCCCATTAGAAAATCGAAGATTTGAGCTTCGTTTCCTTAATGATGAGTGTCCTGTGCAAAACATGTAGTGTTATCATCGTATGAAAGGGCCAAATCTTATTGCAGAAGTGCTTCAAAGGGTGGAGGATCATAAATTTTTATCAGAAAAGGAACACAGTTCAGATCAAGACATATGACCACAATACAGCAAGTGAAGACAAACACTTTGAAATATCAGCTATTGAATTAACAGGGCTTGATCTCACCAAGAAATTAATCGTTTTATGCGTGTATAGATCTCCCAGTGGTAGTGTGGGCACTTTTTTCAGTAAAGTAACAGAAGTTCTAGATAAAGTCTCAACTAAAGGTTAACATAATTCTGTGTGGAGACATTAACATCAACACTAATATCATAAATGAATCCAGCAGCACCCTCATAAATATCCTTCAAAGTTTTGGCATGCCCCTATTGGTCAATAGTGCAACAATGGTTACAACTATAACTGCATCAGATATTGACCATGTGGACACAAATACGGCCAGAGAAAAATGTGATGTAGCTGTAAAATATCTCGGACTATCAGACCAACTTTGTCAAATAATAACAGTAGAATCAGGCATCGAATCACTCCCTAAACTACAAGCCTACAAACGACATCTATCAGAAATCAAAATAAAAGATTTTTTAAAGGAACTAGCAAAACAAAGCTGGGTTGAAGTGTATAAGGAAACCAATGTGAATATGAAATTCTCATTATTTTGCACATTATTTAAATTGAATTTTGAAAAGGCATTTCCAAAAGTATGCATGTCTGTATCAACATCTAACCAAAACTGATGGATAACGTAAGGTATTAAGAAGTCCTCTGAAACACTTAAATACCTTAGTTCGATGAAAAAGAGTTGCAGTGATCCAGAATTCTTAAATTTCTATCATAGATACAAAAAGATCTATAAGAAGGTGCTGATTGCTGCAAAATATCATTTAATAACCAAATAATATATAATTCAAAGAATAAAAGCAAAGCAGTCTGGGATGTTATAAAAAAGGGAATTGGGGGAGCCAAAGATATGCTGACTAACATACTGCTAAGGGATGGGGATAAGGTATGATCCACAGCACTTAGCGAACTATGTAAATGAGCATTTTTCAAGTACTGCAAACAAGTTACAGCAAAAATTCCCCAAAACAAATATAACACCTGTAATTAATGTTGCACTAAATACAATGATGTTACTGCCACCCACAGAAAATGAAGTCAATAAAACTGTTCAAAAACTAAAATATAAAAAGTCAGTAGGCTTAGATGAAGTACCAATGTGTGTAATGAAACAATGCACAGAGATTTTACAAGGCACCTTAACAAATATAATAAATGAATCCTTCACATCAGGGACATTTCCAGAGAGGCTAAAACAGGCGAGAGTTGTGCCTTTGCTTAAGAAAGGTAATGCAGAAGACATAGAAAATTACTGACCCATTTCCCTGCTGCCAATATTCTCAAAAGTAACAGAAGCAATTATGAAAGACACATTAATGAATTACCTAAATAAATACAATCTTTTAAGCGAACCACACTTTGGTTTCCAAAGTGGCAAAAATACAGAGTCAGCCATAGTAGAATTGACAAAGGTTGTACTTGATGCTCTTGACAAAGATGAGCATGTCACAAGCATGTTTTTGGATTTTTCTAAGGCCTTTGATACTGTGATCACAAGATGTTATTAAATAAATTAGAAGCATTAGGAATAAGAGGGGTAGCTAATGATTGGTTTCGATCATACCTAGCAGATAGGGTACAAAGGGTAGAAATAACACATACTTCAAATACAGTAGATCTAAACATTTAGTAAAACACTTACCAGAACCAAAATACATTAATATAGGGGATCCACATGGTAGCATATTAGGACCAAATACATTAATGTAGGGGATCCACAAGGTAGCATATTAGGACCAATACTATTCCTGATATACATCAATGTATTTCCCAGTAGTGTTACTCATGGTGAAACATTCTCTTCGCTGATGACAGCAATATTATAGTCATTGGGAAAACAAGAGAACTCCTTGCAGAGAAAGCAGATGAAGCTCTCAAGGGAGTTTTCGACTGGTCAATAAGCAATAAAGTGACATTGAACATAAAGAAAACTAATGCCAAGAATTTCAGTTTAAGAGGGAAAATGATTATGTTTAATTAAACGTAGATGGCAACTCTATAGATTGTGTAACAAATGCAAAATTTCTAGGAATGAATATTGATTCTCAGTTGAAGTGGTGCAAACACACAAAGGTACTTGCAAACAGAATTTCATCAGCATGTTATGCCCTTAGTATCCTATGATCAGCGTCTAACATCCACTGACTTTTACTTATGTACTATTTATACGTACATTCAATTTTTAGCCATGGCATTCTTTTTTGGGGAGCAAATGCACAAAATATGAACACAATTTTCAAACTCCAGAAAAGAGCTATAAGAATCATAATCAAAAATGGTAGACGAGCTCATTGTAAAGATCTGCTCAAAACACTGGTAATTTCGAATGCTCTGTGTGAATAAATTTACCAGTTCGCTGTACACATCAAAAATAACATTGGTAATTACTGCAGAAACAGTTCAGTTCAAGACCATGGAACAAGAGCTAGTCTCAACTTACATTCGCCAAGAAAAAATAAACCTAAAACTCAAAACAGCATTTTTACCAAGGAATATAACTGTAGAATCATTTTTTACCAAGAAATATAACTCTACAATAAATTACTAAAAGAGATAAAAGAAATTGCAAAAATACACTTATTTAAAAAGGCAGCTAAAAAGTACCTGTTATGCAACACATTTTATACACTGAAGGATTATGTGGATTAAACAGAGTAGGGTGTGGTAAAAAAAGTTATACAAATAAATAATAATAATGATTATAAAACATCCAACATTCCACATAACACTTTCACACCATGTTTTCTTTCCTTCCTTTTCCCTTTTCTAGAAAAACTTACCCCCAAGCTATGCATTGCACAATACTGACATGTCTTCCTATTTCTGAGCTCAACATGTCACTCATTATAGAGGGATGTTGACCAAGTTTTTCAGGATAACAAATGGGATGTTGTGGTACAGAAAATGGCCCACAGATCACCAGTTGTGTGCGTGCATGTGGGTGTGTGTGTGTGTGTGTGTGTGTGTGTGTGTGTGTGTGTGTGTAGTGAGTGAAGTGTTAGGAAACAATGTGTGTTTAGTGACTGATAGTGAGGTATGAATGAAAAGTGTGGCACTACCTTATTTAATATTGTTATCTGTAAAACATATTGTATACCAGGAGCAAATCTAATATTTATCTTATACTAGAAGTGTGTGAATGTATGTGTATAAGAATTAGCTTATTTTAAATTGGTATTAACTTGCAAATACTTTGACATGTCCTATATCCTTGCAAAAAGAGATCTATGGATGAATAAATCTCCTACTACTACTGACAAAAATTAAGTTATGGGTCAGTTTTTGTACAGTCTAGTACACATCTTAGAGCTCTACAAAAGGACCACATATTTGTTTTCAGTGCGAGGACACAGCTGTTTAACAAATGATCCAGACTTCTGATTGATAGGTCATAAGATGCGGAAAACAAAGATTACAAAAATTCCTGGAACTTCGATCAGGAAAATTGTTGGAGCCCGTACACAACCTCATCCACTCGAGTTCAAAATAATGAAACATTATGATTTCGTAGATATTTAACGTGCTATTGCGCCATTCTGTTTGAAAACGCCTAAACCTCCACTCAAACTGCAGCAGTTATGGATGATTCACAGTGATGTGAAAGTTAGGTTTCGCATGTCGTTGCGAAACACAAATTTGGTCCATGTCATAGGCGTATCATTACTAGAATAATCCCTACTATAGAATATACTATTTTGGATCTACATTAGTTCTACGACAATACTTTCTGCTATTACTGGTGAAAATTTTAATGAAGTAAGGAGTTGCAAGTTGATAATGATGATGATTACAGCGATGGGTACGAGGATAAATTGCAACTAATTATGAGAACAGTAGGAATAACTACACCTGTATTCTCAGTCTGTTGTGGTGAAAATAATATTGCCTTGTGTTGACTGTTGCATATTCCCACACAGCAATTTCTAAACACAATAAATTAGTCCAGTGAAAAATATTAGAGCTTTTTTCTCTTAATTTTCTACAAAAACTGGACGAGTCCACAAAAATGCTTCTCAAGGATTAACTACAGACTGTAAACTTAAAAGTGAGCATAAGTGAAAAAATAGTTTCTATTTAATATTCTATGATTATCGAGTGGACATTTCTCATTCTCCAGTTTAAATGGCAGAAAGTTTTTTTTTATTCCTGAAAAATTACAATTTTGAATTTATCCAGTTTTTGTAATAAACTCCTCAGTTGTATATGGCGGGGTCCGCTTGAATTTGCACCCGAAATGGCACAGTCCGCTCTAAATTCAGTGCTAATGTACTCAGAAACGGTGCAACTTATTGAATTTATTCTTAATAAGTATTTCTCAGCACAATCTACCCTGCAACAACATACAAGCTTTTCACACTGTTTCTGACTACCCGTATAATGGACCTCAACAGCGTCAGCTGTTGACTGATCTCAGGGGACACGCAAATGGTTCGTATTGGTGAAAACAGCGATATCAGCAGTTGAAATACTTTAAAAGGGGTCTCCATTTGGCCGGCTAATCGTATCGTCCAATATCCAGGTTTGTGAGGCATTCGGACATTCGGATTTGACAGTGGCCCAACGGTAGAATGCTTAAGAACGTGAAGGCAGGCATACTCTTCGTCAAGCTTGTAATAAGGACAATAATCGGTGTCTAGTCTAGAATCTCCTACAGGGGGCTCTTTAAAAATTTGGGCACACAGACAACATCACCTCAGGAAATTTACTCCCCTAAAGTTGTTGTCAATAGTAAATTACAATCCAAGAATAACATTAGCATTCATTAAAATAATATTAGAATAACAAGCTTCCTATATTATTCTTCATTCAGCCTTAGTGAGGCACAGAAAAAAGTTAGGTATTCAGCCATAAACATTTTGACTACTGTGAATTAACGAGCATTTGCTCCCTTTTAAGTACATGACGGAAAGAGTCAGCCCTCAGGAATAGTGAAACGAAGCCTGTAGTCCAGGACCGTGTGCCACAAAGAGCGCAGATCCGCCACGAGATGGGAAAATTCACAGGTGTCTATTGTGCTGAATGAGGCCTAAACGCTGTAGTGTCCAAGTGAGACAGACTAGAATCTGCGTCATAGGGAAACCCTGTAGAAGCTGTTTGTGGCCAAGCAGATGTAGCAGTGTTAAATATGGTGGACCTAAGATTGGCCATAAAGGGAAACATTTATGAAAACTATTTAATTCTGTAGTAATTCAATGTCGAATAAGGTAGTAATAAACTATTAAGCAAACTCATAAAAAACAAAAAATACAATTGCCACCTACATGGGTATGTACTAACTCGAGGATTGCCCTGGCGCGCACATACACACTAACCTATAGCAATTTAAGTTCAGTCATTTAAGACTTAAATTACGTTCTTTTCATTTTATGTTGTTTTATCCAATTGTATTTCATCCTTCTGTTTTGTTTTTCTTCATTATGTATCAACAATACCGTGGTATTAACGCACCTTTATCACTATGTGTATCAAACCACAGCGTTTGGCCACCCATAACACTCAGCGACTGGGCGCACAGAAAATACAGCGATCCCAGCTGCCGGCTCCATTAAGTATGGAATCTTATGTAACACCGCTACTGACGTCTACAAGCCAGCTCTCGTCGTGCTATGTTCTACTCCACAACTCGGGAGTGCAACGCTGCAGTGGACCTGCGGTTCGATGTTAATTTGGCTGCGCTGAAGACTTAGAATCCGAATGCTATAATGGAACTTGGACTTCAACGTCACTAGACTTAGTATGTCAAAGGACTTTTCATGCCGCCGGAATTCTGCGTTTCACTTGCACTTCTTGGACATTCGTATAACCATAATCAGTTTATATATTTTTCCATAAAGTGTGCATGTACATCTTGATCACAGGATTATTTGTATCAGTGTTCTGTCAATAAAGCGTAGAAAGGTGAAATATTTATTGTGTTATTCCTGGTTATAACACCATAAAATGGCGACAAGCCAGCAACCATCTACATTGGAAGATTTACTCACACAACTTCTTCATCAGCAGATACTCACACCACTTACTCATCAGCAGAACGAGAATCAGAAGTTGCTACTGAACACCCTGCAATCACTTCTTCAAAAGCTTACTGCAAACGAAGGAACACACCAAGAGCCGGCTTTTTCTTCCTTTGATGAGGCTTTAGAGGATTGGGAAGCCTACAAATCAAGATTACTGGAGAATTGCCACTCATTCAAGGTAACTGACGCTAGCCTCATGAAATCTTTGTTTTTGTCTTGGTCAAAACCTGAGATTTCCCGGCTACGGTGCAAATTGGTCTCCTTATCTAAGCATTCAGAGCTAACCTTTTCAAATATTCTTTTGTGACTAACCAAATATTGCCAGCGGCATACCCATGTTATTGCCTATTGGGTATCATTTTACCAATGCCACACACAGCAAACCAGACTCATAGAGAATGGGCTGCAGAGTTGAAGGTTTAGGGCTAAAATGTCATTTTGTTACCCCTAAAAGTAATAAGCCCTATGCAGGAGAAATGAGTGGGGACATGATCATCCGCGGTACTCCGGAGAAGGATTTCTATCATGAGGCACTTCTATTCGAAGACCCGTCATTAGACAACGTTTTGGACTTATGACAAAGCTTCGAAGTGACCCGAGCAGCAGGCAAGAAAGTGGAGTCGTGGATCGACATAGCAGTCGACGATTGCCGCCATGTTTTAAAAAAAAAACATCAACGTGAAGACTATCCTGACAGATGGGTCTATTGCCAAAACTGTACTGCCAACGGCCATTTAGTTTCTGTATGTCATAAGTCCATCAGGCAAAACAGCTTCCTGCCCAAAAGATGGATGTTAATCTGGTACCCGCTGCAGATCATCAAGAGCCCTCCAATAAGATTTCTGTAGAAGTGCAAATTTCAGAGAAACGAATTCAATTAAAAGAAGACACCGGCGCAGCCATGAGCATTTTGAATTGCAGTGCCTATTTGAAACTTGGAACTACTCCTTGCAAGAAAAAAAGAGACGTCTAATGGCGTCTAATAAACATACCAACCCAGTACATGGTCAAGCCAAACTGCCAACGACATATCATAATGTCATCTGCCACATTACATTCTTAGTCGTTAACAGTGATTTCGCTGAGAACTTGTTTGGATTTGACTCTTTTCAGAGGATTTTCAATAGACGATTCTGTGAGTTTGGTATCCGAAGATGTTCCGTACTCGGCCCCAGAGACACTTTACTAGGATTATAAGAACCTATTCATCTCGGAACTCGGCACCGAAAAGGATTTTGAGGCGCACATCGCATTGAAGCATAACGCACGGCCTCGGTATTTTCGAGCTCGCGCCGTTCCATTAGCTTTCAGAGACCAAGTAAAGAAAGAATTGGATCATCTAACTGCAATTGGTGATTAGAACCTATTCTATCTAGTTAACAGGCTACTCCCTTAGTCGTATTGCGACAACCATCGGGGAAGATCCGCCTATGCGACGATTTTAAAGTAACTGTCAACGCCCAATCAGAGATATATCCTATTCCGAAGCCAGAAGAATTACTGTCAAAAGTAAAAGGGGGAAACTTTTTCTCCAGGATAAACTGAGCGGATGTATACCTCCACATTCCCCTTGATGCAGAATCTCAGCAGTTTCTTACACTTAACACGCCGCTCGGACTTCATCGTTTGAAACACTAATGTTTGGTATAGCAAGTGCCCCCGCCATGGTATAACCACCATCAGTTTATATAATTTTCCGCAAAGTGTTCAAGTGTTCATCTGCAATTTGGCGCTTGGTAACAGAATTATTTGTATCAATGTTACGTCAATAAACCGTAGATTGGTGAAATATTTATTGTGTTGCTCCTGGTTATAACACAACCCATCACTTCTCCTTTATAGATCAGCTTGAACAAGCTCCCCTACTTGCTTAAACTTGTTCACCATCACTTCTCTACTGCAAACAACATATACATTTATGTACAGTGTAACTGTCACAAGTTGAGTTGACAGGACTTGGGATTCAAGTTGTCATTCTGTAAATATGAACAAGGATATGGAGTAACAAATTACTCCATTCATTGACTGGATATTTCATTCACAGTCTATGTACACTATAAAACGTTATCATACAAAATTCAATATGTTTTCCATGAAAGCCTTAGCGACCGTTGAGATAGTCTTAGTAGATGTTGTTACACCTTTCTTTTTACAAACTTTACAGTTATTGTAACACATCTTTAAAGTTGTTGTTTCACTGTTTTACAGCTTCTGTTTCTTAAGTGCTGGATTCATGTGGGGGACTTCGCTAATGTGTCCATGTTGTTGGATGTGAACAATTTATATGCTTTCTCTGTGGAACGATATATTGGAGCGTTTCAGAGGTTACCCAGTTATAAAATCAGCAGATGTTTTTTTTCAGATGTCGTAGACAGTTGTGATGTAGGATATATTTTCAATGGATGAACAATGCAGTTTTTGGCAACACCATCGAAAACGTTGGGAGACATAGGGATACTCATTTAGTCAACCGTTGGTGTGGGCACTATGGAGCAAGAGAATATACTGTCAAGCCCAATTTTAAAGGGGTCTACTATCTTCAATGAAGTATCTGCGTCTCTGGAGTGGCAGAGATGTATACTTCACGAAAACTGATTGTGTTAATATGTGTGTGTTGGACCTAACAAAACGCCTCATGTGCCTTTTACGTTATGATTTTGGAAGACTCATTTTGAAGGCATTAAGTTGCTTTGTATGGATAAGACAGATCCTTTTTTTGTTTTTTGGGTGAAGTCCTGTGAGTTGTATGAAACGAAAAGGTACCACTCTAATGTACCTGACATGTATACATTTGCATAATTCTTATGGGATACAGCAATCAAGCATTAAAGTTTTTGGCTTAATGAAAGGGAGTTGAATGGATCATACATTTTAGAGTTTGTTAGACTCAGATCTAAAATGTGCATCTACCACATTGAGTCAAGTGTCATCCAAAGACGGGCTAAGGGTTTGTGCCATGTGCCCAGAATAACTGTTATGGTTAAGGACATCTGTCATGCCAGTGTTGTGCTGCAGATGATGCTCCCCATGTGTCTATCCAACGAAGAAGACATTGGTCCATACTGCAGAGCACCTGAAGATCAGCCAGTACCCTGTGGCAATAAGTATATCATTTTAGAGGGTGGAATGAGAATCTACCATACTAACACTGTTCACTTGGGTGCCAAGAGCGGATACATATGTTGTTATAATGTATGTGTGTCACTGTATGTGGAACAGTATGACCCATTTATCATACTGTATATAGATGTATATATGTGTACTGTACATATTGTTTGAGTTTAATGTACACTGTGCACATATGTGAACTGTACATATTGTGTACTTGTCCCATGTTAAGTCTGTATTGCAAATAGCAAAACTGTATAGTTATCTCATATCCTGTAAAATATGTGTTGTGATGTAATTACTCTTGCATGAAAATTTGAAACAAAAGCTTTAAAAAGTGTAACAACTGGTGTACAGTTTGTAAAAAAGATGCAACAGTATCTGCTAAGACTGTGTCTCAACAGCTGCTAGACTTTCACGGAAAACATATTGAAACGTGTATAAAACCATTGCATATTGTATTCATACTGTGTATTAAACATCTTGTCAATAAAAAGAGTATTTTATTACTATATGTCCTCATTCTTAATTACAAAACAGCCTCGATTTGCAATCCCTCTCACGATAACATATAAACCGATAATTTTTTTTACTTCTGATAGTTTTACTGCATTTAAATGTTTATGGTTTATGTAGTAGAGTAGTAAAGATCAAGTTGAAACATGTAGGACTTGTTAAAACTGGTCAGTAAAGTAGGAGAAGTGTTGATGTGGGATGGAGTGGGCTAGTTGAAACATGTAGGGAAACTTGTTCAAACCAGTCTGTGAAGGAGTGATGAGCTGGAGTGGAGTGGAATAGTAGGAGATAGCTCAAACAAGTTGGTAGAGGAGGATGGGTGGTGGGGTGAGATAGGCTGTGCAAGTTGGAACTTGCAGGAAGCTTGATGAAGATGGTTGGTAAAAGAGGGGATGGAGGGATATGACTGCTACATTTTATAGTTAGGATTATTGGGCTAGGTTCGTCATAACAGACTCTGCCGTTATAGAGGTTGTTTTCATGTCCATCACCTTGGATTTTATAATTATGGAAACTGGGCAAGAAGTGCCCTCTTCAATGTTTGAATTTCCCACCATTTTATACAGTACATTTGGGCTAGGGTTGTTTCCTACCAGTTTTTTGAATTCCCTGTCAATTTATACGTAGAGCAGAGAGCCATGTGAGATAGTGACATCATAGGGGTGAGGGAACTCTTTTGCACATCACATGAACTGCTGAGGGCAAGTAGGTTAGTTTGTGCCATCTTGGATCCAACACTTTGGATTGAGGTGACCATGATCTTGGGAGGGAAGGGGTAGTTGGTAGTAAATCATTTTTTTACTCAAAATGACAATGTCAGGCAGGTAATAAACCATGTCAAATTCTTTTGTCTGTGTTGAAACAGAATTTTAGTCATTGTGCCATTACATGTTTTTGCTTAAATTAGATGTAGTGCCCTTTCATAAATAATCACAGAGTCTGTAAAAGCTAGAAATGTATCTAGAAGAAGTATGCCAATAGATTGAAAAACATATGAAATAAAATAGACTGACTATGGAGTAGTTAAGCAATTTTTTGCAGACTGTAAAATTAGATGAAATGACATAAAGGATGCAAATGGTAAGGAATGTATGGATTAGAGAAACAGCGGCATAATATACAGATAATATCTACTGGGATCAAAGTGGAAGCAGAATGCTGATAAATTTTATGACAGAAACAACATGGTGACTACCAAATTTCAAAATGAGTGAGAAATCAGTTGAGAAGACAAGAAAGATAACCTAAAGAGGAAGAATAGATAAAGCAGTATTAAAGCTTAAGAACAACAAAGCAGTCAACATAAACGAAAGTTCCTGAGGTTGTCTGAGGAGAATTGCATAAGACACTGTACAAGTTAGCAACTGAAGTGTAGAGTATCCAATTATTAACATTCCAAATTACTTTCAAAAGTACATTAAGTGTCAAAGAAAATATCAGGCAACAAATGCGAACTGTGTAGTATACTGACCCTTATCTGTTATCTGCCTAAAATATTGACTAGCATTACATTAAGAAAGATGGGATGTAATACTGATGCTCTGCTCAGTAATGATCAGACTGGGTTTATGAGAAGCAAAGTAACAGGAGAAGCAAAATTTATTCTTATAATAATAATGGAGACATATTAAGCAATGACAGGAATGTATATATAGGTTTGTTTATCATAAGAAAGCTTTCGACAGTGTCAACTGGAATCAGCTTTTCAAGATTCTGAAAGATGTTAGAATAAAAATAAAAGAGTTTTGGAGCCTACATAGGGAAGAAAGTGCAATGCTGAGAAGTGGACAGCCAGGAAAGCAAGTCACGATAGAACTGAGGCAGTGATCTTTGCTGTCACACAAATTATTTAATATATTCTTACAATAAGCGAAGAGAATTTTATTTAAGCAAAGATGGAAGATAGACCTGTAACATTTTGTAGACAGTACGGCAATTTTAGCAGAAAGTGAGGGCAATATGAAGGTAATCTTACTCTGATGGCAACATAATTCCCAGACATCATGTATAGCTATACCTAAGACATTCGTTGCGAGGGAACAAGAACACAAGCTCAAATAAGTGGGGCAATATGTTACCAGAAAACGTAAAAGAATTGATCTACATTGGAAGCAAGATATTCTAGGCAGAATATAACAAGTAGCAAGATACTTGATGGTATAAAGAAACGCAAAATTCTAGGCAGAATATAAGAAGTAGAAGTGTCTTTCCACAAGAAAAGAAAGTTGTTTACTTACGAAATACTATAACTGAAATACCAGTGAATCTGATAATGACGTTGTATGGAGCATGCTGCTATACAGCAGTGATACGTGGACAGTAGGAACAACAACAAAAAAAGCTTTAGCATTTATCTTATGTTGTTTTTGAGGAATGCTAAAAATATCGTGGATACACAGAATAACCAATGATGAAGTCTTGGCGTCATTGACGTGAAAACTGAGCTATTGAAAGTATAAACGAGAAGTACAGATGCACTGGCTGATTATATACGACCTAGACTAAAATATTTTCCCCTGTTAATACAACGAAAATGCTGTAGAAGTTGCACCAAGCAGAAGACACTAGTGGGAAACTGAACACATTCGAGGATGGCTACTTCAAAATAACCTACAGGTTGATTACAGAGGAAGATTAGATGTCCTTTTCGTTAGTTAACCAATCTACTCAC
The DNA here is from genome assembly GCF_023897955.1 of Schistocerca gregaria. NCBI lineage: Eukaryota > Metazoa > Arthropoda > Insecta > Orthoptera > Acrididae > Schistocerca > Schistocerca gregaria. The sequence goes on from NC_064920.1 coordinate 470,551,001, forward strand.
CTTATCTTCAGCATGTACAGAAATGATTACGAACTCCCTCACAAATCTGTAACATTGTATGACAATAATGAAAATATCAGAGCTACATGTAAATTGTACATCGTAATACATAACTGCCAAATTTATCTGTTTTGTCAGTTATATATTCAAATGCTTCAAAGACCTGTAATAAGCAACTAAAACACCCCACACGAAACTTATTAGTTGCAGATTTTTGGAAAATCCTTACTAATATTATACCTGGAAAAGTATGTTGGTCTGTTTCATTTTCACAACTAAATTACTGAACCGATTTCTACCAAATTTGATATGGATATAGCTTTAACTCTGAGGAACAACATAAGCTACTTTATAAAATGTGTAGTACAACATAGTTATTGATTTGAAGAATATGAAGTGAATTATGTAAAAATATTTACTCTTTGAAAAACTATGTACTCTTTAACTTTTGAACTTCGAAAATGCTGTAGAACTCCAGGAGTCCACTGGGTGACTCACTGGAGAGACCATAAAGGCATTTCCCATTTACTATCGGCTCCATCAGCCATCACGCCGAGTCTCAACAAAGTTTGCGTGCATAGTACAATCCTCAACATGTTTAATCCATACTTCCATACTAATATAATTAAACACGAAGATAAATTTATGTGTTACATTTTCACGAGTAAACCGCTGAAACCATTTTGCTGAAATTTAATATTGAGCTATCTTGAACCCTAAGGAAGAACGCAGGCTACCTTAAAAATTAAAAAAAAAATTAAAGAAATAGACGTCTATCCCCAGGAGGGTAAAGTTAGAGAATGAACTTTTTTGAAATCAGTGAACATAAATCATATTAAAAAATTATTAAATTTGTTGCATAATGTATCTAATTCAGTAGCATGATGCTTAGATGTGAGCTCCTGCCCAGGCCCCTCCTCATGCACCGCTCAACAGTGACACTATGCATGCCACTGTGTCGTGTGTTGGGGTAGACACATGAAGGTAGCCGACATTATTGCATGTTCAGTGGGTTACTAATAACATCACTCGCATTAGCAAAACTCTTGATATGTGACAGCATCCACGGGTAACAGCTGGTGGTTTTATACAGTGGAGCTGCAAATAATATAGCAATCTTTCTAATTGATATACTGTTGTAATTGCAATTCATACCAATTACTGTATAGATATTTAAATTTACCCTTCTTTGAAGATATTAATTAACGTTACTAATTACTGCAAAAATTTACTGAAGCAAGTTATTTTCTCGGTGTGCCACATGCTTCAGATTAGCACTCTCAACGCTCACCTTAGAACTGGGTATGTTTTAATAATGTACATCACTGAAACGTGATGCTGTCTTTTCCATAACGTACTAATTATAGAAAGAGGAAGCGAATTAAGAACTGTTATATGACAGCACAATAAAATACGAACTTTTCCTTTACTGCTTTCAGGGGGAAGCACCAGAAGCGGGGAACACAAGCACCAGCCCTTACCAGGAGCCTGTCCTGCAGGGTACTGCTGCAACAAGGGTAAGCTTCCGTCTCGCTCAGTGCTGCCAACAACTCTTATTGATTTTGCGTGCACGGTACCTACGGCGATTAAGCCAGTGCTCAGAGGCGATAAAATCTTACACACCCTTCATTGAACTAATATTGACATTATATTCTGACTTGACAGCTGTGTGTGATGATATATAGATACAATGGAGGTTGAATATAAAATGTTTTAGTGGAGTTATATTTCAATGAGCACATTCCATGGTAAACTCCATCCTTTTCCACCGACAACTGCTGTTACTTCCACAATCGGGTAACAAGTAAACCCACTACGTCACTTTATTCATTGTTGCAACTAAGGTGAACAATCTCAGTTGAAGAGTATGACATCGGTTGCAGTTGCAACCATAGACCTACACCATCCATTTAAAAAGTTCCCACACGGGTTTTATTCTTGACATATAAACGTTGTTAGCGCAGTAACTATAGTGTCAGCTTGAACTAACAGCTGTTAACTGCAGATGTGCTATCGACATGTCAGGTGTAAATAGGCAGAGCTGATGTGGTACCGTAGTGTCTCATCGTTGTTGTGGAGAATTCGCCGTAAATTCGTGAATTGGTGTTATCAAAATTGAAAAGTGTACAATTTCATATGAAGGGTCAACGCTATAACGATAAACTGATATTCAAGTTACTGTGACCTGCGAGTTGAACAACATTCCGAACGATGATTTTTCTGACAGTTTCACATGGTTGTTTGACCGTTCTATGTGGGAAGGAGACCATGTAGAACTCTTGAAGCATTAAAACCACCGGCTTAACCTTTCTCTCTTTTTTTTATTTATCTAGTCTCAAAAGTTATTGGGTTGACGGGATATGCTGCTGATGTCAATTGCTTGTGAAATTATGAAACGCTATTCGTTTAATACTATACTTCTTTGTACAAACCATGAACACTATACTGGGGAACTGTGTACCCAGTTATCGAAATAATTAAAATCACTCTGAAATTGTTGTTAACAATCAAAGTAACAGAGAAATCAGTCATCACATAATAACTTACATACAATTACGGCATAAAGAAATTTAATGCGGATTGAAAATAAATCGGCTACATTTTTCACATTTAATCGTCGTCTTTCTGTCGTTCTTCCTGCGACAAACACAAAATTCTGCTCTGGCGGTGTCCTCTTCTTGGATGATTAATATTCTATTTCGAAATCATCATTTCATCAGTATGATAATCATTATTTCACTTCGCTTATTTAATTGCCTCTATATTCGTCTCTTCCTGCAGCATCTTTTCCATCTTCTCAGTAAAGTATCCTGAGAATCTAACCATCTGAAAAGTTTTTCCTCGCCGTTTTCAGCAAGCTTGGCTGATAAAATTAAAAAAAGATGTATTATCTATGAGACCTGTATGATCTATAATTATTAGACCTTCTGTTGTTATTATTGGAACGCATGCATAGCTTTATACCACTATAAAAATACTTCATAAAAAGAAAAATGTGGAAAGAAAATCTTACAGTAGGACTATTCTGGTGTATGCAGTTTCTCAACAATGCTGGTAGTGAGAAACACAACCACTTCAAAATGTCTGAACCTTCTGTTGGATCGCTCTCTACCTGTCTAAATATTAGCTAGAATCTCCAAAAACGAAGTACTGCCATTTCTTAGAAACGCTTAAAAGAAAAATGAGTGGAGACTCCAATACCCCAACATAGTAATCCAGCGATATACATGGTATCCCAGGAGAAATGATATTCAGGGATATGACAAAAGCTATCATTCGAAGCTTATAAAGGCTTACTAAAATGGGCTCTAAAATGCTTACCGTAAGAGCCATGAGCACGTCTTTATCATCGATACTGTGAAAGGAACCTCTTCTGCTGCAATCTTTTCGCGCTCCGTATCTTGAGAGATGGTAGTATGGACCTAATCAAGAAAAGAGTTCAGTAAACGTGGACTCGAAAGTGCATGCCTTGAAAGCTATGAACATTTGTTCATCTTCACTACTGGTAAACACGTTCTTCTACTGAATAAGTGCTCATAGCTCCTGAGGTATACATTTTAGAGACCATACTTACTAGATAATATTTTCTTGTTTTGGCCCATACTACCTTCTCCGAAAATATGGGAAGCAAAGAGCTTGCAGAAGAAGAGATTTGATTCAGAATATCAAAGATATAGTAATTCTCATAGCCCTTGAAGCTATGCGTTTTACAGTCCATGCTTACTAGATTATTATGCTTCAAGTAATCGTTCCTGTCATTTCCCTGAATGTTGACCATGTTTCTTGCGACACACTGTAAATGCGGAAACCTCAACACCAGAAGTAGCGAAATCCAGTAATTGTTGACGACTGACGCGTAGTTCAAGGACCGGCTGTTAAGCTTCCCTAGAAAGAAACGTTACGTATTGCAGATGAGTGAAAAGACTCATTATACTTAGACTACACTGTTTGCGATCGGACACTAGGAACATTCATAACCATTAAATATGTCAAAATACGCATCTACAGCTATTTAATGTCCAAGGATCATATTATACAGGTTGTAGAAAAAGTAAATGCCAGATTGGCTGTCCCTGTAAGAGTAGTAAGGAAATTTGATTCACCTACGAAGAAGATAGCTTAGAAAATCGCCCAATCTTGGATATTTTTCGACAACTCTACCACAAAAACTTCAAAGAAGAGCAGCATCTCTTGTCAGAGATTCTTTTAATGAAAACTAGGGTGTAATGGATCTCCAACTGCAAACGCCACAAGATTTAACCATTAAAATTCCGACAACTCAGTTACCAAAAGACGCATATTCCTTCCGCCCACATGTTGTTATTTTTAACCTATTTAACCCGAAGACAGTTTTGATGCTGCTTCCCACGTTGCTCTATCCTGTGCAACCTTCTTCATCTCCGAATAACTACTGCAACCCACAACTATTTGAACTTGCTTGTGCACTCTTCTCCTGGTCTCCCCCTGCAACTTTTACCCTCCACACTTACCTCCACATAGATCTGTCGAGATGACGGGAAACTGTGGGTTATATAAAGTTTTCATACGACAGTCGTTCTTCCTGTGCATCATTCAGTGGGACAGGCAAGGGCGGAAGGGAAATTGCAATGATACAGAAAGTACTCGCACCTTCACAACGTTAAGTGTCTTGCACAGAACACATTTAGACGTAGAATCTTTTTGATCTTCCAAAACATCGTTTCTGTGAACAGTGTGCGAAGATGTATCCAGTAGTCGGTAATATTTATCACGTTTTTTAACTTCTTAATATATTTATATTATTGTTGCAAAGTTTCTCTTTTAATACAGAAAATTAATTTTCATAAAACAATTAATAAGTAACTATGTACATATCTGTGGACTTTTCAAAGGTAATTACACAGTGTGTGTAGAAATCACGTTAGTCCGGTTCCTCGTTTCGAAGGTATAGATCCATGGAAAACTACAATGGCTGCAGAAATGTTTTAAGTCAGCGAATCATGTGGTTTCCGCGCGTACGAAATTCAGCGCCGGGCTGTGCCAGGAACGCCAAGAAACGTATGAACAAGAAAGAAAAACGGACAACAATAAAGGCATAGTTCACGAGTGTATTGTTCTTTAGTTCGTAGAGAGTTAACGTTGAGACGTTGCACGAAGCAGGCTCTCTGACTCGGACTCCAGGTTCCCACCGATTCATAGGTTTCAAAGTTGGGATGAGAGGCTGAAACAACATTGAAAACGATCTAGCTATATTGTTCAGGAGAGGGTGGTACTGAATTTAAGGCAAAGTGGTTATTTGGTAGCATGTGTGGTTTAGTCTATATACGGCTAACAAGAAAAGTGGTAAGACCGTTTTTTGTTTAGTAAGTTACAAATATGATAAATACTCAACAGATCATAACCATTTTTTTTGTACCGATTGCATCGCAGCTGGCTGAGGCTTCCTCTATAGACTATAGCTTAACTAAATAAATTTTGAAAACATTAGACACTCACAGGTCATCATTAAACATGAAATTAATTTGTTCATCTCGAGATGCATTTTCTCCGTCTCCGCAAAACCAGCACTCTATACAAGTTACTGCATTTCAAGCAAGGAGACAGTATAGCCAAAAAATTATTTACATAATTTATTATTATTGTTATTATAATAATATTATATATATATATATATATATATATATATATATATATATGTTATTTATTTTATAATAATTACAATAATAATCGTAGCTAAACGGTGTTTTGGCCGTAGTATCTCCAGGCAAAGGATCCTGGGACAGCCATCGCCAGCTGTTTATAGTTTTCAATTTAGTCTCTTCATTCTGCTTGCCTTGGGATATTCCTCTGTCAGTGCTGAAAAGCGAATTTTGCTAATTATCTTGAATTTGTCGAGATCAGTCTGTTGGTGGTGAATCGGCGTCTGTTGCTGGTGATCCGTTTTCAAATTGAGCATCACCAGAACTTACATCCGATTCATTTTCACACGCCGGCCGCGGTGGTCTCGCGGTTCTAGGCGCGCAGTCCGGAACCGTGCGTCTGCTACGGTCGCAGGTTCGAATCCTGCCTCGGGCATGGATGTGTGTGATGTCCTTAGGTTAGTTAGGTTTAAGTAGTTCTAAGTTATAGGGGACTGATGATCACAGCAGTTGAGTCCCATAGTGCTCAGAGCCATTTGAGCCATTTTCACACTTGGTATCGTGATCTCTGTGAGCTTGCGAACTCTCAAAATCTTCCTCCTTTTCGTTTTTATACTGATTTTCACTTTCAGCTTCTAGGCCGTCAGACATTTAACCAGCATCAGTTCCATTAACAACTCTAGTTTCGTATTTGTTCTGGGTGTGTAGCTGATCGCTGTATAATTGTATCCTCATTGCCTTTTCAACTTCTTATCCTCGACAGGCTTTTAATGTTCTCTTTTGAGGATTACTTAAATAAGACATGTTTCAAGAGACTGTGGTTCTAACTTAATGCTAATGATTAAGAGCTGCCCATATAATAAAAACCAGCAATATATTTTACATCAATGCATGCGCAGATTACATACGAGAAAATAAACTACATTACACAGATATATGGTATACAGGCTTGTAATGTCCGAGGCACTTGCTGTTAGGTATTTACTTGTACCGTAACACTGTGTCCATCACAAACACACACAAAACTTTAGGGACTGCTTGTAGAAGGGCCTACTGTTGTCATCGCAAAACTGAAGGAAATACACAATGATGAAGGAAATACACAGTGAGGAAGGGCTCTAGCTGGCGCACTGGCCACTGATCGTGTAGAAAAATGACGCTGCTGGAATATGTGTGCTCCACATAGGGTCGGCCGCCACATATTGTGGCATTACTGTTAACATTAAACAAGAAAAAAGTACGAAATGCTTGCTGGCGCACTTCTGTTCGCTTCCCGTTAATGAGCTTCCACGACTAAACTGAAAATAAGAAAAAAATTCTAAGTAAATGATTAAAGTCAGTTGGGACCTCAAAAATATGGGTCCTGCTTGGCAACGATGCCCCCGCCTCTTCCCACAGACTGCGGCCCTGTTATCTACGCCACTGTCTATAGCGCATAACCTTCGGGAACCACAGGTCAATTGTGTCCCTTTATACTGAAAAAACATTAGTAAACTAGGATTTTGATTAAATGTCTTTACATCCTACTGATTTGTAGCGAGAGACTTTGCCTTTTTTACCTTGCTGAACTGCAAAAATTGTTTCAACATAAACCATTTGAAAAAGAATAAAGTGTCTCTAGCAGAGTTCAAGCCGTCGTAAAGGCGAAGGGCGGACACACTTGACAATTATGTCCACTTACAGGTGCCCGGATACCTTTATTCAGGCAAGACCACCTGCAATAAACAGATCTTAAGGCAGATATCGATAGTTGACAATATGGTGGCAATCGTGGGGGAAACAAACCAGCATGCTTGTGTTTCCATAACGTGTGTGTGTAACATTGTATACGTGACGTCCAAGAGGAGCGAAAGCACTTATTACTAGCTGTTATTTATGCTATATGCTGTGAATGTCGTTAAAAGTGCTAGGCTAGTATTTATTTTCTAGATTCTGTAGTAAGTTCGGCATAATTTAAAGTGTAAACTGTTCTTGTGATGGGTCGTAGCTGTTGTGTACCAGGATGTAAATCCAATTACGGCGAAACATACGACACCTCAACATTTCAGTTTTCCAAGGAAACAGCATTGAGGGACAAATGGATTAAACTAATTCATAGGGATAATTTTGAAGTGAACGATAAAGCTGTGGTATGCATTAAGCATTTTGAACCTAAGTTTGTGGTTACAGAAGACATTTTTCCTGTGGAAAATAGTGAACCAATACGTGTGCCACGAAAAATACCAAAACTGACAAATGATGCATTTCCAACCATCTTTCCTAATCAACCTTCTTATCACACAGTGGTTCCTTGGAAGTAAAAGTGTTTCACAAAAATGTGTGTTTGCCTACGGAAACCTTGAAATGGATACTACAGTCTGGGGAGGAAGAGAACTTGAAATGTGACAAGTGGACGAAATTTGATAATCTGGTGAGTCACCTAAATGGTTTCACAGATAACTCTACTGGCACCATTGACAAGATTATAATTTTAGTCAATGTTCTCAAACATGCACTAAAAGCTGGTAGTGGTTTTGACGCTGAAATAGTACCTAAAATAGAATTTATTTTAGAGCAATTACAACTCGCAATAACAAAGCAATGTAGATATTCCCCTGAACTTTTGATATGGGCAGCAACCATTTGCTTTTCATTTCCTGGTGTTGACATTACCTCATCCTGTCTATTTAAGGCAGTTTCTACGCAAAATGGGTCCAAATAAACCTTGTATTGGCCCATCACAGGTAGCTTTTTTGAGGGAAAAAAATAAATTTCTTCAGGGAAGTGTCAAAGTAATTTCAGTGATGCTACATGAAGTTTATGTTAATTCAAAATTCTCTTATAAGACAGGAAAGATACTTGGTATTACTGAGAATACTTCAGATACTACAACAGCAGGTACAATGCAGGTTTTCATGCCATCATCTTTACATTCTGATTATAAAGAAGTAATAGCTCTCTTTCCTGTAAAAAATGTTCATGCTGATACTCTACTGAAAATGACAATTGATGTATTAAAGTTAATGCATGAGCTTCAGTATGATGTTATATGCCAGGCAACACATAACCATAGCACTAATAGGAAAATGTATCAGCTTATGTGTGGTGGCACTTTACAGCCGTGTACAAATCCAGTCGCTCCATCCAAATTTCTCTTTCTTCTGTTTGACAATGTGCACTTGCTTAAGTGTATCAGAAATAACTGGTTGAATGGAAAAAATGAATCCTTCATAATGCCAAATATTGAGGATACATTTGCTTTCATCATACCTTTCTACACAGCGATGAAGGGAATGCTGCATGTGAATATATTGTCACTGAAGCAAGGTTTTCAGATTTGAGGAACCTGTTTCATTCTGAGAAAAATAAACTGTTGAAACTTGCCCCAAAGCTAGTGAGAAAGGCAATATATCCAACTTCTATTGAGAGACAGAATGTTACCCTTGCTCTCAGTGTTTTTTATTCTAAAAATGTGGCAGCACTAGAAATTTTGAAAAGTCAGGGGATTGAGATATATGATGGCACTATTCAGTTTTTGAAATTAATCATTAAATGGTGGACAGTTTCTAATGTACAGCATCCCATGAAAGGCAAATACACATCAGACGATAATTCTAGCCCAATCACTGGACCTACTGACTCCAAACTTGTGTTTCTTGAAAATTTGAAAACATCTCTTGATATCTGGCATGCATTGCCTACTCATGGAAAATTAACCAATGAAACGTATACTGCTTTCTCTCACACACTTGCAACAACAGTTCAGTTATGCAGATACATTTTTAACACTTACAGCTGGTCCTATATTCTTACAGCAAAATTACAAATTGATGCTTTGGAAGCAAGATTTGGAGCGTATAGAAGGCTAAGTGGCTGCTGCACATATAATGTTTCAGTTGAGCAAATCTTGGAATCTGAGAGGAAACTGAAAGAAATAAGTCTACTAAAGCTCAGATCTACTAAACATGGTGAATTTACATTAAATGACTTTGCAGCAAGAGTAAATTACAGCATAAAACACCAAACGTATGAAAATTTAGATAAATTAGAACCTGCTCTAGGGGAGCTAGCAAACATTCCCATGATGGATGAAGACTTGAAAGTCTCGGTTTGTATTGCTAGCTACACCAGCAAAACAGTGCTTGAGAAGCTACAAAAATGTGGAAAATGTTCAGGCTGTGAAGAACTGTTGCTGACACGGGATGAAATTTTGTTGCAGTGTGAAACCAAAGAACTCCTTTCCTATTTCAACCAACTGAATCGTGGGGGATTGAAGTGTCCTTCGTCTATAATAATTTCCTTGTGTAGTAATATATAAAAACTTTTTCAAGTTCTGATTAGCAGCACATATGAACCAGAATTCCTAAAACTTGAAAATCAGAGAGTTGCAGTACTTGCCTTAGGAACTGAATTGTGTGAAAATGCCGTTAGTAACCTCAGTGATGTGTGCAAATGTGGCATTCCTTTAAAGACAATAATCAAGAAAAGTATTAAAGTGCTTTCAAATATTTTTATTAATAATTACACAAAACTGTTGAATGAAAAGTGTGTTTCAAAGGAAATTGCTCGAACACTAGCCAAACAAAAAAGAGGAACTCCTGGAGACATTGTGGCAAAAATAACAAAACGCAAAGTGGCCAAGCTGAGCAGCAAATAAATCCAACAGGTACTCAAAATCAAACACTTCTAACATATTACGTAATGACAGTGACTAGAATTAACTGCATGTTGTTTAATACAATTTTCAGCTTTAGTTTCACGCTTCATTTATTATTGCTATGTAGCTTCTATTGTGCAAATTATTATTAGTGTCCAAATATTCCATTTACATGGGTTTTGTAGTAGTTTTTTGGATTTAATTTTGAGTTGCATCTCATAATTTTACTGCGTCATAGTTCTTATTTTATAATTTGTGGTTTTAGTGACAACTTTTTATTTAAGTTTGAAGATAGAAAAATACATAACAATGCATTTCTCACGCAATTTAGAATCTACTTTCCATTTATGAAGTTTGTAAATTATTCGTATTAAGGTACCACTGAAATACTTGGCCTAAGACGGCCGCCATCTTGGTTTCTGTATTGTGGTTTGATGTATTGTAGGTGGTCTTGGTTCAGGTACTATAGTAAGGTCTTCGACAACCACGTGTCTCGTTGCAGAACAAAAAGTGTCCGATCCGGAGGGCGGATCGACATCTTGTTCCTCGTCATGGAGGAATTCGTTACGTTCCTTGAATACAATTGTTCTCTTATACGTAGCCTTTGAGTCGGAACTTTTAATAGAGTGTTGGTCTATAAGACGATTCTAGCTTTACTCATCGGTACTGATTTGGGGTCAGGTTACCTGCACTCTTAACTTAAACCCCACACATTAAGTCGTTCGAGACTGTGACCTTGATACTTAGTGGCAGCCTGTGACACAAAAATGTTTATTGACTGAATTGTCGTCCTCACGTTCTCGTTGTTTTGCCAGTTTCACGAGTCACCTAATCCTAAATTTTCAAATACAGTTACGATTAGTCTAACTCATAACGAGTAAAAAGAAGGATTTATTGCTGTTTACAGAAAAAGAATAAAAATTATTTAAATAAAAATAGAACAGCAGAAGTGATACACAAACCTACCATCCACTATCCCTGGCATCCATTTTTTGTGGAATCTTAAAACATTTTCAGAGCTCAAATATAATAATTCTCGAACATAATGACAGCCTTCGTGCTAATCAGCATCGACTCCGGTAATACATGATCTGAAACTCAACTACCATTTTTCTCACATGGCACTCTGAAAGCCATGGATCAAGGCAGACAGGTAGATGCACTTTCTAAAAGTATTTGACTGTGTATCACACATACATTAATGATAAAAAAACCTCCGTCTTAACAGGCCATTAACGCCCAACGGTATCGATCGGCCGCCGTGTCATTCTCAGCCCACATGCGTCATTGTATGCGGATACGAAGGGGAGAATGGAATTCTGTTGATTGAAAATTCATGAGAAATAATTTTGTTAAGCAAATGTGTGTAAAAGTGACGGTATATTGATAATTTTTACTTATGGATCGTCTGAGAACAACTGAATAAAACACAATTTTAGTGCCATACGGATTTCGCCTTTATTTTCTGCAAGGCATCATCAGTGGCCTGGAATATGTACATATGTTAGCTATTTAATTTATATTTTCGTCACTGTGCCTATAGGTTTAAACACGTCTGGTAATTGGTATTTCCTATTAAGTAGTAATGAGTTGAACTGTACTTACGGGTTGCGTGGACAATTTCTTACATTTACGCTCCTGTTGCATTTTTGGTGTTTTTCTTCTTCTTATGAATGCCAATTTGCGTTTTTTCCCCACATTCCACAGCACTAAATTATCAATATACCGTAACATTACACGCAACTGAGGAAGACAGGACTACAAAAGTTGAAGATGTATAAAAGAATGGCAGTCATTAGTAGCACTTTGGAAATAATTTCTTACGCGAGCATTTGTAACGCTGCCGCAAGAGCTTCTGTGGACATTTAAAATTAAATCATTTGGAGAATTAGATAAGGGATTTACAATTCTCACATGTTACGAAAATGTTTCGACATTTTTGTAACATCACGGTATATCTTTACGAAATGAGCACGCCATTAGGTCAGACGAGTTAAGCGAATCAGCATGTAGTAGAGTTTTCTCATTCGTGGAACGTTTAAACAGCGCGAACTGTTTGAATTTAACAGCTCGTCGATGTCAGCAAAGATTATTTGTATTTTCTTCTGTGAAGGTTTTTCACATATGAAAGTTTGTGTCAAGACAATGAACCCGTATGACTTTCAATTAATACGGGTATTTACTTGTAAGGTGTCAGGCAAATCCAACGCCTTCCATGAAGACCCTGACATGATAAGCAAATCCAGTAGTATGTCACATAGCTCCGAATAAATCGTGACATTAAATTAACCAAAGTAATACATGTAACGAGGGAGCAAATGGAATACCACAGACTAATACAAGAATGCCTAAATGCATGTCGTACCTTCCCACCGTGAGGCAGACGCAGTTCCGAGGGGAGAAACGAGGACAGAAGCTGAGAGCAGAACCGTGTTAAGCTAGAAGGCCCTACGATAAGGGACGGACTGGACACCCACGTCGCCAGCCTTCCTCTAAGACTACCACCCGCACGTTTTAGCGTGAGACTTCTTCGCGTCTCAGGTACGTCAAGGACCACCCCCAGCCCGTGTTAAAAGATAGAGCCCTCGAGAAGAACAGTATAGATCTCACAGTAACGCTAAAAGGACCACACCAGCTGCAGGTTTTAGCGTGAGACTTTTTACCGTCTCTGTTACGTTACAAACTTTAAGAACAATGGCCCACCACGAAAAGTATAACGTTTCTCATTGGATAGACAGAATCTTTGTAGGCGGAGCATAAGGTTAACATTGAGACCCTGAAAGGTCAGATGAAAACACAGCCAGATAGTTTTTTTTAAACCAACTTCGGTAAATTGTAGTAAGGAGAAGTTAGGAGAGTTGCTTCTGAGATGGCGAAGTGAGCGGAGCTGTGCTTCCCGCCGCTGCCCTGACGCTGCCTAAACACCGACAAGGTAATGAACGCACGCGATGCCGCATTTTTGAGCGCATAAGGCTTCACTCAGAACTGTAGAAATCTCATCTGTTACACCCCCTTTTTGCGTAATACTAGTGTGGATCGTTAATTAGAGCTCATGGTGTTCACATTTGCCACTTGAAGAACAGATCTGAAACGTGATGATTTTTCTTTTATATAGTTATTGAGAAGCCACATCAGCCACTGTAATTTACGACAAGTTAGATAAGTAATTAAAGATAATTGAGGGTCACTGTAGACCATTTTGATAGCTTTCTCTTTTGTGAAACTTAAATTAAACTTAGATTATAGATGTGATATGGCATAGGTCATCCTTCGATCGATTGTAGAACTTAGAAACCCATTCAGGGAATATTCGTTCACATTTTGTTGAACGCAGTTGGTTTTTACCATCCTGTATTAAAACATTTCCTTTTATCAATAGTGCAATTTATAAACGATGTTTTGTGAGTAGAATAAATTTCCAATGGTAAACTTAACTGCTTTTTCGACGTTAGTTTACCAGCTAACTAAAAAATAGGAAAGCCTTGATCCCTTTCCACTAAATTTAGTTAGTATTAAGATTCTTTTACAGGGATTACAGTGGAGCTGACGTCGAGATCATTTAGTAATTGGTTATATCATCGCTAGTCTCACTGAACTCTTCTGAATTCTACATGTCATGTGTGGTCTGGCGTCTCCTTACCAGCAACAGGTCCCAGGTTCAAACTAGTCAATTCCCTAAAAAACACGCTCAGAGCATCGTTGCGCGAAAGTGGTAGGGAGACACGATATAGAACAATCAGACACCACCATGAATGTTTAGAAAATGGCGACCCTGCCAGGATGGTAAAAGACAATAATTGAAGGTCGACCACATGCCTAACTAGGTCAGAAAAATACCTGTTAAAAATTTTCGTAGTAAATTTTTTTTTTCTATAGTTGAAAACAGTAGCTGCAGCGATACATAGTAAAAGTGTTCAAGAAAAAGTGAGAAGTCTGGCAGAGACAATAGCAGAATTAAGTTATGAATTTTAATATTGTTAGAATTAAGTTTTCTCTCCAATGCAAGCGCGCAGGTGGCGGATACATCGTTGACAAGTTGGTTTTGACCCAACAAGTAAGTGAATGGATCGTCAGTCCTGGTAGTGTCAAGTCGTGTGAACAAAAAGTTTACGAAACGCGTGGGATCGTATGAGCGCATGTTGACTCGAAGTAGGGCGCGTGAATTGCTTTTAAAACAGAAAATAAGGGATTCGGAAAGATTAGCAATGGCAGATCGAGACTTTGACCGAATTGAGGTAGAGACCAGCATGAAATTGGACAGAGAATAGAGGACAGTACAACAGACGATGCAGTATTGCGAGAAATAGGACATATAACGCACCATAACGAGGACAATGTACGCCAAGGCACAGAAAACCTAGGTCAGCATACGACAGAGGAGCAGGAAAGTAATGAGACAGTCGATGAGGATTCTAACTTGCGTCTTGAATACGTAGAACCCATAGTACAAGTAATCAGAGCTCCCTCACCACAGAGTACAAGGAATGCGAGCAGAAACGCGTCACAGCACAGTTCAATGCAATCAGTTGCGAACCAACACTTGGGCGAAAACACAGAGCGTAGGATGTCGGAAGAAAACGCTATAGGACCCACCAATCTGGCAGAATTATTACAACAAATTACGGAAACCATGACAAGGCAAAGTAAAGAAATTGCGAACCAAATTAAAATTCAGAATGCAGAAATGACGAAACAAAATGCAGAAACCACGAGACAAATGCGTGCGATTAAAGAACAAAACAAAACAATTCAGTTACACCTAAGTCATATTGAAGACGAGGCAAAAGAATCTCTAGAAGTGATAGGAAACTTAATAACAGGTTACAATAAATTGAGAACAGACATTGGCAAGGTACAAGTGGACGTACAAACATTGCGTAATGACATTCAGGACGAGATCAAAACATTACGTAACAACACTCAGGGAGAAGTCAAGAAACTGAAGAAACAGATAAACGAAATTACTAGACAAGCAGCAGGTACAGCGCGTGAAATTGTTGAAAACAGTGTGTTACACAAACGTATCACAAAAGCAGCGCTGAAAAGATATGATAGTCACATAGTCGAAATAGAAGCGCAAACGAAGCGACAATTTCAGAAATTGCGAACAGAGTTGTTGCAAATCATTGAAGAGCGTAGTGAACAGGATCGAACAAGCACAGAGTCTGCAACCACATCCGTATCTGTAACAGCACCGGAAAAACAAGCAATTAACGACGATATTACGCATTTTCGATTCCAATCACAGGCGGAAAGTAGCATATGTGAAATCAGACAGCCTGCACCGCGGGTACGCGAAAGTTACAGTGAACAATATCCAATGGATCTACCACAACCGGAAAGAACGACGGGAGAAATGATCAGAAACAAAAGTGGCGAAGAATCGCGAATTTCATATGGAACTATGACGAAGTACAACGATCATTTCCTCACAGTCAGAAAATTTCAACACTTTCGAGAAGGAAACTCACGACATCCACGAACTTTTATTTATCAATTCCGAGTAGGATTACCAGAACACTGGACGCTAGCACACAAATTAGACTTTATATGTGCACACAAGTCAGGAACAGTCGCAGAAACCATGCAGAATGTTGCAGCAACATGCCGATCGTACGAAGATTTCAGAGAGAGGTTTCTCTCACGATATTGGCCCAGCGAAGCACAGAACAGAGTGAAGTACGAATTATTACAGAACCCATATTTTGAAAATTCAGGAGAGAAGAGCCCCGTGAAATTTTTCGAAGTAATGGCAAAGAAAAATCAATGCTTAGATGTACCATACAGTGACGGAGAGTTGATTAAATTATGCGCGATGAAGCTACCATTGAAATACCAGCAATCATTAGTAGGTCGCGGAGGCAATGACATCGAAGCATTTAAAGGTATTCTGAGAGCACTAGAGTTCATATTTTCGGAAGATGAAACAAGAAAATGACGAAGCGCACTTGAAAACGAAAGGAAAAAGCAGTGGAATCCACAAGACACAGTACGAAGAGACAATAATTATGAACCACGTGATAACTTCGCACCAAGAAACGACAATAGATTTCAACAAAGAACCGGTTATGGATTTAGAAGAGAATATGACAATAACTATAATTCACCCAGGAACGGCAACAACTATTACAGAGGGAATAACGACAACTGGAACAGGTACTGGAGAACCAATAGACCGACAAATTATCAACAAAGAAACCACTATCAGCAAGCTGAACAAGGAAAGCTAATACATATATATAAAAGGTTGAGGTAAGACCACCAAAACCCGATAAACGTTCGAATTGACAGCTAAGTGCCCATGCCAAAGAGAATCAGGCACCGACCCAGGACAATTGCAGCACCTTGATCAGAGAAGTAAAATCTTGTCACGAGAAGAGCAGAAGGAAGAAACAAATCCGCAGGGACCAGATGAAAACGAAGACAAGAAAAAAACAATATCATGTTGGGACGAAATTAATTGGGAGAATAGTGACGAGGAAGATGAATTACCAGAGGCATGCACATCGAATGTAGAAGGAAAGGACGAAGTAATGAGTATTGCAGAGCTATTTGAGATGGAAAACAGGGAAAGCGAATTCAATGTGGATAATGCGCAGTCGACAGAATTTGAAAATATGTTACAAGTGGGCACACAACCCAACGTATATAATGAAGGAAGTTATGAAGCGATAACTAGAGCATTTAGATGCGATTATGTGGAAGTAGCGACGAAGAAGGAGAAGATAGACGAGGATGAGGAAAAAGTAGAGGATGTAAAAGAAAGCGTAAATGATGGAAGGAATAGAGAAGAGGAAATAAGAGAGAGAGAAGTAGCAGTCGAAGCTTATCCGACAGAAAGTTCGAATTCACAAGGGAAATTCCTAAAAAGACTCATGTATGATTCAGTGGAGGATTCGTTGATGCAAGAAGAAGAAGAACAGAACCAACCCTTCCAAATTCAACCAATTGTGAATGCCATGGTAAAGCATATCCCAGTCAATATTGTAATTGATAGCGGAAGTGAACTGACTGCGATCTCAGAAAATTTATTCATGCAGTGTAATGCCAATGAGGAATTGCCAGTTCTGAAAACACGTAAGATTAAAGTAAGAGGTCCTATTAGAAACAATGCTGCGGAAGTTACGAGACAAACAATGTTAACTCTTTCGTGCCAAGGTCAAAATATCGAAGCCAACTTCGTGATTATACCTAAACTAAATGTAGATTTGATTATAGGTGCAGATTTTTTAAATGAGAGACGAGCGATAATAGATATGGGGAAAGGAAGCGTAACATTCGGGAATGTCACACTTCTCTTTGAGCAAAAGATAAAATTAGAAGAGATACCAGTTATAAACAAACAATTAAGAATGACGTGAGATAAAGAGGATGAAGAATTAGAATGGTATGCACAAAAGAAGGAATCGCCTCAACTCATGTTAGAAGTCCATAAAGAAATCGACGAAAGATTGCAAGAAGTTCAAGGTATTTCGGAACACAGTAAAAGAGAATTAGAGGGTATTTTAGGAGATAAAGCAGAGGTATTTTTACATAAGACTGGCAGTATTAAACACTTTCAGTACAAGTTTGAAGTTAAACTGCACAAAACATTTAGAGTGCCACAATCCCATTAAGCTACAGGAATAAAGTATTCCAGGAGATATCTAAAATGTTAGATGACGATATTATTGAACCAGCTACCTCCACATATAACAGCCCGCTCCATATTCTACCAAAACGAGATGGGAGCATCAGGTTAGTGATTGATTCCAGACAGATCAACACAATAATAATCACTGAGACAGATCGCCCAGAAAAATTGGAGGAATTGATACAAAACATCCACGGTGCTAAGATATTTTCATCAATTGATTTACGGAGTAGTTTCTGGCAAATAGAATTGGCCCCAAAATGTAGAAAATTTACAGCATTTATCGTATTCGGTAGATGTTACCAGTTTAAACGATTGCCATTTGGTTTAAACATATCATCAGCAGCGTTTGTTAGGGGATTTAATACTATACTCAGTCCTGAAATTTTACAAAAAATTACTTGTTATAATGATGATGTGATTATAGCAGAACCCTCTTGGGAACATCACAACGACACATTAAATCAGTTTTTACAGATCATGAAAGAGCATGGGGTCACAGTAAATATAACAAAATCCAAATTTGGAAGGCGAGAGGTCAAATTTCTAGGACACATAATTTCCGAGAAAGGGGTAGTGACCGACCCAGAAAAACTAACGGCAATCAAAGAATTCTATACTCCATATAATAAGAAAACTCTCAAAGGATTTCTAGGTCTCACCGGATTCTATAAAAAATTTATTTGGATCGACTCTCTCGCAACACCACGCCTATGTGCATTGACTGGAGAAAACACGCCATGGGTATGGGATCAACAAGCCAATGAAGAATTTTTAAAAGTGAAAAACGCACTATTAACAGCACCGATTTTAGCACATCCTGATGTAACACAAAATTTTTGTATGGCCACTGATAGCGCGAAAACAAGTTTAGGAGTTGTTTTATTCCAAGAATACGAACAGGCAGGGCTAAGATCATATAGAACAATTGCCTTTGCCAGTCGGGTACTCACAAAAAGCGAGAAAAACTATTCAGTCACGGAGGTGGAAGCATTGGCCATTGTATGGGGCTTCCAACGTTTCCGATACTTCCTATTCGGAAGAAAAACAAAAGTGTATACTTACCACAAAGCATTAGAATTTCTTTTATCCGCCAAACTAACTCATGGGAGGTTAGCCAGATGGATGTTAATACTACAAGAATTTGACTTCACTATTACACACATACCAGGACCAGCGAATGTATTAGCAGATCCTTTATCACGATGTCCACAGGGTGCATCCAATAACATAAGTTTGGAAGCAGCAGAAGACCAGTTTACAATGTACTATATGAAACAAGTACCTTTCGAAAACTACATTACTACAGCATTGAGAAACATAGGCAAAGAACAGGACAAGGATGCCGAAACACTAGGAATCAAACACAAGTGGAGAAGTAAGGATTTTCCAGACATTCTACAGCAATATCTCGTAAAAAACAATTTTTTATTTTTTAGACGAAATGTTGCAACGAATTAATGGTTAATTTATATCCCAGATGAACTAATTAATAAGTACATATGGTATACACATTTAAGTAATGGCCACTTTGGACCAAAGATATGCTTTTTAAAAATAAAACAAACAAGCCATTTTCCTAATATGGAAAGACGAATTAGAACAGTATTAGTCAAATGCAAAAAATGTATGAGGGCTAAACACGTCACTTTCCAAACCAAACCACCTATGTTTCCAATAATCCCTAAAAGATTAAAACAAATAGCTGCAACAGATTTGATGGGGGCCCTCCAACACACAAAAAATGGATATATTTTCATATTTGTCGTTTTGGAACTTACTTCTAAATATGTTACCTTGACACCATTGAAACGGGCAACAGGTCTTGCAATAAGTAAAGCATTTAGACAAGATTTTCTCAGACAAGTAGGTCGAGTGGAACGAATAATTTCCGATAATGGCTCACAGTACAAATCAGTGCAATGGCAGAACACGTTAAAACAACACAAAATAAAACCCGTCTGCATATCTAAGTACAAACCTAGCGTAAATCCAGCAGAACGATCTATGAAGGACATATGCACTTTATGTCGATTATATGCAGGCAAAAGACACAACACTTGGGATACATACCTTAAAGATTTTCAAGAAGTAATAAATGAAATGCCACATAGCACTACACTACTACCTCCAGTTACTGTACTTAAAAATATTGAACCCCCAAACATAACCAGAGAAAATGTTAGATTTCGTATTGTACCACGTAGACAGTACAAACAAATCATAGCAACAGCACTCTCCAACATCAGAAAGGCAGCCATTAAAAGAAAAGAAAGAGGAGATAGAACAGCAATTAAAAGAACATTCTCAGTAGGCTAGAAAGTATTTGTAAAAACACACCATCTCTCCAGCAAACAGAAACACAAAATACATAAGTTTTACGCTGCATACAAAGGACCTGTCATAATTAGCCGAATTGCTCATGATAATGCTGTGGAAATAATGAACCCAAAAACAGGCAAAACCTTAGGACTTCACCATGTGAGCCATATCAAAAAGTTTGAAGATTAATTTTATTACTGGTAAATAATCAGCACAATATTTCAAGATTATGTTGCAGATAAGGTCGTCAGGAGAAAGAAGAATGAAGAGAGAGGAAGGTGGGGAAAAGAAAGTAGTTTCAATAATACCACCAATAGTACCATAGATTAAGGTGAAGGGATAAAGCGTAGATAGTCTAACAGCATGAAATACTAAAATGCTATACACCACGACACTACACAAGAATAAAAAACGAATTTGAGGATTCTTGAGTAGACGTTAAGACTCCAAATGTCTTAGAATTGCAACATGGAAAGGGCGCCGAAATTTGTAAAGTTTTTTAAGAAGGCGTAAAACAAGTAGGTACTAGATATGTGTTAGATGATTGTAAGTAAAACTTTTTGTAAGAACCATTGTAAAAACTCCAGCAAGGAAGAGATGCAACGACCCACAAGTTGCAACACGTGATGTATCAAGAAAGAAAAGGACATAATTAGCAAGACACGATTCCCACATAGCAGGAGCGTCGAGAGAAGGGAAAGGACAGCGAAACTAACAGAAGACCCTTGTAGCGAAAGTGGGCAATAAATTTGCCCACTAGGTGGAACCCTGCTTTGATGGACAGTGACAGAGCTCTGCAGAGACACCGAACGACGGGACGCCGAACGTCAGTATGGACATACAAGAAGACACCCCACTTTCGCCGCTCGTAAACCCCAGGGCGCCCCCGACACAGCGGAGCGAGCAAAAAAAACGGCCCGACGAGAAGACCCCTTGGGCAAGCCACCACTGGCAAAAAATATGCGTAAAAGTCACACTACTGCTATTAAACAGCATGCTGATGCACGAAACTGAAGAAGAACTTCCACAAAGTAAAAATGACGTTCCCAAACAATTTATCAAACTGTTACTAGGAGGAGAACTTCAAAACGACTAGTTATCAATAAATATTTCTATATTCTGCCCAGAGAAGAACCAAGAAGCAAGTAAGAAGCAGAGAAAAAGCAGGAAGAACAGAAGTTGAAGATTCGCAAGATTGAGACCAAGAAAGAAGATGGGTGAAGAATAGACGACATACCTTCCCAAATCCCTATCCTATTATAAACTAGTCGTCTGTGAAGAATTACAAACGAAAAACGACCGCATTCAGCGACACATAACGATGACTTTCATGCATACAAAGCCAGTAAACCACGAGATTCTGCACTCACAGCTCCATTACATTATGGGACCTTCACAACAGCAACACACACTTGCAAAGCCAACAAGGAACGACGAACGAAGCTGTGCATCAAATACTTGCCCACATCCATCTCGCTCAAGTCCATCACCTTCGTGCAAAAACATTCGCCAACCTCATGCTTAAACATTCATAAGATTGTGTGAATGTGTGAAATCAAATTATGTGATGAAGGAATTGTGCAAAAGAAACGTGTGAAAAACTAAATAAGTTAAGCACACCAGACAGCTAATAAACTAAAAAATAAGTCATTGACAATGGACTTAACTAAAAACTAGACTATCGATAAAAACTAGTCATTAGTTCTGAAATGGACAGTATATAAAGAACCAATATGCCATGTATTTTCTTCTCATAAAAATAAAAGAATAACTATATTTTACTTATTTCCTGCTTATAAAAACAAAGAATAAAAATTATCTTGTTGGATGTTTTCCCTTTCTTTAACATTTGTACCACTTATTAGGATAATACCTCAATACGTGTGTATGTATATTTCTCTATCAAAGCAAATTTTTTAACATTTGTACCATTTATTAGGATAATATCTCAATACTTGTGTATGTATAATTCTTTGTCAAAGCAATTCTTGGAAATATTTCTTATTTGTTAGTGTAACAATCTTGAAATGAGTGTCTAGAAACAAAAACATTTTACTTGTACATGATATTTAGAAAATTTGTTAGGAATAGATTTTACTTAATTACTACATTTATAAAAACAATATTTCTAAGAAAATCGATGTGAAAGACTCCTCACTTTCGATAACAAACTTCTAAAAAAACGAACTTCACACTTAAATAAAGAAAGAAAATAATTAAACATTAATAATAGCATAAAAATATTCTTCTCTTGTCATTTTTAATTATAATGTGGAAGAATATAAAAATATAAATTAGTAATAAAAACTAGCATAGAACAGAATAACGTGGCTGAGCAGTAGACACCAAATTTAGACACCGGAATAATTTTTGACTGTCTTAGACAACGATTCAATCATTGCCTAAATTCAGTGCAAAAATTAAGTTCGAAGGGTGGTGATATGTAAGGTGTCAGGCAAATCCAACACCTTCCATGAAAAACCTGACATGATAAGCAAATCCAGTAGTATGTCACATAGCTCCGAATAAATCGTGACATTAAATTAACCAAAGTAATACATGTAAGGAGTGAGCAAATGGAATACCACAGACTAATACAAGAATGCCTAAATGCATGTCATACCTTCCCACCGTGAGGCAGAGGCAGTTCCAAGGGGAGAAACGAGGACAGAAGCCGAGAGCAGAACTGTGGTAAGCTAGAAGGCCCTACGATAAGGGACGGACTGGACACCCATGTCGCCAGCCTTCCTCTAAGACTACCACCCGCATGTTTTAGCGTGAGACTTTTTCGCGTCTCAGGTACGTCAAGGACCACCCCCAGCCCATGTTAAAAGATAGAGCCTTCCAGAAGAACATTATAGATCTTACGATAACGCTAAAAGGACCACACCAGCTGCAGGTTTTAGCGTGAGACTTTTTAGCGTCTCTGTTATGTTGCAAACTTTAAAAACATTGCCCCACCACGAAAAGTATAACGTTTCTCATTGGATAGACAGAATCCTTGTAGGCGGAGCTTAAGGTTAACATTGAGACCCTGATTGGTCAGATGAAAACACAGCCAGATAGTTTGTTTTTTTTTAAACCAACTTCGGTAAATGGTAGTAAGGAGAAGTTAGGAGAGTTGCTTCCGAGATGGCGAGGTGAGCGGAGCTGTGCTACCCGCCGATGCCCTGACGCTGCCTAAACACCGACAAGGTAATGAACGCACGCGATGCCGCATTTTTGAGCGCATAAGGCTTCACTCAGAACTGCAGAAGTCTCATCTGTTACACCCCCTTTTTGCGTAATACTAGTGTGGATCGTTAATTAGAGCTCATGGTGTTCACATTTGCCACTTGAAGAACAGATCTGAAACGTGATGATTTTTCTTTTATATAGTTATTGAGAAGCCACATCAGCCACTGTAATTTACGACAAGTTAAATAAGTAATTAAAGATAATTGAGGGTCACTGTAGACCATTTTGATAGCTTTCTCTTTTGTGAAACTTAAATTAAACCTAGATTATAGATGTGATATGGCATAGGTCATGCCATAGTGCAATTTATAAATGATGTTTTGTGAGTAGAATAAAATTTCCAATGGTAAACTTAACTGCTTTTTCGACGTTAGTTTACCAGCTAACTAAAAAATAGGAAAGCCTTGAACCCTTTCCACTAAATTTAGTTAGTATTAAGATTCTTTTACAGGGAGTACAGTGGTGCTGATGTTGAGATCATTTAGTATTTGGTTATATCATCGCTAGTCTCACTGAACTCTTCTGAATTCTACATGTCATGTGTGGTCTGGCGTCTCCTTACCAGCAACAGGTCCCAGGTTCAAACTAGTCAATTCCCTAAAAAACACGCTCAGAGCATCGTTGCGCGAAAGTGGTAGGGAGACACGATGTAGAACAATCAGACACAACCATGAATGTTTAGATACTTAAACTGAATTTTACATTATTTATGAAACAAATTGTTTTCATTATAAATATGTAACAGATTTTTACATGTTTCCCAAAGCTTTTGGGGAAAAATAATTTCTAAGGTAACTATAAGCAAGAGGGAACTGACATCGGTACAAGACCAACATAAAAATTATAGTAATTTCATCTTACACAGAGACATCATAAGAAATATTTTTTTTAAATATTCTTTCAGTAAATAAAACGGGAAGATAATTATCACATACAGTAGCTGTAGGAGAAATCGTACGAGGTAGGTCTAGCTGTCTAATCGGAAAGGCTTTTCCTCCTCCTCAAATTATAACTCATTTTCTTTGTGAAGTGTGATAAATATGTTTTACGTGGACTGGTCCAGTTTAGATGGAAGCAATGAATATGTTTGTAGCCTGACGATGAATGAAGGTTGAGAATAAAACTAGTCGGCACACAACCGAGTAGGAAGGAGACCACAAAGCTTATCACCGTCGACGGACAGAACATCATCAAAACCTATACGATGCAATATAGTTGTGCCTGTGTTGTTCAGTAGTACTATGCCAAGACGACTACAGACGTTATGAAATACATGAAATGTATTCGCAGTTACGAATATGGACAACCGTAAGCTGTATAACAGAATGACAACAATGAAAATATGTGACGGACCGGTCTCCCCCTCACCACGAGAGATGGTCTTACCATAGGGTAATCCGAGCACTATTCACAGCCAGACACACTATCAGGCTATTCGAGCACGACTTACGACCTGAACCAAAGTGCGTTGTCATTCTATTATACAGCTGATAGTTGTCCATTTTCGCAACTGCGAATACATTTCATGTATCATCAAAACCTTCTCATGCCATCACACTGAGAAAGAAATCCTTTCAATTTAATCCAGGACACTAGTGTGTAGTTTAGTGATCAGGAACTTAGTGCTAAAACTTTTGCGTCTCTTGACGGCCAAATACTGGCGGTGGATATTTGTTCCTCACTAGGATTCGAGCCAGCTACCTCCTTGTCGAGTGCCAGTGCACGGCCGTGCGTTAACCTTGGCAACAGAGATGTTTGTATTTGCTGTAGTCTGTGTGTCCAGGTTTCATTCAGATGTCCACGCTAGTCTGCCCTGTCCTGCCTCTCCATCTCTGAATAACCATACCATCCTACATCCATTTGCACCTGCTCAGTGTATTCACCGCTTGGTCTGCTTCTACAATTTTTACCCTCCACGCTTTCTCCATCACGAAATTGACAATTTCTTCGTGCCACAGGATGTGGACTATTAACCGATGCCTTATTTTAATCAAGCAGTTCTGTTCTGTAAACCGTCATTAGTTACTCGATCTACGCATCTAACCTTCAGCACTGTTCTATAGCACCACATTTCAGAAGCTTATATTCTATTTTTGTCTGCCGTGCTTATCGTACAGGGCTACACACCAAACAAATACTTTCAGAAAAGACTTCCTAATACTTGAATTTATATCAGTTGTTAGCAAATTCCCCATCCCCCTTTTTTGGAAATGCTTTCCTTGCGGTTGTCAGCCGCCATTTTATATCCTCTCTACTTCAGCCATTATACTGTATTTTGTGGCCAAAATAGCAAAACTAATGTACTGCTCTTCATTTCTCATTTCTGAATCTGCTCCCTTTAGCATCACCTAATTTGATTCGACTACATTGCTTTAATCTTCTTTTATCTATTTTCAAGACACTGTCCATTCCGCTCCTCCATGCCATTTGAAGTCTCTAGGAATTGCAAATTCATTGAAAAATTGCATTTTTTTATTTCTTCTTCTTGGGGTTTAATTCTCTCTCCAAATATCTCCTTTATTTCCTTTACTGTTTGCTCAATGTACAGATTGAATAACTTTGAGATGCACTCCAAATCTGTTTTTATTCCTTTCTCAGTCACTGCATTGCGTCCGTAAATTGTCATGTAATTAGATCTGTGCACTACCATATTTTTCTATCGTCTCAGTTTTAGTGCTTCAAATTCGTTGGGGGAAGAAGTACAGGGGGTGGACAGAAATATGGAAACACGACAAATATAAAACGTTACCGTGCTTAACACGGTGTATGAAAACCATTGGCCTATAAAACAGCTTCCAATCGTCACGGAATGGATAAACATAGGTTTTGTATGGTTTTCATGTGAATCTTGCGCCATTCACTCCGAAGTAGACCACAGAGGTTCAACAATATTGAGATCTGGTTGCTGTAGTGACCAGGGGAAATGCGACAATTCATCCCCGTGCTCACAAAAGCAGTCCTGGACGATACGGACAGTGTGAGCAGGGGCTCTATTGTCTTGGAACTTAGCATCGCAATTAGCGAAAAAACATGGGATGGACAAGATCAGCCAGAATGGTCACATAATACTTGGCAGTAACGCAACTTCGCAGACTAACGACGGGGCGCTTGAAATACCGCTATACGGCTGCCCAAATCATCACCGGAGATACGCCATGTTTCACTCAGCCAGAGGTTGGAAACAGTGTGAAACGAGACCCATCCGACCAGATTATTTTCTTGCATTGCTCCATAATCCAGGTTTTATGCCTTCCGAATGTTTTTCCTGTTAAGGACATTTGCGTCACTGATGAGCGTTTATGGTGTTCCAGCTCACCCTGTAATTGCCTGCTTAAGGAGCACCCTTCGTGTTGTTTTGGTGCTGACAGGGTGTGCGAGTTCAACATTCATTCCTCTTATTTCCCGTCACAATCCTCTTCAACGTCCGAACATCACGATATTCCAGCACACACTTTCGTCCACGGCGTGACTCAACGGAAAATATTTTCCGCTTTCCCTGTAAGCGGTATAAATCTTCGATAGCGTGCTTCTTGAAACTCCAAACGCTTCGGCT
Organism: Schistocerca gregaria; assembly: GCF_023897955.1. Taxonomy (NCBI): domain Eukaryota; kingdom Metazoa; phylum Arthropoda; class Insecta; order Orthoptera; family Acrididae; genus Schistocerca; species Schistocerca gregaria. Next base: position 470,578,000 of record NC_064920.1, read on the forward strand.
ACTGTGATTGCCGAAGCACCGACCATACGAGCGCCAATAATATGCCCATGTTCGAATTCACTTAGCTCAGATACAGTGCACAGAACACTGTTCGGAACACGACTGACCCTGCAACGTATTGAGGACACTGACAGGCGCCGTTCGTGGTCAAAACAATAGCGCAACGCACAGACTTGGCAAGCTTCTGCGTTTATGTTCAGGCATGCATTTCTCGCAGTGTTTCCATATTTTTGTTCAACTCCTTTATTTGTTTACGAAGTTCTCATAGTGAAATTTCTGACTGATGGCGGCGATGTGCATGAAAGAAAGTGCTATCTGCTAGACTGCAAGGAAACGAGTAGTTGAGGAAGTCTTTCTGAATAGTGATGTTTGTGTTGGCAGGGCAAGGACCAGAGCCAGCAGCAGGCATACTGTTGGTGGATGTCAGCGGGGGGACCCAGTGCGGGATACCCGTTGGAACCAGCCAAAAAGCAGGACACAGTGGCGCAGCGTCATGACCGCCGCTCAGTGTTATATCTGGGACTAGCCTACTTCCAGAAGAGCTTCATCCAGAAGGCCTCGCGGCTCAGGATCATCTGCGAGGAATGCTGCATGCTTCGGGATCAGGTCAGTCTGCGTCTGGACAGCCTTACTGCGACCATGCTTGTGACATATCCGTGGAGTTCACAACAGAGCACCACGTCGCGGAGCCGAGTGAGAGGCAGGGTTGTGATATCCAGACAGTGCGATTCTCGTACCAACCTCATGAAATTCTCGTATTTTAGTAAAAATTCTCGTACGTTTGAAAATTTTTTATTCGTAGTATATACTTTACAAAACCTTATTTACAAATGAATAAAACTAGAATTTGTAATTATGAAGCAAATTCGATGTCTACATCTTCTTCTTCCTTTTTCGTTTTATAAAGAGTGTCCGACGTCATTTTCTCGTATATTTCGTGTGTTGGCTCAAAAGTTACACATGTTCCGTTGTTTCCTGGTCGTTCTTTAATGCATTCAGAGGCAAGAAGTGCTCCATTCAGTGTACTGGTTTGGAGTCCGTTCCTAATTTTGGTTTTCATGAGGTTTACCTGAAGTTGAACATGAAACTTCAATAATAATCATATTATTAACTAGTTATTAGCTTCATTGCTTTACATACCTTAGAAAAAAACTCTTTCGCAGTCTACGTTTGAATGAGGTAAACTCAAAATTGAGAGAACGAAAACGCTCAATTCCTTAAATTCTTCAGATTCGTTATTTAATATATTCCACATTTTATCCGGTGATTGTTCCTTTTGTAGTGAGTCTGGGAGACAAGCCAAAACCAGAGGGAGACGCCTCGACTGGTCATCTGTAGTTTGTGCTAAATCGAGATCTGAGGGAGGAATTATACGTGGCAACAGTTCCATTAAAGGCCTGAGTGAAGGTGTTGTATCTCGGAACTTTGTGACAGGGCATTTGTACGTTTGAGTGGTGCTAGCTTGGACAGCACTTTATCTTCCATATCATACCGTAATTTGATCTGGCACGAAGCTGCCTGTAATATTTGAGAATTAATAGTTCTCATTAGGTATGCTACACATAAACACACAAATGTATAGAAAACAATAAAACACAAATTATATATGATTTCAGGCAAACGAGGTGTACTCACCGCAAGAAAGTTCCTGCATCGATAATAAATATCCTTGATAAGATGTGGGTGATTCTTTATCTCTGGTGTGCCAAAGTTCTTCAGAATTTTCACACCCAAATACAGTTGTGAATCTTCCAGATGATGAGCTGCATTTTTTGGGTCAACATCACTAAGATTTTTTCCCTTGACATATGCGCGTTTCATGAAATACAGAAGTATTTCTGTATAGAGAGCTCTAATCTTGTAATGAAGGTCAACAATTACTACTGCTCTAGACTGGAAATACTCGTTGAAAGTAGTAAATTTTGATAGAATCCACTCTAAGGACATAAATACATTTTTGCAAAGGAGTCATGTAAACAGTTAAAAACTTGTTCAGCACTTAGAACTCGCTCAGAAAGCCATTTTTGGTTAAAAAAAAACAGCATTAGAGCATCCCAGTTTTCCAGCACTGTCCTAACAACCGCGATAATTGACAGCCAACGTGTCTGTGAAGGATGTAGTAATTTGTGTGGTTCCAAGTCTAAAAATACCTGGAATAAAACATAATGTTTAGCCTATTTCCACACGATCGGACGCAAAATGAATTCTATGAGATATAAAATGCTACAATACCTGAAATTCCTTGAACTCTGCCTGCCTCTTCGCATTGAGTTTGAAAAAACCATAAATATTCCTCGCGAGGTCCTCACAAGCTCTTGGAAGGCTCTTGCATGCCTCTCTTGCGCATATATGCACCGAATGACAAACACACTTCGTTACAAAAATTCCCGGGCAGCTATCTCGGAATCTGCCTGCTACAGAATTACGAACTCCCATCATAGTATTGCAACCATCTGCTCCAAAGTTAATAATATTGGCAAATGGAATGTTATGCTGTTGAAACGTTTTTACTACACCATTGTAGAGATTTTCTGCAGTAGAAGCTTTCTCAACATTTAAGTCTCCATCTTCATAAACTTTATATAGCTCCCAAAACTTATTTTCAATACAACCTGTAAAAGGAGAAGTGATACATAGTGGTAACTTAACAGGAAAATTTATTTTAGAATTAATTTGGTTATTATTTCAAAACTACCTCTTATTATTACTCACCTGAATCTTTGTCTTAAAGCGGATCGCCACACAGGAATTTTTCACAGTTTCGAAATCGGTGGACTCTCCGTCATTATGCTAAATTTGGCGAGTTGTAGTTTTTTCGCCAACACTTATTTGTGTGACGTCCCTATAACATTAGAAACAATGGCACGTGCTTTGTGCTGTTTAAGAGTCATTGCCCTTACAATATCCGAGTCTGGAAAAATATCTTTTAACAAACCGGATAAATGGTCAGCAGCTAAAAACGCCACATTATGTTCTGCTGAGAATGCTGATAATTTGATTTCAGTTTTAGCAACCTTCCTCTTAACTGGTTGTGCGTTTGTGACAAATTGAGCAACTGAAGGCTGTCGCACGGTAGCAGACTGCACCATGTTTAGGTGCTTCTTACTTCTGGAATGGTTTTTCATATTCTGGATTTCGGAAACCATGCTGGCGTTGCAATATCTGCATCGCGCCCTGAGCGGATCACTATCGCGCACCAACCAATTACGCAAACCTGCCATATGTAGCCACTCATCACGAAATTTTTGTTTTCGATGGATAGGCCGTTCTGTCTTCGAGATTTCACCACTTTTTAGACGTTTATTCTCCGGCGTGCACGAAAGTTTCGTGCAAGTGTTTTCATATTCTCTGTCACTTCCGATTTCTGCAATCACAGTAACACACAGTAGCCCGAAACACAAAAAGAAACTACACAGCAAATGAATTGAGTTAAACGTACTCGTAATGACTATACGCGAGTATCGTTTGTTGAAGGCGAAACAATACCGCCTGATGGAATGTCTTTCGTTTGTACTTAACAATTCCACAGTATTGTAGAGTAATTAGGTCTACTGTTAATTGCTTCCCAATAATATTCGATTAAAGTTACATTTAGTGGTTTGAGATTCGTTGGCCGCTCTATTTCTGAAACTTAACAATTCGAACTGAGTGAAATATGTAATGCAAAGCAAAGTGATTCGTTATTGTTAGCTTATTTAATTTATTTTCCAGGGCCAGGCTTTGAACTAAGCCTAATTCTCGACTTTAATCGTTTTGTCATGTCGGTAGTTTGGCGCTCTCTCTCCTGCCTGAAATTTGTTGATTGACAGAGACTGCATGGATTCGTAACAGTTTCTAATCATTTTTAAAATATAACAGATGAATGAATTATTTTCCAAACAAATGTGTATAATGTATACTTGGTAAAATATTTGTACCAGCCTCAATAGCCACACGACTTAAAAATATTAGGCAGAATTCTCGTTTGTTCGTGTACGAATTCACTTTTGCCTCGTACATCGTACACATGACGAAATTCTCGTATGCGTACGAGAATTCTCGTACATATCACAACCCTGGTGAGAGGTCGTCGTGGCCTGTTACTGGCTATCCACACGGTCCAGTCTCACTCGTTTCAAAGCGGACGAGCGCTCGCCGAGTATTAACTAACAGACCCGTCTCTCTTCACTTTGTACGTCATTAGAATAAAAATGGTGTAAAAAAAGAAAACGAAATGGTTTGTAAGCAGCCATAGCAAACGTACACTGGTGTTGCTATGATGTTGAAAGTAGGTTCTACAGATGTATTAGATATCTTATTTCTTTATCTCACTGAATCAGACTTTAAGTTATTCTAATGTACGAGGGCTGTTCAGTAATAAAGAATATTCATAATTTTTTATATGGTCATAATTTCTTGCGCTAAGATTTAATCTAATGATATTATGTTAGCTTAATCTGCAACAGACACGCCGCAGTAGTTTCATTGTTGGGCCTCTTGGTTCCTGCTTGTGAGAGACACGCAAGGTCAGACATGTTCAGTATCGCCTACCACTGCAATGAAGGTAACACGCGAGGAACAATATGCCACTTTGAAATTCTGCTTTCGTCTCAACAAATCTTCAGCGGAGTCTTATACAGTGTTACAGATGGCTTATGGAGAGTCTGTTATTCCCTACAGCACCGCTCGACGTTGGTTTACAATGTTTAAAGAGGGGAGACAGTCAATTTCAAAGGGAGGTGGACCCGGTGCTCCCGTTACTGCTCTCAAAGAAGAAAACATCAACACTGCTGCTGTCATTGTGAGAGAGGACCAACGATTTACCTTAAGATTACTTTCTGAAATAGTGAACATTTCATTATGTACCACCCACACGTTGGTGACAGAAAAATTACACACAACACGTGTTTGTGCGCGATGGGTTCCAAGACTGTTGATTCCCGAACAAAAGGACACCCGCGTGCAGGTCTGCATGCAGTTGAAGTTGATGTTCTTTCAAATGTAATCACTGCTGATGAAACTTGGCTACATCATTTTAATCTTGAGAGCAAACACCAAAGCTCAGTGTGGAAATCTTCTTCATCACCAACCCCCAAAAAAGCAATAATGGTTGCTTCTGCTGGGAAAGTCATGGCCATCTCATTCTTTGATATTCATGGAATCGTTTATCAGCATGTTGTACATGCACACACATCAGTAACTGGACAGTACTACAGGGACGTCCTGAAACCATTGCAAGTCCATACCGGGCGCAAAAGACCATATTTCCTTGACGCCGGCTGGATGGTACACCACGATAATGCGCGGCCGCATATTACCAATGTTGTTGCTGAATATCTTGCAAAATGAACGTGAAGTGCATCCCTCACCATCTCTATAGTCCGGATTTAGTCCCATCTGACTTTTTTCTATTCCCTAACATCAAGAAACGCCTTCGTGGGAGGCATTATCAATCATCAGAAGCAGTGGTGAAAGCTGCGGAGGCGATTTTGAAGGAACTCTCAAAAAATGGTTCCCAGCATGTATTTGAAGACTGGCAGAAACGCTGGGACAAGTGCATCACATCCATGGGAGACTACTTTAAGAATGACCATCAAAAGTATGAGGATGAGTAAAGATATGACGTCAAAAAAAATTATGATCATTCTTTATTAAACAGACCTCGTATTAACAGTTGTCAACGTTGTTCTTCATCCTCTATTAGGTATGTAGTTATAATTTCAAAAATCGTGTACAGTCGCAGTTTCTGTACTGTTGTGCTCCGATTATCGTGCTGTTCATACGTAGTGTGAAAATAGCTGAAGCTGCTTTATGCTCTGTAGCAAAACACGCGCGAGAAACACCGTAAAAAAGTGGTGAGAAACAGGAGGTTCTTAATGTTTTTCACAAGTTTAGAGGGAAAAAAAATCAGCTTTGATGTTTCCCGAGGACTATACTTATTAACGTTTATGCATATTTAAAACGGGATGGATAGCTGAATGGTAACATGCTCCGAATTATCTTCAACAGTTCCTCGTGGAGTAGGGCTGGGTGGGCCACGAGGCATTGGCAATGCTGCAGAGGATAGGGGATGGGTTGAGCCACGAAGCTCTGGCAATGCTGCAGAGGATAGGGGATGGGTTGAGCCACGAAGCTCTGGCAATGCTGCAGAGGATAGGGGATGGGTTGAGCCACGAAGCTCTGGCAATGCTGCAGAGGATAGGGGATGGGTTGAGCCACGAAGCTCTGGCAATGCTGCAGAGGATAGGGGATGGGTTGAGCCACGAAGCTCTGGCAATGCTGCAGAGGATAGGGGATGGGTTGAGCCACGAAGCTCTGGCAATGCTGCAGAGGATAGGGGATGGGTTGAGCCACGAATCTCTGGCAATGCTGCAGAGGATAGGGGATGGGTTGAGCCACGAAGCTCTGGCAATGCTGCAGAGGATAGGGGATGGGTTGAGCCACGAAGCTCTGGCAATGCTGCAGAGGATAGGGGATGGGTTGAGCCACGAAGCTCTGGCAATGCTGCAGAGGATAGGGGATGGGTTGAGCCACGAAGCTCTGGCAATGCTGCAGAGGATAGGGGATGGGTTGAGCCACGAAGCTCTGGCAATGCTGCAGAGGATAGGGGATGGGTTGAGCCACGAAGCTCTGGCAATGCTGCAGAGGATAGGGGATGGGTTGAGCCACGAAGCTCTGGCAATGCTGCAGAGGATAGGGGATGGGTTGAGCCACGAAGCTCTGGCAATGCTGCAGAGGATAGGGGATGGGTTGAGCCACGAAGCTCTGGCAATGCTGCAGAGGATAGGGGATGGGTTGAGCCACGAAGCTCTGGCAATGCTGCAGAGGATAGGGGATGGGTTGAGCCACGAAGCTCTGGCAATGCTGCAGAGGATAGGGGATGGGTTGAGCCACGAAGCTCTGGCAATGCTGCAGAGGATAGGGGATGGGTTGAGCCACGAAGCTCTGGCAATGCTGCAGAGGATAGGGGATGGGTTGAGCCACGAAGCTCTGGCAATGCCGCAGAGTGGTCCCACCACTTATGCGCAGATTTCACGATCCTAACCTCGACCACAAGTTACACATGGAAAATAAATCAGTAGTACAGCAGACACAAGAATATGGCTGCAAACCTCTCGTGCCTGTTACGAAGGCAGGACGCTGTTAGAAGGTTGAAACTGACAAGGCAGTGAAGGATTTGTGATGTTGATATTTCGGAAGTGCTCTACTGTCCCTATAATTTACTCTGGAGGAGACTGAGGAACGTACAGGGTTTTCCATTTATCTGATGACCGCCTGCTCGTGGTATTGCAGGCCGGCCACGGAAACCACTTCTGCAGGTCGAATGTGTCCCGCGGGACCACACTCCGGCCGGTTCTATGCGCTACAGTCTGGAACCACGCGGCCGCTATGGTTGCACGTTCGAATCCTGCCTCGGGCATGGATGTGTGTAATGTCCTTAGGTTAGTTAGGTTTAAGTAGTTCTAAGTTTTAGGGGACTGATGACCTTAGAAGTTAAGTCCCATAGTGCTCAGAGCCATTTGAACCATTTGGGACCACACTATGTCCCCCCTTTTTTGTGTGTTTTAGCCCGAAGGCCATACAGATATACGCGCCTTGTCGGACAGTGTCATTCGAGCAGTGAAACAGACATCACAGTGAAGTTTGCGAACAGAATAGTGGCGAGAGAGAATTATTCAATTCCACAACGAGTGTTCATTTGCGACTCATATGTGCGTACAGAGTCCGCTCGCACTGTTTGGAGATTATTTGAACTGTTCGAGTTCTGAATTGTGATGCAGTTCATAAATTAGTGAATAAATTTCGTAAAACGGGAAGTATTCAAGACAAGCAGCGTAAACGACGACGTACAGTTGTACAGTGCTCGCAGAAACTCGGCTCGATGACATTATATACCGCCTGAAAAATTCACCAAAAAAGTCTCGTAGATGTCTTTCGCAGCAAACATAAATATCGTGCACCTCTGTACAGACAGGTGCTATGCTACTTGGGCTAAGTCCCTATAAAGTAACAGTAGTACAAAAACTTCGACCTGGCAATCCTGCACACAGGGTTAAGTTTTGCGAATGGGTCTTAAAGCAAGTGCATGACAGTGGAATGGATCCTCACCACATTCTGTTTTCAGACGAGGCTTGGTTCCATTTATACGGTATGGTAATTCCCAAAACTGTTGACATTGGAGCGCAGATAGACCTGTTGTGCTTCATGAGAAACCCCTTCATGATCAGGAAATATGGATGTGGTGACAGAATAATAGGCCCAGTTTTTTTAATGACAGTTAGAAATAAAAGATATGTGCAAAACATTCTGCCACCGTTTTTTTAATGAACTGAGCGAAAGAGAACGAAGCTTCGCATTTTTTCAACAGGATTCGGCAAGGTCACGTACGGCCAATGTTTCTTTGCACGCAATTCACGATGTGTTGGATGAAAGAGCAATTAGTAACAGTATCTGGAGAGCTAGAAGCCCTGATTTAGCTCCGCGCGATTTTTAGTTGTGGGGTGCACTGAAGGTCAAAGTGTACACAACAAATCCTCACACGATAGAGGAACCCCAAGATAATATCGGTGAATCAATAAATTCAGTATCTCAGAGAGAATTACATCGTATAATTAATAATTTCTTGCGTAGATGTCAGAAATGCGTGCAAACAATGGTAGGAATTTCCAGCATCTCTTTGCATGACATGGGCGAGCACAAAATTTATTTGCTCATATTTTAAATGCACGAGTAGTCATGACGTATCGCAGCAGTAGACGGGCAACACGGCATCTGACCACCGGGTAATGGAGAGCTTGCTGCCCGGCATCCACTGCGCCTCACAGGCGGTCATCAGATAAATGGAACTCCCTGTACATCAAGGATTTACTGAATGATTATGCTGAGTTTGGGTATTGATGAAAAAGAACCTCAGGCTACAGAAGAAGAAAATATGGATGCTGAACTGCCACCAGTTGAAGGTGACAGTGAAGATGCCTCTCGAATGGAGGACATCGTTAAATTTCTTTCCATGTGCTACTGTTGAAGACTGAATATCATTCCTCATTCTATGAATGTTATAACTGATGAATGCAATTAGCTGTCACCCTTTTTATTTCATTTCATTGCAAGCCAATCATTTTTGTTAGTGTATTTGTCAAATAATAACAAAAATTAATCAGTAGCGTTGTAGAATATTAGGCATCAGTTACGCAAGCCGGGAGGTAATGGTTCAAATCTCGCTTTAGCTTTTAAATTTTTCGTTCAGTTTAGAATACCTACATCTTTTAAACAGAAAATTCATCTAATATATGTTAATTAACCCATCTCTAATCATTATTTTTAATGAAAAAGGCGGGTCACGTTGTTGGTAATTACATACTGCAGACAAAATTAAAATTATCCTTGCAAATACAAATTCTTAATTATCGATTAATTTATAAAGGATTGTTAATAAACGCTGTTCAAATTAAGAAAACATAACAAACACAATTTTTATGACAAAAATGAAAAATTAAATGCCCTTTATTTGTTTCATAGCACAGATGTGGTCTCATAGGAGACCGAGTGATAAGTATCATAGAAGGGCAAAACAATAGCTTTCACAGCATTGATTACACCATATAAATGTTGCATTTTTATAGTAGCCACTTTACCACTGCCATATGAACCCAATAGAACAGATCTGGAGCTAAGTTAATGAATTAGACAAGAGAAATAACAAGACATTTAAGTTACGAGACACATTCAAAGCCGGCCGAAGTGGCCGTGCAGTTCTAGGCGCTGCAGTCTGAAACCGCGAGGCTGCTACGGTCGCAGGTTCGAATCCAGCCTCGGGCATGGATGTGTGTGATGTCCTTAGGTTAGTTAGGTTTAACTAGTTCCAAGTTCTAGGGGACTAATGACCTCAGAAGTTGAGTCCCATAGTGCTCAGAGCCATTTGAACCAACACATTCCAAGTAATGCACAGAGCTTTGTCACACATCACAGCAGAATGCTGGAGGGATACAGAATGGTACACCATAAAAGACTTCATGGACTCTGTTGTTGATCGACTTGTTATCAATGTAGCAGATGACTGTTGCATTACTGAAAACTATTTCTCGGACTCTCAGATCCGGATACAGAAAGATTCAGAGATTAACAGACGATTGACTTACCTTCAGTGGCTTCAATATGTCGCTATATGATAAAACCTTGCGATACGATTTTAAGTGGCACATAGTTCAGGCTGAAAAATTGTCCTGTGTTTAAAGCAGGAAATTTCATCGATGGAGTTTTTAATTACAATGCTGTGTTAGCAAGGAAGAGAGCATCTGGTCCCCTTAAGAAGCGTGCAGTAATCATGAAGTTTTTCCGAATATTATTTCACCCTCTTCAAAAACTGAAAAATTCTTTGCTCGTCTTTTTATGTCATAACTACAACTGCCCACATCACTGCATGTTAGCTGCAACAGGTAGCTGGCCACTGCTGTTAAAGTTAAATGACCTGGTAAACCCGTTGTGCTATATTATCGTTCGGTTGATGTGCACTTTGAAGTATGGCATAAAATTTATGCTTATTGTCGAACTTGACTGTACTCGAGATAGCTTGGCTTCAGCTCCACATGAAATGAAATCCAGAGAGATTTAGCCAAATGTGGAAGAACACATGGTGCAATGTGTATATTTGGCTTATTCTTATGATGAACACGGTATAGCAACAACACAGCGCAAGGCAGGTCAACTGAAAATTTCGGCACCACACCCACCTGCTTTCACCTGTGACGTAAATGGAAGTATTGGAGCAAGGGGGACATGGGTCAAAGAACTGTTATCCAAGATGGCTGCGATTACGTTATTCAAGATGGCGGCACTGATGTAAGGTGATGACATCATCCAAGATGGCGGCGATTACGTCATTCAAGATGGATTTGGGCGGGAAGTTTGAATTTTGGTGGGAAGAAACATCAGTTGGGCTACCTCCACTAACCTAACCCCCCACCCCTCCCCTCCCACAGAAAATGGTGGGAAGTTCAAATTCCATCTGTATAATGTATCACACCACGGTTACCTGTACTAACCTAAGATAATGATGGGAAGATAGGTCACTTGTACCACCTCCACTGACCGCCACCTCGTCGTAGGGGTTGGTGAGAAGTTCAAATTCCATCAGGATAATGCAATATACGACAGTTATCTCTAACAACCTAAGAAAATGATGGGAAAGTAGATGAGTTGGGCTACCTCCACTATCCTACGTCACCCGACCACCACCTCCTCCTATAAACTGGTAGGACATTTGAAAATGGCGAGAAAGAAAGGCAGTTGGGCTTCTTCCACAAACCTAAGTCACCCAACAGCCACCTCACCCTAGGAAATGGTGGAAAGAGGACTCAGACTATGCTTGACTTTTTTTGGGTGTCATCAGCCTACTGACTGGTTTGATGCGGCCCACCACGAATTCCTCCCCTGTGCTAACCTCTTCATCTCAGAGTAGCACTTGTAACGTACGTCCTCAATTATTTGCTTGACATATTCCAATCTCTGTCTTCCTCTACAGTTTTTGCCCTGTACAGCTCCCTCTAGTGCCATGGAAGTCATTCCCTCATATCTTAGCAGATGTCCTATCATCTTGTCCCTTCTTTTTCCACATATTCCTTTCCTCTCCAATTCTGCGTAGAACCTCCTCATTCCTTACCTTATCAGTCCACCTAATTTTCAACATTCGTCTATAGCACCACATCTCAAATGCTTCGATTCTCTTCTGTTCCGGTTTTCCCACAGTCCATGTTTCACTACCATAGAATGCTGTACTCCAGACGTACATCCTCAGAAATTTCTTCCTCAAATTTAGGCCGGTATTTGATATTAGTAGACTTCTCTTGGCCAGAAATGCCTTTTTTGCCATAGCGAGTCTGCTTTTGATGTCCTCCTTGCTCCGTCCGTCATTGGTTATTTTACTGCCTAGGTAGCAGAATTCCTTAACTTCATTGACTTCGTGACCATCAATCCTGATGTTAAGTTTCTCGCTGTTCTCATTTCTACTACTTCTCATTACCTTCGTCTTTCTCCGATTTACTCTCAACCATACTGTGTACTCATTAGACTGTTCATTCCGTTCAGCAGATCATTTAATTCTTCTTCACTTTCACTCAGGATAGCAATGTCATCAGCGAATCGTATCATTGATATCCTTTCACCTTGTATTTTAATTCCACTCCTGAACCTTTCTTTTATTTCCATCATTGCTTCCTTGATGTACAGATTGAAGAGTAGGGGCGAAAGGCTACAGCCTTGTCTTACACCCTTCTTAATAAGAGCACTTCGTTCTTGATCGTCGACTCTTATTATTCCCTCTTGGTTGTTGTACATATTGTATATGACCCATCTCTCCCTATAGCTTACCCTAACTTTTTTCAGAATCTTGAAGAGCTTGCACCATTTTATATTGTCGAACGCTTTTTCCAGGTCGGCAAATCCTATGAACGTGTCTTGATTTTTCTTTAGCCTTGCTTCCATTATTAGCCGTAACGTCAGAATTGCCTTTCTCGTGCCTTTACTTTTCCTAAAGCCAAACTGATCGTCACCTAGCGCATTCTCAATTTTCTTTTCCATTCTTCTGTATATTATTCTTGTAAGCAGCTTCGATGCATGAGCTGTTAAGCTGATTGTGCGATAATTCTCGCACTTGTCAGCTCTTGCCGTCTTCGGAATTGTGTGGATGAGGCTTTTCCGAAAGTCAGATGGTATGTCGCCAGACTCATATATTCTACACACCAAAGTGAATAGTCATTTTGTTGCCACTTCCCCTAATGATTTTAGAAATTCTGATGGAATGTTATCTATCCCTTCTGCCTTATTTGACCGTATGTCCTCCAAAGCTCTTTTAAATTCCGATTCTAATACTGGATCCCCTATCTCTTCTAAATCGACTCCTGTTTCTTCTTCTATCACATCAGACAAATCTTCACCCTCATAGAGGCTTTCAATGTATTCTTTCCACCTATCTGCTCTCTCCTCTGCATTTAACAGTGGAATTCCCGTTGAACTCTTAATGTTACCACCGTTACTTTTAATGTCACCAAAGGTTGTTTAGACTTTCCTGTATGCTGAGCCTGTCCTTCCGACAATCATATCTTTTTCGATGTCTTCACATTTTTCCTGCAGCCATTTCGTCTTAGCTTCCCTGCACTTCCTATTTATTTCATTCCTCAGCGACTTGTATTTCTGTATTCCTGATTTTCCCAGAACATGTTTGTACTTCCTCCTTTCATCAATCAACTGAAGTATTTCTTCTGTGACCCATGGTTTCTTCACAGCTACCTTCTTCGTACCTATGTTTTCCTTCCCAACGTCTGTGATGGCCCTTTTTAGAGATGTCCATTCCTCTTCAACTGTGCTGCCTACTGCGCTATTCCTTATTGCTGTATCTATAGTGTTAGAGAACTTCAAACGTATCTCGTCATTCCTTAGAACTTCCGTATCCCACTTCTTTGCGTATTGATTCTTCCTGACTAATGTCTTGTACTTCAGCCTACTCTTCATCACTACTATATTGTGATCTGAGTCTATATCTGCTCCTGGGTACGCCTTACAATCCAGTATCTGATTTCGGAATCTCTGTCTGACCATGATGTAATCTAATTTAAATCTTCCCGTATCTCCCGGTCTTTTCCAAGTATACCTCCTCCTCTTGTGATTCTTGAACAGAGTATTCGCTATTACTAGCTGAAACTTGTTACAGAACTCAATTAGTCTTTCTCCTCTTTCATTCCTTGTCCCAAGCCCATATTCTCCTGTAAACTTTTCTTCTACTCCTTCCCCTACAACTGCATTCCAGTCGCCCATGACTATTAGATTTTCGTCCCCCTTTACATACTGCATTACCCTTTCAATATCCTCATACACTTTCTCTATCTGTTCATCTTCAGCTTGCGACGTCGGCATGTATACCTGAACTATCGTTGTCGGTGTTGATCTGCTGTCGATTCTGATTAGAACAACCCGGTCACTGAACTGTTCACAGTAACACACCCTCTGACCTACCTTCCTATTCATAACGAATCCTACACCTGTTATACCATTTTCTGCTGCTGTTGATATTACCCGATACTCATCTAACCAGAAATCCTTGTCTTCCTTCCACTTCACTTCACTGACCCCTACTGTATCTAGATTGAGCCTTTGCATTTCCCTTTACAGATTTTCTAGTTTCCCTACCACGTTCAAGCTTCTGACATTCCACGCCCCGACTCATAGGACATTATCCTTTCGTTGATTTTTCAATCTTTTTTCTCATGGTAACCTCCCGCTTGGCAGTCCCCTCCTGGAGATCCGAATGGGTTACTATTCCGGAATCTTTTGCCAATGGAGAGATCATCATGACACTTCTTCAACTACAGGCCACATGTCCTGCGGGTACACGTTACGTGTCTTTAATGCAGTGGTTTCCATTGCCTTCTGCATCCTCATGTCGTTGATCATTGGTGATTCTTCCGCCTTTAGGGGCAATTTCCCACCCCTAGGACAAGAGAGTGCCCTGAATCTCTATCCGCTCCTCCGCCCTCTTTGACAAGGCCGTTGACAGAATGAGGCTGACTTCTTATGCCGGAAGTCTTCGGCCGCTGATCATTTATCAAAATTTAGGCAGTGGTGGGGATCGAACCCGGGACCAAAGACGTTTTGATTATGTATCAAAGACGCTACCCCTAGACCACAGGTACATAAGTCTTTATTATTTTGCATGCACTATTTTATTTAAACAATTAGAGTCACTACCACCATTCAGTGTGGTCGCCAAGGGTCAGAACTCCAACTGACCTATTACACAGTACCACCACCAGAGGGTGCTGACATCACTCCAGTCACACAATCCAAGATGGTGAGGTGAAACGGCGGGAAACAGTGTGGTCGCCATGGGGTCTCAACTCCAACTGACCTGGTACACAGTACCACCACCAGAGGGCGCTCTCCTAATCCGAGATGGCCACCATGATGTCAGCTAATTACACAAGTACTGTTGTCCAAGATGGCGAGAAACAGTGTGTTTGTTACGAGGTCCAGATTTCATACACAGTACCACCACCAGAGAGTGCTGTTATTTGTTCTGTGACGTAATCCAACATGACAGTCAGGGGTGGGGTAAATGCCGGGAAAATGACACTGCCTGTGAAGGACATAAGTCTTTATTTTGCAGGCTGTGTCGCCACCACGAGATCTAAAGTCCAGCTGTCCCAGTACACAGTACTTCCACCCAGGGGTGTTGTTATCCCTCCTGTGACACAATCGAAGATGGTAGTCTGGACGGGGAAAATGGCGCGAAAATGACTCAGCTTGCGCTGGGCTGCTGGAGAGAGTAAGGAAGGTCTACACTGCATTTATTTTGGAACAATTTATTTAGTGATGGATTTTGAAATATAGTATATTTATCACACTGATACAAAGCACACGCTCTGACATGCTTGGGGTCACGCCACACAGCCCACAGACCTATAACCAACTTCTCTATAACTCTCTGCAGATACGCAAACAACTACTAAATTACCGAAATAATTTCAGTACAGCCATGCAATCTCCTCTAAATAATGCAGTAAACTGATGTGTAGACACTCTCAATTCTCATAAACTGTCCAAATAACGCATAGCACAGCCTACAGACCTGCTCGCAAAATAATGCAACAGAAACATGCAGGCACTGCTCACCACCCCCTGTCCACTGGGTCGCCCGGAAGGCTACCGCACAAGCTCCCAAACGTCGAGATGCACTAGCATCTGTCAAATCATGCACAGCTGCCCTCAAGCATGAGGCGGCGACATCCCTTTAATACTTGACACCTGAGAAATTCCTCTCAAAATATGTGATCACCTAGATACCATTGCTGACACGACCGGATAGAAGTGAAGACCTATTTGCACAGCGCTTTGACGCCAGACACAAGCCAGTGCGAGCCACTGCTCTCATGCCACTGCTACCTGCAGTGAGCAGGTGAAAGTCCTGTAGCTTCTATTTTCGGGTATACAGTTAGAGGTCCTCGGGTGTTATACTGATGTCAAAGAACTCCAACGCGCACTCACACCGGTCCCATAGGCCAGACACCTCTGGGCAGCGCATGTGTTTCACCATTGCTGATGCGATACCTGGGGATACTGACATCAACAAATAGCACAGGGTGCATTGTTCCTGGCGCAACATGACACTCCAAAAGGACAAGTGCGTCGACCTTGCTACGGGAAACCACAAGCCTGCGCGAGCTGCGGACATGTGAAAGTTCTTCGAATGTTATACTGACGTCACATGTCTATCTAAATAAGTGCCAAGTCATCCTCTGGACCGCATGCGTATGTGTTCACTGCTGCTGACGTCATCCCATTTCTCTACCTGCTGTCCAGTGAAGACCTATTTACAGAATGACTCACCCTCGTAGACAGTACAGAAAGCTGTTCCACCACCTATGACATGTGTGTATACTGACGTCACAGATCGTCCAATAGAAATCTATTTGACCACTTGATATTCCAACAGGACATACGTCATGTGTGGCTCACGTATCACTGGGAGTAGCTGCATATGATCGCAAGTGCATCTAGCAACGTTCTCAATGTTATACTCAAACCACATCGCTATCTAAAATAAGAACCAAGTCGAACTCTTGAAAATTGTATAGTGCCCCAGAAACACTTAATGTCTGCTGCCTTGATGTCTCAGATTGTTTACATGGAAAGTCTTGTCCTAACAGAACCTGTTTACGAAAATAGCGCATAATAACATCGAATGTATTCTTCCTCATGGTCCTAATGTGGCACCCCATCCATCACGTGTTACCCTTCCTGACTCATTATATGCAAACGTTCTCACCGCTATGTAGAGACCCCTATATCCCAGCCCAAAGGATGTGTTGTGAATGAATCAAGCATTATGATTGGCTCTTATCGAACTTACCCTCTGAATTGCTGATGCCGCCAGAGTGGAAGCACCACCTGCCTTTTCTTCTTATCTGCAGATGGGACATTCAGAGCCAAAAACTATTTTACACAGATCGCCATATTTCATCGACAATTAAACCCCGCAAAGTGGCATTACAATCGTTAAATACGGAAAGACTCTTCCCCAATTACACTGCTCTCCCTCTGAGGACAGGAGCTTGAATTTAGAGTGTGAAACCGATCTCCAACTCAGCAATATATCACTGCCTACCGTCTTGGTGTAGTAAACATACAATTTGTGTCCTGCACCAAAGAAAATCATCCCTTATACATCACTCGTATATACACTCCTGGAAATGGAAAAAAGAACACATTGACCCAGGTGTGTCAGACCCACCATACTTGCTCCGGACACTGCGAGAGGGCTGTACAAGCAATGATCACACGCACGGCACAGCGGACACACCAGGAACCGCGGTGTTGGCCGTCGAATGGCGCTAGCTGTGCAGCATTTGTGCACCGCCGCCGTCAGTGTCAGCCAGTTTTCCGTGGCATACGGAGCTCCATCGCAGTCTTTAACACTGGTAGCATGCCGCGACAGCGTGGACGTGAACCGTATGTGCAGTTGACGGACTTTGAGCGAGGGCGTATAGTGGGCATGCGGGAGGCGAGGTGGACGTACCGCCGAATTGCTCAACACGTGGGGCGTGAGGTCTCCACAGTACATCGATGTTGTCGCCAGTGGTCGGCGGAAGGTGGACGTGCCCGTCGACCTGGGACCGGACCGCAGCGACGCACGGATGCACGCCAAGACCGTAGGATGCTACGCTGTGCTGTAGGGGACCGCACCGCCACTTCCCAGCAAATTAGGGACACTGTTGCTTCTGGGGTATCGGCGAGGACCATTCGCAACCGTCTCCATGAAGCTGGGCTACGGTCCCGCACACCGTTAGGCCGTCTTCCGCTCACGCCCCAACATCGTGCAGCCCGCCTCCAGTGGTGTCGCGACAGGCGTGAATGGAGGGACGAATGGAGACGTGTCGTCTTCAGCGATGAGAGTCGCTTCTGCCTTGGTGCCAATGATGGTCGTATGCGTGTTTGGTGCCGTGCAGGTGAGCGCCACAATCAGGACTGCATACGACCGAGGCACACAGGGCCAACTCCTTGCATCATGGTGTGGGGAGCGATCTCCTACACTGGCTGTACACCTCTGGTGTTCGTCGAGGGGACACTGAATATTGCACGGTACATCCAAACCGTCATCGAACCCATCGTTCTACCATTCCTAGACCGGCAAGGGAACTTGCTGTTCCAACAGGACAATGCACGTCCGCATGTATCCCGTGCCACCCAACGTGCTCTAGAAGGTGTAAGTCAACTACCCTGGCCAGCAAGATCTCCGGATCTGTCCCCCATTGAGCATGTTTGGGACTGGATGAAGCGTCGTCTCACGCGGTCTGCACGTCCAGCAGGAACGCTGGTCGAACTGAGGCGCCAGGTGGAAATGGCATGGCAAGCCGTTCCACAGGACTACATCCAGCATCTCTACGATCGTCTCCATGGGAGAATAGCAGCCTGCATTGCTGCGAAAGGTGGATATACACTGTACTAGTGCCGATATTGTGCATGCTCTGTTGCCTGTGTCTATGTGCCTGTGGTTGTGTCAGTGTGATCATGTGATGTATCTGACCCCAGGAATGTGTCAATAAAGTTTCCCCTTCCTGGGACAATGAATTCACGGTGTTGTTATTTCAATTTCCAGGTATGTATACTGCAAAGACAGACAGCACCGTATATACCCCTCACAGCACTAGGTATTTCCTTGTGGGGTCACAGTCATCTTTGCCTAACGGTTGACCAGAAGGCCCTCAGTGGACTGAAGTCGCTCTCGGAAGTGTTCACTGTTCTACAAATTCAGTATCGCTTCCCCTCGGCAGAAACGCGTTACTGTTTCTGGTCTGGACCTGATTGCTCGCTTGCTTTTTTACACCTTTCTCCAGACTCTGGGATGACAAGTACAGATGTGTTTTTGCATGGTTTGCGATAATATTATACCATTTTCGCAGTACTTCTCCATAACAAGCACATGGCAGCATGCTACCGATCGCTCGTGCAACGTAATTGCCAAGATATCGGCTGGAAATTATTTCTCTACAAACCCCGAACTTTAGCAAGGTGGAGGGTGCTCTAGACCACTGAGTAACTTGAAGCTTATCCCATGTGTGAGGACCATTATGTTAAAACAATTGGACAAAAGAAAAATAGAGGAAAGTGATATTTCCACTCGCTAATATTGATGTCGGTGATATAAAAGATTCCAAATCATCCCTATAATTTACAAAGTCAAATAACATGTTTCTCATGTTTAGAGAACCAGCAAACGCATATTGTGGATCCACATCCTGACATCTCTCTGGATATAACACATGGTGGATCCACACTCCAACTCTAACTCAGATCTACTGCGGGTCATGTCAAGATGCACCAGTCAGCCGGCCGCTGTGACCGTGTGGCTTCAGCCTGGAACCACGTGAGCGCTACGGTCGCAGGTTCGAATCCTGCCTCAGGCATGGATGTGTGTGATGTCCGTAGGTTAGTTAGGTTTAAGTAGTTCTAAGTTCTAGGGGACTGATGACCACAGATGTTAAGTCCCATAGTGCTCAGAGCCATTTTTTGCACCTGTCACGTGACATAGCCTGCATTCGACTCGTATACAGTCGTTTTCTGTATGTGATTTGAAGAAGCGCTGTCTACTTGGGACAGGTAAACCTGTCAGTCGTCAGGGGACTTCCACCTCATGTCTGATGATAAGTGACGCATTCCTCTAAACGAACTTTGATTTATGCGATGTACACCATTCCCCTGTTACATCTTGGGTGTAAAATCGAGACTTCAGCTTCATAACTAAGTTAGTGACAGATGCTTGTGAGGCATTGCAATCCCCGTGTATACATTTGCCTGACAAATGTGCTGTTTACAGAATTAGTGGCGGAATGACCTGCAGTTTTCACATGTCACGCGATGCTGCTATGTGTTTATCTGTTTCCTTGTAAGAGGTATTCACCGTGACTAACGATCATTTTATATAGGGCTGATGCAGGCATAGTGTAATTTCCGAAGTGTGATCGAATGTGAACAGTGGGCGATATATATCTCCAGAAAGCTGTATTGTACTCGTATCACACAGAGCAAATGTTTTAAGGCAGTAGTTTTTTCGTCTCACCATTTGATAAGATAGTTTATCGTAGAGAAACCAACAAGAAGGATGTTTGTCATGCACTTGAAATATTTTTTTTTCGTTGGAATATTAACAGCGCCACATTCCATACGACTGATAGGTCGGAAACGCAAGCGATCTAACATTATTACCTGTTTTAGGTGCAAAACGTTGTAGCCTTAGGAGTGCATGTGCTTATGTTCTTTCTTACCTTCCAGGTACTGATCCTAGACTCTAGAGCAATACTTCAGATTTAATAGCTTGGTTAATTTACGTAAAAATGCGTCGAACTCCAACCATCTGGAGCTCCATGTGCATAAAAATCATCCATTTTTTTGTTTTTCTTAAGCATCTGTTTTTACATCACGACATCTGCTACTATACATCTATAAGGAGTGCTAAGCTCCTCGACATGGGCATATCTGAAGAAATCTTGTGCACTTGAATGGGTGAGGGTTTGGTAAGCTCCATTCATTCACGAGACATGGAGTGTAACGGCCTACTTCTGGTCGGTTGCATATTAAATCGGTATCGTTGCTGCAGGGTGGTTTGGTTAATTACAGCGTGAGGAGGGTCTTTCACTCTCTAATTTTACACTAAGACAGCGAATATGCTCTGTGACTCCCATACACAGTGAGACAGATAATAAATTAAGCACTATGCTCGAGGTGTTAGAAATATGTAGAGCGCTGTCTGATATACTGTGATGGTGTATGTATTCGAGAATTAACAGTGATTGGGTGCACTGCACAGTCATCTGTTCACGTTCGCAATGATACAAAGTGGAGAAGAGGTGGTTTAGCTATGATACTGAAATTGCGAAATATGCTGTTACATCTTTGGTCAGTGTTGAAATTACTCTAAAATTGTTAAAATTGTTCGCACCATCAAGTGTGATGCTTATTATTAGAGTACATCGATTGTGTCTTTTCCACCCCATCCGTCCTCTGGCATGCTGTTGGTTACCACATAATGACTGACTGACATCACTTGTTTGAGTTGGAGAAAGAGTTTTGGTGGATGGACAAAACCTTCTGGGATGGATAGCACCAAAACAGTGACCAGGTACATGGCTGCAACATGATAAATCAGTCGAAATGAAACGTAGGTCACCAGCTATTCCATGACTATGACAGATGAGTTTAAATGTAGAGTTTCAGACTGTAGTTTGGAAACCATTCACAACGCTGCAAAACTACCCCAATTTGCTTATGTTGTAACTCTCTTTTATTTAAAATCATCCAGTGTTTGTGGCATGTTATGGTAACCACAGTAACAATACGATTTACATTGTGCAATGTCTAGTTTTCTGCGAGAGACTGTGGATCAGAGTGTCTTAATGTCAGTTTAGGACCTGACACAGACCTCGAAGTCGAGGCAAAAAACAAAATGTATGGCAGTGTACAAAGTGTGTTAGAAAACAATGTTTCAAACATTGACACAGGGTAACAGGTAGCGTCTCTTGCGGCTTAGAGTATAGTCTGTGGGATACAGCCATCCTCCTACAGCACGGCTGATGAAATCTTAAACTGGCTTCTGCAATGGATCAAAAGCTGTATATTTAATAGGATCGTCCCGCACCGGCAGCAGCAGCAGTTTGACAGATAAATTCGATGACGAACATGGTGTCCCGTTAGGAATGCTAGTCTGGGAAGCATCGCTACAACGCCCTCTCTGCACTGGACCCACATCACAACTTGCATCATCGCGCCAGCAATGGCGCCTAGGTGAGTTCTGTATCGAATGAAGTTAGTGGAGCTTTTATAGTTCGTAAATTTTCTCTGTTGGATGGTACATAATAATGATGATAGCATGCTGGGGAGTTAGAGGTGAACGGACGTGGACCCGCTTCAGATTGTAGTATCTGAATCTAGTTTGGAGACGCACCACAATGCGCAAATTTCCAACAAAAGATGAAAACACGGTCCTGTTGCACTAACTCAGGATGTTCCGTTTCTACATGGGTTGCAGAAGGTGCTGGATATGGCTTTTTCCAACTTCTGCTCAGTTCTGACTTAAATTGGAATGATCACATGCACAAAGCTGCAGAAGTGGGGGCAGTTGCAGGATGCGTAGGGACTGACTAACACCATATTGGAATTTTAGTGTAGCACACAGGCCCGAGAAAGGTGTCCCGTTTCGAGATATGAGAGTGCCAGAAATATGATTCACTGGTGACTGTAATCAATAGAGGACTTCTCCATAGGATCCAATGCAGGTATGTGGTTGAATGGAGGGACCTGATTCCAACTAGCAGATAGCGTAACACTAGAGATCTGAAAAGCTAGTGTACATTTCTTGTGACCTCAGTCAGCACACCATCTACTACTGTTTGCGATCCTTCTCAACCATTCATCGCCTATAACTCAGTGGATATAGCGCCCTCTTTGACATGGTATCGAGACAGAATATGTTACACATACAGGAGAAATATCTAGCGGCATGAGGGAGTTGCAGATACTGGTTTCATACCACGTTGCGTAGCCAAAACACTTTTCAAAATTGAGCGATTTTATGACGACGTTGCAATGTGGGTTACGTGTAACCTGACTGGTGGCCTGATAATATACACTTCTACTATCACCATCTCAGTATTTGTCTAGAAAAACCATGTGCTTCATAGATAATGCCATATAGCTTTTAACATGCATACTTGTGTGCAACTGTAGAAGCAAGAGTGCTTGTGAGAGTAACATACAGTAGTTATTGCGAATGGGTTTTTAACATCTGGCCAATTACGTCTCTCTTTGTAAGACACAATGGTAACACTCGCAAGAAAAACTTAGGAGACATGTCCACCCAGCGCTGATTTTCTCTCAGTATTATTTTGTATCGTGTGGAATCAATTATTGGTCATGTATGATAGTAGGGGATGTGTGATAGGTTCACCTTGAGCATCAGGCTTGTAAAGTATGTGTTTGTGTTCTGAGGTGTGTAAATCAGGTGACTGTGGAATACTGTAATAGCAGAGGGAGAAGTATGTCAAGTCATAAGAATGGTACAGATATTTCTAATTCCAGAGACACAGCCATCAGCAGGGTGTATTTCCGATACTTTGATCATTCCAGAATGACATTCAGTTGAGACTGTGATTATAACATTTAATTGTAAGTACAATGATAAAACACATATATGACCGGTTTTCTAGGATGAGTCTGTCTATGTGTGGTCTGTGGTGGGCCTGATTCACGTTTCCCGTTAAAGAGTGATATATCTGAAAGGAGAGGCGTGTTGGATCATAGGAATGTAGCCGAGTTAACTTCGTCGTCCTCTAGACGGCAGAATAGAGAACTATTACTTAGCATGTGTTGGAAAGCTTTCGTGATCACGTGAAAAGTTGAGAAGATTCAATATGGACTTGTTTTTGCTCTGGGCCATTATTCCTGCCCATCCATGTAATTTGTTCGGTTCATTGCTTCTGCACATTTTGCGCCATTATTTAGTTGAGGGAACATGGATTGTGATGTGTGCATCTAGCAAGTAAAAGACACGTTTGCTGGTTCTCCAGACACGAAAACCCCGTTATTTTACTTTCTAAATTATAGGCATGCTCCACCTTGATAAAGTTCGAGGTTTGTAGAGACATAATTTCCAGTCTATATCTTGGGAATTACATTGCACAAGTGATCGGTAGGATGCCATGTATGCTTGATATCGAGAAGTACCGAGAAAATGGTATAATATTATCGCAAGCCATGCGAAAACAAATCTGTTCTTGTAATCGCAGAGTCCAGAGATGCGTATAGAAAAGCAAGAAAGCAAGCAATCAGATCCGGACCAGAAACAGTAATGCGTTTCTGCCGAGGGGATGCAAGCCTGAATTTGTAGAACACCTCCGAGAGCGACTTCGGTCGACTGAGGGCCTTCTGGTCAACCGTCCGGCATGGATGACTGTGACCTTGCAAGGAAATATTTAGTGCTGTGAGGGGTATATACGGTACTGTCTGTCTTTGCAGTATATGTACGAGTGATGTAAAAGGGATGATTTTCTTTGGGCAGGATACAAATTGTATGTTTACTACACCGAGACGGTAGGCGGTGATATATTACTGAGGTGGAGATCGGTTTCACACTCTAAATTCAAGCTCCTGTCCTCAGAGGGAGAGCAGTGTAATTGGGGAAGAGTCTTTCCGTATTTGACGATTCTAATGCCACTTTGCGGGGTTTAATTGTCGATGAAATATGGCGATCTGTGTAAAATAGTTTTTGGCTCTGAATGTCCCATCTGCAGATAAGAAGAAAAGGCAGGTGGTGCTTCCACTCTGGCGGCATCAGCAATTCAGAGGGTAAGTTCGATAAGAGCCAATCATAATGCTTGATTCATTCACAACACATCCTTTGAGCTGGGATATAGGGGTCTCTACATAGCGGTGAGAGCGTTTGCATATAATGAGTCAGGAAGGGTAACATGTGATGGATGGGGTGCCACATTAGGACCATGAGGAAGAATACATTCGATGTTATTATGCGCTATTTTCGTAAACAGGTTCTGTTAGGATAAGATTTTCCATGCAAACAATCTGAGACATCAAGACAGCAGACACTAAGTGTTTCTGGGGCACTACACAGTTTCCGAGAGTTCGACTTGGTTCTTATTTTAGACAGCGATGTGGTTCGAGTGTAACATTGAGAACATTGCTAGATGCACATGCGATCACATGTAGCTACTCCCAGTTATGCGTGAGCCACACATGACATACAGGGTGTTTCAAAAATGACCGGTATATTTGAAACGGCAATAAAAACTAAACGAGCAGCGATAGAAATACACCGTTTGTTGCAGTATGCTTGGGACAACAGTACATTTTCAGGTGGACAAACTTTCGAAATTACAGTAGTTACAATTTTCAACAACAGATGGCGCTGCAAGTGATGTGAAAGATATAGAAGACAACGCAGTCTGTGGGTGCGCCATTCTGTACGTCGTCTTTCTGCTGTAAGAGTGTGCTGTTCACAACGTGCAAGTGTGCTGTGGACAACATGGTTTATTCCTTAGAACAGAGGATTTTTCTGGTGTTAGAATTCCACCGCCTAAAACTCAGTGTTGTTGCAACAAGACGAAGTTTTCAACGGAGGTTTAATGTAACCAAAGGACCGAAAAGCGATACAATAAAGGATCTGTTTGAAAAAATTCAACGTCCTGGGAACGTGACGGATGAACGTGCTGGAATGGTAGGGCAGCCCTGTACGGCAACCACACAGGGCAACGCGCAGCTAGTGCAGCAGGTGATCCAACAGCGGCCTCGGGTTCCGTTCGCCGTGTTGCAGCTGCGGTCCAAATGACGCCAACGTCCACGTATCGTCTCATGCGCCAGAGTTTACACCTCTATCCATACAAAATTCAAACGCGGCAACCCCTCAGCGCCGCTACCATTGCTGCACGAGAGACATTCGCTAACGATATAGTGCACAGGATTGATGACGGCGATATGCATGTGGGCAACATTTGGTTTACTGACGAAGCTTATTTTTACCTGGACGGCTTCGTCAATAAACAGAACTGGCGCATATGGGGAACCGAAAAGCCCCATGTTGCAGTCCCATCGTCCCTGCATCCTCAAAAAGTACTGGTCTGGGCCGCCATTTCTTCCAAAGGAATCATTGGCCCATTTTTCAGATCCGAAACGATTACTGCATCACGCTATCTGGACATTCTTCGTGAATTTGTGGCGGTACAAACTGCCTTAGACGACACTGCGAACACCTCGTGGTTTATGCAAGACGGTGCCCGGCCACATCGCACGGCCGACGTCTTTAATTTCCTGAATGAATATTTCGATGATCGTGTGATTGCTTTGGGCTATCCGAAACATACAGGAGGCGTCGTGGATTGGCCTCCCTATTCGCCAGACATGAACCCCTGTGACTTCTTTCTGTGGGGACACTTGAAAGACCAGGTGTACCGCCAGAATCCAGAAACAATTGAACAGCTGAAGCAGTACATCTCATCTGCATGTGAAGCCATTCCGCCAGACACGTTGTCAAAGGTTTCGGGTAATTTCATTCAGAGACTTCTCCATATTATTGCTACGCATGGTGGATATGTGGAAAATATCGTACTATAGTGTTTCCCAGACCGCAGCGCCATCTGTTGTTGACAATTGTAACTACTGTAATTTCGAAAGTTTGTCTGCCTGAAAATGTACTGTTGTCCCAAGCATATTGCAACAAACGATGTATTTCTATCGCTGCTCAATTAGTTTGTATTGCCGTTTCAAATATACCGGTCATTTTTGAAACACCCTGTATGTCCTGCTAGAATCACAAGTGGTCAAATAGAATTCTATTGGACGATCTGTGATGTCAGTATGCACGTCACACGCATGTCATGGGTGGTGGAACAGCTTTCTGTACCGTCTACGAGGGTGAGTCATTCTGTAAATAGGTCTTCACTGGACAGCAGGTAGAGAAAGGGTATGACGTCAGCAGCGGTGAACAAATACGCACGCGGTCCAGAGGATGACTTGGCACTTATTTAGATAGACATGTGACGTCAGTATAGCATTCGAAGAACTTTCACATGTCCGCAGCTCGCGCAGGCTTGTGTTCGGTTGTTTCCCGTAGCAAGGTCGACGCACTTGTGCTTTTGGAGTGTCATGTTGCGCCAGGAACAATGCACCCTGTGCTATTTGTTGATATCAGTATCCCCAGGTATCGCATCAGCAATGGTGAAACACATGTGCTGCCCAGAGGTGTCTGGCCTATGGGACCGGTGTGAGTGCGCGTTGGAGTTCTTTGACATCAGTATAACACCCGAGGACCTCTAACTGTATACCCGAAAATAGAAGCTACAGGACTTTCACCTGCTCACTGCAGGTAGCAGTGGCATGAGAGCAGTGGCTCGCACTGGCTTGTGTCTGGCGTCAAAGCGCTGTGCAAATAGGTCTTCACTCCTATCCGGTCGTGTCAGCAATGGTGCCTAGGTGACCACATATTTTGAGAGGTGTCAAGTATTAACGGAATGTCGCCGCCTTATGCTTAAGGGCACCTGTGCATGGTTTGACAGCTCCTGGTGCATCTCGACGTTTGGGAGCTTGTGCGGTAGCCTTCTGGGCGACCCAGTGGACAGGGGTCAGTGGGTGGTGCCTGCATGTTTCTGTTGCATTATTTTTGCGAGCAGGTCTGTAGGCAGTGCTATCCGTTATTTGGAGAGTTTATGAGTACTGAGTGTGTTTACACATCAGTACTGAGTGTGTTTACACATCAGTTTACTGCATTATTTAGAGGAGTTTGCATGGCTGTACTGAAATTATTTCGGTAATGTAGTAGTTGTTTGCGTGTCTGCAGAGCATTATTTAGAAGTAGTTTACAGGTCTTTGGGCTATATGGCATGACCCCAAGTATGTCAGAGCATGTGTTTTGTATCAGTGTGATAAAACTGTATATTTCAAAATCCATCCCTAAACAAATTGTTCCAAAATAAATGAGGTAGTCTCCTTATTTACTCTCTCCAGAAGCCCAGCGGAGGCTGAGTCATTTTCGTGCCATGTTCCCCCTCTAGACCACCATCTTGGATTATGTCACAGGAGGGTTGGCAGCACCCTCTGGTGGCGGAACTGTGAACTAGATCAGCTGGACTCTAGATCTTGTCTTGGAGACACTACCTGCATAATAAAGACTTATGTCCAGCACAAGTAGAGTCCTTTTGCCAGCATTTTTCCCACTCCAGACCGTCATCTTGGATTACATCATGGAACAGACAACAGCACTCTCTGGTTGTGGTACTATATACTAGATCTGGACCATGTTGCGAGCACACTGTTTCCCGCTATCTTGGATAGTGGTACTTGCGTCATCAGTTGACGTCATCGTGGCCGTCTTGGATTACGTCATGTATGAGAGCTCCCTTTGGTGAGGGTACAGCTACTAGGTCAGTTGGAGTCCTGAGGCCTTGGCGACCACACTGAATTGTGGCAGTGCCTTTAATTGTTTAAATAAAATAGTACATGCAAAATAATAAAGACTTATGTCAAGCACAGGCTGAGTCCTCTTCCCACCATTTCCTATGACGAGGTGGTGACCGGGTGACTTAGGTTAGTGGAGGTAGCGCAACTGCCCTTTCTTAGGTGACTTAGATTAGTGGAGGTAATCCAGTTGATCTATTTTAACATCATTTTCTTACATTGGTAGAGTATTATAAACATAAACGCACATACTACAGATACTACAATTTAAACAAATCCCAAAAAATGCCATCTATGTATGAGAGTGCCCTCTGACGAAGGTACTGTGTACTAGGTCAATTGGAGTCCTGACCCCTTGGCGACCACACTGAATTGTGGCAGTGCCTTTAATTGTTTAAATAAAATGGTACATGCAAAATAATAGACTTATGTCAAGCACAGGTTGAGTCCTATTCCCATCATTTCCTGTGTGATCGTGCATTGCATTACCCTTTTGAAATTTGTATTTCCTGCCAATCCCTAGGACGAGGTGGCGGTCAGATGACTTAGGTTAGTGGAGTTAGTCCAAGTGACCTATCTTCCCACCATTACTACTTACGTTAGTAGAGGTAACCGTGATGTGATGCATATTCCTGATTGAATTTGAACTTTCCGCCATTTTCTTGGGGAGGGAAGGAGTGGGAGCGTTAGGTTAGTGCAGGTAGCCCAATTGATCTATCTTCCCGCGAAAATTCAAACTTCCCACCAAAATCCGCCATCTTGAATCACGTGATCGCCACCATCTTGGATGACGTCGTCAGCTGACAACACCACCGCCATCTTGGATGACGCCATCGCCACCATCATATATAACGGTACTTTTGGGCCATATTCCTCTTGCCCCAATACTTCTGAATTGTATTGTGTGATGTCATGGTGGCGCATCATGGTTGAGTCAGATCATATTTATAGTTGGTGCCTTATAGTACTCGTATTTGGTGACGCTCTCTTGGTTTTGATATCTTGTTTCGAAGTTGTTTGTCAAGTAAGAAAGTGAGCCATTTAAAATTGTATGTTCCTTGTGTCAAGCTGTTATTACAAGAGTTTGTGCCAGTTTGCTAGTGAGTAACTTTGATGTTGGGGACTATGGCTAATGGATTCGTGTGGTGTCTTTCTTATGGCTGGAGATTTAGTATTAATTTCCTTTTTCGTCAGTCGTGGATACAACAAATAAATTTACGATTAAGTCCTTGGCCGCGGCAAAGGGTGTGTGTGTGTGTGTGTGTGTGTGTGTGTGTGTGTGTGTGTGTGTGTGTGCGTGTGTGTGTGGTTTTTGTGTGTGTGATTTGCAAGCCTAGGTTTATATGATAACGGCTATAGTTGGCATTTTTTGGGATTTGTTTAAATTGTAGTATCTGTAGTATGTGCGTTTATGTTTATAATTGTTTCTTGTACATTAAAACTGGTAGTGATATAATTGATTTTTGTTGTTAGTATTCAATAATTACTTTAGATTGTGGTTGGGTGGGTCAAGTGAAATTTCCAGTATCGGTTTTCATATTCTGTATGGGTTTCTGGTATTGTTCGTTTCGTTTGAGCTATAAAGTCAAGCGGTATTTGCGATACCAATGGTTTTTGATTGTGTTGGTCGTTGCGGATTTCGTGTGATTGATTCCTGTATTAATGTTTCGTTTGGAATGCCGTCTTTATTATCGTCATATAGTTAGCTTGTCCCTGCCCAAAACTCACTGATTCCCGCTGTTGTCCACTCCTTTTATTCCGTTGCTAGAGTTAAATATTTCGCTTGTTATTTATGTTTGTTCGCCGGTGTGATGAGTGATACCATGCTTGCCATAATGTATAAGCATGAAGTAGAGGTGGCCGCTGTCTAGATGACTTCCCAGGTCAAAGCCGAAGGGTGGTTCCACAATTTACGATTTTGCCCCCAAGGCCTACGGAAGAGGAAAGAGTATTGAGTGTGCATCTTCAGGGTCTATCAGAATCCGCGTTGAATGTTGTTGTTGTTGTTGTTGTCTTCAGTCCTGAGACTGGTTTGATGCAGCTCTCCATGCTACTCTATCCTGTGCAAGCTGCTTCATCTCCCAGTACCTACTGCAACCTACATCCTTCTGAATCTGCTTAGTGTACTCATCTCTCGGTCTCCCTCTACGATTTTTACCCTCCACGCTGCCCTCCAATGCTAAATTTGTGATCCCTTGATGCCTCAAAACATGTCCTACCAACCGATCCCTTCTTCTAGTCAAGTTGTGCCACAAACTTCTCTTCTCCCCAATCCTATTCAATACCTCCTCATTAGTTACGTGATCTATCCACCTTATCTTCAGTATTCTTCTGTAGCACCACATTTCGAAAGCTTCTATTCTCTTCTTGTCCAAACTAGTTATCGTCCATGTTTCACTTCCATACATGGCTACACTCCAAACAAATACTTTCAGAAACGACTTCCTGATACATAAATCTATATTCGATGTTAACAAATTTCTCTTCTTCAGAAACGCTTTCCTTGCCATTGCCAGTTTACATTTTATATCCTCTCTACTTCGACCATCATCAGTTATTTTACTTCCTAAATAGCAAAACTCCTTTACTACTTTAAGTGTCTCATTTCCTAATCTAATTCCCTCAGCATCACCCGATTTAATTTGACTACATTCCATTATCCTCGTTTTGCTTTTGTTAATGTTCATCTTATATCCTCCTTTCAAGACACTGTCCATTCCGTTCAACTGCTCTTCCAAGTCCTTTGCCGTCTCTGACAGAATTACAGTGTCATCGGCGAACCTCAAAGTTTTTACTTCGTCTCCATGAATTTTAATACCTACTCCGAATTTTTCTTTTGTTTCCTTTACTGCTTGCTCAATATACAGATTGAATAACATCGGGGAGAGGCTACAACCCTGTCTCACTCCTTTCCCAACCACTGCTTCCCTTTCATGCCCCTCGACTCTTATTACTGCCATCTGGTTTCTGTACAAATTATAAATAACCTTTCGCTCCCTGTATTTTACCCCTGCCACCTTTAGAATTTGAAAAAGAGTATTCCAGTCAACATTGTCAAAAGCTTTCTCTAAGTCTACAAATGCTAGAAACGTAGGTTTGCCTTTTCTTAATCTTTCTTCTAAGATAAGTCGTAAGGTCAGTATTGCCTCACGTGTTCCAACATTTCGACGGAATCCAAACTGATCCTCCCCGAGGTCTGCATCTACCAGTTTTTCCATTCGTCTGTAAAGAATTCGCGTTAGTATTTTGCAGCCGTGGCTTATTAAACTGATAGTTCGGTAATTTTCACATCTGTCAGCACCTGCTTTCTTTGGGATTGGAATTATTATATTCTTCTTGAAGTCTGAGGGTATTTCGCCTGTCTCATACATCTTGCTCACCAGCTGGTAGAGTTTTGTCATGACTGGCTCTCCCAAGGCCGTAAGTAGTTCTAATGGAATGTTGTCTACTCCTGGGGCCTTGTTTCGACTCAGGTCTTTCAGTGCTCTGTCAAACTCTTCACGCAGTATCGTATCTCCCATTTCGTCTTCATCTACATCCTCTTCTATTTCCATAACACTGTCCTCAAGTACATCGCCCTTGTATAAGCCTTCTATATACTCCTTCCACCTTTCTGCCTTCCCTTCTTTGCTTAGAACTGGGCTGCCATCTGAGCTCTTGATATTCATACACGTGGTTCTCTTCTCTCCAAAGGTCTCTCTAATTTTCCTGTAGGCAGTATCTATCTTACCCCTAGTGAGATAAGCTTCTACATCCTTACATTTGTCCTCTAGCCATCCCTGTTTAGCCATTTTGCACTTCCTGTCGATCTCATTTTTGAGACGTTTGTATTCCTTTTTGCCTGCTTCATTTACTGCATTTTTATATTTTCTCCTTTCATCAATTAAATTCAATATTTCTTCTGTTACCCAAGGATTTCTAGCAGCCCTCGTCTTTTTACCTACTTTATCCTCTGCTGCCTTCACTACTACATCCCTCAGAGCTACCCATTCTTCTTCTACTGTATTTCTTTCCCCTATTCCTGTCAATTGTTCCCTTATGCTCTCTCTGAAACTCTGTAAAACCTCTGGTTCTTTCAGTTTATCCAGGTCCCATCTCCTTAATTTCTCACATTTTTGCAGTTTCTTCAGTTTTAATCTACAGGTCATAACCAATAGATTGTGGTCAGAGTCCACATCTGCCCCTGGAAATGTCTTACAACTTAAAACCTGGTTCCTAAATCTCTGTCTTACCATTATATAATCTATCTGATACCTTTTAGTATCTCCAGGGTTCTTCCACGTATACAACCTTCTTTCATGATTCTTAAACCAAGTGTTAGCTATGATCAAGTTGTGCTCTGTGCAAAATTCTACTAGGCGGCTTCCTCTTTCATTTCTTAGCCCCAATCCATATTCACCTACTATGTTTCCTTCTCTCCGTTTTCCTACACTCGAATTCCAGTCACCCATTACTATTAAATTTTCGTCTCCCTTCACTATCTGAATAATTTCTTTTATTTCGTCGTACATTTCTTCAATTTCTTCATCATCTGCAGAGCTAGTTGGCATATAAACTTGTACTACTGTAGTAGGTGTGGGCTTCGTATCTATCTTGGCCACAATAATGCGTTCACTATGCTGTTTGTAGTAGCTTACCCGCATTCCTATTTTCCTATTCATTATTAAACCTACTCCTGCATTACCCCTATTTGATTTTGTGTTTATAACCCTGTAGTCACCTGACCAGAAGTCTTGTTCCTCCTGCCACCGAACCTCACTAATTCCCACTATATCTAACTTTAACCTATCCATTTCCCTTTTTAAATTTTCTAACCTACCTGCCCGATTAAGGGATCTGACATTCCATGCTCCGATCCGTAGAATGCCAGTTTTCTTTCTCCTGATAACGACATCCTCCTGAGTAGTCCCCGCCCGGAGATCCGAATGGGGGACTATTTTACCTCCGGAATATTTTACCCAAGAGGACGCCATCATCATTTAATCATACAGTTAAGCTGCATGTCCTCGGGAAAAATTACGGCCGTAGTTTCCCCTTGCTTTCAGCCGTTCGCAGTACCAGCACAGCAAGGCCGTTTTGGTTATTGTTACAAGGCCAGATCAGTCAATCATCTAGACTGTTGCCCCTGCAACTACTGAAAAGGCTGCTGCCCCTCTTCAGGAACCACACGTTTGTCTGGCCTCTCAACAGATACCCCTCCGTTGTGGTTGCACCTACGGTACGGCTATCTGTATCGCTGAGGCACGCAAGCCTCCCCACCAACGGCAAGGTCCATGGTTCATGGGGTGGGGGGGGGGGGGGGGGGGTTGAATAGTGTTATTAAATGACGAAGTGTCGGTCATATTCGGCAGCCTACGCAAAAGTGTGCGAAATATATTCGCTCTTTCTCTCTTACACCGGAGCCGAGTGAACAGTACGCGCGTCAGGCATGTGCTTGGAAGTCTCCAATTCAGAACGGTCGGCAGATTATGACACTGACGTGTTTCTCACAGTACTTTGATGTAATTTTGAGGCAGAGCCAGCATTCCCTTCACTGACTACGAGCGTCATCCCGAAATTAATGCCTCGTATTTCTTTTTGTTGATTTTCAGTGTTCGAGCCAGATTACAGGTATGTTGGTGGAGCACTTATTTCTGAATCTGCTCACTAATGTCCTGTTGGTTTCTGTCTCCTACGGCAGGTAACAACAGCAGGGTAGCGTTCCAAACTGACGTCTGACTTCGAGGTGTGTGGGAATTGAAGACGTGTCGTACTGGGTTCCAGTACTGCTAAACAGGATGTTCACAGTCGATGGTTCAAATGGGTCTGAGCACTATGGTACTTAACTTCTGACGTCATTAGTTCCCTAGAACTTAGAACTACTTAAACCTAACTAACCTAAGGACATAACGCACATCCATGCCCGAGGCAGGATTCGATCCTGCGACCGTAGCGGTCGCGCGGTTCCGGACTGTAGCGCCTAGAACCGCTCGGCCAACCTGGCCGGCTTTCACAGTCGACCCTACCTTGATGCTTTCCCTTATAATGAACAGCATCTTGATAAACGTCTGTGATGATTGGCGGATCATGACCAAGGGATTGTAAAGAAATCTGAATGTTGCCTGCAATCCTTTTTTGGACAAGATGGTTGTAACCTTGCTTATCGCAAACAAAGTGGGTCCTGTAGATGTTCACAAAACACCGAAAAATCATCGACTGGAAATTTGTTGGGATCACCATCAGGCTGAAGATGACAATTTCCTGTGCATTGTTATCACTTGATATGAGAGATGATATCGACTTTCGAGGTGAAATCCGAAAGAGACTTCATGGAACGACATCACGCAAATTCTCCAACAAAGAAGTTCACGACTCAGCCCCTTGCTAGCAAAGTAGTGCACAGTCTTGTGGGATACGCAGCATGTGGTTCTATGGCATTTCTTTGATCGTAAAGCAACTGTCAGCTGAGAAGGGAACAAGATGATTCTCACTAGACTGAAAGCCCAAATTACAATCTTCATTCCAGAGAACGAAAGACAAACTACGTGGCCAACTTGCTCCAAACTCGTATGTTGTCGTCGAAGCTGTAAAGTAGACGCAAGCATCATCTGTCGCAGACTGTTATTCATCACTGGCAAAAGTGTATGAAGAATAGTGGTGACTATGTGTGAAAAAGACAACACATTGGTGAAATCTCGCTGCGTTTAGCTATATATCTGTTGAAGCTTCAATGAGAGAGAATTAGAAGTCATCAGTTGTTGAATGGGCCTGTTGATACGGGAGAAGAGTGCGATGACTTGGTGTTACAGACCGACGAGCGAGAGGTGTGGCTGCTGAACTCGCAGCTGGGCAAGGCGGTGTCGCAGCTGCCGCTGGCTAGGCTGTCCGATGACGACACGGTCTACCTGCTGAAAGCCACCGCCATGATGGTGGCAGTCACACACGCCCACGCGGCCCAACTCACGCTCCTTACCTCGGGTCGCTTCTCCATCCAGTGAGTACCAGCCAGTATCCAGTCAGCTTCCCGCGACCAGTCCTATTATTAAATCTAAAATCCAGCTCTGCGATTTTCTCCTACGTGTAACACTACTTTTCTTTCTATCGTAAAGCTACAAATGAAGATCATAGTTCTGTATTACTAAATCCTGTCGAAACAAACGTAGATCAATATGAGAAGATGGTTTGCCCCATCGCAAGCTTCTGAAATTTTACATTCAAGTAACTATATTTACTTGACCCATTTTGTTATCGAAACTTACCCCAACCCCCTTACAATTAACTCGTTTCTTTTATTTCTTTATTTTCGTTTGACATCGTTACTGGAAATGTGAACTAATTTACATGTGTAAATGTCCACCTGTTGCCTGCCATTAGATTAAAGTCGTTTTCAAGGAAAAGAATACTAAACAGGAAACAAAATAGCTTCAAACATCGAAAATACTACTGAGCTTAAACTTTTTTAAATATGCACATTAGAAAAGATAAATATTCCCCTCTTGCAACTGAAAGGAGAAACTTTATATGATAAAAAAAAGTTATTTGATAAAACAAGTATCTCTCTTTTGCCTCTTCTTCTGTCCCCCACCCCCTCCCCCAACGTCTACAATCGCAAGATACTTCATTAACATTCAGTGCTCCTCACCCCATAGTCAACCAAGATAACTAAAGAAGAGCACCAATATGTTCACAGTTTCTTGTAAAAGCAACCCAGTACAAAAGGAACTTCCTCAGATTTACAAATAAGGTAAAGAAGCACGAATTCTGTTGCTGCTGGACCATGAAGTTGTTTTTGTATGTCAGTCCTTAAAACAGGTGGAAATTTAAGTTCAGGAGTACACTATTTGTTAAGAAGCGTAATGAATTGCACAATTAATTGATTGCCGAACTCTCTCAGAACAATGTGTGTCGGTCAACTACCGCCAATAGTTTCACATTTTCCCGTATCAGAGAGGGAGACACCACCATCATGAGTATGCCTGCAACAGACCTGGCGTTCGCCGTGCCTAGCTGACGTGACGTCACGAACAAGCGCCAAGGCCTTCCTTTGAGTTGGTGTTGCATTGGCGGGCAGGTGCTGGTGGCGGCGGCAGAGGGCGTGGTGGAACTACGGCAGCGCGAAGAACACGTTGCGGGTGGCGGTGCGCGAGCAGCTGCGCGCCGGCAAGATGGACGACGCCCTGCGCGCAGTGCTGGAGTGCTGCCACGAGCGGCGCGCCCTCGCCGCCCGCGACGCCTCGCTCTACCTGATACACGTCTTCCTGGAGCTCGGCGTCCCGCTCAACGAGGTACGTGCCCGCCACGCTCTACCCGGCCAGTGCGTACAAACTTCTCAGAAACTGGTTTTGCGCCACATGCGTATCTACGAACGTGTGTGCATTATCTTGACGGGCAGCAAGCAATGAACAATAATTTAAAAAAGAAAAAAAAAAGCATGTCGCCCTACTATTTCAACCTCTGACTAGACGATTTTTCAAAAAGTAAGGTGTCGACACATCCGAAAAAAGGCCAAAGCTCAGAAGTTTACGTGACTTGTAATGTGGGTTACTGATGTCACTTTGGAACCAAAAATCACCGCAGTTCTGCCGAAAGCCGCTGTGAACGTTTCACACGATGGAAAGGTCGTTATAGCCACTCGTATCCACGTTTCAGTCCTGTACCTGACGACTCAGCGATGCAGATCAGAACCGCATCTCCCTGCTTTGAAATCACGCATTTTTCTTATGCGTAGCCGAGGAAATATTTCAGACGCACAGCCGTTCAGAATCTACACGAAAAGGGCTCAGGTGGTGGCATAAAGGGGCAGCAATGAAATCATTCCTTTCCTCTGGACGTTGATTCCCACATATTTCGCTGTCGAAAACGACATTGAGCAACAGGACGACGTTCTTGACAACCTTTGTTACTACTGACATCTCCTAACGCTTCGGCCCGTCTGTATGGATATCGTGGGCTAGCAATACCATTGAAAATCATTTTGCTCCATTCAACTGCATTTCAGCCGCAGATGGTGAACAGGGTGGAACCACTAGGGACCGTTCAAAACTATTCGAAGAAATCTGAATGTGATCTGAAGCAGTAAAAGTGTCTTATGTTTTCTCAGCATTCCTACCGGTCTTTTGTGTACTCCTAAGGCGTGACCATGGGGGGATGCGACTTTGAGATACACATGAATAAAACGGAAAAGGGTCTCTCTAAGGCCCTCCAGTTTTGCAATAACGTGGGTGGCAGCTGCTCCCATTTATTGAAAATTTTTAAAATGTGCATTTAGAGAGAAAATCTTCCAAATAGTGCAGGCACCTGAAGGTAGGCAATCACTTGGCAGCCCTCCAATGCCATTTGACTGTCTGCAGCTGTCTAGGAGTATTTCACAGGTTTTCTCTGTAAAGGCACATTTTTAAAATTCTTAATAGACTTTGGCAGCTGCCACCGAGGGTATTGCCGACCTGGGGTGGAGAACATTAGTGAGACAATTTGCTGTTGTATTCACATATATGTCAATGTCCACCCCTCCACAATCATGCCACAGGAAGGCGTGAAACATGATGGTTGACAAAACATAAGCACCCTTTGCTGCTTCGACCACTCTCGGGCTTCCTCGAATTGTTTGGAACGGCCCCCAGTAGCTCTACCTTGCACACAGACCAAAAATTGGGGTCGTGCTTTAAACGTAACAGTCCAATCAAAACTTATAAAAACGCATAAATTTTAACAACAAACATCAGTTTCTGTCATAGAGGTGTATGGAAATATGTACTTGTGAAAAAGTTACGAAGAAAATAATTCAAAAAATGGTTCAAAAGGCTCTAAGCATTATGGGTCTTAACAGCTGAGGTCATTAGTCCCCTAGAATTTAGAACTACTTAAACCTAACCAACCTAAGGACATCACACACATCCATGCTATAACGATATGTTTACGTAATGTGTATACATAAACATACAGTTATAAATGTCCCCGTTCGTAGTCGCTAATTATAACAATATGTTTCTTTTGTGCTGCAACATATGGCTATAACCAGCGGTGGAAATATATTTGCGAACGCCGACCGTGTGCGGCTGTTTCCTGTTGGATCGTCTGATCAGTCGGAAGTTGCATTGCAGAGGAGAGTAAATGCCTATTCAAAATATAATTATTTTTGGATAGCTCAACATGAATTTCCTAAGGGACCGTAGTTTATCATGCATTTACCAGTAGAATGTGCCGCGGAGAAAATACACTCCTGGAAATGGAAAAAAGAACACATTGACCCAGGTGTGTCAGACCCACCATACTTGCTCCGGACACTGCGAGAGGGCTGTACAAGCAATGATCATACGCACGGCACAGCGGACACACCAGGAACCGCGGTGTTGGCCGTCGAATGGCGCTAGCTGCGCAGCATTTGTGCACCGCCGCCGTCAGAGTCAGCCAGTTTGCCGTGGCATACGGAGCTCCATCGCAGTCTTTAACACTGGTAGCATGCCGCGACAGCGTGGACGTGAACCGTATGTGCAGTTGACGGACTTTGAGCGAGGGCGTATAGTGGGAATGCGGGAGGCCAGGTGGACGTACTGCCGAATTGCTCAACACGTGGGGCGTGAGGTCTCCACAGTACATCGATGTTGTCGCCAGTGGTCGGCGGAAGGTGCACGTGCCCGTCGACCTGGGACCGGACCGCAGCGACGCACGGATGCACGCCAAGACCGTAGGATCCTACGCAGTGCCGTAGGGGACCGCACCGCCACTTCCCAGCAAATTAGGGACGCTGTTGCTCCTGGGGTATCGGCGAGGACCATTCGCAACCGTCTCCATGAAGCTGGGCTACGGTCCCGCACACCGTTAGGCCGTCTTCCGCTCACGCCCCAACATCGTGCAGCCCGCCTCCAGCGGTGTCGCGACAGGCGTGAATGGAGGGACGAATGGAGACGTGTTGTCTTCAGCGATGAGAGTCGCTTCTGCCTTGGTGCCAATGATGGTCGTATGCGTGTTTGGCGCCGTGCAGGTGAGCGCCACAATCAGGACTGCATACGACCGAGGCACACAGGGACAGCACCTTGCATCATGGTGTGGGGAGCGATCTCCTACACTGGCCGTACACCTCTGGTGATCGTCGAGGGTACACTGAATAGTGCACGGTACATCCAAACCGTCATCGAACCCATCGTTCTACCATTCCTAGACCGGCAAGGGAACTTGCTATTCCAACAGGACAATGCACATCCGCATGTATCCCGTGCCACCCAACGTGCTCTAGAAGGTGTAAGTCAACTACTCTGGCCAGCAAGATCTCCGGATCTGTCCTCCATTGAACATGTTTGGGACTGGATGAAGCGTCGTCTCACGCTGTCTGCACGTCCAGCACGATCGCTGGTCCAACTGAGGCGCCAGGTGGAAATGGCTTGGCAAGCCGTTCCACAGGACTACATGCAGCATCTCTACGATCGTCTCTATGGGAGAATAGCAGCCTGCATTGCTGCGACAGGTGGATATACACTGTACTAGTGCCGACATTGTGCATGCTCTGTTGCCTGTGTCTATGTGCCTGTGGTTCTGTCAGTGTGATCATGTGATGTATCTGACCCCAGGAATGTGTCAATAAAGTTTCCCCTTCCTGGGACAATGAATTCACGGTGTTCTTATTTCAATTTCCAGGAGTGTATTTCGCCGCATACAACTTCCGTCCGATTTCGACGAAAGAATTCGTGACTGTGAACTCTCTATTTGGCAGAAACATAAAGAAAAGTAATAACTTCATGAAGGAGTGAGACATACATTCTATATTAAATAAATAGTCCATACACCAATTCCATTTAAATCTGAATTTATGGCAATTAATACATGAACTTACATTACAATGAAGAATTTTAACATGGATGCCGTTTTGACTGGCACTTCTCTTCTCGTAATGACAATAATTCGTTTGACGGTTTCACATACACGTCGCACAATAAATATTCTGCTATGCAGTATTGCACTTTTACTTTACACTAAAATATTATTATTTTAACGATAATTATACGGCGGCAAGACATGCGCGTCCGACACAAGTCACAAGAGACAAGAGAAGAATGAGTAACTGTTCATCGAGAATATCTCGTAAATAAAAAAAAAGAAAATGTGTAAAAGTGTTCTTCTTCTGTCCGTTTTACGCGCCGCGGTTTTCAAAGTCAATAACTCACTGCATCTCTGACGGCGCTTCGACAATAAACAAGTTACGTCACAGGTCGTTCACCTTTTACATTCTCGCAACATTATTTGCTAACTGTAGCTGTTGCCGAGCGACTGCTCGATTAGTGAATGATTTAAAATGATAAGGCAATCACATAATGTTACATTGCCTTCCATGGGAATCTTGGAAATCAAGGAGATTACCAAGATTCACATGTCGCCGTTAACATTATGGGATTGAGTACTTTACAGATTTACATTGATCAAACACAGTATCTGTCATTTGATTATTAGGATTACACAAATATGGTGATCTCTCATTCATAGACTAAGACAATTCTTAAGGTAAAGATACACAAAAAAAATTTAAAAACTAAGGCAGTAAATCTACGGAGTTTACAATGGAGATTATACATTATACTCATTACAGTCTTTTTTTTACAGAGTTCATAACGACCGTCTTTGTGGCCTCAAGTCATTGTCCAGAGATCATAGGCTCTTTGTTCCTGAAAGAAAACACATAGTATTCGTCTTTTTACACACACACAGTTCTCACACATGGAATTTCTCACAAGTGTCCATTTTTATACATATATAATTCTCACACATGGAATTTCTCACACATGTCCATTTTCCATTGCTCGCTAGTTGTCATGATTTTTACGTTTTCATTGTTTGTGTATTTGACAGGTAAGTTAAAATTTGATTCTTCTCCAGGTGAAGCTTATCCCTTGAGAAGTTGGATCACTACATTGCGTTCTCCGAGTAGAAAACTTTTCATCAGCTCTGGCGGGCTTGTCTCACTCTCACGTTACGTACACACGTTACATGTAACAAAAAATAGAAATACCCATTAGTCTAAGAACTAAGCTTAAATCTAATTTTAGGACTTGGGATTCGTAGGAATTTGACTTTGTCAGGGATTCGTAGGAATTTGACTTTGTCACTATTCGCTTGTGGTTTGGCTGTTCGCATTTCATTCACGGGATTTAACATTAGCATAGTATGTGATATGTTGTGAACTCATATAAGAGTCTTTTATTTTGGGAGCGGCTTTCATCGAAAGTCCGTTTCGTCGAACTGCAGCGGGAGTGTTGTGCTAGTACATCACTTTAAATTTAACGCGTTTGTTGCGTCGATAGACGTTGGCACTGGCTGATTGTTAGAGCTGTATCGCAACTCGAGGCGCTCACTAGCCTCCTGGTGGTACTTCAGATTTTCCGCGCACGGTTAAGTGAACATGTTGCGTCGATGGTGTTGTGGTATTTTGTGGTTTGCTGAGCTGGTGCGGAGGGACGAGGATTACCAGGGACAGAGACTCCATTGAAACCATCCCTGCCTCCACATTTTCCAGCCGATTTTGAAGCTTTTAAGGTAGGTTAGCGCTCGCACTTTGCAAAGCAGCTAACACACTTGGTTTCCGATGCACTGCACGTAATCACATCACCGCCTTCGGTTACACAACCGGCCTGTCATTGTTCGTCAGCCTATCTGCACGTTTAACACTTTTTATCTTCATCGTCAATGAAATTATCACTTACTTGTAACAACGATGCATTGCTTCGTCTCTGTGGCAGACTTCCACAGCATTTAAGCCTTCACTTATACACTACTATGTACACAATTTTTTTACAGTTTATAATCAAATAGTTTGTCTCACTTTGAAGCTTGCTAGTTGAAAGCTTTGATTATCATGTCCATTTCAATTTCTGTTACTTTGTTGGTAACTATCTATAACATTTCGCTTTACATTGTTCATCATCTTTCTCTAAAACTAATTATGCTTTTAGTTCACAGTCACACGACATTAGTTTCTCCGATCTGTTAGCAATTATTATTATTGTTATTTTAATTGATTTGAATCATTCTTTCTATTCATTAGATTTATTAAAGTTATCACTGTCATTTCAACAAAAATTCTCTTTTTACAAGATGTGAGGATCAATCAGTCACATTTGATCGCCCTCTCACATGAGAACGGAACACCATTCAAGAAAATATTCAAATTCCTTATCGCGATCTCGGTTTGCGTCTCGGATTGACTTTAAAAGGAAAAATAAAGACATTTGAAAACTAGCTTTTCCCTATTTCGTTCACGCGTTTCCTTTTGAAAATCGTATGCCAAACCAGCCTTCCACGTCAACCGCATTTCTCAATCTGTGACGTCAAGTCTACGGGACGGGTTTAGGCGGGTTAGGATATTTACACAAATTCAGAAGAAAGGCGTAGGTATAATAGTACATAGAAGAAGAAATCTAGCAAACAACTCCTTGTTCCTTATGACTTAGAAATTAATTTTCCTTTGCGCCGTACGTCTGCGTACGCGCTGCACTTAAGAACTAGTTGCGTTGTTTTGCCGGCGGTCTTATTCTCGCGTTGACGCCTGCTTGCACTACACTGCATTGACCTCTATATATGACCTTAAGTCATCATTGCTCTGGCCTTGTCACTTACGCTCTTATACTTGGTATTTATTTCACTTATGCCTTTGAATGTATCTGACCTGCGTATTGCAATTATAATTAATGCTACTTTGTTTATCTAGCTGAAGGATAGCGCTTTCGTGGTCATGTTGGTACTTACAAGTAACTCACATGCTTCGTAAACATTACGTTATTTTAATGCAGAGATGAACCTCTTCCAGATTTTTATGTACATTAGAACTTAATCTGGACATAGCTGATTTAGAAACTAGTTGCTTGTTTTCCTTTTTAGTGGGATCGGGAACCAATAATTGTCAAGCGACCCTTGTCCTTGACGAAAACAAATTTCATTTCTCCATCATTGCTCCTTGAACTTAAAAAAATTTCTTACATACTATGTTTTATTTTCACTTCTTTAGCATTTCATATCGCAGAAGCCGGCTTGTTAGGCACGTCCTTCGCTTTATATTTCATTTTTCTCTTAAATATTATCTCCTTAAAACTAAATCTTAAAGCTAGAGTTCTTGGAGTTGATCACTTTCTTTATTAAATAAGATTTTTTTATTATTTATCAGCTTGCCTGTACTTAAATTACGGCTCAAGATAACATATTTTAAATTCTCTGCTGTATAGCAAGACAGACTCACTGTCGTGTAATTTATTATAAGCAAATTTTTTTTTATTTTTTATTTATTTTTTTTTTTTACGAAGTCAGATCAGTTGTCACTTAGTCACTAGCGGCTAACCTTCTCTTGCCATTATAAAGCTTTCCTTTTGACTTATTCTGTAGCATGATATTTTTTAAGATCAGAGTGATGATATAACCCTTTTATTTTTCCATTAGCGGGATCAGAAATCAGATAACAACCTGTATGCGGTATACGAAGGATCTCGTAAGGTCCCTCAAAAAGACTTTGCCATTTTCGATTTTTGCGTAAGAGCAACGATGGTTTAAAGTGTGTTTTTAGCAAGACCTTTTCACCTACTTTAGAATTTAACACCTTATCTCAGTAC
The DNA here is from genome assembly GCF_023897955.1 of Schistocerca gregaria. Classification (NCBI taxonomy): domain Eukaryota; kingdom Metazoa; phylum Arthropoda; class Insecta; order Orthoptera; family Acrididae; genus Schistocerca; species Schistocerca gregaria. Next base: position 470,621,547 of record NC_064920.1, read on the forward strand.
AAGTACGTCATGGCTAGTCTCTCCGTCGAAGTGGTCGCCCCTATTCTGTCTCACAGCATCACTTAGGGAGCTTTCAGATGCTCAACTTAGTTTTCCTGCTTGTGTGGTTTTGATTGGCCTTCATCATTAGAAAGTTCGACCAATCTGACATTGTGAGAACACTGAGGAACAAAATTACTGTTATGCACTAACCTTGTGTCAAAATGTTGCGTTTGTTCTGGTGTCCAACACATGTTACTGTCTTCCGCGTTTGCGAAAAATACAGGGGGATTGTAATGCCTTCGCGGGGTCTGAAGATTTTTATTACTATTATTATTTCCGGAATTGTTACTGTGAAATCCACCTTCACACTGTGGTTTGCCGTTAAACTGTGTGTTTCTGTACATTCCCTGCGCTTGATTTTTACTAGGCGCGGAGTTGTATTGGTATGAGTGGGCGTTATCAGCTGTTTGTTGCTGCTCGTAATTTGAGTGTTGGCTGCGCGAGTACGGTGCATTCCATTGCGATCCGCTCTGCTGTTGCCAACCTATTTGACTGAAACCATTTCCAAACTTCTGCTTGCACGGTTGATTGCCGTACTGGTTACCACCAGTCGTGTTATTCACCGGATTGAATCGGTTGTGTTGATTATGTCTATTCCTTTTGTGCGGATACCCATTGCCTTTATTTCCGTTTTGCCAATCGTTACTATTTTTGTAACCGTTCCCTGGCTTTTCATAGCCGTTACTCTCGTAATGTTGTGGCCAAGAACTGTGCGGAGGAATCCGCGGTTTGTTAGCTCTCATGTCCTCATAGATCAGGTCTAGAGAATCTAATATCGACAGAAAGGTATCTGGATCTCATCTGGTATGGCTATCAGATTTTCACGAATCGAAATGGGTAATTTAGACTTGAGAATCATAATTACATCTTTACTATTGATAGGGTTATCCCAATACCTGATTTTGCCAAGATATTTTTCGAAGTACTTTCTCAGGCTACTATTCCTGGGGTCAAATTGTTCTGCATTATAGACTTCTTTACGAAGGCGCTTCTGAACACCTTCGCTCCAAAATTTGCTGAGGAAACAGTTCTCAAATTCCTCATACGTTTGACACTTATCAACCATTTCGGTTCCCCATATTGCCAATTCGCCACCTATATATCCGGTAACAAATTGGATACGCTGTCTATCAGTCCACGAATTTGGAAAAATGCCAGAGAATCCACGAAGAAAAACATTTGGGTGGATATTTCGGTTTTCCGGGTTAAAGGTTTGAAAAACCCGATGCTTTATCATGCTTTCTTCCTTCATCATTTTTACTACTGAATCAGATTCTTGGTTTAGGTGACTAACTGGAATATGTGGTGGTGAAGTGTGTTCATTAGATACAACAGGTACTCGGAATTGCCGAAATAATTCATCTTCTTCCTCTGAGGCTAACGAGTTAGGATAATTCGGTCTCTGTATTCGGGAACTACTACTCACTTGTGCCTTCAGGTTATTTAGCTGTTCCGTTACCTCTTGCTTCCAATTTGGTAATTCTTGCTGAAGGGTACGCCTAATGCTACCGAGTTCAGACATTACGGTATCTCTGGAGCTTCCAGGAGCTGACAAGATACCAAGAGTGGTTGCTTTCACAGTCTCTACTAGGTCTTTGTTAATTTTATCTTCGACAAATTTGTCCTTTCCAGCAATCCAGTTCTCATACTTCTCTCTAAATTCTCTCTCATGACTATCTAGCCTCTCCTTTACTTTCGTTTCAGTTTCCAGAGTCAAGTTTGACATTCCCTCGGTTAGTTTTTCTACCTGCGTAGTTACTCTGTCTAATCTGTGGTTAACCGTGGTTACGGTGGAGTCAAGATTCTTGGTTGCGTTTCGGATGTCAGCTGTCTCGCTTTGCATGGTAGCTAAAGTGTCATTCAGTTTAAAAATTATTCCACTTCGCATTTGAGAAACAGCATCCTTAACTTGCTTTGCTACTTCTTTGGCTACGTTTTCTCTAACAGTTTTTATTTCTTCGCTTACTGTAGAAAGTTTATCTTCAAGCGAGGCTAACATTTGTCTATTTTCCTCTTTCATTTGGCGATTTCCGTCCTGCATTATTTGACTTATTTGACTCAGTAGCTGTTTGAATACATCGTCTGTCACTACCCCTGAATTGCTTTCACCTGCCTCCCTTGTAACCGGAATATGGCTACGGGTACTAGTGGCAGAAACTGTGCTGGCATTGTCTAGTTCAGTACAGGTAACAGTATGGTGTGAGGCACCAAAGTGCATAAGATTTCCCACTTCACTTTCTACAATTGTTTCGATTGGTGTCTCAGCCCTACTAATTACCCTGCGGGACCGTAAGCGACGCGACACTTCACTCGTTTCGTTCTGTTCATTCGAATCTAGTGATGACATTTTATCGTCTGCCATAGCTCACTTATTTACAAACAGTAAGTCAATGAAGTTCGTTTGAGCTACGGCCGTCAGCTGTCGACAGAGATGTAATTTATAGGTTGTGAGTCGGTTGTCACTGCTACGTCACAAGATCGGAATGTCGGGAGTTGCACGTCACGAGAACAAGAGACTATTCTGGACCGAAAAGAAAGTATGGCTGCGCAATGGTCAAAATAAATGAAAACTAAGGCTGGTCAGCTCCGTGAATAGGCAGCGGTCATTTAAAAACAAGTGCTATGCAATACACAGCAATGGAATTTAAACAATACGTAAAGAAATTAGCAATCTACTAAATTCAATCTACTGAATTCCAAGCATTTTTACTTCAACTACTAAAGATCGTCACAAATTGATTAATGTCGGATGAAATTAAGGAAGCTTGGCTACGGCTAACTTAATTTTAACTTACGTTACTGATGACTGCCTTGGGCGTTGCAACTAGATTTTCGCACAAATTCGGTTCCAAAAAAAAATCTCTCTTCCGTAATTTACTCTGAATATCTCGTTTCTTCCGCTCAATGGAAATTTTGTTGGATGGTGTTTGATGCCATGCAACAAATAAAAAGCGCAAGATTAGCTACAATTCTTTATGAATATACCCACAATGCGTATCTTACATAAATTTTTATTCCTTTGAGTTTTTTATTCGTGTCCCTGTTCGGGCGCAAATTATAACGATATGTTTACGTAATGTGTATACATAAACATACAGTTATAAATGTCCCCGTTCGTAGTCGCTAATTATAACAATATGTTTCTTTTGTGTTGCAACATATAGCTATAACCAGCGGTGGAAATATATTTGCGAACGCCGACCGTGTGCGGCTGTTTCCTGTTGGATCGTCTGATCAGTCGGAAGTTGCATTGCAGAGGAGAGTAAATGCCTATTCAAAATATAATTATTTTTGGATAGCTCAACATGAATTTCCTAAGGGACCGCAGTTTATCATGCATGTACCAGTAGAATGTGGCGCGGAGAAAATATTTCGCCGCATACAACTTCCGTCCGATTTCGACGAAAGAATTCGTGACTGTGAACTCTCTATTTGGCAGAAACATAAAGAAAATTAAATAACTTCATGAAGGAGTGAGACATACATTCTATATTAAATAAATAGTCCATACACCAATTCCATTTAAATCCGAATTTATGGCAATTAATAGATGAACTTACACTACAATGAAGAATTTTAACATGGATGCCGTTTTGACTGGCACTTCTTTTCTCGTAATGACAATAATTCCTTTGACGTTTTCACATACACGTCGCACAATAAATATTCTGCTATGCAGTATTGCACTTTTAGTATTGCACTTTTACTTTACACTAAAATATTATTATTTTAACGATAATTATACGGCGGCAAGACATGCGCGTCCGACACAAGTCACAAGAGACAAGAGAAGAATGAGTAACTGTTCATCGAGAATATCTCGTAAATACAAAAAAAGGAAAATGTGTAAAAGTGTTATTCTTCTGTCCGTTTTACGCGCTGCGGTTTGCAAAGTCAATAACTCACTGCATCTCTGACGGCGCTTCGACAATAAACAAGTTACGTCACAGGTCATTCACCTTTTACATTCTCGCAACGTTATTTGCTAACTGTAGCTGTTGCCGAGCGACTGCTCGATAAGTGAATGATTTAAAATGATAAGGCATTCACATAATGTTACAATGCCCGAAGCAGGATTCGAACCTGCGATCGTAGCAGCAGCGTGGTTCCCGACTGACGCTCCTAGAACCGACGGTTACCGCGGCCGGCAGAAAATAATTACGTAATCTTAATCTGTTAATTAGTAGGAACATTTTATATGATATGAATCTTCTGTAATAAGTTAATATAACAAGTGTATTGTCAACATTTGATATCTAAGCGTTTATACACGCCTGAACTTATATAGAGATTATAATTCACTCATGTGTTTAATATATAAGAATCTAGGTAATCATTAAAATATGTCATTTGTTTTAGGATGAGAGTTTTAATTGTTAATTAATGAAATAACAATTTTAAACAATGCTGAGTATTGTTAAGAAAGTATAAATACTAACAGCCATATTGGCATGGGGAGTCAGTCTGGTTTTGGGTTTTAAGCACTGAGCATGTAGCTGCTCCTTTTGTATTGTAAGTATTGTATGCCTTTGTAATAATACTTTAATTTTGTTTTGAAAGTATAATAAATGTATTTAAAACATAATACAAGATTAATTTTAAATTTAACTTTTCCCAAGTTCAATGTTACTGAGAACGTAGGACTTCAACTGCGTCAGATCGTCAGAAAGGATGAGTACACAAACATCAATATAAATGTTAACTTAAGGAAAGTTACGTTTTATGCTGTATTCTGGTGATTGGGTTGAAATGTTTGGGGAGTCAGCAGGATGTCGAGGACGTCTCTCATTTAGCGCGAAATGTGCGGATATTAACATGCCAGGGAGAGGGGTGGTTTCATTGACGTTCTTTTTGCCAACCTACAAGGTCCTTCCGGGTCGACTGTCAGCGGCGGTGTGTGTGTGAAATATTTTCCTCTGCCCGATAGGAAAACTGTGTCATTTCAGCGGTGGCTGTCGCTTTTCAGACTTCCATCGCATCGACACCAAAAGAAGGGGTGAAGTGTAAGCAAGAACAGGTGTGATGATCTTCCAATCGTATGACACGTCCGCGGTGGCATTCGGTAGAATCGTGGTGAAATTTGGTGCCAATGTGACATCATTCATCCATCTTACACGTCACATGAACTTTGAGCTCTGGCCTTTTATCGGATGTGTCGACATCTTACTCTTTTAGGGCGACACAGAGGAATGTCGTAGGTACAGTACCTTTGAGCCAAATTTCAAACGTATGCATCGCAATGGGAAAAAATTACAGAGTTTCGAAAAAGTAATCCTTCAGGACTGTTATGCACTGTATATTTCATAAATATTATTGGTCATAAGTTTAATTAAAGGTAACAGGGATCTCTTTAGTAGAAGCAAAGGGCGGGCGGGGCAGGAGGGCTGCAGAACTCATATATTCAATAACGGAGATGAGCAAATTACGTAAATATATTTGACAAGTATTTCAACCTCAAATGTTGAGACTCGCTCTCGTGCTGGTCACAATTGTTATAGTATCACTTGGCCCGTGTCATTCTGGATAGTTCCCCATGTCAATCACGATAATTTGCGTAAAACATTGTACATATATCAAAAAAAGTTTTGCATCACCTGGGTTTCGAGAGTTCCGGAACCTGTACGGAAAACTGGTATAGAGATCAACATAAACATCATTTCCGCACTTTTATTGCTCATGAAAACCACACATTGTATGTTGTACCACCGTACAGCGAGACCTTGAGAGAGGGTGGTCCAGATTGCTATACACGCCGGTACGTCTAACACCTAGTAGCACGTCTCCTTGCATTGATGCCTTCCTGTATTCGTCATGGCATACTATCCACAAATTCATAAAGGCACTGTTGGTCCAGATTGACCCACTTCTCAACGGCGATTCGACGTAGATCCCTCAGAGTGGTTGGTGGGTCACGTCGTCCATAAACAGTTTTTTCAGTCTATCTCAGGCATGTTCGATAGGGTTCATGTCTGGAGAACATGCTGGCCACTCTATTCAAGTGATGTCGTTATCCCGAAGGAAGTCATTCACAAGGTGTGCACGATGGGGGCGCGAATTGAAGATGAATGCCTGCCAGTACACTGCCGTATGGTTGCACTATCGTTCGGAGGATGACATTCACGCATTGCACAGCCATTACGGCACCTTCCACGACCACTAGCGGCGTACGTTGGTCCCACATAATGCCACCCCAAAACAGCTGGGAACCTCCACTTTGGTCCACTCGCTGGACACTTGTGTCCAAGGCGTTCAACCTAACAGGGTTGCTTCCAAACACGTCTCCGACAAGTGCCTTGTTGAAGGCATATGCGACAGTCACGGTAAAGAGAACGTGATACCAATCCTGAGCGGTCCATTCGGCATGTTGTTGGGCCTGTCCGTACCGCGCTGCATGGTGTCCTGGTTGCAAAGATGGACCTCGCCATGGACGTCGGGAGCGAAGTTGCGCATCATGAAACCTATTGCGCATAGTTTGAGTCGTAACACGACGTCCTGTGGCATCAAGAAAAGCCTTATTCAACATGGTGGCGTTGCTGTCAGGGTTCCTCCGAGCAATAATCCGTAGGTAGCGGTTATCCATTGCAGTAGTAGCTCTTGGGCGAATTGAGCGAGGGGTGTCATTGACACTTCCTGTCTCTCTGTATCTCCGTCATGTCTGAACAACATCGCTTTGGTTCACTCCAAGATGCCTGGACACTTCCCTTGTTGAAAGCCCTTCCTGGCGCAAAGTAACAATGCGGACGCGATCGAACCGAGGTATTGACCTTCCGGGCATAGTTGAACCACAAACACGAGCCGTGTACCTCCTTCCTGGTGGAATAACTGGAACTGATCGGCTGTCGGACCTCCTCCGTCTAACACGCGCTCCTCATGCATGGTTGTTTTCATCTTTGGGTGGGTTTAGTGACATCTGTGAACAGTCAAAGGGACTGTGTTGGTGATACAATATCCACAGTCAATGTCTATCTTCAGTAGTTCTGGGAACCAGGCTGATGCAAAAAAAAATTGATGTGTGTATATGAGGGTACTGTTCCTTAATCTGCACATTCGATAGTTAACTATAATCACATGGCTATTTGTTTACTGATTATTTATCACAACCTTATCTTCCATATTATTAATTAACAGTCACATGCTCATCATGATTCGCCTACTTTCCACATCTTCTAAATGTATCTCACATTTGTCGTTCATCAATATTCCTCAGATTAGCATTTCTAAACATACTATTCGCTCCACTGAAAACATACACATGCTAAAATCTACAGTCTGCAACTCTGAACGGGTGTCAATCTCTCGAAAAATGGATCAAGATTAAGAATTAAGTTAGCCCTGTTCTGTACTACATACACTATAAAAACGAAATTTCTCTAGTAAAATGTTACGTTGAGACAATAAGTCTCAGGTGATACCACCTGCTGTAATTTTGTAAAATTGTGTTAAATGGTCAGTGATTGTACTGTCCAAGATAACTTGACCATTTCATTAATGCTGACGAAAGTGGAGAAAGTGAGCACTACACTTCGTTCATGGTAAGAATAAACCTGTGTCAGCAGTATTAGGGCAAAGTTCGTTCTAACACATTTTGTTAGTGTGGGGTGCATACATTTAGGGGCAATCATACATTCAGGGCAAACCTATTGTTCTCTTTCAATTGGCAGGTTCTTAGCCATAGTTCTGCTAAGTGGATTATGACTCCTTGGGGATAATCCATACTTCTGAGAAACCCCATCCCTCCCCCTTCCCCATTTCCTCCTCATTCTACCCAACTCTCAAGGAACTCCCCTCACTGTTGCAAGTACCCTTCCAGTCCCTTGTTATTTGAATCAGACCCTCTCCACACTCTGTGGAAATGGAAATGAGCGTTTGATGTCATTGGCCGGGAGGCCCCTTGCGGGGCAGGTCCGGCCACCTTCGTGGAGGTGTTATTACATTTGACGCCACATTGGGCGACCTGCATGCTGGATGGGGATGAAATGATAACGAAGACATCACAACACCCAGTCCCTGAGCGAAGAAAATATCCGACCCAGCCGGAATCGAACCCAGGCCCGTAGAATGGCAATGCACCACGCTGACCACTCAGCTATACACTGTGATACACTGATGTCCAAGAAGATTCTCGACGTTAATGTTACGCACCAGCGGACGGGAAATGACAGTTACACAGAATCACTGCATAAATACTTTTGTTCCTGTAGTGCAGTTAAATGCAAGTTCTCCAAAATTTACCTAAAGTGCACATGCAGAAATAATACAAGATTAACAAACATTAACACTAGAAGCAGCAAATTTCAAAAGCAAACTGCTCTCGCCTCTAAATGAATCTAATAGTTAGCTTACCTAAGACATAAAATTTCAGTTCTTGAAATTTTCGAGGCCAGGGCAATGAATAACCAATTTATTCAAACATTGAATGTAGGGTTAAGAAATACACTCCTGGAAATTGAAATAAGAACACCGTGAATTCATTGTCCCAGGAAGGGGAAACTTTATTGACACATTCCTGGGGTCAGATACATCACATGATCACACTGACAGAACCACAGGCACATAAGACACAGGCAACAAAGCATGCACAATGTCGGCACTAGTACAGTGTATATCCAACTTTCGCAGCAATGCAGGCTGCTATTCTCATATGGAGACGATCGTAGATATGCTGGATGTAGTCCTATGGAACGGCTTGCCATGCCATTTCCACCTGGCGCCTCAGTTGGACCAGCGTTCGTGCTGGACGTGCAGACCGCGTGAGACGACGCTTCATCCAGTCCCAAACATGCTCAATGGGGGACACATCCGGAGGTCTTGCTGGCCAGAGTAGTTGACTTACACCTTCTAGAGCACGTTGGGTGGCACGGGATACATGCGGATGTGCATTGTCCTCTTGGAACAGCAAGTTCCCTTGCCGGTCTAGGAATGGTAGAACGATGGGTTCGATGACGGTTTGGATGTACCGTGCACTATTCAGTGTTCCCTCGACGATCACCAGAGGTGTACGGCCAGTGTAGGAGATCGCTCCCTACACCATGATGCCGGGTGTTGGCCCTGTGTGCCTCGGTCGTATGCAGTCCTGATTGTGGCGCTCACCTGCACGGCGCCAAACACGCATACGACCATCATTGGCACCAAGGCAGAAGCGACTCTCATCGCTGAAGACGACACGTCTCCATTCGTCCCTCCATTCACGCCTGTCGCTACACCACTGGAGGCGGGCTGCACGATGTTGGGGCGTGAGCGGAAGACGGCCTAACGGTGTGCGGGACCGTAGCCCAGCTTCATGGAGACGGTTGCGAATGGTCCTCGCCGATACCCCAGGAGCAACAGTGTCCCTAATTTGCTGGGAAGTGGCGGTGCGGTCCCCTACGGCACTGCGTAGGATCCTACGGTCTTGGCGTGCATCCGTGCGTCGCTTCGGTCCGGTCCCAGGTCGACGGGCACGTGCACCTTCCGCCGACCACTGGCGACAACATCGATGTACTGTGGAGACCTCACGCCCCACGTGTTGAGCAATTCGGCAGTACGTCCACCTGGCCTCCCGCATGCCCACTATACGCCCTCGCTCAAAGTCCGTCAACTGCACATACGGTTCACGTCCACGCTGTCGCGGCATGCTACCAGTGTTAAAGACTGCGATGGAGCTCCGTATGCCATGGCAAACTGGCTGAGACTGACGGCGGCGGTGCACAAATGCTGCGCAGCTAGCGCCATTCGACGGCCAACACCGCAGTTCCTGGTGTGTCCGCTGTGCCGTGCGTGTGATCATTGCTTGTACAGCCCTCTCGCAGTGTCCGGAGCAAGTATGGTGGGTCTGACACACCGGTGTCAATGTGTTCTTTTTTCCATTTCCAGGAGTGTATTAATATGCTCTTTCAGGCTTCAATTTCAAGAACTGAATATAAAAAAAATTATAGGAAAATGTCACAAAGAATACAAATTTAGGTTGCGAGTCATCTCCAGGCGAGTTATTGTGTCGGCGTCACATATAGCAGACTACTGGTAGTAGAGATCCAAGACGTCACTTCGATAATTGACCAAGATTGGCCATAAGCAAGTGGCAACAAATGGCTGAAATTCAATTACAGACACACATAACAAAACAATAGATTTATCAGGTTTTGGTGAGTACGTAAGAAAATCTGGGGCGGGAGTGGAGACAAGCGTTAGCGAGTGCAGCCAAGCAGCAACCAGTCAAAGAACTAGCATGCAGAGGTGACACGAGTATGCAAATGCAACGCAACGCATAAACCGGGCAGGCCAGTACAGGAAACACAAGAAAGTACTCAGCACAACCTGGAAGGCAAGGTAGGTATCCAACCTAATGCCCGAATTCGAAAATTTTTGGCAGGCATTAGATAAAAACACTCATTTCACTCTTACCACTTAAAACACAACACTATAAGGTAAAGCGACCAGAAATCTGGTAAAAATTCGTCAAATCTGCTTGAACAGTAACCCCTCATTAGTTTATCAAACGATCTTTAATTGCAAAACATGTCGTCATTCTTGTTGCCTACCCTGATCCTTTTATAACTATACTCCATCACACCATGCGTCGGCAGGCCCAACGGTACTGACCTACCGCTGTGTATTCCTCAGCAACAGGCGTCACTGCAAGCACATGTGGATGGCCGTGTGGCGAGCACAACGATCTTCGGGCAGTTGTCGGTTTTCGTGACTGGAGCAGCTGCTTGTCAGTCAAATATCTCCTTAATTTGCCTCACAAGGGCTGAGTACATCCTGCATGCCAAAAGCGCTCGGACAGTCACCCATCCAAGTACTAGCCAAGCCCGACAGCAGTGAGCTGACAGGAACCGGTGTTACCACTCTGGCAAGGCCGTTGACCTTTTATAACTGCTCGAAACTTTAATTCATTCATAGGATAGCCACGTAATAACAAGCCCAACCAAAGCGGCCATTAATTCAACAAATTAACACCATGACGACAGGCAATTCACCGTCGTAATTTAGCACTTGGAGTTCAGTTTAAATTAGGAACAAGCGAGGCATCTGCGGCACGTGGTCACATCAGAGATTCCAAACACAAAGGGCTCACAAGGTGAGACAAGTATCAGAAATATGTTGCACATGCAACATTATGCTTTCACCATGGTCACTTCAGAAAAGCACCAGCTATTGGCAACTGTCGACGTAAGAAAATACCGTCCGGCGGAGCGCACTGGCCACTTCGCAGGCCGCACTGCACGTCCACAGCGTTGTCGCGTCGCGGCGATACGGCCACGCAAGAGTACCACTCTGGCTCTCGCTGTAAGCGCTGCCAGCTTGTGCCTAAGCCAGCCCAAGACGTTGTAGCAGGCAGGAAATGTCCGTTGTTAACCGGTGTCCGTTCCTTACTGACCGAGGATCGGAACCGTACCTTCCAGCTCCGCGAAAACGGCCAGCAGGCGGCGCTGCCACCCAGACCTAACTCGCAGCGGGATGCAGCACAAACGTGCGAATCGATGTATCGCCGGCGAGCCACCAGGTTGTGAGTGCACTTTTCCAACGCTCCTTCTGGATCGTTTTGTACTCTTTCATGCCCTTATTTAAATTCAGCAACCCATTTATTCACAGAGGAAAATAAAGAAGACTCCCCACACACTTTTATCAGTCCCGAATGATATTTCGGCAGGGGACAAACCACCTATTGCAAAAAACTTCAGCACTGATCGGCACTCAGTTTTGTCCATTACTCAGAATTCACACGTATCGCATATTACTCAGACAGCTGCTACTGGACGGAATGAAGTTGCAGTTTTACACGGAACATGTAGAAAGTTGTACCAAGCTTGAAATAAAGCACCTTATGCTGGGATCCATGGTCGAGGCCGAGTACTACCGAACACCCCTGGATAAGCTCTTCGTCCATATAAATAGCAATGTATCAAATAAAATAACTTCAGTGGTATGAAGCCTTGCTTTACAATAGACCATTCCCCAGCATCCTGTACTTATGGTAGACTGAAGACTACCTTTGTTCCTCTTGCAGTTGGTGAGCGTGCTGGCCTCGCATTCCGAAATCATGCTGAGGTCCAATCGCCGTGGAGACGCCAAGCAGACGGCAGCTATCTTGCTGTCGATGGTGAGCGGCATCGAGTTGGAGCAACGGAAGGCTGGTTCCATCCCACTGGAGGTACGGTGGAGTGTGCCACTGGATTCACTTTACCAGTCGTCCTGTTACCCAGTCGTGAACAGCTATTTAAGAATAACCAGCTTCACCTAATTCTCATCTACGCAAGTTGCTACGAAGTGCGTGTTAAAAAACACATTTTTTTACTAATTAATTATGGTTTATAAAAGTTTGATGCACGGATGGGATATCGGAGGAACGATTACATACATTCTGCGGTGGCCCGGTGTAATGTTAAGCTCTCTCTATACAGCTTATGCGTTTTCGTGGACTTACTTGTTGAAGAATGCTGGTTCTGCTTTCTTGCAGCGTCGATGTCTTCTGCTAGCACCGGATTCTTCTCCGAAGATTTCACGGCTAGGAAGGGGAAATTTTCACTCTCTCGCTCTCTCTCTTCTTCTTTAAAAAATACGCTACTCTTGGAACATCATTCAATGCACCAGAATACATTTATTTCCACTTTGTACAAAAAAAAAAAAAAAAAAAAAAAAAAAAAAAAAAAAATAAACTTTATGACGTAAGCCCACACATTCCCGGGCACCCAGAATCAGTTAATTACACGTTTTTGAACACAATTAATACATTAGCTTTTATCGTGGCTGACTACCCATGTCCACTCCACGTACTCTCAACAGCAATTCAACGTCTAATAAACAGTCACTATTTCGAGTCTCTCTATTTGTTTTTGTAACAATACAATGCTACATTACTCTTTGCAGCAGGCCACGGAGCTTCTGGGCCGTATTTGCTTATTCTTGCCAGCGCTGACGAATTATCTCCCTTCCAGTTTCGCCTGCACAAACAATAAATGGCTGCAGTATCCCATGTTCATCCTTACACCCTGCTTTAATATAACGCGTGTTCTAAACGGCTGGAACACAAGTGTCGCCAGACTTTCGTAAAATTCTGGGAGCACTACAATTCCTTGACACAGGAGTTTAATATATGAAGTAAATAGTATTTGAGGATTCAATTGTTGGGATTTTTCCTGGGGTTTCACAACATGACGCCTCTATTCGTGTCTATGAGTTCAGATTTTTCAGCATTTGTCTTGTAGTATATCGCCACTCAAACTAATCCGTGTATGTCTGTGGTGGCATATGCTCAATTTTCCTGTCAGTCCAACAAAAGTAGATCCCACGTATTATATCATTATTTCAGTAAATGTTATAGGATCATTTAGTTACCAATCTACACTGCAGACAAAGTTCGTTATACTGGTATTCCAGCAATAACTACTTGCAGTACCTCTCTGCACATTTCCTTCGTATGCAGTCGCATTACGAACCCTGCTCATACATGTGACGTTACTGACACTAGCAGTGACAGAGTGATAATACAACCGAAATATTCTACATTTTAATTTTTTATTAACAGTAGAGCTTTACTTTGCTCTATATCTAGAGCCATTTATCAATCTTAGCATCATGCGAAAGGGTGATTGCATAATTCTGTTTATGATAATACACATATGAAAAGGTGTAAAGAATAGCTGTTTACAATGTAGTACCACAGTAGTGTAGATGTAGGTGAAGCCGAGACGAACAAATTGATACAGAACACTTGTAGTCTATCAAGCTGAGAAACAGGCTCAAATTGGCCTACAAAATGCACCTAAACTATAGCGCTTGCACAAGACATTGACTAAAATCATACTTGAATATTAAAAGTCCCGGTTTCTTTCACTTAGAAAATGTAAAATTGTCATTCGTGTAAATTTTACCTCACAATATTATAAATTTTAACAGTATAAAATGAACCATTGAATAGTTTTATTGGTCTGGCCTTCTTACTACAAACCTACTGTGACTAACGGATAAGTTTAGACTGAATTGTAAACGCAATTAGTATTTGCACAATATTTACAAAAGTGTTTCTTTCTTTCATTATCTGTACAGGATAGTTTAAGGATGTTAACGAAGTAGCCAACTAAGCAGGTAGCGTAAAAGACCGAGAGGATATTGAAAATCTCAGTGGTCTCATGCGCACTGTTACTTGGGTGGCTTTTGTAGGGCAATTAACGAAGTTATTTCCTGGCTTGATAGAACGAAAGTGCCTTACATCAAATTGTTTGTCACAGATTCCCCTACACCACTGTGGCATGTTGTAGATAGCTATCATGTGCACTGAGTACATAACGCGTCATCAGAAAGAAGTCCCAATTTATAATTAATATCACCTGCCTCCATCCTTATACAAAATGAAATATATTGCTTATTTGAGACACACATAAGTTATTTTTGTATCTGTAGATAACTCCATATTCAGTCCACGATTTACCTGTGAAGAGGCTTTTAATCATGTCACAAGTCTGGCTACATACACGAGGGTGTGCTAACAAGTATTGCCTACAAATGTTTTATTCTGTTCTCAATATCGGTTGAGGTATTATATGTCACGCATATTACACGGTCGACTTTCTAGCTTCTCTGGCGCATGCTGCAACTTTCTGTCTTGAGGGTTCCAAACTGTAGCGTGAGGTAAGGCAGTGTATAATGTACCTATGCCAGTGCGTGAGAAACAACAGAAAACTGAAAGCACGAATTCGAAGAGGTCATCCACATATGGAGCAACCCTCCTACAGTATGACAATGCCAGACCACACACGAGCGCTGCGATATGTGCAACGATTCGACGCCTTGCACTCACTGGCATCGGTCACCGCTTTACAGTCCCGACTTGGGCCCATCCGATTTTCATCTGTTTCCAAAAGGACACCCGGAATCTGATTGTCTGGAGTAGCAATGTCTTCAGTGACGAGTCCCACTTTGAACTGAGTCCTGATCACGAGCGAACACGTGCCTGGAGACGCCCCAGACAGCAATGAGATACCAGCCTGACTGTCGTCCGCCATACGGCCCAACAACCAGAGGTGATGGTCTGGGGTAGGGTGTCCATTGGTTCCGTTTTTCCCGGAACAGTCCCGTTTTTTACCAAAATGTCCCGCCGTCCCGAAAGTTTTTTTGGGGACGCTCAAAAGTCCCGTTTTTTTTATGATTCAGCTTGGTTGGAGTGTTCTGCTATACTGGTTGTTCGACTTGCTATTAACTGCGCAATTATTTACGCTAGGAAGCGTGTGATGACTTTCAGCATACCCCAAACATGTACCGAACTGTCAAAAATCGCAAGTAATTTTAAACTCACTATAGGTTACGAATAACAACGAAGATTCTTCTCTTCTAAATCGATCCACTGAATCCGTCCCGAAAGTTTTTTTGGGGACGCTCAAAAGTCCCGTTTTTTATGATTCAGCTTGGTTGGAGTGTTCTGCTATACTGATTGTTCGACTTGCTATTAACTGCGCAATTATTTACGCTAGGAAGCGTGTGATGACTTTCAGCATACCCCAAACATGTACCGAACTGTCAAAAATCGCAAGTAATTTTAAACTCACTATAGGTTACGAATAACAACGAAGATTCTTCTCTTCTAAATCGATCCACTGAATCCGTCCTTTCGGTCCAGAGATACTCTGCATGACTGATACTTACTCTCTGGCTTTCGTCACCACACTGTTAATATTTTGCACTGTGCAATCACTGTTTCATTATTCCAAAACAAAAGAGTAATTTTAACAGCAATATAAAATGCGAGGTGGAAGGTCTGACATTGTGAATCACATTAAGACGAAGAAACATCGCATGAGTGATCAAACGTAAAGAGCAAATAAATGCGTGAGTAATTACTATATAAACTTAAAATCAGTAACAGAAATGGATAGGCAGTTGGCAGAACAAGAAACTACGTTTGCATACCACAGTGCAATGCATAACCATAGCTTTAAGTCAATGCACTGTACTACAGCAGTTGTTAAAAAACTTTTCAATCCTGAATTCACATGTGGACACACAGAATGTAATGCAATCATTTCAAATGTTATTGCACCGTATGCAGCTCAGCAGGTTTTAAATGAACTGAAAAGTGCTCGATTCATTTCTGTAATGATTGATACATCGAATCATCTGGATTTGAAGCTGATTCCTCTCCTTATCAGGTATTTTCACCCTGAAAGTGGCACCACGGTGAAAGTACTCGAATTGGTTAATTTAGCTGGAGAAACTTCAGATTTACTTCAGAATTAGGTGCTGGAGGTTTTAAAGAAACATGATGTTGAGGGAAAGGTGATTGCAGTTTCTGCAGACAACATTAACACTATTTTTGGCGGTAATCAGAGGAAAGGAAAAAAAATTTGTTCTATAAACTGCAACAGAACACAGTGAATAATATCGTAGGTGTTGGCTGTCCAGGACATGTGGAGCACAATTCCTTACAAACTGGCTCACATTGCCTACCCATCGACTGCCAGTTAATTGTAAACAAAATGTACCAGCATTTCCACATATATACAGTAAGGGTTGAATCTCTGAAGTCATTCTGCAAGTTTACTGAAACTGAATACAAAATTGTACTTGGGCACAGCAAGACAAGGTGGCTATCTCTGCTACCAGCACTGGAAAGAACTGTAGAGATATTTCCTGCTTTGAAATCACATTTCATTTCTCTTGATAAGTGTCCTGTTATCTCTAACAATTCTTTGATAACCCTGTGTCTATTGTTCTTCTACATTTTCTTGTTAGCCAGCTAAAACCTTTCTCCACAACAATTAAATGTATTGAGAAACACGAAATCACAATAGTGAAAGTTTATCAGGAAATAAACAAATTATTGGGCAAATTACAATGTAGAAAAGCTGAAATATTACTCACATCCTTTGTACATGAGACTCTGATGAGCTGGAAGAAGAGGGTGCAATTACTGTTGAACAATTTCATCTTTATGCTGACCTCTTCTATGACTCTTGCATTGAATATATTAAAGAACGGTGTTTACCATTTCTCACACCTTTTAAAGCATTTGTCTGGGTTAATACTGAAAAGGAGCAGCTACAGTGGAAGGATATTCAGGACTGTTGTGTTTTTGTTAAAAGTATTGTACCAAATTTTCCTGTTGATGAAGACGAACTGTTCGATGAATTTTCATGTGCACAGAACTTCATAAAAAGTGAAGAAGGAGACAAAGAAAGTGTTAGTGCAACGTGGTGTAAAATATTTGCTTATTTAAAAGGTAAAAACATTAACATGAAAAACATGATTATTTGGTGGAGTTTTGTCTGGCAATTCCTGGGTCAAATGCTGCTGTGGAACGTGTGTTTTCGTTAGTGAACTCTTTGTGATCAGATGAAAAAAAAAACAGAATGAATGTTGAAACTGTGAGGGCCTTGCTCAGTGTCAAAACACACTTTAATGGTGTATCGTGTACTGACTTTTATGATACAATTTGAAACGAAAATGCACTTCATGATAAAGTACATAAAAGTAAAAATAACGGTGATAGTGTGGCAGAATAATTTTAAAAAGTGATCTGGGATCATCTGAGTGCACGTTGTAAAGGTAAACTTGTATGTGTATTAAATTTAGTCAATACAATATTTATGTCCCGTTTTTTTCTTCATTGTCCCAGGTTTTTCTCTAATTTATTTTAAATGTCCCCTTTTCAATGAAAATGAAATGGACACCATAGTCTTGGGTGCCATTTCTTTTCATAGCAGAACCCCTTAGATCTGCGGCACCCTTGCAGCGCAGTGGTACGTCGACAATATTCTACACCCGATTTTGTTGGTTTCCCTTCATGGCAAGTCATGCTGAGCTTACATTTGGGTAGAACAATGCCCTTCTGCACACAGCGAGAGTTTCTGCTTCATGTCTTCGTGCCTGCCAAACCCTGTCTTGGCCAGCAACGTCGCTGCATCTCTCCCCAATTGAGAACGTTTGGAGCATTATGGGCAGGGCCTACCAACCATCTCGGGATTTCGACGATCTGACGCGCTAATTGGACAGAATTTGGCACGATATCCCTGAGGCGGACATCCAACAACCCTCTCAAACAATGCCAAGAAAAATAACTCCTTACATAAGGGTCAGAGATTCACCAACGTATTGTTGACTTGTTCAGTTTGTGAAAGGCCTTCCTCTTGAATAAATTATCCAGTTTTTCTAAACTCGTAATAGTTTGTTTGTATGTACATGTACATCATATATATCGATTACCGTCCCATTTGGATAATTCCTTTCTGTTACGCAGTTTTTATACATACATGGTGGTCAGGAAAAGTCTTAAACACTTGAAGGGATGTTACTGACCAGTTTGTACAGAGACATAAATGTTCAGAAAAAATGTGATACATTGCGCCGTCTACAAGTTATTTCGCACTGAAGCTAGCCAAACAGGTCGCCGCACTCGCAAATTCAAGTTTTACCTAACCAAATAAAGCACTCGTTGGGCAACATCGTCCCTGGCAGGCCGCTTGAATGTGAGCGCGTAACGCCCCGACTGGATAATTTGAATGTTAAATAACTCGGAAACGGCGCAACCTACCGAATTTTTTTCTTAATGTTTATGTCTCAGTACAATCTGTCTGCAACATCCGTACAAGAGTTTCAGACATTTTCTGACCACCCTGTATATATACACAGAACCGCCAAAGAAACTGGTACAGGCCAGCGTGTTCATATACAGAGACGTCTAAAGAGGCAGAAAACCTCGCTGCGATGGGCAAGAAGTGTATGAAACAAGTGTCTGGCGCAGTTGTTAAATCTGTCACTGATGCAAAAATGGCCGGTTATCAAGACTAAAAGGAGTTTGAATATAGTGTTCTAGTTGGCACCAGAGTGATGGGACGCAATATCTCCGAGGTAACGATGAAGTGGGGATTTTCCCGTTTCACAATTTCAAGAGTGTACCGTGAATATCAGGGACCCGGTAAAACATCAAATCTCCGGCATTGCTGCGCTCGGGAAGAGATCCTGCAAGAACAGGACAAGTGACAACTGAAGAGAATCGTTCAAAGTGACAGAAGTGAAACCCTTTCGCAAATTATTGCAGTTTTCAATGATGGGCCTTCAACAAGTGTCAGCGTGCGAACCATCATAAATATGGACTTCTCGAGCCGAGAGCCCACTCGTGTACCCTCGATGACTGCACAACACAAAGCGTAATGCCTCGCCTGGGCCAGTCAACACCGACATTGGACTGTTGACGACTGGAAAAATGTTGCCTGGTCGGATGAGTCTCGTTTCAAATTCTATGGAGCCGTTGGACGTGTACGGGTATGGAGTCATGAATCCATGGAACCTGCATGTCAGTAGGGGACTGTCCAAGCTGGTAGCAGCTCTGTGATGGCGTAAGGTGAGTGCAGTTGGAGTGATATGGGTCCCCTGATAAATCTAGATACGACTCTGACAGGTAATACGTACGTAAGCATCCTGTCTGATCACCTGCATGCATTCATGTCCATCGTGCATTCCGACGTACTTGGGTGATTTCAGCAGGACAATGCGACACCCCACACCTCTACAATTGCTACAGAGTGACTCCAGGAACAGTCTTCTGAGTTTAAACACTTCCACTGGGCACCAAGTACCCTAGACATGAACTTTATTGAGCATATCTGGGATGCCTTGCAACCTGCTATTCAGAAGAGATCTCCAGCCCTACGTACTCTTACGAATTTATGGACAGATCTGCAGGATTTATGGTGTCGGTTTCCTCCAGCACTACTTCACACACTTTGATCGAATCCATATCACGTCGTGTTGCGGTACTTCAGTGTGCTCGAAGGGGTCCTAAACGGTATGAGGCAGGAGTACCAGTTTCTTTGGCTCTCCAGTGTATAACTCTCACAAATATTCTGCTCTCAATGTTCAAAGATCAGCAACAAGCAGTCGATAGATATCAGTTTGCTTCTTTTTGGTGAAAACTCTTTCTAACCTTAAATTTGATTTTAACTTTGTTGCCAGATGCCATCCCTGATGCCACAATAATCAGTTAACCTAAGGGGGGAGGGTACTGAGTGTTTGCCTTTGTGGGACCAGCCGAGCATTTGTATAAACAAGTGTGGAAAGACATTTAAAAACCATACTAAATTGGATTACGAAGAGTGCACGCACAATATTCTGGTCAGTAGATACACAATGGGCTGAGCAAATATATTTTATTTATTTATTTATTGTTTCGTGGGACCACATTAAGGAGAAGTCTCCATGGTCATGGAACGAGTCAATACATGAAATTATAACACGATTGTAGAAACAGATAAAATGAAATATAAGAAACATATTCAGGCGACAAGTAGTTAGTTTAAATAAAGAAAATCAAGAATGTGACACTGGAATTTGCTTAATTTTTAGCTCTTCCAGGAGCTCCTCGACAGAATAGAAGGAGTGGGCCATGAGGAAACTCTTCAGTTTAGACTTAAAAGAGTTTGGGCTACTGCTAAAATTTTTGAGTTCTTGCGGTAGCTTATTGAAAATGGATGCAGCAGAATACTGCACTCCTTTTCGCACAAGAGTCAAGAAAGTGCTTTCCACATGCAGATTTGATTTCTGCCTAGTATTAACTGAGTGAACGCTGATAACTCTTGGGAATAGGCTAATATTGCTAACAACAAACGACATTAAACAAAATATATACTGTGAGGGCAATGTCAGAATTCCCAGACTATTGAATAGGGGTCGACAAGAGGTTCTCCAACTTACACCACATATAGCTCGAACAGCCCGTTTTTGAGCCAAAAATACCCTTTTTGAATCAGAAGAATTACCCCAAAAAATATTACCATACGACATAAGCGTATGAAAATATGCGAAGTAGACTAGTTTTCGTGTTGAAGTGTCACTTATTACAGATACTGTTCTAATGGTAAATAAAGCGGCATTTAGTTTCTGAACAAGATCCTGGACATGGACTAGTTTTCGTGTTGAAGCATCACTTATTTCAGATGCTGTTCTAATGGTAAATAAAGCGTCATTTAGTTTCTGAACAAGATCCTGGACATGGGCTTTCCACAACAGCTTGCTATCTATCTGAACGCCTAGGAACTTGAACTGTTCCGTGTCGCTTATAATATACCCATTCTGTCTGATCAAAATATCGATTCTTGTTGAATTGTGAGTTAGAAACTGCAAAAACTGAGTCTTACTGTGATTTAGCATCAAATTGTTTTCCACAAGACACGTACTTATTTCATGACCTACATTATTTGATACTGTTTCAATATTACACACAAGATCCTTCACTACCAAGCTGGTGTCATCAGCAAACATAGAAAACAGAAATACACTCCTGGAAATGGTAAAAAGAACACATTGACACCGGTGTGTCAGACCCACCATACTTGCTCCGGACACTGCGAGAGGGCTGTACAAGCAATGATCACACGCACGGCACAGCGGACACACCAGGAACCGCTGTGTTGGCCGTCGAATGGCGCTAGCTGCGCAGCATTTGTGCACCGCCGCCGTCAGTGTCAGCCAGTTTGCCGTGGCATACGGAGCTCCATCGCAGTCTTTAACACTGGTAGCATGCCGCAACAGCGTGGACGTGAACCGTATGGGCAGTTCACGGACTTTGAGCGAGGGCGTATAGTGCGCATGCGGGAGGCCGGGTGGACGTGGGAGGCCGGGTGGACGTACCGCCGAATTGCTCATTACGTGGGGCGTGAGGTCTCCACAGTACATCGATGTTGTCGCCAGTGGTCGGCGGAAGGTGCACGTGCCCGTCGACCTGGGACCGGACCGCAGCGACGCATGGATGCACGCCAAGACCGTAGGATCCTACGCAGTGCCGTAGGGGACCGCACCGCCACTTCCCAGCAAATTAGGGACACTGTTGCTCCTGGGGTATCGGCGAGGACCATTCGCAACCGTCTCCATGAAGCTGGGCTACGGTCCCGCACACCGTTAGGCCGTCTTCCGCTCACGCCCCAACATCGTGCAGCCCGCCTCCAGTGGTGTCGCGACAGGCGTGAATGGAGGAACGAATGGAGACGTGTCGTCTTCAGCGATGAGAGTCGCTTCTGCCTTGGTGCCAATGATGGTCGTATGCGTGTTTGGTGCCGTGCAGGTGAGCGCCACAATCAGGACTGCATACGACCGAGGCACACAGGGCCAACACCCGGCATCATGGTGTGGGGAGCGATCTCCTACACTGGCCGTACACCTCTGGTGATCGTCGAGGGGACACTGAATAGTGCACGGTACATCCAAACCGTCATCGAACCCATCGTTCTACCACTCCTAGACCGGCAAGGGAACTTGCTGTTCCAACAGGAAAATGCACATCCGCATGTATCCCGTGCCACCCAACGTGCTCTAGAAGGTGTAAGTCAACTACCCTGGCCAGCAAGATCTCCGGATCTGTCCCCCATTGAGAATGTTTGGGACTGGATGAAGCGTCGTCTCACGCGGTCTGCACGTCCAGCACGAACGCTGGTCCACTGAGGCGCCAGGTGGAAATGGCATGGCAAGCCGTTCCATAGGACTACATCCAGCATCTCTACGATCGTCTCCATAGGAGAAAAGCAGCCTGCATTGCTGCGAATGGTGGATATACACTGTACTAGTGCCGAAATTGTGCATGCTCTGTTGCCTGTGTCTATGTGCCTGTGGTTCTGTCAGTGTGATCATGTGATGTATCTGACCCCAGGAATGTGTCAATAAAGTTTCCACTTCCTGGGACAATGAATTCACGGTGTTCTTATTTCAATTTCCAGGAGTGTATTTTTGAATCACCTGTAATACTAGAAGGCATATCATTTATATAAATAAGAAACAGCAATGGCCCCATCATCGATCCTTGCAGAACGCCCCACTTAACAGTGCCCCATTGGGACTGAACATCACTACCACTCTCAATATTGCGGAGAATTACCTTCTGCTTTCTGTTCTTAAAGTAAGAGGCGAACCAATTTTAAGCTACTCCCCTTACTCCATAATGGTCCATCTTCTGCAGTAATATTTTGTGATCAACACAGTCAAAAGCTTTCGTTAAATCAAAGAAAACACCTAGCGTTCGCAACCTTTTATTTAATCCGTCCAAAACCTCACAGAGAAAACAGAATATAGCATTTTCAGTTGTTAAACCATTTCTAAAACCAAACTGCACATTTGACATCAAATTATGTGAATTTAAATTCTCCAATAACCTTGTATATACAACCTTCTCGATAAGTTTAGCAAACACCGATGGCATAGAAATAGGTCTATAATTGTCCACATTATCCCTGTCTCCCTTTTTATAAAGTGGCTTCATTACCGAGTACTTTAATCGGTCAGAAAACCGACCACTCCTAAAGGAAAAGTTACAGATATGGCTAAGTACTGGGCTACCATACATAGAACAATACTTCAGTATTCTGCTAGATACCCCGTCATATCCATGAGAGTTCTTGGTCTTTAGTGATTTAATTATTAACTCAATCTCCCTCTTGTCAGTATCATGGAGGAGCATTTCAGGTAACAGTCTCGGGACACTTTTTTCTAAGAGCGCTATATGATTCCCTGTTGGGACTAGGTTTCTATTTAGTTCACCTGCTATATTCAGAAAGTGATTATTAAATACTTTAGATATATGTGACTTACCAGTAACACGGGCATTCCCACTACGTACTGATTCTATATCCTCGACCTGTATTTGCAGACCAGCCACTTCCTTTACGACTGACCATATGGTTTTAATTTTATCCTGAGACTTTGCTATTTTGTCTGCATACCACATACTTTTTGCCTTCCTAATAACATTTTTAAGCACCTTACAATACTGTTTGTAATGGGCTGCTGCATTTAGATTTTGACTGTTTCTAACGTTTTGATATAATTGCCACTTCGTTGTACAAGAACAGCCAGGCTGCGTGTTTGTGCTAGTACCCTGTTTTGAACGTTCTAACGGAAATCAACTTTCAAAGAGCACGAGAAAAGTCTTGAGAAAAGCATTATATTTATCGTCTACTGTATCAGCGCTATAAACATCTTGCCACTCTTGTTCCTTGATAAGGTTTACAAAGGTCTCTACAGCAACTGGATCAGCTTTGGTAAACAGCTGATGACTATATTTAACACGTGCTGCAGCACAAAAATCTTTTAGAGTTAAAATTTGTGCATCATGACCTGAAAGGCCATTCACCTTTTTGCTAACAGAATGCCCTTCTAGTAATGAGGAATGAACAAAAATGTTGTCTATGGTTGTTATACTGTTCCCTTGCACTCTCGTTGGAAAGAATACGGTTTGCATAAGATTATATGAATTAAGGAGGTCTACCAGCATCCTCTTCCTTGCACAATCACTTACACAATTAATATTGAAGTCACCACATATAACAAACTTTTTGCATTTTCTTTAAAGTGAACCAAGAACCTCCTCCAGCTTTAACAAAAATGTTGTGAAATCGGAGTCTGGGGATCTATAAATAACAACAGTTAGAAGTTTAGCTCCATTAAATTTAACCACACCTGCACAACATTCAAACACCTTTTCAGTGCAGTACTTCGAAACATCAATTGACTCAAATGGGATGCCGTTTTTCACATACATGGCTACTTCCCCACACCGCAAAGAGCTTCTCGAAAAGCTGCCAGCCAACCTGTATCCTGGTAAAGGAAGCCTCTGGATTATCTCCTTATTTAAGAAGTGTTCAGATATACCAATAATTTCATAGTCAACATCTATAAGCAGTTCACTAACTTTATTTCTAATACCTTGTATATTTTGATGAAATATACTAATTCCCTCATTACTCGGGTACCTAAGCTTTGTCGAAAGTGGTTTCTTTGTTAGAGAGACTTCCCTTAAACAAGAATACCTATCAGCTGACTTCAATCTTTTTAAGGTACAGCTCTAACACCCACAAATACCGGAATTTTCCCATGAGTGATCCAACCATCCCCACCTATGCTGTCACCTATAAGCTTTGCCAACCTCCCCTTCCCATACCTGTTGAGGTGCAGGCCATGTCTAGTGAAACCCGTCCTGCTGATAGACTCCACCGACACCTCTGAAATGTAACTCATGCCTTCTGTCATCAGCGCACCCCCAAGTCTCATGTTATTACGCCTGACGGCTGTATTTGAGATGAGGCCGATTGTGACGCTGTAACAGTTCCACGAAATGCACATTTGTGTTGCCAGTCTGAGTGGCTATTTTTTCCAGGTCACCATCTATGTCATACTCCCCATCCCTATCAATACTACTACCAGCCCCACCCACAATCACTAACTGATCCTCTTTAGTAAAACCCCTACATAACCCCCCTATGTTAACAATCACCTGAGCCAATCCTGCATTAGGCTTCACAATGCTGGTGACCTGGTACTCACTCCCCAGCACTTCCTGCAACTGCTGGCCTACACCTCTGCCATGAGAACTACCTAACAGCAGAACCTCCTTCTTCCTCTTCGACTTTGCAACTGTTCTAGCCACCGTAAATACTGAGGTCTGCTGCATACTTCTACATCTACAGCTACTAGAGATTTCTCTCCACTAGACTCTGACAGTTGGTCATATCTATTGTAAACACCAATAGTAAAACTATCTGAAAATCTTCTTCTCCTAGCAGATCTCTTGCCAACAGCCAGCTCCCATTCCCCAACCCCCTTCTCCCTCCTCATCCTATCTAGCTCCTCCTGTGCGTTTTTCAACTCCACCTGTAGGGCACAGATCTTACGCTCCTGCTCCTCTATCAACTTACTCTTCCTACACAACCTGCAGTTCCAGGAGAGGATCTCACCAGAATGCCCACTGGCTTCCCCACTGCATTTCCCCCCGTGAAAATACTTCGAACAAGTCTCACACCGCAATCCACTACTCACCAACCTACGGCAAAGCCCACACTTCTCACTCATGGTAAAATTTTACTTTTTCTATGTTCCGCTACTGCAAAAACTGAAGAAACTGCAAAAATGTGGGAAATTAAGGAGATGGGACCTGGATAAACTGAAAGAACCAGAGGTTGTACAGAGTTTCAGGGAGAGCATACGGGAACAATTGACAGGAATAGGGGAAAGAAATACAGTAGAAGAAGAATGGGTAGCTCTGAGGGATGAAGTAGTGAAGGCAGCAGAGGATAAAGTAGGTAAAAAGACGAGGGCTGCTAGAAATCCTTGGGTAACAGAAGAAATATTGAATTTAATTGATGAAAGGAGAAAATATAAAAATGCAGTAAATGAAGCAGGCAAAAAGGAATACAAACGTCTCAAAAATGAGATCGAGAGGAAGTGCAAAATGGCTAAACAGGGATGGCTAGAGGATAAATGTAAGGATGTAGAGGCTTATCTCACTAGGGGTAAGATAGATACTGCCTACAGGAAAATTAAAGAGACCTTTGGAGAGAAGAGAACCACGTGTATGAATATCAAGAGCTCAGATGGCAACCCAGTTCTAAGCAAAGAAGGGAAGGCAGAAAGGTGGAAGGAGTATATAGAAGGGTGATGTACTTGAGGACAATATTATGGAAATGGAAGAGGATGTAGATGAAGACGAAATGGGTGATACGATATTGCGTGAAGAGTTTGACAGAGCACTGAAAGACCTAAGTCGGAACAAGGCCCCCGGAGTAGACAACATTCCATTAGAACTACTGACGGCCTTGGGAGAGCCAGTCCTGACAAAACTCTACCAGCTGGTGAGCAAGATGTATGAGACAGGCCAAATACCCTCAGACTTCAAGAAGAATATAATAATTCCAATCCCAAAGAAAGCAGGTGCTGACAAATGTGAAAATTACCGAACTATCAGTTTAATAAGTCACAGCTGCAAAATACTAACGCGAATTCTTTACAGACGAATGGAAAAACTGGTAGATGCGGACCTCGGGGAGGATCAGTTTGGATTCCGTCGAAATGTTGGAACACGTGAGGCAATACTGACCTTACGACTTATCTTAGAAGAAAGATTAAGAAAAGGCAAACCTACGTTTCTAGCATTTGTAGACTTAGAGAAAGCTTTTGACAATGTTGACTGGAATACTCTTTTTCAAATTCTAAAGGTGGCAGGGGTAAAATACAGGGAGCGAAAGGTTATTTATAATTTGTACAGAAACCAGATGGCAGTAATAAGAGTCGAGGGGCATGAAAGGGAAGCAGTGGTTGGGAAAGGAGTGAGACAGGGTTGTAGCCTCTCCCCGATGTTATTCAATCTGTATATTGAGCAAGCAGTAAAGGAAACAAAAGAAAAATTCGGAGTAGGTATTAAAATTCATGGAGACGAAGTAAAAACTTTGAGGTTCGCCGATGACACTGTAATTCTGTCAGAGACGGCAAAGGACTTGGAAGAGCAGTTGAACGGAATGGACAGTGTCTTGAAAGGAGGATATAAGATGAACATTAACAAAAGCAAAACGAGGATAATGGAATGTAGTCAAATTAAATCGGGTGATGCTGAGGGAATTAGATTAGGAAATGAGACACTTAAAGTAGTAAAGGAGTTTTGCTATTTAGGAAGTAAAATAACTGATGATGGTCGAAGTAGAGAGGATATAAAATGTAGACTGGCAATGGCAAGGAAAGTGTTTCTGAAGAAGAGAAATTTGTTATCATCGAATATAGGTTTAAGTGTCAGGAAGTCATTTCTGAAAATATTTGTTTGGAGTGTAGCCATGTATGGAAGTGAAACATGGTCGATAACTAGTTTGGACAAGAAGAGAATAGAAGCTTTCGAAATGTGGTGCTACAGAAGAATACTGAAGATAAGGTGGATAGATCACGTAACTAATGAGGAGGTATTGAACAGGATTGGGGAGAAGAGAAGTTTGTGGCACAACTTGACTAGAAGAAGGGATCGGTTGGTAGGACATGTTTTGAGGCATCAAGGGATCACCAATTTAGCATTGGAGGGCAGTGTGGAGGGTAAAAATCGTAGGGGGAGACCGAGAGATGAGTACACTAAGCAGATTCAGAAGGATGTAGGTTGCAGTAGGTACTGGGAGATGAAGAAGCTTGCACAGGATAGAGTAGCATGGAGAGCTGCATCAAACCAGTCTCAGGACTGAAGACCACAACAACAACAACAACAACTGCAAAAAGATGTTAATAACCTGACTACAATAATCAAAAAATTTCCTCTACAAGGGAAGTAACTACTATTATTAACAGTATTAATAAACAGCAAATGTGAATATAACGAAAGACTAATACAGAAAGAGAATCAAACGTCTAATGACACAGTAACGAAGCTGAAAACAGTACCCAAAAGGTTCTTCTGAAATTATTTCACCAGAAAACACAAAAAACACCGGTTGAAGACTACTAAAGTTCCTAAATAAACCACTATACATAAACAATTAGTACTTAGCTTTCGATGCGCCGCTACAGGTGCAACTGGTCAGCGCGGAATGTAAACACAGGTAAGAGGTTACGTTGCTCGATACTAAACACTCACAAATATCAGGTCACAACACAAGAAATGCAGAGGTGAATGAAGAAACCACTAATAAGTCACTTATATAGTAAATATCATCACAAAAACCGTTGAAATATGTATCTGAAACCTAAACATATATAAAAACTTGGAGAGCGATCTCATACACAGTCCAAATTGTATCCACGAAACGACATTACAATTTATATTCTGTTCGCCTTTCAATGTATACACATAGTCACCCTTGTCGTCTTTTAGAATAATTTTTTTCCATCTACGAGATACAGTCCCAAGTCAACACAGTACTACTGCCGCGCGGGATTAGCCGAGCGGTCTGGGGCGCTGCAGTCATGGACTGTGCGGCTGGTCCCGGCGGAGGTTCGAGTCCTCCCTCGGGCATGGGTGTGTGTGTTTGTCGTTAGGATAATTTAGGTTAAGTAGTGTGTAAGCTTAGGAGCTGATGACCTTTGCAGTTAAGTCCCGTAAGACTTCACACACATGTGAACAGTTTTGAACAGCACTACCGGATACATCCATCACCTGTCTCACTTCAAGAATGTGTCAGACCGCGCAGAGGCAAAGACTCTGCCACAACTAGACCAAAGATTGTTTAACAGTAACATGACTGTCTCTCTCTCTCTCTCTGTCTCTCTCTCTCTCTCTCTCTCTCTCTCTCTCTCTCTCTCTCTCTCTTCCTCTCCCCCCCCCCCCCCCCTCTCTCTCTCTCTCTCTCTCTGGTGTGAACGTCGATAACTTACAAATCAAAATTAGGTTCCCACCTTATAACTTTTTATCTATCAAGAGGAGGAGTCAAAGTACCTGAAGTACCTGCATTGTGTGCTAGCACAGTGGAATCATCATCAATTTTATGTTTTGTATTATAATAAAGTCGTATGAACCTGAATGGTACAAAGTGACATGTCTTTGAACATGTCTTGAGGAGAAGAAGTGGATTACCGAACAAGAAATATATTGTGATGATTTTTTATAAAATACGTTCTTCTATTCATATCTTCGTAACGAACAAAGCTACAAGACAAGCAGTGATATTGGTTAAAGTGCCTCTAGCAGCTAAGCAACGTGATACATTTTTTATTTTACTTTTGGACAACACGTTATTTGGGGTGATCAAGATAAATGGGAAATTCTATGTAATATGATGAAACTTCCTGGCAGATTAATACTGTGTGCCGGACCGAGACTCGAACTCGTGACCTTTGCCTTTCGTGGACAAGTGCTCTACCAACTTTTTTTTATTTTATTATTTTTATTATGTTTTATTTCTTCACCAGGAAAAGGGTAAATGAACAAAAGATCTTTATTGGTACAAACTTAAATGCAACAAAAATGCCATCCTTCCGGCGAAAATAACACAAGACATGATACTCGTACCAGGCGAGCAACTTTTTTTTTATGAACAAGGTGTAGGAAAAAAAGACTAATAATACTGATGGAAGCTAAGAGGTGTAAAGCAATATCCAGTGGAGTGAGGGAAAAACCAGTGTTTTCTGGTGTAGTGCATAAAACAAAGGAGGCGCGTGTCCATGCGCCTACTCCACTGTTGGTTACAATGTAGAAAGCAGCGCAGGGGGTCTCAGATGTCAGCAGGAGGGGGGGGGGGGGAGTGCTGTCGGCGTGTGGCACCATTCAATTGAGCGGGGGTGGCGTAAAGATCGCATGTAGGTAATTGGCGAAGAAGGCGCGGTAGCACGGTCGGTGTTCGACTTCACTGTGAGCGGTTTGTAAGTACTGCCAGAAATCTAGGCGTGATTTGTCGCCATCATTATACATGTAGGTGATGGTCCATCCCTTGACCCATACAATCGCATGATTTTTGGTGGCGGGGAAATAAGTATTCTCAGGATGGATAAAAGTCCACGGGTCGATCGAGTCCGGCGGAACACGGAGGTAACAGGCAACGAACTATCGGGCAAGTTTCCAGACGTCACTGGTGGCAGCACAAGTCAGTTGATGGACATCGTCATCCATGAGGTGGCAGATGGAGCAGAGTGGAGAGTCCTTTAGTCCAATGGCGTGAAGACGCTGATTTGTGGCGAATTTATCATTTGCGACTTCGTACCATGTTGCCCGGACGTTGGAGGGAAGAAAAGGCTGGTGGATGTGACGCCAAACCGTGGGCCACCGCGTGGACGGATGTCTCAGTTCGATATTGTTGCTGGATATGGAGCGAAGGAGTGGGGTGTAAAATCTTTAGGTCGAGGAGAACGCGTGGTCGGTAAGTGTGTGTGAGCATAACTGAAGTCGACGATAAAATCAGAAATGTTCGTCAGATGGTGCTTCATGTGTCCGACTAGTAGTGGTGGTGTTACGGTCGCGGTCACAAGAATTTCCAGCAAGCTCCGCGTAAGGGAGGTGCCCCCGTGCCACTGCTTGTGCATGGTGGCCAGGTACAAGGACGCGGCGCGGAGTCGCACATTGACAAGGCCGAGGCCACCCGCTCGCGGGGGAAGGGTGAGCGTGTCGTGGCGCACCTTAAAAGAGCGTACCGGCCGTAAGGAAGTATCCGAAGGCAGCCTGGAGGCTGCGTCCAATAGTTGATGGCAGCGGGAGGACCTGTGCAATGTGGACAATTCTGGACGCCACATGTTGATTGAGGTATTGGACACGTTGTAAAGAATCGAGTCATCGGAGAAGATTTTGTCGCACCGTCGTGCGGATAGTTTGGAGTGCACGCCGAAACTTGATGGCAGAGGAGCGGCGCACTGTGGAGGTGAAAATGATACCAAGGTATCGTAGTTTTTGTACACACGGGAGAGGTGCTAAGTCGTCATGTGAGAGGCCGCGTCCAATGGGCATCGCCGCAGATTTAGCCACATTCATGTTACTGCCCGCTGCAGTGCCGTACGTTGATATCAAATCAAGTACCGTGTGTGTTTCACTCCGTGAGCGGATCAAGAGAAGGAGGTCGTCCGCATACGCACGACATCGAAAACTGTGTTGTCGCAAAGTGAGACCAGAAAGGTGGCTCGTCAGACTCCCGATGAGTGGCTCCAGGCTGATGGCATAGAGTAGGGTCGAAAGTGGGCAGTCTTGCCGTACGGAACGTCGGATCGCCAGTGGTCCCGCCACACGGCCATTAACCTGAATCAGCGATTCGGCGGTGCAGTATAGGCGCCGGATCACGTCGGTAAAGGCTGGTGGAAAACCCATGCGGTTCATCACTGAGAACAGAAAAAGATGCCGCACTTTGTCGAATGCGCTGTCAAAATCAATGGCAACCACTGCGGCGCGGAGTCTGCACGCCGCTGCCAGTGCAATTAAATCGCGACATTCTCCTGTGGCCTTTTGTATATTAACTGAACCGCCCGGAGTTGTCTGTTCCGGGGATAGAATGCTAGACAGG
The DNA here is from genome assembly GCF_023897955.1 of Schistocerca gregaria. NCBI lineage: Eukaryota > Metazoa > Arthropoda > Insecta > Orthoptera > Acrididae > Schistocerca > Schistocerca gregaria. The sequence continues at coordinate 470,653,268 of NC_064920.1, forward strand.
ACCTTGCGGCATCGCGTTGCCAGGAGGCGTGTAAAAATTTTACAGTCTGCGTTAAGCAGAGTCAGGAAGAAAGGATATTGCGGAGACATGGCTTGGCCACAGCCTGGGGGATGTGTCTAGAATGAAATTTTCACTCTACGGCGCAGTGTGTGCTGATATGAAACTTCGTGGCAGATTAAAACTGTGTGCCGGACCGAGACTCGAACGCGGGACTTTTGCCTTTCGCGGGCAAGTGCTGTGCAAACTGAAGTACCCAAGCACGACTCACGCCCCGCTGTAGAGTGAAAATTTCATTCTATGTAACATTATTGCTGAAATGTGTCGGAACTGTTGAACACAGTCAACAAAACGTATGTTATTATTATTCAGTCTAACGGAAATTACATTGCGCATAGTCCTAGTAAGCAGGGCAAAAGGTTGAGTTAAATATCTGGTTGATGGGGCGGTGTGTCGGCAGGGGATGTGCGTGATGCGGCTGTTGTCGCTGCTGCACGAGGCGGTGGAGCGCGAGGCGGAGCACCTGCAGACGCTGGCGTCGTTCTGCATCCGCACGCTGCTGCACCTCAGCGCCGACCTGCGCGAGCTGTCGCTGTGCGTCGTGGCCGACCGCGCCGCCGACGCCACGCTGACCAGGGCCGAGCGCCTCGACCTGGGCCAGCTGCTCGTGCACGCCGCCGCCGGCTACACCACGCGAGCCTACAAGGTGCCGCACACGTCCGCTCAGTGTCCTTCACATACGCTGTACAGTCTTAGGCCCGTATTACACTATCAAATTTCTTTGTCAAAGATTTGATCATCAAGTATTCCGTCAAATGTATTTGACAAAGATCTTTGACGTAGCGCTAGAAGGGGTATAACACTGTCATCATATTTTTCGTCAAAGTTCGAGATTGCTGACAACAACTTGTTATTAACCGCAGCAGTTGCATGTACCACAGTTGCACTGTGTGCACATGCGGAAGAGAAGCGGTGGGAAAAAAGGAAACGTACCTGGGTGAAGCTGTGGGTTTTACGACGACACGATAAAAGCATTCAACAAAACTTGTTACGTCAAGTCGTACATCAATTACCTAAGAATGGATGAGCATACATTTCTGTATGTGCTCAATGAAGTGTATCCTCATATCACAAAGCACAATATTCACTTAAGAACTGCTACATCTGCAGAAGACAGGGTCACTGCAACACTCCAATTCCTTGCTACAGGAGAGGGTTATGTTAGGTAAGGTCAGGTCTCCAATCTTCGTAATCGATTTTCATATTCAGCGTGCCTCACGTTGTAAAGCGCCTCAACAGCTTCATACATCTCTATTAATATTGTAGTTGTCGCCACACACCAATGGTATTTACCGGGAGTGTTTATAAAAACACTACAGACGACAGAATGCACCGATGCTAGCGCTTCATGTGGTAACGTGTCACATTGCAGTGAACAGAAGACAAGCGACTTCTTTGATCGAATCTATAGCGAGGCCCTAGATTTGATCAAATATTGGACGGCATTTGACACAGTTCCCTATTACACCATCAAATATCATTGACAAAGATATTGGACAAACACATGTGACAAATAAATTTGATAGTGTAATACCGGCCTTACAGCATTCCAATAAACATACCATCCCTAATTCTTTAAGGAATCGAACTCACATTGCAAGGCGTATAAATAAAGTAATGAGACTATTAGCGTAGCATTCGATTCGAAACGCTGGTGGCGCCGGACTTGGGGACTCAGCTGAACGTGTGATACATCATCAATGCGTGTTGGACCGCAGAACGTTTGCTTGTGCGTTCTGGCAATGAGTGACACGAATTTCGAGCACTGGTGTGCGATTAAATTTTGCTTCAGACTTGAACACAGTGGAGTGGAAACGTTTTCAAAACTTCGGCAGGCCTCCGAAGACAGAGTGTTCTCAAAGGTCCAAATGTTTCGATGGATTAAGGCTATTGCAGAATGAAGACAGTCAACTAAAGATGAACCTCACAGTGGAAAGTCTTCGGTTTCAAGAACTGTTGACAGCGTTCGGGATCTTATGTGTGCAGATCACTGGTTAACAGTCAGAAAGATTGGAGCAGAGTTGAATTTGAACTACACCACCTTTCATCAGATATTGGCAAATGAGTTGAGGATGAGAAAAATCTGCTCAAAACTGTTTCCGGGAAACTTCACACAGACCAACAGCACATGAGAAGGGACGGGTGCGTTGACTTTTTGGAACAGATTGAAAATGATCTTCATTTCCTTGAACACACCGTTACCGGTGACGGTGACGAGATTGAAAACACACTCAAGGCACGTCGCTTCCATGGACAACACTCAAATGGCTGCAGCCGACAGCTGAAGGTTACTCCACTGTCTGAGTTCCACCACTGCTGTGAGGACTGGAAGAACCGTTTCCAGCACTGTGTGACTTACTAGTGGAAGTATCCTGAAGGCAACGGTGAACAGTTGCAACCTTATTGGAATAAAACAGGGAAAAACCAGTCTCATTACTTTATTTTTACACACCGTGTGTAAGACAGCTTCGAACATATGATTACTTCACAAATCAGTTAATATGTTTAATAATTTACGTTAAGCAAATGAGCGAGGAAAGTTTACAAAAGATTAGAAATTATATTCAAAGTTCACCCTCATTGTTGTTGTTGTTGTTGTCTTCAGTCCTGAGACTGGTTTGATGCAGCTCTCCATGCTACTCTACCCTGTGCAAGCTGCTTCATCTCCCAGTACCTACTGCAACCTACATCCTTCTGAATCTGCTTAGTGTACTCATCTCTCGGTCTCCCTCTACGATTTTTACCCTCCACGCTGCCCTCCAATGCTAAATTTGTGATCCCTTGATGCCTCAAAACATGTCCTACCAACCGATCCCTTCTTCTAGTCAAGTTGTGCCACAAACTTCTCTTCTCCCCAATTCACCCTCATATACTGCACGAATATAACCTAAATAATTTGCGTGCTGTGACTTATGCTTCTGCACAATACATACACAGTTTATAACTGTAATACTTGTCTTACTCGTCGCATGTTAAACTTTTAACATAAGATTATACCTCTTAGTGATTAACTAATGATGGCAATTTTTAAATTCGGTCAATAATTATACCAGTGGAAAATGCTCCTGCCAATGCGCAAAAAGGGCGAAAATGTTCCACTTTAAAAGACTCTGACAGGAAAGCGGGGAACCAACTGCCTCAATGCTCATTCCGCCTTCCTCACCAAAAGTTTTGGCATGCGAGCATATTCCTGCTCTTTTAACACAGAACATTCTAAATCCTTTTACCTAGGCTCTCTTTGTAGTTGTGCCTACATACTCAACATCTGTTTCTCACTGCCACTGTCTATGTGTGTCTCTGCCACTGTCTCCTTTCACTCCCATCGATTTGAACCACCACTGTCTCCTCTCTCACTTACAATGTCTCCTTTTGTATTTCTTTCCGACTGGCAGTGCTTCCGCCATACATCGGTAGCTCAAAAATTCTGTGGGTCCAACTTATTTTTTCACCTAGATCCACGTGTTTAAAATTTACGTCGAAGATGTGCCCTTCCCTATATATACGTGTTCAAGTTCGCCGCGCATAGTTTCCACTCTTCTGTATATTTCAGTTCCACTGTCTCCTGACTCTTTTACTCCCACTTCTTCTATCGCCACTCATCTATATTTGTAAGCATGACAAGTTCATGTGAAAGGCAAAGATATTTGCCACACACACTCATACACACATACACACACACCACACACACACACACACATACACACACACACACACACACACACACACACACACACACACAATTGTCAGCCAATTACAATGTAGCCACATTTGGGCTGTGCTCCAAAGTATCAGAAAGCCCAGAATTTTTCATCAAAAAATGTATCACACACCTCTCTCTCCTCTCCTCCAATTAGTGCCTAGTATTACACCCACAATTAACATGATAGAGTCATTTGCAATGTAGCCCTAGCTGGGCTGTGCTCACAAGTATCCAAACGACCTGAATTATTAGAAAAAAAATACTCTCTCCCCTCTCGTCCCATCAGCGCCTAGTATTTTAGTCAACACTGAAGTGAATGAAAGTAACCCCACTTGGAAGTATTCGAACTACCAGAATTGTCACACACTTAAAAAACTGTCTGAATTCCATAAAATGCCAAAAATGTTGTCAACTGCGTTTTCATTACACATGCACACATATTCATCAAATTAGTGCTTAAAACACGATTTGAGAGATCTCCTCCATTTCTAGGAAACATCGACCCTTGTTGTGCTTGTACAGTGAGACTTGACTTCTATGATTCCAGTAGCAGATCTCCCCTCATGGTATACAACGGATTTTAGATGACGCGATCTGGTGTACACTGGCCTGAGCAAAGTATACCGAGTGGGGTCTGTTTAAATCTTCTCTAACTTTTTACTATAACATGGGATTTAATAGTCACGAAATTAAAGTCATCACTTATAACAGCTAGAATTTATTCCATAAATAACATTGTGGTTTGCAAGGATTAATAATCATTAATCCCAATTAATAGACGAGAGATGACATTAACAGTCATTCCAATGTGCTGGCAAGATTGGGAGACGAGTGGAGATCTCTAACAGTACATGCCACGATGTTATATTTAGAAACACACGAAGTTGTACAGTAGGTAAACAGTGACGCACAGTGAGGAATTGGCAGTGAATGAAGGTAATGTTATTATTGTGGCAGAATGACTAACATGGAGGCCACCATTTCTAGAAACATGAACGAACTGTTACGCGTGTATGTCCAGGGCATGCTATTGCCGCAATGTGTTTTTACCTTGAGCTGCTTCGACTTCTGTCGAATCCCAGTACTCGAGGTGGCCCTCGTCACTGCGTCTCTCTCTCTCTCTCTCTCTCTCTCTCTCTCTCTCTCTCTGTGTGTGTGTGTGTGTGGTGTGTGTGTGTGTGTGTGTGTGTGCTCTGCTGATCTCAGAGCCGATGATCGTAACATTAGTCTGTTCTACTCTGCATCTCCCCTAACCATTTCTCCTCTTTCCCATATCCTTCGATTGACTCTTTTAATCTGTCCTAAAAAGCATATTCTTCCACCCATCCACAATTTTTTTCACGTTCCTTCACACTTTTGTCCAATCTTCCGCTTTACGACCATCGATGGTCACTAGTATAAATTTATACTACCCCCCCCCCCCCCTTATTCCCTACACCGCCTCTGTATTAACTGCTCTTCCACTCTTTTATCGCGTTCCTCTGCCCAGAAAAGATGCGTCATCGGGGTCCCTCCACCAATTACAAGGCGTGTCCCTTCCGTCTGCACGTTTTTGCCACCATGGTATTGCAAAAGTAAAAAAGTAGGTTCTGCTACTTTAGCATCACCTAGGAGAGTCACTTGCACCTTTATAATGGCACAACTCATGCTCTCTTTTGGTCAGCTTTCTAAAACGTTATCTCCCTCTGGAGCTTGCATTTCTGTACGTTAGAATACTGTTTCTCGATTATTCCTCAGTCGCCTGCAGTCGGTCTAAGTTGTCTGTGGTAGGCCGGGCTGGTGGAAACAGCGTGGGATTCGTATTTCTTACCGCCATAGCTCCGTCCAATTGTGCTGTCCTGTGTCGAGATGTGTTGGTGTCTGGGACCAGGACGTCCGCCTGCGCAAAAGCCCAACCTGCCGCTTTCTCCCTGCTGTGCGTTCATGGCCCAGCTCCGACAGGCCCGCGCTGCAGGCATCCCGAGGGAGCGACCGCTGCATCGGCCCTTGGCTGCCTTGTATCGTTTGTCCCGAACGGCCTGGTGTCCGTCTTTCAAATTCTTCAGTTGTAAAATCCCAGTAAAAGAAAAGAGCAAGCATAGATGGTTAGTAGTGCCACTGCAATCAATGCTACATCCAACATTACAGTTACAAGTGCAATTGCTAGATTCTGTGCGTCACATCTTTACTCAAGGGTGAGAAGTTGCTAGCCGAGCAGGTTAGCCACCTGTTAAATTATCAACTCTGAAATAAGTATTGCAATGCTATTTCTATGCTTGAATTGTCACAAATAATTTCTTGATGATTGGACCTGCAGGACATGTCTTGAAAGAACATTGTAAGTAAGGCTTCAGAATCGCCGCTTTAAATATTTATTGATTATTACAATATCTGTTTCGAAAGATTTCTGTATTCAACATCGTCTACGTCGTCCTGAAGGAACTGGTGCACCTGCCTAATATCGTGTAAGGCCCCCGTGAGGACTCATAAGTGCCGCAACACGACATGGCATCGACTCGACTAATGTCTGAAGTAGTGCAGGAGAGAATTGACACCATGAATCCTGCAGGGCTGTCCTTAAATCCGTAAGGGTACGAGGGGTTGGAAATATCTTCTGAACAGCAGGTTGCAAGGCATCCCAGATATGCTCAATAAAGTTCATGTCTAGGGTACTTGGTGCCCAGTGGAAGTGTTTAAACTCAGAAGACTGTTCCTGGAGTCACTCTGTAGCAATTGTAGAGGTGTGGGGTGTCGCATTGTCCTGCTGAAATCACCCAAGTACGTCGGAATGCACGATGGACGTGAATGCATGCAGGTGATCAGACAGGATGCTTACGTACGTATTACCTGTCAGAGTCGTATCTAGACTTATCAGGGGACCCATATCACTCCAACTGCACTCACCTTACGCCATCACAGAGCCGCTACCAGCTTGAACAGTCCCCTGCTGACATGCAGGTTCTATGGATTCATAACTCCATACCCGTACACGTCCATCGGCTCCATAGAATTTGAAACGAGACTCATCCGGCCAGGCAACATTTTTCCAGTCATCAACAGTCCAATGTCGGTGTTGGCTGGCCCAGGCGAGGCATAAAGCTTTGTGTTGTGCAATCATCGAGAGTACTCGAGTGGGCCTTCTGCTCCGTAAGCCCATATCGATGATGTTTCGGTGAATGGTTTGCACGCTGACACTTGTTGACGGCTCAGCATTGAAATTTGTAGCAGTTTGAAGAAGGGTCACACTTCCGTCACGTTAAACGATTCTCTTTAGTCGTCATCGGTCCCATTATGGCAGGACCTTTTTCCAGCCGTAGCGATGTCGGAGATTTGATGTTTTACTGTATTGCTGGTATTCAAGGTACACTAGTGAAATAATCGTACGGGAAAATCCCCACTTAATCGCTACCTCGCAGATGCTGTGTCCCATCGATCGTACGCCGGCTATAACACAACTTTGAAACTCACTTAAATGTTGATAACCTGCCATTGCATCGCGGTTCTAGGCCCGCGACTGCTACGGTCGCAGGTTCGAATCCTTCCTCGGGCATGGATGTGTGTGACGTCCTTAGGTTAGTGAGGTTTAAGTAGTGCTAAGATTTAGGGGACTGATGACCACACATGTTAAGTCCCATAGTGCTCAGAGCCATTTGAACCATTTTGAACCTGCCATTGCAGCGGCAGTAACCGATCTAACAAGTGCGCCAGACACTTGTTGCCTGATATAGGCGTTGCCGACCTCAGCACCGTATTCTACCTGTTTACATATCTTTGTATTTGAACGCATGCCTGTACCAGTTTCTTTGGCGCTTCAGTGTATAACATCTGGTGTGACTGCATATGGTGGCAGTTCTCGTTATATTTCGCATGAAATTCTAGAATATCGATTTCACGTCGATTTTGTACTGTTTTATACAGTTTGGCGTAGTATTTTGATATAATATTTTAGATATTTCCTGCAGTTTTTTGACAGTTCACGCAATAGATGTCTTATATTTACATAGCATCTAAAAACATCTATGGTGTGAGCAGTCCAAAAAATTACAGGAAATCTCTACAATATTATATCAAAATCTGGCACCATACTTTATAAAACAGCACAACATCGACGTGAAATCGATATTTTAGAATTTCACGCAAAATATAACGAGAACAGTCACCAGGTACAGTCACACCAGATGTTATATATATAGGTCCGGACAACGTAGACGTACTCGAAAATGGAAACCTTTCGAAACAGCTGTCGTAATAATCATTAAATGTTTTAAGCAGTGATACTGGACCCTTACTTACAATATTACAAATAACACGATAAACTAACAGTTGACATTAGAAGATAAGCCTAAGAGATCAATATTGTGAAAAAACTAATCTGACCAGGCTTATAAGTGCAGAAAATACAAGTTAAGTAAAATTCTATGTTAACCAGACAAGCACACAAAAAATAGACAATGTAATTTAATGGAATAATGTAATTAACTAGGTGTACTGTTGGTGTAACACCACGTACTGCAGTGCTGTATATTTCCACGTCTAAACTGTTCTTAAGTACTATTGTAGGAAGGACAAAGATAATGCTTCATGTTATACACTATAAAAATATAGTCAATGATATTGATTCACAGTTACTGCTTTTATTATAAATGGTTTGGGTCTGCTAGTTGTTACGCACCGTAACAACTTTCGACGAAGGTTGCAATATTTCCCGAGCAGAACTACGGTGCCAAGGTTCTCTAAACGTTTATAGACTGTATTTCCTACGATCAACTACGCTGAGGTAACAAAATTCATGAGATAGCATTACGCACGTATACAGATAGCGGTAGTATCGGGCGCACAAAGTATAAAAAGGCAATGCATTCCGGATCTGTCATTTGTGCTCAGATGATTCATGTGGAAAGGTCTCGAATGTAATTATGGCCGCACTACGGGAATTACCAGACTTTGAACGCGGAATGGTAGCTGGAGCTAGACGCATGGGACATTCCGTTGGGGAATTCAATTTTCTGAGCTCCACACTGTCAAGAATGTGCCGAGAATAGCAAATTTCAGGCGTTATCTCTCACCGACGGCCTTCACTTAATTACTGAGAGCAGTAGCGTTTGCGAGGAGTTGTCAGTACAAACAGACAAGCAACGCTGCATGAAATTACTGCAGAAATTAATGTGGGATGTTCAACAAACGTATCCGTTAGCACACGGCCACTAAATTTTTGCGTTAACGGGCTATGGCTGTAGGCGACGGAGGCGAGTGCCTTTGCTATCAGCGTGACATCCTAAGGCGCCTTTACGGCGGGAAAACTCTGGACTGGTGAGACGAGTCCAGATTTCAGTTGGTAAAAGCTGGTGGTAGGGTCTTAGACCCCACGAAGGCATGGACTCAACAAGACCCTGTGTAAGCTGGTAGTGGCTCCATAATGGTGAGGGCTGTGTTTACATGGAATGGACTGGGTCTTCTTAGCCAAGTGAACAGATCAGTGACTGAAAATGGCTATATTCGTCTACTTGGTGACCATCCGCCGCCATTCGTATACTTCATGTTCCCAAACAACGGTGCAATTTTTATGGATGATAATGTGGCATGTCACCAGGCAGAATTTTCTCGTGATTGGTTTGAATAACATTCCGGACAATTCGAGTGAATGATTTAGTTACCCAGATCGCCGACATGAAACCAACCGAACATTTATGGGACGTAACGGAGAGGTCAGTTCGTGCAAACAAGCCTGTACTGACAACACTTTCCTAAGTATAGACGCTTATAGAGGCAGCATAAAACGGCTCTGAGGACTATGGGACTTAACTTCTTAGGTCATCAGTCCCCTAGAACTTAGAACTACTTAAACTTAACTAACCTAAGGACATCACAGTCATCCATGACCGAGGCAGGATTCGAAGTGAGAGGCAGCATAGCTAAATATTTCTGCAGGGGACTTCCAGCGACTTGATGAGTCCCCGCCACCTCGTGTTGCAGCACTACGCCGGGCAGAGGGATCTCTGACATGATATAGGAGGTATGGAATGACTTTTGTCACCTCAGTCTATTAAACAACATCACCACCAAATAGAAATTCGTGATGTGAAAACACAACCACACCCTCATATACACACTGCTTGCATGCCTATCGTAATACGCTAATACCACTAGAGAAAGCTAAGCAAACCAAATTGTATAATTTCTTGAAATATGTAAGATTTTCTACAGTTTACAAGCACAACTGTCCTTAAAATTAGGTTCCCTCATGTCTTTGTGACACAAACTTGTATTAACGAGGGTTGAATATAAGTTTTCTTTCATATAGTCGTTATGATTATGTATGTCAGACTTTTTTGCATGTGCTATCATTGTCAACTATATTTTTATTACACTAAAGTGTGCCCATATTACACATACATTGTAACAGTACCGTATCTTTCTCAACAGCCTTGGAAATAGGAATCCGTGCGACAACCTTGTCTACGCGTGCAAATGAACGAGTGCCTCGCTACCGGCAAACTGTCGATAGCGGTGTGCACACAGCTTACAGCCGTTGCTGGCGTTCTGCACGGTGTAGTGAAGCTGATGCAGGGTTCCGGCCGGCAGGACACGCTGACGGAGGAGGTGCTGCCGCCGCTACTGGTGGTCATAGCGGCGGAGGACCGCACCATGTCGCTGCTGGGCTGCAAGGCGCTGCTCTTCCTGCTGGACCGCATGGATAACGCCCGCCACTTCCTGCACCCGCAGCTCTTCGCGACCGGCGGCTTCGTCCACAACTGCCCGTTCCGAGTCAGGTCGCGGCGCAACCAGGTCTCACTCGTCCACCGTGATTCATCACATATGGCGCCTCATCTTGTGCCAATGTCTGCAAGTGATGCAATCTCTATTTGTACTCCAGAATCTCTCTCACAGTTTCTGGCAGAGGGGGAAGTAGCTGACAAAACCGTCTGTTTTGTTTCAGGAACACAAAGGCACAGTCTGCCGCCCCAGCTGAGTGCTCAGTACGATTGACTGCCATGTAATGAGCCCGGGCTCGATCTCTGCCCGGATCGGATATTTTCTCCACTCAGAGACTGAGTACTGTGTTGCCCTCGCCATTATTTCATCGTCACCGATACGCAAGTCGCCCAGTATGGCATCAACTGGATAGACTTCCAGCATGGCGGCCGAACTTCCACAGGTGGGGTTTCCCTGCCGTCAATGCCATACATACTATCATTTCATTCCACAGGCACGGCTTCAGGGTTCAGCTCTGGGGCTCGGCTGCAACACCCCCCCTCCCCCTCACCGTAGTACACCATCTGATCAAAAGTATCCGGATATTCCAATGTCATGCGGAATTGTCCACTACTTCTCACGAAGGGCGAAGCAGCCTGCATATTGTGCTGAAGGCCGAGAAGCAGTAACAGCACAGTAGGTCGGTCAGGAGAACTCAGAGACATCGAACGTGGACCAGTCATTGGATGTCACCTGAGTAACAGATCCATCAGGGACATTTCAACCCTTCTAAAACTGCCCATTCGACTGTTGTTTTTATGATTATTATTATTATTACTAGTATTAATACTTCCGAACATGAGACGCAATTGTTTCTTTTTTCATCTGTTCCGACTGTTTACGTTTATTATGCGAAAGTACAAATGTATTTTATACGTTTGCTACTTTCAAATAACCGAAGGGAAAGCTGACTGCCACAAGAAGGTTGCCATAACTCCAAACAATCCTTTTACGTGTCAGGAATTTGTTGTTCCGTATAACAACTTAAATCACTTAATAAAAGTAAGTCTGCCGGTCGGGCAGTATACCAATTAAGTTCCTTTCGGAGTATTGCACGTGGCGATTATTGGGAGGTGTGGCAGATGGCTGCTGTGTCAGGAGGGTCTCTCCCAGTTCGCCACTTCCTGGTTCCTCAGGGAAGAGGAAGTTGGTTGGTTGGTTGTTTGAGGAAGGAGACCAGACAGCGTGGTCATTGGTCTCATCGGATTAGGGAAGGATGGGGAAGGAAGTCGGCCGTGCCCTTTCAAAGGAACCATCCCGGCATTTACCTGGAGTGATTTAAGGAAATCACGGAAAACCTAAATCAGGATGGCCGGACGCGGGATTGAACCGTCGTCCTCCCGAATGCGAGTCCAGTGTCTAACCACTGCGCCAACTCGCTCGATGTGAAGAGGAAGTGGTTGTAATCTTGTACGCCAGTGGGCACAGTAGGAGAAGAGTGACTTTCAACCAGTTATTTCTGCAAATAGAAGCGAAGCTTGTCCGGGTGCACCACAAGTGCCCGGCAGCTTCTCAGGAAGTGAAATGAAATGAAATGTCGTGTGGCTAGGGCATCCCGTCGGGTAGACCGTTCGCCTGGTGCAGGTCTTTCGATTTAACACCACTTCGGCGACCTGCGCGTCGATGGGGATGAAATGATGATGATTAGGTCAACACAACACCCAGTCCCTGAGCGGAGAAAATCTCCGACCCAGCCGGGAATCGAACCCGGGCCCTTAGGGTTGACAGTCTGTCACACTGACCACTCATCTACCGGGGGCGGACTTCTCAGGAAGTGGATACTGTGTTAACCTCTGCACTTGTAGAGGGTCACACGTGCGCATGTCGCTTACACACGCTGGCCTAGGAGGTGTTCGATCCCCTCTCGCTACTATGGTTCATCTCTGCTCTCTGAGACGGTTGCCACGTGTTCCGACCCTGGCCTGGCAGGCAGGTAGGCCCCTATGCTCCGCTGAACTGTCAGGAACGTTGGTGTCCTGGCCCGAGTCGACACGGAACACCTCCAGTTCAAAGAATGGCAGCGCGTTTTTTGTACTGTCAAGAAGTAGGGGAGAGAGTGTCACGAAGATGACACAGGATTTGGGTGCTCATCATTAAAACAAAGGCTTTTCTCGTTGCGGCGAGATTTTCTCGCGGAACTTCAATCACCAGCTTTCTGCTCCGAATGCGAAAATATTTTGTTGACACCGACCTACATAGGGAGAAACGATCATCATAATAAAATAAGAGAAACCAGAGCTCGCTCAGAAAGATACAGGTGTTAGTTTTTTCCGCTAGCTTTTCGGGAGCGTAATAATAGAGAATTGTGAAGGTAATTCGATGAACTCTCTGCCGCTCACTTAAGCGTGATTTACGGAGCATTCATGTAGACGTAATTTCACGAGTACCACAGTGCAAAAACTGGCATGACCAAACCTCAGATCCGTGAGCCTTACAATTAGTAGGAATATTAGTAGGAGAAACTAACGCTCTACCGACTTGCCCACGGGAGCTCTACATGACAGACTATCACGGTTTTGCTTTTCCTGTGCCCCCTGGGTCAGATGTTACTTATTACTTACCGTTTACTCACACTTTCGTAGACGACATCACATAGCACAAATTACATCCAAGTTATGGGCTGATATCTAAAAATGGTTCAAATGGCTCTGAGCTCTATGGGACTCAACTGCTGTGGTCATTAGTCCCCTAGAACTTAGAACTACTTAAACCTAACTAACCTAAGGACATCACACACATCCATGCCCGAGGCAGGATTCGAACCTGCGACCGTGGCAGTCCCACGGTTCCGGACTGCGCGACTAGAACCGCGAGACCACCGCGGCCGGCGGCTGATATCTGTCGACATATAACGTTTGTTACCGATCTGACTGTTTCTCATTTGGAGACTTGGATGGGAGTACTCTGCTGTGAACGTTAGCCAGTACGACCATTAAACGTGACTGTAGCGAACCATTTAGTGAATTTTTATTTCATCTGTTGCGTGTTGTCATGGCTTATGATGGTGTTAAGCAAGAAATTCTGTAAGAGGAAGTCAAATGGAAGTAAGACAGATGCAATAAAGTAAGTAAAATGGGTATTGTTTCTAACGTAATCGCTGCAACTGTTAATACGTTTATCCCACTGGAGACAAGATAGTCACCACTCTCATGGAAAAACGTTTGGGTTGCCTTCCGGAACCATGGTTGTACCCAGGAGTGCATCTCGTCGTCGAAGCAAATCGACACCCACTAGAGTCTTTCTTCAGGGTTCCAAAAGGATGGAAATCGTATGGGGAGAGATCGAGACTGTGTGGAGGACTTTTAAGGGCTTTTCTGCGAAACTTCTGCACCGTAGTGGGAACAACAGGCGCTCCAGCTCCGGGAAAGCCATCACTACCTTTTTCTTTGACTGCAAGGGTGTGCTCTGCTGCTCATTGACTGTCTCGAACACGGAGCCGCAATTAAAGCACAGCGGTACCTGGACACTTCTGAAGCTCGCCGTCAAGTACTAACGCCCAGGATTGTTGACGGACGGCATCATTGTTGCAGAATAATGCCCACCCACATGCTGCCAATGCTTTTTCGACCACGCCGGAGACGTTTCGCTGGTAAGCCATTGCTCATCCTCCATGCAGTCCTAGTCGCTCCCCATGAAATTTCCAGTTTTTTGGAGCTCTGGAGGACATTCATGGCCATCGATTTGCTTCGACGAAAAGGTGCACGCCTGGGCACAGTCATGATTCCGGTAAGCAGTCGCAAAGATTTTTCCATAAAGGCACTGACTTACAGTGTGAAAAATATATTAACAGTTATAGCTATTACTTTTGAAACAATAAACAGTTTGTGACTTCTGAAATTTTCCCGGCGTATTTGTTCTTCTAATAATTTCCGGGTATGCAGCCGGATCCCGTCGACATTCTGCCACGATATTTCGGCCCAGAGACGTCCGGCCATCATCAGGTGAGTACACAACTACTGAAGAGCCCAGGTGCAGTCGCGGTATTTATACCGATTCTCGTGCACGTGTTGACATGCGCGGCATAGCCGAGTTGTACGTGCTGCCCTAGGTGGTGAAAGTAAAAGATCATCTAGTCATTGAGTATCGAATGACGCTGTCTATTCCGCTGTGAATGTATAATTTTAATAACAGGATTCCAAGTTTTATCCAGTTGAAAGCCGTTGTCCGGCTGGATAAAACTTGGAATCCTGTTATTAAAATTATACATTCACAGCGGAATAGACAGCGTCATTCGATACTCAATGACTAGATGATCTTTTACTTTCACCACCGAGGGCAGCACGTACAACTCGGCTATGCCGCGCATGTCAACACGTGCACGAGAATCGGTATAAATACCGCGACTGCACCTGGGCTCTTCAGTAGTTGTGTACTCACCTGATGATGGCCGGACGTCTCTGGGCCGAAATATCGTGGCAGAATGTCGACGGGATCCGGGTGCATACCCGGAAATTATTAGAAGAATAAACAGTTTACATATTTTTTCCATGTGTCTTGTTTTTATTTGACTGGCTCTTATACATAAGAAAGGGAAAGACATAATGTGCAAGATATACGCTTTTTTCACGTGCATAGCCCGTTCATGAACGTACTGCAACTGTCGCTTAGAACGGGTAACAGTGCAAACCCCGTCTGTGTCCCGACCTGCACCGACCGTCGTAGTTCGAGAATCGGACAATAGTCTTCCTAGTGTTGCAGTTTTAATGGACGTCATGTAGTACTTCTGCCATTGTCAATGGGTCGTATGACAAAGAAAGTACTTTATCCTCGGAATTTCGTAGAACATTCTCAGACTCGTATGAATAAAGCGAGTCTGAGAAAATACACTTGTGTCCAAAATTAATGCAACAAACTGCTGTTTCCCCGTCCTATGTCTAATTCTCGATATAACCATACAGACTGTCAACAGATACCCGTACAAACATGTTCTGCTCGGAAGATGGTAATCCGGTCAACGCTAATGATGACGTCAAGGCACGTACCAACCGGGGTAACGTTTGCTGGATAGTCCCATATTCACGATAGCCGTATACACAGTCACAGACGGTACAATATGGCACTAAGAAGGCGCCTACCAGACAGACACTCTCCGTAGAGGGTCATAGCAACAGTAGAAGCACGACAGCCGCAAACTGACGAGGCCAGATGGCTTAATGTGAATCGTTCTGTTGTTTCTGGGATGTGGCGAAAGTTTATAGAGACCGAAACTGTATCTCAAAGACCAGGTCATTACCGATCACGTGTGACATCAGAAAGAGAGGACAGTTGCTTGGTTGTAAGAGGATGACGGTACCGCCTTAGAACTGCACAGCAGTTGGCATCTGAGGTCGCAACATCAACTGGACGTGTAGCATCGAGCCAAACACAGTACAGAGGGCTTCGGCAGAGTGGCTTTTATTGTCGGAGACCTGCTGTACGCCAACCACTGACCTGTCTCCACAGAAGGAAAAGTTTAGAGTGGAGTCGTTAACATACCACCTGGAAGAGCGAACACTGGACCCATGTTCTTTCCACAGATGAGTCCCGATTTGGTCATGACAGTGATTCTCGACGGAGGCGCGCTATGAGAAAACGTGGAGGCAGGATTATTTTGACTACTCGAACGTCTCTTCATGAAAATGTACGGATGAGTTGGCAAGGTTTAACTGCTGCCAGGTATCTTGGGAATTCAAACGTGGTTGTTGCGAGGTGCTATGGGCCCAGACTTCATACTGAAGCACAATAATGCTTGTCCCAATAGAGCGCAGGTGGTTGATGTTTTCTTGGAAACGGAAGATATTGCATGCATGCCGTAGGCTGCTCGCTCACCCAATTTGAATTCCATAGACCGCGTCTGGAACGCACTACAGAGATGGGTTGCATCTACCAACCACTCTCCAAGACTTGCGAGCAGCTCTGCAAGAATGGGCTTTATTGCCCCAACGTGAGCTTGATGACGACAATCACAGCATGCGCTGTCGTTGTCAGGCCTGTATTGCTGAAAGAAGTGGTCACACTCCATACTGGACCCATTAACATATTGTTGGAATGCGTATGCAAATTTGTAGAGTTGGAAAAAATAAGAACATTTTTGTCTACCTTCATGCATGTTGCAATTGCTTATGTTCTATATTCTTTACATTTTTCTACTTTACTACCACCTGTTCATACTACTTTCTGGCAAAATAAACGCAACCTTGCAAAATTACCGTTTGTTGCTGTAATTTTTGGACACCAATGCACTTCACTTGAGAATGTTCTCAGCTTGAGTACAAGGGGGGAGGAAATTTGTTCGACCCGAAGTACATTCTCCAGTTTCGAATAAATAAAACTAGGGAAGTTCCTCATAAGTGGAGAATATTTTCCATTTTGAAGTGGGCTCTGTGGCATACTTCGAGTTGGGTAAATTATGCTGAGGTTAAGTTTTACAGAGCTATTTTTAGTAAAAAGAGGCTGAATTTATGTTGTTTGGGAAGCAAAAAAAGATTACACGTAGCTCAAAGAACTACTGAAGAGAGAAACTGTATAGGTTTATACAGGTTTAACAATATTCACATTATTTGGGTAGTGAATGTGAGTAGTAGGGAAACAGGAATGCCAACACACTTTCCATTGTTGCGAAGTTTATTCAAGAAAGCTGATGAAGCAATATCACAATAACGTCCTGGCTGGGATTTCAAATTTCTGCAGGGAAATAGGACAATTGGCCTACCTCCACTGACCTAACCCCACCCCTTCCCCTCCCCTATCCCCCTCTCACTTCCTTTCCCCCATTTGGAAATTGGCAGGAAAAGGACTCAGACTGTACTGGTCTGCTGGAGAGGATGCATTGTTTATTTAAACAATTTGAGTTGTCATAGACAGTAGCTCCATCTACGTTGATCACCTAGAAGCCTGGAGTCCAACTGACATAGTTCAGAACACCACCACAAGATGGTGCTGTCTCCCCCCCCCCCCCCCACGATATAAGCCAACATGGCGGTCTGGGGAAAAATGGCGGGAAATTTGCTCAGTCTATGTCTAACTGCTGGACTGGGAGAACTGATGTAATTGTTTACTGTATTTACTATGCGTTCAATGGATGAAATATCTGTGCTAGGGAAGGAGGACTTTAACGGGAATATTAGCTGTAATCATGCAGCTGAGGACTGTGTCCACAGCCACGGGTACAGTGTTTGGAATGTATGAAGAAGATGTATATGCTTCACGAATTAATGAAAGCAATGATGTCTGGTAAATGTATGAAGAAGACGAATACATTTAATCAAATAATGAAGATGTAAGAGGATGGGTTTCAGTTACGCTTTGCAAATCATGCTGATAACTGTGTGCGCTGTAACATTAGATCATTCTATAAAAGTCCAGTCAGTCTTCCAAAGTGCAAGAGGCAAGACATTCACACTAGAGTATCTGCTCGAAGAGAGGCCATGTTCAGGGCTCACAGAACCGCTATGCGTAGCCACATGGGCGGCAAAGTGCTAAGTACTCCCTGTCATATTGGAAATACCCACAGCCTTCCTCCATCCCATCCCCGACGCATTGGGACCCTTTGTCGCTAAACACGAACTGCTCCAGGAGTTATTAAATCTGGTGTTGAAGCGATGTCTGGGATACTGTCACATACTCAACTTCAAGATGTCACAGGAACTAAATGTAGTACTGCACAAAAAGACAGAGAGAGAGTTCTGCAGATGATGCAAGAATTTTAAACAATTTGCTATGTAAATATACGTTTATTCCAAGGAATATCACCACCACCACTACCACACTTCAACACGGACTCTAAAAAAATATTGCGCTACACTTGTGAAACCACCCAGAGACACTTTGCGCTTTTGTGGGAAATACCAAAGCATTCCGTTGTGTTTGACCATTGGATGCTTCAAGAGTTACAAAATCCAGTTGAATATGTCTACATACACTTTCAAATAGATTGCTTTTGTTTTACGATGTATACCATCACCCTCGATCACGTACTCAAAAACATCACTGCACACTTGTCAAACCTCCTTAAGACACTTCACACGCGTTTTTGAGAAACAGATCCCGTAACCGATATCAGCTGCAACATCTGATTTTACACCCCAAAACGACAATATTTGGAAGTCGAAATAAACTCTTTAAACAGAACACTAACCATTTTTCGAGTTTCAAAAATGGCTCAAATGGCTCTGAGCACTATGGGACTTGACATCTTTGGTCATCAGTCCCCTAGAACTTAGAACTACTTAAACCTAACTAACCTAAGGACATCACACACATCCATGCCCGAGGCAGGATTCGAACCTGCGACCGTAGCGGTCACGCGGTTCCAGTCTGAAGCGCCTAGAACCGCACGGCCACACCGGCCGGCTTTCCGAGTTTCATCCGCTTGTCTTAAAGCACTGCCTGTGTGTGAGAGAGGGCAATATTTCTCAGTACTACTCATGCTGTAGTGATCGTCACTTTTCTGAAACGATGAGTGGACTTAGTTTATATTTTCTCCTGGAGTCAGGGACATTATTGTCCTCACTTCTCGAAGCACACACTGTGGTCTAAGACCAAAGAGGAAAATCAAAACAATTACACAAACAGAATTCGAAGCACTGTTCTACAAATGAGAAAAATGGCTGGAATTTTCGATGTTCTACAGATGCTGGTCTGGAGATACTCTAAACTCACAATGGCGGGTGAGAGACAGCATCTCGCCTGTCCCGAAACAGAGGAGGATGGTTTGCTTGGACTTGTCTCTAAACGCTCGAACAAAGAAGAAACGGCATAACGTGACTCACAAACGTCATAGAACTTCCAATATTTTAAAGAACATAGTTCTTATTATAGGAACCAGCGATGTATAATTATTATAAATAAACTGGAAACAGTCTTGATGGCATAAACTTTTTTAATGTGGTGTCCGGTTTCGATCTTATTGTAAGATCATCTTCGGACCATAGATGTCTGCCGGAGGTGGTGGCGCATCGCAACCCTCTTGCTTGTGCCTGGTGGTACACAGTAGAGGCTCCTATGCCCCACACTAAGCACCCTTCTTGTGAATGGTGCATTCTGATTAGTTCTTACTGAATATAGTCGCCAAACGGCTGGTGCTGCTGGTGTGTGTGCCCTGTCCAATATTTTCTTCAGACAGACAAGTTATGAGAGTTTCAGTGGAAAAACTGTTTTGTACAGATCGAAAAAAACATACATCAGTCATATCGTATTGAAAGCTAAGCCCTACAAAACTGGTCTAAGATCATGAAATACGGAAACCCTTTTTCTGCTACTGTCAAAGAGACCTTGAATTTTTCAGCGTGAAACTGATCTCCAACCGGGCTTTATCACCACATACCGTATCGATGTAGTAAACACAATTCGTATCCTGGACCATACAAAATCATTTCTTCTGCATTCTGCATATACACTCCTGGAAATGGAAAAAAGAACACATTGACACCGGTGTGTCAGACCCACCATACTTGCTCCGGACACTGCGAGAGGGCTGTACAAGCAATGATCACACGCACGGCACAGCGGACACACCAGGAACCGCGGTGTTGGCCGTCGAATGGCGCTAGCTGCGCAGCATTTGTGCACCGCCGCCGTCAGTGTCAGCCAGTTTGCCGTGGCATACGGAGCTCCATCGCAGTCTTTAACACTGGTAGCATGCCGCGACAGCGTGGACGTGAACCGTATGTGCAGTTGACGGACTTTGAGCGAGGGCGTATAGTGGGCATGCGGGAGGCCGGGTGGACGTACCGCCGAATTACTCAACATGTGGGGCGTGAGGTCTCCACAGTACATCGATGTTGTCACCAGTGGTCGGCGGAAGGTGCACGTGCCCGTCGATCTGGGACCGGACCGCAGCGACGCACGGATGCACGACAAGACCGTAGGATCCTACACAGTGCCGTAGAGGACCGCACCGCCACTTCCCAGCAAATTAGGAACACTGTTGCTCCTGGGGTATTGGCGAGGACCATTCGCAACCGTCTCCATGAAGCTGGGCTACGGTCCCGCACACCGTTAGGCCGTCTTCCGCTCACGCCCCAACATCGTGCAGCCCGCCTCCAGTTGTGTCGCGACAGGCGTGAATGGAGGGACGAATGGAGACGTGTCGTCTTCAGCGATGAGAGTCGCTTCTGCCTTGGTGCCAATGATGGTCGTATGCGTGTTTGGCGCCGTGCAGGTGAGCGCCACAATCAGGACTGCATACGACCGAGGGACACAGGGCCAACACCCGGCATCATGGTGTGGGGAGCGATCTCCTACACTGGCCGTACATCTCTGGTGATCGTCGAGGGGACACTGAATAGTGCACGGTACATCCAAACCGTCATCGAACCCATCGTTCTACCATTCCTAGACCAGCAAGGGAACTTGCTGTTCCAACAGGACAATGCACGTCCGCATGTATCCCGTGCCACCCAACGTGCTCTAGAAGGCCAGCAAGATCTCCGGATGTGTCCCCCATTGAGCATGTTTGGGACTGGATGAAGCGTCGTCTCACGCGGTCTGCACGTCCAGCACGAACGCTGGTCCAACTGAGGCGCCAGGTGGAAATGGCATGGCAAGCCGTTCCACAGGACTACATCCAGCATCTCTACGATCGTCTCCATGGGAGAATAGCAGCCTGCATTGCTGCGAAAGGTGGATATACACTGTACTAGTGCCGACATTGTGCATGCTCTGTTGCCTGTGTCTATGTGGCTGTGGTTCTGTCAGTGTGATCATGTGATGTATCTGACCCCAGGAATGTGTCAATAAAGTTTCCCCTTCCTGGGACAATGAATTCACGGTGTTCTTATTTAAATTTCCAGGAGTGTAGCTATCGACCACCAGACACTTATATATATATATATATATATATATGTGTGTGTGTGTGTGTGTGTGTGTGTGTGTGTGTGTGTGTGTGCCAGATCACAAGCCCAGGTGTGACCCCAAAGTTGTCGGCATTTTTGTAAAGTATCCTTAGCAAAATAACGTGGGACTGCAATATACAACTACAGAATAGATCGCGTGTTTGACCCTGTGTAGAGCTGATTAGGTGTTTAAAACCGTGACAAACAGTGTTTGCAATTTGCTTTTCCGCGTCTTGTGGTGTCAGCTAACAAACAGTTACTGTATGGAAACATTCTGCTGTATGTCTGTTGAACAATAGTGATACAAGCTGGTTGACTGCTGTCTTTGGTGTTTTCCTGGAAGAAAGAGAACCATCTACCTCTAACTCGTCTAACTCGACTTTCATCTGCCTTAAGGGATAACAGAACGTGGATGGAGTGATCGGTTGAGACTGAGTTGTAGCGAGTTATGATTTAATGGTAGACTGATGATGCATTCTAGAGAGAGAGAGGGAGATGTTGCTGCAGGTCACTTATCGTGACTGATGTTGCTGCAGGTCATTTATCGCTCATTTAACCATTTTTTCATTTGTTCTGTTGGGGAATGCAAGTTATGCCGTACAACTGTACGGCATAACCTGCATTCGTCTCGTATACAACTTCGTGTTGTGTGTGTGACTTAAAGCACTATCTACCTTCGATCGTTAACAGCAAAGCTCTCCATATCACAGCGATCAGAGGACTTACAACTCATGTGTGATGGTGATGAAACACGCCCATACTGTTTCGACACCCTCCTCTAGACAAACGAAGATTTATGCGACGTACTCCGTTCCCCGGCTGCGTCTTGGATAAATATCGAGTCTTCAGTTTCATATCTACGGTGGTTCTAAGTTAGTGACAGGTGTTTGTGAGGTACTGCAATACCTCTGTACGCATCTGCTTGACGGATGTCCCGTTTATGAAGTTATGGTAATTTTATATGTCATATGTCGAACACCGCAATTACACGATTGTCTATTTCCTTATACGAAACATTCTCTGTTACTAATTGTCATTTTATATAGCACTTGGTTCAAATGGCTCTGAGCACCATGGGACTCAACTGCTGTGCTCATTAGTCCCCTAGAACTTAGAACTACTTAAACCTAACTAATCTAGAACATCACACACATCCATGCCCGAGGCAGGATTTGAACCTGCGACCGTAGCAGTCACACGGTTCCGGACTGCGCGCCTAGAACCGCGAGACCACCGCGGCCGGCTTATATAGCACTGATGAGAACATAGTATAATGTATCAACCGTGATTGGATGTGAACAGTGGGCGCTATACACCTCTGAAAAGTCATATTGTGCATGTATCACAAACACTCTACGTTTGAAGGAAGCAGTTTTAACTTTTTAAAGTTTGTCGCCGTAGTGAGTGCGACAGAAAACTCGCTGTGTGGATGTCTGTCTGATGCTGGACATTTATGTCGTGCATTAGAATGCCCGTGTTTTATGTTCTACAATATTTCTCTCTTACTAATACCTTCTTCGTACTAACCCCAGACACTAGAAAAATACTGTATTATTGATAGTCCAGTTGATTTACGTAAAATGTTTAAAACTCCGTCCGTCTGGAGCTCTATCATGCCTAAAACCACACGTTTTCTTCTTCTTAACCTTCTGTTATGTCATCACAACATTTTCATATCTACTACATACCGATAAGGGGCCCTCCTTGACATGCTCGTGTCTAGAGAGATTTTGTGCACCTGGATGGGTGCCATTAGTAAGACTGGTGCAGAACAGGAGATACGGACTTCGCCCGTTATGCTCTTTCATGAGACTTGGAACGTAGTGATCTATTTCTGGCCAGTTGTAAATTAAAGTGGTGACAGTGTTGCAGGAAGGGTTGGTTAAAAAAACATGGGGAGATCTGTCACTCTCTAACTTTATCCCAGGAATGCGACAACGCTCTGTGACTCCCATCTGCACAGGGATAAAGATGGACAACCTACTCGCACTATGACTGGAGTGCTTACATGAACTGGGAAGCATGCTGCCGTGCCATTGGTCGGCGTTGAAATTACATCAAAAACTGGTAAAATCGCTATCAACTTTGATGTTTTTTCCATCCCATCTCTCCACTGGTACACTGTTGATATCCACATAATGATTGACCGACATCAATTGTTTGAGATGAAGAAAGAGTCTTGGTGGAAGGGCAGCACCTTTTGGGAAGGGCTAGCACTGAAACAGTGATCACATACACGGCCATAGTATGAGGAATCAGTCGAAAGGGAACAGAAAACCATCTACTACCGCGCCACTGTGAAAGATGGGTTTAAATATAGAGGTCACCAATGACCTTTGGACAGCTCTTTGGAAAAACTCCATAACGCTGCAAAACTCTTTCAGTTTCCATATGTTGTGATGTCTTCTGCATTGTCGTCAATAGGAAACACCACCTCTGTCTTTTATTTCAGTTACCCTGAGTGCATGTGTGTGTGTGTGTGTGTGTGTGTGTGTGTGTGTGTGTGTGTGTGGTGTGTAGTTGTAGGTGTTGCGAGAGCAGCAGCATAATTTACACTATGCAATGTCCAGCTTTCTGTGAGTGCCAAATGTATCGAAATGTGTTAATTTCGGCTTAGAAGCTGATGCAGGCCTTGAATCGTGGTGAAAAAAAAAAAACAAAATGTATGGTGCTGTACAAAGCTGTATTCATACAATGCCTGGACATGTTACATCAGAGAAAACAACAAAACAGGAAACATCTCTTGCAGCTGATAGTCTGTCGGAGATGGTCCTCCTACAGTACAGGCGATGAAACTTTACACTGGATATTTGCAGGTGACTTCGAACCCTCATCACCTGCTGCAATGGATCAATACCTATATATTTAATAGGGTCGCCATATACGCTCGATCCCAGCACGTAAACAGTATTTTTTCTATATATATACAGGGTGGTTCATTGATAGTGACCGCGCCAAATATATCACGAAATAAACATCAAACCAAAAAACTACAAAGAACGAAGCTCGTCTAGCTTGAAGGAGGAAAACAGATGGCGCTACGTTTGGCACGCTAGACGGCGCTGCCATAGGTCAAACGGATATCAGCTGCGTTTTTTTTTTTTTTTAAATAGGAACTTCCATTTTTATTACATATTCGTGTAGTACGTAAAGAAATATGAATGTTTTACTTGGACCACTTTTTTCGCTTTGTGATAGATGGCGCTGTAATAGTCACAAACGTAAAAGTACGTGGTACCACGTAACATTCCGCCAGGGTGGACGGTGTTTGCTTCGTCATACATTACCCGTGTTAAAATGGACCGTTAACCAACTGCGGAAATGGTCGATATTGTGTTGATGTATAGCTATTGTGATCAAAATGCCCAACGGGCGTGTGCTATGTATGCTGCTCGGTATCCTGGACGACGTCATCCAAGTGTCCGGACAGTTCGCCTGATAGTTACGTTATTTAAGGAAACAGGAAGTCTTCAGCCACATGTAAAACGTCAACCACGACCTGCAACAAATGATGATGCCCAAGTAGGTGTTTTAGCTGCTGTCGCAGCTAATCCGCACGTCAGTAACAGGCAAATTGCGTGAGAATCGGGAATCTCAAAAATGTCGGTGTTGAGAATGCTACATCAACATCAACTGCACCCGTACCATATTTCTATGCACCAGGAATTGTATGGCGACTACTTTGAACGTCGTGTACAGTTCTGCCACTGGGCGCAAGAGAAATTATGGGACGATGACAGGTTTTTTGCACGCGTTCTATTTAGCGACGAAGCGTCATTCACCAACAGCGGTTACGTAAACCGGCATAATATACATTACTGGCAACGGAAAATCCACGATGGCTGCGACAAGTGGAACATCAACGAACTTAATGGGTTAATGTATGGTGCGGCATTATGGGACGAAGGATAATTGGCCCCCATTTTATCGATGGCAATCAAAATGGTGCAATGTATGCTGATTTCCTACGTAATGTTCTACCAATGTTACTACAAGATGTTTCACTGCATGACAGAATGGCGTTATACTTCCAGCATGATGGACGTTCGGCACATAGCTCGCGTGCGGTTGAAGCGGTATTGAATAGCACATTTCATGAACGGTGGATTGGTCGTCAAAGCACCATACCACGGCCCGCACGTTCACCGGATCTAACGTCCCCGGATTTCTTTCTGTGGGGAAAGTTGAAGGATATTTGCTATCATGATCCACCGACAACGCCTGACAACATGCGTCAGCGCATTGTCAATGTATGTGGGAACATTACGGAAGGCGAACTACTCGCTGTTGAGAGGAATGCCGTTACATGTATTGCCAAATGCATTAAGATTGATGGACATCGTTTTGAGCACTTATTGCATTAATGTGGTATTTACAGGTAATCACGCTGTAACAGTATACGTTCTCAGAAATGATAAGTTCTCAAAGGTACATGTATCACATTGGAACAACCGGAATAAAATGTTCATACATACCTACGTTCTGTATTTTAATTTAAAAAACCTAACTGTTACCAACTGTTCGTCTAAAATCATGAGCCATATGTTTGTGACTATTACATCTGTCACAAAGCTGGAAAAGGTATCCAACTAAAACATTCACATTTCTTCACGTACTACACGAATAAGTAATAAAAAAATGGGGGTTCCTATCTAAAAAAAAAAAAACCGCAGTTGATATCCGTTTGACCTATGGCAGTGCCATCTAGCGGGACAACCATAGCGCATTCTGGTTTCCCCCTTCAAGCTAGACAAGTTCTTTGTAGTTTTCTCGTATGACGCTTATTTCGTGAGATATTTGGCCCAGTAACGATCAATGGATCAACCTATACAGGGTGAGTCACGTAACGTTACCGCTGGATATATTTCGTAAACCACATCAAATACTGACGAATCGATTCCACAGACCGAACGTGAGGAGAAGTGCTAGTGTAATTGTTTAATACAAACCATACAAAAATGCACGGAAGTATGCTTTTCAACACAAACCTACGTTTTTTTTTTTTAAAAATGGAACCACTTTAGTTTTGTTAGCACATCTGAACATATAAACAAATACGTAATCACTGCCGTTTGTTGCATTGTAAAATGTTAATTACATCCGGAGATATTGTATCCTAAAGTTGACGCTTGAAACCTCCGACGTTCAGTTGCGTGTTGTAACAAACACGGGCCACGGTCGGCGAGCAGCATCTGCAGGGACATGTTTACGATGACGACCGTGTTTACGAGTGTGGCTGTAGTGCACTCTTGTGCTTTGGTCTAGCTGTCTCAGTGTCCGCATGTAGCGCTTGCTGCTATTGTTATTCTGCATTCGTCTCCGCACGCAGACCAACTGTAGTACACCGTGTTACCAGACGTCTGTGATAATGTAGTGTTGTAGGAACTGTGACCATAGTGTATTCGAACTCTGAAAAGGCGGAGATGATACTCATCTCTGGCGAGTGTCGACGAAATGCAGCTGAAGCCTGCAGGGTGTATGCAGAACGGTACCCGGACAGAGAGCATCCAACGGGCCGCACATTGCAAAACATCTACCGCCAACTGTATGCTACAGGTATGGTCGTAGCACGCAAACGGGTCCGTTAACAGGCCCGTCACAGGAGAAGCGGGTGCAGTTGGTGTGTTAGCTGCTGTTGCCATGAACCCACACATGAGTACACGGGACATTGCGAGAGCCGGTGGACTGAGTCAAAGTAGTGTAATGCGCATACTGCATCGTCACCGCTTTCACCCGTCATGTGTCGCTACATCAGCAATTACATGGTGATGACTTTAATCGTCGAGTGCAATTCTGTCAATGGGCATTAACAGAGAATGCGTTGCAGTTCTACCTTTTTACCGATGAAGCAGGTTTCACAAACCACGGGGCCGTGAATCTACGGAACATGTATTACTGGTCCGTGCACAATCCTCGCTGGCTCAGACAGGTAGAGCGACAGCGACCGTGGACTGTAAATGTATGGTGCGGAATCATTGACGATCACCTCATTGGTCCTCACTTCATTGCAGGGGCCCAAATAGCTGCAACATACATCGTGTTTCTGCAGAATGATCTGCCAACGTTGCTCGAAAATGTCCCACTGGAAACGCGTCGACGTATGTGGTATCAGCATGATGGTGCACCTGCACATTCTGCAATTAACACTAGGCTGACCCTTGACAGGATGTTCGACGGGCGTTTCAAAGGACGTGGAGGACGCATAAATTGGCCAGCCCGTTCTCCTGATCTTACACCTCTGGACTTCTTTCTTTGGGGTACGTTAAAGGAGAATGTGTACCGTGATGTGCCTACAACCCCAGAGAATATGAAACAACGTATTGTGGCAGCCTGCGGCGACATTACACCAGATGTACTGCGGAGAGTACGGCATTCATTACGCCAGAGATTGCTATTGTGTGCAGCAAATGATGGCCACCACGTTGAACATCTATTGGCCTGACATGTCGGGACACACTCTATTCCAGTCCGTAATTGAAAACGGGAACCACGTGTGTACGTGTACCTCACCCCTCATGATAATGTACATCTGCGTCAGTGAAAAAGACCAATAAAAAGGTGTTAGAATGTGGACGAAATGTGCTGTTCCAGTCTCTTCTGTACCTAAGGTCCACCACCGTTCCCTTTGGATCCCTACGTAGTTCGGTGCTCTCCAATACACACGATCGAACAGCGGAGGAGTGCTGCTCAAGCGTCAACTTTAGGTTACAGTATCTCCGGATGTAATTAACATTTTACAATGCAACAAACGGCACTGATTACGTATTTGTTTATATGTTCAGATGTGCTAACAAAACTAACGGGGTTCCATTTTTAAAAAAAAAAACGTAGGTTTGTGTTAAAAAAACATACTCCCGTGCATTTTTTAATGGTTTTATGGTTTGTATCCTGCTGCAGCAGCAAGTCTTATACCCCTAGCTTACTTATTTGTTACATAGTTTAATTCTTAATTTCTTTGCGTGTTTTTAGTACTTGCATTGTTTAATTCATAAATTTCGAGCGTATTTTAGTATTCGAGAGTTGTAGCATCGCGCCTTGTACCTGAATAGTGTAAATTCGCGTAGTCGTCTGTCTTCTGTTTTTGTTTTGAGCGGCCAGTGTCGGTTGGCCACAGCCACTGTGCTCCCCGCCGCCGTTGGATAAGCAGCTGCAGCAGCAAGTCGCATACCCCTAGCTTACTTATTTGTTACGTAGTTTAATTCTTAATTTCTTTGCGTGTTTTTGGGTACTTGCATTGTTTAATTCATAAATTTCGGGCGTATTATAGTATTCGAGAGTTGTAGCATCGCGCTTTAGTGTTTACTTGGTAGATTCTTACTTAAATTGCGTGTGAGTTTCGTATAGGAGGTGTAATTTCGAGTTTTAGTTACTGTAATCGTAAATTCAGGCAGATTGTAGCGCAGTCGTTAGGCATTTGTACAGGTTAGTTGATACATTCTTTGCGTGTTTCGCTTGCGTTATCTAGGCACGGACTCGTGTTTCAGTAACTGTTGTTCAACATCGATTAGAATGGATAGGGACTGCGATTGCTGTGTTCGGATGAGGGCTGAGTTGGCATACCTTCGCTCACAGCTCCAAGCGGGGCTGACTTGGGTCGCGCAGCTGGAGGCTGTTGCCAATGGGCACCACTGTGGGGAGCCGGACTTGGGTATCACGGGGATGTCAACCTCGTCCCGTCTGTCCCCAGATCGGTCCGCCGCTGTGGTTGCTCCGGTTGCTGTCCGCAGTGGGGCTGAGCCCTCGCCTGTGGTTGATTGGGAGGTCGTTCCAAGGCGTGGCAGGCAGCGAAAGACGTCCCCGGAGGCTGATCAGAAAGCCTCCCCAGTGCGTCTGACAAACAGGTTTCAGGCACTGTCTCTGGCTGAGCTAGATGCAGCTGCCTGCCCTGTTTTAGAGGATCATTCTCAGCCCTCAAGGTCCGGGCAATCGCAGAGGGTGGGCTTATTGGTAGTTGGGAGCTCCAACGTTAGGCGCGTAATGGGGCCCCTTAGGGATATGGCGGCTAAGGAGGGGAAGAAATCCAGTGTGCACTCTGTGTGCATTCCGGGAGGAGTCACTCCTGATGTGGAAAGGGTCATTCCGGAAGCCATGAAGAGCACAGGGTCCAAACATTCATGGTGGTGTCTTTTTGTTCTATATCGTGTCTCCCTACCACTTTCGCACAACGACGCTCTGAGTGTGTTTTTAAGGAATTGACTAGTTTGAACCTCGGGCCTGTTGCTGGTAAGGAGACGCCAGACCACACATGACATGTAGAATTCAGAAGAGTTTAGTGAGACTAGCAATGATATAACCAAATACTAAATGATCTCTCACGTCAGCTCCACTGCACTCCCTGTAAAAGAATCTTAATACTAACTAAATTTAGTGGAAGGGGTTCAAGGCTTTCCTATTTTTAGTTAGCTTTTAAAATAACGTCGAAAAAGCAGTTAAGTTTACCACTGGAAATTTTATTCTACTCACAAAACATTGTTTATAAATTGCACTATTGATAAAAGGAAGTGTTTTAATACAGGATGGTAAAAACCAACTGCGTTCAACAAAAATGTGAACGAATATTCCCTGAATGGGTTTCCAAGTTCTACAATCGATCGAAGGATGACCTATGCCATATCACATCTATAATCTAGGTTTAAATTAAGTTTCACAATAGAGAAAACTATCAAAGTGGTCTACAGTGACCCTCAATTATCTTTAATTACTTATCTAACTTGTCGTAAATTACAGTGGCTGATGTGGCTTCTCAATAATTATATAACAGAGAAATCATCGCGTTTCAGATTTTGTCTTCAAGTGACAAATGTGAACACCATGAGTTTTAATTGACTATCGACACTAGTATTACGCAAAAAGGAGGTGTAACAGATGAGACTTCTGCAGTTCTGAGTGAAGCCTTATGCGCTCAAAAATGCGGCATCGCGTGTGTTCATTACCTTGTCGGTGTTTAGGCAGCGGCAGGCAGCACAGCTCCGCTCACCTCGCCATCTCGGAAGCAACTCTCCTAACTTCTCCTTACTACAATTTACCGAAGTTGGTTAAAAAAAACTATCTGTCTGTGTTTTCATCTGACCAATCAGGGTCTCAATGTTAATCTTAAGCTCCGCCTACAAAGATTCTGTCTATCCAATGAGAAACGTTATACTTTTCGTGGTGGAGCAATGTTTTTAAAGTTTGCAACGTAACAGAGACGCTAAAAAGTCTCACGCTAAAACCTGCAGCTGGTGTGGTCCTTTTAGCGTTATCGTAATATCTATACTGTTCTTATGGAGGGCTCTATCTTTTAAAATGGGCTGGGGGGTGGTCCTTGACGTACCTGAGACGCGAAAAAGTCTCACGCTAAAACTTGTGGGTGGTAGTGGCCCTTTTTGTGTTATGGTAAGATCTATACTGTTTTTCTGGAGGGCTCTAGCTTTTAACATGGGCTGGGGGGTGGTCCTTGACGTAACAGGGACACGAAAAAGTCTCACGCTAAAACGTGCGGGTGGTAGTCTTAGAGGAAGGCTGTCGACGTGGATGTCCAGTCCGTCCCTTATCGTAGGGCCTCCTAGGTTAACACAGTTCTGCTCTCGGCTTCTGTCCTCGTTTCTCCCCTTGGAACTGCGTCTGCCTCACGGTGGGAAGGTACGACATGCATTTAGGCATTCTTGTGTTAGTCTGTGATATTCCATTTACTCACTCGTTACTCGTATTACTTTAGTTAATTTAATGTCACGATTTATTCGGAGCTATGTGACATACTACTGGATTTGCTTATCATGTCAGGGTTTTCATGGAAGGTGTTGGATTTGCCTGACACCTTACAAGGGTGCAGCCAGCTGCAGGTGGTAGCACATGTCGGCACTAATGACGTGTGTCGCTTTGGATCTGAGGAAATTCTCTCTGGATTCCAGCGGCTATCTGATTTGGTGAAGGCTGCCGGTCTTGCTTACGAGATGAAGACAGAGCTCACCATCTGCAGCATCGTCGACAGGACCGACTGCGGACCTTTGGTACAGAGCCGAGTGGAGGGTCTGAATCAGAGGCTCAGACGGTTTTGCGACCGTGTTGGCTGCAGATTCCTGACTTGCGCCATAGGGTGGTGGGGTTTCGGGTTCCTCTGAATAGATCAGGAGTTCACTACACTCAGCTGGCGGCTACACGGGTAGAGGAGGCTGTGTGGCGTGGACTTGGCGATTTTTTAGGTTAGAAGGCCTCGGGAAAGTATGGGGTGGGCTGCAATCTCAAAGGGTGCATGTTAAATACAGTACGTGCTTGGATCAAGGAACAGTCGGAATTGTAGTTGTAATTTGTTGTAGTTGTGCTGGGAAAGTCCCTGAGCTTCAAGCGCTAATAGAAAGCACAGAAGCTGAAATCGTTATAGGTACAGAAAGCTGGCTAAAGCCTGAAATAAGTTCTGCAGAAATTTTTACGAAGTCTCAAACGGTGTTCAGGAAAGATAGATTAGGCAGAATTGGTGGTGGAGTGTTTGTGTCTGTCAGTAGTGGTTTATCTTGTAGTGAAGTAGAAGTAGATACTCTGTGCGAATTGGTATGAGTGGAGGTTATACTTAACCACCGCACTAAGTTAATAATTGACTCCTTCTACCGACCCCCAGACTCCGATGATATGGTTGCGGAACAGTTCAGAGAAAATTTGAGTCTCGTAACAAATAAATACCCCACTCATACGGTTATAGTTGGTGGGGACTTCAACCTTCCCTCGATATGTTGGCAAAAATACTTGTTCATAACCGGTGGTAGGCAGAAAACATCTTCCGAGATTGTCCTAAATGCTTTCTCCGAAAATTATTTCGAGAAGTTAGTCCACGAACCCACGCGAATTGTAAATGGTTGCGAAAACATACTTGACCTCTTAGCCACAAACAATCCAGAGCTGATAGAGAGCATCATGACTGATACAGGGATTAGTGATCACAAGGTCGTTGTAGCTAGGCTCAATACCGTTTCTTCCAAATCCACCAGAAACAAACGCAAAACAATTTTATTTAAAAAAGCGGATAAAGTGTCACTAGAAGCCTTCCTAAGAGACAATCTCCATTCCTTCCGAACCGACTATCCACATGTAGACGAGATGTGGCTCAAATTCAAATATATAGTAGCAACAGCAATTGAGAGATTCATATCTCATAAATTGATAAGAGATGGAACGGATCCCCCGTGGCACACAAAACAGGTCCGAACGCTGTTGCAGAGGCAACGGAAAAAGCATGCGAAATTCAGAAGAACGCGAAATCCCGAAGATTGGCTAAAATTTACAGACGCGCGAAATTTGGCACGGACTTCAATGCGAGATGCCTTTAATAGGTTTCACAACGAAACATTGTCTCGAAAGTTGGTAGAAAATCCGAAGAAATTCTGGTCGTATGTAAAGTACACAAGCGGCAAGACGCAGTCAATACCTTCGCTGCGCAGTGCCGATGGTACTGTTACCGACGACTGTGCCCCTAAAGCGGAGTTATTGAACGCAGTTTTCCGAAATTCCTTCACCAAGGAAGACGAATGGAATATTCCAGAATTTGATACACGAACAGCTGCTACCATGAGTTTCTTAGAAGTAGATACCTTAGGGGTTTCGAAGCAACTCAAATCACTTGACACGGACAAGTCTTCAGGTCTAGATTGTAAACCGATTAGGTTCCTTTCGGATTACGCTGATACAATAGCTCCCTACTTAGCACTCATATTCAACCGCTCGCTCACCGATAGATCTGTACCTACAGATTGGAAAATTGCGCAAGTCGCACCAGTGTTTAAGAAGGGTAGTAGGAGTAATCCATCTAACTACAGACCTATATCATTGACGTCAGTTTGCAGAAGGGTTTTGGAGCATATACTGTATTCAAACATTGTGAATCACCTCGAAAGAAACGATCTATTGATACGTAACCAGCATGGTTTCAGAAAACATCGCTCTTGTGCAACGCAGCTAGCTCTTTATTCGCATTAAGTAATGGCCGCTGTCGACAGGGGATCTCAAGTTGATTCCGTATTTCTAGATTTCCGGAAAGCTTTTGAGGCCGTTCCTCACAAGCGACTTCTAATCAAGCTGCTGGCCTATGGGGTATCGTCTCAGTTGTGCGACTGGATTCGTGATTTCCTGCCGGGAAGGTCGCAGTTCGTAGTAATAGACGGCAAACCATCGAGTAAAACTGAAGTGATATCAGGTGTTCCCCAGGGAAGCGTCCTGGGACCTCTGCTGTTTCTGATCTATATAAATGACTTGGGTGACAATCTGAGCAGTTCTCTTAGGTTGTTCGCAGATGATGCTGTAATTTACCGTCTAGTAAGGTCATCCGAAGACCAGTATCAGTTGCAAAGCGATTTAGAAAATATCGCTGCATGGTGTGGCAGGTGGCAGTTGACGCTAAATAACGAAAAGTGTGAGGAGATCCACATGAGTTCCAAAAGAAGTCCGTTGGAATTTGATTACTCGATAAATAGTACAATTCTCAAGGCTGTCAATTCAACTAAGTACTGGGTGTTAAAGTTACGAACAACTTCAGTTGGAAAGACCACATAGATAATATTGTGGGGAAGGCGAGCCAAAGGTTGCGTTTCATTGTCAGGACACTTAGAAGATGCAACAAGTCCACTAAAGAGACAGCTTACACTACACTCGTTCGTCCTCTGTTAGAATATTGCTGCGCGGTGTGGGATCCTTACCAGGTGGGATTGACGGAGGACATCGAAAGGGTGCAAAAAATGGCAGCTCGTTTTGTATTATCACGTAATAGGGGAGAGAGTGTGGCAGATATGATACGCGAATTGGGATGGAAGTCATTACAGCAAAGACGTTTTTCGTCGCCGCGAGATCTTTTTACGAAATTTCAGTCACCAACTTTCTCTTCCGAATGCGAAAATATTTTGTTGAGCCCAACCTACATAGGTAGGAATGATCATGAAAATAAAATACGAGAAATCAGAGCTCGAACAGAAAGGTTTTGGTGTTCGTTTTTCCCGCGCGCTTTTAGGGAGTAGAATGGTGGAGAGATAGTATGATTGTGGTTCGATGAACCCTCTGCCAAGCACTTAAATGTGAATTGCAGAGTAGTCATGTAGATGTAGATGTAGAATAACACTAGCCCCTGTCCTCACGTTCAGTCTGTGGAATCGGTTCGTCAGTATTTGATATGGTTTACGAAATATAGCCAGCGGTAATGTTAGATGACTCACCCTGTATATCTGAAGAAAGGGACGTGGTAAAATATTGTCAAGTTCTCTGTCAGATGACATTAGTGGAATTTTTATAGTTTGTAGTGTTTTCTCTGTTGCATGGCACAAAACAATGGTGATAGAGAGAATGTTTGGGTGACAGATATGAATGCACCCTGAGGGACGCAAATCTCCTTTGGATAGCATATCCTGTATGTAGTTTGGAGATGTGTCGCAATGCAGTACCAGAATCCACGTCCTCCCATCCCGTAACTGCATGACTGTCTTTTCTACTGCCTCATGTTGTAAGAGAATGCTTCATTTGGCGTTGGTCTTACGCATCGTACACAGTTGGTGGAGCTATGACAACATGCTTCCAGTTCCACCCAGTGGTCGAAAAAGATGGTCACGTTGCATTACCTCAACTCACCCTGTTTCTCCATAGGTTGCAGAAGGACTTAGATAGAGCACTCTCTGACTTCTGCTCAGTTACAACTTAAATTGGGACGATCAAATGGACAAAGCTGCAGGGAGGGGCGGGGAAGAGACTGAGAAACAGTTACAAGATGCATAGGGACTGTCTAAAACAACCCCAGAGTTTTACTGTACCATATAGGCTCGAAGAGGGTGACTCGTTTTGATACATGACAGTTTCACGAATATGGTTAACCAGTGGCTGTAATCATTTAGAGACGTCTCCATAGGATACAACGCAGGTCGTCTCCATAGGATACAACGCAAGTATGTGGTTGAATGGAAGGAATTGATTCCAAATCGGATACAACATTTCTACCAGAAAGCGTAAGACTATAGATGTGAAAAGCCAGTGTATTAGTTATAGAATTTTGTACATTTCTTACAACCTCAATCACGCATTACATATTTTTTCCAGTGAATCGTTGCATGGCACACCATCTACTGTATGTGATTATTGCAGAACCTCTGACATGGCATCAGAATAGAATGCATTACAAAAACTGTTTGTTAGTGTGAGAAATATCTAGTGACAGCGTGAGGTAGTTGCAAACACCTGCTTCATACCACGTTCCTTAGCCGAATAACTTTCTAGATTCAGTGATTTTATTATGACCTTACACCACTGGCGACGTGCATCTGTGCTTTCGATCTGTTAATAAACACTCCCGTGATCACCCCCTATATTCAATGTCACGGTATGTCTGTGGTAAACTGCTTCACCCAGAGGCAATACCATACCTCGATATACGAAACTTGTATAGTTTTTAACATGGATGTCGTTAGTGATACTCGTGTGCGCCGGTGGAACCAAGACCGCTTTTTATGTAGGGTGACAGTAACATAACCCTTGCGATTGCCTTTTGTAATCGTTGGTCGAGTATAAGACGATGACGACTCTCTTACTATTACACACTGGTACCACTCGCAAGAAAAACACATGAGACATATCCATCCATCGCAGATTTTCGCTCAGTATTGTTTGGTATCGCTAGCTTTCAGTTACTAGCAAAGTATTATACCTAGTAGGCGATGTGTGATAGATTCACTATGATAAACGGGCTTATATAGTATGTGTACTGCGGTCAGTATTCCAACAAATGAAAAGAAAATGACTGTGTCGTGTCGTAAGGGACGGTACGGATTTGGAAAGAAAATTGCTCTAGTCGTAAGCGGAAGGAAAGTTTTTTTACATCAAAAATTATGTCCAGTTATAAGACAGATACAGATTTACATATTTCCAGGGCCACAGCCGTCCGGAGAGAGGTATTTCCGATACTTCGCTCACTGTCAACTATCATCAGATAGAGAACGCAATCGTAACATTTAATTGTAAATACAGTGATATATATGTGACTGGCTTCCTAGGGTGAGTCTGCCTGACGTATGGGGAATGCATTGTGGCAGTAGCCTGTAGCTGAAACGATTGACATTTCCAGCTTATGGAGGGAGCCGTCGGAATTAGATGGGCTGAAGTACAAGAGTGCAGCAGACCTAACCATGTCGCCCTATTGGCGGATGAACATCGAACTAATACTCAGTATGTGATGGGTAGCCTTCGTGATTGAGTGTGTTCTCCGTGGAAATTTGAGGGTATTCAATATGGACGTGTGTTTGTGCTGGACAATTATTCCCTCCCATGTAGATTGACCGGTTGACTGCTTCTTCATATTTCCCGTCTTTATGTGGTTGACAGAACATCGGTATTGATCTGTGTTGTTTGCAACTAGTTGGTGGCAAACAGGTGGAAGAGACATTTGCTGGTTCTCTAGACATAAGAAAAACAAACGATTATAAGAATTAAAATCTTAGTTGACTTTGTAAAGTACAACGATGATCCTAATACGTTATATGTTTGGCATAGGTAATCGCTAAAATATATAACTGGAACTACCAGGTTCCTCTATTTTTTCGAGTTTTTGCATAAACGTCTTCACAGATGAGGTACGTTTCTAGTTACTCAGTGGTTTTCAGAACGTCCCACCTCGCTGAATCTCGCTAAAGTTTCGGGTTTCTTATGGTATATCTCTAGAGATTATACTATGCAAGTGATTGGTGGCATACTGCTATGTGACTGATATCGAGAAATATCGCGTATGATATTCTGGCAAACCATTTGAAAATATATATGCTCTTGTAATCCTAGAGTCTGGAGATGGCTGTTGAAACCATGGCAGCAAACAAGCAAATACGTTGGGGCCACAAACAGTAACACCTTTGTGCTGGGACAACCAGCCCAGCCTTTTTACACCAGTTCTGAATGTGACCACGTCCGCTAAGGGCACTCTTGATTGTGTATCAGGCAAGTGTGAGCAGGGGTGATTGAGACGTGGCTGTTGGCCATGGTGGAAAGACTAGTGATGCAAAGACTATATCTGATGCATGTGCTTATGTTTTTTGGGGGGATTTGTCTGTCTTCGTGGTATATGCACGAGTGTCTGGTGATCGATACCGATGTGCAGGACGCAGAAGTGATGATTCTGTATGGTGTGTAGGATATGAATTGTGTTTACTACATCGCTATGGTATGTGGCGATATAGACTGGTTGGAGATCGGTTTCACGCTGAAAAACTCAAGCTTTCCTCGACGGTAGCAAAACAGTGTAATTGAGGAAGCGTCTTTCGTGATATTTCATTATCTGTAATTGACAGAGCAATATGACTGCTACATGATATTTTTCGATCTGTACAAAACAGTTTTGCTGCTGAAAGTCTCGTGATTTGTCTGTCTGTAGGAAATGGGGGACAGTGCTCCCGCACTGGCAGCAGCAGCAGTTTGGCAGATAAATTCAGTCAGAACCAATCAGAGTGCTCAATTCGCAAGACGTTCCATGACATCAGAGGATCACAAGGAATCCTTTGTGTGGAGCATAGGAGCTTCTACAGACGGGTGCAAAAAAGATGGGGGCAAGGTATCTATGGGAAAATCTGTAGGCCTAATGTCTGAGAATCATGTGGTGTCTTCTGTGTGCGAGTGTTCAGAGACAAGTCCAAGCAGACCAGCCTCCTCTTGTTTGGACAGGCAAGGTCCTGTCAATGTGGCTTTAGAGCAGCTGTAGACCATCATCTGTAGGACATCGAAAATTCACCGAAAATTACAGCCATTTTTATCGTTTGTAGGACAGTGCTTCGAATTCTGTTTGTGTAATTATCCTGAGTTTCCTGTCTGTACTTGGACATCAGTGTGTGATTCGAGAAGTGAGAAAAATAGCGTCCCTGACTACAGGAGAAAATACAAACTAAGCCCACTCACCCTTTCAGGAAAGTGTCAAACACCACAGCAGCAGTAGTACTCAGAAATTTTATCTCTCTCGCTCTGGTAATGCCTTCAAACAACCAGCCAGAACTCGAAAAGTGGTGACATATATACATACGTTAATACTTGTTCCACAGATCGTCAAAATGACATTTCGTAATGATGCAGAATGTGTCATTTTAACATAAGTTTTCTTTATGCAAAATATTAATTTTTTTTACTGTCACTACTTCATGTCAAAAAATTAATCTATTGAGTAAAAGGAGCTGTCATTCAGAAATCCTTTTAATTTGTTTTTAAATGTTGGTTGGCTATCTGTGAGACTTTTAATGATATTTGGCAAATGACTACAGATTTTTGTGGCAGCATAATTCACCCCTTTCAGTGCCGAAGTTAGATTTAACGCAGTATAGTGAACAACATCCCTTCTTCTAGTGTTGTAGCTATGCACTTCGCTGTCATTTTTTAATAGGGATGGGTTATTAATAACAACTTTCGTAAGTGAATATATGTATTAAGAAGGTACTGTGCATATCCTGAGTTCCTTAAATAAATGTCTACAAGGTGATCTTGGGTGGGCTCCAGCCATTATTCTGATTAGACGCTTTTGTGCAATGAATTCTTATTCTCTTAATGATAAACTACCTCAAAATATGATGCCATATAAAAACACTAAATGAAAATAGACATAGTAGGGTAATTTACTGACATATTTATCACCAAAATTTGCAATAACCCTAATAGCATAAGTAGCTGAACCTAACCATTTCAGTAGATCATATATGTGTTTCTTCCAGTTCAATTTCTCATCAATGCACACACCCAGAACTTTGGATATTCTGCCTCATCAACAAACTTATATTCATAGTCAATATTTATCAGTTGTGTTATGCCATTTACTGTATACACTGTGTTTTCTCAAAATTCATTGACAGTCCATTTGCAGAGAACCACTTAATAATTTTCTAGAAGATATTATTTACAATACCATCAGCGGATTCTTGTTTTTTGGGTGTGATTGCCAAACTTGCATCATCAACAAAAAGAACTAGCTTTACATATTCATACATATAGAGTGGAAAGTTATTAATATATATTTTGAACAATAATGGACCCTGTGGAACGCCATTCTTGATACCTGCCCAGTTAAAAGACTCTGCTGATTGTTGCTGACTATCTGTGCTGTTAATTTCAACCTTCTGCAATCTTGCAGTTAAATATGAATATGTTAAATAATCTTCCAGTTAAATATGAATGTGAATGAGTTAAATATGAATTAAACCATTTGTGCACAGTCGCACTCATACCACAACACTTAAGCTTATATAGAAGGGTTGTATAATTCATGCAGTTAAAGCATTTGAGAGATCACAAAATATCCCAGTGAGTGATGTTCTGTTATACCATTCTGAAAACCATTTTGTTAATATTTCATGTTTACAAATATGTGATACGACTCTTGAATACATCACTTTTTCAAGAATTTTGGATAAAGCTGTCAGAAGTGAGATTGCGTGGTAGTTGTTAGCAGCAGACCTCTCCCCTTTCTTATGCAATGGTTTAACAATAGTGTATTTCAGTCTATCTGGAAAATGTCTTGTTTCAGTGAGCTACTGCATATGTGGCTGAGAATCCCACTTATTTGTAGAGAACAAGCTTTTAGTACACTGGAGGAAATGCCATCAATTCCATGTGAGCTTTTACTTTTGAGTGAATTTATTATCTTCCTAATTTCAGTAGGAGAGCTAGAATTTCAATTTTATTAAGATGCACAGGTATTGCCTCTCGCATATACTGCCCTGAATCTTCTAATGAGTAGTTGGATCCTATTTTCTTCACAATAGCAGGTTATTAAACATGTTTTCTACTTCTGACTTCTTGTTAACAAACTTTTCATTGAGTTTGACAGAAATACAGTCTTCCTGTGCTCTCAGTTGCTCTGTATCCCTTTTAGCAATATTCAAAGTTGTTTTAATTCTATTATCTGATGTTCTAATTTTGAACATAATACACATACTTCTGGGCTTTTTAATAACTTTTCTTAATATAATGCAGTAGTTTTTATAATGTTTCACTGCCTCTGGATCATTACTCCTCCTAGCTATAAGATACATTTCCCTTTTCTGTTTACAAGATATTTTTATCCCTTTAGTAAGCCATGGCTTTTTAGATGGTTTCTTACAATTATATTTCACTATTTTCTTGGGGAAGCTGTTTTCAGATATACTCACAAAGGTGTCATAAAATAGGTTAAATTCTAAATTATCGTCAGGTTCCCTGTACAGCTCATCCCAGTTTAATTGGTGCAAGCTTTCCCTAAAATTTGCAACTGTTAAATCGTTAATTGAAAGCACTATTTTCAAGGACTGTTTTTAATTACTATATGGCGCTGTCATATACTGTAACTATCTGTGCATCATGATCAGACAGACCCTTGTTATCTGATTAAATTTATCTTGGTCTATAAAAACACTTTCTATCAGTGTGCTGCTTCCTCATACCTCCTGAGTATTAAAATCAGTAACTGATGTCAAATTGAAGGAACCAAGCAATACTTCAATGTCAAGCTTTCTATCGGACTCTTTCACAAAATCTACATTGAAATCCCCACAAACAATAATTTGCTTACCTCTGTCAACTATGTTTTTCAAAAATAGCTGAAAATTTCTCAATGGGTACCTATTCATAGCTACAATTCTAAAAGTACCAATATTTAGTTTAAGCCCACATGCACATGCTTCTATATGTTGCTGTACACAATTTTTTTTAGTTTCCACCTTTTTCACACTATGTCATATTTTAACATATATGGCGACTCCTCCTCTCTCCATAGTGTCTCTACTTACATGTGCCAAAACCTTATACCCCCTACGTATACTTCTTCCATACCTGCGACTAGTACAGCTATTCTACCTTCAGTTTCTAAATCTTCTACACAAACAAGAAGCTCATCTACTTTGCTTTTTAATCCCCTGATATTCTGATGCAATACACTAACATTAATTTTCACTGTGTTGTTATGAGGGTCTTGTGACGTACTAACATTATTTTTCACTGTCCCGTTATGAGAATCTTGTGATATTTTAACATCTCTAGTACCTGCCTGTATGAGCTTCTCATTAAGCTTAATTTCAATCAATGTTGGATGACTGGACACTGACCTAAGCCTAAAAAAGAGACACTCCCATAAGTTTCAATGCCCCTTTAAAGATTTTGCTATCAACCCGGCTAATTTACCCTTCCTTTTCCTACTGAGATGGAGGCCATGTCTTGTAAAGTCCCACCTATCAATCCCATCAACAGGAATCAAACTTATACCTGACATAATAGCTGCCCGAAGCAGCTGATTGAGCTGCATATTGACTCTACTGACAGAGCTGTTCAACTGGGGCTGATGATACTGCGTTAAAGCAGGAACCAAGCCAACTTTTGTATGATTTGTAGCAGAATGTTGTAGCCCTGATCCCTATGAACAGTGTTTCCCACTCCACACACTACCACAACATGATCTTACTTTCTAAAATCGTTGCACAATGATCCTACATCCGCTATCACTTGGCTAAGACATGCACTTGTGACGTGGTACCAATCACCTAATTTTTCCTGAAAGATCTAGTCCACATCTCTTCTAAAGACCTTTCCTCCTACTTTCTACTTTTTTTGCAACAGTTGTTGATCCAGTGAAAGCCTGTTGAGTGCTGACTACACCTAAATCTACCTGAGCCTCTTCCTTAGTTGACTGAGATAGCAAGGAGAATTCCCTGCCATTTTTCCCTCGACTGCCATCTTGGTTTACATCATGGATGATGAAACTGTCAGATATTGTTCCCCTTCTGTGGCCCCTGTTCCTTGCTAGCGCTTCCCACCTGTCTTCACTCTTCTCTCCCCTTAACCTCATCAGTTGCTCCCTAGCACTATCCAGTTCAGCCTTGAGGGCTCTAATCTTCCCTTTCTGCACAGCTCTTTTCCTATCCCTAGAACATACTCTGAAACACCATGGAAGAGACCCATTTATTTCCCCAATTCTAATGCCACTACATTCCCCTAATGTAACCATCTGTCACAACAGCTGCACAGAATCCCAGAACTGATTTTCCCGCGGCAGCTCAAACACTTCTCGCTCATGGTCGTATAAATATTTTTACAAAATTTTTCTAGGCAATAACAGTAATATTCTATTAAGCATATATCACAAGAGTCACTGAAGTTATGCGGAACACTAATATACATGTATATTATCAATATAGTAATATAATGCATTTAAACAAACATTAAAAATCAAAACTTGTATACTCCGAAAAATTAGGCCTCAGATCGCGTATGAGCGTATATACTTTACACTTTGTGAAAAGAAATAAAAGATGTAACCTAAAAGCTTTAATTTCCTGAGTAGATAAGGCACTACTAAATATATGTGTAATGAAAACAACCTAAATTCTTCAGGTAATATTTAAGCAAATATAGCCTCCTGTTTAGAATACAGGGATATTTATTTCGACTTCCAAATACTGTCGTTTAGACGTGGAAAATCAGATATTGCAGTTGATATCGGTTTCGGGATCTGTTTTCCACAAAGGCGTGTGAAGTGTTTTCCACAAAGGCGTGTGAAGTGTCTCAAGGAGACTTCACAAGTGTGCAGTGATCTTTTTTGAGTTCGTGTTCGAGTGTGGTGGTACACATCACTAAACTAAAGCAAACTACTGTACTGCAATCTTTTTGAAACTGTATTGAGAGATGTATTCGATTGGATTTTGTAACTCCTGAAACATCCCATGCTCAAAGACAAGGGAAGTGCGAAGTGTCTCTGGGTTGTTTCACAAGAGTAGCGCAATATTTTTTTTAGAATCTGTGCTCAGGTTTGGTGATGGAGGTATTCTACAAAATAAAATGTGCATCTACATCGCCAATTGTTTAAAATTCTTGCATCACGTACAAAGCACATTCTCTGTCTCTTTGTGCAGTGGTACATTAGTTAGTGTGACATCTTCAAGTTATGTATGTGATAGTATTCTGGACATTGCTTCAACACCAGATTTAAGACCTCCTGAAGCAGTTCGTGTTCAATGACAAATAGTATCTGTGCGCCTGGGATGGGAAGGAGGAAGGTTGTGGGTATTTCCAACGCAACAGGGAGTATTTAGCACGGTGCCGCCCCTATGGCTACTGCGTGGATGTTCTGTGAGCCCTGAACGTGGTCTCTCTTCAAGCGGTGTGAATGTCTTACCTCTTTGGAAAACTGACTGGACTCTTTTCGAATGATACGCAGTTACAGCACACACACATTCATCAGCATGAATTGCGAAGTGTAACTTAGCCCCATCCTGCTAAACCCTCTTTATTTGATTAAACATATTCATCTTCTTCTAACATTTACCAAATATCATTAATTTCCAGACATCATGCATGTGGCTATGGGCACAGTCCTTAGCTGCAT
Source organism: Schistocerca gregaria (assembly GCF_023897955.1). Lineage (NCBI taxonomy): Eukaryota > Metazoa > Arthropoda > Insecta > Orthoptera > Acrididae > Schistocerca > Schistocerca gregaria. The sequence goes on from NC_064920.1 coordinate 470,696,886, forward strand.
GATTCTGTTCTCCCAGTCCAGAAGCTAGACACAGACTGGGCGAATTTCCTGCCATTTTTCCCTGGACCACCATCTTGATTTACATCATGGAAGGGGAAGTAGGAGAACCAACAGTGCCGTCTGGTGGTGGTGTTGTGAACTATTTGGACTCCGGACCTTAAGGTGAACACACTGTATGGAGCTACTGTCTGTGACAATTCAAACTGTTTAAATAAGCAATGCATACAAAATAAAGACTTATGTCCTTCCCATCCAGCAGTCCAGCACATATTGCGTCCTTTTCCGGATGGTAGAGGGGAGTGGATGGGAGGAGAGATGGAGAGGAGGAAGGGGATCAGAGGGGGTGGGCTTAGGATAGTGGAGGTTGACCTAGTTTTCCAGCCAAAAACTGAAATTTCCGCCATGATATCAGTGTGACGTTGCCACATCTATGGCCAAATTCTTGGATCCTCCGTACTGAATAAATTTGGCTACAATGCAGTGTGTGGTGGCACCTCTTTTGCCCTACTACTAACATGCTTCCTGCAAATCATAAAAGATGCGAAGGTGATGTTTCAAATGAGGTGAAAATGAATTGATTTTTGAGTTACTTAGTAGCTACAGGTTTTCAGAGGTGTATACCTCCATGACTTTGGAATTCACCAGACAATTGTGCCGCTCACGTTTTCAGATGTTCATCATCCTGCTTTCTCATAGCATAAATCTTATATCTTACAATTTTATGAAAAGGATAGTTGCTACTTACCATATAGTGCAGATTCCGAGTTGCAGATAGACACAAGAAAAAGACTGTTGGATAGTGAGCTTTCAGCCAACAAGGCTTCATCGAAAATAAACAACATACACACAGACACACTCTCATATATGCAGCTCACACAACAGGACCACAGAGACTGTTGTCTTGTGGCTGTGTGTGTGTGTGTGTGTGTGTGTGTGTGTGTGTGTGTGTGTGTGTGTGTGCTATCTATTCTCGTCGTAGGCGTTTTTGGCCGAAAGTTGACTTTTCTAATCTTTTTGTTGTGCCGATCTGCGATTCAGTATCTCCCCTACATGGTGAATCTCAACTATAGTTTTCGTAAAATTATTACATTCCAGCCTGGATTTTCCATTTTTTAAATCTCATTAGAAATAAGTAATCGGATCCGAAAAATTAATAAGCAGTCTATTAGAAACTTAGCGATCTGTTTCTTGCACCGAAAGTGTACAACAAACCGCTCAAGTACTACTTGATGCGCAAGTAAAACCGTTATGCACCATTTTTAACCATAATTATCTCGTGTAAGAAAACTCTGACAGAGTTCCGACTTGCAGTAAATGAAAATGTAATATATTCTTAAGATTTCGTTCACGTAATGTGTCCACCTAATTTCAATAACAAAAAAAAAAAAAAAATCCTGCACGTTAAAATTTCGGTACCGTCAACAGAAAATGATTTTAGTAAACTGTCCTTAATCGTCTTTATAATTTGTTGCCGCACATAAAATTAAATCGAACAGTATTGCAACTCTTCCAGCAACACATTCAAACACATCCCATATTTGTACATTGAATAGTTTGCCTGTTTCAGCGAGCTGAATGAAATGTAAGATACACGTACATTGTGTGCTAGATGCGATACACTAAACACACCGAGAACCTTCTCAAGAAGGAGAGGAGAATATGCAGTTTCGTGAAAAACTGACATTTTGAGCCCATGGCTGTGTACAAAATGTAGGTTGACTCTTATACAGATTACAGCAACCAGCCACTTTTTGCAATGCTATTTACTTGTTTAAACAGCGCCTTTACCGGTTTCGAACCGACAGGTTCATCTTCAGTCGGCCAGTTCACGTTTTACATTAGATTTCATCTTTTGTTTCCCCAACTGACGAAATTTCCTTGGAGTGGTAGTGCCTTACAACCAAAACAAGATGTATGATAACGCCTTTTTAACTGTAATTGTGCCTCACAGCGATTTCAAGTGATGTGAACAAATTATTTTTATTATTGCAGGGAAGATGTTTCGGTTACTTACGAATCCGTGCCATTATGTTCCAGTACAGGCTGCTTATCATCTTAAAGCGAAAACTGTATAATGCACTTTATTGTGTATAAATATGCACATAATGTAAAGCATCACTCACACTCTAAAAAGAAGTTTCATCAGATGGAGGCATGTATACAAAGACGGCGATGTTACCACCATAACAATGCCAATGGCTTACACTCTCAGAGATGTTTCATTATGTGCATGAATGTGACAGTTGAAATTTACAAATTGCTAATCTTACATGATTTACTATTTGTATTGGAACACGACTGATTAAAATTAAGATAAACAAATAAAGTAGTCAGTTATAAAGTGTTACTGGAATGATATTGCCACGTACAAGAAGATGTAATTAGATGAATGACGAACACTAACTTCACTTAACGAAGGTTTATTCAGCTCCACAAGAGCGCGGAGCAAACTGTCTCTGGCCAGAACACATACAGTATATATACAGCTACAGAACATTCCAGTATAACGATTCTTGACATTTGTGGATACTTCTAGAACGCACTCGAACCAAAAATAGAAACTAAAATTGTACAGTACAGGTAAGTTTCGAACTCACGACCCTTCATGCAACAATTTAGTATCATAACCACAAGACCACAGAGCTAGTCAGCTTCTGGTGCAACAGCGCTCTCTCCTTAAGAGAACAGCGTCTCGGTGTTACGTCGTCCTAGTCCGGGAACGAGTCATCGGTCCTGCATACTCCGACTGCTGATGACTGTTTCTCGCCCTGGCGGTGATCTTCTTAACTTATTTTACCGCTACGCTCTTCGTCACCTTTCCCTTTGTTGCCTGTCGCTGGAGCTTCGAATTTACCCTGGGCTGCAAGATCCTTATAGGGCTTCATTCGAAGCACGTGGACGGTATCTGTGCTCTTTCGTCGTCTTATGTCAAGGGTCGAAATCTTCAACTTCATAAGCAACATCAGACAACTGTCTTACAACCTTATAAGGTCCAAAATAGCGCCTGAGCTCTTCAGAGACACCAGCCTTCCGAACAGGAGTGAAGATGCAGACGAGGTCACCAGGCTGGTAGACAACAGGGCGGTGGCTCGCCTCGTATCTTCAGCGATCGTTTTCTTGAGCTTGTAGCGTGTGGAGTCGAGCTAACTGCTGAGCTTCCTCAGCTCTGGTTAACACCTGGCCGATGTAGTCGTAGTCCACGTCATCAGCATGTAACGGAAACACAGAGTCCATCGTCGTGGTCGCCTCAGCCCATGCACCAGGAGAGATGGCGAAAATCCATGGTGTCTTGTTTGGTGGTGTTGTAGGCAAACGTCACGAAAGGTAGCACTTCATCCCAGTTGCTCTGCTCAAAGTTGAAGAACATTGATAGCATGTCAGCCAAGGTCTTACTAAGCCATTCAGTAAGCCCGTTCGTTTGTGGATGGTAGGCAGCCGTCATGTGATGAGTAATGCTGCACCGACGGTTTTATCTGTCACAAGATTCGATTGAAAAACTTTCCCTCAATGCGTAATTAATACAATGTCTTCCACGGTGAATTTGCCTACCTCGGATGCTTCGGCTGTTTTCACGGCTTTTGTAATGACATAGCGTGTCAGATGATCAGCGCAAACAATAATCCATCTATTGCCACTAGCAGATGTTGGAAATCGTCCGAGGAGGTCAATCCCAACACGCTGGAAAGGCGTTTCCACTGGTGGAATTGGTATGAGTCGGCCAGGTGGTTTCTGAGGAACTGCCTTTCTCGTCTGGCAATCTCGGCATTGCGACACATAGTGACGGACACTCCTAAATAAACCTGGACGGAAAAATCTCTTGCTGATTCTATCGTATGTCTTAATAAATCCTAGATGTCCAGCCTCAGGTGTGTCATCGAATTTCTGTAGAATATCTAAGCGCATGTGTTTAGGAATCACTGGTAGCCACCTATTTCCAAACGGATCAAAGTTTTTCTTGCAGAGTAATCCATTAACTACCTTAAATTGTCCTTTCACATCCTCTGACCGATTTAAGAAAAGCATAATGTGAGATATCTTGACGTCCTTCTTCTGCTCAGCAGAGAGGTCCTGGAGTGCAGCGAGATTGTCACTATCTTCATCAAAGTCTTGATGGTCTTGCACAGGGTTTCTTGGGAGACAGTCAGCATCGTGGTGTTTTCTTCCACTTTTGTACACTACGGTAACGTCATACACTTGAAGACGTAGCATCCACCTGGCGAGTTGTCCTGTTGGATCCTTAAGACCTGTCAACAAACAAAGTGAATGATGGTCTGTAACAACTGTGAATGGCCTTCCATAGAGATAATGTCGAAATTTGCACATGGCCCAGATCACAGCAGGACATTCTCTTTCTGTAGTTGAGTAGTTTCTCTCGGCTTTTGTAAGTGTCCTAGAAGCATAGGATATAACCTACTCTTTCCCACCCGAAATTTGCACCAGAACAGTACCAATCCCATACCCGCTGGCATCTGTGTGTAGTTCTGTAGTTGCTCTCTCATCAAACAGACCAAGTACAGGGTCAGTCGTCAGAGCTTTTCGCAGAAAATCGAAAGAATCTTGTTGAACACCACCCCAGATAAATTTAGCATCGGCTTTTAACAACTCTTTGAGTGGCCTGGCTATGAAACAAAAGTCTTTGATAAAACGACGGTAATCCGAGGAAGCTTCTCACATCTCTAATACTTTTAGGAAAAGGAAATTTCGTTATAGATCTCACCTTTCCTGGGTCTGGTCGCACACCTTCGTTTGACACAATGTGTCTAAGTATTTTCATCTCGTTTGCTCCAAAGAGACACGTTCTTGGATTAAGTTTTAGTCCACCTCGTTGAGGACACTTAAGAATGGCGCTCATATACTCTTTTTCTGTGTTAATTTATATATGTTCATTCTTTTAATATGTTCATCAAATGGCTCTGAGAACACTATAATGTCATCTAAATAACAAAGACACATCGTCCACTTCAGGTGCCTTAGAAGATTATCCATCATCCGTTCAAAAGTTGCTGGTGCATTATACAAACCAAACGGCATTACCTTAAATTCATACAGGCCCTCAGGGGTGATGGATGCAGTTTTCTCACGATTAGCCTCATCTACTTCGATTTGCCAGTATCCCGAGTACACGTCCGTGGTTGAGAAAAATTTAGCCCCCTCCAGACAATCTAGTGTATCGTTAATTCGTGGAAGAGGGTAAACGTCCTTTTTAGTTATCTCATCAAGCTTCCTGTAATCAACACAAAAGCGCCAATTGCCATCCTTCTTCCTGACAAGGACCACTGGTGACGACCATGGGCTCTGCGAAGGCTGGATGATGTCATTTTTCATCATTTTCTATACCTCGTCGCTAATTTTCTATGCCTCGTCGCTAATTATTCGACGTTCCGTAGCTAGCACACGGTACACTCTCTGGCTTACTGATTGATGGTCTCCAGTGCTAATTCGGTGCTTCACCATCGATTTGTCTAATTTGCTCCTCACTTGTGGATTGAAGCATTCAGAGAACACTTGAAGAAAGGCAAGCAGCTTCTTCTGTTGTTACTTAGTCGGATCTGGTGATAGTCGAGCTAGAAGATCTTGACTCGTAGTGATAGCGCTAATTCCGCCCATAGACTTGGCATGGGAGATTTCTATGACGTTCAGCTGTTCGGCAATTAACTGCAGGAATGATCACTTCATCCAGCACACATAGTCTCCACACACTCGGATGCGCTTCTTCCTGTCCACAGTATCTCATCTCGTCTAGCATAATCTTCGAGTGACCACAATCTATAATTGCCTGAGAAGCTTTCAAAAAGTCCCATCCAAGAATGACGTCATGACTAAACTGTTGTAAAATGTTAAATTCTAAGGGCTGTGTATGGCCACTTATACCCACACGAATGACACATCTTCCTGTAGGTTTTACATATTTCTCATTAGCCACCTTCAGCAGAGATGTTGTGGTGTCGACGAATACGGTTTTCTGCAACTGGCGACGGTACTTCTCCGAAATGACTGAACATGATGCTCCAGAGTCCACAGAGCTGGGCTGGTCGGCCATCCGTGAGGATGTCGACGTAGTTTCCTATCAGTTTTGTAGTGATCGACGGAGGAGGATTTTTCTCTTTGATGGCCTCACCTCTAAGGAAGGTCGCACCCTTTAGTTTCCCAGGTTGTGACGGCAAGGTGATCGGCTGGAGCTTCTAAACGGCGATGGAGACATTGGTTGGCGTGTTGGGGAGCGTCCTCTCTAGCGACTAGCTTGCGGCGATGGGATCTATGTTGTCCCACACCCACATCTTCTTGTTCGTCTTCGTCGTCCCGGAGTTGTCGTCGGCTAAGATCGGTCTGCTGTCTTCTGGCGCGGCCGTCATCAAATATCCGAGGCCTTTCTCGACAACAGCGCACCACATGGGCCGGTCGTCGACAGTGGAAACATACTGGTTAGTTATCCTGGGTCCTCCAGACGTCAGTCTTCCTTGGTGCCCAAACAGGTTCCTCTTGCGGCATTGTAGGAACGTAGCTCCCCCTGGGTCTGGACTTTTTCACCGTTTTAAATGGAAATGAAGGACGAGAGATTGGGTTCAATGTCTGTTCCATTTCCTCCCTTATGACCTTTTGAAGCATCTCGGTTTTTTGCTCTCCGAGCAATCCAAGTGCCTTCTGAACTTTCTCTCTCATTATCTGACAAAGAACACTTGTGAAATCAGTTGCTTCCTCCATCACAGATATCGATACGACGTTTGGAAGCCGTTCAAACTTATTGCGTGTAATTCTTTTTTGATGCATTGTCTCGATATACTGGCACCATTTTGTGAAGTCGTCTGCTGTAGAAACCTCCTTCAGGAGTAGGACTTGGTACATGTCCTCAGCAACACCCTTCACGAGATGTGCAAACTTATCTTCCTCCTTCTTCTAGTATCCACACAGCTTCAAGACGTCTTGAATGTGAGATGCTGTAGTTTCTCCTGGACGCTGTGCCCTGCACTTTAATTTTTCTTCAGCCTTGCACTTCGGTCGTTGTGTGTCGCCGAAATACCTGCGCAGTTCCGCATGGAATACTTCCCAGTTTCTTAACTTCTCCTCGTTGCTTGGCAGTGCCCTCTAAGTAGAAAAATACGTTAACCAAACACACGGCGTCATCCCATTTGTTAAATTTGGATATTCGCTCATATACCTTCAGTCACTTGTTTTGATCTTGGACATCGTCACCAGAGAACCCGGAAGGATGTCTCATATGGTGGCGCACAGTTGCTGTCATCGTAACGTCCTCTTCTTCTTTGATCTCCGATAGATTGCGATGTGTTGAATATGGCTCAGACTCTTGTTTCTTGCCACGTAAACAGCGGCTCTGTCGTGGCCTGATGGGAGCCACTGCATCGTCAATAATGTTAGCTACCACAAGTTCCAATACCCAGCGTCCCCACCGGAATAATGTCATGTAGAAGAAGGTGTAATTAGATGAATGACGAACACTAACTTCACTTAATGAAGGTTTATTCAGCACTTGCACATACAGGAGCGCGGAACACATAAAGGAAATACAGGGTGAGGCACCTAACATTATCGCTGGATATATTTCGTAAACCACATCAAATACTGACGAATCGATTCCACAGACCGAACGTGAGGAGAGGGGCTAGTGTACTTGTTTAATACAAACCATACAAAAATGCACGGAAGTATGCTTTTCAACACAAACCTACGTTTTTTTTTAATGGAACCACTTTAGTTTTGTTAGCACATCTGAACATATAAAAAAATACGTAATCAGTGCCGTTTGTTGCATTGTAAAATGCTAATTACATCCGGAGATATTGTAACCTAAAGTTGACGCTTGAGTACCACTCCTCCACTGTTCGATCGTATGTATCGGAGAGCACCGAATTACGTAGGGATCCAAGGGGAACGGTGATGGACCTTAGGTACAGAAGAGACTGGAACAGCACATTACGACCAAATGCTAACACCTTTTTATTGGTCTTTTTCACTGACGCACATGTACATTACCATGAGATGTTCAACGTGGTGGCCATCATTTGCTGCACACAATTGCAATCTAAGGCGGTAATGAATGTCGTACACGCCGCAGTACATCTGATGTAATGTCGCCGCAGGCTGCCACAATACGTTGTTTCATATCCTCTGGGGTTGTAGCCACATCACGGTACACATCCTCCTTTAACGTACCCCACAGAGAGAAGTCCAGAGGTGTAAGATCAGGAGAACGGGCGGCCGGTTTATGCGTTCTCCACGTCCTATGAAACGCCTGTCGAACATCCTGTCAAAGGTCAGCCTAGTGTTAATTGCGGAATGTGCAGGTGCGCCATCATGCTGATACCACATACGTCGACGCGTTTCCAGTGGGACATTTTCGAGCAACGTTGGCAGATCATTCTGTAGAAACGCGATGTATGTTGCAGCAGTCTGGACCCCTGCAATGAAGTGAGGACCAATGAGGTGGTCGTCAATGATTCCGCACCATACATTTACACTCCACGGTCGCTGTCGCTCTACCTGTCTGAGCCAGCGAGGATTGTCCACGGACCAGTAATGCATGTTCCGTAGATTCACTGCCCCGTGGTTTGTGAAACCCACTTCATCGTTAGAAAGGTAGAACTACAACGCATTCTCTGTTAATGCCCATTGACAGAATTGCACTCGACGATTAAAGTCATCACCATGTAATTGCTGATGTAGCGACACATGAAACGGGTGAAAGCGGTGACGATGCAGTATGCGCATTACACTACTTTGACTCAGTCCACCGGCTCTCGCAATGTCCCGTGTACTCATGTGTGGGTTCATGGCAACAGCAGCTAACACACCAACTGCACCCGCTTCTCCTGTGACGGGCCTGTTACGGACCCGTTTGCGTGCTACGACCATACCTGTTGCATACAGGTGGCGGTAGATGTTTTGCAATGTGCGGCACGTTGGATGCTCTCTGTCCGGGTACCGTTCTGCATATACCCTGCAGGCTTCAGCTGCATTTTGTCGACACTCGCCATAGATGAGTATCATCTCCGCCTTTTTAGAGTTCGAACATACCATGGTCACAGTTCCTACAACACTACACTATCACAGACGGCTGGTAACACGGTGTACTACAGTTGGTGTGTGTGCGGAGACGAATGAAGAATAACAATAACAGCAAGCGCTACATGCGGACACTGCGACAGCTAGACCAGACCAAACCACAACAGTCGTAAACACGGTCGTCATCGTAAACATGTCCCTGCAGATGCTGCTCGCCGACCGTGGCCCGTGTATGTTACAACACGCAATTGAACGTCGGAGGTTTCAGTTGCGTGTGAGGTTACAATATCTCCGGATGTAATTAACATTTTACAATGCAACAAACGGCAGTGATTACGTATTTGTTTATATGTTCAGATGTGCTAACAAAACTAACGTGTTTCCATTTTAAAAAACGTAGGTTTGTGTTAAAAAACGTACTTCCGTGCATTTTTGTATGGTTTGTATTAAACAATTACACTAGCCCCTCTCCTCACGTTCGGTCTGTGGAATCGGTTCGTCAGTATTTGATGTGGTTTACGAAATATATCGAGCGGTAACGTTAGGTGACTCACCCTGTATATACAGCTACAGAACATTCCTGTACAGTGTTCTTGACATCTGTGGTTACTTGTAGAATGTACTCGAACCGAATATAGAAAATAAAATTGTACAGCCCAGGTGAGTTTTGAATTCACCACCCTCCATGCAACAATTTCGTATCATAACCATAACACTACGGAGCTACTCAGCTTCTTCTGCGACAATATTACATAAATATTGTGGTATACATTGGAACAAAAGTAAATGATAAGGGAATTTTCATAAATCACTTAGAACAGACCTTTTTTGGAAGCTAACAATCACATCAACAGCAAAATCATCTGCTACAAAAGATATGTTGACGACGCAATTATACTTTTTGATGACACCAACGAGGAAATAGACACGTTAGCAACAAATTTGAGTAGCATGCACAAAAACATTATATTCACCATTGAACATGAGACCAACAACAGCATCAATTTCCTAGATGAAAAAATCACCGACAAAAACCATAAACATCATTTTAAGATTGATAGAAAACCAACATCCACTGCCATATGTATTAACAACTCGTATTGCCATCCAAACCAACATAAGATAGCATATTTTACATCCACACTGAACCACCTACACAAAATTCCATTTGAATCAGTTAAATAAGAAAAAGGAATCAGTATCATTAAAACCATAGCCTCAAACAATGGTTATACCCATCTCATGATAGACAAAATATCACAAAAATTTCAAAACCCACCAGCCAACAATGCTGCACAACAGGCAACCACGCAACATAGGCAAAACAGTAGAAAACAGCATAAAATATATTGCACTACCTTTCTTAGGGAGCATATTCTATAAACTAAGCAACATATTTAAAAACACAAACATTAAAATAAGCTTCCGCACAATCAACAAACTCCGGCAGTTAGCCATTCACAACTTAAAGAATAACAGACCCTTATATAAAAAAATCTGGCATTTATAAACTCAGCTGTCAAAGTTGCCCCTCTTACTATATAGGACAAACTGGAAGAAGCATTGAGACACAGTTCGAAGACTTGTGGATGCCATACGTTTGAACAACAATTCAAAATCCGCATTTGCCATGCGCACAACTACTAACAGTCATGGAATAAGGATCATTGAAGACCATGTATAAGTATTGCACCACGCTGAGAAAGGTAGCCTTATGAATTTTCTTGAGGAGTTTGAAATATTTGTACATAACAGCAAATCAGCACAAAATCTCCCAATGAACAAACCGAGCTCGCCAATGGAGACTTTTTTAAAAATTCATTCATCTGCTTTCCATTTTGAAGCATAAAAAACAAGGGAATGTCCACTGTTGTAATATTTATATATACACAGCCATCTCAACCCATTTGCTATGCTTTCGATGTATGTCATAATATGTCCATAGTTGTAATACTTATTTATGTTCATCTGGCCATATCATTTACTTTTGTTCCAATGTATAACATTATATTTATGGAATATCACTCCAGTAATACTTTATAACTGACTGCTTTATTTGCTTATCTTAATTTTAATCAGATGTCTTTCAATGTAAATAGTAAGTAATGAAACATTAGCAATTTGTAAATTTCTACTGTCACATACATGTACATAATGCAATATCTCTGAGAGTGAAAAGTTTTGGCGTTTTTATGGTTGTAATATCGCCATCTTTATATACATACCTACATAGGATATGAGTGGTGCTTTACATTATGTGCATGTTTATACACAAAAAGTGCATTACACAGTTTTCGCTGCTGCGGGATAATAAGCAGCCTGTACTAGAAGATAATAGCGCGGATTCTTCATCGTAAGTAACCGAAAACCCTTCACTACAATAATAATAATTTGTTTGCATCACATAAAATTGTTGTGAGGGACAATTACAGTCAAAAAGACGTCGTCTTACATCTTGTTTTGGTTGGAGGGCACCACCATCCCCAGGAAAATTTCGTCAGTTGGGGCAACAAAAGGGGAAATCCAATGTAAAACGTGAACTAGCCGTCTGAAGATGAACCTGTCGGTTCGAAACCGGCAACGGCGCTGATTAAATTAATAAACAGCATTGTAAAAAGTGGCTGGTTGCTGTAATCTTCTATGTAAGAGTCAGCCTATATAGAGGAGAACACACTCCGAATTTTTTATTGATACAAAATTTCTCAGAAAATTATTTTTTGCTCTGAGAATATTTACAGACAATGGTTCCTTTCTTTTATTCGTGCATCCCAATTTCTGTGTCATTTGAAGTGAACAGTTGCGCCTAACGGATTATTAAATGGGAGAGGTCTCTTGTCGTCGCTGGATTCTCGCGACATTGCCTGGGTGTGGTTCTGGCAGGTGGCTGGTGATGCAGAGCTGCTGTGTGACTGCCAGGACCAGCTGCACTACGCGCTGCTGGAGGCGATGACGCGGCACGCGGCCACCATGGACAACATCTGCCATGCGCACGCCATTGCTTGCCTGCTGGTCATAGAGGTGCCCAGTCCCATCGCCGCCATCAATGTGGCGCACCTCGCTGTTGCCGTGCAGGTCAGTACCAGCCAGCTATGTACAAGTACTGGACCATTGACAAATGATCTGCTCGTATAGCTTAACAGTACACAACATACTAGTTACTAAGACAGACAAGTGAGCCAGACCTGGCTGGAATCCGCACGAACCATTTGTGTCGCAGTTTCTGGGCAGGATACACTGGACGATGTGCAGTGATGCATTTTAGTCCAAAACTCTGGGCGAGTTCATTCGCTTTACCAGAAGGGGAAGTCACATCTCTCCATTGTCGTCTAAGGTTCAGCACACATCTAGTGATCAAACTGCAATACACAGCATTGCATCGCAGTCTCGAAGCACTGTAGTCACAGGAAGAACTCTGCATAGCCAGGCACAAGAGATTATGTACAGAGGAATTAAATTTATACAGGAAGAGGCAAAAGAGGGGATAAAAATTTCATTATAAATATCCTAGAAACAGTTCAGGCTGCTACTGGTGTTTTGCTTTGAACAATTAGAAGAGTAAATTCGCTCCTAATCACCTGTGTGCTTTGGTAGTTCAGCTTTTGAATCTCTGCATGTTAATCTAATTTTTTGAACGTAGTTCTTGTGTTCTCATCTGTGTCCACAGTAGAGTTTCACAGCTGTATAAGTTGCCCTTGTTTGTTTGTGTAGTGTAGTTTTCCACAGTTTTAATGTAGAAAGGGCTGTGATGGCTGTCTGCAGATGCAAGCCAATTTAGTGACTCTTCACTCTCATCTCCAGGCAGTGATGGCCTCGGTTACATAGCTTGAAGCTGCAGTGGATCGGCATCACTGTTGTGGGCCAGCAGTGTGGATCCAATGGATTCCCAGCATGTCTGAGTCTGCTGATCAGCCTGCACCAGTGACCAGTCCAGTTAGTGCTCTCACTGAAATTGAACAATCTCTCGTGGTGGAATGGGAGGTCACTTCGGTGCGAGGCAGGCGACGAAAGATTTCCCAGGGGGCTGCATGTAAGGCCTCCCCAGTTAGTCTGACAAACAGATTCTAGATGCTGTCTGTGGCTGACACTGTCCCTCAGCCAGATGCAATCATTTATCCTGTTTCAGAGGTAACCTCTCAGCTTGCAAGGTCCAGGTAGTCACAGATAGTGGAATTATTGGTAGTTACGAGCTTCAATGTTAGGCGCGTTATGGGGCCCCTTAGGGACATGGCTGCCAAGGAGGGGAAGAAAGCCAATGTGCATTCTGCATGCATACTGGGTGGAGTCATTCCATATGTGGAAAGGGTCCTTCCGGATGCCATGAAGAGCACAGGGTGCTGCCAAATGCAGGTGGTCGGCCACATCGATACCAATGATGTGTGTTGCTTTGCATCACAAGATATTCTCTCTGGTTTTAAGTGGCTAACAGAAGTGGTAAAGGCTGCCAGTCTTGCCTGCAAGGTGAGTGCAGAGCTCACCATTGCATAGCCGAGAGGACCGATTTTGGATATCTGATACAGAGCCGAGTGGGGGGGGGGGGGGGGGGTCTGAATCACAGGATCAGACGGTTCTGTGACTGTGTAGGCTGCTTGCGCCATAGAGTGATAGGCTCTCAGGTTCCGCTGAATAGGACAGCAGTCCGCTACACACGGGATCCACTACATGCAGGAGATGGCTACATGGGTAGCAGCAACTGTTCACCGTGGACTGGGTGGTTTTATAGGTTAGAAGGTCTCGACGAAATACAAAGAAGGCTTCAGTCTTAAAGGGTGCAGGTCGAACATAGGAAGAACGTAGATACAGCAAACATCGGAATAAAAGTTGCAAATTTTCGTAGCTGTGCTGGGAAAGTACCAGAGCTACAAGCGCTAATAGAAAGCAGTGATGCTCAAATTGTTATAGGCACTGAAAGCAGGCTAAAGTCGGAAATATGTTCCGCCGTAATTATTGCAGAGAACCTAACGGTGTTCCGAAAGAGTAGTCTAAACACAGTTGGTGGTGGGGTGTTTGTTGCTATCAGAAGTAGTTAATCTTGTAGCGAAATCGATGTAAGTAGTTCATGTGAGATAGTATGGGGAGGACATTCTTGGCAACCGGAATAAAATAATAACTGGATCCTTTTACCAACCTCCCAACAACAATTGCTGAAAGGTTAAAAAAAACTCGAGTTTAGTTTCAAACACTTTGTAAGGTGGCTATAATTTCGCACCTTACAAGCACTCATCTACGTACCTTGCCGTGATTTAAAACCAGAATTAGGTATTGTTTGATAGGTTGTACATTAAATAAATGAATAGTTAAAGAAGATTGACATTGTCACGTACACAGTACACCTTGTAAATATTTTGCTATCGCTTACTGCATGAAAGGTGATGGATTGTCTTCACTGTCAAAATGGCGTAATGATTTATTGCCTATACTAGCAGAGGTTGGAACGCCAGTGGAAATGAAAAGGGGGCGTAATTCAGGCCCTGGCTGGAAAAGCCCGCACATGTGTGTTGGTCCTGCTAAAAACAGGAAGTAGCCCAGGACGGATGGTCGGAGCACCTGAGCACTGAAGCACAATAGAGTGGCAGCTGGCCGGTATTGTAGCTACGCCAGAAGGATAACCGGAAACTCTGAACATCTTGGACACAGCAGAGAGGACCAAGGAAGTGTTTCCTCGGAAATCACACAAGCTGGGTTATTTCCGAGGATTTTTACTCTGAGAAGCGTACCATTGTATGAATTCCTAATTAACAGATATTGGTTTTTTCTTGGAAACTTTCTGCACTGGATGACAAAAGTCTAAAATATGGTTGGTCGGTAATCGGAAGAATCTGTAGAGAGGGAGAATATTCCGTGGTTTCGAGAATATGATTCGCCTTCTGCAGTTATGACAGAGGGGAGCCGAACTTTGCTGGGAAGCTAACGGTGGAGAGAAAGAGGTGTTCCGTTATGAGCACCCATGTTTGACGGCCGCTCAGTATCAGCTTTTGTTGGTACAGACGGACTTGCTGTCTTTGCTCTCAGGAGATTATAAAGTTAGAACAGTTAGTTAGAACAGTTGGGCACTTCACTGTTGCGAACTTATACGACTCTGGACTTCGTCGTCGAGTATGCAGCGTTCAGTTATTGAGAGCACTTCTTCTTTTTGTACTCACATTGAGACGTTATCTAAATTCTGTCCTTGTGGCTGGGAGTTCGCGTTTCTTGTCTTAAAACATGGAGAGGGGAAGACAGTATTAGATTATACTAGTCAGAGGACCGCCTTCTGCCATCCTAGTGTTAGAAAGAGTTTTTTATCATGTGGCTGGAGTTCTTCCATTGTCGCAGACATGTACGAGAACCATCACTCCGATGCACCAGACGCAGTACATACAGTGATATTGCTAACTGCTTCAGCCTATTAGGGCTATAAAGCTAAACAGCCGTGATCACGTAAGTTGTATTTCCACTGAGGTTGCACACCACTGTAGATCATCGTTGAAAGTATTGTCTTCTAGTGTTTGGTACACAAATGACGTCATTCATCTCGTGTTATTTATATTAGATCGCGTAGCCATAAAAAGGGGCAGATTTGGACAATGTGATCAGTCATATTAGTTAGAAAATTCATTTGTATCTCTTTATGTCCATTGGACATTGATATGTAAACATTTGTAATATATAAAGGGATTTTAATCTACAATTAATGTATAAGCAGAAACAACATTTATCGTTTTATAGTTACTAGTTCCCTTAACCATTCATTTATGTTTATGTTGTAATTTATATGTTAAAGAGCAAGAAAAAGGAAATAACATCACAATTAAGGGATCCTAAGATCTGCTTCAGGGAGTAGTCAGACAGGGCCAAATCTTGATTTTTGCGTTCAGTATTTTCCGTTGCAAAGGCAACGGCCTTACCGCAATGGATACAACGGTTCCCGTCAGATCACCGAAGCGCTGTCGGGCGTGGCCGGCACTTGGATGGGTGACCATCCGGGCCGCCATGCTCTTTTGTCATTCTTCGGGGTGCACTCAGCGTCGTGATGCCAATTGAGGAGCTACTCGACCGAATAGAAGCGGCTCCAGTCAAAGTAAACCATCGTAAAGAGTGGGAGAGTGGTGAGCTGACCACATGCCCCTTCTACCCGCATCCTTATCTGAGGATGACAAGCGGGCGGTTGGTCCCGATGGGCCACTTATGGCCTGCAGACGGAACGCTGCTTTTCCGTTGCGTGCATTCATTTTTACACCCTACTGTAGTAGCATCTTATAACATACCCGGCTCATACAATTACAGTTCGTGGTACGTTAATTTACCTTCGATATGTTGGCGAAAATACATGTTTAAATCCGGAGGTAAGCATAAAACATCACCCGAAATTGTGTTAAATGCAATCTCCGAAAATTATTTTGAGCAGTTAGGTCATGAGACCTCGTGAATAGTAAATGGTTGTGAAAACAAACTTGAAGTCTTAGCAACAAATAATCTTGAGCTAATAACGATCATCATAATGGATACAGGGATTAGTGGACATAGGGTTGTCTTAGCGAGATTGAATATTGTAACCCCCAAATCCTCCAAAAATAAACAAAAAATATACCATTCAAAAGAGCACATAAAAATTCACTTGACTTCTTCCTGAGAGACAATCTCCACTCCTTCCAAATTAACATTGTAAGTGTAGACTAGATGTGGCTTGAATTCAAAGAAATAGTATCGACAGCAATTGAGAGATTTATACCAAATTAATTATCAAACGACGAGGGGTACACAAAAAGGGTCAGAACACTGTTGCAACACAACAGAAAAAGGCATACCAAAATTAAACGAAGGCAAAATCCCTAAGATTGGCGATCTTTTACAGAAGCTCGAAATTTAGCGCTGACATCAATGCGGGGTGCTTACAATAGTTTCTCCAACGAAACTTTTATCGTGAAACCTGGCAGAAAATCGAAAGATATTCTGGTTGTAAGTAAAGTATGCTAGAGGCAAGACACAGTCAACACCTTCCCTCCGCAATAGCAATGGAAATACTACCGACCACAGCGGTGCGAAAGTAGAGTTACTGAACACAGACTTTCGAAATTCCTTCACCAAAGATGACGAAATAAATAAAATGAACAACAACTGCCAACATGATCAACTTACAAGCAGATATTCTCGGAATAATGAAGTAACTTAAATCACTTAATAAAAGCAAGTTTTCTGGTCCAGACTGTATACCAATTAGGTTCATTTCAGAGTATGCTGATGCAGTAGCCCCATACTTAACAATCGCATACAACAGCTCGCCCGACGAAAGATCCGAACCCAAAGACTGGAAAGTACCACAGATCAGACCAATATTCGAGATAGATAGTAGGAGTAATCAGCTAAATTACACGCCCATATCATTAATGTCGATATGCAGCAGTATTTTGGAACACATGTTGTGTTGAACATTATGAATTCCCTCGAAGGGAGTGGTCTATTGACACACAGTCACCACGGATTTAGGAAACATTGTTCTTGCGAAACACAACTGGCTCTTTACAATCACGAGTAACATTGACAAGGGATTTCAAATTGATTCCATTTTTCTATATTTCCAAAAGGTTTTTATACTGTATCACACAAACGGCTTGTACTGAAATTGCGTGTTTATGGAATATCGTATCAGCTATGTGACTGGATTCATGATTTCCTGTCAGAGCGATCACATTTCGTAGTAATTAACAGAAAATCATCTATTAAAACAGAAGTGATTTGTGTCGTTCCCCAAGACAGTGCTGTTCCTTATCTCTATAAACGATTTAGGAGACAATCTGAGCAGCTGTCTGAGGTTGGTTGCAGATGATGCTGTCATTTACCTTCTAGTAAACTCATCAGAAGATCAAAACAAATTGCAAAACGATTTAAGAAAGATATCTGTGTGGTACGAAAATTGGCAGTTGACCCTAAAAAATAAAAAAGTGTGATGTCATCCACATGAGTGCTAAAAGGTATCCATTAAGCTTCAGCACACGATAATCGAGTCCAATCTAAAGGTCGCATATTCAACTAAATACATAAGAATTACAATTACGAACTACTTAAATTGGAAAGAACACACAGAAAATGTTGTGGGGAAGGCAAACCAAAGACTTCATTTTACTGACAGGAGATTTAGAAAATGTGATAGATCTACTAAAGAGGCTGCCTACACTACACTTGTCCATCCTTTTATGGAATATTGCTGCGTGGTCTGGAATCCTTATCAGATAGGATTAACGGAGTACATTGAGAAAGTTCAATGAAGAGCAGCACGTTTTGTATCATAACGAAATAGGGGATATTGTGCCTTGGACATGATACAGGATTAAGGATGGACACCATTTGAACGAAGTCGTTTTCCATTATGGCGGAATCTTCTCACAAAATTTCTTCCACTAGATTTCTCCTCCGAATGCGGAAATATTTTGTTGGAGCCGATCTACATACGGAGAACGATCATCATCATAAAATGAGGAAAATCAGGGCTCGCACGGAAAAATATAGGTGTTTGTTTTTTCCGTGGACTACTCGAGAGTAGAATAATAGAGAATGATTGTGAAGTAGTTCAATGAACGCTCTGCCAGGCACTTAAGTGTGATTTACAGAGTATCCCTATAGATTTAAATATAGATGTAGATGTAAAGAGACAAAAATCTTACAGTTAGATAATATTCTGATTTACAAGTTACAGCATCTCACAATAAGGTCACTTTTTCCCATAATAAGCGAAAATACCTCCTCGTTAGGGTACGTACTCGACAAATTAGGCTTCAAATATGAGAGTAGGCTTCCGTTTATAGCAGCACTTCTCCTCCAGAGCTCAGCATTTCCCCTACAGCAACTTGAGCGGCCCCCACCAATACCGCTCTCCCTTCCTTTACCAGGATACAGGTTGGCTGGCAGCTTTTCTAGGAGCTCTTTGCGGTGTGGGGGAGTCGAGGATATAGAATCAGTACGTAGTGGGAATGCCCGTGTTACTGATAAGTCACATATATGTAAAGTATTTACTGATAAGTCACATACATGTAAAGTATTTAATAATCACTTTCTGAATATAGCACGTGAACTAAATAGAAACCTAGTCCCAACAGGGAATCATATAGCGCTCTTAGAAAAAAGTGTCCCGAGACTGTTACCTGAAATGCTCCTCCATGATACTGACAAGAGGGAGATTGAGTTAATAATTAAATCACTAAAGACCAAGAACTCTCATGGATATGACGGGGTATCTAGCAGAATACTGAAGTATTGTTCTATGTGTGGTAGCCCAGTACTTAGCCATATCTGTAACTTTTCCTTTAGGAGTGGAAGGGTTTCCTGACCGATTAAAGTACTCGGTAATGAAGCCACTTTATAAAAAAGGAGACAGGGATAATGTTGACAATTATAGACCTATTTCTATGCCATCGGTGTTTGCTAAAGTTATCGAGAGGGTTGTATATACAAGGTTAATGGAGCATTGAATTCACATAATTTGCTGTCAAATGTACAGTTTGGTTTTAGAAATGGCTTAACAACTGAAAATGCTATAGTCTCTTTTCTCTGTGAGGTTTTCGAACGGATTAAAGAAAAGGTTGCGAACGCTAGGTGTTTTCTTTGATTTAACGAAAGCTTTTGACTGTGTTGACCACAAAATATTACTGCAGAAGTTGAACCATTATGGAGTAAGGGGAGTAGCTTACAATTGGTTTCTCCTCTTACTTTAAGAACAGAAAGCAGAAGGTAATTCACCGCAATATTGAGAGTGGTAGTGATGTTCAGTCCCAATGGGACACTGTTAAATGGGGCGTTCCCCAAGGGTCGGTGCTGGGGCCACAGCTGTTTCTTATTTATATAAATGATATGCCTTCTGGTATTACAGGTGATTCAAAAATATTTCTGTTTGCTGATGACACCAGCTTGGTAGTGAAGGATCTTGTGTGTAATGTGTGTAATATTGAAACATTATCAAATAATGTAGTTCATGAAATAAGTTCGTGGCTTGTGGAAAATAATTTGATGCTAAATCACAGTAAGACTCAGTTTCTAACTCACAATTCAACAAGAACTGATATTTTTGTCAGACAGAATGGCCATATTATAA
The DNA here is from genome assembly GCF_023897955.1 of Schistocerca gregaria. Taxonomy (NCBI): domain Eukaryota; kingdom Metazoa; phylum Arthropoda; class Insecta; order Orthoptera; family Acrididae; genus Schistocerca; species Schistocerca gregaria. The sequence continues at coordinate 470,716,966 of NC_064920.1, forward strand.
GCGAGACGGAACAGTTCAAGTTCCTAGGCGTTCGGATACATAGTAAGCTGTTGTGGAAAGCCCATGTTCAGGATCTTGTTCAGAAACTAAATGCCGCTTTATTTACCATTAGAACAGTATATGAAATAAGTGACATTTCAAGTCGAAAAGTAGTCTACTTCGCATATTTTCATACTCTTATGTCATATGGTATTATTTTTTGGGGTAATTCTTCTGATTCAAAAACGGTATTTTTGGCTCAAAAACGGTCTGTTCGAGCTATGTGTGGTGTAAAATCGAAAACCTCTTGTCGACCCCTATTCAATAGTCTGGGAATTTTGACATTGCCCTCACAGTATATATTTCCTTTAATGTCGTATGTTGTTAGCAATATTAGCTTATTCCCAAGAGTTAGCAGCTTTCACTCAGTTAACACTAAGCAGAAATCAAATCTACATGTCGAATGCACTTCCTTGACTCTTGTGCAGAAAGGAGTGCAGTATTCTGCTGCATCCATTTTCAATAAGCTACCACAAGAACTCTAAAATCTTAGCAGTAGCCCAAACACTTTTAAGCCTAAACTGAAGAGTTTCCTCATGGCTCACTCCTTCTATTCTGTCGAGGAGCTCCTGGAAGAGCTAAAAATTAAGCAAATTCCAGTGTCACATTCTTGATTTTCTTTATTTAAACTAACTACTTGTCGCCTGAATATGTTTCTTATATTTCATTTTATCTGTTCTACAGTCGTGTTATAATTTCATGTATTGACTCGTTCCATGGCCATGGAGACCTCTCGTTAATGTGGTCCCACGGAACAATAAATAAATAAGTAAAATATATTTGCTCAGCCCATTGTGTATCTACTGACCAGAATATTGTGCGTGCACTCTTCGTAATCCAATTTAGTATGGTTTTTAAATGTCTTTCCACACTTGTTTATACAAATGCTCGGCTGGTCCCACAAAGGCAAACACTCAGTCCCCTCCCCCCTTAGGTTAACTGATGATTGTGGCATCAGGGATGGCATCTGGCAAGAAAGTTAAAATCAAATTTAAGGTTAGAAAGAGTTTTCACCAAAAAGAAGCAAACTGATATCTATCGACTGCTTGTTGCTGACCTTTGAACATTGAGAGCAGAATATTTGTGAGAGTTATACACTGGAGAGCCAAAGAAACTGGTACTCCTGCCTCATACCGTTTAGGACCCCTTCGAGCACACTGAAGTACCGCAACACGACGTGACATGGATTCGAGCAAAGTGTGTGAAGTAGTGCTGGAGGAAACCGACACCATAAATCCTGCAGGTCTGTCCATAAATTCGTAAGAGTACGAAGGGATGGAGATCTCTTCTGAACAGCGCGTTGCAAGACATCCTAGCTATGCCCAGAATTGTTCATGTCTAAGGGAGTTTGGTGGCCAGTGTAAGTGTTTAAACTCAGGAGAGAGTTCCTAGAGTCACTCTGTAGCAGTTCTGGAAGTGTGGGGTGTCGTGTTGTCCTGCTAGATTTGCCCAAGTCCGTCGGAATGCACAATGGACATGAATGGATGCAGGTGATCAGACAGGATGCTTACGTACGTGTCACCTGTGAGTGTCGATCTAGACGTATCAGGGGTCCCATATCGACCCAACTGCACACACCCTACACCATCATAGTCTCAACCACCTTGAACAATCCCCTGCTGATATGCAGGGACCATGGATTCATGACGCTGACTCCATTCCCGTACACATCCATCTGCTCCATAGAATTTGAAACGAAACTCGTTTTCGGTCATTAACAGTCCAATGTCGGTACTGACTGCCCCAGGCGATGTGTAAAGCTTTGTGTCGTGCTGCCATCGAGGACACACGAGTTGCCCTTCGGCTCCGGAAGCCCATGTGCATGATTTTTCGTTGAATAGTTCGCACGCTGATACTTGTCGATGGCCCAACAATGAAATATGTAGCAATTAGAGGAAGGGTTGCACTTCTGTCATGTTAAACGATTCTCTTCAGTCGTCGTCGGACCCGTTCTTGCTGGATCTTTTTCCGGCCGCAGCGATGTCGGAGATTTGATGTTTTACCGGACTCCTGTTATTCACGGTACATTCGTGAAATAGTCGCACAAGAGAATCCCCATTTCATCGCCATCTCGGAGATGCTGTGTCCCATCGCTCGTGCGTCAACTATAACACTCATATCTTGATAACCTGCCATTGTAGCAGCAGTAACCGATCTGCAGCAGTAACCGATCTAAGAAGTGCGTCACACGCTTTTCCTCTTGTATAGGCGTTGCCGACAGCAGCCCCGTATTCTGCCTATTTACATATCTCTGTATTTGAATATGCCTTTATCAGTTTCTTTTGAGCTTCAGTGTATTAGGCGGTATCAGTGACACACACATGATGGACAGCAGGTCACGCACTTCATTGCCACAGGATATAAGGTGACTGATCACTCCAAACACACGTGTCCAGTCACCCCCTGCCCAGTTGTGTAGCTCTTTGTACCACCGTGGCGTCACTTACTAGGTGACCGTACGAGCTTCCCCTCACCGATGACAGGGTGTAGAAAGCACGACTAGGACTTCAAACATAGGGAAACAGGAAGTTGCGACTCTAAACCGTTTTCGAGATACTGAGCCTTAAAATTTTAGATGTGCTTACATACTTAGTATGGTCGCTAATATTCAAGAATTCCTCAGCGGGGCATAAGCGCAACATCTGTCGATCGAATCTGGTACTCTTTTTTTTTTTTTTTTTTCATTCCTACGCAGTTCTGACAACAGATATGCGTGCTACGTCACGAAATGGTTTACCGATTAACAATGTAAACCAAGCTTGTTTTGCAACAGACACACTGAAAAAACTATGAACCGCCAACATGTCGGCATTCATCACAAATGTTATATGTCGGAATAATTATTGTTCACCCTGTTTCTATGATCATCATGATTCGTGCACTGCTCCATACATTCCTCATTACACTTGTGACAAATCTAAACACAATAATATAAATTGACTACACTGATTTTATTGAAAGTTCTTCTTTATCCTTTTTTTTATTTCTAATCTCCTTACAAAACTTTTTCTCCTTATTTGAACATAAAGATTATGAAAATAATAAATGAATCATTAATTACTGATAATATGCAATCGTAATAAGTCTGTTGTTATAACTACGTGGGAATTATAAAAGAAGTTCCTGCAGGGAGTTTCATCCAAAGAACTCGCCATTTTGAAGCTAAGCACTTATTCCCTCTACTGCGGACTCTTCAGTTCTCGCGACCATACAAAGTATAAGTACGCGTAAAATTTTCAAACCGGATTTTCTCGAAAACGGTGGAGAGTTGCATCTTTCTGTTTAGATTCGTTGAAGTCCTTGCCGTGCCGCACACATCCTGTCAATATGACTCAGGTCGATGGGGGTAGGTTCCTATGGTCCCCTTGCTGGCACTGACTACAAGAAATGATTTCTGAGTAGCTGCTCGATCGCTGACGTCATTTTTATCTCCCTAACATCAGTCACTGTGCTAGCTAGAATAGGGTAGCACCTCAGAACTCACCATTGATTCCTTCCGCTGATTTAGTGCGATTTTTTACCACTCCAATCTGCATTGTTTGATGGTCCCTTTCCGTTACCACATCAAGGAAGACTGCACTGTAGTTACTTCTCTAGATTGTCGCACAGATGACAAAATGGTAGATATCGAAATAGATGACAGAGGGATAGAAAAACAATTAAAATCTCTCAAAAGAGGAAAGGCCGCTGGACCTGATGGAATACCAGTTCGATTTTACACAGAGTACGCGAAGGAACTTGCCCCCTCTTCTTGCAGCGGTGTACCGTAGGTCTCTAGAAGAGCGTAGCGTTCCATAAGATTGGAAAAGGGCACAGGTAATCCCCTTTTTCAAGAAGGGACGTCGAACAGATGTGCAGAACTATAGGCCTATATCTCTAACGTCGATCAGTTATAGAATTTTGGAACACGTATTATGGCCGGCCGAAGTGGCCGCGCGGTTCTAGGCGCAACAGTCTGGAACCGCGTGACCGCTACGGTCGCAGGATCGAATCCTGCCTCAGGCATGGATGTGTGTGATGTCCTTCGGTTAGTTAGGTTTAAGTAGTTCTAAGTTCTAGGGGACTGATGACCACAGCAGTTAAGTCCCATAGTGCTTAAAAAAAACACACACACACACACATAATGTTCGAGTATAATGACTTATCCATGGAGAAGAAATAAAAACTTTGAGGTTCGCCTATGACATTGTAATTCTATCAGAGATAGCAAAGGACTTGGAAGAGCAGTTGAACGGAATGGATAGTGTCTTGAAAGGAAGATATAAGATGAACATCAACAAAAGCAAAACGAGAATAATGGAATGTAGTCGAATAACCACCGTCAGGTGGCTTGCGGAGTATGGATGTAGTTGTAGATGTAGAAGTCTGCTCCGTCTTCGTTCGGCTGTGGTTATTTCTTCGTGTTTTCACGTCACAGTCACGTCTCAGTAGTTGACTTGTGCAGCTGTAGAAGGGTTGAAATATCCCTGATGGATTTGTTAATCAGGTGACATCCTATGACTTGTCCTCCTCGAAGTCAATGAGCTCTCTTGTCCAACCCACTGTGCTGTTATTGCTTCTGTGCTGATAATGAAACACTCGCCACATCCTTTTATCCTGGCAGATCCGCCTTGCGTGACATCTAGTGGTCAATTCTGCATTACGTAGAAGTTTCTGGATTCTTCTGATCAGGTAGTGCAAGTAATAGCGATGAAGTGATGTGTATATACCAGTTGTTTTTTATGGAATCAAAGCAGTAAGATGGGTCGACGTGGAGAGGTGATAGAATGACAGAAAGGAGCTTTCGTGTTTGGACATGTCGGCGACGACACCGTGAATGAAGTTGCTCAATTTGTTGACGTACCAATGCGGTCTCCTCCCCCCATTGAACCATGGACCTTGCCGTTGGTGGGGAGGCTTGCGTGCCTCAGCGATACAGATAGCCGTACCGTAGGTGCAACCACAACGGAGGGGTATCTGTTGAGAGGCCAGACAAACGTGTGGTTCCTGAAGAGGGGCAGCAGCTTTTTCAGTAGTTGCAGGGGCAACAGTCTGGATGATTGACTGATCTGGCCTTGTAACAATAACCAAAACGACCTTGCTGTGCTGGTACTGCGAACGGCTGAAAGCAAGGGGAAACTACGGCCGTAATTTTTCCCGAGGGCATGCAGCTTAACTGTATGATTAAATGATGATGGCGTCCTCTTGGGTAAAATATTCCGGAGGTAAAATAGTTCCCCATTCGGATCTCCGGGCGGGGACTACTCAAGAGGATGCCGTTATCAGGAGAAACAAAACTGGCGTTCTACGGATCGGAGCGTGGAATGTCAGATTCTTTAATCAGGCAGGTAGGTTAGAAAATTTAAAAAGGGAAATGGATAGGTTGAAGTTAGATATAGTGGGAATTAGTGAAGTTTCGTGGCAGAAGGAACAAGACTTCTGGTCGGGTGACTACAGGGTTATAAACACAAAATCAAATAGGGGTAATGCAGGAGTAGGTTTAATAATGAATAGGAAAATAGGAATGCGGGTAAGCTACTACAAACAGCATAGTGAACGCATTATTGTGGCCGAGATAGACACAAAGCCCATGCCTCCTACAGTAGTACAAGTATATATGCCAACTAGCTCTGCAGATGATGAAGAAATTGATGAAATGTATGACGAGATAAAAGAAATTATTCAGGAAGTGAAGGGAGACGAAAATTTAATAGTCATGGGTGACTGGAATTCGAGAGTAGGAAAAGGGAGAGAAGGAAACGTAGTAGGTGAATATGGATTGGGGGTAAGAAATGAAAGAGGAAGCCGCCTGGTAGAATTTTGCACAGAGCACAACTTAATCATAGCTAACACTTGGTTCAAGAACCATAAAAGAAGGCTGTATACATGGAAGAAGCCTGGAGATACTGACAGGTTTCAGATAGATTATATAATGGTAAGATAGAGATTTAGGAACCAGGTTTTAAATTGTAAGACATTTCCAGGGGCAGATGTGGACTCTGACCACAATTTATTGGTTATGACCTGTAGATTAAAACTAAAGAAACTGCAAAAAGGTGGGAATTTAAGGAGATGGGACCTGGATAAACTAAAAGAACCAGAGGTTGCACAGAGTTTCAGGGAAAGCATAAGGGAGCAATTGACAGGAATGGGGGAAAGAAATGCGGTAGAAGAAGAATGGGTAGCTTTGAGGGATGAAGTAGTGAAGGCAGCAGTGGATCAAATAGGTAAAAAGATGAAGGCTAGTAGAAATCGCTGGGTAACAGAAGAAATATTGAATTTAATTGATGAAAGGAGAAAATATAAAAATTCAGTAAATGAAGCAGGCAAAAAGGAATACAAACGTCTCAAAAATGAGATCGACAGGAAGTGCAAAATGGCTAAGCAGGGATGGCTAGAGGACAAATGTAAGGATGTAGAGGCTTATCTCACTAGGGGTAAGATAGATACTGCCTACAGGAAAATTAAAGAGACCTTTGGAGAAAAGAGAACCACTTGTATGAATATCAAGAGCGCAGATGGAAACCCAGTTCTAAGCAAAGAAGGGAAAGCAGAAAGGTGGAAGGAGTATATAGAGGGTCTATACAAGGGTGATGTACTTGAGGACAATATTATGGAAAGGGAAGAGAATGTAGATGAAGATGAAATGGGAGATACGATACTGCGTGAAGAGTTTGACAGAGCACTGAAAGACCTGAGTCGAAACAAGGCCCCCGGAGTAGACAACATTCCATTAGAACTACTGACGGCCTTGGGAGAGCCAGTCCTGACAAAACTCTACCATCTGGTGAGCAAGATGTATGAGACAGGCAAAATACTCTCAGACTTCAAGAAGAATATAATAATTCCAATCCCAAAGAAAGCAGCTGTTGACAGATGTGAAAATTACCGAACTATCAGTTTAATAAGTCATAGCTGAAAAAAAAAATACTAACGCGAATTCTTTACAGGCGAATGGAAAAACTAGTAGAAGCCGACCTCGGGGGAGATCAGTTTGGATTCCGTAGAAATGTTGGAACACGTGAGGCAATACTGTCCCTACGACTTATCTTAGAAGCTAGATTAAGGAAGGGCAAACCTACGTTTCTAGCATTTGTAGACTTAGAGAAAGCTTTTGACAATGTTGACTGAATACTCTCTTTCAAATTCTAAAGGTGACAGGGGTAAAATACAGGGAGCGAAAGGCTATTTACAATTTGTACAGAAACCGGATGGCAGTTGTAAGAGTCGAGGGACATAAAAGGGAAGCAGTGGTTGGGAAGGGAGTGAGACACGGTTGCAGTCTCTCTCCGATGTTATTCAATCTGTATATTGAGCAAGCAGTAAAGGAAACAAAAGAAAAATTCGGAGTAGGTATTAAAATCCATGGAGAAGAAATAAAAACTTTGCGGTTCGCCGATGACATTGTAATTCTGTCAGAGACAGCAAAGGACTTGGAAGAGCAGTTGAACGGAATGGACAGTGTCTTGAAAGGAGGATATAAGATGAAGATCAACAAAGGCAAAGCGAGAATAATGGAATGTAGTCGAATTAAGACGGGTGATGCTGAGGGAATTAGATTAGGAAATGAGACACTTAACGTAGTAAAGGAGTTTTGTTATTTGGGAAGCAAAATAACTGATGATGGTCGAAGTAGAGAGGGTATAAAATGTAGACTGGCAATGGCAAGAAGAAGAGAAATTTGTTAACATCGAGTATAGATTTAAGTGTCAGGAAGTCGTTTCTGAAAGTATTTGTATAGAGTGTAGCCATGTACGGAAGTGAAACATGGACGATAAATAGTTTGGACAAGAAGAGAATAGAAGCTTTCGAAATGTGGTGCTACAGAAGAATGCTGAAGATTAGAGGGGTAGATCACATAACTAATGAAGAGGTCTTGAGTAGAATTGGGGAAAAGAGGAATTTGTTGCACAACTTCACTAGAAGAAGGGATCGGTTGGTAGGACGTGTTCTGTGGCACCAAGGGATCACCAATTTAGTATTGGAGGGCAGCGTGGAGGGTAAAAATCGTAGAGGGAGACCAAGAGATGAATACACTAAGCCGATTCAGAAGGATGTAGGTTGCAGTAGGTACTGGGAGATGAAGAAGCTTGCACAGGATAGAGTAGCATGGAGAGCTGCATCAAACCAGTCTCAGGACTGAAGACAACAACAACAACAACATTGCCAGACAGATTCACTACTATGAGTCACGTGAATGTCATGAACGAACAATCCTTTCACGTTTTTCCAGTCTTCCAAAGATTTTGAATCTATTAGTCTGTGTAAATACACAGCATGTTGCCTGATAACAAACTAAGCATTTCGTGTGAAGAATCCATTTCTTTTCCTTTGCGTTCTCTCGTATTAAAAAAGTAAAGTAATATTTATAAAAAACAAATAATAACAGTTCCAAACCGAATCGCTGGAACTGCATCGTGGACGAGATTAGAACATCCCCAGATTTATTATATCGACCGCTACAGGAACATAGCCCAAAGCCTTGTCCATAACTATTACACACCAGAAACTACAACACACGACGCAATATCAGAATACAAATCAGTGCTAACGCTAGAAATTGCAGGCTGTTAATTTCCCTTCTTTAAAAGCTCATCCCAGTAAAAAAAATGAATTCCTTCATAAATGCAATCCATACAACAAACACTCTCAACAATACAATGGACAGGCGTCACCCACGAACGCGCAGCTGACGAAAATTCCTGGGTGGACGACATCAGGAGCGGGGACGAAATTAGAGTCCCATACAGTACATTTTTGTGGATGGATGTCGTCGTACTAATATTTGAAACATAAATTCTTTCTCACCATCAGAAAGTATAATCGCTATCTTACTGGAATCACATTTTTATGCAAATTCACTTCATCAAATATGTACAAAGCAATAACGTTAATACAAGGATTAGAATCAGATATCCAAAGATCATAAATTAAATTTGAGAAAAGAATCACATTGAAAACCAAAGTAAACGAACGAAAATAAAGATCACCATCATTCTGATAAGGATTTAAAGAATTGACGCTCTGTAAGTAGTTTACAGGCGTAGAGCTTTCGCCGTTACGCTAAGGAGCTATTTATTTAACTCATGTTCTGGTTTGTGACTCACAACAAATAAGTTTTCCTCACATTTTCAGAAACTGGGGTCCACCTGGGTGGATGGCTGCGCGGTGTGAAACGTCGCACTCCTGATGTCTCAGCGGCAAATAAATTCCTACTGTCTTAAGATGTAAATAAATTACAACGATAACATTTTCATATTAGATCAAACAACGATAACCGATACCCACACTGTTCTATACCTTGCACGTAGAGCTCCTTTTAGCATACATAAACAAAACAAATAAGCTTACCCTATTCTTCAGCGCTTCTTGTTTCCTGTAAGCAAATTACGCAATCACTAGATAAAATTTTATCTGTCTCTCTTAATATTTTCTACTGCTCTAAAATAATGGTGTTGTACCGTATGAGTCCACAGCAACCTCCAAAGAAACGACTCCCTCCCCCAAAAGAAAAAAAAACCATAGGAACCGTGAGACTAAAACGTGTTATACAACAGTAGTTCACCAACAAGAAAGCAACCTCCACTCTGGACAGTTTGGATCAAAAGTGCAAGTAAATATTATGTAAAAGGAATGGACGACAGTAACGGTAAATTTACAAAAATAAGTACTCATTCGTAATCATCAAACCGTATTGCAGTTGACGAGGTTATTGCGACTAGCTCTGCAACGTTAGGAAATTCCCCTGTAAGTTTTACAGTGTTTTCAACTTACGATACAATGTATAGTGTAGCCAGCCTTCACTTTTAGTAATGACCTAAAATTATTACTATTCATTGTATATTGGGACACCGCCGTCTTTCCATTGGACTGCACGTGCGATACGATTCATATCTAACCTGACAGGAGGTAATAGAATCTTTTGAAATGCAGTGTACATAAGTATGCTGAAAATAAGGCCGGGAGACTGGATAATTGTTGAGTGGGTAACGAGTCGAGCGGGGAAGAAAAATTGGTGGTACAACTACTAAAAGAAGGGGTCGGTAGTTATGGCACCTCCTCAGGCTTTAATGAATCGTTAATTTTGTTCATGGTAAGAAGTGGGGGAAGGTTCCCCCCCCCCTCCCCCAACCCCATTCGATTTGTAGAGGGGGACCAAGGTTTAACTACATTAAGCATGCTCTAATGCATTTAGGGTGCAGCAGCTATGCAGAGACGAAGTGGCTTGTACAGATTAGACCAGCAAGGAGGCAGGGCTGGAGTGAGGTAAGCAAGGAGGGGGGGGGGGGGGGGCTTAGCCCCAATCCAGCGAAAAATTAAGTCACGGCGTGGTTGCTCTATAGGGTATATTCCTTTCATGTCAAGTAGTGCCATCCATTTATAAACTCCGTATGCGTGAAGTAGGATAGAAATTTTTGACAGCAACAATAGGCGGGTAGCTTCAAACACTTTTGTGTGCAGTGAAATGGACTCACCCCTCCCCCTTCCTTCTTTTGTTCGCTGCTTTTCTCACTTGTCTATTTTTGCAGAGCTGAACAATTAATTCGTGTGGCAGTATTGCTTAGAGCGTTGTAATGTACCGTATATTTGCAGATTGGCTGTTGCTGGTACATCAGGCGAAATTGCTTATTCTAATCAGTTAGTGTGAATCTCATATCTGGTTTTCGGGACTCGAAATGGAATCTCATCGAATGAGAAGGTTTTACAGTAGTACCACCAAAATAAAGCAGCTAAACTTGTGAAGAAACTGCCAAAAATGACTTCGTTATTTTACGAAAAAGATTACTTCATTATTAATTACTTACTTTTACTCTCCTGGACTCACAAACCGCAGTCGGTTTTTGGCCTCGTCGAATAGCCTCTTCCACAGTATTCTGTCTTCGGCATCTTCTTTCCTTGCTCCAAGTGTCTGGAGATCCTTGGCAGCCTGGTCTCTCCGCCTCACTTTCGGTCTGCCTAGAGGCCTTCGTCCTTTCGGTTTATTCTCTGAGACTTCTCTGAGTAAAGACCCCTGCTAAGACTACAGGCGTGGCCGGCCCACCTTAGTCTCCTTGTCTTGGCTTCCGCAGCTACACCTGGTTCATTGCACAGCTCTCTGTTCTTTCTTCTTTGCCATTCTCCTCCCTCATTCATTGGTTCAAATATGTTTCGCAGGATTTTATTTTCTAAGACAATTACCTTACTGTCCATGCACATATTTATCTATTCTCAGTATTTCTGCCGGATAAAGTAATACTGGTCTGATTATGGTTTTATATGTCCTTACTTCGGTACTTCTTGAATAAATTTTAGATGACCGTAGTTTGTTGGTGTGTATGATGCTCGCAGTGGCAGATTTAAAAATTTTGCGCCCCTAGGCGCACCATATTATATGCGCCCCCCAAGAAAACATGTTTTAAATAATAATTACTCGATCACTTCACAATTGCCGTTTTGGGTGGGAACACTGTGAGCTGTTTACGTACTCTGATATTCGTTGTTCTGAAGGGCGCGTCAGCGGTCTAGTCGCGCTCAATCAAAATGTAATTATGTTCCAGAACTGGACTTGGTGTACGGCAGCAGATAAAAAAAAACTTAAAACTGCATTCTATTAACATATTCTTCTGTCGAAAGACAACAGAAACGAACACAAGGAAAATAACATTTCTTTTATGGCCTAAAAATTCAGCAGAGCGTATAGGACACTACGGATTTTTGTTATACATTCACATTTAATATGTTCTTTTACACGAAACCATTGAAAATGAAAATAAAAAATGTGTTACGATCTAAAAATTGAAGCGAACGTCTCATACATTAGAAACTAATACGTACTTTTACAGAGATGCGTTCAAAATTAAAAACTGTCGTTTTACGATCTAATCACTTGAATGTGTAGCAGATAAAAAACACTTTCGGTATTAATACGTGAATCTATAGGAAGCCATAAGAACTGAAAATGAAATAGAGATTTCGGTGCACGAACTAATAACTAAATACAGACAAACAAACACGGAACTGGATTTGCTATTACATTATTTTATAGACTAGTGTGGAAAAATCAAAGTTGTTTTATAATATAATAGTTAACGTGTGAAGCATTAGGGCCTGTGTAGCTAGATGGTGCATAATAAGTGTACGCAATACCTTTAATCCATGTAAAGACTGAACAGTTTTGTACTGCAGCTACTTCTGTAATGGTATTGGCAAAGCTTTTACGTATTTATCCACAGAACTGAACTACGTTATATATTAAAACTTTTTCATCTGAGTGTACTCTCCGCTAACGCATATTTCCGCCATAACTATACATTTCAGAAAACGCCAAGAATACACATCGGTGGTAATATACTACAGCAGAGATTTTCAGCCTTTTTGAATACGCGACTCCTTTCCAAGTAAAAATACTCTGATGACCCCCAGAACCATAATAAAAGTATGTCAGCGATTTCCAAGGCAACGTATTTAATTTTCTTTCTATTGATACTACACAGATCGAGAAATGAAGTGCAATGTGAAAAGAGGTCGCAGTGCTTAGCGAGCTGATGTATAATTACAGTCTTTGCCGCAGTAGAGGAGTGGGGTTCAGAAAGGATAGACGCACTTTTTCGGTCACTACAATCACTTGTCCTAGTACGTCAGCAAGTATGGACGTGATTACTGTCTTCGCGAACATAAAATGGGCAAGTTTCTTAAAAGACCTGTGCAGCCCTCCACGTCCGGTACAAGTGGCAGTGCCGGAAGCGAAACAAATTCGAAAAAATAGACTTTATGGCGACAGTTACCTGAAGTAGGGTTCCTCTGTCGTGAACAATAAACCTCAATGTGTAATATGCGGTGAGGTACTGTCATGTGAGAGTATGAAACCATCAAAGCTTCTTCGTCACCTCTCAACTAAACATTCCAAGGAAGCTGATAAACCGTTGGAGTTCTTCGAAAGAAAATTGAAAACACTTAACCAGCGGCAAACTAATATGATTCAGGTAAAAAATAGTAATGTTATTTGTTGATTGAAAATAGTCATGACCCGGACGTTGGTGTGGTCCTTTCTCCTCTCCCTCCAAACCTCTCAGAGGTAAATACTATCTGTACAAGACTTACAAGGGGAAGGCCTCAGACACGGCAATCGATTCGGCTCAGATTTGGCAGGTCGCTTGTGTACAACCTTAAACAAAGGAATCTAAGACATTTTGGGTCACACCCCCGCGTTTTTGAGAAAATCACCCCTAAAGGTTGTGACGAGCAACCGACTCAAAAATAGCGGTATCAATAGATAATTGTAAACAGAACATGTTTCTTCATCAGGTATGGGGTCCGCAAACGCATACTTTTCCAGAAATCGAGGCAAGAAACCTTTACAACTGCTACTTCTGTACCCACATGGTAAACGTTTTTGCGCCAGCAGCACCGATAGCGCAACGACCAAGGTAACAGTCTGCTTTCGGCTGCGGTGGGGTGAGGACGTCCACTGCGCCCCGCCGTGCGCGACTGTGAGCATTTGTTCCAAGTTCAGTGCGACTATGGCACACACATGGCGCCACGATACGATCAAAATTGCTTTCCATCAGATCACGCGCGTCCTGAAGCCTATGAAATAGAACAGCTCATACGCGACGATCTACGTTTAGATCCAGCGACTGTCGTCGGAATACACTTTTCTATAACGGCGAGCGTGGTTTATGTTAAAATGACCAGTGCAGAGGTATGCGCGACAGTGGTGTCTAAATACTCGAACTCACTCAGATTCAAACATTCTGACGTGCATATCGGTGCAGTGACGGTGGATCATGCAGGCATGGGCCTAAGGACTGTGAGGGTTTTTGAGCTCCCCTTCGAGATCCCAGAGGAAGTTGTCAAGGACGCCTTTCGACCATATGGCAATTTCATCAGTCACGTTGCAGGAAAGTGGCAAACTTTCTCGACGTAAAAGGTCTACAATGGCGTGCGCCAAATTAAACTTGAGCTCAAGAAACATGTCCCGTCCTATTTGAACATCTGTGGCTGTCGTGCAATCATAATGTAAGACGGTCAACCGCGAACGTGTTCCGGATGTGGGCAGGAAGGCCATGTTTGATCGAGCTGCTTACAACGTAGAATTACGCAGACACCAGTCGGAGGCTCCGTTTCCCCGACGGTGACGACAATCCTGCCCCTCACGTACGCTCAGACGACGATGCGCACCACAGCTGAGGACGACATGGGCGATGGGGCACATCCATTGACGTCAGAAGGACCAAGGGAGGATGAGGAAGAATTGCCAACCCATATGTCGCCTCCTCCGCAGCAACAACAGCAGCAACAGTCCCACGGAATCCCGACGCAACATAACAATCAGAACGAGATGGACGTGGACACGAACATTGTCCCGACCACGGCTTTCCTAGAGGAAGGTGATACGACGCTGGATTGCCTCCCACATTCGGATACGGATGTCCACGTTCGAAAGCAACCTTCGCCTCGACGGAGCAAGCGACGTCGGCGGACCCCTTCTGATGGTTGCCTCCTACACACGGCCGGTCAAGAAGGTGACATCTCGTCAGACGGCATGGATGCTGCGCCTGCTGAGGATCTAAGTTGTGTAGACGGTTCACTTGCCCATACTACGAGTGCCCAGTTACTTCTTGCGCCACAGATGCAGCAGGTCGCGTCGATGGATGGCGCTCCGTCTACCTCTACCAAAGACGACCTACGTGCGAGAGAGATTTAGGTGCCGATCAGCTACACAACATCGTGTTGCACCCATTGTGGTCGGACGATGTTGAGGGACTCCCTGGAGAGGGCACGGGTGACAGGGGAGGAGGTGGCATTGGGGATGCCACTCCTAGCGTGAAAGACTCATAATTTGTAACTGGTTCGGTGGGTCTGGCATCTCTTCCTTTTATCTTCGATTGCCATGGCATATACCCTAGGTGAAGAGGCTAGGCAGCACTCCTTTCGCCTTGCCACAGTCAATATCAACGCTATAAGGGCACCACACAAACTGACAATGCTACAACGCATGCTCGATGCGGCGGACGTCGTCGTGGCCCTCTTACAGGAAGTATGTGTCGCTAGTTTACCTGAATTCTACGGATATACCGCCCACATCTCCCACGCCTCTTCTACCGATTGTGGTGTGGCTGCCCTGCTACGGGACGACTTGGCGGCTACGACGGTACTGTACTTACCGAGTGCAAGAGCCATGGCAGTAACTGTCAACGGTGTACCACTCATCAATGTATATGCCCCTTCAGGATCAGGGAGACGGAGACATCGGGCCCGCTTTTTTTCGGAAGATATTATGCGTCTATTTATGGGCCGCATAGACGATATGGTGATCGGAGAAGATTTTAACTGTACATTATCTCCGTCTGATCAGCAGCCACATCACGTCCCGTGTGCGGAATTGGAAATGCTAGTGCGTGACCTCCACCTGATCGACACGTGGCGCCACATCCATGGCCCAGCTCCTGGTTACACCCATTATAAAAGTCATTCATCAAGTCGGTTAAATAGGATTTATGTCACAAGCAGAGCTCTGGCCCACTGCATTCACCGACCACACAGCCTATATTTGCACCATTGCCCTCCAACCTGCACGTGTGTGGCGTAGTAGGCCCCCCTGGAAACTGAAAGTCGCCCATCTGGACGAGCCGGCATGTAAAGGTGCTATCGAAGAGTCGTGGAACGCTTCCTTACAGCGTCGTGGTCGTTACCGATCGACCCTCAGTTGGTGGATTGAATGTGCGAAGCCTGGTCTTAGGCGCACCTTCATGGGTTATGGCCGGGAAGCAGCGGCGTGGAGGAGGAGCACGGAAAACTTTTATTACACCGTCCTACGGAAATGTCTTGCTATGGAGCCCTCGCCTGACAGGCAGATCATAGTCAATCGCGCGAAAGCGCAGCTCGTCTCCTTAGCACGCCGTCATTTACAGGGCGCTGTTTTACGGTCGCGTGCTCCAGACATGATACAATCAGAAAGGCCATCCATGCACCACGTGCTCCTAGAACGCAGGAGGCGCCGTAGGGCACTGGTAACCGACATGATAACGGACGACGGTCGACATGTGGTAGAACAAGCAGATATAGCAGAAGCCTTCTATGGGAATTACTCTCAACTTTCTTGATCAGTGCTCCATGATAGACACCGTTTCAGCACATGTCCACGGTACAGTTCCACCAGACATGGTACCGACTTTACTGGGAGACGTGACAGAAGAGGAA
This sequence comes from Schistocerca gregaria, assembly GCF_023897955.1. Taxonomy (NCBI): domain Eukaryota; kingdom Metazoa; phylum Arthropoda; class Insecta; order Orthoptera; family Acrididae; genus Schistocerca; species Schistocerca gregaria. The sequence goes on from NC_064920.1 coordinate 470,733,166, forward strand.
GTGATCGACGCCATTGGTACAGGTGCTCCCCATAAATCACCAGGAATGGATGGATTACCATTAGAATTCTATGGAGCCTTTAAACAACTGTTGGTACCGTGTTTGATTGAAATTTGCCAGGAATTGATGTCCCCGCGTATAACATTGCCTGCACCGTTCTTGGAAGGTCTGATTGTCCCCATCCATAAGCCGAAGGGACGGAGTCATGTCCGCGATGATCGCCCCTTAACGTTATTGAACAGCGACTTCAAGATCTTTTCGAGGCTGCTATCAGAACGTATTCGCGGCACACTATTGCACGCCCTGTCCAGCGATCAGACGTCCTTGGGGGGACCCAACAACATCAGAACTGCGTTATGTCGTTACAGAGATCTCATCTCCCTTGCACGGATGAGACGTTTGCCGGCAGCCCTGGCGTCTATCGACTTAAGCCAGGCTTTTGACCGTGTGGGTCACACTTTCCTCACGGCCGTTCTACGGCGCATGGAATACCCCGACCCCTTTATCACAGTGTTGACACGCCTCCTGCATGGTCCTACTTCTCAAGTTCTTGTTAATGGAAGACTGACGGCACTCATCGCCGATCCGCCGATCAGTACGACAGGGATGTCCATTATCAACACTGTTATTTGCATTGGCCTTAGAACCTCTGTTGTGTGGTCTCCGAGACAGGCTCACTGGGATACAGTTCGGCGGCTCCATCTATCGCTGCACCGCATATGCGGATGATTTGATGATCGTCATACGACGAGCTGACGATATGGCCGCCACGTTGGACTGGATTGCAACCTACGGTACAGCTTCTGGTAGCCAAATCAACGTTGACAAATCTGTCGCCTTGAGCATCGGGATTGGGCTACCGCAGGAACACATTGCCCCCTTACGCTTCAGTGATACTGTCCGCTGCTTGGTCTTAGATTTCATGAACGACATGCGACGCGCGACAACGCTCAATTATCGACGCCTTCTTCACCAAATTAGTGCCGGAATTGCAAATCAGCGCTTGCGATCCCTCAACATCGTTCAGCGGGCGTATTATGCCAATGTATACCATGCGTCCCGCATACCGCATGTCGCCCAAACGCTACCAATTCCGAAACCCTTGGCTCGTAGCATTATGGCAGCGCTGGGATACTTCGTCACCGCTGGTATGTTACTGAAGATCAGATACGTATCTCTTACTCTCCCCAAGGAAAAAGGTGGTCTCGGCCTAGTCAACGTCTATGATAGGGCGATTGCCCTCTACGTTAGCTCACATTTATGTCTGCTGCGCCGTTGTCCTACGAGCCTCACGAGTCTGCTTCTGACGGCGCTACGACCTGCTTCACTAAGAGCGCCGGTGCCACTACAGGACATCCCAGCGCCCCTCTTTTATATAGGACCTTTCTATTTAGAACAAAGTTATTGCAGTGTAGCGCTCACGGCACCGCGAATGGCCACAACTCGACGCCTATATCACGACATGCTGCAACGCCGCCCCCTAAATGTGGTCGAACTAAAATATCCTGACGTACGGTTGTGCGTGGTGTGGAAGACTGTACACGATGCTATGCTTGATTCCGATGTTGTTCCCAATGGTACGTAGTCGTGAATGGGAAGCCGGTGACGCAAGAACGTCTCTACAATATCCACATGGCAGAATCTCCCAAGTGTGTGGGTTGTCATACAGTAGATTCTGACGAGCACCGCCTCAACTGTGGAGAGGCGGAACCCGTTTGGCACCTAGTACGGCAGATGCTGGCTTATCTCTTGCGAGTTGGGCCGGAGCATATATCTGCACGCACGTTATTGTTTCCGGATGAGACATTTTACCCCACGACTCCAACCAACTCTGTCACCTGGATACGTGGACATGCAGTCCATTACCTCTGTCGTACGTACACAAGAATTTACTTGACTTTTGGCTCTATTTGCAAGAAAGACATCATGCTATTTCCGGGCCTACCAGATATCGACAATGCTTCGCAAACTACATATACATCTACATCTACACCTACATTCATACTCCGCAGGCCACTGTCATTACCTCCCTTTTCTGTTCCAGTCGCGTATGGTTCGCAGGGAGAACGACTGTCTGAAAGCCTCCATGCGCGCTCGAATCTCTCTAATTTTACATTCGTGATCTCCACGGGAGGTATAAGTAGGGGGAAGCAGTATATTCGATACCTCATCCAGAAACGCACCCTCTCGAAACCTGGCGAGCAAGCTACACCGCGATGCAGAGCGCCTCTCTCGCAGAGTCTGCCACAGCTCCGTAACGCTATCACGGTTACCAAATAACCCTGTGACGAAACGCGCCGCTCTTCTTTGGATCTTCTCTATCTCCTCCGTCAACTCGATCTGGTACGGATCCCACACTGATGAGCAATACTCAAGTATAGGTCGAACGAGTGTTTTCTAAGCCACCTCCTTTGTTGATGGACTACATTTTCTAAGGACTCTCCCAATGAATCTCAACCTGGTACCCGCCTTACCAACAATTAATTTTATATGATCATTCCATTTCAAATCGTTCCGCACGCATACTCCCTGATAATTAACAGAGGTAACTGCTACCAGTGTTTGTTCCGCTATCATATAATCATACAATAAAGGATCCTACTTTCTATGTATTCGCAGTATATTACATTTGTCTATGTTTAGGGTCGGATGCCACTCCCTACACCAAGTGCCTATCCGCTGCAGATCTTCCTGCATTTCGCTACAATTTTCTAATGCTGCAACTTCTCTGTATACTACAGCATCATCCGCGAAAAGCCGCATGGAACTTCCGACACTATCTACTAGGTCATTTATATACACTCCTGGAAATGGAAAAAAGTACACATTGACACCGGTGTGTCAGACCCACCATACTTGCTCCGGACACTGCGAGAGGGCTGTACAAGCAATGATCACACGCACGGCACAGCGGACACACCAGGAACCGCGGTGTTGGCCGTCGAATGGCGCTAGCTGCGCAGCATTTGTGCACCGCCGCCGTCAGTGTCAGCCAGTTTGCCGTGGCATACGGAGCTCCATCGCAGTCTTTAACACTGGTAGCATGCCGCGACAGCGTGGACGTGAACCGTATGTGCAGTTGACGGACTTTGAGCGAGGGCGTATAGTGGGCATGCGGGAGGCCGGGTGGACGTACCGCCGAATTGCTCAACACGTGGGGCGTGAGGTCTCCACAGTACATCGATGTTGTCGCCAGTGGTCGGCGGAAGGTGCACGTGCCCATCGACCTGGGACCGGACCGCAGCGACGCACGGATGCACGCCAAGACCGTAGGATCCTACGCAGTGCCGTAGGGGACCGCACCGCCACTTCCCAGCAAATTAGGGACACTGTTGCTCCTGGGGTATCGGCTAGAACCATTCACAACCGTCTCCATGAAGCTGGGCTACGGTCCCGCACACCCTAGGCCGTCTTCCGCTCACGCCCCAACATCGTGCAGCCCGCTTCCAGTGGTGTCGCGACAGGCGTGAATGGAGGGACGAATGGAGACGTGTCGTCTTCAGCGATGAGAGTCACTTCTGCCTTGTTGTCAATGATGGTCGTATGCGTGTTTGGCGCCGTGTAGGTGAGCGCCACAATCAGGACTGCATACGACCGAGGCACACAGGGCCGACACCCGGCATCATGGTGTGGGGAGCGATCTCCTACACTGGCCGTACACCTCTGGTGATCGTCGAGGGGACACTGAATAGTGCACGGTACATCCAAACCGTCATCGAACCCATCGTTCTACCATTCCTAGACCGGCAAGGGCACTTCCTGTTCCAACAGGACAATGCACGTCCGCATGTATCCCGTGCCACCCAACGCGCTCTAGAAGGTGTAAGTCAACTACCCTGGCCAGCAAGATCTCCGGATCTGTCCTCCATTGAGCATGTTTGGGACTGGATGAAGCGTCGTATCACGCGGTCTGCACGTCCAGCAGGAACGCTGGTCGAACTGAGGCGCCAGGTGGAAATGGCATGGCAAGCCGTTCCACAGGACTACATCCAGCATCTCTACGATCGTCTCCATGGGAGAATAGCAGCCTGCATTGCTGCGAAAGGTGGATATACACTGTACTAGTGCCGACATTGTGCATGCTCTGTTGCCTGTGTCTATGTGCCTGTGGTTCTGTCAGTGTGATCATGTGATGTATCTGACCCCAGGAATGTGTCAAAGTTTCCCCTTCCTGGGACAATGAATTCACGGTGTTCTTATTTCAATTTCCAGGAGTGTATATTGTGAAAATCAATGGTCCCATAACACTCCCCTGTGGCACGCCAGAGGTTACTTTAACGTCTGTAGACGTCTCTCCATTGATAACAACATGCTGTGTTCTGTTTGCTAAAAACTCTTCAATCCAGCCACACAGTTGGTCTGATTTTCCGTAGGCTCTTACTTTGTTTATCAGGCCACAGTGCGGAACTGTATCGAACGCCTTCCGGAAGTCTAGGAAAATAGCATCTTCCTGGGAGCCTGTATCTAATAATTTCTGGGTCTCATGAACAAATAAAGCGAGTTGGGTCTCACACGATCGCTGTTTCCGGAATCCATGTTGATTCCTACAGAGTCGATTCTGGGTTTCCAAAAACGACATGATACTCGAGCAAAAAACATGTTCTAAAATTCTACAACAGATCGACGTCAGAGATATAGGTCTATAATTTTGCGCATCTGCTCGACGACCCTTTTTGAAGACTGGGACTACCTGGGTTCTTTTCCAATCATTTGGAACCTTCCGTTCCTCTAGAGACTTGCGGTACACGGCTGTTAGAAGGGGGGCAAGTTCTTTCGCGTACTCTGTGTAGAATCGAACTGGTATTCCGTCAGGTCCAGTGGACTTTCCTCTGTTTAGTGATTTCAGTTGCTTTTCTATTCCTTGGACACTTAATTCGATGTCAGCCGTTTTTTCGTTTGTGCGAGGATTTAGAGAAGGAACTGCAGTGCGGTCTTCCTCTGTGAAACAGCTTTGGAAAAAGGTGTTTAGTATTTCAGCTTTACGCGTGTCATCCTCTGTTTCAAAGCCATCATCATCCCGGAGTGTCTGGATATGCTGTTTCGAGCCACTTACTGATTTAACGTAAGACCAGAACTTCCTAGGATTTTCTGTCAAGTCGGTACATAGAATTTTACTTTCGAATTCACTGAACGCTTCACGCATAGCCCGCCCTTCTTACGCTAACTTTGACATCGTTTAGGTTCTGTCTGTCTGAGAGGTTTTGGCTGCGTTTAAACTTGGAGTGAAGCTCTCTTTGCTTCCGCAGTAGTTTCCTAACTTTGTTGTTGAACCACGGTGGGATTTTCCCGTCCCTCACAGTTTTACCTGTCTAAAACGCATTTTACAATTGCCTTAAACTTTTTCCATAAACACTCAACATTGTCAGTGTCGGAACAGAAATGTTCGTTTTGATCTGTAAGGTAGTCTGAAATCTGCCTTCTATTACTCTTGCTAAACAGATAAACCTTCCTCCCTTTTCTTATATTCCTATTAACTTCCATATTCAGGGATGCTGCAACGGCCTTATGATCACTGATTCCTTGTTCTGCACTTAGAGTCGAAAAGTTCGGGTCTGTTTGTTATCAGTAGGTCCAAGATATTATCTCCACGAGTCGGTTCTCTGTTTAATTGCTCGAGGTAATTTTCGGATAGTACACTCAGTATAATGTCACTCGATGCTCTGTCCCTACCACCCGTCCTAAACATCTGAGTATCCCAGTCTATATCTGGTAAATTGAAATCTCCATTAATACTATAATATGCTGAGAAAATTTATGTGAAATGTATTCCAAATTTTCTCGCAGCTGTTCTGCCACTAATGCTGCTGAGTCGGGAGGTCGGTAAAAGGAGCCAATTATCAACCTAGCTCGGTTGTTGAGTGTAACCTCCACCCATAATATTTCACAGGAACTATCCACTTCTACTTCACTACAGGATAATCTACTACTAACAGCGACAAACACGCCACCGCCGGTTGCATGCAACCTATCCTTTCTAAACACCGTCTGTGCCTTTGTAAAAATTTCGGCTGAATTTATCTCTGGCTTCAGCCAGCTTTCTGTACCTATAACGATTTCAGCTTCGGTGCTTTCTATCAGCGCTTGAAGTTCCGGTACTTTACCAATGAAGCTTCGACAGTTTACAATTACAATACCGATTGCTGCTTGGTCCCCGCATGTCCTGACTTTGCCCCGCACCCTTTGAGGCTGTTGCCCTTTCTGTACTTGCCCGAGGCCATCTAACCTAAAAAACCGCCCAGTCCACGCCACACAGCCCCTGCTACTCGTGTAGCCGCTTGCTGCGTGTAGTGGACTCCTGATCTATCCAGCGGAACCCGAAACCCCACCACCCTATGGCGCAAGTCGAGGGATCTGCAGCCCACACGGTCGCAGAACCATCTCAGCCTCTGATTCAGACCCTCCACTCGGCTCTGTACCAAAGGTCCACAGTCAGTCCTGTCGACGATGCTGCAGATGGTGAGCTCTGGAGTGCCTTTCACAGCCCGCCGTGTAGCTGGAATGTTCCAGGCAGTGGTAGATGAGGTCAGAACGAACTGCAAACGATCATATATTGAACAAACTTTATCAGTGGGCGCAGTCGCTGGGAAGCCTAACTACCAAGTGGTGGCTTTATTTTCATGTTATTTATATTTACGATCTTCGATGGTGTCTTCATTCTGTTTTAGTTTTCCAGGCTTGATTAACTATGACTGTTCGCACATTGATATCTATATAAATAAAAAAATACATAAAACACAAAAAAGAATAAAAAATAAACGAATAAAAAAGAAAGATAAAATTAGATAAAATAAAAAATAAAACACAAAAGTATAAAAAAAGGTAACCGGCTGGGACTCGGAAAACCCGGGTTCGAATCTCGAAGAAATCTACGGGGGCTTTTTCTTTTCGTTTGTATTTTTCCATATCTCAATTGATAGGGATAGAAGGGTTAATAAGGTAAGTAAATCAATAAGGAATGATAATAATAAGGCAGGCAAATAAATTTCTCAAACCTCTTGGGATAGTAAAAACTAAAATTATACTCCAGGTCACTTTACAATGGCTCTTCCAGTCACCGTTACATGTCCTCACTTTTCTTCGAACAGCTAGATGGATGGTACTTGTCATATAAACATCCGAAACAAATATACTCACAGCACCAAGAACATCTAATGAATGCAATCTTTCGACAGTTACGCTGTTCCTTACGAAGAGTCGGCGGAAAACAAACTTGGTTTACGTTTAAAAATATGTTTTTTTCGGGAATTAATTTTGATGCGTACCACGCATACGATATCATTGCCTGAAAAATCTTTGCTGAAAGTTGGTTATAAATTATGCCGTGAATAGTTATTGCATCCGTGCGGTTGTGCAATTGCCGCTGGGTTTCTAGAAGCAAACTGCAATTCTGAAGCCTGGACATAAAGTTTTTAACCTGGCGATAGAAATAAACATCACACGGCTGGCATACAGGTGTGCAGTTTGGTTGTATTACTTTTACTGTGCACGTCAGCTAACCCTCACCATCTACAAATATTGTGTCATATATTGTACACTCCTGGAAATGGAAAAAAGAACACATTGACACCGGTGTGCCAGACCCACCATACTTGCTCCGGACACTGCGAGAGGGCTGTACAAGCAATGATCACACGCACGGCACAGCGGACACACCAGGAACCGCGGTGTTGGCCATCGAATGGCGCTAGCTGCGCAGCATTTGTGCACCGCCGCCGTCAGTGTCAGCCAGTTTGCCGTGGCATACGGAGCTCCATCGCAGTCTTTAACACTGGTAGCATGCCGCGACAGCGTGGACGTGAACCGTATGTGCAGTTGACGGACTTTGAGCGAGGGCGTATAGTGGGCATGCGGGAGGCCGGGTGGAAGTACCGCCGAATTGCTCAACACGTGGGGCGTGAGGTCTCCACAGTACATCGATGTTGTCGCCAGTGGTCGGCGGAAGGTGCACGTGCCCGTCGACCTGGGACCGGACCGCAGCGACGCACGGATGCACGCCAAGACCGTAGGTTCCTACGCAGTGCCGTAGGGGACCGCACCGCCACTTTCCAGCAAATTAGGGACACTGTTGCTCCTGGGGTATCGGCGAGAACCATTCGCAACCGTCTCCATGAAGCTGGGTTACGGTCCCGCACACCGTTAGGCCGTCTTCCGCTCACGCCCCAACATCGTGCAGCCCGCCTCCAGTGGTATCGCGACAGGCGTGAATGGAGGGACGAATGGAGACGTGTCGTCTTCAGCGATTAGAGTCGCTTCTGCCTTGGTGCCAATGATGGTCGTATGCGTGTTTGGCGCCGTGAAGGTGAGCGCCACAATCAGGACTGCATACGACCGAGGCACACACGGCCAACACCCGGCATCATGGTGTGGGGAGCGATCTCCTACACTGGCCGTACACCTCTGGTGATCGTCGAGGGGACACTGAATAGTGCACGGTACATCCAAACCGTCATCGAACCCATCGTTCTACCATTCCTAGACCGGCAAGGGCACTTCCTGTTCCAACAGGACAATGCACGTCCGCATGTATCCCGTGCCACCCAACGCGCTCTAGAAGGTGTAAGTCAACTACCCTGGCCAGCAAGATCTCCGGATCTGTCCCCCATTGAGCATGTTTGGGACTGGATGAAGCGTCGTATCACGCGGTCTGCACGTCCAGCAGGAACGCTGGTCGAACTGAGGCGCCAGGTGGAAATGGCATGGCAAGCCGTTCCACAGGACTACATCCAGCATCTCTACGATCGTCTCCATGGGAGAATAGCAGCCTGCATTGCTGCGAAAGGTGGATATACACTGTACTAGTGCCGACATTGTGCATGCTCTGTTGCCTGTGTCTATGTGCCTGTGGTTCTGTCAGTGTGATCATGTGATGTATCTGACCCCAGGAATGTGTCAATAAAGTTTCCCCTTCCTAGGACAATCAATTCACGGTGTTCTTATTTCAATTTCCAGGAGTGTTGTATTAATTTGTCCACTCCAGGAATCCAATATTAGACAAAATTTGATATCAGAAACGTATGGTTTTAAAACATTCTCAAGAAATGTTCTGTAAATCGCATTCGTCAGTTTCCCGGATTTGGAGCAGGTAATGTAAACATTTTTCAACGGGTCGGTTAAACGATTGACCTCTTCTGTAACCCGAGGACCGAATGTAACATTCGTTTCTTGTAAACACAGGAAAACCTTAGGCAACACTTTTCCAGAGGCTGTGACGGCATATTACGTCGTGTACGAATGTGTTACTTTGTTTTTACTACAAACTGCGACAAGGGTTCGTTTTTCTCCCTTATGCGATAACGTGCGCCGAATGTTCACCAGATACTCGCATCCTGTCTGATCGGTGTTGATCACGCAATCACGATTAAAACCGGTCGCAAGTGAAGCTGTTTGGGTGCTGAAAAGAGCCGCCACTTGCTCTATGTCTACTATATTTTGTACCTCCTTATCAGAGACGTTGACGAATTTTATACTCCCGATTTGAAATTGCTTGCCCAAGATAATGATGCCGGAAACATAAAATCCTTGTTGGTCGTATGCTGAAGCGCTGCACCTGCAGCCCACACCTGAAGTATTGTCGTTGTCACATTCTAGTTACGACAACGAGATTCGACAAATCTGTCGTATGTCCACTTATTTATCACCTGGTATTTGTCGTATCTTGTCCCTCTTTTAACGATATCACTTTCACACAATTTCAAGTCCTTCGTCCTTTTCAGGGCTGTTGTTGCTCCATTCTTTTGCTGTGTTTGTAAGTTCCAGTTTGGATGATTCCTGTCTAGCGCTACCGCCTTTACTTTCACTTCAAGGGGTATAGTGCCGTAGTTCAATCGTTTAGTAACCGGTTCGTAATACTCATCGGGAACAGATGAAGGACACATTCCCAGTAACGTGGAGATTTTCAAAGTGTTATGACCATTTTGCGATTCACTAATCGGGATATCTTCCACTGAATCATCTCCTGTTTCGTCTTCATGGTACAGTACTTCAGTATCAACGAAAGTCACTTCATTCGTCAGCTCCAAAAATCGATCGACGACAGCCGAGCCGAGAAACAGAACTGCCTGCTTCCGGTAGTGCGTTGATAATGCATCTGTCTCGCAACACATTTACAAACCAAAGCACAGCGTCGGTAACTTCCCGCTTGCCATCGTCTGTGACAGGCTCCCAACTACATATTACAGCGCTAGTCGAAGGGTGTACATCCTCCATTATTCAGATTATGCACCAGAAAGATATGACACAACAAACAAGAACTAGTTGTTACGGCATAAACAGACGAGCTAATTACTACAAACTACATACAGTTCTCGTCATATGTTACATACGGAAGAACACTGTATTGATTCACAAAATGTGTTTCATTCGGCGCATTAACGATGGAAAAATCACTACATGTATCCACGAGGTTCGCGGCAGCCTAATGATGGAAAACAAATGTTTCCGATTGACATCTATAAGGCTCGTGCTGGACACCTTCAATCTTCCAGGTTCACAACTATGATATGACGTAGAGGCAACTGGGACAACACAACTCTCCCCGCGTGCATTCCGCCCAGTGCATTCCGTCCCGTGCCTTGTTGTAAACAAGCGTCGAGCGGTTGGCTATCTGTGATCCCTCTTACTCGGAGTTGTTTTCATGTGACACGGCTTGAAAGTTTCATACTTTACTAACACACGGCGTTTGGAAAATTAGTTTGCCAACCCTATTATTACCATTCCTTATTAATTTACTTACCTTATTAACCCTCCTATCCCAATCAATTCAGATACGGAAAAATACAAACGAAAAGAATAACGTCTGCGACGTTTCTTCGAGATTCGAACCTGGGTTTTCCGATTCCCAGCCAGTTACCTTGGCCGTTGCGCTATCGCCGCTGTCGGTGAAAAGCGTTTACCATGTGGGTACAGAAGCGGCAGTTGTAAAAGTTTCTTTCCTCGATTTATGGAAAAGTTTGCGTTTGCATACCCCATACCTGATGATGAGAAATTCTCTATTTACAATTATCCATCGATCCCGCCAATTTTGAGTCGATTGCACGTCATAAGCTTTAGGGGTGATTTTCTCAAACTTTCGGGGGTGTTGACCCAAAATATCTTAGATCCCTTCGTTCTAGGTTGTACACAAGCGACCTGCAAAATTTGAGCCGAATCGGTTGGCCGTGTCTGAGACTTTCTCCTTGTTAGTGACTCTCGCCGCCCTAGTTCTACTCCGCAGGAAGTGGGAAGAGATCGACACCCATCGTGTTGCTTCTCACTGCTGCAAGCGTGTGCGCTTTTGAACTCTTCAACAGGTTTAAACTGAATTCGTATTCATTATCATAAGTACCAGATGTGAATGTGAGCGAATTTGAAAGGTGCTTCCACAACCTTGTCACTTTCGGGTGATGTTTTTACCATAGCAGGTGGTCGTCATGAAACATACGTTACCAGCCATGCTGAAATTGCTTTATCCTGCGACCATGACCCCGTGAGGAAGGCTTTACAGTATCGGTATGGCTTGACTGTACAGCGCCGAGCGGCCTAGGCCATTCGGGTATTGTTTAGTACATGGGTCTCCAAACTTTGTAGTCCGCAGGCCACATTGACTCCTCCACGAAGTCATAAGGGCCAAGATCTACCTAGAGGAATTAAAGCACCCTAGCACTCCATGATCACCGTAATCTAAGGCTAAAGGAAAGATGAAATCGCAAAAATCTAAGGCTGTGGGAATAGCTAGCACTGAAACGAACTACGATTTTTATTTAATTACACAATTTTGTTTGGTGGAAGTACCTGACCGAAATTCTGGCGTGTATTTTATTCTGGCGAATTTCACCGACAAAAAAAGTATGTCACTGCACATTCTGTATGTATTTTACAACGTAATCAAAAGAAAGTGAAACGTCGCTTAAGAAGCATCTTCCATAATGATCCGAAGTGGCGTCCATTTGAAAGACTTGCACCAGACTCGTGAGTAGAATAAAACGCAAAGAATTTTTTTACTTAAAATGTTTTCGCCAAACTAGTCTGTTAACCGTTCTTTTTTTTTCACTATCGCACTATCGCGTTCTGTCTGTTTATTGTGGATAGCCACCTTTCGCTTTGTAAAGATAGAGCTCCGACAATGTCGCGGTGTATTGATCGCGATAGGCCTCGAAACTCAACTGTTGCCAGTATAAGGTACCACCTCGGTTTGCCGGCCCTCGCGGGCCGGTCTCGGCCAGCGGGCCGTAGTTTGGAGACCCCTGGTTTAGTATTGTCGGGCGCCGTCGGTCACGTCTGCACGTAAACGAGGTTTAGTTCCGCGTTCTGCCATCGGCAGTTATAAAATAAACAGGTAATACGTAATTTGTAAATCTAATGAATGTGCTGTAAGTTACAACAAAAATCACATTATAATTTTAAATTTTCAAAACTAATATGAATAAATAAACAAACTCACCAGTCAGTTTGCGTCTGGCTTTGACGCCAGAAAACTATCTTCATAGTTCAAACGGTTATCGGTTACGACGTCGGCTTCGATGTGAAGAATGGACAAGACGTTCAATCTCTCCTCAAACAACGTAGAACGTAGGTTCGATTTCAGTCTTTTACGAGCCGAAAACGAGCGTTCTGCTGAACAATTTGTAACTGCCATACATAGAAATATTCTAAGAGCCATGTCAACATTCGAAAACACGGACTGTAACCTACCTTTTCGTAAAAATTTACTCATTTCGACTGGTAAATCACTAATCTCAGAAGATTTCAAAAGTTCCGCGAAATGTACGCATGCACGAGGGAAGGAAGGCTCTAAATCTATGTCGTATGACGCTTGGAGTTTTGCTGCACGTTCAGCAATATTGTCAGGTGAACTGTTCGTAAGGTTACTGAAAACTGTGAAGCAGTCCAACAGTGTTGCTACAGCTCTCCTTCCTCCTCACTAATTCGGCGTACAAGTTGTCGAGTACTGAGAGACATGTTTCGACTCTAAATTTTATCCTTCCAGTAACAAAAACTTCTTCAGAGTCCGCTTCTTCGTCGTCACGAAGTTTGCGTTTTCGTAATCTTTTATAGGTGAATTGGTAGTCTACATCAGTCACAATCTCCATGGATTTATTTTCATAATGGTCGAATATGCCACGAATAGATGCAATAAATCCTACAAGTGATTCATATGATTCATGCACTATTTTAGTATCAATATTTACACTTTGCAATTTCAGATGTACACTATTAAATCTCTGGTGTATGTCCTTCCAAACTGTCATCGTAAATACTGTTTCTAGTCTGTTGAGTTGATAGTTGATTCAATAAAGCTGAAGCCTCGTTTCGCACAAGTTGTTTTCCAAACGTATTATTGGCAATATATGTGAGGGCATAGATAACCCCCTCCCAGTTTTCGTATAGACTTACACACGCCTCCTCTCTTGCTGCCCAATGTGTTTTTGATAAAATTTTTACCGGTTTGCTTCCTGGTTTCATGAAAGAAAGAAGTTTATCCCAACGTTGTGCACAGGCAGAGAAAAAAAGCAGTAGTGCCGACTAAATTCAAAGAATGTGCTGCACAAGGCACATAACGCGCTTTCGGATCTCGTTCTTTAATGCGTGCCTGCAAACCAGTGTAGGATCCTGACATATTGCCTTGCGTTGTCATATGACTGGCATCTACAGTCAGTAATATCAATGGAATTTGTAGACAGGACTTTAAGTACGGCCTCAGCCAAGTTTTCGGACTTGTGTCCCGGGTTTGGTAAAAACAGAAGGAAACGTTCAACAGGTTCACCATTCTCGGTTCACATATCTTAATATGAAAGATAATTGATCAATATATGAAATGTCTGGAGTAGAATCTAGTATTGTAGAGAAATATTTAGCCTGTTTTATTTCACTTATGATAATTCTTTTTATTCCTTCAGAAAGAAGCCCTATTATTTCATCACAGATTGTTGAAGACAAATAACTTGTATGTCTACACTGGATTTCCATCACTGGATTTCCATATCATTCATTGTGCTCTGCGAGAAAAGGATAAGACGCGCCTATAAGTTCAAGAGACATCATAAATTAACCATTATGTTATGAATGGAATCTTGCAACGTGTCCACGTAGGGGAAGTCCACGACTTGTTAGCTTCTTCACTACTGCAAACACCCTTTTCAACACACTGCGCCAGTACATTTTTCCTGTATCAACATGTGACTCGAAATGGTTATCTATTGTTCCAAGTGACTTTCTTCTTGTTAAGAGTGATTTTTGTGTTAAAGTGAATTCTCACGATGAGATAAAATATTGGAAATATTTTTCCAATCTGCACTATCATCAGTAACAATCGCGACCTTAAACCCGAACAATTTAAATGGTGCACAAAAAACAGCACTAGTGCTACAGCAGTGTGCTAGAAAATCACGCAAAGTTGATTCACCATTTTATCGCAGCAGGATGGCAGCAGACCGTATTATTCGTTTCGGACCTCTTGATAAGTATGGAAGTGTGATTACGCATGTCAATCACATCGCGATTACGGGCAGCATGGGGTTCACGCCTGAGCCTCAAGACGTGCGCTAGCAGTGCATGTCGGGTGTTTCAAGCGTCAACTTCGCGTCTCAATATCTCGGGATGTAGTGGAAATATTGTGATGCAATCAACGCCATAGTGTATGTGCTTTGTCATGCTATGGATTGCTGAAGAAAAAATATAGGGGGTCCATTTAAAAAAAAAACACAAGTTTGTGTTAAAAAACACATATGCTTTCGTTTTAGAATGTTTCCAATTATGTACATTCATAGGCCCCAGCCCTACATCGATACCGGTGAAAGTCGTTTTCCAAGAGCTGTTATTGTTCCAGAGATATTTTGGGTGGACAAGGTAGCTGGGACACCCTGTATAATCATCCCATAAAATCAGGGACGTGGCTTCTGCGATCGAAGGACGAAGGACGTATCGACAGTATACTGCAGCATATGATTAAAACACAGGAAAATTATTGTCAAGAAGTGCTTTGACGTGTAGTAGAAGTATTCAAACATTTGGCAATACGAGGACTAGTTTTGCGTGGTGATAACGAAATTTATGGAGCGTCAGATAATGGTAACTACTTAGGTTCCCTTGAACTAATTTCTCACTTTGAGCCACTTTTGAAATAACACATACAAGAGTATTAGTCTAAAGACCGCGGCCATCAGTCATATTTGTCCAAGACTATTTGTAAAGAATTCAGAGACCTCGTGGGAAACAAGGTTTCGAGTACAATGGGTGTCGAAATTCAAACAGCAAAATATTATGCACTAATTGTACATTCGACATTAGACACGCACACGAAGATCAACTAAGTGTTGTAGTAAGGTATTGTTTCCAGGAAGAGCTTGCGAAAGATTTATGTTTATTGTTCCAATACGCAGTCATATGGGAGGAAGTCTTAGGTAAGTTATTCTAGATCTCTTTGCATAATACAACATTAGAATAGAGGATTGTCGTGGTCCAAAGCAGTGCCAAGGAATCGTTAGAATAAGTTGGCTTTCTTCAAGTTTAGCAACGCCTATATGCCTTTTCGGAACTTCTATCCATCGTTAGCGTATTCTTGTGAAGAAAAATGGACGACTTAAGACATTGTCCGATACTAGATTGTTGTGCCGCTAGGAAGCAATATCAGCTGTTCGACAGAATTTCGATGCCGTCCACGTATCACTTGAAGAAATTTTCGAGAATAAAGAAGAAACGGCAGGGACAAGAAATGAGACAGAATCGTTTCGGAAAACCTAAAAAATTGGAGACTGCAAGATTGGTTGTTTTCTAGGACAACATGTTGTCTCGAATGGACAAGACTAACAAATACTTTCAAAAATCTGGACTGGACTTAATTAGCGGACGTCAAGCGTTGCCAGCAGTTGATTCCGTTTTTCAGCTTAACACTATGTACATGAAAACCAAGCTAACAGCTGATGTGAGCATGTGTATCAAGAATATAGCAACGAAAGAAACGCAAAATAAGAAGATTCTTTGATGGAGAAAAATCAGAAGGATTGAGTGGGTATGATGTGTGGCCCTAATTGAAGTTGTTGATGAACTACAAGCAGAACAAAAAAAGAGAAAAGGGAAGAGAAGTATTGCGAAGTAGTCGACCTTTTCCTTCCTTTAACAGACAATATAGTAAAGCAAGAAGATAAGACATCTTAATATAAACGTGAGAACTTTGTGAAAGATACCTAGGTGTTCTCTATGTATTCAAATTTCGTTGTGATATTTGTCATTTTAGTGAATATTTTTGAAGTATTCCCTCAAAGAAAAGGCTGCTAAGCATTTCATCAGTTCAATTACAGGAATTAATGGCTGAAAATGATGTTGGTGATGTTTTTGCAGATGGGGTGCTTGCTTAGCGAATTTTCCTCTCACTGCCAGTTCGAATTGTGGTGCTGGGAGAGGATTCTCCAAACTAGCCCTTGTTGTTGTGGTCTTCAGTCCTGAGACTGGTTTGATGCAGCTCTCCATGCTACTCTGTCCTGTGCAAGCTTCTTCATTTCCCAGTACCTACTGCAACCTACATCCTTCTGAATCTGCTTAGTGTAGTCGTCTCTTGGTCTCCCTCTACGATTTTTACCCTCCACGCTGCCCTCCAATGCTAAATTTGTGATCCCTTGATGCCTCAGGACATGTCCTACCAACCGATCCCTTCTTCTTGTCAAGTTGTGCCATAAACTTCTCTTCTTCCCAATCCTATTCAATACCTCCTCATTAGTTACGTGATCTATCCATCTTATCTTCAGCATTCTTCTGTAGCACCACATTTCGAAAGCTTCTATTCTCTTCTTGTCCAAACTAGTTATCGTCCATGTTTCACTTCAATACATGGCTACACTCCATACAAATATTTTCAGAAACGACTTCCTGATACATAATCTACACTCATGGAAATGGAAAAAAGAACACATTGACACCGGTGTGTCAGACCCACCATACTTGCTCCGGACACTGCGAGAGGGCTGTACAAGCAATGATCACACGCACGGCACAGCGGACACACCAGGAACCGCAGTGTTGGCCGTCGAATGGCGCTAGCTGCGCAGCATTTGTGCACCGCCGCCGTCAGTGTCAGCCAGTTTGCCGTGGCATACGGAGCTCCATCGCAGTCTTTAACACTGGTAGCATGCCGCAACAGCGTGGCGTGAACCGTATGTGCAGTTGACGGACTTTGAGCGAGGGCGTATAGTGGGCATGCGGGAGGCCGGGTGGACGTACCGCCGAATTGCTCAACACGTGGGGCGTGAGGTCTCCACAGTACATCGATGTTGTCGCCAGTGGTCGGCGGAAGGTGCACGTGCCCGTCGACATGGGACCGGACCGCAGCGACGCACGGATGCACGCCAAGACCGTAGGATCCTACGCAGTGCCGTAGGGGACCGCACCGCCACTTCCCAGCAAATTAGGGACACTGTTGCTCCTGGGGTATCGGCTAGAACCATTCACAACCGTCTCCATGAAGCTGGGTTACGGTCCCGCACACCCTAGGCCGTCTTCCGCTCACGCCCCAACATCGTGCAGCCCGCCCCCAATGGTGTCGCGACAGGCGTGAATGGAGGGACGAATGGAGACGTGTCGTCTTCAGCGATGAGAGTCGCTTCTGCCTTGGTGCCAATGATAGTCGTATGCGTGTTTGGCGCCGTGCAGGTGAGCGCCACAATCAGGACTGCATACGACCGAGGCACACAGGGCCAACACCCGGCATCATGGTGTGGGGAGCGATCTCCTACACTGGCCGTACACCTCTGGTGATCGTCGAGGGGACACTGAATAGTGCACGGTATATCCAAACCGTCATCGAACCCATCGTTCTACCATTCCTAGACCGGCAAGGGAACTTGCTGTTCCAACAGGACAATGACGTCCGCATGTATCCCGTGCCACCCAACGTGCTCTAGAAGGTGTAAGTCAACTACCCTGGCTAGCAAGATCTCCGGATCTGTCCCCCATTGAGCATGTTTGGGACTGGATGAAGCGTCGTCTCACGCGGTCTGCACGTCCAGCAGGAACGCTGGTCGAACTGAGGCGCCAGGTGGAAATGGCATGGCAAGCCGTTCCACAGGACTACATCCAGCATCTCTACGATCGTCTCCATGGGAGAATAGCAGCCTGCATTGCTGCGAAAGGTGGATATACACTGTACTAGTGCCGACATTGTGCATGCTCTGTTGCCTGTGTCTATGTGCCTGTGGTTCTGTCAGTGTGATCATGTGATGTATCTGACCCCAGGAATGTGTCAATAAAGTTTCCCCTTCCTAGGACAATGAATTCACGGTGTTCTTATTTCAATTTCCAGGAGTGTATCTTACCCCTAGTGAGATAAGCTTCTACATCCTTACACTTCTCTTCTAGCCATCCCTGCTTAGCCATTTTGCACTTCCTGTCGATCTCATTTTTGAGACGTTTGTATTCCTTTTTGCCTGCTTCATTTACTGCATTTTTATATTTTCTCCTTTCATCAATTAAATTCAATATTTCTTCTATTACCCAAGGGTTTCTAGCAGCCCTCGTCTTTTTACCTACATTATCCTCTGCTGCCTTCACTGGTTCATCCCTCAGAGCTACCCATTCTTCTTCTACTTTCCCCCATTCCTGTCAATTGTTCCCTTATGCTCTCCTTGAGACTCCGTACAACCTCTGGGTCTTACAGCTTATCCAGATCCCATGTCCTTAAATTCCCACCTTTTTGGAGTTTCTTCAGTTTTAATCTACAGGTAATAACCAATAGATTGTGGTCAGAGTCCACATCTGCCCCTGAAAGTGTCCTACAATTTAAAACCTGAATCCTAAATCTCTGTCTTAGCATTATATAATCTATCGTATACCTTTTAGTATCTCCAGGATTCTTCCATGTATACAACCTTCTTGTATGATTCTTGAACCAAGTGTTAGCTATGATTAAGTTATGCTCTGTGCAAAATTCTACCAGACGGCTTCCTCGTTCATTTCTTAGCCCCAATCCATATTCATCCACTATGTTTCCTTCTCTCCATTTGCCTACTAACGAATTCCAGTCACCCATGACTATTAAATTTTCGTCTCCCTTCACTACCTGAATAATTTCTTTTATCTCGTCATACATTTCATCAATTTCTTCATCATCTGCAGAGCTAGTTGGCATATATATTTGTACTACTGTAGTAGGCATGGGCTTTGTGTCTGTCTTGGCCACAATAATGCGTTCACTATGCTGCTTGTAGTAGCTTACCTGCAGTCCTATTTTTTTATTCATTATTAAACCGTCTCCTGCATTACACCTATTTGATTTTGTATTTATAACCCTGCATTCACCTGACCAAAAGTCTTGTTCCTCCTGCCACCGAACTTCACTAATTCCCACTATATCTAACTTTAACCTATCCATTTCCCTTTTTAAAATTTCTAATCTACCTGCCCGATTAAGGGATCTGACATTCCACGCTCCGATCCGTAGAACGCCAGTTTTCTTTCTCCTGATAGCGACGTCTTCCTAAGTAGTCCCCGCCCGGAGATCAGAAAGGGGGACTATTTTACCTCCGGAATATTTTACCCAAGAGGACGCCATCATCATTTAATCATACAGTAAAGCTGCATGCCCTCGGGAAAAATTACGGCCGTAGTTTCCCCTTGCTTTCAGCCGTTTGCAGTACCAGCACATCAAGGATGTTTTGGTTATTGTTACAAGGCCAGATCAGTCAATCATCCAGACTGTTGCCCCTGCAACTACTGAAAAGGCTGCTGCCCCTCTTCAGGAACCACATGTTTGTCTGGCCTCTCAACAGATACCCCTCCGTTGTGGTTGCACCTACGGTACGGCTATCTGTATCGCTGAGGCACGCAAGTCTCCCCACCAACGGCAAGGTCCATGGTTCAGGGGGGGGGGGGGGGGGGAACTAGCCCTTATCAAAACAAATTATGCGCTACAATGCAAGAAGAACGCATTTCCGCTCTCGCCTTGTGATCAGTTGAGCACGAGGTGACTTTGGCAGGACAAAAGTGAGGAAAGAAATTTTTTAGGTTCAAATGTGTGTGAATTCCTAAGGGACCTAACTGCTAAGGTCATCGGTCCCTAGATTTACACACTAATTAAACTAACTAATGCTAAGAACAACACACACACCCATGCCCGTGGGGGGACTCGAACCTCCGGTGGAAGGGGCCGCGGTGTCCGTGACTTGGCCCCATAAACCGCGTGGCCACTCTGTGTAGCAATTTTTGATGTACTAATACTGAAGGTGGCAGGGGCAAAATGCAGGGAGCGAAAGGCTATTTACAATTTGTACGGAAACCAGGTGGCAGTTATAAGAGTCGAGGGGCATGAAAGGGAAGCAGTGGTTGGGAAAGGAGTGAGACAGGGTTGTAGCCTCTCCCCGATGTTATTCAGTCTGTATATTGAGCAAGCAGTAAAGGAAACAAAAGGAAAAATTCGGTGCAGGTATTAAAATCCATGGAGAAGAAATAAAAACTTTGAGTTTCGGCGATGAGATTGTAATTCTGTCAGAGACAGCAAAGGACCTGGAAGAACAGTTGAACGGAATGGACCGTGTCTTGAAAGGAAGGTATAAGATGATCAACAAAAGCAAAACGAGGATATTGGAATGTAGTCAAATTATATCGGGCGATACTGAGGAAATTAGATTAGAAAATTAGACGTTTACAGTAGTAAAGGAGTTTTGCTATTTGGGGAGCAAAATAACTCACGATGGTCGAAGTAGAGAGGATATAAAATGTAGACTGGCAATGGCAAGGAAAGCATTTCTAAAGAAGAGAAATTTGTTAACATCGAGTTTCTGAAAGTATTTGTATGGAGTGTAGCCATGTATGGAAGTGAAACATGGACGATAAATAGTTTAGACAAGAAGAGAATAGAAGCTTTTGAAATGTGGTGCTACAGAAGAATGCTGAAGATTAGATGGGTGATCACATAACTAATGGGGAGGCACTGAATAGGATTGAGGAGAAGAGGAGTTCTGTGGCACAACTTGACCAGAAGAAGGGATCGGTTGGTAGTACATGTTCTGAGGCATCAAGGGATCACAAATTTAGTATTGGAGGGCAGCGTGGAGGGTAAAAATCGGAGAGGGAGACCAAGAGATGAATACGCTAAGCAGATTCAGAAGGATGTAGGCTGCAGTACGTACTGGGAGTTCAAGAAGCTTGCACAGGATGGAGTAGCATGGAGAGCTGCATCAAACCAGTCTCAGGACTGGACAACAACAACAACAATACTTTATTTATTGCATTTATAACTTCGTATGTTTTCTATAATGTAACTGGGAAGTTCCATTACGTTTAATATCACCTAATGCATAGCACGGTTGATATCGTAGAAGTACGTTTATCCCCATTTCTCTTCTATTGCATTTTCACAGAAATGTATACAGGTCTGCACAAGTAAGCCAGGGCCACATATTTTTTCTAGCCCCACTTGCAGGGCGTATAGCGTCAGTTCTGGACAGAAGGCAACAACAACAACAACAGGAACAAGTGATGAGCTCAAGCCCGCTGGCCTGCTGTGCCGCAGGAGCGTGCAGTGGAACAGCACAAGGAGCTGGGCGGCACGGTGGCGGCGCACGTGCACGCGTGCGCAGCCTCGCTGCTGTCGCTGGTGTGTCACGTGCACGAGGCGGATGCTCCGCGCCTGTGCGAGCTGGTCGAGCGAGTGGTCGAGGAGCGCCGCCTAGACGCGCCGTACCTGCTGCCGCCGCTGGTCAGGCCGCTAGCGCCACCGGAGCAGCCGCCAGAGTACGCGCCCGACCCACAGGTACCTGTAAACTCTGCCCTGCCCTAGGGGTTTGGCAGTTCTTTTTAGATCACTACCCAAAGATGATGTCGTGGGGTTTCCCTAGCTGCACTTCGGTCCCCGTTAGGGAACTCCCAGCCCCGTCACCTACCCTCCCCCAGTGGCCCGGGGGAAAAATTATGGGTAATTCAAATTTATTGGTGGAATTATCAGATTTTGTGTGATCGTCTCGAGTCTAGAGACCAACTGACATTGTTTACAACAACAACAACACCGGAGTGCACTTTTGGTCCTGCCCCACTCCTCTTTCCCTCCCACACCCCTCATCCACATGTAAATTAGTGGAAAAAGGATTTAGTCTGTGCTATGCTGGGCTGGGCTAGGCTGCTGGATGGGACAGACATAAGTCTTTATTTTCTACACTGTGCAGTATATTGTTTAATTAAACGATTTGAGTCGCCATTGATCGATCACTAGATAGTAGCTCCATGCAGTTTCATCAGTAACTGCCAGACGTGGAGTGGATATTTTCCCTATTAGTCTAGCACTGGAGTGTTGCTCCAGCCAGTCTAGCCAATGGCCCTATTAGGGAACAATAATAGGACAGCAAGCTACCACTGAAGTACAGGAGCAACGGACCTTGCCGTCGGTGGGTAGGCTTGCGTGCCTCAGCGATACAGATAGCCGTACCGTAGGTGCGACCACAACAGAAGGGTATCTGTTCAGAGGGCAGACAAACGTGTGATTCCTGAAGACGGGCAGCAGCCTTTTCAGTAGTTGCAGGGGCAACTGTCTGGATGATTGACTGATCTGGCCTTGTAGCACTAAGCAAAACAGCCTTTCTGTGCTGGTACTGCCAACGGTTGAAAGCGATGGGAAAGTACGGCCGTAATTTTTCCCGAGGACATGCAGCTTTACTGTATGATTAAATTATGATGGCGTCCTCTTGGGTAAAATATTCTGTAGGTAAAATAGTCCCCAATTCGGGTCTCCAGGTGGGGACTACTCGAGAAAACGTCGTTATCAGGAGAAAGAAAACTGGCGTTCTACGGATCGGAGCGTGGAATGTCAGATCCCTTAATCGGGCAGGTTGGTTGGAAAATTTAAAAAGGGAAATGGATAGGTTAAAGTTAGAAATAGTGGGAATTAGTGAAGTTCGGTGGCAGCAGGAACAAGACTTTTGGTCAGGTGACTACAGGATTATTAACACAAAATCAAATAGGGGTAATGCAGGAGACGGTTTAATAATGAATAGGAAAATAGGAATGCGGGTAAGCTACTACAAACAGCATAGTGAACGCATTATTGTGGCCAAGATAGATACGAAGCCCACACCTATTACAGTAGTACAAGTTTATATGCCAACTAGCTCTGCAGATGACGAAGTAATTGAAGAAATGATGAAATAAAAGAGTAGGGGAGTAGTCTCCTGCCAGTCTACGAGTGAATACCTTCTGGATATGGAGAGGATATTTTCACTGTGAATAGTGGCATATGAGTGTGGGTACAAAATAATAGTAACTGATTAATAATTGCTGATTGAATAATTAAAAAATGATTGGAATAAATAACTGAAACAAATTGGAAGGTAATTTGTAAATCTGTACACATATCGTGGGTGAACTTTAACTGGTACTAATATCAACAGGCCTTCAATGTCAATACCTTTAAGATTAATATTCAGTTTTTTTTTGTTACGTACTGCTTCACATCAGTACCATTGTGTGCAGTGCTGATTCTGACAATACCGGTACAAGACAGTCCCTCCGCTGCTCTCGCAAATTTCTCTTGTCTGTTTCGAACTTCTTGGTACAGGATTCTCAGCGCATCCAAAATGATGAACAGACGGGTGTGACTGATGCAAATATATGTATGAATAAACTTGACCTTCCTAATAACTTTTATAACACTTTTTAATATACAGATGGACTACACATTTTTAATAACACTGGCATGACAGAGCTAGTCATATGCTTATAGAAACAAACAGGTGAGGGTACAGAAACTAATCAATTGAAGAGCGTATTTCTTCTCTTTTTTTGCATCAAAACATTATCTCTGGCACAAAGCAAGTCGTTAACGTATGTTTGGCTTTGTATATGTATAAAAAGAAAAGAAGAAAGAAAGAGAACAAATAGTATGATGTATTATAATTTCCCCCACTGTGCACTGACATCAGATGGAGGCTGATAACCCTAACCGGTATGGGCACAGCCTTTATTTTCAGCCATTGGAATTATCCTACATGGTTACCAATTCATATGGGCATATTAGCTTCTTTTAACACATATATACATAAATTTTCTCTCCTAACAAAGTGGTTGCTGTAACCGCAGAGAACTATTGTTGTTAGTCAGTATATGCACAGTGTTTAGCTTGCGAAGCATGAACGTGCAGCTCGATGTCCATTGCCATCAAAGCTCGCACTCGCATGTTTAATACAAAGTAGGAGTGTCTGCGTTGAGTGTTCTCAGTAGCTTTCACTGCACAAATTCGTGAAGCTTGTGTTCAGCGGAGTGATTATTTGTGAAATATTCGATATGGTGACAACTGGTTTCCATATTAGCGGTCCAAGGAATTTATTTCTCCTTGTCGCTCTCACTTATTCAGTGGGGACACCAGACATACATCCGACAAATGTGGCCAAGGTAAGTTTCTTGCAGCTTTTACGAACCTTTCCAAGCACAGAAAATTCATGTTTTCATGATATTGTCGAGCACAAACAATTCATGTTACATGAAGTACTGCCATCTTTAGTTTATCACACGCACCCCCACGTATATCACATGCACATTTAACACTTTGCAGCCAGGTTTCTTTGTTTTTGCACTTTGTTTTTGAGCGTCTATCATACAGTTGCATTACATAAAGTTTCCGTAGTGTCCTTTAAACCTACTATACACAGAACAAAAAAAGAGTACAAATATAATTACGAAACACACTTATCCTATTCACTTGCTGGCATGTCATTATTGCCGCTTATACATACATGGAAAAACCTTTTGCATCACCTCGGTTCCATGAGTTCCGGAACCTGAACCGAAAATTGGAATAGAGATCAACATAAACATCAGTTCCACCCTTTTTATTGTTCTTGAAAACCACACATTGCATGTTGTAGCACCATTCAGCGAGATCTTCCGAGATGGTGGTCCAGATTGCTGTACACACCAGTACCTCTAATACCCAGTAGGACGACCTCTTGCATTGATGCATGCCTGTGTTCGTCGTGACAACTATCCACAAGTTCATCGAGGCACTGTTGGGCCAGATTGTCCCACTCCTCAATAGCGATTTGGCGTAGATCCCTCAGAGTGGTTGGTGGTACACATCGCCCATAAACAGCCCTTTCCAATCTATCCCACACAAGTTCGATGTGGTTTATGTCTGGAGAACATGCTGACCACTCTAGTCAAGCAATGTCGTTATCCTGAAGGAAGTCATTCAGAAGATGTTCACGATGGGGGCGCGAATTGTCGTCCAAGAAGCCGAACGCCTCGCCAATATGTTGCCTATATGGTTGCACTATCGCTCGGAGGATGGAATTCGCGTATCGTACAGCCGTTACGGCGTCTTTCATGACCACCAGCGGCGTACGTTGGCCCCACAAATCCGAAAGGAACTGTTGGATAAATTTGAGGAACCACCTGTACAACCTAGAATAAGCCACCCTATAATACCAGTAAATATATTACGTATCAATGTATGTTGTCTCTTAGACAGTGGCAGTGAGGTGACTGCGTTGTCTCAGTCCTTCTTTGATGCATTACTTAGTAAAGATAAGCTTACAGTAATGAGGGTATCAGGACTGAGAATAATTTGTGCTACTGGCAAGGTGTCAAAAATGGTAAAGGAAGAAGCTTTGCTGCCCTTTAGTATTAATGGTAATGTAATTGATCATCTATGCTTAATAGTAAACAGTCTCAGTATCGAGGTTCTAATTGGCATAGATTTCTTGTCAAAGTATCAGGGTGTTGTTAACTTTGAAAGAAGCCAGTTAAAAATGGTCTTTCCAATAACCGGAGTAATTATGGTACCATTTATTGACAAACACATTGTAACAAATGATGAGACTTGGGAGCTGCCTATACGAGTTCTGAAAAATAGAAGGTATTGGGACGAAGATATTGATGTTAGTAAAGGTAGGATGAACACAGCAGAAGCAGAAACAAGGAAGTTCATGTTCATATACCAAGGACCGTTCAGGATTATAGGAAAACCACATGCAAATGCGTATAGGCTGGAGTACCCGAAGAGTAAAAAAGTTTTAGGTTTCAAAAACGTGATAGACGTAAAGAAATTCATAGGTAGTGAACGAATTCTGTAGGAAGGAAGTTGTTCTGTAACCTCTATGCAGTGTGGCAGCTGTGCAGTCCCAGCTGTGTGAGATCTCCTTTCCCCATTTCAAGTTTCACTCGTTCTTCATATTTCCTATCCACCAAAGTTTTGACTGCTTCTTTCCAATACTAAAATTTTCTGAGATTTCTGTAGGGAGGAGGTTGTTCTTTAACCTCTACATCTACATACATACTCCCCAATCCACCATACGGTGAGTGGCGGAGGGTACCTCGTACCAAAAGTAGCATCTTCTCTCCCTGTTCCACTCCCAAAGAGAATGAGGGGAAACGACTGCCTATATGCCTCTGTCCAAGCCCTAATCTGTCTTATCTTATCTTTGTGGTCTTTCCGCGAAATATAAGTTGGCGGCAGCAAAATTGTACTGCAGTCAGCCTCAAATGCTGGTTCTCTAAATTTCCTCAGTAGCAATCCATGAAAAGAACGCCTCCTTTCCTCCAGAGACTCCCACCCAAGTTCCTGAAGCATTTCTGTAACACTCGTGTGATGATCAAACATACCAGTAACAAATCTAGCAGCCCACCTCTGAATTGCTTCTATGTCCTCCCTCAATCCGACCTGATAGGGATCCCCAACGCTCGAGCAGTACTCAAGAATAGGTCGTATTAGTGTTTTACAAGCGGTCTCCTTTACAGATGAACCACATCTTCCCAAAATACTACCAATGAACCAAAGACGACTATCCACCTTCCCCACAACTCCCATTACATGCTTGTCCCACTTCATATCACTCTGCAATGTTACGCCCAAATATTTAATCGACGTGACTGTGTCAAGCGCTACACTACTAATGGAGTATTCAAACATTACGGGATTCTTTTTCCTATTCATCTGCATTGATTTACATTTATCTATATTTAGAGTTAGTTGCCATTCTTTACACCAATCACAAATCCTGTCCAAGTCATCTTGTATCCTCCTACAGTCACTCAACGACGACACCTTCCTGTACACCACAGCATCATCAGCAAACAGCCGCACATTGCTATCCACCCTATCCAAAAGATCATTTATGTAGATAGAAAACAATAGCGGACCTACCACACTTTCGTGAGGCACTCCAGATGATACCCTCACCTCCGATGAACACTCACCATCGAGGACAACGAACTGAGTTCTATTACTTAGGAACTCTTCAAGGCACTCACATATTTGGGAACCAATCCCATATGGTCGTACCTTGGTTAGGTGTCTGCAGTGGGGCACCGAGTCAAATGCTTTCCAGAAGTCAAGGAATATGGCATCCGTCTGATACCCTTCATCCATGGTTCACAAGTTATCATGTAAAAATAGGGCGAATTGCATTTCGAAGGAGTGATGCTTTCTAAAGCCGTGCTGATGCATGGACAGCAACTTCTTTGTCTCAAGGAAATTCATTATATTCGAACTGAGAATATGTTCGAGAATCCTGCAACAAACCTATGTTAAGGATATTGGTCTGTAATTTTGAGGATCCGTCCTTCTACCCTTCTTATATACAGGCATCACCTGCACTTTTTTCCAGTCGCTCGGGACTTTATGTTGGGCAAGAGATTCGCGATAAATGCAAGCTAAGTAAGGAGCCAATGCACTACAGTACTCCCTGTAAAACTGAATTGGAATCCCATCAGGACCTGGCGATTTATTTATTTTAAACCCATTCAGCTGCTTCACAACCCCAGGGATGTCTGTCACTATGTCCTCCGTACGGGAATCTGTACAAGACTCAAACGGCGGTATGTTTGTATGATCCTCCTGCGTGAAAGATTTCTCAAATGCTAAATTTAAAATTTCAGCTGTCGTTTTGCTGTCTTCCATTGCCAGGCCAGAATTTCCTTGGGTTTTCAGCAAGATCTTTTGCTAAGGTATGATGGTCATAGTGGTTGTATGCTTCGCGCATCGCTCTTTTTACAGCACAGTGTGGCAGCTGTGTGAGATCTTCTTTCCCCGTTTCAGGTCTCACTCATTCTTCATCTTTTCTATCCACCAAAGTTTCAACCTCTTCTTTCCAATACTAAAATTTTCCGATACGGCTATCAAACCAACAATAAGCAAATTAATTCTGTAAGGAGGAGGTTGTTCTGTAACCTGTACACAGTGTGGCAGCTGTGCAGTCCAAGCTATGTGAGATCTTCTTTCCCCATTTCAGGTATCACTCATTCTTCATCTTTCCTATCCCCAAGATTTCAATTTCTTCTTCCCAAAGATTGCCAGTAACAAACAATGAGTTCTGTAACCATTCTATCCACCGATTAGTCAAGAAACTACTGGATGTGACAAACCTAACAGTGTCAAGTAAACAATAGAGAGGTATGAACTAATGAAGACATAAATATATGTGAGTAACAAGTATGTATATATATGCTTTAGGAAAAACTTTGGTAATATTATAAGTACAAAGTGTTTTGTCGGAAATGGTTCCACAGTAAATTAAGAAGACATGCAAATTCGTTTGTAAACAAAAGAGCTAGTAAACAGTAGAAGAGATTGCTTAGTGTTATGAAATAAGGTGTAATGATGAACTCACCTTGTATGGCAAGGAATGGCAATAATAATGTAATTGAACAGTGTTTGTGGATGAGATTGAAGGACACGTCCTTGTAGTATTTATGAGGTTGGGGCTGGCCATTATTTTGGTGTAGTATGTGCTAGGACACGCCTATACATATTAAGGTTATGAGTTGGAGGCGTGAATGTGACCGTAGGTACCATAATGTTAGATGAGACAAAGCAACTCATGGTGTCCTATAGATTTAAGGAATTTAGCATAATGCACATCCACGATTACTTAATGCACTTTAGTGGTAAGTTGAGAGAGACTACCTGTGGTTTCAGCATCCGATCAAATGGGAATGGACTGCCATGTGAGCAAACTGATCAGCTGCAATACACCATAGAAATGAAATCAATGTGCTATCCTGTGCTTTAAATTGTTAATGGAGTATTACATAAGTACATACACTAGCAACATAACTAAATAACATAAATGCAGACGTGAAACATTGTTAATAGCTCAGCATAATTAAACTTCAATGAAATGTGGAACTGACACAACAGTGAAAGACCAATAAGTTAATTTAGTAATCGACTAATCATAGTGTGTTTTGAACACTCAGCAATTGTACTCCTATTACCACAAGTTACTCAGATGTACAGAGAGGCTAAGAATGACAACTCATAATTAAGTATACTCATACTGTATCTATGAATAAGATAGTTGATTATGAGTCAGCCTGTAAATGAATACAGTTGTGTTAGGAATGTACTAAGCATTGGTTCAGTGTTCTGGTCCAGAAATAATAATTTAAGATTTATAGGTTGTATGCCTTGGGCATAAATTTTTCTTTAGTATGTAATTAACGGCATATTGAGCCATTTGTTTACCGACTTAATTACAGTAAATTAATCATGAGATTGAGACAGAAAACCATTATGTTAACTTTGTTTCAGTAACGAATTGAGAGGTAAAATGTGTATATCCCCATTTCATTGTGACCCTCCCTTAGTTATTAAGTGAACGGAGTCTGAGACACTCTTTTTGTTTGTTCTACAGGACAAATCAGATAATGGCAGCCTGGTAGCTGCATGAAAGCTGTAACACGCCCAGGTGTACTAATGGGTGGGGTACTTTAAACTGGTTGTCGCTTTTGCTTTTCTAGACCATGCACACTGTCCACACCACGTACCTGGTAATCCCGTGGCGGTCGTACTGTTCTGCTCCACACTGTTCCTGGCTTGCCTGAAATTATCTATCGAAATATGCAAATGAGTCAGGGGAGCCACTCATCGTCAGAACACCACACTGTTCTACGTCTGGAATGAACAACTATATTCTGAGACAATTAAAGGAAATTGCAGGTTGCATTGTTTACATTCTAATTCACAAGTGTTTATCCCAATTAATGGATGATTACCAGTCCACAATATCACTCAGACGAGCGTATGCGTAACCGACATGACACGGGTGATTGTTGATGATGCAAAAGCCGAATGATCACACAAAAGTTCTTACGCTCATTACGCATACACAGATATCTGGTACCAGTCCTCCTTGACACTAGTAATAGATGTTGACACTGTTCACAAAGTTAAATTTACAGTTCACAGTTCTCAGTTGTATGAGCATGCGCGTAACTGTCGCAGCATGGTTGATTGTTGATGATGCGGAATGTGATGATCGAACGCATGTTCACATGCTCACTACAAGACACTGGCACTTAAGTACTCTCTTTTGTGGTAAATAGTATTACTGATTCGCATTAGTTCATTCTTGGAAAAGAACATGGCGCGGATGATTGATACTGTGTGGTATGACACACAACGAGAGGATACACAAATATGTTATCAGCAGCACTGCTCATTTTTAAATTACTTATTGATGCACTTTCCTCTGAATCATTTGCTTATTTTATCACTTTACTGTAATAGCACTTGTAGTATCACTTCAACTTCCATACTAACAATGCCTCTCACATGCAGAGCTACACACTACACAACATAACAGTTCTGTGTCCGTTGCTTGACTCTGCCGACGCGGCTGCCCGCAAAGATACTTCACAACTAGTGTCAGTAAGGCAAATGTTGTCGGCTGTGCCTTCGGCAGTCCGCACTGCGGCTATATAAATAAGCGCATGCAAGCTAGAGTTGGCCCCAAAACACGCATTTGCATTGGGGTAAAGTGTTAATTACAGAACGACTCCAGCGATTTATTCTCAGTTTCGTATGTCATATTTTCATGTGTCGCCACAGGTCAGACTTTCTACCATTACTAGCGTGGCGTTTGATGAGTATTGACATCAAATTTTGGCAAGCATTCACTTCGAACATTTATATCGATAATGATTATTGAACAGTTTCATTATCTAGGGATAATAGGATCTGCGCAATAGACTCTGAACAGCTCTGATAGTACAATAGCTGATATGGGTAATCATTTGTCTGGAATATTACGCTTTATCGTTTTCAGAATATAGTGAAAATTGTTACAGTAAAGTGTATTATCTATTAATCCCAGACATCATCCTAAATCCTCAGAGTAATGAACTTCAATAATCAATTACTTAAATTCTCCATCAGAGTGGGCACAGTGAACTCTAATTAGAGGCATTATGTTTTTGCTAATCACTTTCTGGTTGCCAACATTGTAGTTAGAGAGCCTGTGTAGTGAACGGCAAACATAGAAATAATAACTTCATTTTCCACCCACCGCCCCACAAATGGTGTTGAGAAACAGCTGAAATCATTAAATTTGATCAAAGCTCCAGGGTCTGATGGAGTCCCTATCAGATTTTATACTGAATTTGTGGCTGAGTTAGCCCCACTTGTAACTATAATGTATCACAGATTCTTTAAACAAAAACTCCTGCCCAGATCTTGGAAAAAAGATAGGTCACACTATCTGCAAGAAGGGTAGCAGAAGTGATCCACAAAACTATGGTCCAGTATCCTTGACATCAACTTCTTGTAGAATCTTAGAACTTATTCTGAGCTCAAATTTCATGAAGTATCTATAGAAAAAAGACCTTCTCCATGCCAACCAGCATGGATTCCAAAAACATTGATCAGCTTGCACTTTTCTCACATGGCAGACTGAAAGCTTTGGATCAAGGCAGTTAGGTAGATGCAGTCTTTCTTGACATCTAAAAAGTATTTGACTCAGTACCACAATGTTGTTTATTGTCAAAAGTATGATCGTTTGGGGCTCAACTGAAATTTGTGATTGGACTTAGGAATTTTTGTTTGGGAGGATGCAGCATGTTATCTTGGATGGAGAGTCATCATCGAATGAACAAGTAACTTTTGGTGTGCCCCGGGGAAGTGTTTTGAGGCCCTTGCTCTTCATGTTGTACATTAATGATCTTGCAGTCAATGTTAATAGTAGCCTCAGGCTTTTTGCAGATGATGCAGTTATCTACAATGAAGTACTATCTGAGAGATGCTTCATGAACATTCTGTCAGATCTTGATAAGATTTCAAAGTGGTGCAAAGATTGGCAACTTGCTTTAAATGTTCAAAAATGTAAAGTTGTGCACTTCACACACACACACACACACACACACACACACACACACATACACACACAAATAATAGTATCTTATGACTATAATATCAGTGAATCACTGTTTAAAATGGCCAACTCTTACAAATACATGGGTGTAACACTCTATAGGGATATGAAATGGAATGATCACATAGGCTCAGTTGTGGGTAAATCAGATGCTGAATTTTGGTTTATTGATAGAATACTGGGGAAACACAATCAGGGAACTGCTTAAAGGTCATTCATGCAACCCATTCTACAATATTGCTCTGGTGTGTGGGACCTATATACCAAATAGGATAAACAGAGGGTATTGACATAAGGAGAAGGGCAGTATGAATTGTCACAGGTTTGTTTGATCTATGGGAAAGTGTCACAGAGATACTGAAGAAACTGAACTGGCAGACTCTTGAAGATAGACGTAAATTATTTCAAGAAAGTCTACCAACAAAGTTGCAAGAACTGGCTTTAAATGATCTCTAGGAATATGCTATAACCCCCTTCATATCACACACTTAGAGGTCATGAGGATAAGGTTAGATTAATTGCAGCATGCACAGAAGCATTCAAACAATAATTTTTCCCACACTCCATGCATGCATAGACTGGGAAGAAATCTTAGTAACTGGTACAATGGGATGTACCCTCTGCCATGCAACTCATGTTGGTTTGCAGAATATAGATGTAACTGTAGATGTAGATATAGACATAGCATCTGAACATGGTGCACACCTCAGTTGTACACACCAATTTTATTCTCTGTGAAAAACATAAAAAAAACAATCCCAGATAAAGATTTTGTGGATCTGTGCCACAATGAATGCTACTTATTTCTTTATGGTCAAAGGGTGAGACACAAACACAAAGTGAAGACTGTTGATGACAGAACAGAGACGGATCACTGTCAGCAAGAAACATAGACTTCCAAAACCATCTCCATCTCGGTTCCAAAGTCACAGCCCACACCCATCATATAAAGCACATCTACCAGTGCAAGTATGAGAACCACGTGCATGTCCATAATCATTAACAAATTGTTGATTCCAGAAGTAGTAGTACTATGGCTAGAAGTTAATGCAGAACAGTAAGGGACTGGCAGCAGGTATCAAAGACATATTTAAACCCCAGCACTGATCACAGAATTGAAACACATGAGTTGCTTACATCACCGTGAGTACATCGATGGGACCAGCTACATGAAATTTGTCTCTGCACATTGTGACAGGCTTTCAAGATTGCTTTCAGAATGAGACACATAACATTTAATTTTAGAATATGACTGAAATATTGGAATATTTACTGTTCTTGATATACATTAATGACTTACCATTCCACATTTATGAAGGTGCAAAGTTAGTTCTTTTTGCTGATGATACAAGTATAGTAATAACATCCAAAAACCAAGAACTAAGTGATGTAATTGTAAATGATGTTTTTCACAAAATTATTAAGTGGTTCTCAGCAAACGGACTCTCTTTAAATTTTGATAAAACACAGTATATACAGTTCCGTACAGTAAATGGCACAACTCCAGTAATAAATATAGAATTTGAACAGAAGTCTGTAGCTAAGGTAGAATTTTCAAAATTTTTAGATGTGTCCATTGATGAGAGGTTAAACTGGAAGCAACACATTGATGGTCTGCTGAAACGTCTGAGTTCAGCTACGTATGCTATTAGGGTTATTGCAAATTTTGGTGATAAGAATCTCAGTAAATTAGCTTACTATGCCTACTTTCATTCACTGCTTTCGTATGGCATCATATTCTGGGGTAATTCATCGTTGAGTAGAAAAGTATTCATTGCACAAAAACGTGTAATCAGAATAATTGCTGGAGCCCACCCACGGTCATCCTGCAGACATCTATTTAAGGATCTAGGGATCCTCACAGTAACCTCACAGTATATATATTCCCTTATGAAATTTGTTGATAATAATCCAACCCAATTCAAAAGTAATAGCAGTGTGCATACCTATAACACCAGGAGAAAGGATGATCTTCACTATGCAGGGTTAAATCTGACTTTGGCACAGAAAGGGGTAAATTATGCTGCCACAAAAGTCTTTGGGCACCTACCAAACAGCATCAAAAGCCTGACAGATAGCCAACTAACATTTAAAAATAAATTAAAAGAATTTCTAGATGACAACTCCTTCTACTCATTGGCTGAATTTTTAGATATAAAGTAAAAAAATAAAAAAAAAAAACTTAATCATTAGTGTCATGCAATATTTTGTGTAATGTAATTTCTTGTACAGACATCTTTTATTAACCTGACACGTTCCACATCATTACGAAGTGTCGTATTCATGATCTATGGAACAAGTATTAATCTAATCTAATCTAATCTAATCTATGATTAGTAATCTGTCTGGTATAAGTCAACTAATGCCAATGTAGAAGGTGGTTATACTGAGTGGTCATAAGTCAGACACAGCAATATTTGATGCTGTTTATGGTGGCATTCTCCCCAGGAAGTGAATGCTGTTATTAATGCAACAGTTCCTTCACCACAATAGTGGTTTTGGGAACAAGACTTTGTGCAGCAGCATAGACCCTGAGAGCATGTTACACATGCTACGTATATCATCTCACAGAAAAACATTGAATTGCTCAAATGCATTCCATTTATTGGCATTTGAGGAGTGATGCTGGGCTTCAGCTTCCCATCAAATCTAAACTCATCTGCCTTCACTCTGGTAGCTAAAATAAGAGTCATCTGTACAGAGAACTATGCTTCTCTGTCTCATAAAATAGAACATTCACAGCTCAAGTCAGGTTTGAACAGCAAAATAACCCTTTTATCTCTTTTTTTCTGTCAAAACCTCTTAATAAAACTACACAGATTTATTATTGTTTTTGCATTGTCAGTTGTGTAGCTCAACAATGAGTCTGGATTTCCCATAAATAGTTAAAGGTTTCCCAGGGAGAACCTGTACATTGTTACAATTATAAGAGATGAAACCTTCAGTACTAGATTAACTTCTATCAATAAGTCTCTGAATGAGTCATCAATATCCTTGGTATCTGTAACCAGGTATCATTTATAAAGATGGTGCTAGTGGACTTTCACTCTCATATAGCTCCAATCAAATAACTTTGTAGCTGACAAATGTCTGTGGTGTGAGGTGGTATTGTCTGTTAGTATGAACATGTCTTATCATGGGCACCCATACAATCATTTAATCAGAGAGGTAGGGGGAGGGAGGGGGGAGCAATACCTGGAGGTAGGGAGTACTTTTAATATTTTGTAAAATGAATGACAACTTGTAAGTAGCCATAAAAGTGCTCCTGTTACAACCCGGTTAAAAATCTGCATAATACTGAAAGAAAACACTTGATAGAATGAATTTTATTGCTTTCCATGAGAGCTGGTGGGGATCTGCACCCCCCACCCCTTTGCCTCCAAATATAGGTGCCCTTTGTCTCATACTCATACAGTTAATATAAATCACTCTGCATATGACTCATGGGTAACACTAATGAGAATCCAAGCATAGTCTTTGATCTGCAAAATGTGAAACAAAAACCTTGAACCATTTGGTGGGCAAAGTTGTTTTACATTTTGTGTAAAAAATATAAACTTGTGA
Organism: Schistocerca gregaria; assembly: GCF_023897955.1. NCBI lineage: Eukaryota > Metazoa > Arthropoda > Insecta > Orthoptera > Acrididae > Schistocerca > Schistocerca gregaria. The sequence goes on from NC_064920.1 coordinate 470,768,826, forward strand.
TTGATAAGCAGGACATACTTTCTCAGCAACCTCAAGAATACAATCTGGGGAAAAAATTTCTTTCATATCATGAAGCATGACATCAAAGCTGTATGATCACGTGGTTATCATTCTGTTGTTGTGATTGCCATAAGAACTTTTTACACTGTGATCACAATGTAGACACTGTCATTGTTCCAAGACGGTTGATATCAACAATCTTATGCTGCCCTCATCTGATCTTATGGAACTTGTTACAAAATTTCCATGCTACATTACATGAATTTCTTGTAACCACAGCACGTGCTTGTAACCTCAGCATGTGATCATTTAGCTTGTACATTCTAAAAGTCATATTACTTGTTAAAAGATTGCAGCCCATCATTTGTTTCAATTTGCATCAATATAATATGAGAAATAAAGAACAATTTTTTATCAGGAACCACAGAACAGTACTCTGTGAAAAGAGTCCACAGTATGCAGGTTTAAAATTAGCTAATTCACTTCCCAGTGCTGGTATGACCCTTCCCACCATGAAGCTTAAATGTCAACTGAAGAAATTCCTGTTACAAAATCCATTTTAAGCATTAGAACAATATCATACTTACATGCAGAATGAGAATTGTTTTGAAAAAATGTGTAAATAGTATTAAGCAAACCATTTTGTTTGTAATATAATCATTTTGTTAATCAATGACATATTCAGAAGAATGTATTATTGTGTTATGTATCAAGAATAGCAACCTGTTTTTGTACACGTGCAATAAATCATATGATATTGAATAAAAGATTATTATTATTATTATTATTATTATTATTATTATTATTATTATTATTTACTACATACACCGTCCAGCAGCAAGATACGTAACTTTGTAGTGGGTCTGCCACCTCCATGTTAACACTCCGCTAGCAGCTTGGTGCCATGCGGCAAGGTTAAGAGAGCCACATTTGTGACTGCTATGCACGAGTGGTATTAGGATTTTATATGCTGTGTGCATTTCATCAACTGTGTTCATTTTATCAGCTGTGTGCATTTTATCATTTGGGTTTTTATTGGGATACATATACATGTGGAATGAATTTTATGCTTTGACTTCATGTAATGTAACATGGCAATTTTATAATAAGTTCCATAAGATCAGATGATGGCAGCATACGACTGCTTAAACTGGTCATCTTGGAACAGAAAAAGTGTCTACACTGCATTTGCGGCATATGAAGTATCCCCCCCACACAGCACAGCTTGCGTGTACCTTAGTCATAATGACATTATAAATTTAAGTTATATGTCACACATAATTCAGATATTTTTCAGTGGAAAAAGTATATGCTGTCTACTTGTCATCTAGTGTCTGCCTCCTTAGCTGAGTGGTCAGCACTGCCATGCAGTGGGCCCAGGTTCTATTCCTGGTCAGGGCAGAGATTTTCTCAGCTGAGTGACTGGTTGTTGAGTTGTCCTCATCATCATTGACATGCAAGTCACTCAATGTGGTGTTACTTCCAGGCCAAACTTCCCCAGGTAGAGACTTCTGGCCATTAGTGTCAAGCAGTCATTTCATTTCATTTTTCATCAGATAAACTTCAGAGCAAATGTAGCTCTCCATGAAATGAAGCTAAAATACTGAAACTGTTTTTAAAGAGGGCAGGCTGAGTAACTGGCTTTAAGAATGCTGCAATACACTGAGCCTCTCCATGCAAGATATTAGTGTATAAACTACTAGACACCTCATATTTGCTGACATTTCTGTTGCTCCCTTCCTAAAGTTCCTCTAGAAACACATTATATACCTCAGTCTCTTTCATATCTAGTTCAGAGCATATTAAGAGTGGTACTAGTAAACAGTCCTCCATTTCTGTAATGTACTTGATAACTGATAATATCACGACATTGATGGTCTTCCTCTCTGTCTCCCATTTTCTAACCCATGCCATTAATGAGCAAATGGCAAATGTGACATTCTTGTGCTCATATCATCCAGGTGTGTATCTAGTGTTTAGAACAGGGAGGAGTTGGGGTGAATCACAGTTCTTTGTGATTTAAGGTAGTTTTCACAATATGTTTCATCATTGACATTTCTGTTGGTGGAGCAGGCAATGTGACTGACACCTACATCATCTTGCTTCTGTTCACCATATAGGAAATTTTCATTGTAGATTCTCTATGTCCAGAGTTACTATCTCCCTCTGCTCTTCCACAAGTATAACTTGTCATCTTTTCCAGTTTTAAGATGCTACAGATACCTAGGACACACTAGTAATTTGTCTACATCTGTGGTTACTTAGCACAACATTCAAGAAATTGCAATTCAAAGAAACTCATCACTTAAAAACTTTGACCCAAAAATTTTAGAATGAGTATTATGCAGCTGATTTTATACTGTAATAGCAGCAAATAATTTGGACAATGTCATAATTTAAACAGCATAAAATCCATATGTAGAGTCAACATTAGAAAAATGCAGATGCTTCTTGATAATTTGACACCAGATAATTTGAAATTTTTTCTCAGTCACTTGAAAAATACTTGATGAACTGAAAAATACCAATGTGTTTTGTTTCACTTGGTAACTTTAAGTTGAAATGATGAGAGTATCTTGTCAATACTTTATGTTTTGAAGTCTAGAGCTCCCATGGAAGTCCGCATACTTCCGTGATTCTCAGTACAGGCTCAGACCACCTAATGTTTATTGTTCTTACCTACAGCCTGTTCAGTCTGAAACCTGCTTTCATACTGTGTTGTAGTCAGTCCATGTTTCTTCAAACTATAAAATGCTGTGGGTGGTAGAAGGAATGAGTGTCTTTAATTAATGAATAAAAACTTGTTGTTGAAGCTGTGGAGAGTGGAATTTTGACAAAAGATGTTGCAAAACAATTCCCTATTGACAATCTACACTGTCTATTGATTTAAAAAATGAATATTGTATCACTGGAAAAGTCTCAGGCAAAGGAAGAAAAAGGTCAGTCACATCAGAGCAAATTTCCCCTTCTTGATTAATGCTTACTGAAATGGGTAAGTCAGTTTAGAGAACAAAATGTTTGTATGGTGGTTTCATGTTGAAGGAAAAGGTCAGTTTCTTAGGACTGAAGGATTTGCAGCAAGTTGGAGGTTATATTGCTATATACAGAAAACCATACAACAGTTTTTCTGTTAAACTTTTTTGCAAATTATTTGACTTGTCCTATATCATTATGTACCCCTGTACAGTGTATGATTCACAGGACCAATAGATATACAATACAATACAATACAATACGATTCCCCTGTTACATTAAAAAAAAAAAAAATCCGAGGAGAGTGTGTCAGGGCAAATAGTTTCCCCTGTACTGAATGGATTGGTGAACTAAATCAATTTCTGAATGGCTTCAATTCATGCAACACATTTAGCACAGATAAAGCTTGGATTATATATATATATATATATATATATATATATATATATATATATATATATATATATATATATATATATAAAATAAAAAGAAACTTCCACATGGGAAAAATATATTAAAAACAAAGATTCCAAGACTTACCAAGCGGGAAAGCGCCGGCAGACAGGCACATGAACAAAACACACAAACACACACACAGAATTACGAGCTTTCGCAACTGGCAGTTGCTTCGTCAGGAAAGAGGGAAGGAGAGGGAAAAATGAAAGGATGTGGGTTTTAAGGGAGAGGGTAAGGAGTCATTCCAATCCCGGGAGCGGAAAGACTTCCCTTAGGGGAAAAAAAGGGACAGGTGTACACTCGCACACACACACCGACACACATATCCATCCGCACATACACAGACACAAGCAGACATATTTAAAGGCAAAGAGTAAGGGCAGAGATGTCAGTCGAGGCGGAAGTACAGAGGCAAAGAAGTTGTTGAAAAACAGGTGAGGTATGAGCGGCGGCAACTTGAAATTAGCGGAGGTTGAGGCCTGGCGGATATCGATAAGAGAGGATATACTGAAGGGCGAGTTCCCATCTCCGGAGTTCGGATAGGTTGGTGTTGGTGGGAAGTATCCAGATAACTCGGACGGTGTAACACTGTGCCAAGATGTGCTGGCCCTGCATCAAGGCATGTTTAGCCACAGGGTGATCCTCACTACCAACAAACACTGTCTGCCTGTGTCCATTCATGCGAATGGACAGTTTGTTGCTGGTCATTCCCACATAGAAAGCGTCACAGTGCAGGCAGGTCAGTTGGTAAATCACATGGGTGCTTTCACATGTGGCTCTCCCTTTGATCGTGTACACCTTCCGGGTTACAGGACTGGAGTAGGTGGTGGTGGGAGGGTGCATAGGACAGGTTTTACAGTGGGGGCGGTTGCAAGGGTAGGAGCCAGAGGGTAGGGAAGGTGGTTTGGGGATTTCATAGGGATGAACCAAGAGGTTACGAAGGTTAGGTGGACGGCGGAAAGACACTCTTGGTGGAGTGGGGAGGATTTCATGAAGGATGGATCTCATTTCGGGGCAGGATTTTAGGAAGTCGTATCCCTGCTGGAGAGCCACATTCAAGGTCTGATCCAGTACCGGGAAGTATTCTGTCACAAGTGGGGCACTTTTGGGGTTCTTCTGTGAGAGGTTCTGGGTTTGAGGGGATGAGGAAGTGGCTCTGGTTATCTGCTTCTGTACTAGGTTGGGAGGGTAGTTGCGGGATGCGAAAGCTGTTTTCAGGTTGTTGGTGTAATGGTCGAGGGATTCAGGACTGGAGCAGATTCGTTTGCCACGAAGGCCTAGGCTGTAGGGAAGGGACCGTTTGATATGGAATGGGTGGCAGCTGTCATAATGGAGGTACTGTTGCTTGTTGGTGGGTTTGATGTGGACGGATGTGTGCAGCTGGCCATTGGACAGATGGAGGTCAACGTCTAGGAAAGTGGCATGGGATTTGGAGTAGGACCAGGTGAATCTGATGGAACCAAAGGAGTTGAGGTTGGAGAGGAAATTCTGGAGTTGTTCTTCACTGTGAGTCCAGATCATGAAGATGTCATCAATAAATCTGTACCAAACTTTGGGTTGGCAGGCTTGGGTAAACAAGAAGGCTTCCTCTAAGCGACCCATAAATAGGTTGGCATACGAGGGGGCCATCCTGGTACCCATGGCTGTTCCCTTTAATTGTTGGTATGTCTGGCCTTCAAAAGTGAAGAAGTTGTGGGTCAGGATGACGCTGGCTAAGGTGACGAGGAAAGAGGTTTTAGGTAGGGTGGCAGGTGATCGGCGTGAAAGGAAGTGCTCCATTGCAGCGAGGCCCTGGACGTGCGGGATATTCGTGTATAGGGAAGTGGCATCAATGGTTACAAGGATGTATAGGTGAAGGATTAGGCGGGTGAGGGCTATGGATTGTGCTGTTTGGAACTGGTATAAGGACTATATATATATATATATATATATATATATATATATATATATATATATATATATATATATATTCCTGATTACACCCTAGCATTCAAATGCACATGGAGATAAACTAGGCAAGGGCAGGGTAACTATTCTTCTAACCTGTAATGTGGACCAATATTAGAAGTTGAAACTACTTATCGTAGGGAAACCTGTGAGTCCACTCCATTTCAGGGGAATAAAACTGCTCCCCAGAACTTGTCACTCAAATAAAAAATTATGGATGACGCCAGAACTGTTTAATGAATGGCTCACCTCAGATAATAGTTATATGAAAAAGGCAAAACAGGAAATTTGAGTGGTTTTGACCAACTGTTTCATACATAACACCATTATATCACATAGAATTTTTTTTTCACCCAGTGCAGCATCAAGATTGTAACAGCTGTACCAGGCATAAAACAACACCTTAAAACTATCTACTGCAGAGAAACTAGTTCACTTGTGCTGGATAGCACTGAAAAGGGTGAGAAGGCAAACATAATAAATTAGACTGCTTATTCATAAGGCCTGGAAAAATATCAGCCCTACCATGCTTGATAACTGCTGCAGACAGTATTCTTGTGTAATGCAAAGAGAAAGTGTGGAACATCCACCAGAGTCATGAGAATTAATGAATGCAGTCAAAGGATACTAAGGGTGGGAACTTCTCTTCAGTTGTGGTGAGTTAACTTTTGAGGATTTCATTCATTTTGATGATGACATCAATTTCCATGGTATTGTAACCAATGCTGAACTTCTGGCTTGTCATGATGAGTAACACTGGACATTTTAAAGTGGAAGTCACTCTCTCTTAGTAATCGGAATTTTCTCAATAGTTCCTTTTGTTTCACACTAGAATTGTGATCACAGGTCTGCAGACTACTACTATGAGATAATGGTGTTTCTATCAGTCATTTCTGCCTAAGTTTAATCAAGACAATATTTCTGTTAGTTTTTTCCTAATGGAGAATCAATCCCATTCTGTCTTGTTTTACTCAACTTCCTATGATTTGACAGTTCTACTTGCTCATTCACAAACCATATCAGATTTAATGTTAGCAGCAAGTACATTCAGTCATGCCTTCATAGGTCCACAAGTCCATCTATGTGGGCTTATCCTGAGACAAGCATCTGAAAAGTATCTTCTGTCACATGTATTCTCCAGTTTTAGAGTTCCTTGCTGTTTTTGAGACCCAAGATTTTAATGTTATTTTATGCCCTGAAAATTGTCTTTCCAGGATCCATGACTGAATTTACTGAATCTTGTCCACATTTCATAAAGTACATCACATACAGCATGAAAAAGTTAACCTCACTACCCATCTCAAGATGTTTCATCAGGGGCAGCTGTCAAACTACTTGTTAGCCACCTCCAATCAATCAATCAAATTTTTATTGTCATTCAGCTCATAAAGCAATAGACAACATCAAGATAACTTACATTTTAACATTAATTACTAAATACAATTTAGTTTGGATTTCATAAGGCCATTCGCCAGATACAGTGTTGAAAGACAGTATTTTCAGTTTCAAAAAATTCATCTACTGTGTAGAAAGGATTATTTACTAGTATTCTGTACAACTTAGCTTTGAAGATATTGACAGGTAACTCTTTTAAATCTATACTTAACTTATTGTACAACTTAAGTCCAAGAACTAAATATGAATTCTGTGACTAGGATAGTCTTTGATATGGTACATCTAAACATGATTTGTTCCTGGTGTTATGGCTATGTACATCCCTTCTTAATGATAGATTTGAAATATTGTTCCTAACATACAATAGAACATTATAGATGTACAAGTTTATTACCGTCAGGCATTGCAATTTAACAAACAATGGTTTACTGATTTCTAACTTATCTGAGTCAGTTATTCTTATTATTATTATTATTATTATTATTTTTTTTTTTTTTTTTTTTTTTTTTTTTTTTTTTTTTTTAAAGTAGAATGCCCTTTATGTGACTGCCATTGCCCCACAATAAGATTCTATATGATATGATACTTTGAAAGAAAGCAAAAATATGCTGATCTTACATAACTATTAGGGACATGTCTTCTTAAGTTTCTAATTAAATAGATAACTCTTGAGAGTCTGGCAGATAAATGTTTGGCGTGTGGTTCCCATGTCAACTTGTTGTCTACTATAACACCTAAAAATTTTATACTTTCTAATTCATGATTTTCTCGTAAGCTAAAGGAAAGTGCCTGGGTCTCACTTTCATTTAGTAGAAAACCGTTCGCTCTAAACCGTAATGAACTCTGAGCAAGGGTATCTTTAACTATATTTTTAGTGTGTTTAAATCTGAGCTTTTATTTTAAAAAGTTTGTTTATCTGCATACATTATTGTGTGAGAGTTTACAAAAAAAGGCAGGTCATTAATCATAAGTACAAACAATAGAGGTCCAAGTACTGAGCCCTGTGGCATGCCAGTCCTAACATTAATCAGATATGACTTCTCCCTGTTAATGCAAACAACTTGTTGGCGGTTCTCAAGGAATCATATTTATGCTGCTATTAGCAAAACCATAATAGGCTAGCTTATTCAGTGAAGTATCATGGTCCACACAGTCAGACGCTCTGCTCAGATCACAACATGTAGTCTGAGCAAATCCCCTAGCCTCAAACACATCCAGAACAAATTTTCCAAGAGAATCCATAGCATCTGTTGTGGATATCCTTTCATTAATCCATATTGTTTGTCTCTTATTAAGTTTAAGTTATCTAAATACGTGCTAACTTGATTATACATAATTGTTTCAAGAATTTTTGAGAAAACAGGAGTTAATGATATTGGTCTGTAACTAGCAGGACAGTTCTTATTACCTTTCTTATATACTGGGACCACGCTAGATATTTTTAGTACATCAGGAAACTTGTTTTCAGCTAGACATTTATTTACGCAGTAGGTCAAGGATTCAATTCTGTCAATAAGTTACATGATGAATCATAGTAATCAACACTATCTGAGAGTTTAAAATTTTTAACTATTTTCTGAATTGTATTGGTACACACCTCTGTGAAGTTGAAAATGCTCTGGCAGGGCCTTTCAAAATACTTATCGATGAAGTTAAGGGGCATTTTCTGGAGGTTTGTCTATTGAGCTGCATATTTCTTCAATAGATTGGATGCAGAATGTATTGAATTCATCTGGGGATATGGCAATAACATCTTTTCGTATAGTGTGTGTCACAGAGTTAATTATACTCAAGGCTTTTTTGCATTTATTTCTAAACTTTGCAATGAGGGCTGTATTATATAGCGTCTTAGCATCATTAATAGCCTGTCTATAATTACTCTTAGCTCTGGAATATAATTCTTTATGTAGTTCAGATATGCTGTTCTTGTACATACCAGAATAGAGCATAACAGTGTTTTTCATTTGCCCTAACTGTGGAGTATACCATTCCCTGTTTTTCCTTCTCTTATAACAACTACTATCCTTAATATTTAGAGTACATTTTCTCAAAGGAATGTTGTTTTCAAATATATTAAAAAATATAGAAAAAAACTAAGTAAAAACAATGTCGGAGGAACAATGTTGTAGTCTACTAAATAGGGCATCCCAACTGATACAAGTGAGCGCAAGTCTAAATATATCTATCCTCTCTTTGTTCTTAGGTCTCGTGGTTACAGTTTTAGCTTCTGCACTGGAACAGTCTGGAGTTACATTGCTAAGACTGATATATACTGCATTATGGTCTGAGAAATGAAAACTAACTACATCTGAAGACATATGAGTTCTATTAATATTTGTGAATATATTATTAAGACAAGCAGGGCCCCGGGTAGGTTTGGAGTTAGTATAGTACAGGTTATATTGCGTAAGCACATTCTTGAAATCTGCCACAGTTTTTTTGTTCTGAAGAATATCAAAACTTGAGTTGACGTCCCCTCCAGTGACAATAGTATATTGTTCCCATTTTGGTGTGCAGAGGGACATTAATAGGTGATCAAATTTCTCAAGAAAGATACTGGGGTCTCCACTAGGTGACCTGTAGACTACTGCTACTAATATTTTATGTTTCAAAGTGCAGTTCCTCACAGGAAATGTTGAGATCTAGCTTACTATACTTTTGTGTAGGCGGTGCTTTTACATATATTGCTACTCCACCATGCAAGCGGTGTTTCCTACTATAGCAATTAACTAAAGTATAATCATCCACTACTTTATAACCTAGTTCTTCCTCTTTGCACCAGTGTTCACTTATACATAAGATATCAAACATGTTTTCATTGGAAAATTCATTAACAATTAGGTTTTTATTTGTCATACCCTGTATATTGAGGAAACCTATTTTAAACTCCCCTTTTTGCTTCACTTCATTTACATAATTTACCTGACTGACTTAACATACTGGTACTATAAAGCAGTTGACCAGGTTGTAACCTAATGGTGCTGGAGTATCTAACCTGGTCTAGCACTGTAAGTTTTTTGACATCTCAGTTGAAACACAGCTCAACTTATCTAATACTATCCTGATAACTAAGTAACTTAAAACACGTTTGCCTAATTTGTTAAAATGTTGACCATGCTTAGTGTGACAATCTCTGTGACAGTTACTAGTGTTTATTATAGAGACATTTTTGAAGTGCTTACAAATAGCTTTGTATTCCTGGTTGGTTTGATCCACTTCCTTATTAACACAGGACCACTGAGGCAAGTCATGTCGATGAGGCACATTGACAAAAATCCCGTTGGTGTGGGTCAATGTTTCCAGAGTTTTCTTCAGTGTTGATGTTGCTGTGTCCCTCTTGTTTCTACTGACGTCGTTTGCTCCAGCCATTACAACTACAAAGTCTTTATCTGTCAAGGTGTTGCAGTCTTTCTTGATTGATGCTGATACATCTCAAAAACCTGCCCCTGGTTTTACGATTCCATCTATTGTGCATTCATTAATCGCAGAGGGTCCTCTCTCTGTTAACATAACTGCTAATCCTCGTGCATAGCTGTCAGAATAAATCTTGTAATACTCCATAATACTAGATCTTTAAATATGATACATACAAAACCAATGTTTGTCATCCAGCATTGAAACATACATATGAAATGCATGTATTCAAACCATCTGGCATAACATACTTGGAACCATAATTGTTCATAAAATTAACTTAAGTTTCATAGATGATATTTGAGTAGACCTGTGTCCAATAACTCTTGCAGATGACAAGGAAATACAAGACAACCGTGCAATGGTCAGAGCACTGGGCTCAAGTTCAAGAGAAGTAGGAGTCAGATCTCTGCCCAGTGACCCAGATTTGGATTTTCATTAGTTTTCCTTTATTATTTAAAATTAATGCCATGGTTGTTTCTTTGAGAACACCATGATTAAAATTATTTTGTTATTCTAACCAAATGCAAGCTTGTGTTTTGTCTTTAATGAGTCTATTGCCACTGGGAGGTGAAACTTAATCCATCTCCTTTCTTCAATTGATGAACTCAGTATATTTTACTGAACATTTCCTGTTCTTTTACTCTGTATCAAACTTCTAATAAGTGAAAAACAGATATTGCAGATATAGTAAGGTGCTCTTTATGTGCACCACACTGAACATTACAGATGCAGGAGCTCTAGACAAAGGAAACTTATAATGGTCTCCATTCTATACCATAACAGCTATAAGTAAGGTAAGAATTCTACAAAAAAATTATTGATCAAAAATTATTGTCTTTACTATACTGCTTATACTTTTTATCATTATTTTAGCGTGTTCACAAATCTGGCTGTAGTCAACAATGTAAAAGCTGAAATGGCACATATGGAAATTCACAACTGGTCAAATAACAACAAAGTAACCCTTAATGTGAAGAAGGCTAATAACATAAACTTCTATATAAAGAAAAAACCGAATATGACAAAACTTAAAGTTCAAAATGAGACTGTAGAGTGTGTAGCCAGCACAAAATTTTTGAGTATGTATGTTGATCAACAATTGAAATGGGATGAACATATTAGGAAGCTTGGGAAAAAAATTAGCACAGCATGCTATGCCTTATGAATATTAGTCACTGTGTGCAGTAGTTCATGCCAGAGAATGACATACTTTGCACACATACATTCTATAATAAGTTACGGCATAATATTCTGGGGTGCAAATGCCCAAAATGTGAAATATGTGTTCAGATTGCAAAAACGAGCTATCAGAATAATGAGCAAGAGTCACAAAAGAGCTCACTGCAGTGAGATATTTAAAAAGTGGGGTATTCTGACAATCCCAAGTGAATATATCTTGCAAACTACAGTTTTTATTCACAAAAATATTAAGCAATACTTAGCAAACAGCTGCGTACATGACCACCAAACAAAAAACAGTAATTGCTTGTAGCTAGGCAGATTGAATAAAACTAAAACCCAAATCACTATGTTTTACCAAGGTGTCCTTCCCCTCTTTCCTGATGAAGCAACCGCCGGTTGCAAAAGCTCGAAATTTTGTGTTTGTGTGTTTTTTTATTGTGCCTGTCTACCGGCGCTTCCCCTCTTGGTAACTCTTGGAATCTTTGTTTTTAATATACATAATGAATCTATTATATATAACTTGTATTTCATTACCTTATATGACAAAATAATGTACACATGTATGTATAATGACGAAATCCATACAAAGAAATTTGTTTACGGATGAATGAATGAATAAAAAAATAAACAAGAATATGTTGCTGAGTTGTGTAGTATTTTGTTGGGCATTAATATTTTTAGTAAAGCATCTATTGTTATGTAGCTAAACCCAAAATCATTTTGAAATTGAACACTTCACAGTTCTGTGTGACTGTTGACACTAACATTAAAACTATAACTATTTCACTTCTTGAATGCTCAACACGGTAGCTATAAGAAAAAAGTCACCAGCCATCCATGTTCCCAAAAGTACATTAGAACACTCATGACATGCTGACTGAATAGTTCCATCATTACAAGTTAGAAGGAAGAACAAATGGCAGAGATTACTAATTTGTGGGATCCTCATAATTTGGTGACTGCTCAGCACAATCTTTTATGTGACAGTATTTATATAAGACAGTTTTAGGTTGGAGTATTGAAGATGCCAACTGTAAACTGATCCACCTTTTCTTTCTAATTTTTTGTTGTATAATCCTCTTCATCCCACACAGTTTGAGGGCAGGCTGTCAGTGGCACAGTCTGCAGCCACTCTTCATCCTTTTACATGTATTTTTAAAAATTAAAATTACAGGAGACTTTCTAATTTGTGGTTTAATTACTTCTTAGGAAGATATGTCAAATTTTATATAAAAAGAGAAGTATTAATTTGAGATGATTCTGTGGTCTTCTAGATGATGGTAATTTGTGATTTTAGTGAGATTTGAGATGGCAAGTGTGAAAAGTAATGATGAAAAAGAGCATATCATTTCCTAGGTTAAGAGGATAAGGTGTAGAGTAATTCTGAGTTTGGTGTCTAAGGAAAGGTTAATTTGAAAGATGATGGATACTGGATAGCTCAGAAAGGAATTGTGAACTAATATTTTAAAATGTTAAAGGACAAAAACTGTCTCAGGGAGGAAAAGGGAAGTGTTTTTAAGTTAAAATTGTGGATAAATACCTAGAGAATCCTGGTCAGATATAGGGAGGCAGTTAAAGCTCCCTTATAAAAGTGTTTAACCTGCATTTAAGCTTAAGGATTGTGTTTTGGATAGGCATAGTAGAGTGCCCATATTCCACACTAATGATTGCTATCAAGTTTATGGAGTCTGTAGGAAGTCAGTTAGACATAACTATAAAATTTGACACTTTGGTAAATGATTCATATTGAGGAGAGTAATTGTATACAGGAAACATGCCATGGTGTTTAATGATTTAAGTAGAGTAATAAAAATTTGGGTAGTGAACATCCAGTGTCAATGGAGTAGACTGGATTGAAGTGTAAGATAGATGAAGAAGGTTGTCTCTAAGTGTCCAACAATGCATCAATTATATTTTATTCCAGCTATTATTTGATGAGCGGGAAGTGAGATTTGCGCTGCAACGGTCATGGCTGACCATGCGTGGAGTTCGGAAAGGTGCACTGGTGATACTGCCTTGAAATGATTCAGCACCTCTACCCTGAGACCCATTAAACTGTTGCTCTGCTGCAATGTGAGTCATCATCCATCTCTGACACAGTAATACACTACAGGAACACCTGAGCACTTGTGTCTTCTGTATCTCACCCAGTAAGCCATATTTGAACATTTTATGTGTTACTCAGTGATTTTATATAAAGAACTTAAGTTTTGTATAAGCCTGTATTACTTAGAAAAATGTAAAACAAGTATCTGACTTCATTTGACAATTAAATATTTAAAAAAATAATACATTACTATTAGCCAATTTACTTGCATTTTTCTGTTTTAGCATACAACAGATGTAAATACACGGCAATAGACTTGTTTTGTTCCTGTAATGTGGTAGTACTCAGTGTGTCTACCAAACAAAGAACCAGGGTTAATCCCACAGTGTTGCTAGCAACTTTCCCTTGGCGGATGGAGTGTATTGAGGTCCATCCAGGACCACAAGGAGCTACTTTACTTGACTTTCATTTAGGAAACTAAACATTTCATTTGTCAGCTGTGCAGTCTAACATAATGAAGAAAAATTAATAAATCTGCAAGCTATTTAACATTGTTTGTTTTTAAGTAGCAAATAATAATTAACATCTATAGATAACAGCTGCCAGTTACTTTTGCACAACAGTTAGAACAATTAATTTGATAACTGCAGTGTATAATTATGTTGTAGTAAATAAGCTACAAGATTCATAGTAAACAGAAAGAGTTAATCTGAACACAGATTTTAGGTTAGATTTCAAGTTTAGCTGTGTTATGTGCTATGCATCTTTAACAATAAGTGATGAGAGAGTTTGTAGCAGTATTATACATCCCTTTCCACCCTACATTCAATTTCAATTAAAAGTATTTAAGATTATTTTCCCTTTATTGTTGTAATTACAACCGATATTATTCCTCCAAAGGTAATGGACTATTTCCAACAAATTTCAAAAGACAGTTTTCAGTACCCCTGCTATATTATAAAACTGTAGTGAAAGTGCCCAGCTCCTTCAAAAGACGACTTAAGATTAATTGTAGTTTTCTGCAATGAAACCTCCCTTTCTTAAAAATAAATTACCCTACACTGTAATGTAATGAATGAAAGTAAGCAAACTATTTCTGAGACTTGCAATGGCTTGAAACCAATGCTTTTTAAGTTTAAATTCACATCAATATTTCTACCCAAAAGCATGAAGACTCTGTTTTAATTATTAACTGTTGGGCATTTACTAAATTTATAATTTCTTCGTTTTACATGCAGAATTAAACATAATTTAGGACTAAGGGTAACAACTCATTAGGTAGTAGGGATGTTGAATCATTGACAGATACACAAACAAAACTGAAAGCTTTGTTAGCTTCCAGCTGAATCCATTTTGTATTACTGTATGTGTTGTTGTTGTTGTTGTTGTCTTCAGTCTTGAGACTGGTTTGATGCAGCTCTCCATGCTACTCTATCCCGTGCAAGCCTCTTCATCTCCCAGTACCTACTGCAACCTACATCCTTCTGAATCTGCTTAGTGTAGTCATCTGTTGGTCTCCCTCTACGATTTTTACCCTCCACGCTGCCCTCTAATACTAAATTGGTGATCCCTTGATGCCTCAACACATGTCCTACCAAACGATCCCTTCTTCTGGTCAAGTTGTGCCACAAACTTCTCTTCTCTCCAATCCTATTCAATACTTCCTCATTAGTTATGTGATCTACCCATCTAATCTACAGCATTCTTCTGTAGCACCACATTTCAAAAGCTTCTATTCTCTTCTTGTCCAAACTATTTATCGTCCATGTTTCACTTCCATACATGGCTACACTCCATACAAATACTTTCAGAAATGACTTCCTGACACTTAAATCTATACTCGATGTTAACAAATTTCTCTTCTTCAGAAATGCTTTCCTTGCCATTGCCAGTCTACATTTTAATATCCTCTCCACTTTGACCATCATGAGTTATTTTGCTCCCCAAATAGCAAAACTCCTTTACTACTTTAATTGTCTCATTTCCTAATCTAATTCCCTCAGCATCACCCGACTTAATTCGACTACATTCCATTATCCTCGTTTTACTTTTGTTGATGTTCATCTTATATCCTCCTTTCAAGACACTATCCATTCCATTCAACTGCTTTTCCAAGTCCTTTGCTGTCTCTGACATAATTACGACGTCATCGGCGAACCTCAACAATGACGTGACAAATTCATTCAGCATCTGCAGATATGTACATCACCAGAAATGATACCAAACAATAATTTTCCCGGCGCACTGCACTGTCAGCAAATCCATTGATGTCTCTTCATAAAGATCATGTGGAAACTGTATCACAGGAGAAGTGCTCTTTGTGGCTAGATGGTGGGTATGTTGGGAATGGTAAGTGAAGGGTTAGAAGAGGTACGGGAATCTGTTTCTGTAAAAGGTTGGGAGGATAATTTCCATCTGTGAAGGGCTCAGTGAGATACTTCATCTATTTGGAAGAGGGGTTGTCCATCACTACTTATGCAGAGACAGGCTGGACAGTGAAGGGGGAGGCATGTTTGTAGTGATAAGAAGTGCAATAGTAACGAAGGAAATTGACGGATATCCGAAATGTGAAATAATTTGGTTGAAGGTCATGGTTAAAGCAGGCTCAGACATGGTAATTGGATGTCTCTATAGGTCCCCTGGCTCAGCAGCTGTTGTGGCTGAGCACCTGAAGCATAATTTGGAAAATATTTTGAGTAGATTTCCACATCATGTTATAGTTCTGGATGGAGATTTTAATTTGCCGAATATAGACCGGGAGACTCAAATGTTCATAACAGGTAGCAGAACAAAGAATACAGTGAAATTTTTTTAAGTGCTTTATCTGAAAACTACCTTGAGCAGTTAAACAGAGAACCGACTCATGGTGATAACATATTAGACCTTCTGGTGACAAACAGACCTGAACTATTTGAAACAGTTAATGTAGAACAGGGAATCAGCGATCATAAAGCAGTTCCTGCATCGATGATTTCAGACATAAATAGAAATATTAAAAAAGGTAGGAAGATTTTTCTGTTTAGCAAAAGTGACAAAAAGCAGATTTCAGAGTACTTGATGGCTCAACACAAAAGTATTGTCTCAAGAACAGATAGTGTTGAGGATCAGTGGACAAAGTTCAAAAGCATCGTACAATATGCGTTAGATGAGTATGTGCCAAGCAAGATCATAAGAGATGGAAAAGAGCCTCCGTGGTACAACAACTGAGTTAAAAAAAACTGCTGTGGAAGCAAAGGGAAATTCACAGCAAACATAAACATAGCCAAAGCCTTCCAGACAAACAAAAATTATGAGAAGCGAAATTTAGTGTGAGGAGGACTATGCGAGAGGCGTTCCATTAATTTGAAAGTAAAGTTCTATGTACTGACTTGGCAGAAAATCCTAAGAAATTTTGGTGTTATGTCAAAGTGGTAGGTGGATCACAACAAAATGTCTAGACACACTGTGACCAAAATGGTACTGAAACAGAGGATGACAGACTAAAGGCCAAAATACTAAATGTCTTTTTCCAAAGCTGTTTCTCAGAGGAAGACAGCACTGTAGTTCCTTCTCTAAATTGTCGCACAGATGACAAAATGGTAGATATCAAAATAGATGGCAGAGGGATAGAGAAACAATTAAAATCGCTCAAAAGAGGAAAGGCCGCTGAGTCTGATGGGATACCAGTTCGATTTTACACCGAGTATGCAAAGGAACTTGCCCCCCTTCTTGCAGCGGTGTACCGTAGGTCTCTAGAAGAGCGTAGCATTCCAAAGGATTGGGAAAGGGCACAGGTCATCCCCATTGTCAAGAAGGGACGTCGAACAGATGTGCAGAACTATAGACCTATATCTCTAATGTCTATCAGTTGTAGAATTTTGGAACATGCATTATGTTCAAGTATAATGACTTTTCTGGAGACTAGGAATCTACTCTGTAGGAATCAGCATGGGTTTCGAAAAAGACGATCATGTGAAACCCAGCTCGCGCTATAAGTCCATGAGACTCAGAGGGCCATAGACATGGGTTCCCAGGTAGATGCCGTGTTTCTTGACTTCCACAAGGCATTCGATACAGTTCCCCACAGTCATTTAATGAACAAAGTAAGAGCGAATGGACTATCAGACCAATTGTGTGTTTGGATTGAAGAGTTCCTAGTTAACAGAATGCAGCATGTCATTCCCAGTGGAGAAAAGTCTTCCAAAGTAAGAGTGATTTCAGGTGTGCTGCGGAGGAGTGTCGTATGACTGTTGCTATTCACAATATACGTAAATGATCTTGTGGATGACATTGGAAGTTCACTGAGGCTTTTTACAGATGGTGCTGTAGTATATCAAGAGGTTGTAACAATGGAAAATTGTACTGAAATGCAGGAGGATCTGCAGCGAATTGACGCATGGTGCAAGGAATGGCAATTGAATCTCAATGTAGACAAGTGTAATGTGCTGCAAATACATAGAAAGAAAGATCCCTTACCATTTAGCTACAGTAGCTCAGTATGGGCTTTTGTTGAGGTTTCGAGAACATACCTTCACCGAGGAGTCAAGCAGTATATTGCTCCCTCCTACATAAATCTCACGAAGAGACCATGAGGATAAAATCAGAGAGATTAAAGCCCACACAGAGGCATACTGTCAATCCTTCTTTCCACGAAAAATACGAGACTGGAATAGAAGAGAGAACCGATAGAGGTACTCAAGGTACCCTCCGCCACACACCGTCAGGTGGCTTGCGGAGTATGGATGTAGATGTAGATGTAGATGCGATGACCATGTGTGGCTAGGTTATAAGGAAGTGACTTCTTGGCAAGGAATGGTTGACTGGTGTTGAAGTGGGGGCATTGATGGTGGTTTGTAAGTTTAATGTGGATGGAGATACTGATGTAGCCATCCTAGAGATGGAGGTAGACATTGAGGAAGGTTGCTTATTGGGCTGAGGAGTACTAGGTGAAGCAAATGGATTAAAAGGTGTTAAGGTTCTGGAGGAATGTGAATATGGTGTCTTCATCCTCTGTCCAGATCAGGAAGATGTCATCAGTTGATATAAACCAGGTGAGAGGTTTGGGCTTCTGGTTAGGAAGGGTTCCTCTAGATGGCCCATGAAAAGGGGAGCATGGGATGGTGCTGCGGGGGCACACATCGTTGTACAATGGATTTGTCCATAGGTGACACCTTCAAAGGAGAAGCAAGTGTGTTAGGATCTGTTTAGTCAGGGTAACCAAGAAGGGAATTTTTGGTTTGGAAACAGTTAGATGTTGGGAAAGATAGTATTCTTTAGTCACAAGGCCATGGACATTGGGGATGTTAGTATAGATATAGGTTGCATTGGAAGTAATGAGTGTGGTGATGGGTGGTAAAGAAACCGGAACTGTGGAGAGTAGGTTGAGGAAGGTGTCTCTTATAAAGAAGAGTAGTTTATGGATAATAAGCTGAAGGTGTTGATCTACAAGAGCAGAGATTCTCTCTATAGTGCACAATAACTTGTCACGCCCTTAGTGTTTCAGTTTATGTACTTCAGGAAGCATGTAGGAGGTAGGAATCTGGGGAGCAGTAGGGCTGAGGAGAGAGAGAGACTCATTGGAGAGTTTCTAGGATGGATCTAAGGATTTGAGAAGTGACTGAAGCTCCTGCTGAATTTCTGGAATGGGAGCACTGCGACAAGGCCTGTGTGTGGATATATATGATGGCTGGCAAAATTACCTTTGAACTCAACAAGTTGATGTTTGAATACATTACATAATAATACTCCTCCTTTCCCCTTCTCCTTCCCTTCTCCCATCTCCAGCCAATCCAAGTCCAGATTAAAAATTAAACAGCCAATCATAAATCTGAGATTATGAAACTAGCCCAGTTATGCTCATGGGAAATTAAAAACTCTCCCCCCCCCCCCTCCCCTTCCTTCCTCCTCCCCTTACCTCCAGCCAATCGTAATACAGTATTCAAATGAAACAAACAGTGAAAAATTCAAGATTGTGGGAATAGCCTAATTGTGTTAGTTGTAATTTAAAACCCCTTCCTTTTTCCAACCAATATGGTTGTAGTATTTCGATGATGAGTAAAAATTGTGTCAAATTATATGAATTCTGAAAGACAATTTACATGCATTCAATATAAGCCCCTTCCCCTTCTCCCCCCCCCCTCCTTTCTGTCTGCAGTCAAAACATCTGTAGTGATGGAAATAGACCACTTGTGCTCTATACTCTCTCCCCTTCCATGTTTCAATGAATAGTTTTAAAATGACATGTGAAAATTTTGAGAGTCATGTAGTAAAAAGTTATGTAACATCAACTTGAAAGTCAAATATATGCACTATTTCTATGAAAGTCAGATATTTATTATTTCTGGAAGATACTTACATACCTTTGTCCTTAGTCATTGAATATTATGATTATTATGCATAAAAATGGTGTCAAGGTACATTATTTCTTCGAAAGTGAAAGACGATTATGTACATAAATACACACCTGGCATTATATGATGAGTGACTGAAATAAAGGAGCTATGACTGGCATTAAGTTCAGCTCATATGACAGCCCTCACTTGCTACTTGGAGGCATCATATTATTCATTGTATGTTGCTGTTTCCATTCCAGGGGAAGGGCTCTCAACAGTGGATGGCCGCTACCTACGGATTATGGCTCAGAGGAACCCTGACAGCAACACCACCATGTTGAATAATGCTTTTTGTGCAGCCACAGCATATCATGTTATGACTAAAACTATGCACAATAGGCTGCGTGATGTGCAGCTTCAATCCCGACATCCATGGCGAGGCCCACCTTTGCAACCACAACACCATGCAGTGCGGTTCAGATGGGTCTAACAACATGCCAAATGGACTACTCAGGATTGGCATCACATTCTCTTCACCGATGAGTGTCGCATGTTCCTTCAACTAGACAATCATCCGAGACATGTTTGGAGGCAACCCAGTCAGGCTGAGTGCCTTAGACATACTGTCCAGCAAGTGAAGCAAGGTGGAAGCTCCCTGCTGTTTTGGGGTGGCATTATGTGGGGCCGACGTGCGCTACAGGTGGTAATGGAAGGTGCCATAATGGCTGTACAACATGTGAATGCCATCCTTTGAGATGACATGAACCATATTGAACATGCCTATGATAGATTGAAAAGGGCTGTTTTTGGATGATGTGACCCACCAATAACTTTGAGGAATCTACACCGAATCACTGTTGAGGAGTGGGACAATCTGGACCAACAGTGCCTTAATGAACTTATGGATAGTATGCCACGACAAACACAGGCATGCATCAGTGCAAGAGGACATGCTACTGGGTATTAGAGGTACCAGTTTGTACAGCAATCTGGGCCACCATCTCTGAAGATCACGCTGTATGGTGGTACAACATGCAATGTGCGGCTTTCATGGGCAATAAAAAGGGTGGAAATGATTTTTATGTTTATCTCTATTACAATTTTCTGTACAGGTTCTGGAACTCTCGGAACTGAGGTGATGCAAAACTTTTTTTGATGTGTGTATATGTTTTGTAGGATTTTATACATGATGCTCAAAGCATGTCCAATGTTTGGGCAATTACCCATGCACTGGATGTTTACATACCATTGCTTGACCTGCCACACAATGCTGTAGCCCCATCTTCAACATACGTCAGATCAGCTGTTTCCCTCTCTTGCTCATTGAAGGTCCAGAACTTCTGGAGCGCTACTGGCACACAGTTACCATTCTTGTAAAAAAGCTTTAACAGCAGCACATGATCCTTTGTGGAGACAGTCATGTTGGGCATTTTGGACACAAACTGAGTAACAGACATGTGCTGCACTTCTGTTGGTGTGCATATTCTGATGCTTACAGCACTATCTGTTGGTCAGATTTTTGTTAAACTCTTTTTGCCCCGTTACATTTCCCCTTGTGTCAATAACATGCTGTTCAAATTTTATATCACTGAGCAGTCAATCTCTTTCTACAGCATTTTGAAACTGGAACTTTAATGGTGGACATCCTGCGTATCCAGAAAACAAAAAACATACACTAAAGAAAGAGAGAAAAACTACTTTTGGCCTAACACCTCCTGAAGAAATGAAAAAAACTGGGAACAGTATAATTCATGATGCCATGAAAATTCTGACAACACCAAAACAGTACATCATCCCTAGACAGACTCTTGAATGGTTAGCTTCTTGGTGATACAATGGTAAAAAAGGTGCAGTAGTAGGATGTGTACCAGAAGATACTGATAATGACACAAACAGGCAGATATAACACATCAACAATACCAGACTTACCCCAGTTGTACGAGGGTGGTTTGAAAAGTTCTCAGAATCCCTACAAGAGGTTAGCATGAGCACAAGTTGTTCATGTGATATTCATTGAACTGTTGCCTGTAACCGCATGCCATGTTAGTGCTTGAAAGAGAGCTGTGGTGGTGATGTGGCTCGTCTGTTGTTCCCTCATAATGATTTGGGAAGATGGAAAAAATCGAGATCTGAGCTGTGATTAATTACTTCATAAAGCTAAGGACATTCATGCAGATTTCCAGAATATACTGGGGGACTCTGCTCCTTTATATTCATCTGTTGCCAAGTGGACAAATGAATTTAAAATTGGTTGGGAGAGCTTAGATGATGATCTGCGTAGTGGTCAGCTA
Source organism: Schistocerca gregaria (assembly GCF_023897955.1). Lineage (NCBI taxonomy): Eukaryota > Metazoa > Arthropoda > Insecta > Orthoptera > Acrididae > Schistocerca > Schistocerca gregaria. The sequence continues at coordinate 470,790,845 of NC_064920.1, forward strand.
AGATGTGTCACTACTCCAGAAATCATTGCAAAAGTGCACAAAATGGTCATGGAGAATCGCTGATTGAAAGTGCGTGAAATTGCTCACGCTTGCCAGATGTCATCTGAAAGGGTATATCACATTTTAACTGAAGAATTAGAAATTAAAAAATTATCTGCAGGATGAATGCCGCAACTCTTGATGCTGATTCAAAAACTTATAGGAGTGGACATATCGCAACAATGTTTGCCCTGTTTCAGGAGAAATTAATAAGATTTTTTGCACCAGTTTGTGACCACAGATGATAATTTGGTGCACTGCTATACTCCAGAGACAAAACAAGTGTCAAAGCAGTGGAAACATGCTGATTCTCTGCCATCAAAGGAAGCAAAGACAATTCCTTTGGCAGGAAAGATCATGGCATCAGTGTTCTGGGATGTGAAGGGGATTCTGTTTGTAGGTTATCTCCCCTCTAGGCAAACAATTACTGGAGAATACTATGCTAACCTCCTGGACAAATTGCAACAAAAGATATGCGAAAAGGCCAGGTTTAGCAAGGAAGAAAGTCGTCTTCCATCAAGACAATGCACACACATACACGTGCCATTGCCATGGCAAAAATAAACGAACTAAGGTATGAATTTTTTCCACACTGACCATCTTACCCTCCCTATTAAATTCACTGTCTTAGTATCTTCACTATTTTCAAAAGCTGCAAGTGGTGTAACATATACAAAATAATAACTTTTTACTTATCCTCATTATCTCGTTGTTTCTAGGGTACATTTGTGCAGCTGAAATTTCGATTTCATAGGTTCTTGATGACTAAATAACTGTTGAAGATTTGTCTGTGTTATTCTTGAATTTTATTTTATCTCATTCTTCTAAATCACATTGACTTTACAATTTTCACTTCTCTCACACCACAAATTACACAGTTGTTAACAAGTTGCAGCATTTCCATATGTGGCATGCCCACCACTACTTACATTCTGCAGTATAACAATATTTCAAAGAGTTTAGAAAGCAAAAGAGTTTACAAACAAAAGATGAATCATCGCTACGATATAACATTATTTTATATCTGAGTCTGGAAATAAATTTAATAATTGGCATTATATTGTACAATTGATAATATGAATTTTGAGTATATCAGAAATTTTGTAATATCAATTATTCATAAAAAAAGAGTAATTTTGACTGTTAGTAAATATAAATTGTAACACATTAATTTCTTTTTTATACATTTTAGCCTGAAATATAATATATCATATACAAAATCATATGAATTGTTTTAGAGAAACAGCTAATTTTAACATATTCAAGAACTGATAGTATACATGGTATCAGTTATTTCTATAAAAGAAGGTAATGTTAGAGGAAGGTGAATCATTATAATGACTTTGAGAGGTCTGCGCCACACTCAAACCCTACTGTCAGCTCTTGCCAACACAAATTGGAACTCATCTGACCAGGCCACACGTTTCTAGTCATCTAGGGCTCAACCAATATGGTCATGGGTCCAGGTGTCCCTTTTACACCTCGTGTATGCACGCGATGTCATGCTGTTAGCATAGACCCATTGGTCATCTGCTGCAACAGACCATCAACACCAGATTTTGCCACACTATCCTAAGGAGTATGTTCATCATACAGACAACATTGATTTCTGTGATTATTTCACAAACTGTTGCTTGTGTATTATCACTAACAACTCTATGCTAGCTCCACTGCCTGTGGTCATTAAGTGAAGGCCATCGGCCACTGTGGCATGCATGGTGAGAGGTAATGCCTGAAATTTGGTATTCTCAGCACATTATTGACACTGTGGATCTCAGGATATTGAATTCCCTAATGATTTCCAAGATGCTATCCCCTTGAGTCTAGGTCCAACTACCAGTTTGCGTTCAAAGTCTGTTAATCCCCTTCGTGCTGCAAGAATCATGCTGGAAACCATCTCATCTGAATCATCAGAGTATATATGACAGTCTACCAGTGCACTGCCCTTTTATATCATGTGTAGATGATACTACCACTATCTGCAGACTTACCTATGGCTATCCCATGTCTTTTGTCAGTGTATTATTCCTTGCTTATAATTTTTTGATAGTGATATCCAGCCTTAGATCAGTGCCTTTAATGAATCTTCAAATAAGTGATAACTAAGGGTTTCATCCAATTGTTAATACATATCTACCATGAATTTTATGACAAAGTATAAGTACATTCTTTGAATGTTAATGAATGTGCAAATAATCATGGTTTCAGATGTTTAGATAAATTATGTGTTTCCATCAACAAAATTTCTAAAAGTTTTGTTTATGCTATTGGAAATTATATTCTAAGTTCTCTCTCATCGTGAAGTCCTTCAGAGACACATTTATGCAGTTGAAAAACATGCAACTCCTGTGATAACTTCATCAAAAGCAGTTCTAAAGCTGTTTTATTATATTTCTAGTATTGTTTGCAATAAACACACTACAAATACAGATAACACAGTTAGAATAAATATTTTATGTAAAAGAAGGTTGCATTTACATCATTCACTAACACAACAAAAACTTTTCAAAGACATTCCCATATTACAAGTTACTGTCAGCTGTAGTGTAACATATTATTTGGAGGAGTGGTTTGTTGAACAGTCAGTTTTTGAACTAACAAATATTTATTTTTGTAATGAATTATATAATCTGCTGTTTGAATGTGTGCTTTATTTAGGTGTATGTACCATGAAATGGATGTATACAGCATATCTACAAGCCTGGATGATGATAAATGCCATACCAAGCTCACAGTATCTGCTGGTTGGATTGTTTATTTCATGCCATCGTGTCCTGCTTTAGAAATATGAAGTCAGCCTTAGAGGGAGAGTAGCCGTGATGATGTCTGTGACACGATGGGGGCAAGAGAAAACTTGTTATACACTCACTCAATTGGAATCTCTTAAATAAGACAGACTGTTTGTGGACTTAGTCTTTTTCAATATAATTTTGACATTCTAAATGATGAAATACTTTGTATCGAATGGCTCTTGTAAAAAAGAGTATAATATATGATACAATGTTTAACAAAATGTAACTGGATATGTTTTCAAAAATTGATTATGTTCAAAAAGTTAATTATTTTCATTTAAATGTTTAACAGAAGCATCATTTTACTTTGAGAAATGGACCTTGGATCTGTACTTTTAACTTCCAGCATTAACTACAGACTTCAAGAAATGAAGTTTGATCAGAAGAGTTTGATAAGTGCACTTGAAATAGAAAGGTGAGCAATACTGAATAATAGGAAGTTTTAGCTCCTGATTAGACTTTACTTCACCACCCAATACCACAGTAAAAAACCAGTGGAACATTGCATATGGTGACTACTGACAACAACCCAGAACAAATACAACTGGGAGTAAATCAAATTTTTGAATACACAGACTGGTAGGAATAGATATCTGTTGTCAACAGCAACCAGACCATCAACAGCTTTGTGGCAGTGCAGAACCTAATATTAGCTTTGCGATTGAGAAAATAACACGAATTAACCATTTGGTGAAACAGTGTCAAATTTTTTAACCCCACTGACGTTTGTAATGATATCGGCCAAATTTTCTTGATGTTCCATGTGGCCAGCTGCCATTTCATCATCACAATCTCATCTCACCTAGCACCTGGTGCTGAATCCAAGGAACCCACATTCAGTGACACAGCTCACCTAGCACATCATCACAACAATTCTTTGGTGTCGTAACAACAAGAGATAAGCAAGACGTTCTGTGAGCAGTGTCTATATTGCTTTCAAACATTTCTTTTGGGAAAACTGTAGTGGTTTTGTGTGCTGTGTGGGCATTATGAGCAGTTTAACAATCGCTTTATTGGTATCGGTGTAGGGTGTTTGACACTGAAGTAGTGAGTAGTTGATTTAGATTAGTTACAAGTTATTGCCTTTTATCATTGAATACCTGTTGTGACCAGAAACATGGAGGCTACATCCCTGAATGGTTTAGAAGTTCCAACAAAAATTTAAACATTAAACTGGATGCTCTACAGACTGAGCTAAAGACAACTAAGACTGATTTAAACACTAGCATTCAAGTGCAAGGTTGCAAATTAAAGAATGAACTAAAAAAACAAATACCACAGTAGAACAGTTTATCAATGAGTCATGTAGGGAAAAGCAAGAAATACAAAATACCATATTGCAATTATCTCTCCACAGGAGCTAAATTCGGAAATATTGAAACAGTGCATTTCAGTTTGAAATGAAGTGAATGAGCAATTTAGAGACATCAACAGGGACAAGAAACAATTGAAAGCAGGAATTTAACACAATACATGTTTAAATCTCAGGTACTCAAGCAAGGTTGCACGCATTACTACAAAGCTAAGATTAAGATGTAAGCACTATTTCATGTTCTACACTTGCCAGTTGACCTAGTTGATAACAGAGTATGAGAAGGGATTGAATCAACCTCAGACAATCCTCATTCTAATACAGAAACAGATCGAAGAGACAGTTAACTGCAATCTGAGATGAGTTAACTAAGACTAAAGAGGATTGAAATAAAAGAAAGTTTAGTACAGAGAGTGGACTATCATCCGAGCTTATCAAGGAATTGCAGCTGAGAAATACAAATAGTCTACCAAAACTATTCCCTAGATTTAAGCGAGATTTGGAGGATCACTCCACATATTTCTCTAGAGTATTTACTAAATCTTTACACATGAGATGACATAATTTGAGGAGAACTGATTTTACATTAAGTTATTTAGAGGGTGATGGGGCAGACTAGGGAACTGCTCATGCTGAAGAATTTACATCCAGCAGTGATTTTCAGAAAAAAATGTAAAACAAGTACTGGTCTCCTAGAACTCTAGAAAAAGAGGCACTTGACCTTCTTGACTTATGGCATTATAATAATAGCTGGGGAACTTACAAGAAATACAAGGAGTGGTACTTAACAAGGTCTAAATATTCAGATTATGTGACAGAAGAGAATCACTTCATTCAAGTTCTGGTGCGTAGATTACCTTTTATGTAAGAAAAGAGATTTGGTGCTGGGGGTGGCCAATGGTTAATGACTTGTTGCCATTTTTTGAAGGTATAGGTACATTAAACAAGGAATGTGGGGGATTATACATCAGGAGTAGGAAGTCAAACAGATAACAATGAGAGTAAATATTACTCACTACAACTCCAACAAAAGAACAAAAGCAATTATTGTAAAATAAGGACCAAAATTGCGATAGGTGAAGCTATCTATGGAGTAATCAGTCAGTAGCATTTTCCACAAATAATATAAACAGTACATGTACTTATACAATGTCAGACTATTCAGTTTTGATTCCATTGTCCATAAACTATAAACATTTTGGAGCCAGTGCCACGGTCAAACATGTAACAATGGAACAATAGGCCCCTGTTTTTGGAAAGAAATATGCAGCCACCACCAACTTTAGGCTTATGCATGAATGGGGAGGAAGGAAATCAAGAGAAACAGGATCAGATAAAACCTATTAGACAGGAAAAAATTTTCCACAGGGCGGTGGATATTTATTTAGACTCTAGAAGTGAAGTGTCTTTGATGAAACATGAGTAAATGTTAAATAAATGTTAAAAATATAGCTGTCCAAAACTGCCTGTAACTAGAGTTTATGTAGTTGGAATAACTGGCAGCAAAGGAAAGCTTATTAAGGAAGAAACGAGATGACCATTAACCACTAAAAATTTTTCATTTCAGCAGACTCTATTAAATGCATAAATCTGAATTTATATGTACTATTGGTTGTAGATTGGCTTGATTTTAACATAAATATAGTAATATGACTTATCAGGAGTCTTTTAGACATAATTCTATAGATTTTAAGCAAGAACTGCAAAAAGTAACATATGTCAGGTTGGTAACTATAGCCAGTACAGTAGAAGACATCTCCCAACAGAGGATGCATTAATAGAAAACATCTAAGTTAAGCCACAGTAGTGTAACATACCCTGGAACAGAAAAATGAAATACAGGAAATATTACTCAAGTATTAAAAAGTATTTTTGGATAACCATGTAGTAGTTATTGGTGATTATAGTTGTAAGTTTAAGATAAAATGTGATAAGCCTTTTTTTCTTTTTCTCAAGCCACATACTATTCCTGAGTGTCTTTGCAGAGTGGTATAAGAGTAAAAATGTTGTTATTTTAGAATGAAGCCAAAATGCATGTAATTACCCCTTATTAGGGATTGAGAAAGCCAAACATGGGTGTGTGATTGGTGTTAGATGCTAGAAATTTGTATAAACATACTGAGATAAAAAGAGATAGCGCTGTTAGTATGGAAGGATTACTATCCAAGTAGAACAAGCAAAGGTTTTTACTTAAATGGTTTTGACAGATGTATACCGGAAGGTAGCCCTTGTAATGGGACATCCTCCTCCAGCATTACTTTTCCCCAACAGTAGTTGTCAATACCAGTATTATTTCTTGAAATTTGGACAGGTCAATCAATATTATCTCAGTTGCTTTCTGAAAACTACCATATAATTTTATACAAGTATATTATATTTTGAGCTAAAATTTATAAAAAGGAAAAACTTTTTAAATATTTTAATTTCAATGTTTTAATCGGTAAGTACTAGTTCTGAATGTACAGTAAAAGTTATTTCTTTTTAGAAACATTTGTAATTATGAATTATTTGCACACTTAATATTATTGATCTCACAATCCTGTACTGTTTACTATGGTTACTTCTGGATTCATTTATTATTTATGAAATAATAATTGAAATTAATAATGTAATGAGAACTAGTAGGAATTCATTCGTTAATAAAAGTTGTAAACCCTATGGAATATTGTTATTTCCATAGAGAGTGAGAGTCATAAACTTGCCTCTGATGTGACCACATGTACTTTTGTATAATAAGTATGAAAAATGTAATTTTGGCTTTGTTAATGTGAAAAATCAAAATACTATATCATATATTAAAATGAGAGAAAATCAGTGGAAAATACTTTTATGTAAAAAACTCTGCAACAACAATCTTCAAATTTATTTAGTTCAAGCCAACCATGAGGAGCTGATGTTAGATTTTCAGCTTCAAGAATCAGATCCCTAGACAAAGAGAACTGGAGCCATCTCAATATGACAAGATAAGTAAACTTGAAAGTTTATTGTAATCTTTGCTCCTCTCAAATCCTCATAAAAGACTTGGCTCATTAATTACTTGGACTGGGCGTTGTTTAATGTGGACAATAGATGGAAGAAGGAAGGAACCACACAAAGAACATACATTCATATGTATAAAAGTGAATTGTGTTATTGATAATAATAGAAATGTTCATACTTTTATGTAAAATTACAGGACAATGGTGAGTCACCTATCTTGAGAAGCTCTGTATGTTAGTTCATTGATGCACTCGCACACCAGTGTTCATAAATATTGAAGTTTTAACTTTACCTTTTGGCTCTTGTGTTTCCTTAGGTGGTTTATTATGTTGCCACTCCTTTCACAATTCCTCACATTTTAGCCATAAGGAAGGCAAGTCGAACATCAATATTGTTTAGTCTTCTCGTCTTACAACTGACTTGATGTATTATTAGGCTATAAATAAATCCACAAACAATTGCATGTTTTATACCATATATTTGTGTGTGGATTACGTAAAATACTGCTTAACTTTCCCCTACAAATCAGGAGCATTGTACAGTTCATACATTTCAGAAGAAGGCAAGAGACCATCTCCCAGAAGAGAATAACAAAACAGGACCGCAAAACTTCACCTTTTTCTTTTACATCAGTGATTCTCTGGCAACTTCCACGATTATACTGTTGCTGTTATGCTTCTCCAATTAATATTTACTTCCTTTCACAAATTTTTAGGATGACCCTTCTACCTTTCATTAAATTTTTATCACTTGATAAGTAATATCACAACTTTTAACAGGATGGAATCAAGTGGGATATACCCTTAGCTACGAAGTGTACACGATAGGCTAACACACAGGTGGGATCCATGAAACATACAATAGCTGGACGTTCAGAATTTAAGTAGTGAATGAGTATGAACATAAGAGCAAAAGGAAAGCACAGAGAATAGATGAAATACAAACCGAGTATGATTATGGGCTACGGCAGGAGTGGGTTCTCCTTATTCTTAATTGTCACTTTGGCCTGGTGGACCATATACATTTTCCACATTCTTCCCTCAATTATTTCTATTCCTGGCTTCTGTGGTCCAGTCTCCTTTTCTCAGGGACCATCGTCTGTCTTCCTGTTGATCTCATTCTTCCATCTTGTCTGTGGCCTTCCTCAGGCCCTTCTGCCTTCCAGTTCCTGAGAATGTTACTCTTGGTAGTCCTATCTCTTCCATCCTAATTATGTGTCCAACCCACATGAATCTACTTTCTTCATCCTTCAGACAAGAGCAGCTTGTGAGTCTAGGTATGCAGTTCATGGTTACTTAATATCCTCCATTTCTGTGACTAGGTATCCCTCTTGGAGCCAGATATTTTTGTTAATATATTTTTCTTGAATACTACCAGTTTTGGATTATTTGTTTCCATTAATGTAAATGTTTCAGTGCAATATAGAACCAGTGGGAGAACTTCTCTCTAATATAGCCTGAATTCAAAGTTCTCAAAATTTCTCAACTGCAAAACATGTCCTGCATGCCAAAATGTAATTTATTTGCTGCTGTAATCCTTGCTTTAATCTTAATTTCAATTCTATTTTGCTCAATAAAGATGCTTCCCACATATTTTAATATGTCTACTCTTTTAAAAGTGAATTCATCACTATCAAGGGGTTTGATCATTGGGTGCCCATGTATTCTGTTTTCTCCTTGCTAATTTGTAATCTTGCTTTTCTTGCAATATTTCTGTAAGAACTTGTCATAAGCTGAAAGTCCCCTTTGCTACCACTTACTGGGTCATCATCATTTGTGTATGCATGCCAATTTATTGTGATAGTACCCAGTTTTTGTTCCAGATTGCTTTAATTTTTGGCGTTCTCTGACTAACTTTTCTAAAATTAAATGAAAAAGTATTGGATTAAATGTGTGTCCTTGTCTATGAGCAGTTCTGACTTTAAAAAGGGCTGACCATCCTGTAGTGATCTTTACTCTGCAACAGCTTTCCTCTATAAACATCTGTACTATCTTCGTTAACTTTCAATATAGCGGTGATTGTACTGCTAAGTACTACCAGACCATGGTATTACAGCAACTGCCATCCAGTGGCTGTTACCAGAAACATGCAGTGATATTACAGTAAACAAATATAGTAGCGACTAAAGAAAATGCATCACATTGTGAATCATTTCAAGAGAGTTATCAACATACAAGTTGTGTTCGAAAAGAAACAAAATTTTTCAAATAGCGCACCAGCCAGCACAAAGAGTGTAGTGTGGGTACGGAGCACACCAGCAGCAGGTTTACAGAGCAAACCACTGTCATCTGCCTCATATCACTTGGACAATTAGCAAGCGTACCTTAGCCACTGAAATAAGCACATGTACGGCCTGCTTTTCTGATTAATGCAGGAGCCAAACACTTAGACAAGCATACGGGGAGGACTGTATGAGTTGCACACAATGCTATGGTTGGTTTAAGAGTTTTCAGCAGGCAGAATGTCATTCTGTGATGATTCCAAGTCTGGTCATCCTTCCACATCAACAGTTGGTGGCCATGTGGATAGTGTTTGTCCTGTGATTTGCAGAAATCATCGTTTAACTGTTCGGGAAGTTGCTGAGGAGGTGGGAATCAGTGTAGGATCACGCCATCAGTTTTTAAGTGAAAAACTTGAGACATCACGTCAGAAGATCAGAAACAGACCCCTGTTGAAACATATGACAAACTGCTTGCTGCTGTTAATGACAATGAAAACTTTCTTAAAAACGCCATAACAGGTGATGAGACATGGGTGTATGGCTTTGATGCTAAAACAAAGATGCAGTCATTGCAGTGGGTGGACAAAGGGTCATCTCATCCAAAAACAGCATGCATCATTTGTTCAATGATCAGGGTAATGTTGGTTGTGTAGTGGCACTACCATTTGGGACAGGAAAAGTCAGTTTTGGCGCAATATTTCTGAGTGTGCGAGTTACAGCCAGGTGCAGGCCTGTTTACAGTGAGTTACGCTCACCAGAATTTGCAAAGTAAAATAGAGGCAACAGGGGCGTAGAACCACTAGAAAAAGTACATTCAGTGGTTTGCATTGCGCAAGTCACAGGCAGAAGGGGCCCACTGGCCAACCTAAATGTTACGAGTACATGACTCGGAGCAGAGTGTTAGCAAAACAGATGCCCACAGCTGTGTGTTTTCTAACAAGGTATTCAAGTGTGACAGCTCTCCTGGATGGCAGGGCATGTCACACTACCGCTATATGCAGGAGCAGATGGGGCGTCAGCGTTTCAGTCCAGGGCAGGTCACTGGTTTGCTCCTCTGAGGCCAACGTGGGGTCCGTAGTCAGCCAGCGACGGACCACTCCACAGCTTGCTACCATGGGCAGTCATCTTGGCTTCCAACACACACCGGAGACATCCAGGATGAGGGCCGCAGATTCAGCTGCCATATCGCAGGTGCTCGTTGTCGCCGCTATCTTAACCATGCCGGCCAGAGAGTGCACCGCGGGTCGCATTGCAGCGGATGGCACTGAGGCGAAGGCTGCTGAGTTGGCTACCGGTGCATCCTGACAATGATGCAACTCCACGGTCATCACACAGCATGGCATTGCACAGGTCGCTGAGGCAGCTATTCCATGCCGTTTTGCAGACAGTGAAGTGGTGTCCTCAGCGTTGTGGGACCTGGTGATGCAGACTGAGGGGAAGGCAGCATCGTAGTTGGAAACAATAAATCACTTGGAAAGCTCAGATGAGTCTTAATACGGTGCCTTCTACCTCTTCCTGCTACATTTGGTTTGCTGTTACAGTCGGTGTCAGAAGTTGCCACTACAGTTGTGTTATTTTACTATAAAGGCATTATTCACCATGAACTTGTGCCATGTGGTAAGATGAAAGACCAGGAAGTCGACCAGGGAATCCTAGTGTGCATGAGGGATGCTGTGCACAGGAAGAGGCCTGAATTGTGAGAAAACCAGAGTTGAATGTTGTATCATAACAATGCACCAATTCATGCATCACTCCTTGTCTACAGCTGTCTAGCAAAACACCACATTCCCGTTGTGCCCCATTCACCATATTCTCCAAACTTAGCCCCAGCAGACTTTTTCCTGTTTCCCAAACAGATGATGATGATGATGATGATTATGATGATGAAGAAGAAGAAGTTGTCCCATACTCCTTGACAGAGAAATAGGGGAACAACATGGGAGACCTGCACCGCCGTACTAGGCAAGGCCCTAATGGAGGTTGTTTGCCATTACCTTCCTCCAACCATAATGGGGATGAAAGATGGTGATAAAGATGACACAACAACACCCAGTCATCTCGAGGGAGGTGAAAATCCCTGACCCCGCCGGGAATCGAACCTGGGACTCCGTGCTTGGGAAGCAAGAACGCTACCGCGAAGCAAGAACGCTACCGCGAAACCACGAGCTGTGGACTTCCTAAACAGAAAAACATTTTGAAAGGATGTTGTTTCTAAACCACAGTGGACATACAGGATAATGCAATGAGAAACCTACGTGTCATCCCACAAAATGTGTTCCAGGACACGTTCCAAAACTGGAAGAAATGATGGAAATGGTGTAATGCCAGTAGAGGAGACTATTTTGAAGAGGACAGTGTTTAAAATGTTGTTTGGTTTCTTTTTTAACACACGTCACATTACCAAGTGGTTCAGTGTGTCCTGGTGAAATATCACAATAAACGTACAATAAGCCAACTGAAGCACCCTCACTCCCAGATGCAATAATATTGTGGCCGACTAATAAGTTGCCATAAGCTTATTTGAAATCTACAAAACCATGTGAATATCAACATTAAGTGTCCAACTTCTCTCTGTTACCTGCCTGAGCATAAAAAGATGGTCTACAGTTGATCTGTTGCTTCTGAAAACAAGTTTATAGTTCCCTATAAATCCTTATGCAGTTGAGATCACCCTCTTAAGGAGTGCGTTACCTCAATACAATATATATATATACACACACACACTCCTGGAAATTGAAATAAGAACACCGTGAATTCATTGTCCCAGGAAGGGGAAACTTTATTGACACATTCTTGGGGTCAGATAGATCACATGATCACACTGACAGAACCACAGGCACATAGACACAGGCAACAGAGCATGCACAATGTCGGCACTAGTACAGTGTATATCCACCTTTCGCAACAATGCAGGCTGCTATTCTCCCATGGAGACGATCGTAGAGATGCTGGATGTAGTCCTGTGGAACGGCTTGCCATGCCATTTCCACCTGGCGCCTCAGTTGGACCAGCGTTCGTGCTGGACGTGCAGACCGCGTGAGACGACGCTTCATCCAGTCCCAAAGATGCTCAATGGGGGACAGATCCGGAGATCTTGCTGGCCAGGGTAGTTGACTTACACCTTCTAGAGCACGTTGGGTGGCACGGGATACATGCGGACGTGCATTGTCCTGTTGGAACAGCAAGTTCCCTTGCCGGTCTAGGAATGGTAGAACGATGGGTTCAATGACGGTTTGGATGTACTGTGCACTATTCAGAGTCCCCCCGACGATCACCAGAGGTGTACGGCCAGTGTAGGAGATCGCTCCCCACACCATGATGCCGGGTGTTTGCCCTGTGTGCCTCGGTTGTATGCAGTCCTGATTGTGGTGCTCACCTGCACGGCGCCAAACACGCATACGACCATCATTGGCACCAAGGCAGAAGCGACTCTCATCGCTGAAGACGACACGTCTCCATTCGTCCCTGCATTCACGCCTGTCGCGACACCACTGGAGGCGGGCTGCACGATGTTGGGGCGTGAGCGGAAGACGGCCTAACGGTGTGCGGGACTGTAGCCCAGCTTCATGGAGACGGTTGCGAATGGTCCTCGCCGATACCCCAGGAGCAACAGTGTCTCTAATTTGCTGGGAAGTGGCGGTGCGGTCCACTACGGCACTGCGTAGGATCCTACGGTCTTGGCGTGCATCCGTGCGTCGCTGCGGTCCGGTCCCAGGTCGACGGGCACGTGCACCTTCCGCCGACCACTGGCGACAACATCAATGTACTGTCGAGACCTCATGCCCCACGCGTTGAGCAATTCGGCGGTACGTCCACCCGGCCTCCCGCATGCGCACTATACGCCCTCGCTCAAAGTCCGTCAACTGCACATATGGTTCACGTTCACGCTGCCGCGGCATGCTACCAGTGTTAAAGACTGCGATGGAGCTCCGTATGCCACGGCAAACTGGCTGACACTGACAGCGGCGGTGCACAAATGCTGCGCAGCTAGTGCCATTCGACGGCCAACACCGCGGTTCCTGGTGTGTCCGCTGTGCCGTGCGTGTGATCATTGCTTGTACAGCCCTCTCGCAGTGTCCGGAGCAAGTATGGTGGGTCTGACACACCGGTGTCAATGTGTTCTTTTTTCCATTTCCAGGAGTGTGTGTATATATATATATATATATATATATATATATATATATATATATATATATATATATATATATATATAAGAAGGTAGAGTTGTAAATGCTATTAACAGGATATTATACCCTAATCTGTACTTATGTATGAGTTGGGATGGTAAGGTGGACATAGAGGAAAAAGGCAAACCTATACCTGGAAGAAAAGGAAGGATACATAAATAAGGACACTATCACTGTTTAAAATTAAAATATCATTTAAATATAATCATTGTGTGGAAAGAAGTATATCTTGACAGTTGGTACTGTTAGTTTCAAGATTCATGCAAACTAGCAAAGAAAATTAACTTATCTGGGTTGTTAATTTCTTCCACATGCTGATCTGAAGATGACATAACATGAGTAGAGAGACAAGTATCTGAGATTTCTATGCTGTTATTCAGGTTTGGAAAGATAGGTAACTGATTACGGAATGCCCAACAACAAATGTTTGATAATTTTTCCAAACATGTACCTTCTCTAGTTTGGTGGCAGTTTGAGTGCTGACAGTGTTTGATGAGGAAACTCATGAGTTGTAAACTAACTCGCATCCGTAGTAGAATACTACATGTGCATCCCGTGTAATGCCAAATGAGCTAGAATGAATTGGCAGCCAGACCGAATACTAGATTTCCTGGTTACAAACAAACAGACAAATCAACGTCAAAAAGCCTTAAAAAATTGACATCCTCAGAACAAACTGAATAAAGCATTTGGCCCTCCAGTCTCAGTATGCCATTTAAATATAGAAGGTGTTAGCCGAGCTAAAGGTGACTACCTGTCTAAGCTCCTTGTAGATAAATGCCAACACAGTTCTAATCAAGGAAACACAGTTCCAACTAAGGAAGGCCTGTGTATAAAAGACGTAGAGTCCATGACTATGATCTTATGGGTGCTGTGTATCACAGTGTGTATGCTGTTGCAACATATGTAAGGAGCAATATCAAGCATGCCCACCTCATTTGAATGAACACGAAAATGAGATCCATTATGTCTTGGGACAAATGGAGGACACAATTACAAATAATGTTTACAAGCTTGTCACTCTCATCAACGTCATGATAAAGAATAGATATTTCTGCATTTACTTCGAAGAAAATATGAGCAACAAGAGGAAATTAAGTAATGACCTACCATAGAGTTCCATCTAACCCCCCCTATTATTCAGCCTATGTATCTCCGATCTTCTCAATACCCAATCAACAAAATTCTGCTGGGTGGATAATATCGGTCTTGTTTGTAGAAAGAAAGACCTCAGACAAGCAGTGACAATTCTCACAAAGTGGCACTTAAACCCAGTACAAGTAAAATTTAAGTATGTACATTCCATCTAAACACCAAACAAGCTCACACAGGGCTCAGAGTGAAACTTAATGGAAACACTCTTTGCCATAATAAGTACCCTAAGTACCTTGGTGTCACCCTTGACTGCCCACTTTCACATAAATAGCATCTTGGAAATACCACTGCCAAGATAAGAACTCACTACAAATTATTCAAAAATTGTGTGGAATGACATGAGGAGCTTCAGCAGATACGTTTCACACACCATCTGTAATGCTGGTCTTCTTAGTAGCTGGTTATTGAGCTCCATTGTGGCTAAACAGCTGCCACACCAACTTGATCAATGTGCTTTAGAACCACACATTGCAATTAATAACTGTGACAAACTGACCAGTACTCATTTATTGGCATCCTCTACTGAGCAACATCTATACACAAAATTGTTAAGACTTTCATGGCCACTTGTTGACAAACTGCTTATTTGCTTCTGTCTCGGGTTCTTCGGCCGACGTTCGTGTGATGATTTTGCTGACGTTTCGCCAGCACGAGTGGCTGGCATTGTCAAAGCTTCACCCTCCCTTGCAATGGAGGGTGAAGCTTTGACAATGCCAGCCACTCGTGCTGGCGAAACGTCAGCAAAATCATCACACGAACGTCGGCCGAAGAACCCGAGACAGAAGCAAATAAGCAGTTTGTCAACATCTATACACATGCAATTTGTGGAAGAGAGATCCTGGAATTAAACATACAGGAAGACATACCAAGTCTGTGGCTCTGTTCAAGAAACTCACCATTACGGTTGCAGTAATATTGAGGTGAGAGGCCTATGGGATCAGAACTGTCACCTTACTGAATATCCTAAAGAGCATGAGTGGTTTTGAAACTGTAGCTGTGATATTGCTGGCACAGAACTCAACAAGAAACTACGGGTCAAACTGAATAGAGCTCACCTGGTCATGGTTGATGTGCAGACGCACTTTACAAATCGGGTGCTAGAGAGTCTCTAGTTTATGACTGGGGGGCTCCGAACCAGACAATCATGCATGTTAGGGATGAATGCCCGTTCCTATCAGGGGAGTTGGAGCAACCTCATGAGAGCCAACAATACAGCTCTTATATGGGTTAAAAGCTTAGATTTTGACATTTAGTTAATGTTATATATAGTTTTGTCTCTATGTATTTTTGTTATATACATATACTAATGGTATATATCTGCATTTTTACACTACATGTGAGCCATACGAATAAATATAAAATTAAATTGGCCTCATAACAATGAATGTGATGTTCCCTTTAACAGCCACACAGGAAAATAATTCAGTGTAGCTCTTTGAGTTTTGTAGAATCTCATACACTATTCCAAGAGGAATCACTATTCT
The DNA here is from genome assembly GCF_023897955.1 of Schistocerca gregaria. Classification (NCBI taxonomy): domain Eukaryota; kingdom Metazoa; phylum Arthropoda; class Insecta; order Orthoptera; family Acrididae; genus Schistocerca; species Schistocerca gregaria. The sequence goes on from NC_064920.1 coordinate 470,807,014, forward strand.
TATTTAATTTTTCTTGCCCAAGGTGCAGCACACATCCAGTTATTTCCAGAAGTTTTATGAGCATGTCTAGAAAAGTCTGAGTATTGGGAGCAATGTATTTGATTGGATTAAATATCTATGACAGACTAAATGGCCAGGGGATTGTAAGTCCTAGTAGTGAATAGTTAATCAGAGAAAACAAAAGATACTGTAAAACTGCTGAACAGATAACAAATATTTGTTATCCAAGATCCCATATCCATAGTCAAACTGACATTAAGGCAACTACACATATATGATTACCAGTTTATTACATATCGTGGAGCATTCCCCATGTAATAAACAGGAATAAGTAATTTATTAAAATCAGAATGCAACTGGAGCAATGACTATGCATCATTTAAATATGGTATGAACTATTAATATTTTTAATTATGAGTTAAACTAGTTTTGAACTTCAAATATTTACTGTTTGGTTAATGTTTCACAGTAGTCATGACATTATTCATCTAAGGGAGAAATACATAGTGTAACATATCACTTTGATGAAGTGGTGTGTTGCTTAAGCATTTTTCGAATCAACACAAATTTATTTTTGTAATTAATTATATAAACTACTGTTTCAATGTATGTTTTATTTATGCACATGTATCATGAAATGGATGGATGCAATGTATCTGCAAGCTGACGATAAACAGCTTACCACACTCATGGTACCTGCTGGCTGGATGGGTCCTGCCTTCGAGATACGGTGCATGCCATATAGGAAGAGTGGCTGTAAGAATGCCTATGACATCATGGGGAGAAGATAAAACTTTTTATACACATGTTCAACTGGAATCTATTACATAAGGCATATCATTTGTGGGCTTAAGTCTTTTTTTATATAACTGGGGAGTTGAGAATGAAGAAGTATTTTTGTATTGAATAGTTATTGTAAACTAGAGAACAATATATGATACATTGTTTAACAGAAGTATCATATTTATTTTGAGAACTGGATGTTGTATTTGCAGTTTTAACTTCTAGCAGTAACTGCAGCACTTCGAGAAAGTGTTCAGACGGAAGTGGGTGGTGAGCATGACTGAATAATAAGAAGTCTTTGCTTCCTATCAGATTTTACTTCACCACCCAATATCACAGTAAAGAACCAGCAGGACATTACATAGATTTTTTCTTATTTAAGATTTCCACCATTGATCATGCCAACCAAAATGCTGTTACTACTTACAAAAATACAGTAAATAAACACTTCTAAGAGACTGATGGTTGTACACACACCTGCTATCCCACATGTACGGCCCAATATTTATATCTATTGATTGATGATGAACATTATGAATCAGCTTATTTGAAGTAAATGGTAAATAAAAACGAGCTTCCTACATCTAAGTGGCCTTGTTATTTAAAGCGCTGTAATTGCAGACTATGAACACAGTCACCCCAAGAGTTGCAAAATGGGGAGTTACCCTGTCTTGGAACGTGGAATACAGACTTTTTTTTTTTTTATTCAGTGCAGGATTGTTACACATTTCCACATATGATAGTCTGTGATTTTGCATCACTGGTTCCTTCTGTTTTTTTATTATGTCCCTGAACATGATCAGTAATACTGTGGTCTTTACGAACACTACATAATTTAGATTGGTTTCAATGTCATACTGTTCACAGTAAATTATTCAGTTTCCTTTGTATCAGCGGTAATTTGAGGACCATTCCACAATGAAGATATATGTGAAGCTTTCCAGAAGAGTGCATAAATACAATCCCCCAATCTTTTCTCTGTCATTTCTTCATACACGTCCTTATCGAGCCACAAAAAGCAGGCCTTTCCAACACCCCAGTGTGTGGAGTCAGTTACCAGTTTCCTGGACACTACTCTCCTCTCTCACCAGCATGACACAAACACGGCTCTTAGTATATATGTTACCAGTTTCAAAGAGGACACTCCTCTTTACTGTGCCTTCCAGATACCTAGCAGCTTGCTGAGACTACATGGAATTCTACAGGGCAGAGTAACTGTAGTAGATGCTGGAAGATGTGGCCATTTTATACAGTCACTTTACCTATGGGCCTGAATGCACCATAATATGCCATACTTCCTGTTTAACAAACAAAACACAAAATGGCATGAACTTTTTGTCAAGACTGAAATAAAATTACTAAAATCTGCTAAAAGCTGAACAATAACTTGACAATGCATCAAACTGGGAGCACAAAAGACTGTTATGATTTATTCCTAGGCTAAGTGTCAGCTCTACATACCTATTTTAGTGAGGTTGTAGGAGGTTTATCTCGTGCAACTATATGAATACTGGAAAGGTTATGTCTTACACCAACAATTCAGGGCATGTAACTTTCAACACACATTTGTTCAACTTCAGTTATGCCACTCAAGCTTAAAAAGTAAAATTAAAAGCTTTGCAAACAATGTCATATACAAGGAGTGTTAGGAATATTTTACATACATTTGTGGGAGCCTACATGTACATTTGTATCTCAATCCATCTGTTGTTACCGATACAACATTCTTCAAAGTTTTCAGTGGACAAAATGATAAGCGATAGTCCAAAATATGTTCGTCTTATTACCTACACACATGCTTACACTCATTGGAGCACGAACTTATGCAAACTTTCAAAGACCATTGAGTTGTGTAAACTACAATTACAGTTTTCCATACCACTTTAACGAATTTCTTTGAATGGAGAATGTCTATCTTGGATAGCTCCAGATAAAAATCCATAGCGTTGAGGTTGGAGGATGGATGTGCAGATCGTGGACATTGTCCTCCCCTACCTACTGTCTTTAGACAAATAATGTGACTATCTTCAGTAATGCGGCTATCTTCAATAATGTGACTAAATACTGTTGGAGAACTACCATCCATGAAACATCCCCTTCCTCTTATTTTCAAGGGCTCATCTAATCCTTGAAGGTCTGGAAAAGTGCTTTGAATAAATTCTTTGCAGATAAGCTCTGCCAACAAGCTGGAGAACATATTTACTTACAATTCTAGCCCATGCAGAAGTAAACTACTGGCGCCTAACACATATTGCTATAACTTGGTTTCCATCTATCCGAAAAAAAATTCTATTCCATCACTCTCTGATATGCAAATAAGACTGAAGACGCAAGCAACGGACTAAAAGACTGTGTAACGAACTATTGGTGAAAATTCTTCAGATGTCGGGAAAAGGAGACTTAAACACATAGAAGATGATATGATCACGTGAACTATCCACAAAGCAAGCTCAATGTCATTCAAAAAGAAGTATGAATGGTATGATAGCTGTACCATGTGCAGAAACCTGGATAAGCCTAGAGGTAAACCCCCCATCTGTGGTGCAACTGTTTATGTCCAGTAGGACTCGTCTATTTTCTGTCTTGAAAAAATGTTTTGATAGTCTAGTGTCCATTATTGTCATACATCTACATATACAACACCATGGTGTGAGTTGGAGGGAACCTTGTACCACTACTAAAGTGTGCGTCATTTATGACGGCGGCCGAGTTTAGGTTCGTTTTGCGCATCTGACGTCACAAAACACAGTCAGCCAATGAACAGAGAATGATGTTGCCAGAGCTCGACTGCAGTGCAGAGCACGGATGAGAGTCTTCAGTTTTAGAAACGTTCAGTCACAAACAAAGTAATCAAACAAAAGCAATGTCTTGGTAGCAGACTTTCTTTTATAGAAAGTTTGGAAAAAGCATTCTTTACACCAATTGCTTCATATTCTATTAATTAATTAAACTAAACTAGCAATAAGCCTCCTAATTCAGGCGATAGCAAGGAAAGGTGTTTGTATCATTCTCACAAACCACTTTTTCGCAATAAAGAACAGCGGTAATTATTTATTTCCTATTGTACTTCGACAAAACGTGAGTAATTCATAATTGTACCAACAGTGTTAGTCGGTATTTTGTGTGATATTTTAAAGTCCTCTGGGAGAGATATTAATCGACGAGTTGCATTAGCATAATGGTTAAGATATTTGGGTGCTAAGCAAAAGGTTCTGAGTTCAAATGTTGATTGGCGCTTAATGTTTTCTTTATTTAAAAGCAATATTGAAGTGTCTTACTTCATGAATTTTATTCATTTGAATGTAATTTTTTGAAATTTCTAGTGGCAACTAAAATCAACCATATGGAAAGTATACGCTATGGACTTTTACCTCTGCAAACTCTTCAAATTTTCGTGCAATGGTTTACTACATCTAATGCTGCACAATAACAACGTTGAACATCGAAACAAAATTAAGTCATTTATTGGGGGGAAGGTATCAGTCAAGAATATGTGTAAAAATCAAATTTCTGGGCCAAATAGTTTTTGTGAAAACGAATGATAAAGTGTGTCAAAGCAGTTGAAACACCATGTGTGTCCACAGGCGAGCAGTGCAATGATGACAAAATCGCGCACATTGCGGAATGCTGGGAGCACATCTCTGTAGCACCGAAAGGGTTAATGCGGCCGTGATGGCTTTACTTCATGAACTGCGCGCTCCCCCCTATACGTAAGTTTGCGAACTATACTATGGCGCTGCTTCTCTTGGCGCGTACAACTGGCAACGCAGCAATCTCCCGCGTTTGGCCGGGCATGCGTGAACCGCCAATATAAAAGGATTGAACTATAGTCATTTTCTTTCCTGTTCTACTCCAAAATAGATTGAGGGAAAGACTACAGTCTATACTTCTGTATGAGCCCTAATTTCTCATCTCTTGTCTTCGTGGCTCTTGAACAAAATGTGTCTGTGGCAGTAGAATCATTCTGCAGTCAGCTTCAAGTGTCATTTCTCTAAATTTTCTCAACAGTGTTCTGCGAAAAGAAGGTTCTTTCCTCCAAGGATTTCCATTTGATTACATGAAGCACCTCTGTTATCTCATGGGTTGATCAAACATACTGGTAACAGAGCTAGCAGCCCACCTCTTAATTAATTTGGTGTCTGCCTATAATCCATCCTGGTGGGGATCCCAAATGCTCAAGCAGTACTCACAGATGGATTGCACTTGTGTTTTATATGCAGTTTCATTTACAGATGAACCAAACTTTCCTAACTCTCTCAACAAAGTTGACGACAATTTGCCTTCCCTACTGCCATTCTTAGATGCTCGTGAGGAGCAACGTCATGCCTAATATTTAATTAATCTAGTCTGATGCAGTCCCCAACAGTCAGTCTTTCCTTCTCATCCTGTATGGTAATTCTCCTCTGACCTGCAGTTCTGGGTGACATTTCAATCTACTCCTTTTCCTAGACCTCTCCACTCCTTTTCTTTCACCCTTCTTCCTTCCCTTTCAGCCCTTCTGGCTGAATAAGGAGCCACTGGTTCCAAAAGCTTGCCAATCACAAGTCTTATGTGTGTGTTCTACCGCCACTTGGTAAGTACCTTTTTTATATAGCCAGTTAACTAATATTTAATTGGATGGATAAAAAAAATCTACTCACCAAGTGGCGACAGAACACACACATAAAAGACAATTGTAATTAGCATGCTTTCGGAGCCAGTGGCTCCTTCAGGCAGAAGGCGAAGAAAGAGGGGTGAAGGAAAAGGACCGAAACTTAACCATTTTCCTAGACCTTTTACAGTCCTTTTCCTTCTTCTTCAAGCTTGTGCCTGAATACGGGAGCAACTGACTTCAGAAGCTTGCCAATTATAACCATCTTATTTGTGTGATCTGACGCCACTTGTGAATAGATTTTTCATCTATCCATTAAACTATATTGTTAATAATTGATTGTTTTCATTGTACTAATATTTAACTGACCGGACTGTCAAGCAGTTCACTACTAATGCAGCAATTGAAAATTACAAGATTGTTTTTCCTACTCATTTGCATTAACTTACTTTTTTCCACATTTAGAGCAAGCTGCCATTCACCATATCAGCTAGAAATTCCATCCAAATAATCTTTTATCACCATACAGTCACTCTAGGATGATATCTTCCCATTCAACATTTCACCAGCAAACAGCTACTGATTACTGCTCACTCTGTCAGACAGATAGGCGACATGTGGGTATGCTCCTGTGAACTGCTTCTGTAATATAGGCTGAGAGTGAAGGAAGTGAGTAGGAGCAGGGGAGGTGAAGCACTTCAGTACTGTTAGTAACTTAAACACTTTTTAATAGTCAAAAACACAAGTAAATACCAAAGGCATACATAACTTTGGCTAGGATGAGCAGGTAGATGTGAAGCCGTAGTCCATGTCTAATCTAATACAATGTCTCAATAGCAAGCTAGCCCACTCGCTTGTTGAAGCAATGTTTCCAGGCCATCTGCTCTTGATGAAAATGGGCAGAAATCAAGACAGCACTTGGTGAGCTCCACAGCGTTGGCCAGAGGGCGCTGTGGTTGGCATAAGTCTTCTCTCGTAGTGCCAACTTACGAGAAAGTGCACCTACGTTGTGGCACCGTAACTATCGACGCCACCTATACGGAGAATAAGAAGTCATATCACACATCCCTGGCACACACTTGACAATACCCCTGTCTCTGATGAACACTCACTGTCGAGGACAACGTACTGGGTTCTACTAAAGCAGTATTCAAGCCACTTGCATTTCTGGGAACCTGTTCCATGTGTTTGTACATTTGTCAACAGTGTGCAGAGGGGCACCGAGCTAAATGCTTTCCAAAAATCGAGGAGAATCTGCATGTTGCCTTTCACCCTTGGTTTGCAGGATTTCTTGAGTAAAAGGCAATCTTCGTTTTGCAAGGGGATGCTTTCTAAATTCTTATTTATTTTGGATAGGAGCTCTTTGGTCTCAAAGAAATTTATTATATTTGAACTCTGAATAAGAATTCTGAAGCAAACCCATGTTACAGATACTGGTCTGTAATTTGGCAAATCCATTCTTTTACCCCTCATATATGGAAGTCACCAGTGCCCAGTCACTTGGGACTTGGTGCTGGGCAAGAGATTCGCAGTAAATGCAAGCAAGCTAAGTAAGGTATCAATGCTGCCGAATACTCTTTATAAAACCAAATTGGTATTCCACCCTACCTGGTGAATTCTTCGTTTTCAACTGTTTCAGTTGCTGCTCTACACCAAGGACAGCTATTACTATGTCCTCTATATAGAAATCTGTAGAACAATGTTTCTACAATCCTCCTGTGTGAAAGGTTTCTTAGATAAGTTTTAAAGCTTTAGCAGGACGTATACGCGGATAAGAACAAAAAAAATCTCGGTTTTCCCGGTTAAAATACACTTTCTCCCGGACGAAAACACAGTTTTCCCTCGGGCACTTTAGAATACAAAACTCAGGGAAGAAAACTCCTTTTGGAAAGATTTTTAATGTGCAGCAACATGTACGCTGCATATTTTCGTATTACGAAAGTATAAATTCGAGTTCCACCAAACATCGCATGTTACTTTCCGAACCATTGTAATCGAGATAGCGATGTGCATTTGTAAGCCAGTGACAGCTCATGTCACGTGATCCCGCCAGCCGTTGACAGCGGATATTCAGACCACAGGACACGTGATGTAGTCAGCTAATAGCAACATCACTGTAAGCAGCGAGGAGATACAAACGGGAAAAGTTAATTTTTTAAATTACTAAACATAGTGTTACTACAAGGAAAACAAAGCTTTCACATACAATATAGGTCTCTAAGGTTAATAAACTGCAAGAGAAGCTAAGCTTTCACATATAATGTAGATATTTTTTGCGCGTGTTACACTTTAACATATAACACACAAAAGTGCCAGTAAAATTTTTAGCCGAGACTTGTCCTTAAAGTTTTCCACAAATAAATTAGCTACCGCAGAGGAGAGAGAGCTTCCCGTAGCACTACATCAATTTGCTCAAAATATCGACGTGAATGTCTGATCTTCTGGGCTCGAAATACTTCTAAATGGCTCGTCATCAAACGCTCTATGATTTAAGAAATTCATCGTACATTCTCGCACATAGTTCAACTTGCGTAAAAGTAAATTTACTTTGAAAGCAACGCTTTTCAAACCACCATTCGCAATATTTTTCCGCGACCTGTTAGAAATAGGTTCGTTTCAGTAGTCGTCAGAGAGCGTCAGATAACAGGCGCCACCGCGCTTTGGCAGCTGCTATGACGCAGGAATCCCGTATGTTCATACGTGTAAAACATCAAAAGATCTTACATTACGTCATAAAAGAAAGAAAGACATCAGAGGCTACACCAAGAACATCGGAATTTCGTGAACCATACTAAAATGGTACGTTTGAAGTGCATACTTAAAAGAGCACATTCGTATGTCCAGATTCCCAATGAAGTAGGCCTCGACCTGATATTAAGCTTTTCAATGTGGGTTTCGGGATATAAATTTTCTTGGTGTACCAGTACCGTATTATCTCATTTTTTAATCTTTATTATGGCATAATGCCATGCGTGCTAGAAGATGAAAATGTGCACTTGAAATGCAGCGAGCAGTTGAAATTAGCCAGAGTGTGGAACTAAACACTGTGCTTCAAACACATTGACTGTCTCAGCGTAAAAGATTAATGAAATCCAAATTTCTTTAGCAAACCGACAATAATAACTTCATTGTTCTACAAGGCGATTAATGCATGGCTGTGCAAATAAAATAAAATCTGAAACTAATAACGTATATTAGCCTTCCGTAATTATGTGAATGTATTTTAATCCATTTGATAACTCTCGGCCACAGAAATCCATTTATTTTCATTTGACGTGAGAGCACTAAACGGAGAGGAAACAGCAAAACCACTAAATGTAAACAAGGGCCACGTGGAGACTACACATGTCCCCACTATAACTCAGGCTGCTCTGCGCATCAGCCCGGGATCTACATTTCCGAAGCGGGGCAATACTTTTATGGTGGCGCACCCCGCCCCTCCCCCCTCCCGCCCTAGAGCGTTTGAGATCCTAAGTCAAGAATTTTAAAAATCTAATTTTCAAAAATATGTTCATTTTGTAGCGCACTTCTTTCTGAAGAGTCTGATACTTAAAACATGTATGTTCGAGGAAATGTAAGACGTTATTTGGTCGTAAGTGTGCCAGAGTGCAGTGCCACCCCTCTTCACACAGCATTCTTCTCTCTCAAGTCACTGTATTTCGCTCCGTGGAATTGAAACGTGTATATCTTGTACTAGGTGCCATCAAAAAAGGTTCAAATGGCTCTGAGCACTATGGAACTTAACCTCTAAGGTCATCAGTCCCCTTAGAACAACTTAAACCTAACTAAACTAAGGACATCACACACATCCATGCCCGAGGCAGGATTCGAACCTGCGGCCGTAGCGGTCGAGCGGTTCCAGACTGTAGCGCCTAGAACCGCTCGACCATCTCGGCCGGCTTCTGGATGCCATCAAACTATATTCAAGACAGTGGAAATTCAAATGTCTTGTGGTGCCTCTCTTGCTCCCAGTCGCCCGGTCTGACATCCTGCCCCTCTTATATATATACTCGCAATTAATACATAGGATTATTAGTCATCGGGAGAACAAGAACTATTCAGAAAATTTGCACTCTTTACTGTCTGTTAGCTAATAACTTTGTTTTGGGTGACATAAAATTAAATAAACGATACATAAAACCAGTAAAGACAAGAGACAACCAATACAGTACACATTTCTTCAATCCTTAGCTCCTAGCATTGTTTTCTCTCTAATCTTAATACAGCTTTACATGACGTGCTTTCCTTTCTGCAAAATAATCTATTACCTCATCAGATTTCTTCAAATGTTTCGCTACATGAAAAATCGAAATATCGTTGTCTAATACTGCATTATCTGTTAATACAAACAGTACCCAAGACTGGTATGGTTTCTCGATTTGATTACATCTATTTTGTAACTGTCTGCTAGAGAAAACAAAATAGGCCTTTCTAACACTGCAGAAATTGTAACACACCAAACAAACGAGACTATTTTGGCACAAATGGTCATTTTTATAACAGAATATAATTCACGAAGACCAACGTAAAATGCCTATAAGGCCTACTACAAGCAAAATGCTTTATGTTAGAAAATAGTTTCCCATTTCATTCATACGCTCCAGTTTCTCGACCATGAGTTCTAAAAGTAGTAGTACGAGATTTTTATATAAAGTTGGAATCGTCATATTCTTCCCTAATTTGTGTGATGTCCCCATTTCTTCTCCTTCCTCGTTCTAACAAACAATCCTGTCATGACTAATTCTGGAATTATTCCTGCCTTTGCCAAAACTTATTCGCCGGTTAACGTCACTAACCCTGCCAGAATCACCGGTTTAGTTATCCCTGATTATTCTCCAGTTAGGCGTTGTTATGTTCGTACGAACCATTTTCCGCGCTACTTCCAGAATAGAACTTAAGCGGCTGCTAGACGGGTGCTGTACAACTGGCCCTTAATAGTGTAGCGATCTGGCCAAAGATTTTCTGACAATTTCATTTTCTTGGATACACCGAGAAGATAATACGTAATCTTTGTTACCCGTTATTCCTGTTGGTCGTTTATTTCCACTCTGGTAGTCCGAATATATGGATATTCCTAGTATATATAACAACGCTGATCTTTCGCAAACACAATCAACAACTTAATCAGACAGCGATTGATGTTCGCTCGTTCGGCTTTACTCTGCCCAGCAGCTTGTATAGCCCGGTCCTCTTTTGCCTGCAGGGAAGTTTATTTTTAGATGCGACGAGTCCCCTGACAGAGACATCACGTGCACTATGCACCCATTCAAAAATCAACTTATGACTTTTATTTTTTAGCTCACTATGGGACAAACTACAAAGCTGCTACCCCACCCCATAGATCCAGACCCCTTGAGCATGCGTGAATCTGTCAACTTGGCCGCGGCAGTATAATTTTTCCGGTTGCATCTAGATGCTTGCTACGACTGCTTAGACAGCCAAATTTCTGTAGCCAGAAACGGGGAAGATACTAGTCATACGCCTCTCAACTGCGCATGCGGATGAGCCCACTCGGAACTGCTAAAACGAATCTAAATGTAAACAGTTATGACGTCACGCTCAACGGAGGCAATTTTTTGTTATGGAGCATTGCATAGTCTTCCTAAAGCCTTTGACACATTTTGCTGTTGGCAAACGCTTGTATGATCACTGTTTTGTGTTTGTATATGGCACATTTCCTTTGCAACTTGTTTTATTTTCTTTTCTCCTTCACGTTTTATTGTTGCAGTATTATTCTGCAGTAGCGGGATACAGTAATATCCTTAGTTAGAGTATCGATTCTTGCCAGTCAAAATTACAAAAATTTAACTGAAAACTAAAACGAAAGATTCAAGGACGAAAAAATTCCCGTGTTTTTCCCAGGATCTCCCGGGTCGTATACATTCTGTTTAGATTTAGTTTCGATGTTCTCTGTTGCCACAAAAGACTGGTAAACGAATGACTAGAAAGAAACCTTCAACCCATTTGGTGATTGTGTCGGATTAAAATTCTCTCGGTTTCTCTGCAAGATCTTTTGTTAATGTGTGGTGGTGGTGGTGGTGGTGGTACGATTCGCCCATGGATCTTCTCAGATGCATCAATTTCTTCTACTGACTTAAGTGCCATTATTTGCATGTAGTTTTTGGAACCAAATGTACAGCTTCCTCAGAAATTTCCACATTTTGTTATTAAACTATGGTGGACCTTTCCACTCCTTAACCCACTTACTGGGCATGTGATTTGATTTACAACCTGTTTGAACTCCACCCACAATTGCTCTATGCCAATGAACTGGAACTCAATATGCCTATCATTTTCTAACATCGCACCCCCTTCAGATTTAGTTATAAGTTAGCGTAGTGGATAGGCCTTGAAAAGCAGAACACTGATCAATCGAGAAAACAGGAAGAAGTTGTGTGGAACTATGAAAAAAAAAAAATAAATAAGCAAAACATACAAACTGCGTAGTCCATGCGCAAAATATGCAACATCAAGGACAGTGCGAACTAATGAGCGCCGTGGTTAGCTTGAGTGGCTGCGGAGCGAGGGGTCCGTGGTTCAAGTCCTCCCTCGAGTGAAAAGTTTACTTTTTTATTTTCAGACCATTATTATCTGTCCGTCCATTCATTGGCGTCTCTATTCACTGTAATAAGTTTAGTGTGTTTTGCGGCCGGACCGCAAAACCGTACGATTAATAGACGAAAGGACGTGCCTCTCCAATGGGAACTGAAAACATTTGATCGCTTCCTCCACAGGAAAACACGTCTGATATATTCTATACGACATTGGTGACGGCATGTGCGTCACATGACAGAAATATGTTGTGACCCACCTAACTTGCACACTTGGCAAATGGGTAAAAAGATTCCTCTACCTTGCCCGATTTAGGTTTTCTTGTGGATGTGACAATCACTCCGAAGAAAGTGATGAAAACATAACAGACAGACATAATAATTGTCTGAAAATAAAAAAAATTAACTTCACTCGAGGGAAGACTTGAACCAAGGACCTCTCGTTCCGCAGCTGCTCACACTAACCACAGCGCTCCATAGGTCACACTCCTTGATGTTGCCTATCATGCACATGGACTACTCAGTTTGTATATTTTGCTTATTTTTTCATAGTTCCACACAACTTCTTCCTGCTGCCTCGATTGATCTGTTTTCCGTTTTTCAACTTATAACTAAATCTGTGGGGGTGCGATGGGGAGGTTCCCTTGTAAGAAGAGTACTAACAAGTACTTCTGCTCTTTAGTTTTGCTACAACCACCTGATTTTCTTTATCATCACTATGCTGTCATGATCACTAATCCACGTCTCTATCCTACAATGTTGATAAGATCATACTTGTTAGGACTAAGTTCTAAAACAGTTCCATTTTGTGTGGGCAATCTAACTAGCTGCAGTGAAGTGCATGGCCTTGTACCAGTTATTAGGGCATCTGTTCCTCTTATGTACAGAGTGCAATAAGAATGCTTGCTTGAAAGCCTCTGTGCACAACATTGTTCTTGCTATCCATCCAGGACCAATACAAAAGAGGTTGTAATATATTCCTAGATTAACACTTTAAGGTTCTTTAAAATTTACAACTGAGTTAAACATTTCAATTTTGCCAGTTAATCTGTGGTACTCTCACATGC